>NC_143068.1:1250000-2500000 GCF_052426305.1 Pelodiscus sinensis | reverse complement strand
ACGGCCGCCGGGGCCACGTCCCGCACCAGGCGCTCGTCGAGCAGCACGTCGCGCCACAGCGCGGGCCGGGCGGCCATCGGGGGGGGGGGGGGCTGCTTCCCGCCCACAGGGGGCGCTGCCGGGCCCCGCAGCCAAGCGCTTCGCAGCGGCGGCTCCCGAGCAGGCCCCCTACCTGGCCCGGCGCCGTTGCGGTTGCGGTTGCGGTTGCGGTTCCGGTTCCGGCTCCGCCCCTCTCGGATTGGGCACGCCGACAGCCTATCAGCGCCCCACGCGGCAGGGAGCGCGCGCCATCCCCCGCGATTGGCCGGAGAGCGGTCACGGGGCAGGAAGCCGCGGTGTAAGGAAGCTCCGCCTCGTTCCGCGGGGCGCTCGGCCGGCCAGGCAGTGCGCCTGCGCGGGGCCGGGCCGTGGTGCCGAGCCGGCCTGCAGGGGGCGCCGTGGCGCGTATCGGGCTGGTCCGGCGCGGGGCGGGGCGGGGCTGTGGGCAGAGCGGCCAGTGCCGCACGTGGGAGCCCGGAGCCCCGCGCTAGGGGCGCGTGTCCCCGCCCGCGGGCTGGCTCCGCACAGGGCAGGCGGGGCTGAGTCCGCTGTTTGCATGTGGCAAGACTGGCACGTGCCCATCTCGAGCGTGGTGCGGATGTTTCTCCCGCTTCCGCTGCAATGTGCCTCCCCCGGGCTGTGCCCCGGCAGCACCCATTGCATGGCCGCTGTTTGTGCCGCATAGCGGGTGGATAGAAGTGGATGTGAATTCCCTAAGCAGAGCTGTCCCGCTGGTACGCTTTGGTGTCTGCAATGCAGCGTGTAGTCTGCCTGGTAGAAAGCTTGAATTTGTAATTGCCTGTGCGCGCAATACTAGCCTCTAATTCAGCGCAATACTAGCCTCTAATTCAGCGCAATACTAGCCTCTAATTCAGCGCAATACTAGCCTCTAATTCAGCGCCATGTGTGCACAGGGCAGGTTTAGTGTTAAGGGTGTTTATACTGGGCTTCAGTCAAAGAGTTCACTAAACAACAATGGCAATTCTAATGCTAACGTCTAAGTTACATGTAGATTATTAACACGGGCCTGTTCACTTGTACAAAATGAAAAGTGCTGGTAGTGTTGATGGTTCTTCAATTTCCATGCACAGCACAGGGTAGGCAAATCTACATCTGTGCTATAAAGCGCCAATGCTGTCCAAGCTGCTAGTAATCTGAAGCAGGAATGTAAGTCATCCAAATATTTGGTGGATGCTTTTCTGATGAGCGAGCCTGATGAACGTCTTTCAAATGTTCAAAGGGTTTTGTATTATACCGCTTCAGTCCTTCAGTCTGAAATAGCCAAAAGGAAAGCCCCAGAATATTATCCGGCGCCAGCTGATTGTAGTTTAGAGATGTCATCTACCTTTCTGCCCCAGTGGATGCAGGTCCCAGCAATGAGTATAATCGTTTAGAAGACATTCAGATAAGATGCCCTCAGTTACAGACCATATAGATTTAACACTGCACAAAAGACTTGCTGCAGAACTACACCGTGACAGGCTATTCCTTCACTGATTTGATCAGTTATGATGAATGAAGGCAATTCATCATGAGTGCTGCAAAAACTGAAGTAGAAAGACTCCAGGGAGATGTGTCCATCCCAAATGGAATTGTACCGCTACATGCAGATGGAAATCTCATCCATGAAGGAGACAATATAATCACATAGAGACCGTTGATGGAAATACTGTCTTTCATTCAGTAGACAGTGATACTTCAAGAAGTCTCCAGATACTTCTTGTGATGCTGGGCTATCACTGAAATGTGGGGAAGACTGTCGCTCTGCCCGTGCAGATTCTCTTATGCAGCATTTGAAAAGCCTAAAAAACATCTAGAACCAATTCACCATGAAAAATACTTGAGAAAATGAGCTGTGTCTGCTGTCAGCGTTTCCCCTGCACAGAGCTATATACATAGCAAGAGAATAAGGACTGTGATGATAATGTTGACTAGAAATGTCACTACTGCTTTTACCTCTCTATCATACCTGTATGGTGCATGCATTTAGGGTTGGTGATTATTGTGATGCTTTGAGGTTACAAGAAATCCAAATTTGTGCCTTGAAGTAAAACATAGACTAGTCATTACACTAGCAGTTCGAATGTGTTGATGGTGTCATTTATCCCTGTTTTTAATGGCAAGGACTCCACACCTGACCGCAAGTAGTCAAGATGGGCTCCGGAGTGATGTACAGTGCTTGTGCATAGAGAAGATACTTTAAGCTGAGCAAATCAGTGGTGTCTGCTACTCCTTTATCTCAGCTGAGAAAGCTGGAGTCTGTTCTGCCTCACACATCCAAAGAATTATTAGTGAAGTGTCACTTGCAGCATCTCAGGGGCATGTCTACAGCTTTTAGTGACAAGGCTGTCTTGGCGCAGTTGCTAAGAGGCAACGTGTGTGAATGCTGTTTCACAGAAAATACTTCTCCCAATGGGCGCGCTTTCCGACAAAGTGTTCACACCTGCACTTGCCACAAACCTTTGTTGTTCACGCGGCGCAGGGGCGGGAGGGTTAGGCACCCAAAAAGGACAGAAGGTTTGCCAAGCAAGGACAAATCTAGACACCCAGGCGCTCCTGGGGAAGTGTGTGTTGTGACTCAGGCTCACCAACCTGTACTCCCCAGGGAAATGCCCTATCCCCATGGCCACTCCACCTCCCTACTTTTGGAGGGTCCCTTATGCTGCCTTCCTAATACTGCAGCCAGCTACACCCCTGGGGCAACTGGTGATGGCTGTCCAGGGCTGCCTGGGTGGGGCGAGACTTAAACCCACCACCCTGTGCTAATGCCCTATCCCCTAAGCCATGCCAGAACCCACCCTGGTGTGTGGTGCCCCGGGGGAGGTGTGTCGTGCACCCTGGGGAACCGTGCGACACTCCTGGGGGAGGCGTATGTCATGCACTCCTGCTGTGCGGTGGTCCGGGGTTTCGGTAACCGGGTTTGGTTCTTTAAAGGATTTGAAACTACAGACAGAGGAATACTTCTTTTTAGGGTCAAACAAAGATTTTTTATTTTTTCTATTTATAATAAATTTTCCATTTAAATCAATTCACTATTTTTGATTCTTTAAAACAATATACAAAGAAAAAGTAGAAAAACAGTACAGTTAAAAAAACCAAGAAATAACAACTTCTCCTACAGATATACCCTCCTGAGTAACCTTTAAACAAACAAATATATAATACGTTAAGAAAGATAGACGCATTGCTTAGATTCAGGAGATATTCTTTTCTTTATGTTTTTCCTTTCTTTGGATTTTTCGTTGCAACTTACGTCCGGTGTTCGTTCCCCTTTCGGAGCTTATGTGCGGCAGCGAGATTCAACGCTGGGGAGGGAGCCCTGGTTGATCAGACCTGGCTTTTTGGATTCGCAACCCGTCCGCTCTTGGTCTGTTTCAGCCCACCTTATATACCCTGTTTTGGTATTTTGGTATTCCTCCACTCGCCTGACAATTGCTGACATTAGATTTTTGTTGTCTCATTCTGCCTTTACAAAAAACTTTCGGCTGCTCCATTTGGGGTAATCAGCACTTTGTTGCATACTGCTGTCTGAGATACTTACTTCCCTAAAAGTGGGGTTATTGTTGGTCAATCAAATTTTGTTTTTATTTTTATCTCCTGTATCTGTCAATGCTGCCTTTCCTTTCCACTTACAATTAAACTGGTGCTCATTTGACATATTCTGGGTAGGCCTCAATACCTTCCTTTCACACGGGGGAGGCGTGTGTGACTCCAAGGGGGGGTGCATCGTGCCCCTGGGGGAAGCGTGCGTGGCGCCCTGGGGGAGGCATGTGTGGCACTATGGGCGAGGCATGCGTCGTGCCCCTGGGGGAAGCGTGTGTGGTGCCCTGGGGGGAGGTGTGCGTGGCGCCCCGGGGAGGTGTGCGTGGCGCCCCGGGGAGGCGTGCGTGGTGCCCTGAGGGGAGGCGTGCGTGGCGCCCCGGGGAGGCGTGCGTGGCGCCCTGGTGGGAGGCATGCGTGGTGCCCCGGGGAGGTGTGCGTGGTGCCCTGAGGGTAGGCGTGCATGGTGCCGAGGGTAGGCGTGCGTGGCGCTCTGGTGGGAGGCGTGCGTGGTGCCCCGGGGAAGCGTGCGTGGCGCCCCGGGGAGGCGTGCGTGGTGCCCTGGTGGGAGGCGTGCGTGGTGCCCCGGTGGGAGGCGTGCGTGGTGCCCTGAGGGTAGGCGTGCGTGGTGCCCTGGTGGGAGGCCTGCGTGGCGCCCCAGGGAGGCGTGCGTGGTGCCCTGGTGGGAGGCCTGCGTGGCGCACCGGGGAGGCGTGCGTGGCGCCCTGGTGGGAGGCGTGCGTGGCGCCCCGGGGTGGCGTGCGTGGCGCCCTGGTGGGAGGCCTGCGTGGCGCCCCGGGGAGGCGTGCGTGGCGCCCTGGTGGGAGGCCTGCGTGGCGCCCCGGGGAGGCGTGCGTGGTGCCCTGGTGGGAGGCCTGCGTGGCGCCCCGGGGAGGCGTGCGTGGCGCCCTGGTGGGAGGCGTGCGTGGCGCCCCGGGGAGGCGTGCGTGGCGCCCTGGTGGGAGGCGTGCGTGGCGCCCCGGGGTGGCGTGCGTGGTGCCCTGGTGGGAGGCCTGCGTGGCGCCCCGGGGAGGCGTGCGTGGTGCCCTGGTGGGAGGCCTGCGTGGCGCCCCGGGGAGGCGTGCGTGGTGCACTCATGGTGTGTGCTGGGCACCCGGGGCAGGGCAGTTTGCAATGGCCCGAGCTGGCTGCAGGGGACTGTGCACGCCTGGCTATGTGCTGCTGGGGGTGGGGCCCGGCCGGGAGGAGGCGCTCGTGGCGCACCGGGACCCAGCAGGAGCCGGCGCGCGCTACCCGCAGCGGCAGCCCGCAGAGCGGCCAGAAGCCGCCACTAGGGGGCGCGCTGACGCCGGCCCCCTCACAGTGCGTGTGACGTCACCGCGCGCTGTGAGGCGTGCTTACGTCACGCAGATGCTCTGGGGACCCGGAAGCGTCGGGCGCGGGGGAGTAGAGGCCATGAGCTGCAGAAGGGGCGGAGCCTGCGGGTGAGAGGGGCGGAGCCGGGCCCGAGGGCGGCAGGCGAGCCCCGCTCTGGCTCAGCCCCAGTGTGGACCAGGGCCGCGGGGCGACCCAGGGCAATGCAGACACGGGGCGGGGGGCGCCTGGCCCCTTAGAGGCCCGGGCTGGGACCCAGGAAAGCTCCCTAGGCCAGGCCCCCGGGAAATGGCGCGTCCTGCGGGCCGGGCCGGGGGGGCGGCTCCTGGTCCCCGGGGGCATAAGGAGTCTGACACCGACTGGCGGGGCCACAGCGCGAGGGCCTGCCCCGGCTCCCCGTGGCCTAGGGCCAGAACCTGCCCCTTGTCACATGCCCAACCCTGGGAGCCCTCCCCCCAGAGATTCCGGCTGGAGCCCTGGCGCCTGGGAATGTGCTGTGGGACGGCGCGTGTCGCTCGCGTGTTCCCTTTGGCGTCTGGGAGAGCGAGGCTGTGTCTGCATCGGCCAGACGCAACTGCTGCCGCGCAAAGTCGTGCCAGCCGTCGAACCTGGCTGCGAGTTCTCGTGCGAGAACACTGGCCATCCCATGTGTGATCGTCAGTGTTCTTGCGCTAGAACGCTGACGCGCCCGCTCGGGAAAAAGCCCTCTTGCACAAGTGTTCTTGCACAAGAGGCCAGTGTAGACAGGGACAGGAATTTTTTTGCAGAAGAAAGCCCCGATCACGAAAATGGCCGCCAGAGCTTTCTTGCGCAAGACGCCATTTACACTGGCACAGGATGCTCTTTTGCGCAAAGGCACATGCCAGTGTAGATGCTCTCTTGTGCAAATGCTTTAACGCCAGAACTCTTGTGTTAAAAGTATTTGCGCAAGGGAGTGCCAGTCTAGATGCAGCCCCCGAGTAGAATGACTTAGACCCCTTTCGGGCCATCCTGATGGGGTCACTGAAAGAAGCAGCATTCTCAGCTGTATTCCCATTTATGTGAAGTTGTTGAACTGTTTATATAATGAACTCAGTAAAATGCATCCTAGGCAAATCTCTCTGGCTCCAGGGAAGTCTGGAGACCAAAAGCCAAATTCCCTGTTGATGGAGCCCTATTTTAGCTAGAGTTGATCATTGTCAGTGCTGGGTGTAGCTGAATGGAAGCTGAGCGCTCTGCAGCTTAAGAAAGGACCCGCCCTGTTCAGCACCACTTTAGAAAAGCCAGTGCTGTTCTAGCCACCGTTACTGAAATGGCACTGAATGCAGTTTGCCCATAGCTACATTCACAGTTAAGCTGTGTCCATGCCCTGGTCATAGCGTAGACATGGCTCAAGAAGGCTGCAGGCTCTGTGCTTTCTCTCTCGGCTTGGCTGTTCGTGGCACTTGTCTTCCACTGGCTTTGTTTCTTTTTACCACAGTGCTAACACCAGTCTAACTGTGGCAACAGTGTCAGAAGCTTTAAGTGTGGAGGGGCCACCAGCGTTGTTAAGACTTGTCTGCTGGATGTACTGTGAGCAGGCTTGTGTGCGATGGTGTTAAGATGCCACCGGTGCTGTCTACGCTAGGACTTGCAATGCTGCTACCTCTGGTGGAACGGATCACAAATTGCCACTTGAAAGGGGAGGATACGATCTCCTTGAAAGCACAAATGACGTTAAACAGTAGACCGAGGCCTGAGACAGTGCTTAAGATGCAGGTGTGAGGTGCCCCATGAGGGGTTGCAGGTAGGATGGCCTCTCACCCATTCCTAAAATGCCAGATATTCTGATACTTTCAGAAACAGTGCGCCTGTCCCTAGCTGTGTGACCCTGTCCCGCTAACATAACCTCACCCGCATGGCACATGGGCGGCTTTGCCACGTGGTGGTCATTTTGAAGAGAGCAGTGCCCTGCCTCTGCTGGTGTGAACTTCCACATCCAGTGTGGGCAAGGTCAGGCTGGCCAGGGCAGAGTGGTGTGCTCTCCGTTATGGTGGTGCCCATCTGATACTGATAAAACCATATCTGGTTTGCCTCAGGCTTGGATGGGGGCCAGACAGCACAAGAGCAGGATGCGCCAGTCTGAAACAGGATGAGCAGCCTTCCAAGTTGAAGAGCAGAAAAAAAATGCCTTTGTCACTGTGCCGGGTTGCTGAGGCTCACGTCTGACGCAAAGCCGCTGCGCCCAGATTAGAATAGACTCCTCAGGTTTTTTTGTCTGACAATAGATTCATTCTCTGATCCCATTCTTAGTACTTCGCCTGTCTTTAAATAGGCACTGCTGATGCTTCATTCGCTGGTGGAAGAGCTCAGTGGCCACATATATTACATTTCCATGTCTCTCTGAAAGGCAGTGTGGTTTTGTTGTAGCCTGTGAATTCTCGGCCAGGTTTCTGGGGGTGACAGCGGTGTTATTTTTCTTTTTCCGCAATAATAGAAACTGGTTCATTAGGGCGGAGAGTTTTGTGTTGTTTTTGTACAGCCCAGTGGTGTTCTGGTCCAGCACTGCTACCAAAATACAAATTATCCGCCAGAAGAATATCAGTAGGGATCTGAAAAGCTACTAACTATAAAAAGGCACGGAGTCCTATTCTGTATGAAAGAATACAGAGGTGCTGAGGGCTCCATCTCTCTTTATCATTCCAAATAATCATAGAAACCCTGCTGAACACATTGTGAGTGGACGAAGTAGTCAGGAATCTTACTTAATTATTTTGAAATCCCTGCAAAAGTCAGATTCCAGCCCCACCCCACCCCCGTCCATCGGTAGCATCAACCTCTCTATTCCAAAGAGTGATATTTTCAAAGCTTCTGATATGTTTCTGTTTTAGGTGCTATGTCCAACCAGAACTCAGCATGGTGTGACGTTGCAAATGAATCTGATTTTTATTGTTGTTCCTGGGAAGCAAGCTTTTCACATAGTCATTGTAGCTGCAAAGGTAAAATGAATGTCAGGTTACAAAACTTTGTGTAAACTTTCAGGAGTGTTTTGCTTTGAAGAATAAATGGTGAATTATTAAAGAATTTAATAGGAATCTGTTTCTCTCTGGTGAATTTGTTGCTGGTACTTTATAATATCTTGCCAAGGGTTGATATGAAGAGCGATAATGATTTCTTGTAATATATTTTGTAATTGTTGTATGGTGAAGAATTATTTTGAGTTGGAAATAACTTCTAAATGTTTCCTCTCTAGATTTAACTGCCTCTGACAGTGAAAGTGATCTTCATCCTTACGTTGCTACAAAGGATCAGTGCCATTCACTGGGAGAAGCGAGGGAAAGAAGCAAAAGAACCAATGACGTGACAGACGCTCATCTGGTCTCAGGAAACAGTCAAAGCATCAGCAAAAATAACTCTAGGGAATATCTTCTAGTACAAGGAAATAAATCAGAACGTTCTAGGGGGAGCCCAAAAGGAAAGATTTCCAAATCCACCCTCCCTTCTAGTGTTGCCGGGAATCAGACAGTTGCTCACCAATCGACACGTTCAGCCAGAGTGCTGCAGTCAAAGTCGGCCTTGTCGTCTCGAAAGGATTTGCCTTCCCAAAGTGAGCCCCGTCAGCTCTTCATTACTGAGCAACCAGCCCAGGAGCCAGCCTTTTTCACAATTCAGAAAGCTTACATACTCAACAAGCGACATCGAAAGCACCTGCCTGCTGATTCTCTGCCAACTTCGAAGTGCAATAAAGCGGTGCAAGCTTCTCTTGCTTGTCGGGGGGAGGAGCTTGGTGAATGTATTGTCTGTGAATGCTCAAAACAGTCGTCGTTAAAGGAAGAGAGAGACGGAAAACCATACAAGAAAGCTGCTGTGATTCATACCACTGAACGTATCGCCAGTCGAGATTTATCATCTGGTGAACTGGTGAATGGACATGTGCCTTCTACTTTGGAAGCAGTGACTGACATTCCTGTCAAACGCTATACGTCCAAGCATTGGTGTTTGCCCATTAGTTCCTCAACTCTTGTTATCTCTCTAGCATTGGAAGCAGATTACTCAGTTCCATCTGTTTCATTAGCAGGAGCTGGAACAAAATACAGTAGATCTGCAAGGGCTAGGAAAGTCAGAAGAGATGCAGGTGAACCTGCCTTAGCTTTCAAACTCAAAGAACCAGAGCTTAACCAATATTTTAACAAATTGTGTATTTCTATAGTTCCAAAACCTGCACACTTAGACACTGACACACAAAATCAATTTACGGGGCAGATAGAACGCCAACAAATCCCAGGTCCTGAAGCCAGACAGCCTCTGGAAACCCAGACAGAATCATCTGATTCTGACAGTCCTGGAGCTCAGCTAGAACAAGCATCTTCTATATTTAAACCTCGGTCTGCCAAGCAGGTCTTGGTGTCCTCTGAAGATAGACAGGATACAGTTTGTCCTTCTGCCTCTTACAGTGTTCAAAAATTGCCACACAAAAAAGGGATATCCATTAAAGAGCCCTTTGAAGAGCAGGAACATCAGTTAAAAGTCTCCAGGTCCATCAGACATCCTACTGTGCCTCCCAAACCCAGAGAAGCTCAAAGGGGTCTAAGATTTGTAAGCAAACCCTGCATCTCTTCCAATCTTGACAACACAAAGACTTTGGATATTGAGCCTTTCAGGCAAAAATCTGGTCGCTACAAAACTGTGAAAGAAACAGATAAATTGAGGACTGTGCCCTTATCACAAACCAGTAAGTGTCATTGCAGTCCTCTGTCTAACTTGAGTGTGAACCTGAATCCAAAGCGGCGATATTCTGGCATTGAGAAATCCCGAAGCGCTAGCAGAAAACCTCCCAAAAGAGGTGGTGTGACACACCGATTTTCTGCACAGTCTCTGCTGAGTGATAGAGACAGCCCGGAGGAGACCCCCTACGTCTCTTCTGCCAAAAGAAAAAAGGATTCGAAGATGCAGAGCATTCTGAACTTTTGTTTTGGGTGGCCTGGGGCACAAAGGAAACATGAGAGCGCGCCCTATAAAGGGGAGTTCCCTTCCGCTGCTGCTGATTTCGAACCAAGAGAGAAAGGTCTTTTGAGCCCTCCTTTACCACTGGAAAGGAGGAGTCTGACTGTCCCATTTCTCCAAGATGAAAGAGAGGGGCAAAGTCCCGCAGATGGGACACTGCAGCCTGAAGACAATGTGAGTACCTTGCATTATCCTTATCCTGGGAACGTCAGTAATTTAGTGCAGCCCCCAGAGCAGAGGGGTGTGTTTAAGGCCAGTAATAATGTGCCCTTGGAGACACTGGACTCAGAGTCTGCCCCTGTTGCTTTTGGAGACTCCTTCCTGAAGAAACTGATGTTTTGCAGATGTGGACAGATGCCCCAGCATGGGCTCTTCCCCAATGGAGAGATTTTTCAGGCCGTTACTAAGAAAACCAGAAGCAGTCCTGCTACTGGTCTGGGACCCTGCAAGAGCCAAGACCTCGAGCCTGCAAAAGGGTACTGCTGTAGAGAAACCCCAGAGAACGTGCACGAAACGTACCGGTACAGTAACCAGTCTGCGCTGCCCACTCATTCATCTTTGGAAAACATCCGTAAGCAGGAAGCCACAAGAGGGCACTTCAGGAACACACAGTCTTATTTTGAGAACAGCGTCCCAGCAACGCCGGCGGCAGAGGGGCTGCGGCAGGAAGGGAAGCGAATGGAAATGGGTGAATGTGGGACCACCAGAAGTGACAGAGATGCTACCGCCATGCAGCAAATTTGTGCACATGGCGTGTTTGCTGCAGCACCTGCTGGGGGTGGGGGGAGAGAGAAAACACTGCCGGAGTCCTCCGTATGTCACCCTCGCTGTTGCCCATCCCGCCAGCCTGCTGCTGCCCCAAAACTTGACGCAGCCAGTGACTATTACAGCTGCTTCAAATCACAGCAGAAGGAGCCCGAGAATTACTTGAGCATAGAGAGAGGGTTTGCAGTGGATCCTTGCCGGGGGAACAGGAACCAATGCAAATGTTCGCAAGAACTCCCCCTTCCCTACCTGGAGCAAAGTCTCGTGCATGAGGAAAGTAGAGTTACGCCTGCAAAGAGAAGTGACCACGACCCAATTCAGGTTTGTACCAGCTCAGCATGGCAATGCTAGTGCATTCAGACGCTCAGCGGGATAACATTACAAATCTTATCCGGTGCCCCCAAAAGTCAGAGCATTCCCCCTATACATGCGTCCTACAGCGTGTCTAACTGGCGCAGTCCATCAAAGCCTTATTCTGCTCCAGCTCCCACCAGGAAATGTAAGTCCAGAAGCAACAGAAGTAGGACAAAGATCTGATCCTCGGTAGGGCTCTCCTCTAAGCCTCTCCCCGCTCCCCCTCCCTTGGGATAGGTCCTTCCGGAAACCGACTCGCGACAGTACTCACGGTACACGTCTCAGAGATGAAAAAGTAACTCCTGGCCAATCGCGTGTGAAGGGCACAGCCATCTTCTGCCTTTCCCGGCTGGGGCAGCCCATTGCCGGGAGCGGCCGGGCAGAGTTTCTCTCCTCACTAACGTATTTCTTTTCTTTAGGACTTTCCCCAGAGCTGCTGGGGCTGGCGAAAAGCGGAGGGCCAAGCAGGCTGTCAGGGCAGGTAAAGCTCGGGGTGGCCTGCTGGCGGGAGGGGCGCCGAGTGAAAACCAGGAAGAAGAGCTCCAAGGGGCAGAAGCGATTATTTATCCCAAGACGCAGAGCCTGTCAGACTGACTCTCCAATAAAGCTGAGACAGTGGCATGTGAACGTGAGAGGACAAAGCCCATTCCTACTGATGCATGAAACCAGTTCCCAGCCTCCACAGCCGCCTGTGTAAAATCCCATCCCCTCGCTGCTTCCCTCCTTCGAGCCTCCCTTTGCTAGACTCCCCGGGGCAGCGCCTGTGGTCGCACAGCCCCCCGCACAGGTGCTGCTGCGAGCAGGGGCCTGGGCCCAGGTTCCTTGTGTGCCCAGGAGCTGTCTAGCACAGGGGAAAGGCCCAGCCAGGCCCCGTGTGCTCGTTGCCCAGGGAACAGGCGGATAGCACGCCCCTCCCTGGGGAGAGGACAAGCCACAGATGTCGCCAGGACGGTTTTGTGCCTCCCGTCCCAGAGGAGCTAGGTCCCCGCCCAGGAGAAGCTGCGCGTGCACACACTCTCCTCTCTGGCCAGGGCAGCCACGGGCTGGCCTTTCTGAAGAACTTGTGGGTTCCAGCTGCCAGAGGCCTCACTTCCCCTCAGGGCTGGGGTAAAGCTGGGGAGCAGGGCGGGGCCCAGCAGGGAAGTCGGGGATAACAAAACCCCCTAGTCACAGAGGGGAAAAGTGAACTGTTCCTGCTTGTTCTGACTGGTAACCACTGGCAACCGTCGCTGTGGGGTGTCAGGACTGCTGGCCAGGCTGGGGACCGCTGGAAAGCGTGCTAGCCTGCCCGTACGTCCTCGTGTCGCTGGGGAATAAGTGTACTGGCCCAGGGAGGGAGAACGGTTACGTTGTTCACGGCTTCTGAAGAGTGAGCTAAGTTGCTTTGACACCTTCCGGCTTGCTGGGATATCACTGCACCACCTTCCCCATGTCCACAGAGCCAGTTACCTCGTCATAGAAGGCAACCAGGTTGGCCAGGCAGGACTTGCCCTTGGTGAATCTATGTTGACTGTTCCTAGAACATAAGAACGGTCGTACTGGGTCAGACCAAAGGTCCATCTAGCCCAGTAGCCTGTCTGCCCACGGTGGCCAGCACCAGGTGCCCCAGAGGGGGTGGACTGAAGACAATGATCAAGTGATTTGTCTCCTGCCATCCCTCTCCAGCCTCTGACAGACAGACATAACTTTCCTGATCACTTTCCTCTCCTCCAAGTGCTTCCAGATTGATTCTTGAGGATCCCTCCGTGATTTTTCCAGAGACAGGTGAGGCTGACCGGTCCGTAGTTCCCCAGATTCTTCTCTCTCCCTTCTTTAAAGATGGGCACTACATTTGTCTTTCTCCAGTCATAGAATCCTAGAGCTGGAAGAGACATTAGGAGCAGGACCAACCCCAACTCAATCATCCCAGCCAAGGCTGTGTCCAGCCGGGACTTACACACCTCTAAGGATGGAGATTCCACCCCCTCCCTAGGGAACCCAGCCCAGCGCTTCCCCACCCGCCTAGGGAAAGCGTTTTTCCTAATGTCCAACCTAGACCTCCCCCACCGCAACTTGAGACCTTTGCTCCTTGTTCCGCCACCATCCAGGACCTCCCTCAGTGGCCACGAGTTTTCAAAGATAATGGCCAGTGGCTCTGCTATCGCACCCCCGGATGCATTAGATCCAGCCCCATGGATTTGAGTAGGTCCAGCTTTGCTCAATGGCCCTTACCCTGTTCTTTCTCCACCAGGGCTGCCCAGTGTGGCAGTCCAGGAGCTGACCTTATCTGTGAAGTATTGAGTACTTAAGCTTTCCCCATATCATCTGTCACTAGGTTACCTCCCTCATCCAGTAAGGGCCCCACGCCTTCGCTGGCCTCTCTTCTTGCTGACATGCCTGTAGGAACCTTTCTTGTTCCCCCCGCATCCCTCACTAGCTGCGATTCCAATTGCGCTTTGCCCTTCCTGCTGACACCCCTGGATGCTCGATCCTATTTATACTCCTCCCTGGTCATCCATCCAGGTTCCTGCTTCTTGGCTTCCCTTTTGGGATTAAGCTCCCCAAGGATTTCACTGCTAAGCCAAGCTGGTCGCCTGTCCTATTTGCTTTTCTTGCTGCGCATCGGGCTGGTTTGTTCATGTGCCTTCAATAAGGCTTCTTTAAAATCCTGCCAGCTCTCCTGGGCTCCTTTCCCCTGCATGTTACATCCCAGGGGATCCTGCCCATCAGTTCCGAGGGAGTCAGGCTGCTCTTCTGAAATGCAGGGTGTGTGTTCTGCTGCTCTCCTTTCTTCCTTTGGTCGGGGTCCTGAACTCGACCGTCTCCTGATCACTGCTGCCCAGGCTGTCCCCCACCTCCACTTGCCCAGCTAGCTCCTCCCTGTTTGAGCAGCAGGTCAAGCTGCACATGGCCCCTGGTTGGTTCCTTCAGCACTTGTACCAGGAAGTTGTCCCCAAAATCCTCCCAAAACTTCCTGAATTGTCTGTGTCCTGCTGTATTGGTCTCCCAGCAGATGTCGGGATGATTGAAGTCCCCTGAGAGAGCCAGGGCCTGCGATCTGGAATCTTCTGTTAATTGCTTGAAGAAAACCTTGTCTCCCTCATCCACCTGGTGTGGTGGTCCCTAGCAGGCACCCCTGGCTCCAGACTCTCAGAGGGTGGAAGTTTTTTGTCCGCAAAAACATCAAACATGTTTTACACTGCCTGCCTTTTAGTAACGTGGCCGTGTTGCTAAGCAGTGTGTAGCGTGGACGTACCTGAGGTCTTCCCAAAGAGCCTCCCCCCCAGCACCGTGCTTGGGAGCAGAGAGTTGTAAATCATGTGAATCAGGCCGTTACTTCTGTCTCCTCCCAGTTCACCACTTTCACGTCCTGCTGCTTGTGATGTCACCGCTCCATCAGCTTCCTGGGGGGCTGCCAGAGACACAGGGTGGCTCAGACCTGAATGCAGTGTAAGACCTTAAACCCCTCGCTTCCAGCCTTCCCTCTCCACCCTAACACCGACAGAGAGGGCCCCGTCTGCCCTCCCCGGGGGAAGTACCTTTGGCTCCTGCAGCGCCCGTCTGAACTGCCCTTGGCCCAGGTCTCATCCAAATGGAAAGCAGCTTTTGCATCGAAAACTCCAGCTGTCCCCCCCCTCCCCCCCCCAGAGCTGAGGCCATTTCCACTCTAATCCTGGGCTGCTGTCAGGGCTCTGCTAATGAATCCAGCCCCTAATCTCCATGACACCCGCGGAGGGCGGCAGAATAGCTCAGGGAAGGTTAAATGATAAACAGATATGGCAGCCATGGCAAGCATTTGGCACGCGTCCGCAGCAAAAGATGAACAACAGCAACTGTGACATTATCTTTGTTTGCTAAAAATAGTGCCCGGCAAAGTGTTATAAACAGCACATTGTGCTGCCTGACCTCTCCTCTGGCTGCTCATCAGCCTCCTGGGCCAGGCTGCGCGGCACTCGGGTGCAGGGTCCCTTTCCCAGGCCGCCCCCGGCAGCTCCGTACAACGGCGGCACCACCAGGGAGGGAGCGAGTAGCTGTCACGTGACCCTGCTGGTCTTAACCGCCACCACTTGAAGTGTTAGCGTGAGCTTTGCCACGGCCATGTGCTGCCCCGCAGCACAGACAGACGCCCCCACAGGCACGCACACGGAGCACAAGCATACGAACGAATAGTTCACCAAAGACATTGCCAGGTTCTGCAAAGGCAACCTGTGCGGGAGCTGACAAGCGTCTCCTGCTGGGCTACGCACCTGGCTCCTTCTCTCAGGCAGCGACGCACAGGGCAGAGGATGCATTCCCCAGCCAATAAAGGGAAATGCAGGGACAGAGTTTCACAATGGCCATTTCAGCTCGTGCTGTTATATTCTTGTAGATTAAAGCCGGAGAGATGTGGGCCTCTGTGGAGCTGATAGTAAATTTATTAGCTAGAACACATAGCTGGAGGGGATGACCTCATGTTTGACACCTGCTAAATAAAGCCAGAACAATTGTGCTATTTTTGCAGGAGAGGTTGCATATCTATCCACAGGGAGCCGGCTCCTTGAGAGGCCCCACACGCAAAAGACAAACAAGCAAAAGCTCCTGCATTCTGAACGCTCCTTTGTGCAAATACCAGCTCGATGGAGGGCATGAAAAGAACCCCATTGTCTCTGGGCGGCATTTCTCCGGGCAGCGTGCTTGGAAGGCCAACGATCCTAAACCCCCAATGCATGCGCCTATTGTTTGAAGTGCAGGACAACAATCGGAGGGTGCTCTGATGAGCTAAAGATAGAACTGCAGCTGGCGCTGTCCATCTCCCAGGAACCGGGACTAAAACAATGGCCAAGTATTGTCTGCATTGCTGGCGCAGCGACATTGGAAACTCTGCCGCCGGAGCAGCTCGAAGATCAATGAAACCTGGGTTATTTCTGAGTGGGTCGTGTCATTTCTTCCCCAAAGTCGTTTCGTTTCCTCAGCCTTTGCCACCAGGCCTGGCGTGTGACATTCACAGGCAGTGAGCACGGGGGCCAAGTATAAACAGCCTGGAGAGAGACTGGGACCAGACCAAACAAGCTTCCTCCCAAGCTGGCCGCCGCCTCGCTTCCCGGGTCAGTGCGGTCCTGGGGCCTGCGTTCCCACAGCAGGGCACAGCGAGGCACGGGCAGCATGGTCTCTCAGGAGCGTCTTCCTCAGGCCCCTGCCACAACACGCAGCGCTCCGAGGCAGGAGCTCCTCCCAGGTGGGAAGGAGAGGAAGGAACCTGCCAGCCCCCCAAGGGGCGTGGCCCCCAAGCCATGAGAAAGCAGGGTGTGCGTGCGGTCACTGGAGGGTATCGGCACGCAGGTCTGGGCACCGACTCTCCTCTCGCTCGCACTGGGGAGGTACTGATTGGCATGGGTTCTCCTGGCTGGGAGGATGTAGTCCAGGAAGAGCAATAAAACCTCTCATCCTACTGGACGCCTCTGTGATTTCCTGCAGGCTGACCTGCCGCTCACAGGCAGCGCTGAGGGCGGGGCGGAGGCATCATCTCTGGGTCGCAGTGAGCCCAGTGGCTTCTGGGAGACTGCGCGTGCAAAGCGGTGCCAAGAGACCCGGTAATGCTAACGTGCCCCATGCCAGGGCCCGGCCTAGAATGGGCGTCTCCGGCCGGGGCAGGACCCCTGCCCTCAAGCAGGCGCATGTGTATCACGGAGCAGAGCCCTGGGCGCCGACATTACCTGTAGCCTGTGGGAAGTGCCCAGGGCACTTCTCAGCCTTCGCTCAGAGTGAGAGCAGGATCAGTGGAGTCACACAGGGCCTGTAATGGTGGCTCAGCCAGCGAATGGCGCCGTGAGACACCAGCCACGAGGGTGGGCACCACCCCATGCTGACTGTGGCACCCGCATCAGCGCTGGCTTCCCTGCCTGTCATCCAGCAACCGGGGAGTCGTGTCCACCCCAGGACAGACTTGTGCCTGGCATGGTCGCTGGTGTGCAGCCGGGAGACGCCAGCCCTGGGTCCCTGCCCGCTGTCTCTGGCTGGCTGGACTCACGTGAGAGGGGGCCCCGGGTGCTGGCCATGCCCCATTCAGTGCACAGGTTCTGCCCTCTTGACTAGCATGAGCTCTTGTCATGTTCTGCGTGTCAGAATCCCAGACAAGCGGGGCTGGAAGGGGCCATGACAGGCCAACTCAAGCCCCACAGGACCTAACAGTCCTAGGCCCTCCCAGGCAGGTGTGTAGGCTTCCCTCAGAGCCTGGGCCAAAGCTGAGCTACCCGAGAGCGAGGCTTTCCTCCCGTCCGCCCCACATCTCACCTCAGTCTCCTCGACTGCAGCGTCAGCCCATTGTGGCCAGTGGAGACAGCATCGCAGCACTGAGCAGAGGGCTGGAAGCTGCGACTCGGGGCCAATCCATGGATGGCCCTGCACTGGGCAGAGGCAACAAAGCCCATCCCAGCCTGGCACTTGGATCGTGTCTCATTAACGCTCCCCTGGTCCGTCCCTCGGCAAGCAGGAGAGCCGCTGCAGGGGGGGCTGGGTGGGGCTGGCACCAGCTGGCTGTCCCTCAGGAATGGCCCAAGGTGCCTAAGAACCAGTCGCTCCATCAGTGCTCCAGGGAGCCTGGCCACTGCGGCTGGCGTGGCCGATGCAGAAGAGGGAGGAGTAACAAGCAAGGCCAGAAAAGCAGTGCTGCCTAGATGGCTGCGTGCACTCACTGGGTAAGGCCTGGCTGGCAGCCGGGGAGCCCCTGCCCCCTCACTGGTCCCCCTGGTGCAGAGATGATGCAATCTCTTTGGAAGGCGACGGAGGCAAGGACAGAAAAAGGTGGCAAGCCACAACCGTGACGATGTCCTACCACTGGACTGAGGCAGCCTGGGCCTAGGCCTTGGGCATATCTAGAGACCTGGGCTCTGCCGCTGTCTCTCTCTCCGACATGCCTCAGCAGCTCCAGCTGTAGTATGGGCATAGCCGTGTTTAAGAACAGCCCCACCTAATGGCAAAGAGCTGTTACTAGGTGAGAATAAGTCCCCCCAAGACCCTGAAGCAGTGTTGCCAGGCCATATTATCAAGCCCATATGCCAACCTGTGATGAGGCAGCCCATATTATTTATGGAAAGATGCTTATGAATATGCCTAACAATGTGCTTCATGCAAAACATTGCGTGTAACCTGTCATTGGAGCACTTGTAGCCCCCTCAACATGTACATTCTACTTGTGGGCATGGACCCTTCCTGTATTGGACGTTAGGCATAGGAAGCATACACCTGTTTGCTGAGCTAGACAGGCTAAGTGAGGGCCATTAGTGGTACTCAAGTAATTAATGGCCTGGTATTCGGGACGATGAGCTGTGAATTGTCTTGCTGCTCCTGTGAGCCTGGGCTGTGGTTGGTCCTACAAAGGCATGTGACCAGGCCGCCTGACACTGGAACCTGTGTTGGACACACTACTGTTCCACTCAAGGTGAGACAAATTTGAACTGACCACCAAGGATTCCTACCTTGGTCAAAATCTATCTAACGGCTTGAAACCAAACTATCGGGGCGGCTACCCAATGCCAAGAGACCCTTGGCTACCATGTAAGGTGCCTGCTGGGAACATCGCAGAGAGATCGGGAGAAGGATCATGCCCAAGCTAGGAGGCTGCCACGCATGTAAGAAAAAGGGATTGGAATGACTGCGAGGGTGAGAACGTGCATGTCACACATTTCTTGGAGTTTCGGGGGCAGGCGAGTGAGTCTGTAACAGGATAAACTTAAAAAACAACGAATAGTCTGGTGCACTTTAAAGACCAACAAACCATGTTGATGGGCTCCTGAGCTTGTAGTATTAGGCTTAGCTGGCAGGGTTTGTTTTATTTTTCTTAGTAGCTTACTTTGATCTGTCTGCTACCACTTGCAACCACTTAAATCGTACTTTTTATACTTAGTACAATCATTTGTATATTATTAAACCCAGTATGAATAATTGTTATGGGCTGCATCTCTCTTCACTGATAAGGGGGAGAGCAACTCACAAGCTCACTGTAGAAACGTTATGCCCGGTGGGATGGGTTTATCTGGGGCTCTGGTCCCACGGGGCCTGTGCCCACTCCCTGGAACTGAGCCTTCCCAGAGCTGAGCTGCTGTCTGTGTCAGTGCTGCTCTGCTGTGGGCTATGAGCGCCTCTCTGGTGCTGGGGGAGGTCAGAGGGTCTGGCCCAGCAGGACAGGGTGGTGGGGCTTGTGACGGACCGGGCCGTGTCTGGGCACAGCTGAGGGCGTCCGCTCAGGGCGAATTGCTCAAATCCGGGGCTTCTTACAGCCCCCCTGACTGGCGACCTTTCCACACAGGCCACAAACCAGTCTCACAGAGCGCTTCAGCTGCCTGCCTGAAGCCTCACGAGCAAAACCCCTCCGACACCCCAGCAATATCCGTGCCCCAGATGGCCCCGGGCCTCATACACAGGTGGAGGGTCCTAACACCCAATCCCACCTACCCCGAACAAGTTCTGTCCGGTTCCAAGAAACCAGCCACAGATCCCTGGTCAATTTACCCTCTGGATCTTACCCACAAATCACGCTGGGCCAATCCTTTAGAATCTATAACTAAATGTTTATTATTACAAGAAAGAAAAGCCTGAGAGTAAGGTTATTAAAGTACAGTACGTTACATGCACCGAATCGCCCAGTTCTCGATGCAGGCTCTAGCAGAGATGTTGCAGCTGCTGGTTTAAAAGTTCTTATTGCACATCCTACGATCAGGATGGGTTCACAGGTCTTCCGGGCTCTTCGATCCCTGCAATGCTGCCTCTGGGATGAAGTGCTGAGCTGAGAACAAAATGGCATCGACCACATGGCCTCTTTATACCCCCTCCCTGGCCTCTTCTGGTCTCAGCCGGTCACCTGGTCCTCAGCCTCTCTGTGTTCCCTTTCAGGTGACAGCCCCCATTCTTTGGGTGTGTCCATAGCCCATTGAGAGCCATTGTTCCACAGGTAATTAGCATGTCCACAGGCTCGGCCCTGCCCAATGCTTAACCACATGCAGGGAAATCTTCAGTGTCCACACAAGTACATGCTAATAATTGCACACACAGACATTATACAAACACAAGAACAGCATACATAGGATTATCAGATAATAAGCTTCTATTCAATACCTCACATGGCCCCCTCCTATACCATTTTTGGGGCCAACACCCCCACCTATGGGTGCATCAGGGATCTGGCTGCTCCCTTCAAGATCCAGCAACGTAACACCCCCAACGCAAAACTGATGCAGGAAGTGATGCCAGTAACATCACTGAGGGCATCACAGGCCTCCCCAAACAAAATGGCGGTGTGCCTCAGTTTCCCTTCTCACTCAGGACCTTCTGGCGGGAACCCTTTTTGTCCTGTAAGAAGTTCCCAAACCAGTTACAAGTGTTAACCATGAAATAGCAACATAACACTGTCCCCTTACATACCGTCTGTCGTTTGGTACATCTCCAGACAGATTACATGGTATTTTTATAAGCTCATGCACACTGTATACCGTTACAATTCTCTGCAACAATACTACAGTGGTTACAAGAATTAACATCAGTAACAAGAACAATCCTATATCAGGTGTATACTGAAATTCTCCGTCAGGCCCCTTCTCTGGCCCCACACCATTGCAGTTTTGGCCCTTCAGGTTTAAACTGCAAATCTTCTTGGCCAAAGCAAGTCCTGCCCCTCCCCCTTGTCCTCTGGGCTCCAGGCCTGAAACCTCTGGCCTGCCCAAGACAAAGGGCTGGCTGGGCGTGACTCCCTGGCTCACAATGGCCCTGGAATTTTCCCCTTTCCCCCACTCAGTGGGGTAACAGCAGTGAGCTGTAGACTCCCAAGTCTCTCCTCTGTCCCTCTCCAACCTCTGTTTCCACATGGAACCAGATATCAACTTCCCTGATTGAGTATGAGTGTCCACAGTGTCCAGAGATGGGAGCGTAACTGCCATCTCCTGCATCCTAGGGAGAGTGACCACACAGCTGTTCTGCTCTGCATACTTAGCTACCCAGCCCTTCTCCTGAATCTGAGACACTAACTTCCCACTCTCCTCATTCACCTGGGAACAATCCTGTTCCAATTCTCTGGCTGTTCCTGCCTCATCTGGAACAACCCTCAGTCCCTCTGAGACTTCTCCACCACCATCCACCCTGGGTTTCCCTAAACCCAAGTCAGTGGAGTCACTGCTAACAGTGTATTTATTCCTGCCTCTGGAAATTTCCACTACATGCATCTGACGAAGTGGGTCTTTGCCCACGAAAGCTTATGCTCCTACACTTCAGTTAGTCTATAAGGTGCCACAGGACTCCTCGTCGCTACTGCTAACAGACAAATTCTGTCTGTCAGGCACCAAAACAAGTGCCTCACACAAGAAGCTGCTGCCGTTTACAGGCAGAGCTTTCTCCTGAATGCCTTCTCCCAGCAAGGCCCTGTCACCTCCCTCAGTCACAGCAAACTGCTTGCTACAAGCACTGCCAGGACTCTCCTCCCTATGAACTTCCTTAAGCAGCAGTTCACCCTTCCCTGGCTCTGCAGCAGCCTTGCCCTGCTGACCCACAACCAACTCCTCCTGCAATTCCCTAACTCCCTGAGTTATCTCCAGCCCCTCTGGTGGATTCACAGATAATCCCCTCTCAGGGACACAGATAGACTCACAAGAGACAGGGTCAGAGGCATCTTCACTCCCTGTGCAGCTCTCTAGATGGCTGTAAACGTCCACACTATCATTAGGCACCAGAGTTAACACACCCTCATTCTCTCCTTGTGCCCGGGCTAAGGGGTCTCCCTGCTCCCACAGAGTCGCTCCCCCCTCTGCCAGCAACACAGCAGCATCAGGCACAATATCAGGGTCACCACTGTCTGGTCTCTGGGGTTCTGGTAAAACACTGACTGACTCTACCTGAGTCACCTCATCCCTCTCCCCAGCAGACACAAACCTTGGGCCACCCCCTTCCTGGGCCTTAGCCATATCCAGACCCAACTCTGGGACAACAGCCCTGCTCTCAGCCTTCACAGGCTGTGGGGCACCTTCCTCAGACACAGGAAGAAACTCTTCCCCACACACAGCCAGACAACCAGAGACAGCTTCTCCCTTGTCCCCACACCCCTGGCTAATCTCAGGCATACAGCTAGCCACTGAGACAGCTTCCTTTACTTCCCCACTGCTACTTCCACCAGCCATATTGCCAGCTTGCACACACTGTGCTTCTTCACACAAATCAATTTCAGCTTGTGCAGGTTCAATTCCACAAACCTCACCAGCCACCAACTCCTCAACTAAAACTTCACTCTGGCCAGCCACTCCCGGCTGCCTCAGAGAAACATTTCCCTGACTTCTGGGCTCTTCCTGCCCTGGTTCTGATTCCAGCCTCATCTCTGAGGCATCAGATGGGCCCTCACCCACAGGCTCACTGCCCCCCTGCACAGACACACAGCCGTCTGCCACAGGCACACATGTAGAGACACTTTCCCCTTGGTTACAGGGAGACTGACCAGCTCCAGGAAACTTTTCATACCCACATGCACCCCCTTCCCAAACCTCCCTGTTAGCTACAGGTAACACAAAAGGTTTGCATTCACACATGCTTTGGGGTTGGGTTCTCACATCAGCTGGGCAAAATACGTCTGCCATATCATAAGCACACCGCATACCCACAGAGTTATACATTGAACCTTCAGGAGGATACAGTCTCTCTTGTTGTTTTAGTCTCTTAAGCTGGAGGTCAAGTCTAGCATTTTCCTCCTTGGCTAGGGCCATCTTCTCTGCATGCTCCGCCATTTCCTTAAGCTGACGTCTGGCCCTCTCTGCCCTTCTCTCTGCATGTTCTGCTTTTCTCATCTCAAGTTCCCGATCCATCTCCTGCTTTCTCTTAGCAATTTCTTCATCTGCCTTCCGCCTTCTTTCAGCAGCCTCCTTGGCTTGCTTCTGCTCCTTTTCATCCACATCTCTGGTTAGTAACAGCACTACCAGATCTAGTTTAGAGGCCCTTTTCCTAAAGGCAATGCCTCTCCCCAAGCACAAATCCTTCAGAGCACTTTTGCTCAGACTCTCATATAATTCCGGGATCATCGCAGCGGCTCTTTAATCAACCAAACTCTCAACACCAAAAATCAAATTTAGACAGCGTGGGGTCCTGATCCCAAAGCTCAATTGACCAAGATCTGTGGATCCTGCCGACTACGCCACTGTGACGGACCGGGCCGTGTCTGGGCACAGCTGAGGGCGTCCGCTCAGGGCGAATTGCTCAAATCCGGGGCTCCTTACAGCCCCCCTGACCGGCGACCTTTCCACACAGGCCACAAACCAGTCTCACAGAGTGCTTCAGCTGCCTGCCTGAAGCCTCACGAGCAAAACCCCTCCAACACCCCAGCAATATCCGTGCCCCAGATGGCCCCGGGCCTCATACACAGGTGGGGGGTCCTAGCACCCAATCCCACCTACCCCGAACAAGTTCTGTCCGGTTCCAAGAAACCAGCCACAGATCCCTGGTCAATTTACCCTCTGGACCTTACCCACAAATCACACTGGGCCAATCCTTTAGAATCTATATCTAAAGGTTTATTATTACAAGAAAGAAAAGCCCGAGAGTAAGGTTATTAAAGTACAGTACGTTACATGCACCGAATCTCCCAGTCCTCGATGCAGGCTCTAGCAGAGATGTAGCAGCTGCTGGTTTAAAAGTTCTTATTGCACATCCTACGATCAGGATGGGTTCACAGGTCTTCCGGGCTCTTCAATCCCTGCAGTGCTGCCTCTGGGATGAAGTGCTGAGCTGAGAACAAAATGGCATCGACCGCATGGCCTCTTTATACCTCCTTCCTGGCCTCTTCTTGTCTGCAGCCGGTCACCTGGTCCTCAGCCTCTCTGTGTTCCCTTTCAGGTGACAGCCCCCATTCTTTGGGTGTGTCCATAGCCCATTGAGAGCCATTGTTCCACAGGTAATTAGCATGTCCACAGGCTCGGCCTTGCCCAATGCTTAACCACATGCAGGGAAATCTTCAGTGTCCACACAAGTACATGCTAATAACTGCACACACAGACATTATACAAACACAAGAACAGCGTACATAGGATTATCAGATAATAAGCTTCTATTCAATACTTCACATGGCCCCCTCCTATACCATTTTTGGGGCCAACACCCCCACCGATGGGTGCATCAGGGATCTGGCTGCTCCCTTCAAGATCCAGCAACGTGACAGGGCTCGGATATTTTCTGCACACCCGCTGACAGACTCAAGAGGATCTCTGTGACTGAAGAGGTCATGCAGGCCCGAGGCCTGCTCCTTGGGGAACTGCCTGTGTCCCACACACGGGCATGCTGGCTCCCAAGGGCTCCGGCTCAGCTTGATCGCACGTGCTGCATGGAAACCTTCAGAGCCCTTAGCCCAGAGCTGGGCTGATGCTGATGCTGATGCTGATGCCCTGCCGGAGCAGCTAGGGCAGCCAGCGGGCTTTGGAGCCCTTGTCTTGTGCATGCACTCACTGAACACCACGCCTGCTATGGCCGAGGCGAGGCTGTGGCACCTCTTGCTGTGGCCACCCACCACCTGCCTCCTCCCTCTGCACGAGGCCAGCCATGGTGAGGGAGCCCCTGCCCCTTTGTGCTCAGATCGGCCCCTGGCCCCCTCCCTGGGCTCTGCAGGCAAACCACAAGCAGGAAACCGAGGCCCAAGGAACAGGGTCAGCCATGGGGCAGCCCAGCCCAGGAGCCCCCCCAACCAGCTTTTCTTTGGGGGTGCATGTGTCACAACTTGCTTGTCCAGCGGCTGCGAGAGCAGAGCAGGGGCTGTGGCTGAACAAAGCCTGTGCCCACTTGGCAGCCCCGCCTTGGCATTGCATGCATGGTCAGCGACAGCAGCTGGATGTTCTGCACGGCCAGCGCCGGCTGCGCTCCTGGAATCGACCCAGGCGGCCATTCCAAATAGCTCTGCAGCCCGGAGCCCTGAGAGTAACTGAGGGTCCCCGGCGCCCTGGCCGCAGGGGTGCAGCACCCTGCCCAGAGGGGCGCTGACGGTGCTTAGCTGCTGCTCCCCGCTGGCAAGCGAGGCGCGCTCGGCGGGCTCCCCTTCCTGACCAGTTCTTAAAACCACACGGATTGATCCCAGCCTGCATGGCCTGAGGCCCCCTGACCTCGGGTGTCTGGCCAAGGGCCAGGCTTTCTGCCTCTCCCCCCATGGGAATTCAACACAGGGCGAGCAGAGACGGCCCTTAGCCAGGGTTACAGGCCCCTGGGGAAAAGATCTCGCGAGCTAGGGCTGGCCCAGAGCCTGGCACCACTGCGCTGTGATGGGCACTCAGGCCATACTGGCTGGCCTGGCTGCGCGGTGCCCCAGCAAATGCCCGGGGCCCAGTCTCCTCTGCCTGCGGTATAGATGCGGGGTAACTCTGTCAATGGAGCGACGCGGCAGGGCAGGGGGAGCAGGGCCAGCCCCCGCCCGTCGCTGTGGTGAGGAGGAACCGGGACGGAGCAAGGTGCAGAGCGGAACGGCACCGGCACCGGCCAGGCTGCTCCAGGAAGGCGGGTGCAGATGCGTTCCCTAGCAACCCCAGGCCAAGGTCTGGGGGGTCTGGGGTATGTGCACGAAGCCCATCTGGGCCACTGGGGTCGCGCGGGGGCCTGGATCCCTGGCGGGCGGGCGGGATCTGCCTCCCTGGGCGGGCACTCTGACTCAATGGAAACATGCCCAAAATAGCCCGCCGCAGAGCGGGCCTATCTAATCAGCGGCCTCCGCGCTGGCTGGGCCCCACTGCAGGGCAGCTGATAGCAGCGGCATGTGAAGTGTGGCACTCGCCACCACCCCGCCCCACGCTGACCGCCACCCCCGCCCGCCGCCCGCAGAACAGCGAAGGGGCCGGTTCGCAGGCAGGGTCGGGGGCTGGGAACGTCGCTCCTCTCCCAGCCTGTGCCAAGATCCTTCAGCCCCCGACCCCCCCGCGGGGCCAGCCCCTATTCTGGGGCACATGGCAGGCGAGTTGCTGGTAACCCCCCCGCCCAGGGGGCCTGTCTGGCTCTTGGCTACTGCCCAGGGAAGCTCAGGCTGAGGCTGGTCTCCTGAGGGCCTGGCCATGTTTGGAAGTGGAGGCCTGTTTGTGCCATCCCACCACTGCCATCCTTGGGCCAAAATTCTCTGCCGAGAGACAGGCATCTTCTCCAGCGCCTCCCGTGGACACCAGCTGGCCAGGACTCAGGCCCATGGGCTTCTAGTAAAACATGGCTGCCACCCTGGACAGACAGGACCCTTAGCCGGTGAGCAGCTAAAGCCCATGCACAGGGACTGATCATTAACCTCTTGTTCTTATCACAGACCCCAAGAAGAGGAAACTGAGGCACAGAAAGAGCAAAGTAACTTGCCAAGGTCACCCAACAGGCCAATAGTAGAGCCAGGTTTCTTGACTCCCAGTGCCAAAAATTAGCCCGTTGGCCACACTGCCTGAATGAGGCATCCATGCTGCAGCTGTAACTCCAGAGCCTTGCCGTAAGCCAGCAGTATAGTCCATCTCCGCTACAAGCATTAGCCAAGGACTTTGCAATTGGTGTATGCATGGGAGCCTTCCTTCCTGAGCGGGCTTCTAAGAGAGAAATTGACCTGGGGACGTGGCTGGTCCTTTGGGACTGGAAGAACCTTTTTAGTTTTTGAGATTGGTTTTCCTCTCTCTCATCTCACCAGGGATGGTCTTGGTGGTGACCCGGAGAGCTGGCGGGTCCGAGGGAACGGTCGTAGGACTCCGTTAGCCAGCGTGGTGATCAGACGGGCTGGAGGGGGAGACCAGCCCCACCAGCCAGCAACAGCCCGCCCGCTCCCATTGCTCACTATTGTCAAGCAGGTCAGCCATGGTGTGGTCGCTTGTGGCCCGAGCCCCACGTACCACTTGGGACTAAACCGAGAACGGCTCTCCCCGGTGGGTTGCAGGGCTGGCTGCTCCAAGAAGCAGCGAGTCAGACACGGCGTTGAGACCTTTGGCCTCTGCGTCACGGCCCGAGGTGGCATTCGCCGGCTCCATAGGACGACAGTGACGTTACCCATTACCACCGTTCTGCTTTTATAGCTGCCAGGACCCGAGCAAGGGCACTCGGGGGCAACTGCCGAAGCAGGCTCAACTCTGAGGCTGGGAGCAGTCGAGACCTTTGTAGTCGGGTTCCAGGTCATGGTCAGCACCAAGGGTCTGGATGCAAAGTCCAGCTCAAGCCAGGCGCTGGAATTGTCATAACAAGACCCACACCGCTACCTGAACACTTCCTGCAACGCCCTGCTCTAGATAGGGCAGGGAGCCAATCAGGAGCCATGAGGCTGCTGCTTGTCAGAGTCCTTGAGGCGGGACTTTCCATGGTCTGTGTCCACAGCTGATCACAAGGTGTGACGTACCAGCAAGCTCCCGTGGCTGTGAGATGCTCTGTGGCTTTGCAAGTCTGGGGTTCTAGACCTGCTGGGGCCTCTCGGACATGCTTTCATCTCCTTTGGTATTTTGCCAGCTGTGCTCTTCCTAGTCAAGCCTGGAAGTTCTGTCCCTAGAGGCTACCACAGCGTGCTTGTTCCATCTTGGAGTTTGGACTCTGAGCTGTTTTAACACCTGGGGCCACTCCCCCAGCAGCAAAAACGACTCTGTCCTTCTGGTATATTTCGTATCTTGGCACCGAGTCCAAATGATCGTCCTCATTCTGCCAAGCGTCCATGACGCCTACTACAGCAATAGCCTCATGCTGTACCAGCCACTTGAGTGCCCCCATCTTAGTCATTTGGTTTGCAGCATTGGTATGTTTTGTCAGAATCAGTCGCTTCCTTGGTAGGTTATATTTCAGCAGGACTCTTACGTTTGATGGTTCCTCATCAGCTCCTGCCTGGACTTTATCAGCTTCTTTCTGAGCCTCTCTCTTAGGATATAGACTTCCTCCTGTGACAAGTTCAGCCCTAAGGAATGTCTCTCCACACCTGCTGGCTTTCCCTCAGCCCTTAGTTTAAAAAATCCCCAACCGAGTGTTTCATTTTACATGCCAGCAATTGGGCTCCGGTTTGGCTCCATCCTCTCTGTGTAGGCTCCTCCTTTCCCAAACAGTTCCCCAGTTCCTACTAAATGTAACCCGGCCCTCCCTACACCATCGTCTCATCCATGCAAGGAAAGCCCGCTGCTGTGCCTGTGTAGCTGGGCTGGCCCATGGAACGGGAAGCGTTTCAGAGAACGCTACCACGGAGGTCCTGGAGTTCAACTCGGAGGGGGCGTCTACACTGCCAATTATGTATCTTATTTCGGTCTACTTTAGCAGTAAAGCGCTATTCCGAAACGTCCCTTAACTCTTGTGGACTGAGGGTTCCAGGGACGTCGGCATAGCGAGCCCATCATTTCAATAGCTACTTTGAAACAATGGGCTGGTTTAAAAGACGTGGAATCGCTCTTTTGGGATCCCTCCAGTACCCTGAAATAGCACTACAGTCTAGGGGTACCCTTACTGAGCAGCTGAAATGTGGCCAACTTGGGGTACGCGTTCTCCCAGGGGGTATGAGAAGCTTCTCAAGAGGGTATGGGGAATATTTGGTAAATAACTAGATTATCCTAATTGAAATATTCCAAAAGGAGTAGTGAGAGTGAAAAAAGTTGTGGATTCTAGAGTCTAGAATGTATTTCCTTTCCTATGGAAGGGGGTACGGGAAGGTTTACTAAAAGCCAAGGGGGTACGGGGACCGAAAAAGGTTGGGAACCCCTGGTCTAGAACCTCACTCCTATATTTCTTTAGGTCACTGGTCCTACGTGTACAGCAACTCGGGGCTTCTCCTTGGCCCTACAACTCTGTCTAGCTATCTTGTGGGATCTGCAACCTTCTCACCTGGCAGGCAAGCCACCATGCGGTTCTCCCAGTCGCCGCAAAGCCAGCTGTCTACATTTCTGCTAACTGAATCCCCCGGGACTAGCACCGAGCTCTTCCTGGGGACTGGGGTCCCCTCCCCCTGATGGGTGATTTCAGAGCAAGAGGATTCCATGACATCCTGCGGAAGGGGGTCCCAGTTATGGGACCATTTCCCTCCACTGCAGTCTGATGCATTCCTGCCCCAAGACCTTCATCTTGCATACCTAGTGGGGCGGGCCAGCCCTGCTGCGTCCTGGACAGTCTCTGTCACAGAAGCATGGAAGATTAGGGCTGGAAGGGACCTCAGGAGGCATCTAGTCCAGCCCCCTGGCCAAGGCAGGACTGATCCCACCTAAACCAACCCACTCAGGGCTTTGTCAAGCCTGGCCTTAAACACCTCTGGGGAACCCAGCCCAGCGCTTCACCACCCGCCTAGGGAAATAGCTTTTCCTAATGTCCAACCTAGACCTCCCCCACTGCAACTTGAGCCCATTGCTCCTTGTTCTGCCACCTGCCCCCACTGAGAACAGCCTCTCTCCATCCTCTTTGGAACCCCCTTCAGGAAGTTGAAGGCTGCTCTCAAATCCCCCCTCACTCTTCTCTCCTGCAGACTAAACAAACCCAGATCCCTCAGCCTCTCCTCACAGGTCATGTGCTCCAGCCCCCGAATCATTTCAGTTGCCCCCCACTGGACCCTCTCCAATGTGTCCACATCCCTTCTGGAGTGGGGGCCCAGGAGCAGACGCAACGCTCCAGATGTGGCCTCGCAGTGCTGAACAGAGGGGAAGAACCCCTGCCCTGGGTCTGCTGGCAACACGCCTCCTAACGCAGCCCAACATGCCGTTAGCCTGCTTGGCTACAAGGGCGCCCCGGTGACCCCCATCTAGCTTCCCAGCTGCTGTAGCTCCCAGGGCTGGGCGCCCATGTTTCCCGAGGGTGAACCCGGCACAGCTGGTAGAATTGCTCCAATTCGAGGGAGTGCAATGGCAACTGGAACGGTGTGTATCCCTGCCCTGGGGCGCCAGGGAAGGCAGCCGTGGGGGCCTAGGCTAAGGATCCCGGCGCCCCACAGCTCAGGGGATCCCAGGCCTCGGGGACTGGCCTTAACCATCCCCATTAGTTCCAGTGATACTGGGGACCAGTGCAGTGACTGAGCGGCCTCATTTATGCAGCTACCCTCTTGCGTGGCCAGTGTCAAGCCCTGGCGTGTTCCTGTTGTGGGCCGGGCAGCCTCGTTGATCTGTGAGCTCTGGCCACACAGGAGCCCCCAGAGCCCTCCTCGGTCTGGGGCGTTTGGCTACCGCCACCCAGCTGATTCCACAGCTGGCCAGTGTATCTCTAAGGGGCCGAGCCAACCCACTGGAGCCATGGCCACTGGCAGCTCACATCTGGGTGCAGGGTGCTGGTGCGGTCACTCAGCTAGCCCCCGCCAGGCTGCGCTAGGAGATTGCTGGACACCTCAAGGGCGAGAGAGCCACTGGCCCTCCCTGTGCGACCCAGGGAGGCAGAGGAGAGCGGCCCGCGGGGGCCCAGCCCTGCCCTCCGCCCCACGTCGCTGCCCCCCGCAATCGGTGGGAGCGGGGCCCAGTGGGAAGCCGAGGCAGCGGCTCCGGGTGAGGGTGGCGCTGAGGTTGGCGGGGGAGCCCTGTGCCCTCCCGGGCAGCGTGGCGAGACACAGACCCGGCCAGGTGACGGCGGGCAGAGGAGTCAGTCCTGCAGATCGGCCAGGCACAGGCTGGCCTGGAGAGCTGTGCTGGCTCCCAAGCCTGCAGCCGCCCTCTGCCTTTGTACTCGCCTGACAATACAGGAGTAAAAATAACCGGGCGCATTCCCAGGGAGATAAAAGGGAGGTTTGCCTTTTGTGTCGCTCCGGGCCGGAGCGGAGCAGCACCAATGGAGCCGCATGGACGTGACACATGGGAATTTCTGACATAGCTCTTCCCACTCTGACCTTGACGGACACAATAAAAAGGGGCTTTGCCGCAGGCCTGCAGCCATTCAGTCCGATAGCCAAGGTTGGTAGTAAAGGGCACGTCCCTGTGCTGCTAACCGCTCCCTGCCGGCCGGGGGAAGGGGGTGGGCGGCAGGGCAGCCGGGCTCAGAGGGAGGGACGGAGGAAAGGGGGCGTTTGGCGAGGGCTGGGCAGCGTGGGAAGTTGCTGGTGCCAGGGCGTTCCCGAGGCTGCGGTGATGCGGCGGGGCCGTTGTACGGAGGACAGGGAGCAGTGCCACCGTCCCTTGCCGGGGTTCACACTCTCACCCCTCTGTTTCCTAACTTTGGGAGCCCCGTATCCGCACGGGCTTGGCCTGCCTCCGGGGGTCGGAGCAGGGACTGGCTGCCGGAGGTGATCCGGACAAGCGAGCTTTCGCTGCCCCTTTGCTGCTGCCGGAGCTCCACACGTGAGGGGTGGGGAGTTCAGCCTGGCGGTTGCTCCCAGCGGCAAGGCGCGTGGGGACAGAGCCGGCAGGAGCACCGGGCGCGTAATCAGGAGCCTGGGTGAGCCAGGGCTCTTTGCACGGCCGTTATCCTCCTGGGCCGTGTGTGAAAACCCTCGCTGTCCTCGCTGGAGCAGCTGTCTCTGGACTGACTCCTCTCTCTGCTTCCCTCCTTTGCAGTGCTCCCAAGTCTTTGGCGTCTTTCTTTGCTGCTGCCCAGCCAGCACCATGTCAATGCGGGACATGACCGAGTTCGGGGAGGCTGCCGACTACCTCCGCAAGAGCTACACGGAGCAGCTCAAGCTTCAGACCATCCCGTTCGATGGTAAGAGCAGCAGCCCCTTTGAGCCTGGTTTGCGGAGCACCCCTGGCCTGCTCCCCAGGCTGTGGACCCTGGCAGGGTTTCATGGCGGAGCCCCCACTGCAGCGCTGCCCTTGTGCTCCCCGGTAGGAGGTCAGAGGCCCAGAAAGGCTTTTGGCAGCCAGTGGCCACGGCTCTCGGCGTGGCGGGTAACACGGCGGCTGTGCATCTGCACCGAGGCGACGTGCCCAGACGGGCCGAGGGACCCAGCAAAGCCTGTGCCACAGAACCCCTGGCTCAGCAAAGCTGCCGTCCCATTTCACTCGAGATGGACGGGGATCGTTGGGGCTTTGGGTGACAGATTCCTCCCTGTACCTCTCTGTGCACTCCAGCCTCATCTTCAGCACCATTGCCTCAGTGCCACTGTGCGCCAGGGGCAAAAAGCCCGGGGTTTGGGCCAGGAGAAATTCGGGGGTGGGGGGTGTGGAGCTGATGAAATGGGATGAGGAGAGAACTTTGTATTCCCTACACTGTGCTTTCCATGTGAGTCTCCAAATGGAGCAAACAGCAGGCGGAAGCCAATCTTAGCACCAGCTGGGGCAAGTTAAACAAGCCCCCGGCTCGAACAGGCCCAGGAAAGCCTGCCCCTAGGGTCAAAAACAGAGCAAGGACAAGAAGGGCCCTTAATATTGTGTTCGTGCTGCCTCCTGAAGCTATTGGCAAGAGCCCGGCGTTCCCTTCCCCTCCGACTGAGGGTTCTTCCTTTTCTTGTGCTCTGCAGGGAAGAAGCGAGCGTGGATCCCAGATGACAAGGAAGCCTACATTGAGGTTGAAATCAAAGAATCCTCTGGTGGCAAAGTCACCGTGGAAACCAAAAATAAAGACGTAAGCAAAACAGGCTTGATTTTTAACGTTTGGTGTTCCCAGGACGGGGGAAGGCGGAGAGGCGAGGGCTGCATGACGGGGCAGGGAGGGGGCGTACGTGGGAGCAGGTCAGAGCTGAAATTAGACACGTTCTTGCGGGAGGCTCTGAAATGCCCAACCTGCAACCCGGCAGCGTGCTCGCGTCCACGGCTTTTGTTACCCTGCCACGGCCTAGGAAACAATGCACTGTCTGACTCGCCAAGCACGCCGGGCCTTCGCTACACCAGCATCAAATGTTCCCCCGCAAAGTGACAGGCAGTAGAGCTTCCCAGCCCAAAGGGATCAGCTGGCACCTTAACAGCTGTGACAATAGCCAACAGGAGAATCTGCTCCGTCCGGGAAAAGTGCCAGTTGCTCCTTTGGACAAAATTATCCAGCTAATCTCAAGAGAAAATCATTCAAAGCAGGAACCAAGGGGAGCTGGTGTAAATCGGGGGTTACTCTGAAGTTACACCAGTCCCGCAGAGAGCGGACTCTGCCAGAGAGCTGTTGTAATGAACTAACAATGTTGTTTAGAGGGCTGGGAACTCAGTTTAATTACGGTTAGATACAGCTGACTAAAAGGTTGCTCTTTTTCCAAATAGGAATCAATTGTTACACATAGAGCAGGGGTGGCCAACCCGTTAAAGGCAAAGAGCCACAATAGTTGGGGGGGATAGCGCAAAGGGCCGAGGGGGGAAAGTTGTTGAGCCAAAAAAAAAAAAAAAAGGCTGCCCCCTTTAAATGGGTGGCTTTTTGGCCCCATCAGAGGCTCCCCTCAGCCAGCACCATTTTGCTTCGCTGCGCTGGACAGTGAGTACAGGGAACCGGGGGTCAGGGGGTGGTTCTTAGGGACGCAGGGGTGGTTTTGCAAGACACAATTTAAGCTGCGGGTTGGCTGGCCCTGACAGAGCCATATTCTGAGCTCTACCCATGTCACTCCATTGGGGCTGACCTCATTTATTACAGCAGTGTCAATCAGGAGTCAGTCAGTCCTCAGAAATCAAAGCAGTTTTACCAGGCTAGGGTAGTGGAGAAATCTGAATGAGAGTCACGGGACTCAGTGCACCTACTGGTGTAAGGGCAGCATCTGCTTTTAGCAAACTACTATCTCGCAAAACTAACGTATGGGCTGCATTCTCCGCTCCATGGGAACAGTTTTATGCCGGAGCAATATCGCCAGTGTAGAACTGTGGTGACGGAATGGGGAGACGTCCTTTGCACACAGTGATCTGTGTACTGCTTCATATTGCGCTGGGACTAGTCAGTCTAATGAGCAATAGCTTATATCTGTCGAAATCCTGAACTGGTTGGAAAAGAGATTTTCTGTCCAAGCAAAAATTATTTCAAAAACCACCTTTGTTCTGAGTTAGAACAAAAAGCCAAAACTTGGAACGCCCCAGGCCGATTGAAACATTTTGTTTAATTAAATTCAACGTTTAATTCCATTTCAAACCTGTTTAATGTTTTTAAAATATCAAATAAAGTACCTTTCAAAACAAAAAGTCATTTGGCAATGAAAAATCAAAATGGGAGTATTTGGGTGTGTTCAAAACTTTTGCTTCCATTTTTTAGTAAATGAACCATCACCCAAATTGAAACAATAGCAACAACAACAACAACACCTGTTTTGTTGCAATAACATTTTCCAACAGGAAGCTATTGGGACTACATTTTTCCAGCCAGGTCATATCTAATCCAAGTCTGCCTAAATTCTGCTTCCAGTTAAACTAGTGCTAGACCATGAACTGTGGAGGGGTTGCCCCAGTACCTGTAGGATTACAAAGGGCCCAGTTCTGAGCTTGAGTCCATGGCTCATCATTACTGATTCTGACAGAGCGACCCTGAGTTACATGAGAATAAATCGGAGGAGAATTAGCCTCAGGGTCTCTTCCAAACGACGCAGGAACCGTGTCACTCCACCAGGCTGTGGACTCAGTAGCTAGTATTAGCCCCATTTCATAGCTAGTGAGACTGAGGCCCGGGGAGGTAATAAAAGCCTGGCAGAGGGTCACACGGACTTGAAGACAGAGCTGGGATTAGAACGCAAGTCCTGAGGCCCAGTTCCCTGCTTTCATCACTAGACTCTCGCCCTCAAGCCTTAGTACCGGGGCGGGTGCTAAATCCAGGCCCTCACAGCCAGGCGTGGAGATGTGGCGTGACAGGGCTAACAGGTTCAGGGACAAGGGCCGGAGGGGCCATGCGGGCTGTGTCACGCTCCCTCGCCCTATTCTTTGAGATGGCACGGGGCCGGACAGACCCAGGGCCCCCGGGCTCAGGAAACAGGTAGCAGCAGGAACGCAGGGAGCGGTTAGAGCAACAGGCCAAGGGCTGGGGCCGGGGCACGGTGGGATAGCCCTCCCCGAGCAGCAAGGAGCTCACGTCTTGGGGTGGGGCATGTGGACAGGCAGTGGGGGACCTGGCTGTGTGCGCCCCCCGGTGGGATGGGCAGGGGCAGGGGACAGCGGGGTGGCGGGGGAGACACAGCAAGGTCGCTTTCACTGGCGGTGGCTGGCGGGGCCGACGCCGTGGCCCTCCTCCACCCGCCCAGGGCACCGCCCCAGCAGGCGCTGCACAGGGCTGTGGCTGCTCTGGCAGAACCCGGCGGGAGCGGCACATTTCACCGCTCAAAGGCTCCTCCGCTCAGCCCTGCAGGCTGGGAACCTGCTGCTTCATTTAACGGCAGGGCAGGGACAAGCCTGCTGGCTACCCGGGTGAGCCAGCTCCCCCCGGGCTCCGCTGGGGAGCCACTGACCCGCTGGGCCGGGCGGCTCGGGGAGGTGGCCCTGTGAGAGGACAGTGTGGGGCAGCCCCGCGGCGCTCCGGCCGGTCCATGCCAGGGGGCTAGTTACGCGGCTCCTGGTGGGATCGGGCCTTGGTCTCCCATGCTTTGTGTGCGCCGGCCCAGCGCCGAGCCAGCCCTTCCTTTCTCAGCCGCCACCCCCAGAGACAGAGGCCAAAGCCGCCCGGTGCCCGGTCCCTGAGCGCCTGGCCAAGCCGCGCTGGGCTGCCCGGCAGGACGAGGGAGCAGGCAGTAGTGCCCCCCACGGAGGCTCCGGAGTGGAGGGTGCTCGGGCTGGGGGCAGCTCTGCACTGCCACTGGCGCCGCCGAGGGGGTGAAAAGCCCCCCGAGTGCTGCCCACGCCGGCGCTACGCCGCAGGGAGACGCGCTCCGGGAACGACGCGGGCGGGCGGGTTAGTGCGCTCCTCTCTGCAGAGCATCCCCCAGGCGCTGCGGGGACACAGGCCTAGGCCTGCCTCCGGCTCCCGCCCCACTGACGCCTGCCGGTGCCCAGCCAGCCCCTCGCCCCGGCGTTCCGGATCCAGATGAGGCACTCGTGTCCTGCTGCCCTTCCAAACTGCCACCACCGCGGCGTTGCACCCGGCCCAGCTGAGCAGAGACATCGCCCCGCCCAGCCTAGGCCATGGACACAGGGCCAGGCGGGGGCACGGCCCCCAAGATCTGTTCTCCTCTGCAGTCCCGCAGGGGCAGCCAGGGTCAGTCTGAGAGAGTCACAGGAGGGCGCGAGGCCCGGACAGGAGACTGGCCCGACGCCCCAGCCCTTCCCGCCGCGTCTCTGCCACGCGCCCATCCGCAGGGCCTGCCCCAGACGCCCCAGCCCTTCCCGCCGCGTCTCTGCCACGCGCCCATCCGCAGGGCCTGCCCCTGACGCCCCAGCCCTTCTCGCCGCGTCTCTGCCGCGCGCCCATCCGCAGGGCCTGCCCCAGACGCCCCAGCCCTTCCCGCCGCGTCTCTGCCGCGCGCCCATCCGCAGAGCCTGCCCCAGACGCCCCAGCCCTTCCCGCCGCGTCTCTGCCGCGCGCCCATCCGCAGGGCCTGCCCCAGACGCCCCAGCCCTTCCCGCCGCGTCTCTGCCGCGCGCCCATCCGCAGGGCCTGCCCCAGACGCCCCAGCCCTTCCCGCCGCGTCTCTGCCGCGCGCCCATCCGCAGGGCCTGCCCCAGACGCCCCAGCCCTTCCCGCCGCGTCTCTGCCACGCGCCCATCCGCAGAGCCTGCCCCAGACGCCCCAGCCCTTCCCGCCGCGTCTCTGCCGCGCGCCCATCCGCAGAGCCTGCCCCAGACGCCCCAGCCCTTCCCGCCGCGTCTCTGCCGCGCGCCCATCCGCAGGGCCTGCCCCAGACGCCCCAGCCCTTCCCGCCGCGTCTCTGCCACGCGCCCATCCGCAGGGCCTGCCCCAGACGCCCCAGCCCTTCCCGCCGCGTCTTTGGCACGCGCCCATCCGCAGGGCCTGCCCCAGACGCCCCAGCCCTTCCCGCCGCGTCTCTGCCGCGCGCCCATCCGCAGGGCCTGCCCCAGACGCCCCAGCCCTTCCCGCCGCGTCTCTGCCGCGCGCCCATCCGCAGGGCCTGCCCCAGACGCCCCAGCCCTTCCCGCCGCGTCTCTGCCACGCGCCCATCCGCAGGGCCTGCCCCAGACGCCCCAGCCCTTCCCGCCGCGTCTCTGCCACGCGCCCATCCACAGGGCCTGCCCCAGACGCCCCAGCCCTTCCCGCCGCGTCTCTGCCGCGCGCCCATCCGCAGGGCTTGCCCCAGACGCCCCAGCCCTTCCCGCCGCGTCTCTGCCACGCGCCCATCCGCAGGGCCTGCCCCAGACGCCCCAGCCCTTCCCGCCGCGTCTCTGCCGCGCGCCCATCCGCAGGGCTTGCCCCAGACGCCCCAGCCCTTCCCGCCGCGTCTCTGCCGCGCGCCCATCCGCAGGGCCTGCCCCAGACGCCCCAGCCCTTCATGCTGCGTCTTTGGCACGCGCCCATCCGCAGGGCCTGCCGTGTGGAAACAAGAGCCGATCCCAGCCCTTTGCCCAAGAGGCGGGAGCAAGCGGACAGGGCCCTGCCGCGGCTCATGGAGCCTGCCAGGCCTGGTCCCGCCCCGCAGGGGCCCCGGACACGCTGAGGCTCCCCTGCTTTGTTTCCTCCCTGCAGATTCGGGTGGTCAAGGAAGACGACATCCAGCAGGTGAACCCCCCCAAGTTCGATATGATTGAGGACATGGCCATGCTCACGCACCTCAACGAGGCCTCGGTGCTGTACAACCTGAAGCGCCGCTACGCCCACTGGATGATCTATGTGAGTGGGGCCGGCAGGGGGTGACGCGCGGAGCCCTGGCGCCAGCTCAGAACCACAACCCACTTCTCCCAGGGTTGTCTAGCCGGGCCGGCTGGGCCTGCTTTGCCATGGCGCACGGGAGCGCGAATCCCCCGCAGGCTGGGGCAGAGGGGGGTAGATTTATGTGCGCTGATCAGACTCACTGGGCAAACCTGGTAAAGAGAACTAAGCCTCTTGCCATGCCTGGGGGAAGAGACTCGCTCACCGGGGAGTCTGCAAAACAAAACCCAGGCGCCCAGTGCCAAGGGGTTTCCAGCTACTGCTCAAGCGGGCATGTCCCGGGCAGACGCCACCAGCTTTCCTGGCGGGCTGCCCTGAGCAAGGCGGCCGCCGGGGTGCGGGGCTAGCGCTGGGCACCCAGCTGCCCACGGGGCGCGGGAGGAATGCCACCGCCAAAGGAAGGCGGGTCAGCACCGGGGACGCTGCTGTCGCGGCCAGTTGCTCCCTGCTCTGCAGCGGAGAGAGGCGCCGGCCCGGCAGCGTGTCTAGCTCTGCGCTCACAATTGCCTCTGTTCGGCGGGTCCCGCTTCGCTCACTGGCCTCTCTGCCCTCAGACCTATTCAGGCCTGTTCTGCGTCACCATAAACCCCTACAAGTGGCTGCCAGTCTACACCGCGCCCGTGGTGGCAGCCTACAAGGGCAAGCGGAGGTCGGAGTCCCCGCCCCACATCTACTCCATCGCGGACAACGCCTACAACGACATGCTGCGCAGTAAGCCCCCCTCGCGCCCCTCGCACCAGGAAACCAATGCACAGCCAGCCCCAGCCAACCCAACCGCTGGCGTCCCGGCCGGGCTCTGGCCGCAGGCTCCGGGCCGTCCTTCGGCCGCTGGGCGCAAGCAACGCGGTGCAGCAAATAGCCCCGTGCCTGCCGCACAGCAGACCCCTGGCCTGGGTCTGCAGGGAGCCCCACAGGGAGGTGGCGCCAGGCTGCCCAGCCCCCCGGGGGAGGGGCAGTGTGACAAGCCCCAGAGGAGGAAAGACCCATAAAGGACGGAAGGGAGCTGAGGAGAAAGGACACGTCCCTGCAGGGCAGGGCCCTGGCAGCACACTGGGCTGGAGCTGGCCCAGGCTCTTCTGGGGCGGGGGGCAGGTGCAGAGAGAGGAGCTGTGTAGACTTGTCAAGGCCCCAGGACACGTCTTCCCAGAGCTGCCGTCCCAGGGGGCCTAGGGAGCCCCCACGTCCACAGCCAGGCTGACGGGGAAGCAGCGTGTTCACGTCAGGCGACCAGCATCACCGCCCCCCTGGAGCGGGAAACCCACCATCACTGACCAGCCAGGCGGGGAGGGGGTGGGGGTGGGGACCCACCGTCACTGACCAGCCAGGCGGGGAGGGGGTGGGGTGGGGACCCACCGTCACTGACCAGCCAGGGCGGGGAGGTGGGGGGGGGAGGGGTTGGTTGGGGGGGGCCCACGGTCACTGACCAGCCAGGGCGGGGAGGGGGTGGGGGGGGGTGGGGGCCCACCGTCACTGACCAGCCAGGGCGGGGAGGTGGGGGGGCCCACGGTCACTGACCAGCCAGGGCGGGGAGGTGGGGGTGTGGGAGGGGTTGGTTGGGGGGGGCCCACGGTCACTGACCAGCCAGGGCGGGGAGGTGGGGGTGTAGGGGGGTTGGTGGGGGGGGCCCACGGTCACTGACCAGCCAGGGCGGGGAGGTGGGGGTGTAGGGGGGTTGGTTGGGGGGGCCCACAGTCACTGACCAGCCAGGGCGGGGAGGTGGAGGTGTGGGGGGGTCGATGGGGGGGACCCACAGTCACTGACCAGCAAAGAGGGGTGCGGGGGCAAGCCCAGCCCCCGGCTGCCTGCAGGGCTCTAGCGCTCCGAGCCATCGCAGGCCTGTGTCCATCTCCCGCTGGCGCTTTCTCTTCCAGATCGCGAGAACCAGTCGATGCTCATCACGTAAGTGACCCGCGCTGGCTCCCGGCCACCGGCCGCGTCTCTGGCTTGGGCTCCGGCCCGACAGGCCTGCCCCGCTTAGGGTCCAGGGTCCCCTGTCATTTGGGCGGGCCTGTCGAGAGGCAGCCTGCCCCCAGGAGATAGGGCTCCCCACTCCGCCCCGCGCCAGCCCGCCAGCATCTGGCCTCGAGGCCTGGCCCCGTGCCAGCTGCCTGCGCCCCTGAACAAGTGTCCTTTGCCCCGGCCAGGAGCCGCCAGGGCCCGCGCGGGCAGCCCGCCGGTGCTGGGGGAAGGGCCACTCAGCCCGCGCTTGGTGCCGCTGGCGCCGCAGGGCAGGCATTGCCCACGCACGTCTCTTGGAGCAAGCCGCAGCCCCGGGGCAGGCCACAGGCCCCGCGGGGTCTGGACAAAGGGGATGCCCACCTTGGGGCAGCAAAGGCCTTGCCCCTGCACAGGCCTGGTGGGCAGACGAGGCAGCTGGAGCCAGTGTCATGGGGCACAGGGCAGGCTGAGGCGGGTGGGACGTGGGGGAGGGGCCGGGGCAGTGGGGGTGGGGGCAGGACAGTGGGGGGTGAGGGATGGGGGGGACGGAGCAGATTGAGGCGGGTGGGCTGGGGCAGGCTGGGGGAACAGGGCAGGCTGAGGCGGGGTGGGATGTGGGGGAGGGGCCGGGGCAGTGGGGGTGGGGGCAGGACAGTGGGGGACGGGGCAGGCTGAGGCGGGGTGGGACGTGGGGGAGGGGCCGGGGCAGTGGGGGTGGGGGCAGGACAGTGGGGGATGGGGCAGACTGAGGGGTGGGAGGGGGGCCGGGGGGGGCAGGGGGCGGGCTGGGAGTGGGGGAGGGGGCAGGACAGTGGGGGGGGGAATGGGGGGCAGGGCAGGCTGAGGCGGGTGATACGGGGCAGGCTGGGGGAACAGGGCAGGCTGAGGCGGGGTGGGACGCGGGGGATGGGGCAGGCTGAGGCGGGTGATACGGGGCAGGCTGGGGGAACAGGGCAGGCTGAGGCGGGGTGGGACGCGGGGGATGGGGCAGGACAGTGGGGGGTGAGGGACGGGGGGAACAGGGCAGGCTGAGGCGGGTGATATGGGGCAGGCTGAGGCGGGGTGGGACGTGGGGGAGGGGGCAGGACAGTGGGGGGTGAGGGACGGGGGGAACAGGGCAGGCTGAGGCGGGTGATATGGGGCAGGCTGGGGGAACAGGGCAGGCTGAGGCGGGGTGGGACGCGGGGGATGGGGCAGGCTGAGGCGGGTGATACGGGGCAGGCCGGGGGAACAGGGCAGGCTGAGGCGGGGTGGGACGCGGGGGATGGGGCAGGCTGAGGTGGGTGATACGGGGCAGGCTGGGGGAACAGGGCAGGCTGAGGCGGGCGATATGGGGCAGGCCGGGGGAACAGGGCAGGCTGAGGCGGGGTGGGACGCGGGGGATGGGGCAGGCTGAGGCGGGTGATACGGGGCAGGCCGGGGGAACAGGGCAGGCTGAGGCGGGGTGGGACGTGGGGGAGGGGGCAGGACAGTGGGGGGTGAGGGATGGGGGGGACGGGGCAGGCTGAGGCGGGTGATATGGGGCAGGCTGGGGGAACAGGGCAGGCTGAGGCGGGGTGGGACGTGGGGGGGGGAACAGGGCAGGCTGAGGCGGGTGATATGGGGCAGGCTGGGGGAACAGGGCAGGCTGAGGCGGGGTGGGACGCGGGGGATGGGGCAGGCTGGGGGAACAGGGCAGGCTGAGGCGGGGTGGGACGTGGGGGAGGGGGCAGGACAGTGGGGGGTGAGGGATGGGGGGGACGGGGCAGGCTGAGGCGGGTGATATGGGGCAGGCCGGGGGAACAGGGCAGGCTGAGGCGGGGTGGGACGTGGGGGAGGGGACAGGACAGTGGGGGGTGAGGGATGGGGGGGACGGGGCAGGCTGAGGCGGGTGATATGGGGCAGGCTGGGGGAACAGGGCAGGCTGAGGCGGGGTGGGACGGGGGGAGGGGGCAGGCTGAGGCGGGTGATACGGGGCAGGCTGGGGGAACAGGGCAGGCTGAGGCGGGGTGGGATGTGGGGGAGGGGGCAGGACAGTGGGGGGTGAGGGATGGGGGGACGGGGCAGGCTGAGGCGGGGTGGGATGTGGGGGAGGGGGCAGGACAGTGGGGGGTGAGGGATGGGGGGACGGGGCAGGCTGAGGCGGGGGCCGGGGCAGGCTGGGGGAACAGGGCAGGCTGAGGCGGGTGATATGGGGCAGGCCGGGGGAACAGGGCAGGCTGAGGCGGGGTGGGACGCGGGGGATGGGGCAGGCTGAGGCGGGGTGGGACGTGGGGGAGGGGGCAGGACAGTGGGGGGTGAGGGATGGGGGGGACGGGGCAGGCTGAGGCGGGTGATATGGGGCAGGCTGGGGGAACAGGGCAGGCTGAGGCGGGGTGGGACGTGGGGGAGGGGACAGGACAGTGGGGGGTGAGGGATGGGGGGGACGGGGCAGGCTGAGGCGGGTGATATGGGGCAGGCTGGGGGAACAGGGCAGGCTGAGGCGGGGTGGGACGGGGGGAGGGGGCAGGCTGAGGCGGGTGATACGGGGCAGGCTGGGGGAACAGGGCAGGCTGAGGCGGGGTGGGATGTGGGGGAGGGGGCAGGACAGTGGGGGGTGAGGGATGGGGGGGACGGGGCAGGCTGAGGCGGGTGATATGGGGCAGGCCGGGGGAACAGGGCAGGCTGAGGCGGGGTGGGACGTGGGGGAGGGGATAGGACAGTGGGGGGGGGGTGGGGGGGACGGGGATGGGGGGGCAGGCTGGGGGAACAGGGCAGGCTGAGGCGGGGTGGGACGTGGGGGAGGGGGGGGAGGGGGCAGGCTGGGGGAACAGGGCAGGCTGAGGTGGGGTGGGATGTGGGGGAGGGGGCAGGACAGTGGGGGGTGAGGGATGGGGGGACGGGGCAGGCTGAGGCGGGGTGGGATGTGGGGGAGGGGGCAGGACAGTGGGGGGTGAGGGATGGGGGGACGGGGCAGGCTGAGGCGGGTGGGACGGGGCAGGCCGGGGGAACAGGGCAGGCTGAGGCGGGTGGGATGTGGGGGAGGGGGCAGGGCAGGCTGAGGCGGGGTGGGACGCGGGGGATGGGGCAGGCTGAGGCGGGGTGGGATGTGGGGGAGGGGGCAGGACAGTGGGGGGTGAGGGATGGGGGGGACGGGGCAGGCTGAGGCGGGGTGGGACGTGGGGGAGGGGACAGGACAGTGGGGGGTGAGGGATGGGGGGGACGGGGCAGGCTGAGGCGGGGTGGGACGTGGGGGAGGGGACAGGACAGTGGGGGGTGAGGGATGGGGGGGACGGGGCAGGCTGAGGCGGGGTGGGACGTGGGGGAGGGGACAGGACAGTGGGGGGTGAGGGATGGGGGGGACGGGGCAGGCTGAGGCGGGGTGGGACGTGGGGGAGGGGACAGGACAGTGGGGGGTGAGGGATGGGGGGGACGGGGCAGGCTGAGGCGGGGTGGGACGGGCACGGTTAAGTTCACGTGACATCTAGGTGACTGCTATATAAAGTTCTCTGAATGGCCCGACCCTGCTGCCTTGAGCCACTGACATTTTGAGCCCAGGCCACGGCCTAATTAGGTCAGGCCGGGCTGAGACGGGAGCTGCTTGGCTCATGTCCAGTGGCAGCCCCCCCACCCCTCCCGCTGGGCGCTGGGATTGCAGTGGGAGAGCGGGTAACGCGAGCCAGGGATCCACGGCGCGGCGTCGCCAACCGGTGCCAGGGGCGCCGCAGACCAGGGCAGCAGCAACGGCCCGGCCCGCCGGCTAGGAGCCAGCCCCATGGCTCCCCAGGGCTCCTGTGGCCCACACGGCCCTTTGAGGGGTGGGCGAGGGCAGAGCATGTCCCAGCCCCTCTCCCCCCGGGCTCCCAGGCAGAGCACTAGCCAGTCGGACGGGATCCTGGGCCGCCCAGGGCCGGACTCTCCCGGGACGTGTCACTTCTCCCACGACACCGTTGGCAGGCGGCTGGGCCAGGCCCTGGCTTCTGAGTCTCAGTGCAGCTGCAGCGGGTGTGCCTGTCTCTGCCTCATTTCTTGATCTGTGTATTTCTGTTACCCTAAGCGGAGAATCTGGTGCTGGTAAGACTGTAAACACCAAGCGAGTCATTCAGTACTTTGCCATTGTGGCGGCCCTGGGCGACACGCCGGGCAAGAAAGGAGTAAGCCCCCCGCAGGGACAGACGCTGGCTGCTCTCCCTGCCTTTTCTTTTCTTTTCTTTTCTTTTCTTTTCTTTTCTTTTCTTTTCTTGTTCCTTTTTGGAACTTTTGGCGTTTGGAAGCGTGTTTGGATCTGGCCCTTCGTGGGCTTTGCTTTTCCTTTTCCTTTTGAACAAGCAAGGCTTGAAACTACTGCTCTTGGGGAAATGGAGTTTTTCTAGCTCACCAAACCAAACAGCCACCCCAGGCCCTGTGGGCCCCTCTCTTCCTTCAGCCCGACTGATTTTCTTTCAGAAGCTTTAAAGGGGACTGAGTCCCCCGCCTATTTCCACCCCATCTCTTTTAAGCCTTGCTTTTTGCTTTTTGCTTTTTGCTTTTTCCCGCCTTTTCTCTTTTTGTTCATTTTGATCCTTTTCCATCTTGTGCTTTTTCTTGCTCTTGTTTTGATTCTCTCACATTTCTTGGGTGTTGGTTATTTTTGAGAGCCCTTGCAATTGCTTAGTCCTTCTGGGTACTTGTGGCTCCAGTCTGCTTTCTCTTGCAGGCACGGACTGGCGGCGTCAGGTACTGGATAAGCAATTCTCCAGCGTTGTTTTCCTTCCCTCTTCCCTGGGCTTGGATTTAACTGTTCCTGCTTTTTGATGCTTTTCTTCTTTTTCTTCAGCTAATCTATTTAACATTTTTGGTGGATTTTTTCAATGTAATCCTTCAGGGGTTTTTGGACCTTTTTAGTAACTACATTTTAACGTCCCGCTTTGATTGGTGCGTTCTGGGGTTTTGATCTGTCCCTTCTGGAATTCTAAAGCCACATTTCTTTCCTTTCCCTAGCAAGCTCCTGCCACTAAAACTGGGGTAAGTGTTCCCAGGAAGGCCAGGCTGGACTCGGCTAGCGCGGGGGAGGTGTTGGGCCTAGTCTGAGCTCACAGACACCAGTGCAAGCCAGGCGGCTCTGTAAGGATGTTGCGGGTGGGAGTGCTGGGACAGTGACGCAAGACCGGGATCAGGCCCCCATGCACGGGGCCGTGGTTTGCTGACGTGACTGCGGCTCAAAAATGCTTGTGGCGGCCAAGAGGCTCCAGGGAGGCTGCCATGGTTCCTAGAGCAGCTTCTCCCCGCAGAGGGCTCGCTGTGGCCAGGGTGAGGGGCTGCAGGGCACTGAGGCAGGCTGGGAGTTTCTATCCACCGCCCTGGCTGGGGACAGAGGTTGCTTAGCTCTCAGCTCACTGCAAACCTGTCCAGCTGCGTCCTGGGTGGGAGGGGGCCAGAAGCTAGTGCAAACCAGAAACAGCTGCCCAGGTCCCTGGCTGGGCTCAGTGTCTGGTGGGCCGAGCGCTTGCTGACCTCCTCAGACCCGGAGCCGGGCGTGGCCTCCGTACCAGCCCCGTGGGGCCAGAGGGCAGGGGCTGCTTGGGTCGGGAGGCCTTGGCTAATGGCGGGGGTGGAGCACAGAGAGGACCCCAGCCCCAGGAGCCTCGGTCGACTCTGCCTGGCACCTCCCCGCTAGGAGCCGAGACAGCTGGATGCGGGGGGATGGCGAGGAGGAGGGAGGCTGCTGCCTGGTGGTTACATTTGCGGTGGCAGTCGTGCAGCTCACAGGTGGGCAGAGGCCCCGGGGTGCAGGCGCAGGGCCGGGCTGGCGCACAGGCGGAGGGAGCTCGGCTGAGGAGGGGCCTCGAGCGAGAGACGATCGCCGGATTCCTGTTCCATAATGCTGGGGGCCTCGGGGCCCTCGTGAACTCAGCCCAGCACGGCTTAGCGCGGCGCCGGGCCAGTGGCTCTGCTCGGCCGCAGCTCCGCTTTCTAGGGGAAGGGCGTGTGAGCATCGGCCATGCAGGCCAAGGGCTGCCAGCCCACAGAGGAGCAGCACAGCCCGCGAGGCTGGGCGGATCCAGCCGCCGTCTCCCGGGGGGCAGGGAGCGGGGTTAGTGGCGGCCCGGCCGTGGGCCCGGCCTAGAGTGTTGCAGGCAGGCAGGTGTGGGAGCCAAGGGCTCAGGTTAGGTTATTTGGGGTATTTTCCAGTGTGTGTGTGGGGGGGAATCAAGCCCATGTCCTGGCTGGCTCGTTCAATTAGCGCGCGAGATTTACAGCTTGACTCCCCCTAGTGAAGGGTTTGCCTGGCCGTTTCCTTGCTGGACGTTTGCGCCAGCGTGGCAGCCCCAGACCCCGGGGCTCCCCACTAGCCTCCCTTCTCCCCCGCCCCCGCCCAGGCGTGGGGACAGCGGGAAATCCTGCGGGATCGCTGAGCGGCAGGCAGCCAGGCTGCATGTTACGGCGACTCCCAGGTGCCGCTGAGCTAATAGCCTGGACGTTGCGGGGAGGGGCGGGGGCAGGTGGCCACAGCGTTCACGGCCTCGGGGCCCAGCCCCGTTCTCCCCGGTGTTACTTACAGAGACGTGCCCCCCGAGACTCAGCCTAACGGGGAGCCAGGGAGAGCCGCGGGGGGCTGAGGCCCCTGCCCCGGGCCCTGCAGCAGCCGTACCCAGAGGCTCTGCTCCTAATGCTACGGGCACAAGCTGACCCACCTTTGGCCTTTTCTAGGGTACCCTCGAGGATCAAATCATCGAGGCAAACCCGGCTATGGAAGCCTTCGGCAACGCCAAAACCCTGCGCAACGACAACTCCTCGCGCTTTGTAAGTGTGTGCGCAGCCCGCGCCTCGCCGCAGCGACGTGCCGGCCAGCCAGGCCCCGCGTGGGCGCAGGGCCCAGAAACCCCCCTCCCGCGCTCGCTCGCTCGCACACAGGCAGCACTGCCCTGCGCTGGCCAGCCAGGCCCCGCGTGGGTGCAGGGCCCAGAAACCCCCCTCCCGCGCTCGCTCGCTCGCTCGCAGCACTGCCCTGCGCAGCCCGTGCCTCGCCGCAGCGACGTGCCGGCCAGCCAGGCCCCGCGTGGGCGCAGGGCCCAGAAACCCCCCTCCCGCGCTCGCTCGCAGCACTGCCCTGCGCAGCCCGCGCCTCGCCGCAGCGACGTGCCAGCCAGCCAGGCCCCGCGTGGGCGCAGGGCCCAGAAACCCCCCTCCCACGCTCGCTCGCTCGCAGCACTGCCCTGCGCAGCCCGCGCCTCGCCACAGCGACGTGCCAGCCAGCCAGGCCCCGCGTGGGCGCAGGGCCCAGAAACCCCCCTCCCGCGCTCGCTCGCTCGCTCGCACACAGGCAGCACTACCCTGCGCTGGCCGGCGGCTCTCTCCTGGGCAGGCGGGTTGGCTGCAGGGCTGTAAGCGATGCCCCTCACCAGGCGAGCTCACTGGCTTGTGCCGTGTAGGTTACACCAGCCAAAGATCTGGCCCTACCAGGGGGCTGGAGTTCAGGGCAGCCCACCCGCAGCTCAGCTTGGCACCGGCTGTGGGTGCTGACTGGCAGCGCCAGGAAAGAGCCTGGCACAAAAGAGTCCCGCTGCTGGAGGTTCCCCGTGCACAGGGATGCAGCACCCCCTTCTTCGCCCCCTGGGCTCAACCAAACCCCTGGCCTCTCCATCTCCATCTCCATCTCCATCCTATCACACTGGAGGTGGCAGAGGCCACAGGGGCCGGCGGGGGCCTCCCTGGATTCCCTGATGCACCTGGGGCCTGGGAGTGTCTGGAACTTGATCAGCAGCTACAGGCCAGACGCCACCGACCCAGCATCGGGCAGCTCTGCCCCGGTGCCAGGGGCTGCCGGACACGCTCCACGTGCTGCCTGAGCGCAAGGCCCGGGCACAATCCCTGTCGAGCCAAATTCCTAGAGGAGGGACCAGCCCAGGCCAGAGCCTCCCAGCCAGTCTGCTCGGATTAGGCCCCTTCCCGGCGTGATACCAGCTGTGTGCGCCTGGGAGGGCAGCGGTACCCCCCTTAGCCCATTTGTCCAGCCTAAGCACTTGCCTCCCTCCCGTCTTCCCTCAGGGCAAGTTCATCCGCATCCACTTTGGCCCGTCCGGGAAACTGGCCTCAGCCGACATCGATATCTGTGAGTGAAGAGCCGGTCGCAGGCGGCCCTGCCAGGCTCCCCCCACCGCGCGCTTCGGGCCCCGGCCCTGGCTCAGCCAGCCCGCTTTCTGCTTTGTCTAGACTTGCTGGAAAAGTCCAGAGTGATCTTCCAGCAGCCCGGCGAGAGGAGCTACCACATCTACTACCAGATCCTGTCGGGGAAGAAACCCGAGCTCCAGGGTAAGCGGCTTCCCAGCCACAGCGCAACCCCCTCCACGCCCCCGGAGGAGCCCTCCCTGCCGGGAGCCGCTGGGCGCGGGTGCCTGGGGACGGGAACCCTCCCACCCTGGAGAGAGGCTCGGTGGAGCCTGGCGGGAGAAGCTTCTGGCTGCTGCTCGATGGCGAGTGGGCCCTTACCGGGCAGGCCTGGGGCGCCCTGGAGCGGGGCGAGGCCGGCGCGGCCACTTCCAGATCAGGCTCCGAGGGGCTGTGGCGCGACGGCAGAGCAGGGTTCTGTCTATTGCTCCTTTGGTCCGTGCTGCTCAGCCGGCCGCCTGAGACGGCAGCACGTGGCCGGGGCCCCGGGGAGCAGCGGGTTTTGGGGGGTGCACGTGGCACTGTGGGCGAGGCTCGAGGGAGCCCAGGAGCTACACGCGCTCCGCCCGCCCAGGGCAGCTGCTGAGATTCAGGGCACACGCCGAGGGCCAGGGCTCCAGCCAGCCCCCGCCCCAGGCCTGGGGGCGCCCAGCCCAGAGCTCAGCTGAGGAGTCCTGGCGCTGGGCAGAGCGCTCGCCCCGCCGGTCCTGCCCCGCCTCTCCCGTGGCCATTGCTGGAGCTGCCCGCACCTCACGCCCTCGCCTTCCCTCCGGCTCCCAGACATGCTGCTGCTCTCGCTCAACCCCTACGACTACCACTTCTGCTCACAAGGCGTCACCACGGTGGACAACCTGGACGACGGCGAGGAGCTCATGGCCACAGACGTACGTGTGGGCCCTGCCCGCGAGGGAGGGGCCGGGGAGAGCCGCCCCCCACTCCAGGCCAGAGCCGCCATGGGCCAGCGTCGGCCACACACCTCGGAGTCCCCTGGCGTTTAGCAGCGATCTCTGGCCCCTGCCCCTAGGGCCCACAAGGCTCGCGGGCGTCCACGCCCCGGCTGTCCTCCGCAGGGAGGTGGGCGCATTCTCAGCCCGGGGAGCAGGGCGCAGCGCGGGTAAGGGCCTGCCACGGGGCACACGCAGCCCTGAGAACTCCCGGCAGTTCTGGGGGAGCGCCTCCGAGGGAAAAGCACAGAGGCAGTGCCAGGCCTGGGACTAGCAGCGGCAGCCGGGCCCCCGCTCCTTGCAGGGGTGTGACGGCACGTTGGGGGTTCCCCGTCTCCTGCACCCCGAAATGGCACAAACAGACTGCACCAGCCAGTGGAATTGAGGGTGGTTTATTGCTCCTCCAGCACAGCGCAGCACAGATGTAATCTGGTTACAGGAACTGGGCTAGGATGCCTCAGGCCCCCTTGAGATGGGGGAGACTGGGCCCCTAAACTCCAGCCCCTTCCCCTAGGCTCTCCTCCATGCTCCCAGACAGTAACTAACCAAATTCCCCTCCAGCCCTGCCCCCCAGCCAGGGCAGCATTCCACCTTCCTTTGTTCCTCTCCATGGGGGGTGTCTGGCCACTGGTTCAACAAGTTTGGCATTATCTCTGCCTAGCGAGGTTTTCCCTGCTGGGTCTTGCTCCGGACAGCAGGGGTCACCACAGCCCAGCAAGTACCCCCACTACGTCACAAGGGGTAACTCAGATCAGGCAGAGCCCCCAGACACCCAGCCCAGTGGGGCGGGGCAGTAGCTGGGAGCAGCGAGAGATCTGCTGCCAGGGGAGGAGCCCAAGGGGTTTAGCAGGGAGGAAGGCGCCGGGCAGCAAAGACCAGAATGCCTTTTCCAAACACGGTGCTCCCACCCCTGCAGTGCGTGTCCAGTTCTTGTCCGCCCGGCGCCGGGGCCGGGGAAAGGGAAAGCCGACTAGGACGGTCGAGCCTACGGCATGGCTTCCCTGCAAGGAAGGTGTGTCTAGACTACAGGGTTTTTTTGAAAAAATTTCCCCTGCGTCTAGACTGCGCCCGCGTTCTTTCGAAAGTAAATCGAAAGGACGTGGCAGTTTTTTCAACCACAGAAAACCTCGTTTTACGAGGAAGACGCCGTTTTTCAAAAGTGCTCTTTCGAAAAAAGGCGCTGTGTCATGCAAACTGTGCTTTTCGAAAGAGAGCGTCCAGACTGCCTGGGTGCTCTCTTTCGAAAAAGCGGCTTGCAGTCTAGACGTAGCCGGAGAGACTAGCCCCGGTGGAGGTTCGGCTTAGGAAAGCGATGACTAAGGACAGAAGCCCGTACCGTCATGGCTGGCCTGAGCAAAGGGAGGGGAGACGTGTTATTTCCTCTGCCTCTCTCTACAGAGCCAGGGCTCACTCACTGACATGACTAGGAAGCAGGTTTAATACAAACCAGAGGAAGAACGGTCCCACCTGCACAAGTAACCGGCAGAGCGCACGGCCCCAGGCTGCAGTGAGGGCCAAAGCATACGTGGGTTCAAAGACGAACCAGAGAAGTTCTGGGAGGCAGGCCCAGCAGTGGCCATTAGCCCGGTGCCCGGTGCAGCCCTCAGTGGCTGACGCCAGGAGCCAAAAGGGGCTCGTGCCTGCTGCCCTGGCCCGCATGCTCACCGGAGCCCTGGCACCGGCACGGGGAGCCACGCTCCTGGGTGGGATGGACACTGCTCTGAGGCGCACGCAGCTCTCCCGACCAGCGCCCGGGGCTCCCGCTTGCTAGGGAACGCAGATGACAGACACTAATTGGTGAAAAGCAGCTGGGCCTGTCCAGCCTGGACGCGCCGAGCAGTGGCAGCCACATCGCGCACCCTGGCCCAGGGCTGGGAAACGTGGCTTTCTCTGGGAACGGGACCGTCTTGCCAAAATAAGTGAAAACCAAAAACCTTTGGTCAAAAAAACAAGTGGGGTTTTGGGGGGGAGAGAATTTTTTTTCCTGAAAATACATTTTCAACTGGGAACAGACATTTTTGTGGAGCAAAAAGATTTCCAAATAGTTTTGACAGAACTGTTTGGACCCACCCTGCTGCAGGTGTACATGTGGCCAGCAGTCACAGTGATGGCATGCGGCAGAGGCTTCGTCTACACTGCCAGTTTTGCCAGCAATGAGTATGCAAATGAAGTGCAAATTAGAATATTTCCATGCCTCATTTGCATTTGTGGGAAAAAAGTAGTGTGGATTTTTTTTTTGCACAAAAAACCCCCATCCACATTACTTTTTTTTCCTGCAAAAACCCTTTGTGCAAAAACGGCATGCATAAATTATGCAAATGAGGCACGGCAATATGTTAACCCATGCCTCATTTGCATACTCACTGCCAGCAAAACCGAAGCCTAGACAAAGCCTCAGGCTAGGTCTACACTGCAAGGTTTTTGCACAAAAACCTGTGGACTGTCCACACCTCAAATGTACTTTTGAGCAGGGAAATCAAGAGTAACATGGCAGAACAGAGGCCTTTTACATGGACACTCCAGAGGGGTTTCTTGTGCAAGAAACCCCTCTGGGAAAAAGCACAGGTGCTCGGATGGCCGTTCTGTGAACCGCCATCAGAGCTTTCTTGTGCAAGAGCATTCATGTGTCTTTGAGGTGTGAACATGCTCTTGTGCAAGAAGTTTTTGCACAAAAACCCTTGCACAAAAGGCTTCCTGCGCAAGTAGCATGTAATGTAGACATAGCATCAGTGCTTAGTTTTTCTCCTAAAGGCCCAGATCTTAGTCATGTGACTTTTCCTTCCTTCCTTTCCCTCCCTGTGCTTGCAGCTAAATGTGACCCCAATAAAGGCTCCATAAACAAATGAACACAGCCCCATGTTGATGATTTCTAAGCCACCCTAATGGTGTTCAGGGCCTGCCTCCACACCCCGGTCCCTTGGGGCAGGCCATGCTGTGCGGGGGGGTCGCGTGACCATGCTCAGCCGGCAGCACTGCAGCATCTGGGGGGACCCTGGGAGCGCAAGTCCGGCTGCCCCGCCGGGAGCCCCATTTGCAGGTGGGGGTGGCGTCTGTGGCAGCAGCTGGCTGGACGCTCTCTGCTTGTCGCCCTCAGCATGCCATGGACATCCTGGGCTTCAGCAACGAGGAGAAGTACGGCTGCTATAAGATAGTGGGCGCCATCATGCACTTCGGGAACATGAAGTTCAAGCAGAAGCAGCGGGAGGAGCAGGCGGAGGCCGAGAACACGGAAAGTGAGTTGCCGCCCAGCCGAGGGGCGGGGGCTGGGCAGCGTGGTGAAGCCCAGCATGGTGCCCATGCTCCTTGCACTGCTGGGCAGGAAACCACAGGGCTGGAGCACCGACCTGTCCCCATTCTGCTTCCCATTCGCACAGTGCCCAGGGCTCCCTGCAGGTGGGGGCACATCCCTGGGTCTGCTTCCATCACTTGAGAGAGGCTGCTGGAGCCTTGCCTGCCCCGCCCTGCCCACGCCCGAGGGGCAGGGAAAAGGGGGACACTTAGTTCCCAGTGAGCACCGTGCAGGTACAGGCAGGTGCAGCCGCGCTAGCAGAGAGAACATCGTCCAGCAGGAAGCTAGCGAGTGGGGCTGGACGAGGATGATTGATCTGGGCTTGTGTAGTCTGCAGGAGAGAAGAGGGAGGGGGGATTTGAGAGCAGCCTGCACCCCCCTGAGGGGGGCTGCAAAGAGGCGGGAGAGAGGCTGTTCTCAGGGGTGGCAGGACCAGGAGCAATGATGCAGCCGGGTTAGTCTGGTCTGTCTGAAACAGAGGACAGCGCCAGGCAGCACTTTGAAGACTGACAAGATGGTTTATTAGCTGATGAGCTTTCGTGGGCCAGACCCACTTCCTCAGATCTCACGTTGCGGGGGGGGGAGGTCTAGGTTGGAGATTAGGAAAAACTGTTTCCCTAGGCGGGTGGGGAAGCGCTGGGCTGGGTTCCCTGGGGAGGGGGTGGAATCTCCATCCCTAGAGGTGTGTAAGTCCTGGCTGGACAGAGCCCTGGCTGGGCTGATTGACTTGGGCTGGTCCTGCCTCGGGGGGCTGGACTCGATGGCTCCTGAGGGCTCTGCCCGCCCTGGGGCTCTATGACTGCAGAGGGCTCATCCAGCCCCCAGGCTCTGGGGTGAATTCTCCGCTCCCCTGCCTCGTTACAAGGCAGAGATCTCAGAGGCAGGTGTGCGAAACCCCCAGTGCTAGGGCCCCCCACTCTCCCGTGCCCACCGCACCCTGGGAGCACAAGACAGACACTGCCCAGGAGCCCTGACGGAGCCACGGCCACCCGTCCCAGCCCTCCCTCCTGCTCTGATGTGTTGCAGGTGCCGACAAGGCCGCCTACCTCATGGGGATCAGCTCAGCTGACCTCATCAAGGGGCTGCTCCACCCCCGCGTGAAAGTCGGGAACGAGTACGTGACCAAAGGCCAGAACGTGGAGCAGGTGAGTGCTGGGGCGCTAGCCTGGGCCTGCAGGCGAGTTGGGGGGCGCCCCGGGCAGGCGTGGGGCCAGCTGGTCCTGCTGCTGGCCTGCGTACTCGTTGCTGTGGGCTGGCGGGAGGGCCGGGACTGGTGGCCGTGCAGTTTGCTGAGTTCCCCGGGTGAAGGCGGAGAGTTTGGGTTCAACTCCGCGCACGCTGTGGTGGGGCCGGGGGTGGAGCCCCGCCCTGCAGTTCTTGCAGCCTCCACCCCCAAGGCAGCAGCGTGAGAGCAGGAAGGCTGCAAGCCCAGCTCGGGGGTTTCCACCCACAGCCTGGCCTGCCCACTCCCGTGCACACGGGCCTGGGGGTCACATGTCTGAGTGTCCCACCTCCCGTCGGCCCAGGCTGCACCGTCCGGAGGGACTTAGGCACGTGGAGCGTGGGGCTCAGAAGGGCCCTGGGACTCAGGCTCCTAAGTCACTAGAGCACTTTGGAAAGCGTCGCCCTCGACCCAGCCCGGCCCAGCCGGAGATAACGGGCTGGCTGAACACAGGCCCATGGGCCGAGTCGCTGGCTGGGAACAAGAAGGGCCGAGGTGGGAGCAGCCGGAGAGCAACGGGTCTGCCCACCTCAGGCTGGGCGGAGCCAGAAGGGAGCCGGCGGCGCACGTCCCGCTGCCACGAGCCCTGTGCGGCTTGCCTTGCAGGTGGTCTATGCCGTCGGGGCCTTGGCCAAAGCCACCTACGACCGCATGTTCAAGTGGCTGGTGCTTCGGATCAACAAAACCCTGGACACCAAGCTGGCCAGGCAGTTCTTCATCGGCGTGCTGGACATCGCGGGCTTCGAGATCTTCGAGGTGGGTTGCTGGGCACTTTCCCAAGGGGCGCCCGGGGGCCTGCGCAGGCGGCGGGGTGCAGCCAGTGCTGCCCAGGGCTCCCGCTGCTGACCCCGAGCTCTGATTGGTGCCCGCAGTTTAACAGCTTCGAGCAGCTCTGCATCAACTTCACCAACGAGAAGCTGCAGCAGTTCTTCAACCACCACATGTTCGTGCTGGAGCAGGAGGAGTACAAGAAGGAGGGGATCGAGTGGACCTTCATCGACTTCGGCCTGGACCTGCAGGCCTGCATCGACCTCATCGAGAAGGTGAAGCGGGGGGCAGGGCCAGGGGCGCCACGGAGCCTTTTGGAACGAAGGCAGCGCCGCTCGGTGGCTCCTTTTCTGACAGGAGAAGGTGAATTGGCTGCGGGAGGCTGAGCGAGGCAGGCGCTTGTGCCCTTGGGCGCACTGGCTGGCAGCCTGGCCCTGGCTGCCGGGAGGGAAATCAAGTGGGACGCCCTCTGGCCGCAGGGAAATTCCCTTGGCTTGGGAGCAGGGGGCAGGGAAGATGTGGGGCGTGCGGCCAAGAGCGGCCCAGGTGCTCGGAGGCGTGCCAGGCGTTGGGTGGGGGCCTGGCCTCTGCCCGCTGCGCCCAACTCCCAGCGGCTCACAGGTCTCCTTTCCCGCAGCCGCTGGGGATCCTCTCCATCCTGGAGGAGGAGTGCATGTTCCCGAAGGCCTCCGACATGTCCTTCAAGGCCAAGCTGTACGACAACCACATCGGCAAGTCGCCCAACTTCCAGAAGCCGCGGCCGGACAAGAAGCGCAAATACGAGACGCACTTCGAGCTGGTGCACTACGCCGGCGTGGTACGTCCCCAGCCGCCCGGCTCTCCCGCCGGCCCGGGGGGCCACAGGTCTGACCCCTTCTCTCTGCCCCACGGGACAGGTGCCCTACAACATCGTGGGCTGGCTGGATAAGAACAAAGACCCCCTGAACGAGACCGTGGTGGGCGTCTTCCAGAAGTCGCAGAACAAGCTCCTGGGCAGCCTGTACGAGAACTACGTGAGCTCCTCCTCTGGTGAGCCAGGGGCCTGTCCCCACCCCTCGCGCCCCCCCGGCCTGCAGCCGCACTCGCCGGCCTGGGGGCACCGAACCCTGCTCCCGGGAGACTCCCAGGGGGCAACGCTGCCCTGACTGCGGGGCCCAGGCACGGCCTCGGGCAGCGGGCCTGGAGCCCAGCGAGGGAGGGTGTCGTGGGCGCGAGGGGAGCCCAGCCTGGAGAGGGGGGCTGCCTCTGGCTGCGGGGCGCTCCAGGGGGAGGGCTGCCATGTCCCCCTTTACCGAGACCCAGTGCCCAGTGCTGGGGGGTTTGCTACGCTCTGCCCAGGCCCCCCCGCGAGGCCAGACGGGGGGACGCACGCACAGCTCGGTCCCTCCATTGCCTCGCTCAGCGATGCTACGCACCCGGCCCCCAGCGCCCTTCTACCGCTGTGCCTGGGCCACCCCTCCCACCTCATGCACCGGGCCCCTCCTTCCCCTCACACACCCCCAGCCTTCCTCTGCTACCCCCTTCCCCCTCCCACCTCATGCACCCCCAGACCCTTCCCACCTCACGCGCACCCCCTCCCCTTCCCACCCCCCCTCCCCCCCGCCTCATGCACCCCCAGAACCTTCCCCCACCCTCCCCCACACACCCCCCCCCTCCCCTCCCCCCTCACCCCGCCCCCCCTTCCCCCTCCCACCTCATGCACCCCCAGACCCTCCCCCTCCCTCCCACCCCCCCCCTCCCCCTGCACCCACCCCTCCCCCCCCTCCCCTCTCCCCTTCCCCCTCCCGCCCTCCCGTGCACCCCCTCCCCCCCCCTCCCCCTCCCGCCTGCACCCCAGATGTATCCCACCCCCTCCCCTTCCCCCTCCTCCTCCTCCTCATGTCCCCTTCCCCTACCTCTTCACACACACCCCCAGCCCTCCTTCCCACCTCACACACATCCCCTCTCCCCCTCCCCCCATGCACCCCCAGACCCTCCCTCCTTGCACCTCCCCGTCCCCTCCCCTTCTTTCTCCCCCTCCCTCTCCCCCCTCACGCACCCCCAGCTCAGAGCTGGCCGGTGGCTCCAGCCGCACCAAGATGGGCCCCCTCTTCCCAGGGCAGCAGCCACAGGCCACAGCCCAGCGCTCGGCTGCCATTGTCTAGTGACCTTGTGTCCCCCCAACAGACGAGCCGCCGAAGGCCGGGGTCAAGGAGAAGCGCAAGAAGGCAGCTTCCTTCCAGACTGTGTCCCAGCTCCACAAGGTAAGAGCCAGCCGGCCCTCAGCCTCCCTCTCAGGCCCCTCCGGGCGCAGACACCCTGCAGGGCTGGTGCTGCCGGCGGCCTGGGCGGGACCTGGCCACAGCCCCTGCTGCTAGCCCCTCTCCCCCCCGGGCCGAGGTCCCAGACTGCGCCCGCGATGGCCGGCGCCCGGCAGCCTCTGGGAGAGCGGCGGTTAAGACTTGCAGTGATGTTTAGCTAATGTATTACATGAACATCACGGTGAGTCTGTGCTACCTCTCTCCTCACGTCCGGCGGCAAGGGCGGCCCGCGGCAGAAGACAGGCGCCTGGATCTCACGGGGCTCTGAGCAGGCACCCTGCGCCCCTCCCAGCACTTCCCCGGGCTGGCTGGGAACAGGCCAGAGGGGCTCTAAGCCAGGTCCTGCTGGGCCGGGGGAGCTTTCAGAGCCGAGGGGCCCGGGTTCAAAGCACGGCGGGGACGCTGGCCGGCGCCTGCCTTGTGCAGCGGGAAGGCCTCTGTCTTGCAGCCAGGCTGCTGGGAGGGGACCATGCTGCCCAGCGACGAGCTCTGGGTGACCGGCTGCTCTGGGGGTGCCTCCCCCCGGCTGGGCCCTGCCTTCGCCCCTCCCCATCCATCGCCGGCTGCCAGCGAAGACGCGCTTGGCACGAGCGGCACGGCCCAGGCCTGCTCGGGAGCCTCAGAGGAGCGCTAGGCCGAGCCCCCACAGGCCCCACCCAGAGCGCTCGCTGGGAGCGGGGCGTTGCTCCCACACAGCCCAGCAAGGGAGCCAGGCCGGGGCGAAGGGGCAGCTGGTGGCACCGAAGTCACGAGCGGGAGCTGGCCCGGGCCTGGCTCAGCCCCTCTGTCGCCAACCCGACATTCAGCCTCACGGCCCAGAGCCTGGCTCCTGGCCAGCCCCGCAGCGCTGGTGGGAGGCGCTGGCCCTGCCGGGGCTGCGTCTAGCTGGCAAAGCAGCGGGAGGACTCGCCCCCGGGGCGCGAGGAGGGGCTGGAGCTGAGGGGTGACGCCCGGCAGGGCAGGGGCCGCAGGTCCCCCTCACCCTCTGTCTGCCCGACAGGAGAACCTCAACAAGCTGATGACCAACCTGCGTGCCACCCAGCCTCACTTCGTCCGCTGCATCATCCCCAACGAGACCAAGACCCCAGGTATGCAGCTGCAGGGCCGGGCGGGCGGCCCATGGCAGCCCATCACCAGCGCCTCAGGGCTGCACGGGTGGGGGTCCCCGTGCCCACCAGGCCGCGGAGGGTCGCCCCACCGCTAGTCACTGCTTCCCAGCCAAGGAAGCTGGGCGCGCGTCTCTCCTGGCCCATGAGGTTCGTCCCCTCTAGGAGGGCTTGTGGCAGCAGCTTCTGCGTGTGCCCTGGAGAGGCCCCGAGGGCCCCGGCCGCAGGGGCCCCTGGGGTGCAGCAGGGACAGGACCGTTTCCAGGGTCCAAAGCTAGAAGGAAGCGGCTGGCTGCTCGGGAGCGTGGCCTTGGCGAACGCTGCTCCCGTGGCCAGAGCCTCCTGGCAGCCCTCCCGGAGCCGTCCTCAGCCCGCGCAGCACCTGGGGCCGGGGAGGGGCAGGCCCTCAGGCAGGGCAGCCCTGCTGTAGAAGGGGCCGAGCGCGACGGCAGGGCCAGGGGAGGCTTGGCCAGCTGGCAGCCCCGGCCTGGTCGCCATGGGCCCCGCTGACGCAGCCCTGCCCTCTCCCCTCCGCAGGTGCCATGGACGCCTTTATGGTGCTGCACCAGCTGCGCTGCAACGGCGTGCTGGAGGGCATCCGCATCTGCCGCAAAGGCTTCCCCAACCGGATCCTCTACGCCGACTTCAAGCAGCGGTGAGCCCCCCTCGGGCCCGGGGAGGGCTGCCTGGGGGGGATGGCGCCTCAGCCTGCTCCCCCGGGCGAAGCTGCCGGAGTCCTGGCTGCACCCAGGCTGCCGTGGCGCCAGCGGGGCCTTGCCCAGCCGGGGGCCGGGGTGGGGCGGAACGAGGCCCATCGCCTGTGAGTCGGGCGCAGCGCCGGGGGGAGGCACTGGCAGCCCAGGCACCATCCGGCCTGCTGGCCTGGCTCCAGCCGGGTCGGCTCCAGAGGAGGCAGCCCGGAGCTGCCAGGCATGCTGGGTCCCCGTGGCCAAGCCAGCGCAGGGCCTGTGCAGTGCGGCCGCTGGGCCCGTGGGGAGGGGGTGCTACGAGCCCGCTGCTGTCTCTGCAGCTATCGGATCCTGAACCCCTTGGCCATTCCCGACGACAAGTACGTGGACAGCAGGAAGGCCACGGAGAAGCTGCTGACTTCCCTGGAACTGGACCACTCCCAGTACAAGTTTGGCCACACCAAGGTGAGAGGGGAGGGGCTGGGCAGGGGTGAGAGCTCCCAGCACTCTGCTCCAGCGCGGCCTGCGCTCCCCGGGCTCCTGGCCTCCAGCGCCCCGCCCCCGGTGTGCCTGGGGCCCCAGCTAGAGAGGGGCCCGGCGAGGACTCGCTTTCCCAGGGTCCCATCCCCCGGTGCACGTTGTGTGTTTGCATTGCCGGGCGCCTGGCTCGGAGTGCCCCAGGCCCTGCCCAGCAGTCCAGGTGGACGAGGGGCGCTAACGCCAGGCCAATGCAGGCAGTGCTAATGAGCCGTGGCGCTGCCATGCGGTGGGGGGGCTGCCACGGAGAAGCAGGGTGCCCTCCGCCGGGCCAGGAGGCTGCGGCGGGCGGCTCTCGTGAGCAGCCTGCAGGGCTGTGGGTGGCACCGGCTCGCTGGGCCTGCTCCTCCCATGGGCTCTGCCTGCAGGTCTTCTTCAAAGCTGGCCTGCTGGGCCTCCTGGAGGAGATGCGGGACGAGCGCCTGGCCAAGATCCTGACCATGCTGCAGGCCAGAATCCGGGGGCGGCTGATGCGCATTGAGTATCAGAAGATCATCAGCCGGAGGTAGAGCTGCAGGGGCTGCCCTGCCCGGGGCCCGGCCGGGACGAACCTCCCCAGGGCGGGGCGCGGTTCCAATGGAAGTGCTGGCTCCGTGGGGCTGCTGTTCCCGCAGAGCCCCCTGGCTTCGGGGCAGCCTGCCTAGGAGCAGCCGGGAACCTGCTCCCCGGCTCCTGGCTCCAAGGTAGCTCCGCCCAGCAGCCTGCCTGCGGCTCCCTTCCCTTCCCTGGAGAATTTCAGTCCAAAGGCTGCACTGCCCCATGGCTCCAAGGGCGCCTCTCCCATTGCTGCCAGCCAGCGGGGCCATACCCTGGCTCTGCTGCTCCTGGCGAGGGGCTGGTGGCTGTCAGGCCGGGGTCCTGGCTGAGCCGAGGTGGATGCTCAGGGAGCAGGCCAGGGAAGCGGCCGTGCGGCTCAGGAGAAGGGCTAAGGAGCAGGTGCTTGGGGTGGGAGGCAGCGGGCGGGGACTGAGCCGGCCCCCCTGTGCCGCAGGGAAGCGCTCTACACCATCCAGTGGAACATCCGCGCCTTCAACGCCGTCAAGAACTGGTCCTGGATGAAGCTTTTCTTCAAGATCAAGCCGCTGCTCCGGTCGGCTCAGACGGAGAAGGAGATGGCCACCTTGAAGGAGGAGTTCCTGAAGCTGAAGGAAGCTCTGGAGAAGTCCGAGGCGAAGAGGAAGGAGCTTGAAGAGAAGCAAATTACCATGATCCAGGAGAAGAACGACCTGTCGCTCCAGCTCCAAGCGGTGAGCCCCGGTGCAGCTCCGTGGCGGGGCGGGGCGGGCGGCGAGCGTGGCGGGAGGCAGGGGCCGGCCCCATGTAGAACCACGAGCCAGAAACAGCCCTGAGATGGGAACCGCTCACCCTCCTTCTGGCCCCTTGCGCCCCGCACTGGGGAGAGGGTGGCGCCAAGGAGTGAGCTCCGGAAAGGAGAAGTGCTGGGCCAGTGCTTGGTCTGGCCCAGGCCAGCAACGGCCCGTGCTGAGCGAGTGCCCCTTGTGCCTGGGCAGACGGGGGGTCGATGGGCCACTGGGCAGAGGTGCCCCACCCACGTGGGTGCCTGCTCCAGGCACTGGCAGCCCGGCCAGGACCGTTTCCTGGCGGAAAGGCACGAGCACGTTTCCTTGTGCGCGCTCCAGGAACAGGACAACCTGGCCGATGCCGAAGAGCGCTGCGACCTGCTGATCAAAGCCAAGATCCAGCTGGAGGCCAAGGTGAAGGAGCTGACGGAGCGCCTGGACGACGAGGAGGAGATGAACGCGGACCTGACCTCCAAGAAGCGCAAGCTGGAGGACGAGTGTGCCGAGCTGAAGAAGGACATTGACGACCTAGAGATCACGCTGGCCAAGGTGGAGAAGGAGAAGCACGCCACAGAGAACAAGGTAACCGGCTCGCCGGGCGCCGCTGCCCGGTACTGCGGCCGGGCTCTGCCGGCTTCCCGGAGCACCGGGGTGAGCGCTGGAGTCTCAGCGAGGATGGACATCCCGGAAGCAGGCGCCACACGATCTGAAAGAGCAGTGAGCCCTGGACTCAGGGCGTCGCCCAGTCTGTGCTGCGGGACATGGGGCTGCAGCCACGCCACGGCATGGCCTGGGGCAGCTGCTGGGAGCATGGGGACAAGGCCTGGCACCCGAGTGAGCAGCGGGGCAGAGGCGGCGCAGGCGATGATGCTGGTGGGGAGGGTGGCAGGGGAGGCGATGCCGGTGGGGGGGTGACGTCGTGTTCTAGGGGTTCGCTCTCCCCCGTCTCCGGGGAGCTGAGGTCTCTTCTCCGCCACCGACTTAGGTGAAAAACCTGATTGAAGAGATGGCGGCGCTGGACGAGATCATCGCCAAGCTGACGAAGGAGAAGAAGGCCCTGCAGGAGGCGCATCAGCAGGCCCTGGACGACCTGCAGGCTGAGGAGGACAAAGTCAACACACTGACCAAGGCCAAAGTCAAACTGGAGCAGCAAGTGGATGATGTGAGTAACGTGGGTGCAAAGACCAGCGACAGCAGCCCCATTGTACCGATGGGCCCCGCGCCCCCGGGGAATCGGCACAGGGCCCCGCGCCCCCGGGGAACCGGCACAGGGCCCCGTGCCCCCGGGGAACCGGCACAGGGCCCCGCGCCCCCGGGGAACCGGCACAGGGCCCCGTGCCCCCGGGGAACCGGCACAGGGCCCCGCGCCCCCGGGGAACCGGCACAGGGCCCCGCGCCCCCGGGGAACCGCCCCGGCACAGGGCCCCGCGCCCCCGGGGAACCGGCACAGGGCCCCGCGCCCCCGGGGAACCGGCACAGGGCCCCGCGCCCCCGGGGAACCGCCCCGGCACAGGGCCCCGCGCCCCCGGGGAACCGGCACAGGGCCCCGCGCCCCCGGGGAACCGCCCCGGCACAGGGCCCCGCGCCCCCGGGGAACCGGCACAGGGCCCCGTGCCCCCGGGGAACCGGCACAGGGCCCCACGCCCCCAGGGAACCGGCACAGGGCCCCGTGCCCCCGGGGAACCGGCACAGGGCCCCGTGCCCCCGGGGAACCGGCACAGGGCCCCGCACCCCCGGGGAACCGGCACAGGGCCCCGTGCCCCCGGGGAACCGGCACAGGGCCCCACGCCCCCGGGGAACCGGCACAGGGCCCCGTGCCCCCGGGGAACCGGCACAGGGCCCCACGCCCCCAGGGAACCGGCACAGGGCCCCGCGCCCCCGGGGAACCGGCACAGGGCCCCGCGCCCCCGGGGAACCGCCCCGGCACAGGGCCGGGTCAGACGCCGTGCTAGATTTCGGCAGCCGTGGAGAGGGGACCTCTCCCCCGAGGCAGGCTGACGTGGAGGAGCAGAGGAGGTCGGGGTACCGAAGGGAGTTCCCCTTCTAATCTGGGCTGTCTCTCTCCAGCTGGAAAGCTCCCTGGAGCAGGAGAAGAAGATCCGCATGGACCTGGAGCGGGCGAAGCGCAAGCTGGAAGGAGATCTGAAGCTGACGCAGGAGTCTGTCATGGATCTGGAGAACGACAAGCAGCAACTGGAGGAGAAACTCAAAAAGTGAGGGCAGCCAGCGCCCGGGCACACGCCCCCAGCCGGCCTCCCGGCCTGGCCCCTGCTCCACGGGCCCGAGCACGCCCACGGGTGCCATGGGCTGGGCTCTCGCGTCCTGGGGCTGGTTCCAGGCTCTTGTGCCGTGTAGTGCCCAGTGTGCCCAGACACGACCCAGCAAGGTCCCTGCCCGAGGAGCTTCCAGCCCAGCCAGCCAGCGCCGGCGGGATCTGCTCCCCACGGCCCAGGGGCCTGTGGCTCAGAAGATGCACTGACTTGCCCAGAGGAGCGGGCGGCAGAGCTAGATCTCCCAAGTCATGGCCCAGAACAGCCCCCCCATCTCACTGCCGCCCAAGCTCTAAGGGGGGCTGTGCAGAGCTCTCACCGGCACCCCAGAGGCTGTAACAAGTCAGTAGGGCTGGGAACATCGGCTGCTTCCCAATTCATGGCCAGGCCGCACGCCCCCCCCAGGGGACCTGCCCCAGGGCAGGGCAAGGCAGGGCTGAGCCACGCACCCCCAGGGGACCCGCCCCGGCGCAGGGCAGGGCCGAGCCATGTGCCCCCAGGGGACCCGCCCCGGCGCAGGGCAGGGCCGAGCCACGCGCCCCCCAGGGGACCCGCCCCGGCGCAGGGCAGGGCCGAGCCACGCGCCCCCAGGGGACCCGCCCCGGCGCAGGGCAGGGCCGAGCCACGCGCCCCCAGGGGACCCGCCCCGGCGCAGGGCAGGGCTGAGCCACGCGCCCCCAGGGGACCCGCCCCGGCGCAGGGCAGGGCCGAGCCACGCGCCCCCAGGGGACCCGCCCCGGCGCAGGGCAGGGCCGAGCCACGCGCCCCCAGGGGACCCGCCCCGGCGCAGGGCAGGGCCGAGCCACGCGCCCCCAGGGGACCCGCCCCGGCGCAGGGCAGGGCCGAGCCACGCGCCCCCAGGGGACCCGCCCCGGCGCAGGGCAGGGCCGAGCCACGCACCCCCCAGGGGACCCGCCCCGGCGCAGGGCAGGGCCGAGCCACGCGCCCCCAGGGGACCCGCCCCGGCGCAGGGCAGGGCCGAGCCACGCGCCCCCAGGGGACCCGCCCCGGCGCAGGGCAGGGCTGAGCCACGCGCCCCCAGGGGACCCGCCCCGGCGCAGGGCAGGGCCGAGCCACGCACCCCCCAGGGGACCCGCCCCGGCGCAGGGCAGGGCCGAGCCACGCGCCCCCAGGGGACCCGCCCCGGCGCAGGGCAGGGCCGAGCCACGCGCCCCCAGGGGACCCGCCCCGGCTCAAGGCAGGGTCGCACAGGGAAGTCTCCTGCACTGGTCCCTGGGGGACGGGCCAGGAGGCGCCTGGCTGCTGGGTTCTGCTAACGCAGGCTCTGTCTCGGGTCTGGGCAGGAAGGAGTTTGAGACGAGCCAGCTGAATTCCAGGATTGAAGATGAGCAAGTTCTTGGGGCCCAGCTGCAGAAGAAGATCAAGGAGCTGCAGGTAAGGGGGTGGCGGGAGAGGGCCCCGAGGCCACCGGCTGGCAGGTCCCTGAGCGAGCGGAGCATGGCCTGCCTCCCTGGGCTCTGCTCTCCACCCCGGGCAGCGTCTCCCTGTCCCTCTGCACCCTGGGGCCTCGCTGGGCATGTTCCGGCCACTCCCAGAACCCAGCGGTTCCCTAGGGCTCGCCCTGCGCACGGGGCCTGGGCCAGGAGAGAGGGATTCTTGTAGCCGCATGTGAGGGACAGAGCAGCCCTGTGGGCGCGGGCCGGGCGGGGCCCAGGCTGGGGAGCAAGCCAGGCCAGTGCCAGGTAGGGCCGGCAGGTGACGGGGGCCGGGTTTGCGTGACCCGCGCTCCTGGCCTTTCGGCAGCGGGAGGCCACCCTTGAAGGTCCCGCCCTTTGGCCATGCCCCAGAGCCTCAGGCCCTGCAGATCCAAGTGTCACAGGCTGGGCCCCCGTCTCCCAACGGGCCAGACCAGATCCCTGGGGCTGGGCTGCCCTTGTTGGGGGCGGATGCAGGGGGCTGAGAATCCAGTCTCAGCTGGGTCCAGACTGGGGGGCAGGTGCTGAGCAGCGCCGGGCTGGCTGGGGGCGGCAGGTGGGAGGGTGCGGAGGCGGCGCTAGCCCGGGGCTCGCTTTGCCCCACCAGGCCCGCATTGAGGAGCTGGAGGAGGAGCTGGAGGCAGAGCGGGCGGCCAGGGCCAAGGTGGAGAAGCAGCGCGCGGAGGTGGCGCGGGAGCTGGAGGAGCTGAGCGAGCGGCTGGAGGAGGCGGGCGGCGCCACGGCCGTCCAGCTGGAGATGAACAAGAAGCGGGAGGCGGAGTTCCTGAAGCTGCGCAGGGACCTGGAGGAGGCCACGCTGCATCACGAGTCGACGGCCGCGGCCCTGCGCAAGAAGCACGCCGACACGGTGGCCGAGCTGGGCGAGCAGATCGACAACCTGCAGCGGGTCAAGCAGAAGCTGGAGAAGGAGAAGAGCGAGATGAAGATGGAGGTGGACGACCTGTCCTCCAACGTCGAGTATCTCACCAAGAACAAGGTGAGGGGCCTGCGGGGGGCTCGGGTGCCCCAGAGCAGCAGTGGCTGAGGCAGGCGCTGGGCTCTAACACGCAAGCGCAGGGGCTAGGGCAGGAGCCTGGGGCTCGGGGCCATGTCTCTGACCTCCCTGCTGCTCCAGGCTGGGGCTCTGGAGCCGCTGCGCTCAGAGCCGAGGCTGGAGCCGTTAAGCCCTGGATGCTGCGTGTGTGTCGGCCCCAGCTGAGCCGTCTGTGCGTCTGGCAGCGGCAGGCCCGGGGCAGAGACTGCAAGGCCAGAGGGGCTGCTGGGATCCCCATGTCTGACCCGAGACCTGCCCTGCAAATCCCTTTGAGAGAAACACCCGCCCTCGGGTGCAAGATTCACCCAGAGCCCCCACCACGACCCTGCGGCCGCTGCGGCAACGGTACAGACAGGCGCCGGACAGGCGGAATGTGTCGGCGACAGCCTCCCGCCAGCATTTCACAGGCCCCGCGGAGCCCAGGATTAAATATTTGCTCCCCGGGTCTCAAGCTGCCCTTTAACCTGCTCTGGAAGCGGAATGGGCCGAGCTCCTGGCACCTGTCACTGCAGGCAGGCACGGCCGTGTAGAGCCGTGCCGCGTGGCCAGACGCTGCACACAACGGTGGCAGCCCCGCCGGGCCTGACTAGTTCACTGCCTCGATTGCTCCCAGCAGCAGAGCTGCACTGGTGAGCGATTCCCATGCTCGCGTAGGGAGGGACACTGCTAAGGACCGCGACCTGGCATCCCTGCAGGGACGGGCACGGCCGCATGCCTCGCTCCAAACCCAAAGAGCACCAGGAAGTGAGACTCGGACCATTAACTCAGGAGATTGGTCTCTGCAGCCTGAGCGTGCAACCGATGCCTTAGCTCAGCCAGGGCAATTGTAGAGTTTATTGCAGGGCTGGTCGATTAACTGCTGCAAACTCAAGCAATTAATGCAAAACAAATTAACCCAATTTTTAAAAAGTTGCAGTTATCTGCAGTTTTAATTCCACTGACAGACGACAGAACAGCAGTGTTAACTTATTACAAATATCCTGGCACATTTTTCAACATTTTCAAATATTCCAACCTCAACCACAACACAGGACACAAAGTGCACAGGGCTCACCCCACATTACCACTATTACAAATATTTGCACTGTAAAACCCCCAAATAATTAGTATTTTCCAAATCGCCGCATACAAGTACAGTCATGGAATCTCTTTTTTGTGAAAGTGTATCTTATAAATGTAGATGTTTTTAAAAAGACACCACTCAAAAACTTTTACAGCCTGTAAGTCCACTCAGTCCTACTTCTCGTTCAGCCAGTCGCTCGGACAAGAAGCGTGTTTACATTGACGGTCAAACATGCTGCCTGTTGCTTGATTACAAGTGAGAACAGACATTTGCCTGGCACTGTTGCAGCCGGCGCTGCATGGTTTTTAACATTCCAGGTATGTTAAATAGTCACATGCCCCTTAGTGCTGCGATTTGTAGCTTGCACCCTCTTTTTTACAGTGCAGATATTTGAAATAAGAATATAGCGAGCACTGCCCACCTTGCGCCCTGTGCTGCTGTCATGGTGCAATCCCACAACCGACACTGCATGCAGAGAGGGGGGCTGGCTAGCAAAATAAACTCTGCAAAAGCCTGTCTCTGATTTCCAGAGACAAACTTATTCAGTCTAAGTCCCCCTGAGATCCCCAAAAAATTAAGGCTGGTTCCTCGCTGCCACCGCTCCAGTGAGTCCAAGAAAATACAAAACTAAAGCCTTTTGCAGGGAAGAGATCACCTGGGAATCACCTCCCTAAGATAAAGCTCTTCCCTGCGCAACCTCCGTTTTGCTTGGAGTTGGGGCAAACAGACAATGGACTCTGCCCTTGTATCTAGGCACCGAGTCCTAAGGACACAACACTCAACCAAGACCGCTTCATTAGAAGAAAAAGAAAACTCTCCGTTATTCTCAAAAAACAAAGCTACAGTTGCAAGCGGAGTAAATCGGCTAGGTGGTAAATAGCCACATACTCAGGGAAGTCCCGGGCTGCAGTCCTTAGTTACAAAAGAGACACCCAATGAGCCAGCTCAGACATGATTTCCAAACCCCCGAACAAGGAAAACAATGAACCCTGATGGGCTCTCAGCACTTCTCCCTCCGTGCACATTTCAAGAGGTCCGTTCTTGGAGAGAAGCGTCTCCCACTTCCCTCAATCCCTGAGAGAAACTGCTCTGATCTCAAACAAAGAAGGGAGAGAAAACCTCCCTTTTCCAGTTTGAAATTCCTACCTGCGTTGTTATTGGCTGATTTCCCCCCCCCCCCCCCCCCCCAACACCTTTGCTAGGTACCTGAGTTAACCCCTTAGTCACTGGGTGCCGTTCTACACATTGGAAAGTGTAGAAAACATTCAAACCCAGGTAGGATACGTTCCAACGGGCGCCCGCTCTCGTTCAGCCGGGCGATGGAACCACCTCTGGGACCTCGTGCTAAGTGGTGATGATGTGCGAGGGTCCCGTGCTGGCAGGCCTCTGGGTGAGAGGCTAACGGGAACGTGGCCTCTCCCCGCTGAAAGGGGGCGCAGCCCATAGGGTGGGAACAGGCCAGGCCTGGGGCGGCGGAGTGGGCGGCTGTGGCCGTGCTGGGCTCTGGCGCTGACCGGCTGCTCGCCGCAGGCCAACGCGGAGAAGCTGTGCCGCACCTACGAGGACCAGCTGAGCGAGGCCAAGTCCAAAGTGGATGAGCTGCAGCGCCAGCTGGCCGAAGTGAACACCCAGCGCGGCCGGCTGCAGACCGAGAACGGTAGGCTCAGGAGGGCTTCGCGCAGCCGGGCGAGTGGCGGAGGGGCCCCAGGCGGGCTTGCCATGGCCTGGGCCTGGGATCAGGCACTGGCAGCTCCTTCTGCCTCAGAGCTCAGCGGGGCACAGGCCGGAGAATTACTGACGCCAGGCGGCGCCCGGAGGAGCCGGCCAGCTGCAGAACATGCGGGCGCCAGAGGCAGAGCCGCGGCAGCAGGGGAAGGAGCCGGGGGCAGCATCAGTGTGGCTGGGGACGGGCCAGGACCTCGGCTGGGAACTGCCAGGCGTTACCTGCGGCGCAGTTCAGCCTCTGCCCCTGCTGCTGTCTGTGGGCCCGGCCTGGCCCAGGCGCTCTGGGCTCTGTGCTTGGGGGAGGTGGGACACGACCCTGAGTCCCTGGCCTGAGGGAGATCAGCCCCATGCCCAGGCTCACCAGGTTCTGCCACTCTTGGCCTGGCCGAGGCCCATTGCGCGCGAGAAGGCCTGTTGTGACCGAGCGCGCGCTGGGCTGTGGCCGCAGGGCTGGGGCTGGACGTCCCAGCTCGGGAGCGCAGAGGGGCTCAGACCCCCTGGAGTGGGGCCAGGTCTGCGCCATGGCCCCGGGGAGCGGAAGGACGCGAGCCGGGCCTGGGCCGGCATCCCTCACGGCTGCTGGCTCCGGGCCCTAGGGGAGCTGAGCCGGCTGCTGGAGGAGAAGGAGTCCTTCATAAACCAGCTGAGCCGCGGCAAGACCTCCTTCACCCAGACCATCGAGGAGCTCAAGAGGCAGCTGGAAGAAGAGACCAAGGTCAGCTGGGGAGGGCCTAGCGCTCCTGGGGCGGGAGCCTCACTGGCCAGCCAGGAAGGGAGCCGCGGAGCCCGGCAGGGCCCTAGAGAGGGCTGGAAAAGGCCACGTGTCGGGGAGCCCCCACCCTGCGCCCCGCGGCTCTCAGGCCATAGGCAGAAGGGCTACTGCCTCGCAGAGACCCAGCGCAGCGTCCGCGTCCTCTTGGGGGAGGGGGTCACAGGCCTGGCTTAGCCTGCTTCCTTCATGCCCCAACCCCAGCAACCGGTCCCTCCGCCCCCAGGCCGCTCCACCCCACGGTCCTGCTCCCACACCCCGGGGGGTCACCTGGTCCCCACCGGAGAGACTCTGGCACACTTCCCCAGGGCGTCCTGCCTGGCCACTCCCCTCATGCAGAGAGAGCCGCAAAGGGGGGACTGAGGGACCCCCCCCCACAGTCACACCAACCAGGCCAGCCGGGCAAAGGGGGGGACTGAGGAACACCCCCACACACAGTCACACCAACCAGGCCAGCCTGGCAAAGGGGGGGACTGAGGGACCCCCCCCCCCCAGTCACACCAACCAGGCCAGCCGGGCAAAGGGGGGGACTGAGGGACCCCCCCCCACAGTCACACCAACCAGACCAGCCTGGCAAAGGGGGGGACTGAGGGACCCGCTCCCCCCCCCCAGTCACACCAACCAGGCCAGCCTGGCAAAGGGGGGGACTGAGGGACCCGCTCCCCCCCCCAGTCACACCAACCAGGCCGGCCGGGCAAAGGGGGGGGGGGGACTGAGGGACCCGCTCCCCCCCCCCCCCCCCAGTCACACCAACCAGGCCGGCCGGGCAAAGGGGGGGACGGAGGGACCCCCCCCCCCAGTCACACCAACCAGGCCAGCCGGGCAAAGGGCTGAAGCCGCAGCTGTGAGCGGGGAAGACCTGCCCTGCAGTGCAGCCCCGGGGGGTTGGCCGCTCAGTCCGGAGGCGGCCGGCTGGAGCCCGGTGCACGGAGCTGGGGTCTGTCTGCCAGCACGCGGCTCCCTGCTCACCCCGGCGCAGCCTCCCTCCTGCCTGGTGGCCCCGCCGGGCCGGCTCGGGGCTCACGGGCGCCTGGGGCACAGAAAGCACCAGTCCCCGGGCCCCCGGCCTGCACTTGGGCGGCGTGGCGGCTGGGGAAGCCTGCGCCCGTCTCACTCTCGCCTCCCCCCAGTCCAAGAACGCCCTGGCCCACGCGCTGCAGGCCTCCCGCCACGACTGCGACCTGCTGCGGGAGCAGTACGAGGAGGAGGCGGAGGCCAAGGGCGAGCTGCAGCGCACCCTGTCCAAGGCCAACGCCGAGGTGGCCCAGTGGAGAACCAAGTACGAGACGGACGCCATCCAGCGGACAGAGGAGCTGGAGGAAGCCAAGTGAGTCCCAGCGAGGGCCCCGCTCTGGGAGCAGCTCTCCCCGGGGCCGAGCCCCCTGCCAGCGACCGCCGCCTGCTGAGGGAGGGAGGGAGCCGGGCGGCCTGCCCCACGGCCAGCCAGCAGCGCTGCCGGAGCGCCCGCCCGGGGGGGCCTGGTGCGCGGTGGCCGCGGGTTTGCGTCGGGACGGCCCCGCCGTGTGGAGAACTGGCCTGGCTTCTGCCACAGGCTGAGCCCTCGGCCCCTTCCTTTGCCCGGGCAGCGTGGGGCAGAGACCCCTGCCGGCGGGGCTCCCCTTCGTGGCAGAGGCCTCGTGCCCCCGAGAGGGCTGGGCCCCCCACTCTGCCATGGCCACTGGGACAGGGGCTGGGCGGCCACGCCCTGACACGCCCCTCCCCTGCGGCTCAGAGCAAGAGCCCATGACACAGCGGCCGGTGGCAGGCACCCGGCGCAAAGGGGCGCGGTTAGGGAGCCAGCGGGGGCCATCCCGCAGTGCCAGGCTGGGGGCAGGGCCGGTGGGCTGCTCCGTGGGGAGGCTGCAGTCAGCCACGGGCCTGGCAGCACCAGGCGCCTTCCGCCCTCGCCGCGTGGGGCCAGGCGTGGCCAGAGCCGGGCTCGCGCCCAGGCCGCGGGAGTCAAGGGAAGCTCCCTGGGCCGGGAGGCGGGCGCGGTTGGCTGCGAGGCGCCGTGCCTACCCCTGCTCACGCCCGCGGCCCGTGGCAGGAAGAAGCTGGCCATCCGGCTGCAGGAGGCGGAGGAGGCGGTGGAGGCCGCGCACGCCAAGTGCTCCTCCCTGGAGAAGACCAAGCACCGGCTGCAGACGGAGATCGAGGACTTGTCCATCGACCTGGAGCGAGCCAACTCCGCGGCCGCCGCGCTGGACAAGAAGCAGCGCAACTTCGACCGGATCCTCGCCGAGTGGAAGCAGAAGTACGAGGAGACCCAGGCCGAGCTGGAGTCCTCGCAGAAGGAGTCGCGCAGCCTGAGCACGGAGCTCTTCAAACTCAGGAACGCCTACGAGGAGTCCCTGGACAACCTGGAAACCCTCAAGCGCGAGAACAAGAACCTCCAAGGTACGGCTGGACTCCGCCCCCCCAGGGCTCCAGCCCCAGCTCCGCCCCCCTGGGCTCTGCCCCCCCCAGGGCTCCAGCCCCAGCTCCGCCCCCCGGGCTCTGCCCCCCCCAGGGCTCCAGCCCCAGCTCCAGCCCCAGCTCCGCCCCCCGGGCTCTGCCCCCCCCCCCAGGGCTCCAGCCCCAGCTCCGCCCCCCCCCCAGAGCTCCAGCCCCCCGCAGGGCTCCGCCCCCCCCCCCCAGGGCTCCGGCCCCCCCAGGGCTCCAGCCCCGCCCCCCCCAGGGCTCCACCCCCAGCTCCGCCCCCCCCAGGGCTCCAGCCCCCCCAGGGCTCCGCCCCCAGCCCCGCCCCTCGCAGGGCTCCGGCCCCCCCAGGGCTCCGCCCCCAGCTCCGCCCCCCCCAAGGCTCCAGCCCCAGCTCCACCCCCCCGGGCTCCAGCCCCTCCCAGGGCTCCGGCCCAGGGCTCCGCCCCCCGCAGGGCTCCGGGCCCCCCAGGGCTCCAGCCCTGCCCCCCCCAGGGCTGGGCACAACCAGGCTGTGGCTCTCAGCACTGCCCCCCCAGGACTGGGCATGGCTGGCTCCAGCCCCGCTGCCCTCCCTGGGCTGTCCCTGCAGCGTGGGCCCTTGCGCTGAGACGGGGGGGGGGCAGTCAGACTTCCCTTCTGGGCAGGGCTGTAGCCCCGCCGCCCCCCCTCGGCCAGGGCAGGGCAGTTTGTCCTGCCCCAGGCTCTGCTGGACTGGGGGGCCCGAGGCCCCGGCTGCCTGTGGTGGTCGCTCGACCAGGGTCTGCCGGGCGTGGGGGGGGCTGCCTGCCGAGCGCTCGTCTCTGCCCCGCTGGCCAGTGCGGTGGGGGCAGTTGCTGTTGCCCATGGAGCCTGCCGCAGGGCCTGGGGCTGCCGGCGGGGGCGGGGAGGGGGGCAGACCCCCATGAGGCTGGGTAAGGGCCCCGCAGCTGGGGGCTAGGGCAATGCAGCCCCCCACGTCCCTCGTCCCCCCAGAGGAGATCGCCGACCTGACCGACCAGATCAGCCTGAGCAGCAAGACCATCCACGAGCTGGAGAAGGTGAAGAAGGCCCTGGAAAGCGAGAAGAGCGACATCCAGGCCGCGCTGGAGGAGGCCGAGGTGGGTTTGGGCGACGCCCGGAGCAGCCCCTGCCCCGCCGGCCTCAGGGGTCTGGGCACGGCCCTGTCCCGGGGCCCCTCGTCCCTCAAACGCTCCCCAGCCCCACGCCTGGCCGGCAGGTCCCTGCTGCGCCCCTGGGGCGAGCCACGGCCTGTGTCCTGGGGGCTCCCCGGTCGCCAGCAGGGCTGGGCTGGGCCCTGTGCTCAGAGCAGGGGGCGGCTGGCTGGCTCAGCCTGCCTGGGCTGCTCCCCCCGCCCCCCACCCCGGCTCCAGCAGCCGCCCGCTCCGCACAGCCCAAGGGGCGCCCCGGAGAGGGGCCCCAGTGCCCATCGCCTGCTGCCCACAGGGGGCCCTGGAGCACGAGGAGAGCAAGACCCTGCGCATCCAGCTGGAGCTGTCCCAGATCAAGGCGGACGTGGAGAGGAAGCTGGCCGAGAAGGACGAGGAGTTTGAGAACCTCAGGTGGGGGGGCCCTGGGGCAGCACCTGCCTGTGCCCATCTCCCTGTGGGGGCCACCCGCCGGCATGGCTGGCAGCCGCATGCTCGCCCATGGGCCTGGCGGCAGCACTGGCGTGGCCACGGGGGGGGGGACGCTCACAGCAGCACTGGCGTGGCCACAGGGGGGGGGGGGGGGGGACGCTCACAGCAGCACTGGCGTGGCCACGTGGGGGGGGGGACGCTCACAGCAGCACTGGCGTGGCCGGGGGGGGGACGGGGGGGGCCAGGGCTCACGGGGGGGGGGGGGGGGACGCTCACAGCAGCACTGGCGTGGCCACGGGGGGGGCTCACAGCAGCACTGGTGTGGCCACGGGGGGGGGGACGCTCACAGCAGCACTGGCGTGGCCACAGGGCGGGGGGGCACACCGTGGCGAGGGCAGGCTGCCAGCAAGCTCTCGGCCCCGGCGTAAGATCCACCGCTGCCCGCCCGCAGGCGCAACCACCAGCGCGCCATGGACTCCATGCAGGCCACGCTGGACGCCGAGGCCAAGGCCCGCAACGAGGCCGTCCGGCTGCGCAAGAAGATGGAGGGCGACCTCAACGAGATGGAGATCCAGCTGAGCCACGCCAACCGCCAGGCCGCCGAGTCCCAGAAACTGGTGCGGCAGCTGCAGGCCCAGATCAAGGTCAGCGGAGGGCAGGGCCGGGTCTGGGTGCGGGGGGGGGGGGCTGGGGGGAGAGGAGCAGAGGGTTTAGGGCAGGGCCGGGTCGGGGTGCGGGGGGGGGGGGGTGGTTGGGCTGGCGCGGGGGAGATAGTACTGCCCTGGGCAGGTTGTGAGGGGGGGGAGCCTGCCCTGGCGCAGGGGGGTACTGCCCTGCCGTGGGTCGGGGGGGGAGTACTGCCCTGGCGCGGGGGAGATAGTACTGCCCTGGCGCAGGAGGTGCAGGGGGGGGTACTGCCCTGCCGTGGGTCGGGGGGGGGGAGTACTGCCCTGGCGCAGGTTGTGAGGGGGGTACTGCCCTGCCGTGGGTCGGGGGGGGAGTACTGCCCTGGCGCGGGTGGGGGGGGGGGTACTGCCCTGATGGGGGCCGTGGGGGGGGGCTGTACTGCCCTGGCGGGAGCAGTGGGGGGGGGGGCGTGGGGGCGCCCTGGCACCTGCCGAGCCTCGCTGAGGGCAGGGCTGGGTCGGTGTAGGGGGGGGGGGGGGGGCTGAGCCGCGCGGAGGGCAGGGCCGGGTCTGGGTGCGTGGAGGGGGAGCTGGGTGGGCTGAGCCGCGCGGAGGGCAGGGCCGGGTCTGGGTGCGTGGGGGGGGGCTGAGCCGCGCGGAGGGCAGGGCCGGGTCTGGGTGCGTGGGGGGGGCTGAGCCGCGCGGAGGGCAGGGCCGGGTCTGGGTGCGTGGGGGGGGGGCTGGGTGGGCTGAGCCGCGCGGAGGGCAGGGCCGGGTCTGGGTGCGTGGGGGGGGGCTGAGCCGCGCGGAGGGCAGAGCCGGGTCTGGGTGCGTGGGGGGGGGGGGGCTGAGCCGCGCGGAGGGCAGGGCCGGGTCTGGGTGCGTGGGGGGGGCTGAGCCGCGCGGAGGGCAGGGCCGGGTCTGGGTGCGTGGGGGGGGGGCTGGGTGGGCTGAGCCCCGCGGAGGGCAGGGCCGGGTCTGGGTGCGTGGGGGGGGGGGCTGAGCCGCGCGGAGGGCAGGGCCGGGTCTGGGTGCGTGGGGGGGGCTGAGCCGTGCGGAGGGCAGAGCCGGGTCTGGGTGCGTGGGGGGGGGGGGGGGCTGAGCCGCGCGGAGGGCAGGGCCGGGTCTGGGTGCGTGGGGGGGGCTGAGCCGCGCGGAGGGCAGGGCCGGGTCTGGGTGCGTGGGGGGGGGCTGAGCCGCGCGGAGGGCAGGGCCGGGTCTGGGTGCGTGGGGGGGGGGGCTGAGCCGCGCGGAGGGCAGGGCCGGGTCTGGGTGCGTGGGAGGGGGGCTGAGCCGCGCGGAGGGCAGGGCCGGGTCTGGGTGCGTGGGGGGGGCTGAGCCGCGCGGAGGGCAGGGCCGGGTCTGGGTGCGTGGGGGGGGGGGCTGAGCCGCGCGGAGGGCAGGGCCGGGTCTGGGTGCGTGGGGCGGGGGGCTGAGCCGCGCGGAGGGCAGGGCCGGGTCTGGGTGCGTGGGGGGGGGCTGAGCCGTGCGGAGGGCAGGGCCGGGTCTGGGTGCGTGGGGGGGGGCCTGAGCCGCGCGGAGGGCAGAGCCGGGTCTGGGTGCGTGGGGGGGGGCTGAGCCGCGCGGAGGGCAGAGCCGGGTCTGGGTGCGTGGGGGGGGGCTGAGCCGTGCGGAGGGCAGGGCCGGGTCTGGGTGCGTGGGGGGGGGCTGAGCCGCGCGGAGGGCAGGGCCGGGTCTGGGTGCGTGGGGGGGGGGGCTGAGCCGCGCGGAGGGCAGGGCCGGGTCTGGGTGTGTGGGGGGGGGGGCTGAGCCGCGCGGAGGGCAGGGCCGGGTCTGGGTGCGTGGGGGGGGGCTGAGCCGTGCGGAGGGCAGAGCCGGGTCTGGGTGCGTGGGGGGGGCTGGTTGCTGCCAGCCCCAAGCAGGGTCCGGCCGGCGGAGGCTCAGGCCGCTCTGGGGTTACGGGCCCCGAGCTGCACCCAGCCCCCGCCCGGGCCGGCCCCCTCCCCTGACTCCGTGCGGGCGGGGGCGGGGCAGGACTTGCAGATCGAGCTGGACGACACCCTGCGCCACAACGACGACCTGAAGGAGCAGGCGGCCGCCCTGGAGCGGCGCAACAACCTGCTGCTGGCCGAGGTGGAGGAGCTGCGGGCGGCGCTGGAGCAGGCCGAGCGGGGCCGCAAGCTGGCCGAGCAGGAGCTGCTGGAGGCCACCGAGAGAGTCAACCTGCTGCACTCCCAGGTGAGCCGGAGCCGGCCTGGAGCCCTGCACCCCGGGCCAGAGACTGCCAGCCCCCGCCCGGCCCTTCCGCACGGGCAGCCCCATCCGGGCCCGGCCCTGGGAGCCGTGCAACCCGCCCGGGCACGAGCCGTGCAAACAGCCCCGTCCCCGTGCGACCCGCCCTGCCCCCCGTGCAAACAGCCCCGTCCCCGTGCGACCCGCCCTGCCCCCCGTGCAAACAGCCCCGTCCCCGTGCGCCCCGCCCTGCCCCCCTCACAAGCCACCCCGTCCCCGTGCGACCCGCCCTGCCCCCCGTGCAAACAGCCCCGTCCCCGTGCGCCCCGCCCTGCCCCCCGTGCAAACAGCCCCGTCCCCGTGCAACCCGCCCTGCCCCCCGTGCAAACAGCCCCGTCCCCGTGCGCCCCGCCCTGCCCCCCGTGCAAACAGCCCCGTCCCCGTGCGACCCGCCCTGCCCCCCCGTGCAAACAGCCCCGTCCCCGTGCGACCCGCCCTGCCCCCCCGTGCAAACAGCCCCGTCCCCGTGCGACCTGCCCTGCCCCCCTCACAAGCCACCCCGTCCCCGTGCAACCCGCCCTGCCCCCCGTGCAAACAGCCCCGTCCCCGTGCGACCCACCCTGCCCCCCTCACAAGCCGCCCTGGCCCCGTGCGCCCCACCCTGCCCCCCTCACAAGCCACCCCGCCCTGTGCGACCCGCCCTGCCCCCCGTGCAAACAGCCCTGTCCCCGTGTGACCCGCCCTGCCCCCCTCACAAGCGGCCCCGTCCCCGTGCGACCGGCCCTGCCCTGCGGGCGAATGACCCCGCCCTCTTGCTGCTCCAGAACACAGGCCTGATTAACCACAAGAAGAAGATGGAGTCGGACGTCGCCCAGCTGAGCGCAGAGGTGGAGGAGGCCGTGCAGGAGTGTCGCAACGCGGAGGAGAAGGCCAAGAAAGCCATCACCGACGTAAGGGGGGGGGGGGGGGGGCGGGGTAGCCACGCAGGCCTGTGCCACGTCCGACCTGCTGTGAAACGTCCCCTGGGACCCAGGCCGGCTTGAGCTAAAGGCCCCTGTGCCAGAGCCTGGCCAGCTCCAGGGGGTATCGCCCCCGCCGTGTCGTATAGGGGGCTGCCCGGGCCAATTCAGGGCAAGATGCCTGAGCTCAGGGCTGCCGTGGCCCAGCCTGGGGGGCTCCACTCCAAGGCACCAGCCAGGCCCAAAGCGCCCCTCTGTCCCCCTCCCCCGCCAGCAATACCCCCCCCCAAACAGCCGCTCAGACGCCCCTGCCCCCGCCGCCACCAGCCCGGGTCTGAGAGCCCGTCTCCCCAGTGGCCCCAAAGCGCGCGGCGCCCGCCTGCTGCCACAGAGCGCAGGAATAACCCCCCCCCCGCAGGGGCCTTGGGGAGCTTGCAGCAAAGGTGGAACAAGCCGCGCTGCAGGGTCCCCCCCCGGCCCCCGCCCCCCGGAGCAGAGAGCCTCCGGAGAAGAGGAGCTGGTTGAGGACGAACGGGCGGAGCCTGCAGGGCCCTGGCGTCTCCTCGGCCACGGAGTGGGCTGCACGTGTGGCTCACAGGTCAACGCAGGCTCAGGCTCCGGCCCACGCTCCAGACCCGCCCGTTCAGTGTAGCTGCTTCCCGGCTCCATGGCCCCTGCTGGGCTGCTCTTCCCAGGCGGGCGCTCCTGCGAGGGGCGCTCCAGGGCCAGCGGCTGAGCTGACAGCTAACGCCCATAGCGGCACGTGCAAGCCCCACCTGCGCCCACCCCTGGAACCAGAGCCAGTGGCCAGCCCCCCGCTGGGCCCGCATTGCACCCCACACGTACCAGTGGCTGCAATACCCAGCCCTACCCCCGTCACAGGCCCGGCCCGGCCGACTCTTGTGCTGAATTTCCAGCCACCGGCTCTTCCCCTGCTGGGCAGAAGAGACCAGCTTAGATACTTGGGGCCCAGGCTGGTACTTGCTGACTGATCAAATTCCCTGCCCAATGCTCCCGCTAATTTTTTCCATCCATGTGTGGAATACTGTTGAGTGCGCACAAAGGCTCGAGATGTGCACCACCCGTGGAAACAAACCCCAGCTGTGTGCACACGCCCCTCAGCTGGGGCCAGCGGAACCTCCCGCAGGGCCAAGCGCCCAGCTGCCAGGGACACCGCCCCGAAGCGGCAGCGCTCCAGGAGGCCGGCACGCAGCCACGGTGCCAGGGCTCCCGCAGGCCTCCCCGAGCACGGGAGGGGGCCGGGGGCCATGTGCCTGGGGCCCTCGTCCGCACTGACAGCCCCCCTTGGCCCTAGGCGGCCATGATGGCGGAGGAGCTGAAGAAGGAGCAGGACACCAGCGCGCACCTGGAGCGCATGAAGAAGAACATGGAGCAGACCATCAAGGACCTGCAGATGCGCCTGGACGAGGCCGAGCAGATCGCACTCAAGGGGGGCAAGAAGCAGATCCAGAAGCTGGAGGCCAGGGTGAGTGGGGGCAGGGCCGGTTCCAGCCCCTGGGTGGCGTCCCCTCCCCTCCCCCAGTGCTGGGCCAGGGGCTGGCAGGAGCCCAGAGCCCAGAGCCCCAGGTGCATCCCCAGCCCCTCCTGGGCCAGGCCGCCAGAGCCCGAGCGACCCCGCCTCTGCCCACAGGTGCGCGAGCTGGAGGGGGAGCTGGACGTGGAGCAGAAGAAGATGGCTGAGCTCCAGAAAGGCATCCGCAAGTACGAGAGGAGGGTCAAGGAGCTGACCTACCAGGTACAGCAGTGCCAGGGCCCCAGCCTGACCCCCGCCGGCCATGGGGAGCCCCCCAAGCACAGTGCACATCTGTGGGAAAGCCCCCGGCCTCGCCCCACTCAGCCCAGCGCCACACAGGGCCCCCGGCCTCTCGACTCGCTGCTGGGGGGTGGCCCCGGAGCTGGAAGCAGGGCAGAGGGGGGGGGGGGGGGGAGAGAAATCAGTCAGCAAGCGGGGGATGTGGGGAGGGGCCCAAGGGAGTGGGGGAGGGACACTGGGGGTGGCAGCCTGGGCTGAGGCTCACGGCCCCGGCGGGCTCTTGCAGACGGAGGAGGACAGGAAGAACCTGGCGCGGATGCAGGACCTGATTGACAAACTGCAGAACAAGGTCAAGAGCTACAAGCGCCAGTTCGAGGAGGCGGTAAGTGCCAGGCCCAGCCCGCCCCAGGGCGAGCCCCTGCGGCTGGGAGGGGGACCCTTCGCCCCGGCCCAGCCGGGCAGAGGAGGGGCGGTGCTGCCCAGAAGTGCCGGGCAGGTTGGGGCCCCGGAGCCCTGCCCTCACCCCCTGCTCTGCCGGGCACAGGAGCAGCAGGCCAACTCCAACCTGGTGAAGTACCGCAAGGTGCAGCACGAGCTGGACGACGCCGAGGAGCGAGCCGACATCGCCGAGACCCAGGTCAACAAGCTGCGCGTCCGCACCAGGGACGTCATCACCTCCAAGGTAGGGAAGGGGAGCCAGGAGCCGGCCCGGGTTTGCACCAGCCCCTGGGGCTGTGGCTATGGCTATGGAACGGGCCAAGGGGCCGCCCCTGCAAGCCCGGGGCCTGAGTCCACGTTTCTGTTCTGTTGGCAGCACGAGGAGTAGGAGCCACGGCGCCCGCCTGCGGGTCTCGAGCAACCGGCTGCAACAGCCGCTGCCCGCCTGTCCCGAGGAATAAACGCAGCTTCCCACGAGCCCGGCTCCCTGCTGTCTGTGGGCGGGAGGGCAGCCCCGGGCCTGTGCGCTGGGCTGAGACCTCGGGGCCTTGAGGGCCGCGGCTGTGCAGGGAGCAGCCCGCCAGACGCCCGGGGGGACAGGACCCAGAGGCCATGGCACTAGCCCTGCCCGCCAGGAAGCCCCAGGCCCAGGCCCCCAGGGGAAGGGAGCCGAGCTCGCAGGCGGCACTGGCTCCCTGGCATGGCGCTTCAGCCTGGGTCCTGCGGGACACGAGCCGGGAGGGGCCAGTCGGGCTAGTCCAGCAGCCGCCATTGCTGGAAAAAGCTCGTTACCTGCCCCAGGGCGGCGGCGGGACACAAGGGCAGCGCCCGGCCCAGCGCCCTCGTCTCTGAACCATCTGAGCCATGGTCCCAGCCGAGTGCTTCTTGCAGCACGGCCTGGCCCGGGGCGAGGGGAGGCTGCCGACCCCGGCTCAGGGGAAGGCGGCTGAGGGCCCTGGGCTGCCATTCCAGCCCGATCAGCGGTGGCCGGCAAAGCTGCTCCAGGAGCGGGGAGACGCAGAACTGGGGCTGTGGGGACAAGCCAGCGGAAGGCCCGGCTGTGCCGCAGTAACGCACCTGCTGCTGGCCTGGCGGTGCCACAAACTGCAGGGGAGACCGCTGGGTTGGGGCTGGATCCTGGGGAGCCTCCCACAGCTTGGGCCCAGCCGGGGACAGGCCAGCCACGGGCATGGCCCCCACCACAGTAAAACCTGGGAGGAACCACAGCAAGAGGGAAGAGCCCTGCCAGGCTCAGCCGGGACCAGCCCCCCGCCCCGGCCCACCTGGCCACTGCCGCAGGAACCTTCCCACGTCCTGCCTCCTGCTCTCAGCTGAGGGCTTTCCGGGCTCGCCAGCCTGGGCCTGTCTGTGCCAGCAGCGGGCAGCCCCACGGTGCTCTCCGCACACCGCCCGACCCAGCAGCTCAAGCGCTCACCTGCCAGCCAGGGCCAGGGCCTGAGCGAGGGAACGCCAGGCAGCCCGGCCCGGCCAGCGGCGTGGGAGAGGGGCGCAGCCAGGCAGGGCCTCTGAAGACAGACACCGCTCCACCCAGCTTTTAAAATAGAGTCTTTAATTGCTTCCATGGACACACGTTCGCAGTTAGTCGTGGGCAAGAGCAGCAGCACCCCCTCAGCAAAGCCTCTGGGAGAGCACCGAGCCAGAAACGTTGCATCCCGGACACTGCTCCAGCCACAGCAGCAAGCCCTGTGGTCCCTCAGGCCGGCCCGGCGAGGCACGTCAATCGGAGCGCCCCTCAGCCAGGATCAGGGCCGGGTCGGCCCTGGCCCCTGCAGGGTGGGGCTCCCCGAGCAGCTAATGCCAACAGAGTCCCTGGAAGCCAAGGGCGCGAGCTTTCACCCCAACCTACTCAGTCGTGTTAGAAACTCGGCTCACGGAGGGTCCTCTGCCCCGTCACAGCTCAGAGCCACCCCTCGGGGCGGGCGGGGGGATTGCTTCCGTGCACCTGCCCCAAGCCCCCCAGATCAGTCCGAGCCAGGTGATGAACGAGTCCTGGCTCCACAAGTCAGACCCTGGAGCTGCCTGCAGGCCTGACCGCCCGAGGCGCTCGAAGAAAGGGCGTCTGAGGCACTGGCCCGCGACAGAAGAGGGGCGCCAGGAGGGGCGCACAGCCTGGCCCCACCCCCCCAGACAGAGAGTGCCGAGGGCCGGTCCTCTGCAGACGCACAGCAGCCGTTCGTTAGCGGAAGCAAGTTAGCGAGATGCCAGCAAGGGCTCTCCTGTAACCTTCGCCTTCTAGGCCCAGGCCTGGATTTGCAAGGGCCCGCCTAGGAGAGCTCCGAGCAGGCAGGGGCACAAAGCAGCCCAACGGCAGAAGAGGGCCCTTGCTGCGAGGAAAGGTGGCTGGAGAGCTGAGGCGGCCGCCGGGCGGCCTGGCTTGGGAGGAGAGGCATCGCCTGGAGCTGCGGGTTAAGTGTCTCCCTCAGGCCAGGCTGTCCAAGTCCCTGGCTGGCTCAGCTGGGCACTCGACAGTCCCCTGCTCCTGACTGGGAGCTGTCAGGCTGCCCATGAACAGCACGGGGGGGGGGGGGGGGGGAGAGAGTGGGATGGCCCTGTCCAAGCCAAGCCCAGCCCGCACATGGCAGCAGCAGGCCAGTTCCCCCAACGCCAGGGCCTGGACCTCGCAGGGTTATTCCTTCGGCTGGCAAGGCTCCACCAGCACCGTGCGTCTGGCCCCTGGAGCTGCCCTGCCCTCCCCTCCGGCGGCAGACGGGATCTTGGGGGAGGTGCTGGCCCGGGGTCAGAAATACCCTCACTGGCTCTCGCGGCAACGAGCCGCTCCCAACGCCGTCTGGGGGGAGGAGGAATCCGGCCCCAGGGCGTCCGCGAGATGCAGGAGCTTTGCGGTGAACGCGGGAGCTCCACCAGGCTCCAGCGCCGCACCGACTCACTCCACTCATGGGCCACGCGGCACGCGGCCCTCCCGCGACCTGCTCGGGCCCGCTGGGAAAGGCAGGCTCGGCGAGGCAGCAGAGTTCTGCCACACGGGGGTTTTAAAGTGACTTGGACCAAAGGTGGGTCTGTCCCCAGCGCCTCGGCCAGTCAATACCGCACCTGGAACGCACCGTTGTGTTCACAGCAAGCTCAGCCCGCCCTAGGCTTCCAGGCACACGCGTTAGCGCTCGCCGGGCAGCGTGGGGAACCCCACAGCAAACGCCAGGCTCCAAGCTTTAAACTGCCTTGAGATTAGTGACCCAAGAAGGGACAAGCCACGGGTTTAAAAATCAGTCCATTTAATGTTAATGCCTGGGCCAACCGAGCCCTGGCTGTGATTTCAGCCCCTGCCCGCTCCTGCGCTCGGCTCGGCAGCCCTGCGGGACACTCCCGGCAGGAGAGCGCCACCGGAGAGCAGGAGCAGAGACCCCGCCCCCCGCCCCAGCGCAGACGGGGGCACACCGATTTAGCGCCAAACAATCCAAACAGGGATGGGACAGGGTGGCCAGAGCTACCGCAGCCAGGCATTCCAAGCGCGCACCCAGCCCAGCCCCGCAAAGCGCGCTCCCGGCCTGCACCGTGCTGTGGACAGCCTGGGGCCTTGCTTCATTCGAGTGGCCAGAGAAGCCGCAGCTCCTGTGGCCAAGGGAGAAGGCGTGGCTAGCACACTGCACGGGGGCGGGGTTCGCAGGTGATTAGTTGTATCCCGAGATGCTTGGAAGATCCATCCCTGAACAGGCCCAGAGAGCTTCCAAAGAAAGTCCTTTCCTGCAGGAGCTGCGGCGGGGGAAGGGTCTTAAAGCACTAACATCCATGGTTCCAAGCTGGTGCACACACGATGCAGCGTATCCCTGAAAATCCACCATCTGCCAGACACTCCGTTGGAGCCAGCCTGGGGAATCACTCCTCCACGAAGTCTCTGTCGATGTCCATATACGCCTCCTCAATGTAGCTAACTATGGCCCAGGGGGACGTCCGGTCGGGGCTGAGCAGTAGAGAGACAGTCTCTTTCCAGTAGGTAAAACTAATACAGGAGCTCTGAGGGGGAAGAGAGTCCAGTCAGGTGACAGGCTGCAAATATCCCTGATGCTCGTTAGCATGAGCCTGAGCTGCCCCCAGATACGAGCTGGTCTCCCTCCCCGAGCACCAGGCAGAGAAACCCAAAGGCCCACGCGGTCACCCGCTCGCCAGGACCCTGCGTGGGGCGGGGCTGGCCCTAAGGGAATCATGGGTACCCAACCCCTGGATCAGAGGCAGCAGTGCAGGGTGGCAGGCAGGAGCAGACTGGCTCTGATACAGAGGCAACAGCAGCCCCTGTCCGTGAGGGAGAGGCGCTCCCCACAGGCTGCAAGGTGGGGGGGAGGAGAGAGTGTGGTTAGTAGGATTAACCGACAAGCCCAGGGTGATGGGTGAAATCGACGACACGGTAACATCCCCAGCCTGGGTTAGATGCTGCAGAGGATGTTTGCTTGCTAAGTTTCCCAGCCGATTTTACACGGAGACATTTCTATGGGCCTTGGGTTGGGTCAAAGCCGATCACGGTGAACGCTCCATTTCCAACCTGCTGCCCGCTCTAGCACAGAGGAATTCTGCTCAGCATTTGATCCAATGCAGACAGGCATGTCGGTCAGTAAAGCTACCGAGGGGCTATTGCCCCACCCATGCTACTCCCACCATGGAGCAGAGGACAAGTCCGCGGTTTGCACCAGGGAGCGGGCCCTGGCTGGAGAGAGACAATGGGGCAAGGAAGGGTTCCACTGGACTCCTGATCCCTTAAGACTAAGCCGTGGGAGAGGAGCACCATTTCCTGCTGGCGTGAGCCGAACCCCGAGGTGCTGCCACGCTAGAGGGGCGAAGCGAGCGAACGAGCAGGAAGTGCTGTGGCGGAGAGGAAGCTGGAGAGCTGTATGTGAAAGGCGTGGCTATCCGGGGGGCAGACGGGGGCGTTAGCACAAGTCAGGGGAAAGCTTCCTGATCTGGCGCCGGGGCAGAATAGCCCCTCACCCTCCTCGCCCCCAAGGAAGGGGAACAAGCCCATTGCTTGGGACGCTGACAAGGAGACTTGCCAAGTTCCAGGGAACAATTCTGCACCGACTCCTCAGGACCCTGCCTAAGGCCTTTGCCCCCCGAGCCGGTCCCAGGGCAGACCGGATTCCAGCCCGACAGCTGCCTCCCGCTCCCGAGTGGGTGACCTGGCACGGGATTGCCGAGACAGCACAAGCACTTTAGGGACACTCCCTTGGGAGGCAGGGACACTAGCAGACCCGGTCTCCCAGGGCAGTGGAGACTCCACCTACGTTTTCTAAGCAGGTGCTGTCCTTGTCCTTGTTGAGGTAATGCTGCTGCCAGAAGCGCAGGAGACTATGGAAGTTGTTGAGGATGAAGCCGGGGTACTTTTGGGTGTATTCCATCTCTTGCAGCGTGTGCAGGTAGAAGGGGAGCTTGTCTTTCCGCCGGGCCAGCATTAGGATAACTAGGCTTGTGTTCAAACAACTGACGTTCTCCTAGAAGGCAGGAGAAACGGAGAATCAAGGTGCAGAGCACTGGCGAGATCAAGCATTCCAGTGATCAGAGAATTAGCTTGGGAGAAATGCTCCTAGCACCCGCTCGGCCGCAGCAATGCTATCGCCGTGCCAGCTCTTACCTGCGTGAGCGTCTGGACATGAATGATGTTGATGAGGCGGAAGAGGAAGGACATTCTCATGGTCATCTGAGACATGTACGACAGCAGGCGGCACTCCGACAAGACTTCGGCGACTGTGGGGCCAGAACCAGAGCGTTAGCTTTGCAGAGTTTCGATACACAGGAATGCAAGTGTGGATGGAAGGGCCGGGCAGCAGTGTCTGAACCCGCGCCTGACAAGGCCCTGTGCTCAGAGCTGCAGGCAGGCTGGGCGTCCCTCAGAACAGACGGGGACACTTGGCTTGGAGGAGACGGCTGTGTGGGGTCAGACGGGGCTGGCACAGAGCTCTGTTACTGCGAGGGGTCTGCTGCTGAAGGCTCCCCCCTCCCCGGCAAGGTGGCAGCGCAGCAGAGAGCTGGTGCTCACAGGATGCACACGGGCCAAGTCACATGAGACACAACCTCTCCCAGAACTGCCAAGTCTTCCCTTACCTTTAATATCAGACAGGTTCTCAAATCGGTCCAGAGACAAGGTAATGCAGCGAACCAGCATGTTTGAGTCAACCAGTGAACTGTTGATCTGGTTCAAAAAGATCTGAAACTGAAGACAGCCATTTTAGAGCTAGGTTTGCCAGTGACATGAGAGGCGGGCGCTGGAGGAGCAGTTTCACACGTGCGGAGAATGCTGAATGCAGTAACAAGCGGCATTACATGGCAGGAACAGCTATTCGGACTCTGGTGTCGAGGACAAGCGGACTCTGGTGTCGAGGACCAGCCTCCAGCCCCCGGCTTACAGCGAGGCCTTTCACACTCTGTGCATCCAGCGTGCAGCTCCCCCAACAGTCCCTCCGAGTACAGCGCCCCGACCACTCCAGGGCCCATGTACCCGAAGCCCATGGCCGACACCCCTCCCTGTCACAGCCGGAGAGCTCCAGGCAATGGGACGCTTGCCCAGGAAGGGATACGAAGATGCACAAACTGGTCTTTTGAATATCCCGGGACCACCGCCCCTGGGCGTTCCCGCCCAGCCGGGTAGAGCCAGATGGGCTGCCAGGCAGGCCCCACGCAAGCAGCAAGGTGTCTGAGCCCCTCCCGCCACACCAAACCATCCCTCAGAGACGGAAAGGGGCAATTAACTCAACTCAGCACAGCACTGCACCTGGCACAGAGCAGGGAGGCTGGCTTCCCGAGGACACTCACCTTCTCGTCCGTGTTGATGTATTTGTTGAACCTCTTGAAAGCGTCAATGTTGAATTTCATCAGTTCTCCCAGAAGGTCGAAGTAACTCTGAAGCACATCGCGGGACTTGCACTCGCTGTCAACAATGCAGTAGAGAATATGCTGGCGAGAAAGGAAAGGGGGTTACCGCCACATCGTAGCCTACGTCAGCAGAACGCAGATTCGAATGCTTGCGACCCAGCTACTGCTTCCGAGTGACACGCGAGTACACTTTCTGGAGGAGGTGAATCAGGTGATTTTCCCCTGTAGGACCCACAAACGGAGCAGCTAAGATCTCCTTGTCTATGCTACCCCCCCGCCACCCATCTAATCTACATGACTCCAGCCTAGCTGAAGTTGACGTACTCACCGCTACGTCGTCTGCGCTGTAAGGTCTTCCGCTCTCCCATCGACACCTGCTACTCACCAGGGTGAGCATAGTAGCCAGGGTCAATGGGCGAGCGCGTGGAGATCGATTTATTGCATCCAAGCAAACATGATAAATCGACGACCGGTGGATCGATTGCTGCAGCATCGATCCCGGTGCAGTGGAGACAAGCCCTCAGGTAGAAACAAGTCACCTAGAATCTGCATACTGTAAGGACCTGCACCGATTCCCTGGTTCGGAGTGAGCCCAACCTTAACTCTGATCACCTACAACCGTTCAGATGCCTAGAATCACAGATCTACCAGATGTGACCACCCCTTAAAAAGTTGATTTTGTTGAAAACAAAGCTACACCTCTCAAAAGTGTCGCACTAGGTGTAAGAGCTGCCTATTACTGCAGTGAATTCCAGCTCTCCTTTCTTAAGGTGCCTGAATTTTCTTAAAATTAAATCCACCCATTTCCATGGAGATACCAGCTAAGTTCGTTCCAGTGTACGTAGGCCAGAGCAGACATCTAGGGGGTTACCTCCAAGAGCCCTCTCTTTAGCAGGAACATCTGGTCTGCATAGGAAGTGGCACCTCGGAGAAAGCTTTCAACTGCTCTTGCTTGCCAAAACCTGAAACAAATACAAATGGAGTTTTCCCCAGGAGCCTTGTTGAACTAGTAAAGATCAATTTAGCACGCACATTTCAGGCTGAACGAGGCCTCCCTGGCCATTTCGTTCCAGCACACAAGTGAAAAGGTGCAAACTGATTCCACTGAAGAGTCACTTCCACGCACTACACCTGAGAAGCCGGATCGGCCCTTCCAAGTCTTCTCCCCACGGATAATACAATACGGCAGCTGTCACAAGCACTGATCACTAGCAAGTCTTGCCAGTCCCGCAAAGAGCCACGTACCCCAGGGTAAATGGAACCCACCTGAACGAGGACTCGGCCGGTTCCTTCTTCATGACCTGCAGCAGCCTGGTTAGCAGCCCCCTTTTCCCGTCGCAGACCAGACTTCTAAAGGACGCAGGAAAAAGACTGGAAATATTTCAAATGGCAACGAAACAGGAGTGCTCAGAAGGAGCAGCAGGCCTGACGGTTCTGCGTGAGAACGGGACGGGGGAGGGAGAGTTTGGTTCGACAAGCACAGTGTCTCTACTGGACTCAGAGCCAGGCAGAGCCAAGTGAGCTCGTCCCCACAGGAAAGCCTGCCCAGCTCATCGCGCCTGACCCAACCAGACAGCGGCATCACCGGGAAAGGCAGAAGTGGCGCCTGAGCCACGAACAGAATTTGCAGGCACGGGGTGAGACGAGCTAGGGAGGGACATGGTGGTTCAAGGAGGCGGCAGCGGCTGCAGCCTGGAGCCCGCAGAGCAGAACTCTGCACAAGGGTGGGCGCCGGCCTAGGACAGCTCACCAGCGCCGTCAGCAAACGGGACGTCCCCTGCGGCGTACACAGGCTGGACGAGGCCGCCTCCCCCGCCCCCTCCTAGCGGCCACGCCACGCAGGGCAGCGCCTCCCTCCGCACGGCCGCCTCCCCCGCCCCCTCCTGGCGGCCACGCCACGCAGGGCAGCGCCTCCCTCCGCACGGCCGCCTCCCCCGCCCCCTCCTGGCGGCCACGCCACGCAGGGCAGCGCCTCCCTCCGCACGGCCGCCTCCCCCGCCCCCTCCTGGCGGCCACGCCACGCAGGGCAGCGCCTCCCTCCGCACGGCCGCCTCCCCCGCCCCCTCCTGGCGGCCACGCCACGCAGGGCAGCGCCTCCCTCCGCACGGCCGCCTCCCCCGCCCCCTCCTGGCGGCCACGCCACGCAGGGCAGCGCCTCCCTCCGCACGGCCGCCTCCCCCGCCCCCTCCTGGCGGCCACGCCACGCAGGGCAGCGCCTCCCTCCGCACGGCCGCCTCCCCCGCCCCCTCCTGGCGGCCACGCCACGCAGGGCAGCGCCTCCCTCCGCACGGCCGCCTCCCCCGCCCCCTCCTGGCGGCCACGCCACGCAGGGCAGCGCCTCCCTCCGCACGGCCGCCTCCCCCGCCCCCTCCTGGCGGCCACGCCACGCAGGGCAGCGCCTCCCTCCGCACGGCCGCCTCCCCCGCCCCCTCCTGGCGGCCACGCCACGCAGGGCAGCGCCTCCCTCCGCACGGCCGCCTCCCCCGCCCCCTCCTGGCGGCCACGCCACGCAGGGCAGCGCCTCCCTCCGCACGGCCGCCTCCCCCGCCCCCTCCTGGCGGCCACGCCACGCAGGGCAGCGCCTCCCTCCGCACGGCCGCCTCCCCCGCCCCCTCCTGGCGGCCACGCCACGCAGGGCAGCGCCTCCCTCCGCACGGCCGCCTCCCCCGCCCCCTCCTGGCGGCCACGCCACGCAGGGCAGCGCCTCCCTCCGCACGGCCGCCTCCCCCGCCCCCTCCTAGCGGCCACGCCACGCAGGGCAGCGCCTCCCTTTGCACGGCTGACGCAGGACAAGCAGGGTAGCCGCGCCCAGGAGGAGAGGGCTCGGTCGCCGGGGTGGGGATCTCTCAACAGGGCAGCTAAGAAGGAAGCTGGCAAAGAACTGGGGAATCCCACCGCGCCAGAGACCCCTCCCGAGTCAAGGCACCGCTGCGCTCACACCAGCTTTCTGGTCGGAGCCATTGGCGCTTTGGTCTGCTGTCGCCGGAGCCCTGCAGAGGGAAGAGCTGGGTTCTTGTGTCTCGCACACGAGTGGGGCCGTGTGCCAGGGCTGGTCTCCAGAGGTCACACGGATCAGACACCTTCGTGGGGCCACTCCAAAGGGTTTACACACGTTAGGGCAGGGTGGCCGAACTGGATCAGCAGCCGCCCTCACGCCCCTTTAGCAGGTGCTCACATCTGTTCACTCCAGTGACTCAGAAGCCAGCTGGGGTCATGTGGGACTGAGGCCAGGCCTACAGCCCAACCGCAAAATAGCACTGGGGGCTAGTCCTGAGCTAGGGGGGCTGCAGCTCACTTCCCACAGCCACTGGCAGGCTGGCGGTCAGAAAGGCCAGGGCCCCTGCTCAGCAGCACAGAGCGTGGGGAGCCCGGCCACACGCTGGAATCCGGTGCCACCGTCCCCGCCACCGGAGTCGTTGCTATGAACACAGCGCAGCCGGTCGGGATCTGCACCTAGCGATGCAACGGCCCTACAGAGCACGGCTATTTGATACGGACGTGCCTAGCTTCTTCCACGTGACATGAAAACACATCTCTTGGCGTGCCCATCGTTTCCCAGTGCTTATGCTAATGCACCTTCTTGCAGACGCTAAGGGAATGAGGCTTCGCGAAGGATTTCAGACACAGCAGATCGACAAAACCTCTAGTGCGAGCACGCACCGAACTTCTCAGCGTTTAAGGAAGCTTAAACTAGCAGGCTGCAAAAACTACAGCCGCCCCCTACCTGTCTGTGTTGACAACTGCATCTACTTCCGGGATGTTGGCTTTGAGGGAGATTGCACTCAGTTCGTTAAGCTCTTGGCTGTTTAACAGAAGATACTTGTTCCTGAAAGTTATGGAGAGGAAAAAGGAGAATGAAGCGAGCACATCCACGTGTCTCCTTAATTCATGGTGTGTGTAGTGCTGCTAGAGCAGCACGTGTATCTAGCAATCACTGCCTCCAAGCCAAACAAGATAATGTGGCTAAGTTACCTGTGAAACTGGAAATATGGGAACAGACGTTTATTTAGGCAGCCTGCTAACAGGTGGCTATCCTGCTTATGAGTGCATGCTGTCTCACATCGTCAGTCCTCCCAAAGTTCAGTCCCTGCCACTAATCATTAAAAAAAGCAGTGCTAAGCTTCTTACGCTTGTCTCCATTATACCATAGTCACCCAAAAGCACATTTGAGATGCAACACAAGGGTGCCCTTTCAGCTTACAAGAGGCATTTTTAGCAGCTTACAACAGATAAAGTAGCAATGACACTAACTTTCAAAAATAGTCTAAGACTTTATACAATCCCTCAAAAAGCTGCCTATGAATAGTAGCCCAAACATATGAACCAGTAACATTAAATTGTATAAAACACTCAACTTTTCCAGTACTTGGTCACAGTTTACTTGACTGTTATTCCCCTATTCCTGAAGAGATCTGAAAAATGCCAGGAAATGAACTAGAAAATGGGGATGATATAGCAACGTCAAAAACTCACACAATAAAACGAGCCTAGTAACTACACAAAAGTTTTTCCAGTGTCATTCAAAAAAACCTTAATTTCCCATTTACCATTTTCAAGAGAACAAAAAAAAAAAGTCACTCACTATATAATATTCACCGTGAAAGAAAAATATTTTCCATCTAACCAATGCATTGTATGAACTACTCTTTCCAATGCAACAGCCATTTTTGCTGTACGCCATAACTAATTAATTTTTAATCAGACATGGCAGCCTGGCCTTCCTTATCAGCACTGTCTAGCTATTTTCTAGGCCAAACCAATTCCGGCCACCTGCTAGTCAGGGTGGCTTCCAAGACTGCCCAGGCTTTGCTTTCATGGGCTAACAAGCCCTGAGCACTGGTCAGCACTTCTCCCCTAGTTTAAGATGCTGGGCCAAGACCAAGAGAAAAATACAAATTGTTCCTCAGATGCCCTATGGCTTTCAACTCCTTACCCTCCTGATTAGCATCAGCTGGAGATGCCACATGGTACCTGATTCCTTCCAGGTCAATAGGTTTCTGCAATGGAATTCTAACACCTTTCACTATTCCAAAGGGAATTCTTGAAATCCTTAGCCAGTAACAGAAGGGCTCAGGTGAGTCCTCTCCCCCTGCACTAGCTGAGTTTGAGCCCTCTTCAGTTTCTTGCTTTCATCTGCTTTTCTGGTAACTCCAGTTTATCAGTCATTTACATGCCTTAACACAGACTTTACTTGCCTATTATTTAATGTTAATAACCCATTCTCTTAACATTTCTGCTCTAGATTCCACACTTTCCATTTCGTTTCAGCCGATTCCAATCTTCATGAGCTAAAGAGATTCAACTTATTATTTTTCAGAGGGTTTGCCGGGTTAGTCCAACTTCAAAAACAAGTAGTCCTGTGGCACCGCAGAGACTAACAAATATACTAGGCAATGAGCTTACATGGGTAAAACCCACTTCATCAGAGGTGTTGGAGTGGAAATCCAGACTCCAGGTGTGAGAGACCAGTGTTAATGAAGCTAGCTAAGTCAGGCTGGAAGTGTCCCATCCGTACCATTTGATGTGGAAATGCAAATATCAAAAGCAGAGAAAATAAACGCAATACAAAGGCATATGTGAGAACACACTTGAAACACACTCACCAATCACCTTCCGCCCACAACAGAAGCACTAATCCAGGAACCTGTCCTTGCAACAAACCCTGTTGCCAACTCTGTTTACACATGTACCCCAATGACACCATCATGGATCTAACCACACCAGCCATATCAAAGGCTTGTTCTTCTGCACATTTACTACTGTGATCTATGCAATGATGTGCCAACAATGCCCCTCTGCCATGTACACTGGACAAACTGGACAGTCTCTACGCAAAAGAACAAACGGACACAGTCAGACCTCAAGAATGGTAACATGCAAAAGGCAGCGGGAGAACACTGTAGCCTCCCTGGACAGTTACAGACTTAAAGCTGCCACCCTCAAGCAAAACAACCTCAAAACCAGGCTGCTACGTGAAACTTCTGAGTTGGAACACACATGCAAATTTGACACCATTGGAATAGGTCTGAATAGGAACTGGGAATGGCTCATTACAATTTTCTACTTTTGGTTTCTCATCACCTTCTCCACATCCACCTGGATTGAATTAGTTCACGTAACACTCCCATCTCTGTATCCTTACCTTCCATTTCCTTTTCTTTCCCTTCATGCATCTGATGAAGAGAGTTGCAACTCAGGAAAGCTTATGCCACAATATAACTGATAGTCTTTAAAGTGCCACTGGACTCCTTGTATTTTCTTGAATTAGTTTTCTCCATGTGGGCCTTTCCTGCACATTATAAAGTATCTATATTTGTGGGTCTGATAATGCCAGGAAGCTACATAGCATGTCCCATAATTATGGGGACAAATTCAGGTTGGAGCCCCAAGGACCCATTTTGAAAACGTACAAGTGCCTTTTGCTAGATCTGACAATCCAGAGAAATGTCCTACTTCGTTAGTCACGTAGGGCGGTTATGGAACGGGAGCACTGGCATCACAGATAACGCCTATGGTCAGACAAAGAAATGCCACAGTGCCAAGGGAAAAGATGAACCATGGAACGTTACCTGCCCCACCAAAGGGGCCGGCCAGCAAAAACAGCAAAACATGGCAAGTCTGGATTTTGCCAGTTACAGCCTAGAGCAAAATACACATTGGCAAGATGTGTTCCGTCCCTCGAGCTATACCCCGAGACAGATCTGCATCATCTTATCGCTCGCAGAAAACAGCCATGACATGTAGCTGTTCATGTTAGGGATGATCTAAATTGTTGAACACGGTAACCGTGTAGTGCTGAAAGCGTCAGCGGTTTCAGGCGCTGCGGGCTCTGCAGCAGCTTAGCGTTACCCTGCAGAGCCTGCAGCGAAGCCTCCCTGGCCGTGTGTAGCAGATCCCATTAATCGGCAGGCACCAGCGTCAGGGTTAAACGGCTACTCGGCTACGCGCCAACATCCCTAGTTCACGTGGGCCGGGATTTTGCTATTTAAGAAGAGCTGCAACAGAGCCTGCGTGCCACACCACTGCCGGGCTCAATGCTCATTCTGAGGGAGGAGAGCCACCTATGGACTCAAAGGTCCCTTTTACCAACATCCGCAATGGGACATTTCACTACGGCAGTTCTGAGCAGGGATCTAAGTGCATTTGCGGATGCTCAACAGTTTAATTCAAGGGAACAAGAGACGCCACTACACACAATTTACTGTAAGCTTATTTTTCCCATACTTACTCGTGGTGATCACTAAAACTTTGAAGAAGCCTCAAAAACTGTATCTTTAAAGTAATGTCCTACAAGAAAGAAGGTGAACAAGCCCTTTAAAATACGTACAATACATATTGCAGCATCAGCACGAATGAGAAGCAGAGGACAAATAGGTCTCAGGCGAGGGCAGTCAAATCTTTCTAGACTGTAAAAGCATTCACAGCATCCTGAGCGTGACAAGCAATCAGCGCAAGGAAGGAAGAGCCACACTTCGCGAGCGCCCCGAAACAGAAGAGAAGGGAGATAGGAGTGCAAGGGGGAGTTTTGGTGTGCAACGCAACATCAAGCTAAAGTTTACCACCTCCCCCAACCCCACAACAAAGCAAAGTTTACTTCAAGTGTGCAGGTAAAGCAATACCTCATCTCTGGTATCAATGGGACCACGGCAACTCCAAGGGACAAGTTTACAACTGTAGCATCTAAATTACCCTGCATGTTGTGAAATTAGGGTACTCACTGGACTACAGTCACAATTTTGATTATGCCCATGCAGAACAAGGGTTGATGCCGAATGCTTCCTCCAGATCAGCTTGTCGAAGAGGTTATTAAGGCCGGGAATCAATTTGAATTCTGCTATCATTTTGTGAACCTGGTCGAGGAAAAAAAAAAAAATGTTCAACTTGTCTGGTTGTCTGATGCTTTCCTAAAGGGAAAAAGGCAATTCAGAACAGAGCTGGGCATAGCTCCATGAACTCTGAACAGACACACGGAAATGCTTTACTGAGCATGGGGTTTACTCCCTGCAGAAGACGTGGTAAATCCCAAAGGGAAGACTTCAGCCTCCCCCAAGAATTAATTCTGCCCACTTCCCTTGAACAGAACCACGTGATCCAGTTTCTTGGAGACCACCAAAACTCAGGCTTGAATTTATGAAGGCTCCTCTGAGGAAGGAGTGTATTCCGCAAGAGGCAAGTTAGCCTTCAGTGTGCTAAGGGGCACTCAGCTACTATCTAGTAACTCAGTGCCTGGACCCTCCCGTCTTTCCTGCTGCTCCTACGGCAGAACCCTGCTTCTGGGGGGCCCCTTGAGGCAGCAGTGGAAAGTGCCAAGTGTCCTAGCTGCTGTGGAGAACGCGATCCTGAAGCACTACAGGGAACTGATCAGCAACGCACAAGCAGCGGACTCTGTGGCCAGCAAGGCAGAACGTCCCTGGTCCCTTTCTAACACAGAAAATGCCGATCAGAGGCAGAGCTCCTGGGCCAGCCGTCTGTCACTCCAGCTGCCAGTGAGGCAGGGGAACTGCAGCTGCCTAGAAAAGCCCGTATCTTAGCAGCGAGTGAAAATAGGGTTGTGCCAGGTGTCTCGTGTCCAGTAAAAAAATTCAGAAAATACCAGACCTCTAAAATCCTGGGTGCTTACCGGGTTCCACAGGGGAGCTGTCTGGCCCGGAGCAGGAAGACAAGATGCGGACAGCCACCGGCAGCTTGTTAGGGCCAAAAAGGCCTCAAAAGCATTTTTTAAAGGGGCCACGCTTAAAAATTTTTTTTTTGCTTAACTCAGGGTCCTTTTTTTTGCTCAATAACTTTAATCTCTCCCCCCCCCCCCCCAAACAGAATCTTTTCCCTGGTGTTTCATTGGGGGGGGGGGGATTCTGTATTTTTGGTTAAGCCATCTGGCAACCTTAAGTGAGAAAGAGCAGCCAGACTAAGGAGCCTGGGGCTACACACAGGCCCAGGGAAGGAGGGCTGGGGGGCCGCTCTTCCCGTCCTAAGGCTGAGAGCCCAAGCTGTGTATGTGAAGCAGGTGGCGGGAGCGCGCCCAGCAGACATGCACTGTGACTGCAAGCTCCAGGGTCTCCGAGTGGCTGCTAAAAGCAGCAGAGGCAGGAGCAAAGGGGGCCTGCTACAGTCACCACCCCTCGAGCACCCCTCTTAGGCTGCCAAGGCCCAGATGGGGGGTGCCATGTGACACGAGGGCGACAGCCAGTCACGCCGGATACTTGTGCTGCGGGATCCACTCCTCATGAGTGAAGGGAGGGAGAAGGCCAGGGGGTTACGGGAGGCAGGGAGCTTTGTGCCGTCCCGTGAGGTGAGGTGCCATCTAGAGATCTACTCCCAACCTGACTAGGGCAGTCTTGGTTCCCGAGTGCCCTCCCCACCAACGCCAGGCTCCCGGCAGACTCCTACCCTCAACTCCTGCAGACTGCTGGGTGTTTGAGTTACCAAGGATTGTCCACAGAGCAAATGAGAAGCTCCAGTGAGCATTAAAACAAGGCTGGCAGCTATCCATGGCAGAGGCTATATCATCACTCATTTAAATACAGCAGAGTCGACAAAGCCCATGCGTTCCAGGAAGCAGAACTATTTTCCAGCAGTCCATCTCATTTCACTCATCTTCCTCAAACTGGCCAGCTGTTTAGACCAACTCAAACAGGCCGCGCCGCGTTTTTAATTGGATTCTAGTCAATCATTGCCACAGCTGGCATTCTGTATAGCAACGAAATCCATGGCCTGGGTACTTTCTAACCAGTGACTTCGGTACAGCATCACTACAAAATGTGGAGCGCATGGTGGTGGGTCCAGGTAGGTTTCACCTCGGTCTAGCAGTCAGAGAAAGAATGTTCGACGAACACCTAGGTAGCCACTTACCTGATTCCTCTGTCTCCCCATCAGCAATACACAGAGAACGTACAACACCTCCAGCTTGTACATGATCTCATGCATGATCTTCATGGACTGCGGCAGCTGAGTTCTTGCCGAGGTGTTGGCCAATCCACTTTCATCTGAAGATTCTAGATAAGAGGTCAGAGACATAAGCCCAAAGCAGCACTAACAGGAGAGGGCCGGTCACAGCTTTACATAATAGCAAACACCACAATTCTGCATGTGCGGGACACTTGCTTCAAGATCTTCCTAGCAAAAGTGAAGATGTGTCACGAGACAAATAAGCAATCCCACGTTTGCTGCAAGACTCTCTCTATGGGAAAAATGCACCACTGGTAGTTTAGATGAGAATATTAGGATCCTTCATTATATTTTGTACCTCAAATATATTGTTAAATAACTCGCTTTCTGATAAGCCAAAGAGCATTTCACACACAAAACTAACAGATTATAAATGTGAAATGCCTAATGACAATGTGTCACTTCTTACCCCTGCACAAGAAATCGTGAATTAGAGGTAGCTTACCTCACGGCCAGCTATCTTCAGTGGGGGCTGCAGTGAGGCCAATACTCACTGCTTCTGAAAACCCATTCCGGAAGTACAATGCTGAAGGACAGAGCTAAGGGGGACAGCACAAGTGACGAGCACTGGGACTCCCTGTGTGTCCTGTGTAGCAGGCGTGAACACAGTTAGATCTCCCATTGGAGAGTCGTTGGGAAGAGATTGCTGCACCTTCCGGTCGCTGGAGACAGACAATCCTGTGGATTTGTGGAATGATTTGGTTCTACCCAGGAGAGGGCCACAGCCTGTCTGACGCTGAGCGTGTGATGGGAAGCTTCGAGGGCGTCCTTGTGTGGTTTAGGAAAGCACGCAGGCAAGCGTACAGGTTCATAAGTGTGGAACATTGGAAGCAACTTTGCCTGCACCCTAAGATTTTGCCCAGAGTGAGATTTTCTCTCGTAAGCTAGTGTGGGCAGGGTCTGCCGTAAGGGCTGTTACTTCACCTACTCAACTGGCAGAGGGGATCGCCGCCAGGAATACCTCTGTCATCGACATGTGCAGGAGGGAGCATGAGGCCCAGGCTTCGAATGGAGGGCTTGGGAGACCCCTAAGGACCTGGTTAAGGTCCCAGGGTGGCGTAAGGTTCGCCCTGCACTTCAGGACGTGTTTGGATTCCCATAAGAAAGCTCTTGGTGATACGGTGGGAGAAGATGAACGAGCTGCCCATCGGTTCATGAAGAGTCATGACAGCCGCAAGGGTGCTCAGGACTCCGCATGATACGCAATGACATGCTGGACCGTAAAGAGGGCGCTGAGGTAGGAGACACTTGCTTTTGTTGGCACTGCAGGGAGAATCTTTTCCACGTACACAGGAGTCTCTCACTGTGGGACAACAGCTATTTAGTAATAGTGTTTACTCTGTCAGAAGAGGTTTCTACCATGGGGGAGCCATGCTCTGAGTTGGAAAGATGTGTTGTTCATGTCCATTGCAATGCCGGTCCCACCGCCCCTCTGTTGGAGCAGGCAGCAAGAAGCAATTGAGGAGGGGTTGGGTCAACAGGGCGCTCTATTGGCCTGGGCTCTATAGTGGGTACCACGAAGGCGATACTCCCAGAGGCACCCGGGCTGACGCTACAGGCGCTGCTATGGGAAAATCTTCCCGCTACCGTGCATGTGCACAGCGCTAATTGGAATAGCTAGAGCATCACAACCCAAAGCACAACAGTCACGAGAAGGGATGTAGCCGTTTTTTCTTTGGCTGCTTGTGTGTGCTCCAATAAGGTGATTCGCAAGCAGGCGGTTCAGAGGTGGGGTCAGTGCTAACCACAGACTGTTATACAGCTTGGCCACAGGAAGCAGCCGCCAGCCTGCCGAATGTCCGTGCGATGCAAGGCGAAGGTACGCGACACGGCCCTGTTTGCAGATACAGACAATTGCTATGGTGCTGTGTCATGACAAACACCGGCGTGTTTAACGAGCACAATGTCGGACACCAGCCTCGCTGCCCTGAGCCCCGACACAGACGAGAAGGGACAAGTCCGCCTGTGACCACAGACCTTGGGTCCCAAGTCCCACAGGGCGGGCACCCCAGCCCAGGCACCCTAGCCCAAGCCTGAAGTGGGAGACGGGAGGGATCCTGTGAGGATTCCCTGTGGGGTATCTGGCATTGGTCACTGTGGGCAGACAGGACACTGGGCTGGATTGACCTTTGGGCTGACCTGTCCGGCCGTTCTTATGTAAGTGTCCATCACAAATGACAGGAACAGCCCGGCATGCTGCCTGTTAAATGGAGCAATCATCCGACGGGTTACAACAGGAAGGGCTTTAAAAAAAACCTTTATTCCCTCTCCCCTTTTTTTAAGCAGAGGGAGGGCGGGCTATGGGGAGGTGGCGGGAATAACTATTGCAAGGTTTTCATCTCACATTTCAGGGTGAAGGAGTCAGCCCCGGGGATGGCAGAGACAGAACTGAGGGGGCTGCACACACACACAAGTGGGCGCCAATGACCCCACGAGACAACTGAGCATGTGCAGCACGGCCAGGCCTGGCTAGCAAAAATCTCCCATCACTGGCGCAAGGATGTACGGATGGTTAGAGTGCAGCACCTGCAGGGTTAGCACTCGAAAAAACCACTTTCTCCGTGTCCCCTGAAGGAAGGCCAAGAAGTAATGAGCTTAATAGGAAGCACGGAGGAGCTGGGTTAGAGATCAGGAAAAGCTTTTTAACCCCAAGGGTATTTAAGCTCTGGAACAGGCTTCCAAGGAAAGGATGGAAGATCACTGGAGACTAAGAATAGGACAAATACTCTTCAGGAAAGGCCGACGTTTACTTGGTTCTTTGTCAGCACAGGGGCTGAACTTGACCTCTCCAGGTCCCTTCCAGCCCTACATTTGTATGAGCTGCCATCTCCAGCTGCATTGAGATGATGTAAAATAAGTAATTTGTTGAAATAAACAGTTTATCCAAATTAATTCTCATTGTATGAAGGTTACTGAGTTGCCTGAGCATAGCGCTGAATGCCAGAACGCTTGGATTGTAAAGCAGTGCTGCAGCCAAGCTGCTGAAGATTTGGAGGAAATTGCTTAACTCATGCCTCAGTTGTTCCCATCTGTAAAATGGAAATAAAACATTCTTCTTGTGGAAGAGGGATTCTGAGGACTGTAGGCATAGCGCTACAGAAGGAGCACTTTGGACAGCTGAAATGTCAACTTTTCCACAGGATAGAGGTACAAAAATCCACTCAACACATCGGAGTAAAATAGGAGACATATCAAGGTATACTATGTTCCACACGGTTGGTTTTTTTTTTTTTTTTTTTTTTTTTTTAAAGACGGCGGGGGAAGGAACCCGGCTATTCTACAAGTGAAACTATAGATTAGTAAACAATGGGTATAGAGATTTGAGACAGATACCTGTGCTGCTCTGCTCTGCTTCCTCATTTGCTACTCGCATCAGGGCATCAAGAACGAGTGCATTGTCCAGCCAGGTGTACCATTCCTCTAACTCCTGGAGAAAATTGGAAGTACCCGTTGTTTCTGATACTTTCCTTGTTGCCAGCTTGCATAATCGTTCAACAAAGCCGGGAATATTCAAGAGCGTAGCTACAATAGGAAAACAAAAACAAGTCAACCACCAACGAAGACTACATACCAGACGGCAAATTCACTTTCCAAAATGCTCCTATCGAAGTACAAACCAGTATGTACAACCAATTGTATATTGCTGATAAAGCCCAAATTTTGGTTTCTTGATGAGCCATCAGTAGCAGCAAGAGGGAGGCCAGGTAGAGAGAGACGACAGGTTGGGCAAACAAATCATTTAAAAAAAAATGGATTTTTAACCCTGGAACATCTGGTACGTCCACATGAAGCTATGGAAACAGCTACACACGTGGTTGAGAACATTGTTAAGAATATCAAGTTGCATCACCACCGGGATTCAGTCTGTTACTGTCCCATATTTAAGTTTCTCAGCCATTTTCACTTTATGCAGTACACCCATGCAACAGCTCGTTTGAAATTAACATGGGCTATTACGATTTAAGGCCTAAACTTGCTATAAATAAAACCTGCCACCTCAAGAGTCCTCGTCAGTGTTCCCTGTAAGTTGTGCGCTTGTGCAGTTGCCCAAGAGAAATTCAAATACTGCTCAGCTGTTTAGAGGAGCGCCCAGAGCAAGGTTTTGTGTTTCTATTGGTGGTGCACATTAGCACATGGCTTGGTGCACAAATTTATTCTGCACATGGATGGAAAAGATTAGTGGGAACATTGTCCATTGTGATATCCGAAGGAACTCAACCAAACACCACTCAGCAGCTCATTAACAGGCAACAATTTCACCAGTTGTATGAGGAAGACTGCAGAGAGGGTGGATTCCCTTGCTCAACTGCTACAATTCTTCAACACCATTCATGCCACAGCCAGCAGCGCTTACAACAGCCTTAAACACCCTCACGGCAGCACCCAGTCCTAGTGGCCACCTGTGCAAATCTACACAACCCCCCAAGGCAATACAACCACCACCCGTCTCAGCACATGCAGTAACTCAACTCTGAACATCCACTGAGTCAATGTCAAGTGATACAACAGCAAACTATATGGAGGAGAACTTTTCTTTAAAAGACCAGATTCCATCATCCCCTGGATGTGCAGTCTGTTACTGTCAAGTTCTCCATTTTTTCTTAAAAATAATTACAAGTCCCCACCCTTTACAGATTACCTCTGTGAAACAACATAGGTTTTCATCTACTCGTTTGCAATTAAACTCAGGCTAAACTTACCATACACTCTTTAAATAAGAGAAAAACGTTCCCCAAAACCAATGCATTTACTACTGAAGTTTTCAAGAACCAGGTCACTGAACTGGTGCAAGTAATTGGCTAAGGACCTTGAACCACAATTTGTTGAAGTGTTAAACTGGCTAACAGAAGTTGCCTCTTCTACAGATGCAAAGAATTCTCTTTCATTTCCCTTTTTTCAACTAATTCAGTTCAGTACCCAGCTCATTCAAAGAAAAACTGATTGCGAGTTGAAATGTTCCCCCTCCATGAAGGACATGAAGATCAGTACAATTCAAAACTACAGAGAATACTTACATATAAGAGGAAGTTTAAGGTAGCTTTAAATCAATAAAATAATGTTTTTGCATTTTTAATTGATATCCAATTTCCATCCAAATAGCGTTTGATACAAGTTTAAAAAAAAATGTAAGACCAACATCATTCATCATTTCCTAACATATTTCCACATTCTTAAATCTCTATAACTGCTTAAATAAATGTAGAGATACAAGATAGCCTTCTGGTTGGCAAAATGAAGTACCCAATGCAGCAGAGAAGCTATATTTAGTTGGAACCCCCCCCAAAACCGCCACATGTTCTAATGATTACCACCCATGGCAAATCAACTAAAGGAAAGTAACTAAAGCACAATGCAAAAGAAGATCAAAATCAATTATTTAAATCAAGATTTCTTGCTTGCTGCTTTAACTCATGATTAAAAACTGGTGATTTAAATCCTTTTCCACCCAGGGTGGATTGATGTTGAATTTTTGTTTTTCAAAGACTTTTGGAAAGATACATATTATCAGGTCTTCATTATCATCTAATACAGAGCGGTTAGATGTATTCCTATGCTAAATCTTCATCTTTGTGCACTCAACAGCAAGGCCCTTAGCCCATGAAGGGCCATTTTCAGCAGCTGCATCAACAGTAGCACATCAGTTATGGAATTCTGAAGTTAGAACAACCCCACATTTCCAATGTAATTGTATAAGAATTTGCAAGCGTGCACATGGTTCACCTTTGAGCGTGCGTGGAGACTCCGGCAGTGCCCAAGAGTTAAGCATCTGTAGGATCAAGGACTTATTCGGTTAACTTGCTCAATCAGCCTCAAAACGTGCACATTCGCTTGAATACAGCGGGGTCCTTGGCACGCCAGCCGTAAGGGCTTACTGCAGCACAGATCAGCCGCTGGCCACCATCCAGCAGCCACCACTTGAGCACACGCTTTACCGGGAGCTTCCGAGGCAGCTACTCTGCTGCCCACAGCCAGTGTAGAGCACAGGGAACAACTGCAGAGAAGGGCAAGGAGGATCTCTCCTGGCCAGCCCACTTGCAGGGCTTGAATTTGCTATTTGCAGATGTGGGTTAAGCTGAACATTTAGAAGACACTGCGACCCCTCAATGCACTGGGTCCTGCCATGGGGCAGGGACTGGTCTCCACCCTTCAAGTCCCTTCCAGCCATAGTGTGCTAGGATTCTAAGTACAGGAGCCTCCTGGAGTCCCTACACCACAGAGCCTGGGGCTGCTATTTCAAAGAATTTCAGCACGAAGACTGAAACCAGTCCACCTTCCCGCTGACGGCATTTCAATGACTATACGGTTAAAGCCTAGAAGGTTTATAGTAAACCAGGAGCCTCAGAGAAACTTTCAAGATGCAACTTCGAGGTGTTCAAGCCAACAGGAAAGTTCACAGGATGTTCAAAGATGCTGAGCACTCTCGGCTCCCAATGCTTCCCAAACGGTCATCAGGTACCTCTGGGGGAAACAAGCCAAAATCACGACCCATCAGGGAGGGACTTTAAATGCAAGAAGTTATGCATACAACTATCTCCGCCATTTGTTTAATTCACTGTCCTTAATACGAGTGTTGTTCTGCCAAAAATCTAAGCTCAAAACGGGAACCAACAGATTGCACCTAGGACTGTTTGAAACGGCTTAAATTATTTAACCTGCAACACTGTTTTATTCTGAAACCACCAACTCAATCGGAAAAGCTGCACACATGTTGCTTCAAGGATTTCCAGCAACAACTAGACCCATCTTGAAGTTCTGCACAGAACAATGCCTAGTTCAGCCTGTGGTCCGGACTGTTCTCAGACACGGGTTTCACCTTCTGCTATCTAACACAAAAGCATCTCGCAAACGTGGTAACTTAACTCCTGAAACTAAGGGAAAAAGCATCGACCTGGAGAGTCACACGAGGGTCTTGATTAACACGCCTAAGTGCAGGCTAGAAATCCTAAGTCCCCGAAGAGCGATCGATCCATAGTCCTTCCAGCACAGCTCAGCTGGAAACTGGGACATACCCATAAGCTGCCTAAGAGTCACAAACCACGTTAGTTCAGGGACAGGCACAGAATGTAGGACTGCTTCCTCCCAGGCTAGAGCTCCCATTCCCACCAGCATGCACGGGGCATCCCTCCCGGGGCAAGTTGCATTCTCCCCCGTGCTGGAGTAACAACTGGTGGGTGATGTGGCCAGAGCCAAATCGGCTATTGTTTTCCTTAAGGGGAAGGAGACAGACGTGTTGCTCGAGAGCAAAATATTAGTTAAAGCCACTTGACGCTACTTGAAATGCTTGCCTGGGCAGCAGACACTGGCTACCCCTTCGGCAGAGACATTCCAGCCGGCCACCTAATTTCTTTCTAAGCTGCACGGCTGGGAGCCACGGACAGGCACCTCTCACCTGGCCCCAAGCTACTGTGGTGAGAGGGCTGCAGGGATCCTCTTCCTCCCTCGGGCAGACTGTCCCAGATCCTTCTCATTCCCAGCCCTCCCCTAGTGCCTGCACTCCCAGCCAGAGTCCTTCCCGCCACACACTCCAACTCTGCCCCACGCTCGCCATGTGCAGAATGAATTCTGCCCCAATACAGAAGCGATATAGGTCACCGATCACCTCCATATTGGCGCACAGCATCAAGCCATCTTCCCTCCACATCAACCATCAACGCCTACTCAGCTACTTTCTAGAGTGCAAGTGATGATTATAACCAAACTAAACGGTTCTTTGTTGGTAGCGATTTTGTAAGAGCCATCATGCAATGCAGAATGAAAGGAACAGGCATCATAAATGAAGAAAGCTTACAATATCACAATACAAAAGCCTCAGACAGGATGGAGAGAAGATTTCTTTCTTCCTTTTTGCCTCCTCTGGACTTATGCTTTGACTGCAACATTCCAGTACCCAGGACACTTTACCTTGGTTAACTTCAGCTCGAGAAGGACCCAAATTTTTTTTCTGCTGTGCATTTTTAGCAAGAAGCGTGTGTTTGTCATCACTCCCCGTGTCAAGCTCTGAAATTGTGACAGCAAGAATCCTGCAGAAATTAGCAAGTTGCTGTTGATCAAAACTGGATACTAGGCTTGCAAGATTGGGAATATCTTCTAGCTGTATCATTTCCTACAAAAGACAAAACAATGCATTGGTCATTTGATGAAATAAACCAACAGTAACAGAGGGAATATGTAAAAGCCTTCCCTAACAGGATTAAATTGTTTTACATTTAGTCCTACACAAAGGTAGATGGGGGGCACAATTTGAAAGGGGCTGTGCATCCCAAACTAAGGCTAAAAGGCCAAATGTTCACCAGTTCACAAGAGATCATTTTACTAACCCCCCCACCCAGACTTGTAAAAAAGAAGCATAAATCCAATTTTAGCTATTTTGATATTTTGTTTGTCAGTATCCTCAAACTTGTTGAAGTTAATGCATCCCTAGATAGAGGGCGCTGTTGGATTTTTTAAGTTATAGTGTCATCTGTGGCAAGAGAAGATTCTGAACAGTAATCAGACGGAAAGATCAGGCCAGGTGTCTAAGCACGCTTCAGAACAGTGAATCAAAGTGTACATCCCAATAGTGAGAATTTCCATAAATATTGAATTTCAGGAAAAGACAAATCCTACAGCAGGGACAGGCAAACTCCGGCCCACCAAGCCTTTTAACCTGCCTGCCCCTGTGATCTCACTGCGCCCTGTGTCTCTGCGCTCAGGAGAGGGGAGAAGGCTTTGTGTGCTGCCCTCACCCCCAGCGAAATCTCCTAGCTGAGATTTTGCAGTGCACAGCACCACGTTATAGAGTAGTACGGGGCTTCTGGCAGTAGGGAAGCCTGCTTGAGCACGCTGCTTTGCTGGGACCTGCTGAGGTAAGTGCCTCCTGGCCAGAGCTGGCCTCTGGCACGTCCACCCTCTCCCCTCCAACATTTCTCCCCCAGGTCAGAATCCTCTCCTGCACCAAAGCCCATCCCAGACCCTGCACCCTGATCCCCTGCCCCAGGTCACAACTCCCTCAGACCCCACATCCCCTACTGCACCCCAGTTCCCTACCCCAGTTCCCTTTTGCACCCAACCTCCGTCCCAGACCCTGCACCCCCCCTCATAGAAAAGTGCAGCCCTTGATCACTCACCAAAACCTTGGATTGGCACCCCCATCAGACGTTACTGCCCACCCCTGCCCTGCAGCCCAAAGCCCTCGGAGAAGGCAGAAATTCTTTGGACACTGAAGTTCAACTTTTGTTATTTCACCACTGCAGAGCTATTAGCGGAGGAAGGGGAATACTTAGGTTTGCAGTATTCCTTCCGTCTTAGAAGGGATACTGGTCATATTATTCAGGGCTACAGAATAGAATTTTTAGAGTACAAACAAACATTTTAAAAACCAGAAGTTGTGGAATTAGCAAGCCTCATTCCATGAGAACGAGTCAAACTGACAAGTGTATTTTCATTGTTCAACCCACTAAATGCTGTTTCAAATGTAATAGAATTTTTCTTAACACTCTGCTTCTTGCTTACCAGTAATTTAAATCTTGCATCCCTTTAAGGCAGAACTTTTGTTCTCATACCCAGCGACACTGCACAAAGTCTTGAATATTACCTCAGAGCAAACGAAAAGCCACCACATGGACTGGCAGCCTATGGCAAAAAGGCTCCTTTTAAGACTATCTGGAAAGCAGCCTGACACATGCATTCTTCAGTTCTCAGCGAAGAGAAGCACGTCTATCTTACCAATGCAACAGTGTCAAGAGACCTCCTAACTGTGGTCCCTGACCTGGTTACAGCACAGAGTAGATAAGACCGTAAGTGTACTCTGTCCGAGGTTTTACAAAGGGTTAGAAAAGTCTCCCACACTGTTTTACTTCTACACTAAATGACACATTTTCTTCAATGTATGTTCACAAAAATTCTATGAACACAGCTGACTTTCCCCCCTACAAGCCTGAATGGTTACACAACCATTGTTATCGGGAACATCCACAGACCTTTTTGACTCCTAGGATGTCTTCAATAAGTGTTGCCGTTTGTAGAAATGTCTTTTTGTTTGTCATCAATGTGAACAGGAACAATACAAAATCGTTTCTCTCTGCCAATCGTTTTGTGACTCCTTCAGTCTAGAATAAAGCGAAGCAACGTTATAGTACACACCACAGCAGCAGGCAGCTGCATTGGCCAATCAGATAAGCATACGTAACAAATCACTTTCACACACACTCTTGGTTACCTCTTTGGCAGGCGCTAGATCTTGGCGAAGTGCTCTCAGGGAGATCAATTCAGCTAATCCTCACCTGAGGTTAACATGGGACCTGCCAAAGTTACAGGCCCCAGCATGAAAAGCTCCATTTTGACTGGAAGGGTTTGCCTGTCTGGCACAAGATTAAGTGCCGCACAGCTGGACCCTGCATGGTCTGGGGCTTTAGCTCTATTGTAACAGAGAACAGCTGCCTTAAGCTTTTTTATGGAAGTGGTCTTCAATCTCTTGTCCAATTGCTCACCTAGTTCTCAGCTGAACGGAGTTTGCTCAAAGCTTGCACCCACTTCAATGGGGGCCAGAATTTCACCCAGCTCCCTGGCTGAAATAAGGTTGCTATTTGGTTTCAGTATTTTGAATGCTACCCAAAATGCTTGAAAAGCTGTCTGTTCAGAGTTCAGTAAGACGAGCCGCCGCTAATGGCCGTATCATGGAAAAGACCCGAAAAGGTCAAGTCCAGGCCCCCATACTGAGGCAGGGCCAAGTACACCTATCAGGGATGGTCAAGGTTTTTATATAAACTATTCTTAAAAAACCTGTAACAATATGGTATTGATCAAGTGGATTAAATATCAGCACAGATATCACACCTAGATACAGAGCGAATTAATCCAGAATGGCACCAAGACACCAGACAATCTTAAAAACCAAACACCACAAGTATGGAGTGGCAAAATTAGAAAGGCATAAAACAAGCTCAATCGAGCTAGAGACCAAGGGTAATAAGAAAACATTCTACACATATATCAGAAGCAAGAGGAAGACCAAGGACAGGGGTAGGCCGATTACTAAATGAAGAGGGGGAAAAAAATTGAATAACCGTTCCCAGAGAGTAGTTCTCAATGGTTCAGTCATGATGGAAGGGCATGCCACACGGGGTTCCGCAGGGATCAGTTTTGGGACCATTCTTTTCAATATCTTCATTGGTGATTCAGATAACGGTATAGAGAGCACTTATAAGGTGTGCAGAGGTACTGGGCTGGGAGGGGTTGTGAGTGCTTTGGAGGATGGGTCATAATTCACAATGATCTGGACAAACTGGAGAAATAGTCTGAGGTAAATAGGCTGAAATTCAGTAAGGACAAATGAAAGTCACCACTTAAGAAGGAACAAGAACCCTTTTCCTTTTGTTCTTCTTATATATACACCTCCCAGGCCTCTAAACTCCACTCCAAGTCACCCGATGAAGGGGGCTTTACCCACAAAAGCTTATGCCCTAGAAGACTGTTAGTCTCTACCATGCCCCAGGACTCCTCATTATTTACAGGAAATGGGAAGGAGTACTGCAGAAATGGATCTAGAGGTCATAAAGGATCATAAGCTAAATGTGTGTGTGTCACACACACACACACACCCCTCCCAAAACATTCTGGGATGTATTAACTGGAATATTGTGAGCAATAGACGAGGAGTCATCCTGCTCTGATTAGGCCTCAACTGTCTGTCCCCAGTCCTGGGCATCACATTTCAGGAAAGCTGTGGACAAAATGGAGAAGGCCCGAGAAGAGATCTAGAAACTGTGACCCCTGAGGGAAGACTGAAGGAATTCCGACTGTTTAGTCAGAGGGGACATACCAGTTTTCAAGTTTTTAAAAGGCTGTTAACAAGGAAGGAGGAAAAGTGTTCTCCCTAACCCCTGAGGCTAGGACAAACAGCAATGGGCTTAAACTGCAGCGAGGGAAATTTAGGCTGGACGTTAGGGAAGACTTCCTAACAGTCAGGGTGGATGAGCCCTAGAATATATTGCCTAGAGAGGTTGTGAAACCTTGGACCTGCCATGAGTCAGGGGACTGGACTTCGACCTCAAGGTTCCTTTCAGTTCTATAATCTAAGAAGGAAACCTCCACTTGAATTCATCCCAATAATTCAGAGGTACTACAACTGAACTGAGTTAGTCAGTCAGTGCTATTCTATAGACTGCAAATGTGAAGGTCTGTAGATCAAATGCTGCCATCCCCTCTCCCCCCGTAGTAGATCACCACACTGGAATTCTCAAAGACCAGCCCTTGCCGCTTTCACAGGGTCTCCATTGATTTGAGAACACTGTGTACTAATGCTTTGCTAAGGTTAAGGGAAAGTCCAGCTTCTCTAAAGGGGTTCTAACCTAACGATTACATGCAGCATGCCATTACAACCACTGTATTTTACGCATGGCCTCAGCCTTGTGATTAGTCAGTCACGGAAGGGTTATGAGTCATTAGAGATGCCATTTAGGCAGGGTGGATACAAATTGATTAAAAACCATATTTTGATTTTTTAAAACCATTGAAATATTAGATTTCTCATTTAAAAAATAAGGTACAATTAAATCACATGTCAAACATGCTACAACTACAGTCTCAAAAAAGTTCAGTTTAACTAATCCTTATGGCTTGCGTGTTTCATTAACTAGGTTTAGAGTCATCACTCAAGATGACAGTACTGAAAACTGCACGAGATACCAGGGCGTGTTATTTTTTTACTTTACTAGCAGACTTACCTGGTGTTGCCTGGATCCTTCAGGGCTGGGGCTGACAGTGTAGGGGCGCAGAACTCGGGGATGTATGTGTGTGGGGGGGGAAGAGCATAAGAGTGAGATTTTGGGGGTGAGGGGTTCAGGGTGGGAGGTCCCACCTGGCACAGCCCTTTTCTCTCTCCCCTCCAATGGCCAACCCTCCCAGCCTGCAGGGACTCCCCCCCCCCCCCCATCCTCCAGAAGGGTTTAGGTATAGTGACCATATTTTCTGAACCAAAATTAGGGACACATTAGCCACACCCCTGACCCCTGTTAACCATGCCCCTGATCGCCATTAGCCACACCCCGACCTCCGTTTGCCACGCCACTGGAGGTCACGCTCGCGGGGGTCAAGATGGACACATGACCAGAAGTAAAAGACGTCATATGCGCCCCCCCAAGAACTTTTCCCACCATCTTCCTCCCCCCCTTCCCCCCCCACGCAACTATCCTGCAACTGTATTAACCCAACGTGTGTGTCAGTAACTCGGGGGGAGGGGCGCAGCGAGACTGGGGGAAGTGTTCCCTCTAAGACAGCGCTTCCCAAACTTTTCAGCATCACACCTCTTTTTTGATTTGAGAAATCCTCATGCCTCCACCTCCCTCTCCCCCCCCAAAATAGCAGCAAAAGTTGGGGTGGGATTGACGAGAGGGTGGCAGGGTCACCGCGCCCCCCCCCAGGAGGCACGTCCCCCAGTTTGGGAACACATGCTCTAAGTTTCCTCCCATGAGCAGAATGAATGTTGTGTTGTGCACCAGTACTGAGTTCATGGGGCTTGTTCGGAAGTGCCACTGTGGCACCCAAGTTAACCCCACACCCTCCTCTGCTGTCCTAACTCCTGCCCTTCTCACTCCCCTCAGCCCTCCTGGAACTTGTCCCCCTGCACCAGCCCTTCTCTCCCCCGTGCACCCACTCCTCCAGCAGCCCCTTTGATCATGTGAGCTACCCCTCCTCATCCCCTCCCCTCTGGTGCTGGTCCCTCCCCTGCAGGTGTCTGTCCTTCTGCTTCACCCCAGAATCCCCTGGCACCTGCACCCTCCTGGTGTCTCCACTTTCCCCTCAATGCCCATCCCCCCTTGCCCTTTTTCCCTGATGCCCACCCCCTCCCCACCCTCTGCCCCAGTTCTCCGCATGCCCCTCTCTGGCCTCACACGACTTGCTCCATCCCCGCCTTCCTCATGCCCACCCCTCCTTTCACCCCTTCTCCCAGCACCTCCCGCCTCTTGCCCCCAATGCCCTTCCTCTCTCCTCTCCCAGCATCACCCTCTCCCCTCCACCTCCCCTCCTGCCCTTTTCCTCATTGTCTTCACTTAGCCCCCCGGCATTTGTCTCTTCTCCACCCTGTCCCTTGGTGCCTTCCCCTTTCTCCTCCTGCCCTGCTCCCTCCCCTCAGCACAAGCCCCCACCCCCCCAGACCCACCATGCGGAGCACAGCAGATTGAACGGGTCCGTGCACTGCCGCTCCCCCAGCAGGGGGAGAAAGGGACGTGCAGAGAGCGCACCAGCAGAGCCCGAACTTACCCCACTCCGCAGCGCTCCAGCCGGGCTCTGCGCGGTCTCTGCTGGAACTCCAGCAGCTGCTCCCAGGAGCAGCTTGCCGGGATTATCTCCTTCCTCCAGCAGCGGTGGCGGCCGCCTGCAGACGGAGGCGGCAGCGTGGCCAGACTGGCGGTCCCACAGCAGGAGGGAAGGGCCATGGGGAGGGGCGGCGGGGAAGAAACGTGCCAGACAATGGCACGTGATGCAGGGGACCTTGGCCCCGGGCAGTGGCCCTGGGTGCCCGTGCAAAGCACCAAAGGAGCCACTTACGTGCTGGGTGGAAGCAGGGCGTTGCTGCTGCACCGCGCTAGCGCTGGGTGTCTGCGAGGGTGTCCCGGAGAGGGGGGGGAATGGCGGTGCCGTTTGTAGCCAGATCCCAACGGGTTTTCCAGGACATTTGCCTCCTTTATCGGGACACCGGGACAGAACCCTTAAATCCGGGACTGTCCCGGGAAAAAAGGGGCACATGGTCACAGTAGGTTTAGGACAGGGGGGCTACTTACTTGGTGGGCTGGCAGGCAAGATGGCGGAGCCCCAGCCCTGCTGGCCACACCTTTGGTGGTGCGGCTGCCCCAGTGGCCACTCTGCAGGAAAGCTCTCCCCTCCGTTTTCCTTGCTCCCAGTGGCCCCTCTTGAATCACATCCCTCCCCTCCCTTTCCATGCTATGGAAGAAAGACCCATCCCCGGCACTTCTTGAGCTCCTGGCCCAACCAAACCCTGGCCTGGCTTTACATTAGGAGAAGAGGAAGCTGCCTGCCGAGTTCTGTGATCCTAGCTCTTCCCATTTTGGAGGCGTTCTTGAACAAACAGACTTGCAGACAGACAGACCCACTCAGACAGAGACAGGGATATAGTACAAGCGCCTTATTTCAGAACATCATGGCCAGACACCAACGGCGATGTCCTAAGTCTATTCCCTATTTAACTTCAGCTTTCCCAAGGGAATCCCTTTCTATTCTTGTTGTCAAAAACAGAAGTGCCAGTGAGTTCAATGGGCCTTATCCAAAATTAAGTGCACTCTAAGTACAGTCACTCTTCGCTTTTTTGATAATTTGATTTAAATCAATGATTTTTGGGGATGATTTAAATAGTCTTGATTTAAGTCAATTCACCCTGATTTTAGGCCACAATATTTGAGCCAAGCTCTCAGTAGACTTCTAACCAGTAGCCCTCCCTCGGCATTCAGATGCCACCGATGGACAAAGGGTGTTCTGCACCTGCACTGTCTGCAGAATCAGGCTCCTAACACCTTGGGTCGATGAGGCTTTTGCACGGAGGGCAAAACGCTCAGATGAAGACGTGGGTACACATTTTTCCAGATGATATTTCTGTACAAGAGCTGAAAATAGCTCTCAGATGGGAACATGAACATGCAGACAAATATCCACAATCATGTGCCAGAATTACAGGCCATTCAGCTACTGCAGTGGTGTATTACAGAAAGGCCTATAAATAAAATGCTACTTAGACAAATGCCCAAATGCGGTAGGTCAAGATAGATAACCAGACTTGGAACAAAGTTCCAAACTAGCGTTGCAGCAGGTCTTTAAATTATGTTTTAAAGCAAATAGGTTTTGTTTCCTTATTGAGGTACGTGCAGCCAATGCTGAACCATGGACCATGTTTGTTGCCAAGAAGAGGAACACACATTGTTAAAGAGGCAGTACTTACACATATGCAAGTGTTGTACAATATGCTTAAGCAGTCCTTGATCAGGTCATCACTTACTACAAAGCAAAAATAAGACGTCAATCGATTACACAGTTTTAGAACACTTCCTTCCTGTACCACAATCAAAGCATTAGGTAGGAGGACTTAATATATTCAGTTAAATAGCCTGAAACAGATGCAAAAAAATTAAGCTGCAATGAAGCAAGCAATTAGAAATAATTAATGAGATACCCAACCAGTACAGTCCAAAAGATTTAACAGACTGAGGGCTTCTTATAGGGCATGCTAATTCTGACCTACATCCAAACAAATATCAATCTTCAAGTCTTCCCCCTCCTCGGATTAACCACAACCAGCTAACACGGTTTCAAACAGGACACATTTTCCCAGCGTAAACAAAACCTTTGACAGATTTTATCTTGATATTTCACCTGTGAATCTCAGTTTCTTCACTTGAGAAGTGAGGAGGATACCATAATACTTCTTCCAGAGGCATTGCAAGCACGAGATAGTGCCAGGTAGACATGGAAGATGAAAAATACAAATATTGAGCCTACTGAGTTGCTCCAGCAGACAAAATGCTATTCTGAAGCAACCACTGAGTTCACTTTGGCACACTCCCTTTATTACAGAGTTAGGAAATGTCTAGTCACTACATCTCTGGAAAAATAAGTTGAGTCAGGGAAGCCAACTCCTGTTGTGTATCCTAGGGATGACATTCTGGAACATTTGAGTAGGAGCTATATAGTCACCAGTAACTTCAGTTAAAGTTTCTAACATTTGTGGACATGCCAATAACCGGAAACCAAGTTTATGCACCAAATATAGACACTAAAATGATGCTTTAACACACACAGACTATAACTCGGCTCCTCATAAATTAGCGCCACAGCGAGAGACAGTTTTCATATTCAGGAAAAGTGAATCCTTTGCTTAGTATTGAAAATAGATATAAATAATTGGAGGGGGAACAAGGTATTGAAAAACAGCTATTTAATCTTAACCTTATTTACTTACTTTTCTGTTTCTTTTTCTGTGTAATCAGAGTTGGTCTCATAAGAATTTCCACTAGAAGCTGTGAAAACAAAGAATGAATTGAAGTGGAGTCATTTTAACAGGCTCAAGACACGATTTTTATCTTCTCTAAATAGCAAGCCCCAAATCAGACTATTTCCTAGGCCATGTCTACACAGCAGCATTATTTTGAAATAGGGATATTAAGGGATGTTAAATGGAGTTTAATCATCTAATCGACTAGTCGATGGCATTTCCGTCGATTAGCTGATAATAGGGGGAACTGCAGAGCAACAGCTGGGTTAGCTTCCGGCCCTAGAGAGGTAACCCTGCTGTGGCTCTGACTTTTAAATGTATTAAGAGCCACCAGGCTCTTAATACATTTAAAAAGCACAAGTGCAGCAGGGGGGACTGGACGCAAGCCGAGAATCAGCTGATTCCTGTCTCGCACCTGGTCCTCCGCTATACCTCTGTCTCCCCTACCCCCCACGGAGACAGTGCTGGGGGGGAAACCGTCTAATTTTTATTAGTCTTGACAGAAGAACTGATAACAGAAAGAAAAAAAATAGTAACTTTGGCCCTTTTAAAACACCAAGTATTTATATGACTGGTCTGGATATTATATATGTGATCAAGTCATGATCACTTGTACCAATTTCACAAAGCTTAAAATAAATCAAGCCAAAAATCAGCTGGGCAGAAAACGTAATAATTGGGAATTGTTCAAGAACACTGCTAAATGTCCAAAAAGCCACATTAAAGATCCTCATATTGGTCAAAAAACTGACTTGGTTTAGTGAGGAAGTGACGACAGCTATAACCTTCTCCACCCTTCCCCAAACACCTCCCACAACTAACAAATGTAAGAAAGGGGGGAACTGATGATAGTTGAATATTAGTCAGAAACTATAATTGTAGAAAATCGATAAGGGAAGCAAAAGGACAAAATAAGATCTCTAGAGCTAGCAAAGCTAAGGACAATAAAGAGTTTAAATATACTATGAATAAAAAGAATCCTGACAAAAGGGTTGAAAGATACCTCAGGAGGTCATCAAGTCCAATCCCCTGCTAAAAGCAGGGCCAATCCCAACTAAATCATTCAAGCCAGGACTTAAAAACCTCTAGGGATGGAGATTCTACCACCTACCTACCTAGGTAACCCATTCTAGTAATATTGGCCCATTATGAGATGAAAATGGCAGAATTATCAATAAGACAGCAGAAATCAATGAACACCTCTGTATTTCGGGGGAAAATCAGATTATGTAATCATATCCCATGACTTTTCATTGCACTAGTTTTGCTAAGGATGCTGAACAGCAGCTATTGAAGTGAAATCTTTTAAATTGGCAAGTCTGGGTAACTTGTAACAAACTTTTGAAAGAGCTGAGTAAGGTGCTCACTGGACCATTAATGCTGATTTTCAAAAGTCTTGCAACACCAGTGAAATTACAAAAGACTGAAAGAAAGCTCATGTTGAGCCAATACCTAAAAAGGGTAAAAAACAAGATTACCTGTGTAATTACAGGCCTGTCAGAGACAATCCTGGGTAAGATAAAGGAATAGCTGATTTGGGACTTTATTAAAAAAGCATCAAATGAGGATAATTAATTAAATGCCAATCAACACAGATTTACAGAAAATAGGGCCTTTGTAACTATCTTTTTTTCTGATTTACAAGTTTGATACAAGAGAAGGATATGAAATTAACACAGCACATGTTAAATGGATGAAAAGCTGGCTAAATGATGGGTCTCAAATGTAACTGTAAATAGGGAATCCCCATCAAAGAGCATGTTTTCAGTAAGGCCCTGCAGGAATCGGCTCTCTGCTCTACAACATAACATTTATTAAGGACCTGTAAGACAACATAAAACCATCTCTGATAAAAATCAACGGGTGACAGTTGGAGGAGTGGTACATAATTAAGGTGACAGGTGATTCATTTAGAGCAATCTGGATCACTTAGTAAGTGGGTGCAAGCAAACAATATGCTTTTTAATATGGTGAAATGTAAGTGTACCCAATCAAGAAACACAGAACGTAGGTCACACTTACAAGAGTGGAAATTCTATCTTGGGAGTGGGTTACTGAAAAAGATTTGGAGGACATGGCGGATAACAAGCTAACCATGCGTTCCCAGTGTGATGCTGTGGCCAAAAGGGCCACTTAAAACTCTTGGATGGATCAACAGGGGACACCTGAGCATGAGTAAAGGGGTTGTTTTACTTGCCATTGGTGTGAATACAGCTTCCAGTTGGGGATATCAGAACTGAAGAAAGATATTGATAAATTGGAGAAGGTTCAGAGACGAACCATGAGACTGATCAAAGGATTAGAAAACATGCCTTATCCAAGTGATAATTTAAATCGACTTAAGGAGCTCAGTCAAAAGGGTGATAATCAATCTAACAGTACCCATATAGGGAACAAACTTTTAATAATGGGCGCTCTAATCGAGCAGACAAAAAGGCCCAACATGATCCAATGGGCCTCAATCCAAACACCTCAACTTTGAAGACCTGTATGTGACCCCAATTAAACCAACAGTTAGCCACTCGGTTTGGAACCAAGACCTGAACGAGGTTTCCAGGAAATTACTGGTGTTAAACTTTGGACGTTGTGTTTGTGACTGGGTTTGCCCAGGAAGAGCATAACACTGAATATAAAACTGAAACAGCGTCGCTTATACATGGGGAGTTGAAGCTTGCCCATTTAGAAAGCTCAGACCAACATCAGGTAAGGTCAGTGAATATTGCCTATAGCTAGATCTGCCAAGGACTACTACTTTGCACCATCTTTTAAATCAAAAAGGGAACCTTTGCTAATAAGAATCTCTAGAGGCAATTACAAATGTAGCGACAGTAGTACCTGGCTGCTCCAGAGTCTAAATCTGACACGTTTAACAAAGGAGAGCAAGTCACAGTATAAAGACTCATTACAAATATAGAAGTGAAAATGGCAGCACTTCCTCTCTGAGATAAGAGGACAACAACGCTACCTCTCGAGTCCTGGACTGACCCTCTGGTTAATTCACAGTGGATCTTTAGGTGTTCCAAGACCCATATATCACAGTCACTGAGGATACCTTTCTAGCTGCTTATACATGGGAGCCAACAGTAGTTACCAACTTCTACTAAAGGGATATTAGTTGGATTAGTGGATTTGCATTACTGCTTTACTTCAATACTACACGTACTCAACAGTACAAAACAAACCATCTTCTGTTCGTGCTGCCATTCTCTGTCCCCCGCCCTCCAGTAAGTAACAGGGGCATCCCGTTGCTGGGCTTCCTCCTTCTAAAGTATTTGAAAAGGTTTTAAGGTTACCTTTTGTGGCTTTATCTAGTTAAATTTGGTTTTATGCCTTGGCCTTTCTAATTTGGTCCCTACATACATGTGGCGTTTAGACTAAGGATGTTAAGGACTAGTCGACTATCCGATAGGCATTTGCTTATCGGATAGCTGAGTTGACTAATTGCTTCCCCTCCTCCCCCCTTGCTGCCTCTATCTGATAGAGGCAGCAAATGGGTGGGGGGAGAAGAGGAGATACTTCAAAGCGGCAGTTCAAAGGGGCAGCACTGGATAGCTGATCCTGGGCTCCGTGTGGCACTGCCTCTTTGAAATGCCACGTGGAGCCTGAGATCATCTCCCGGGCTCTGCATGGCATTTCCGCAGAACCCAGAGGTCCTGCAGAAATGCTGCATGGAGCCCAGGATCAGTTGGGGAGTCCCCAGATGACTCCAGGTTCCGTGGAAATGCTGCACGGAGCCTGGGATCAGCGCTTGTTTTGAAATGCACAAGAGCCCCCACTGGGGCTCTTGTGCATGTGCCTATCGATTACTCGACTAGTAAATTAATCGATATTTAACATCCTTATACTCATCCTTTGTAATTTAACCTAGGGCTTTTTTTGGTAGGACTCTGTTTCAGATCATTGAAGATCTGCTGGATAAGCCTCATATTTTTCCCTTCACAAGTGAGATGGTTTGCACTTGTGTCCTTAACGCCTTTGAAAAACTGCCAACTCTTTCCAACTGTTTTCCCAGTTGAGAAGGGTTAGCCACACGTGCCGTTAGCCTCATAGCAGGGTATAAGGAGGAAAGTGCTTGTGCAAGTCTAGCTGGACCAAACGTCCTCCAATCAGTAACATATGGACACAAGCACACCTGAAGTGGAGCATCCATAGGGACACGACTCAAAGAATTTCTGTGCCTCAGTCCTCAAGAGATCCCTGGACAAAAGGCATGTGAGGAGCTCCCAATATCATTTGATTAGTTGGAACAAGATAGTTTTAGCAGAACGTTAAGCATGCAAAGTATGTCAGTTTTTGCTTTTAAAGACAGTGATATTTGCTTCTTTTCACGTTATGCAAATTATGTACGTAATCAGAAATCAATTTCTTCCACTTTGTCCGATACCCCTTCATCTTTTCTAAGAATGTAGCTATTATCTTAGATCTGACAGAACTATCTGGCAGCAGCAGAGTAGAAGAATATCATCTTTGTTATGTGCTCCAGAGCCAGAACAATTTCACCAAGACTTCTTTTCCATGTATCTTGCTTTTGAACACACAGCACCTTGGAAAGCACTTGCAAATCAAACAAAGTAGACAATCTTGTGGGGATTCTCTTATGAAACCCAACATGTGACAATACAACCAAAGCTTCTAATCATGCGTCATTTGCATTTAAGACACTGCTTCGGTTTACTCGCTATAAAACCCTCAGAGGTTACTCAGCTACAGCCATGTTTAACAAAACCCCCAAACACTTACATCTACTCCTCCAAACAAATCAAACGTGTATGTGTTTGGGAAAGTGGATTCTTGAGCAGCTTTTCTATTATCTTCAGTGACAAACGCCATCGCTTCCATTGAGAGGAGCGGAGAAATTTCCTGAGAGAAAAAAACAAAACAAAAAAACCAAATACATTCAGTCAACACCTTAGCAACAAAGTAGGGACGTCAACAAACATTTGTTTTTGTAAACGTGTGACGCTCAGCAGCACAGGGGGTGGACAGCTCTGCAGGAGCCGGTCCCTGGGGGGAGGAGGGGAGAGAGCCAGTGTTTAAACCGGCTCCCCTGAGCTGCTGCCTCTGTGGGAGGCCGTGTGCGTGCGTGCACGGGGCTTCCAGGGGAGCTGGTATGAGCAGTGTACCACCTCCTGCCTGCCTCTCCACCACCCACGCTGCTGAGGCGGGAGGGTGCGTAACCTTCTAACATGCAACGTGAAGCGACACAGTCAGCGACCGAGTAGATATTACCTTGAGGATGCCTTGGCACTGAGAGAAGTCGCTGTTCGGATGGCTGTTCTCATACAGTTTCTGCAACAGCAGGGGAATTCCATTCCATTTTGCTTGTTTATCCCTTTCCTTTAACAAGGCCTCTGTGATCTACAAGGGAGAACACCATTGGCTTTTGAACTAACATTTTCTTACCTTTCCCCATATGCTGCATGCCACCGTCAGGCTGACCTCATGACTCATCATCACTATGCTCCTAAATCTGGTGAGCTCTTGCTTATTTCACTCCATTTTAAACACTATAGCAACTCACTGAAGCAAGGGTGAGGGACGTCCCAGCTGCTATCTCTAGGAGTAAGAAGAAATAGAGGAGGTGGTGGTTTGGCAGGGCCCTATATTAAGCACCATGGAGGTGCCACTCCAGGAGGCACCCAGACCGATCCTGTGGATTACTACTAGGGGACATCTTCTAGCTACTCTGCACATGTGCGTGGGCCCACCCCCAACAGGAACGCACATGAACAAGCACTCGAACATGAGCTACTGAATGCAGGAGTCGGGAACGTTTACTGCTGAAATTTCACGCTGATTTTGCCCAGCAAAGGAGAGGATGATAAATTTGGGCTGAAATTCAAGAGTGAGAGGGAGGATTCAGAGAAAACTGAGCAGAGGTAGGGGGCTGGCTATAGTGAGGGAGGGCTCACTCATCACGTTAGAAGTCACATTGCTCTTTCTGACCCATTTGAGCACTGTGGTAGAGTTCCAGGTTCTCACCTGTTTCAATGAGGGTAGAAATACCCTAAACCTGCATCCATACCTTGCTTTCTTTAGCAAGCCAACACGCTCCTGTCCACATTGCACAAGAGTGAGCAGTAACTGCACTTCAAGGAGCGGGAAAAGGGTCTGCTTAGGAAATCAAATTTGTTCAGGAATATAACTTCTTTTCCCCTTCCTATTGCGTCCATCTAATTTCCAGCACACTTGGTTTACTGATTTCTACTTGGATTTGATGACTGATTTGTTAGCCATCACACAGTTCTTGAACTATCTCTTCAGGCCTTTTTGTTTGGTCCATTTTTCTGCCTCACTCATGCACTCCTCCACTCCCGCCAACACAATTAGGGCAAATTTATGGGCCCAATTATCCCAACAGGAGCACTCATGGTAGCAAAGTTGAGCATATATGTAAGTGTCTGGAAGGCTCTGAACACAGTCCATCTTGAATGAGACAGGTGCAGGGAGGGAAAAACAGAAGGATTCTGTAATTAGAGCATGCATACACACAAGGGATCCAAATTAAGGTTCCATGGCATTTCCTAACTTGAGTGCTAGAATTAGCAACTGTAATTTTCCTTATGGCAGAGTTTAATGTAGGTTTTGTGTGTTAAAAAATGGAGTGACCGGCCTTGTAGTGTGGAGTGCTCAATACAGTATTTGAGAGGTGCACGGTGTAGACGACAGATGGCATTTCCATGGATGATAGGGTGGGCTTCACTTCAAGGTTCCAGGAAGCTTAGCTTCCTGCTCTTTGTGACTAGTTCCTTCTTGGCAATGGCAGAGGGGCTCAGGAAGCTCTTGAAAACAAACAGCTTGGTACAGCGCTGAGCTGAATCCAGGATCTTTGCATCCCAGGCTCTCCAGCAAATGCTGTTGGTTGCGGCGTAAGCTCCTCCTGGAACAGAGAATCTCTGTGCAAGGCTTTGCCTTGTGAGCAGAAAGCTGGGCCACTGCTGCAGGAGCACTGATACTTTTTAGCAGTCGTTCCCCTCCATTCTTCAAGTCTTCAGGCCCTGGCTTGTGAGAGACCTAAACACTGTTGAAATTCCTCACTCTGTGATTTAAGTGGGAAGATCCTTGGTGTTTTCCTGGTGTCTCCAAGTTGGGGGCACTGCTTCTGTTAAAAGCCCTCACGTAGCCTGCTAAGGACTTCCCCCCTCTCTCCATCCACCTGCAGGAAGCAGTCCATGCTGGGGAATATCTGCATCCTCTCTGCTGCTGTGGATCCCTAGTGGACTCTGCATCAAGCTTTATTCAGAATCTTCATTAGGCTTTCTTTTTTCCTTTCTCTTTTATTTGGAAAAGACCTCCCCACCTCCTCCCCACCTCCACTTCTGAGCCTCAATTTTTGACAGCTCTTTTCTATTTTGGACAAATTGCTAGACAGGACTGTAAATTGACTCAAGTGCAGCAGGTTGCAATGCTCTTTAGGATTTCCTACCAGGTCAAGTTGGCAACCTTGGCACCAATCAACACTATCAAGCTTGTTGTCCCTCTTGCCAGACCCGGCCCACAACTACTCAGAATGGGCTATTCCACACACCACTTCCTTAAGGACCCAAAAGACAGGAGGACGTTGGGGAAAAAACCTGACTACTGGAGCAAGCTTCAACATCATGACTACCTCCTGGGACTGCAGGCCTCTCTCATGCTCACCCTGACCAGATGGGTCAAAGAGGACCCAGATGACACCGCTACCACTACCAGCTCTGGCAAAATCCCAACTACCGGTGATGTGAGAGATTCATTCCCTCCCTCCCCTTGCCCTTCTCCTCTTTCTCCCCCTCTGTCTTCTCTTTAATAAGAATCTGCCTTCGCCATCCAAGACCGTATATTTTGCAACACCGCTACAAGCTTATTACCAGAAAGAGGCAGCTATAAGCAGAGCCGTAAACAGCCTCATTCTAGGACAAGTTTGCCCGGTGTCAATGCTCCCATCCTTGACACTGCAGGAATATTCCTACTAATACCCTTGCTAAATTCCACATCTCTATCCCAACCATTTTAAGAAGCTCACGGTTTGTAAGAGGTTTTCTCCTAACCTCGCCGTGAGAAAAAAGCCAAATAATTTTTGGTGACGTCTTCCAACAAAATTCAGCCCAAAGGAAACTTCTGGCATGGGAAGTTTCAGCCCAAATGTTCTAAATTTGGCTAAGTTTAAGCAAGTGAAAACACGGTCTTACAAATGGAAGATGCCGGGCAATGTCAACTAGAGGAGTCGCCAGCAGCACAGTCCGTAATACATGGGATAGGAAATACAATACAAAACGATGCAGCTAACACCCTAGACCTGCTGAAACTTTGAGTGTTGGAAGCTGCATGCCCACAAAATAAGATACACTCATCTCACAGCACTGTGGAGGGCAAAGGCTTATGCTGTGTAAGGCAGGGGTGGGGAACCTCAGGCCTGGGCACCGGATGAGACCCCCGGCTTGTCTGGATCCAGCTTCCAAGGCTCAGGGCTCCCCCAGCTTTGGGGAGCTTGTGCTGGTGCTCCAGCTCTCCCACCTCCCCACTGTGGGGCGGGAGCACACAAAATCTACTGGGCTGGGCCCCCCGAGGCTCTGGTGCGAGGGAAGGTGGGGAGAGTCTCTCTCCTTCTCCGTCAAGGGCCATGTCACTCAGGGGTTGTCTCTCTTCTCACGTGTGCCTGGCCCCTGATGTTTCCGGATCCAAAAATGGTTCCCCAGCCCGACGTAAGGTAACAACCACCACGTAATTGTCACTCAAATACTTCCTGCACCTCCCCTCCTGGCTCTTTACAATCGAAGGCCAACTCTACACAACAGAACTGCTTCAACCCAGCCACATCCCGGAGCGAGTAATGGTGCCAACCTCACCCAGGGCGCAGGCAGTGCTAGCGGAGCAGAAGAAAGCTTCCGTCAAGCTAGACCCCACCCCTCCAGGAGGCAGATTAGCTAAAGCAAAGGAGAGCCCCGCCCACAGTCGTAATTAACATCTGCACTGCAATGCTGCTGCGCCATACGCTGGTTGGCGGCATGATCTTTAAAAGGGGGCCACCCCAGAAGGGGAGGGCCAGGAGACTTCTTGTGCTTCCTCCCTGCCCTGTTTGGCCTGGGGTGGGGGAAGTGCAAGAAGCCTGACTGGCCTGGGGGAGGGGAAGCAGCAGGGCAGCCCAAATCCACCGGCTTGGCAGGCCAGATCCAGCCCGCAGAGGGCCCTTTGCCTACCCCGATCTACACTGTACCGTTAGGTTGCCATACGGCAGCTTCTGTTGCTCTGCCAGTGTACACACTCCAGCCTTGCTCCCCCGACTGGCGGGCACGGAGCTCACGCTGAGGTTGGTAGGACGACGCAGCGCCAGCGCAGACACTACACTACTAACGCTGGCTGTTGCCAAAAGCCCAGTTTTCCAGCTGAGCTGCCGCCAGGTCTCCACTCCAAGCCAGACTGCCCCCTGGGTCTCAGCTTCAAGCCCTGCTGCCCCATCTCCCCTAGCCCCCGTGCACGCTCGCAGCTTGGAGCCCTCACGGAGACGGGGGGGTGAATCCAGACTCCCTGCTCAGGCTTTAGCTCTCAGTTCTGTCCTGGAAGAATAGCAGCTGACCGGACTCATGCTGCAGCTTCCCTGGGCTCCTGGCAGGAAGGGAAAGGCCCAACGCAGATGGGCTCCAGGTGATGAATAGAGCAGAGCCAAGAGCCCTGGCTCTCAGGGCCGCACACTGCGCTTTTCAGCCGGGGCAAGAGCTCCCAGCAAAGATGCACAGCAGCAGCAGGAGGACGGTGTGGACATCAGCCACTACCATACTTACTGCAGCGCCTCAGTCTCAGCCTAAGCCAACCTAACGTAGGGTGACTTAAGATTGCAGCGCAGACATAGCCTAAGACTGGCCCGAGCCTCGTGAGAACTACTTCAAACAGGTCTTACACGAGTGGATGCTAGCTAGGAAAAATCATAGAATAGAATCATAGAATACTAGGACTGGAAGGGTTCTCGAGAGGTCATCGAGTCCAGTCGCCTGCCCCCATGGCAGGACCAAGCACTGTCTAGACCATCCCTGACAGACATTTATCTAACCTGCTCTTAAATATCTCCACAGATGGGGATTCCACAACCTCCCTGGGCAATTTATTCCAGTGTTTAACTATCCTGACAGTTAGGAAGTTTTTTCCAATGTCCAACCTAAACCTCCCTTGCTGCAGCTTAAGCCCATTGCTTCTTGTTCTATCCTCAGAGGCCAAGATGAACAAGTTTTCTCCCTCCTCCTTGCGACACCCTGAAAACTGCTCTCATGTCCCTCCTCAATCTTCTCTTTTCTAAACTAAGAAAGCCCAATTCCTTCAGCCTTCCCTCATAGGTCATGTTCTCTAGACCTTTCATCATTCTCATTGCTCTTCTCTGGACCCTCTCCAATTTTTCCACATCTTTCTTGAAATGTGGTGTCCAGAACTGGACACAATCCTCCAACTGAGGCCTAACCAGCGCAGAGTAGAGTGGAAGAATGACTTCTCGTGTCTTGCTCACAACACACCTGTTAATGCATCCCAGAATCATGTTTGGGTTTTTTGCAACAGCATCATACTGTTGACTCATTCAGCTTGTGGACCACTATAGCCCCTAGATCCCTTTCTGCCGTACTCCTTCCTAGACAGTCACTTCCCATTCTGTATGTGTGAGACTGATTGTTCCTTCCTAAGTGGCGCACTTTGCATTTGTCTTTATTAAACTTCATCCTGTTTACCTCAGACCATTTCTCCAATTTGTCCAGATCATTTGAATTATGATCCTATCCTCCAAAGCAGTTGCAACCCCTCCTAGCTTGGTATCATCTGCAAACTTAATAAGTGTATTTTCTATGCCAAGATCTAAATCGTTGATGAAGATATTGAACAGAACTGATCCCAAAACAGACCCCTGCGGAACCCCACTTGTTATGCCCTTCCAGCAGGATTGTGAACCATTAATAACTACTTTCTGAGTACGGTTATCCAACCAGTTATGCACCCACCTCATAGTAGCCCCATCTAAGTTGTATTTACCTAGTTTATTGATAAGAATATCATGCGAGACCGTATCAAACGCCTTACTAAAGTCTAGGTATACCAGGTCCACCTCTTCTCCCTTATCCACAAGACTCGTGATCTTATCAAAGAAAGCTACCAGATTGGTTTGACACGATTTGTTCTTTACAAATCCACACTGGCTGTTCCCTATCCCCTTGCCACCTTCCAAGTGTTTCAACCAGGGTTCCACGCAGGGTGCATGTCCGTGCACCAAGACTTTCAGTCCCATCCACCCCCTCAGCAGAGCCGTGCAGCTGCAGCCCCCACTGCTCCCGGGAGCAGGGCTGTGTGGCGGGTGGCTGCCCTGCCCCAGAAGCAGCTGGGCAGCTACCTCATGGCCTGCATGACGGCTGCTAGAGCAGGATCCTAAGCACCACGGCTCTTGCTTCAGCCCCAGCACACAGGGCTGCCACCTGCCATGCTACCCAGCCCAGCAGGTTCAGGTGTCAGGATGGCAGGTGGTGAGGGAAGGGGCAGGGGGAGAACTAAGGGGAAGGTAGAGGTGGACAGAGGAGGGGCCAGGGCAGGAGAAGAAAGGGGAAGGCACCAAGGGGCAGGGTGGAGGAGAGACGAATGTTGGGGGCCAAGAGGAGATGAGGTGCAGGGGGGATGGGACGGTGTCAGGGAAGGCGGGAGAGGAGAGCGGACAGGGTGATGTTGGGAGAGGAGAGGGAGGGGCAATGGGGGCAAGAGGGAGGAAGAAAAGAGGGGAGCAGTGGGTGCTGGGAGAATAGGGGTGAAATGAGGGGTGGGCACAAGGAAGGCAGGAGATGGAGTAAGTCATGTGTGTGGGTGCACAGGGGCATGAGAAAAACTGAGACAGATGGTGGTGAGGGTGTGGGCACCAGGGATGAAGAGGGCAAGAGGTCAGGGCAGTGAGAGAAGGGGGAGGCACCAGGAGGGTGCAGGGAGCTTGTGGGGGTGAAGCAGAAGGGCAGACATGGAGAGGAGTGGAAGGGAGGGACAGGAACCAGAGGGCAGAGGAGAGAGGCAGGTGCTAGGAGAGGGGAGGAGGACTAGAGGAGGGGTGGGTATGGGGCGGGGGGGGGGGAGGAGGACAGGTGCAGGGGTCAGAGAGGATGGGGAGGGGCATGAGAAGGGCAGGAGCCATAACAGCAGAAGAGGGTGGGGGGCAGCACGCACCAGGGGAGCAGATGAGGGGAGCGGAGGGTGGGGGAGACAGCAGCAGAGGGGAAAAGGGAGAGGTTTATAACTTGGGTGCTGCGATGGCACAAATCCAAACAAGCACACACAACCTCAATACTCAAGACCTCAGGGTAACCAGACTAAATTTGGAAAGTGAGGTTCTGAACTTCATTGGAAATACTGCAGTGGCGAACCAGAGAAAGTCCATAAGAACGTACCACTATATGAAGGACACATGATTATGTATAAATAATGCATATAGAAAACATCAGAACCTGACAGCTAAAAAAGAGAGAGAGAATGAATATGAATAAAACCCAGTGCATGCTAAACTCACAGGTTACCGTCTTCCTTAATGCACATATGGACTAAAATTCACTTTAAGATAAGCACAAATTGTTCGTCACCTGGAATGTAAGTTTGGGTATGTTCCAACTAGACTTAAAGCAAAGTAGTTAGTATGTAGTAACAGGCAACCAACTAACTATTCTAGTCAAACCCACAGTGCACACACATCCCTATTAACCACAGCTTGAAAAATTTACCAGCTACCTGTTGCCAGAGGCCAACAACTAATAGCACTAGGCCAAAATCAAAGAGGGAGCCAGTAGAAAGGTCCAGACACAATACCCTGAAACAAAGTCAAATGCCACCCTCTGGATCCTGAGAAAGATGCAACAAAATGGCTCATTCAACTGAGAGCACATTACCAGCCAAACAATCCAAGTGTAAGGACAGACACCTCTGTCAACACACCGGCCCCGTACAGGGTTCCCTTGTGTCCATCAGTCATTACTGCTCTGATTCAATGGCAGAATGCTCTGTCCTTTCCCTGGGGGTAATAAAGTTCTTCCCCCCCTCCTGGCACAAAATCTAATGGCACGTTAGGAGGCAAGAACAGCTGTCCTGTCTTCTGACAGAGGCACAGCAAGAGGCAATGCACAGAACAGGACAATTATGAAACGATCCATACTGTGTCCTCCAGTCCCAGAATCTGGCAACAGAAGTCACTCTCTGCTGGTTGGAGACATCTCTAGCACTACCTCTATTTTAAAAAGAGAAGGAAAAAGGTGTTGCTCCCTCTCTGGGTTTGCAATATGCTTTGGGTTTTCCATTATCCAACTCCAGTTTATGGGCCATTATTCTGGATTTGTTGGAGTCTCCCTTGCTTTTGGTTTTTTCCACTGAGGTGAGGTCATCTCCTAATGTGCAAATTCTGCACAAGCATCTGTGCCAATCCAGATTGCAGGTGGATCTCTGCAGCTGTTCTGGTGAAGGTCTTGGGCTTGTGACTTTGGTAACTGTCTCTGGCTAATGGATTTCCAGTAAACCAAGTGGTCTCCCTTCCCCTGTGGAGACCTCTCTCTGACAACAGTCTGTTAGTGAAACAAGAAAACTCTACCCTCTCCACGCTCTTCTCTCCCTTCACACCTACTGCTAGAAAGTTCCATTGACCACGGCTCTCTGTCAAGGACTGAATTTGTTCATTAGTTGTTGACCTCCACTGAGCCGGACACGTGAACACCTCTGATGTACAGCTTGAGATAAGAAGGTCTTGCCCAAGTGAATGTTGTATCTCAGGGAGCAGAACGAGATCAGACAGTTCACTAACCTAGAGGGACAATTCTCGGTCACAGGAGCTATGATCATCACATGCTTTAACTGGCACATGCTTTAAACTAGAGGAAAGAAGATGAACTGAAGACGAAGCATGACTGCACTAGGTGAAAACTAGAGACAGCCACACTGTAATCACCAAGTTAGAGAACCTTTAAATGCTGGTCTCTTGTTTTAATACTGGGTTACATACAGAAGTTTTGAAGGGCCCCTCTCTCTCGCTACTATTTTATCTTCTCATTTGCAAAATCTAAAGTAACGTGTAATTTCCAGCTCTTCCACTTTTTCATATTCTAGAGACAATTTCAACCTGGACAATTCTACAGAGGATTTCGAAGTGGACAATCTGCACACATTAGGCAGAAAGAAATTCCAACTTGTCAGCTTTTATTGCCAACTGGCTGTATATTGCTCCGTATACCATGTCTAACCAAATATGAGCTATTTCCAGACAGTGTGCAACAAAGCACAGAAAGACACCTTCACTTGCAGCCAACAAGCCACATACATTTAGAGACGACAGAAGTTAAAACGCAGAGCTATAAAATACCTGTCATGCAGCCCACCCAAGCTTGCACTCTAGAGCTCTTTTCTGGTTCCTTGTCCTGTCTAGTCTTGGCATATCCCAAATGACAAGGGTTCATATTTTCTCTTGAGCTCATTTCAAATCCTGATAGCTGGTCACAAAGCTTGTCCCTGGTATTCTATCTAAATACGTCTGTTCCTACATTTTAAATCCTAAACTATGTTCAGTACCCTGTGTGCTTTCAAAACAGGCATTTTAGAAACAACGTTATACGTGTCCTTTTAGTTTCATCCCATTCTTCCTATTTATAACCACCTAATGACTCATCACTAGTATATGCAGGTTTCAGAAGAACTGAAATAGCCCAGCCTTAAAATAAAGATTTTAATTAAGCCCTTCAGCAGCTTTGGCCCTCTTCTCATCACTAGGTCCAATTTGCTAATGCATTTGTAACGTGCCCAGAAACGGATGCTGTATTCCAGATGCAAGCTGTCTTATGGGGGGGAGAACGGGGTGGAAATACCCCATCCTCAGCTCAGTGATGTGGTGGCCACTGTATTTGCACTCAAAGCTAGAATTTTTTTGCTAACATAGGGCACTAGCAAGTGGCCATTCAGATAAATGACGTCTTTCAGTCATTCCTACTTCCCATGTTCTTCTCTTTCAGCAATCCTTTGCAGATTCTCCCCCAGCATCCCAAGTGCATTAACTTGCATTCCCTCTATATGGAATCTCATTGTTATTTCCTAGCCCTGCTTCTCTTATCTCTAGTTCCCAGAAGAGGGGCATCTACCCACCCTTTACCCATTGCAAGTTGCACCGGCGAGGGAATCCTTAAGCCACAATTCTAAAACTATTGCACTTGTTTTTACACAAGTTAGCGTGGTGATGATACAAACATAAACTGGAAGTCCTTTACAGACTCCAAGTCTCCTTTTATTCAATATTTCACCTGTCTGCTTTTCAAATAGGGTCTTCTACAAATGTGCGAGAAAAACAGCGTTGATGCTACTAGTGGACAAAATTAACATTGTCTGATGATCTTAGATATGCTTTTCCAAGTCTTTAAAAATTCCACTTTTTTTTTAAAATAGTGTGCAAACCTTTCAAAGCCTTTAATCGATATGTTCCAAGCATTTGATTTGGGGGAAAAACGGAAATGCTGATGTCTGTGCAACTAACCATTTCAATTTGACTCAAACTAGTATTCCTTAGCAAGCAGCCACTGGACATCTGCCAAAGCAGCACATATCCATGACTCTAGGGAGTGCCCAGTCACCTCAGCCCACTAGTTTACTTGTGGACTTCCAATCACTAATAGGGATGTAAAATCACATTTAATTGGTGAATTAGTTAAATGACCAATTAAAAGGGGGTACTGGCTGGAGTGCCCCCCCACACACTGTTGCCAGACTAGAGCACCACTCAGATGGAGCAGCCCCTGTCTGAGGTGGGTGGGGAGCTGCTCCAGCCCCTAGTGGCTAACTGGAACCAGTGAAGGGTGATGCTCACCAGTTAGCTTTTCGCAGCCGTACTCACTAACAGACAGTCCACTGGGCTGTTTCTCCTCAAGACACCTGTCCTTCCACAGAACGAGCTGAAAAGATGAACAAGACAGCCCACTTCTAATTTACCGCCCTAGATGACAACAATAGAAATAAGCAGGATGCCAGTGTCAGTCACTTTCAGACCAGTTTTAAGTAATAGTCCATAAATAAAGGGTGAAATGCCTCGATGGCAGCAGAGATTGTGTTATTAATGACATGCCTGGGACTCCGGGGCAGCTCAACGTACGAGAGCATCAAACCTGAAGGACACTTCCCAAGTTCTAGTAAGATTACCTTTAATACCCCCTTGGGGCTGTGTTACATACCAATAGCACACTCATTTTTTCCATGACTAGTGCCAGGGTCCCTCTAAGCTGTGTGGCTGCGCCGCTGCCCAACAAGCCCCCGCTGACTGCCGGGCCCCCAGTGGCAGCAGCAGGGCCAGGTTAAGAAAGGGGCTTTAGGGCCAGCCCTTCCAGTCTGGGAGAGATTCCACACACTGACTTTCCTCCTGTCCTGGCCAAGCTCCGGCCTCCCGGCTGCCTTCGCCTGAAAGCTCCACCCCCCACAGCTCACTGGCCAGGAATCGAAGACCCTGGGAGCTGTGGGGAGGGCAATGCCTGCAGGAGCCACCTGTTTCCTCCTACACAAACAGGAGCTGCCCTATGTCAGTATCCCACCCTCCTGCTCTGGCCCAGGGCACCCTTACACAACCGAAGATCCTAGCCCCCGCCACATGCCAACCCTAATTCCCCTCCTCAGCCTAAACTTCCTTCTAGACCCCCGCCCTGAGCCATCTTACACACTCAACACTCTTGGCCCCGGCTTGGCGCCCCTCCTCATCTCCAGCCCCACCCCAGAGCCTGCATCCCCAGCTGGAACACTCACCCCCTCCCACACGCACTCGCCTGCCTCAACCCACAACCCTGCCCCGTACCCCAAAGGCCTCATTTCTGGACCCACAAAAATCAATAGACCTCTCCCAGCAGAAGAGTTAACCCGGCCTTGCCCAGCAGGGGGAGGCACCCTCTCAAAGTTCTCCCACCACCATTCCCAGCAGCACGGACCTGCCATAGCGGGGAGAGGGGCATCCCTACTCCAGCCCTGCCTCGGCCAGCAGGGGGCATCTCTCTCCTGGCCTGGAGTTGCCAGAGAGTGGGTTCCCACAACCCCTCATCCCCAACAACAGCCTTCACCCCAGCACCTCAATCCTCTGTCCTAGCCCCGAGCCCCCTCTACTTGCCAAACCCTTCATTCCCAGCCCCCACACTGAACCTGCGCTCCCAGAGCCCTCAGCCGCCCACTCACGCCGAACCCCAGGTCCACCTCAGCCACAGATCGTCCATACGCAGAAGGTATTGTGTTATGGGCACCAATATAAAACCATACAACTTGATGACCTCTCTGGTTCCTTCAAGTCCAGTCCCCTGCACTCATGGCAGGACCAAGCACTATCCCGGTCAGGTGTTTGCCTAGGAAGGCTGTGGAAGCTCCATCTATGTCTAACCTAGTCTTAAAAATCTCCAATTTATTCCAGTGTTTCACCACCCTGACAGTTGAGAAGTTTTTCCTAATGTCCAACCTAAACCTCCCTTGCTGCAGTTTAAGCTCCTTGCTTCTTATCCCATCATCAGGGTACTTGAAAGTTATGGCCCCTCAGTCTTCTCTTTTCAACACTAAACACACCCAGTTTTTTCAGCCTTCCCTCATAGGTCATGTTCTCTAGACCTTTCATCATTTTTGTTGCTCTTCTCTGGACCCTCTCCAATTTCTTCCCATCTTTCCTGAAATGTGGCGCCCAGAACTGGACACAATACTCCAGCTGAGGCCTAATCAGCACAGAGTAAAGCAGCAGAATTACTTCAGTGGCTCCTATGGAGCCACCCCCTGTGTGAAAATTTCAGCAGTTACATGTTTACAAAATAAAGATTGAACATCCCTAGTCTGTACAGGCCCTACCATACCACAATGCTAGCGGTCCTTTCCAGTTACTTTACAAAGAAAGCCCTGCGGCTCAGAGTTGCCCATGTAATCTATACTACTGCATGTCAGATGAAGCCACCATCTTGAATACTTTTAATTATACAAAAGATTGCTGCCATTTTTAAAGAATGGACTTTTGACATTTACCGCTATCGAAAGCATCCTGTTATGCTGCAGCTTTCATTACTGCAAGCAGCTCAATCCCTGAACATTTTAGGAGAATGGTGATCCCACAAAAGAGCAATTACAGATGTGCCTGAGCTGGTACTACCCCACTTTCACTGGAGAGTCTGCTTTTCACTATGAAGAATAGATCCAATACTGCAGCTGCTTCTCATGTGGATATCCTACAAAAGACAATGGGGTTTGTGTGCACAGCAGCTACAGAATAATTGCCCTTAATTACAGTAGCCCTCAGTGTTGAGCCAGCTGTGATAGTTTGCAGAAAAAGCCTAGCAGGGTAGATTGATTTAAATCACCCCCTTCTCTCCTCCCAAATCCCACTGATACATATTTTTGAGTTTCCTGCACCTCTGCTCTATGCCTCTATTATGGGACCTTCCTAATGCAGAACAGTGGATTGACCTAGTCTCTTACTGGTGATTAGTGTTTGCCTGGATGAGGGCTAACTGGCTGAATCTCAATCCAGATAAGATGGAGATAATGTCTGCAGATTTGAGAAGTAGCCAGGAAGAGCTGGAAAGATTCTTGCTGAGAATATGGCAACCATTTGCTATGGGCTGTCCACAGTTTAGGCATCTGGCTAGATATTCAGATACCAGCTGTAGCCAGACAAGTTTTTCCCCATCTGTTCCTGGTAAGCCTAGAACCACTGTACCTTCCAGATGCAGACTTTGTAACATTTATTTATTCATGCCTTTACCACTTTTAAGACTAGGCCACTATGTTGTTTCCTTCTTGGGGCTGGATCTTGAAATTGCCTGAAAACTGGAGCTAGTGCTGAATATAGGAACCCATTTGCTTACTACAGCTTCATGTCAAGAAAAATCATGAGATACTCAAGTAAGGTCACTGATTGCCTCACAGGGTCTAGATTAGGGACGGCAGAGACCATGTTTAGTAATCACGTCTCCATAAATTGCAATGGTTACACGATTACTAAAATACTCTCAGGGGCAGCCAGTGTGCCCTGCCTCACTCCCAGAGAGCCTCCATCACCCTGTGCTGCTGCCTCTGCATTACAAATAAAACAACAGCAGCAGCATTTGCTCCAGTACAAAAGAAATACATGCCTGGTTATGAGATTATGATACCAGCTTGAATATCTCCCAACTCCAAGCAAGTGTACAAAGATACATAGCATTTAACACTTGCACCACTAAAATGATTTTTAATGCCATAGTAAAGTTCTAATCCTGTGCCAATTATACAGTTCATAACCTGTCAAGCAATTCCATTGCTCCCTCAATCCAAGGAATTTAATGAAGTGTTCTTGTGGCACTTAAGTACTGGGAGCTCTCAGCCTTCAGCTTTAAGTTTCTCCAATGCAGCCAAGTCAGTGAGTTTTATAAAAGGAGAGATGTAGTTAGCAGAGAAATCCTAACCTAGTATTCTGGGAAACTGCACAGGTGTAGTCACATTTAATCAAACTTTTTACAAAAGCACTGACAAAAATACAACTAATACGATGCATAAAATGAAGGTGTACAAACATCTAAAGTGAATGCACAGGAAGGTGTCATTGCATTATACATATGATCATTTACTTAAATGTGTATAGCATGAGTATCTGCTATAGTAAGCACACAAAAAAAAGCACAACTCAGACCCTGAACAAGTTACCCACGTTAAATGATTTGCGGAAAACAAACTCATTTTCAAGAGGCCATGGAAAGGTTAAATTAATAGGTTAACAAAATATAAAGAAAAGTAAAAGCTGTTGAAAAGTCATTTTACTCAGACTGGACAATATACTGGACAGTTGGAAAGTGCTTAAATACAAATACTCTTCGTTTCCACTGAAATAATCTTTTGTCCCAAACCCCACCCAACATCAAGAACGTAAAGGGTAGAGGTCGCTTCTCATTAGCCAAGACTCTGTCAAACCCGTGAACCTTCTTTGCTGGTATTTCTACTAGGGGAGAGGAAGGGAGCATTGCCATAAAGCAGTGGTCTCCAACCTTTTTACACCCAAGATCACTTTTTAAGTCTCAGAACAGGCGAAGATCTACTGCCCTGCCCCTTCCTTGAAGCCCCACCTACATTACATGAGGAAATCTAATGTAAATGTACTGCGCAGGTGCGCAGTTCAGAGAGGGCTCAAGAACTACTCTTAGAGCCCCTGAGATCTACCGGTAGATTGCGATCTACTGGTTGGTGACCACGGCCATAAAATATACAGACAGAGAACTTGTTTCGAGTCCCATTGATTCACATTTTCCTCCAAAATAAATGCTACTTTCTTTATATTAACAACAGCTAGTAGTCTGGCACCCATGCACTGCTTTCCAAGACTGCAGAACATACAGCATAAGCAAGAAACAGACTTCATTCCCTATAGTCCTTGAAACTAACAGAGAAACCAGAGATTTCAGTCATGGTCAGTAGTATTTTAATAGAACACAAAGACTGGCCCGCTACTCAACAGGTGAGGAACCAGATCTTACTCAGCACTAAAGCCACTAGGTCATGCATGCCACTGAATCAAAAATAAGCTTAATATTTTGGGTTATATCCTAACTCCATGCCAAGTTCCATTTCTCTTCAGAATGGAGAGCTACTTAGGGATGTAAAATCCTGTTTAACTGGTTGAGTGGAGCGAACTCCTGCAGGTTAATCGCAGCTGGTAAGCCTGTGAAGGCCGAGGTTTACCAGTTCACCACTAGCATCCCTGCCTTCCATTCCCACCACTAATCCAAATGCAAGCTCAGAACAGCGCTTGGACGCTGCCCCTCTCCGGCTTGTTTCACGCTAACACCGCGGCGGCGGGGGAAGGAGTCACAAAAGGGGCGCGCACTCCCCGTGCCCAGCGCTGCCGCGGGCAGTGCCGGGGGGGGGCAGGCAGGGGGGAGTCAAAACCTGCAGGGCCCAAGCGGCCGGGGCTGGCGGCGCCTCAGGGGCTGGCGCCGAGCAGGAGCCCGGCCAAATGCTGCCGCTCAGCGCGTCTGACCCCCCCCGGCCCGGCCCCGCAGATAAGGCCTGGCGGAGCCCTCGGGCCCCGAACAGCAGAGACCGGGCGGATCTTTCGGGGGGGGGGGGCACGAGCGCCCCGCCCCCCCGCCAGGCAGGCGCCTGCCCTTCCCCCGGGGGCGGGGGGGGGGGGGGAGTCACGCGGAGTTTCGCCGCGCGGGGGGGGGGGGCCGAGCCCGCAGCCCGGGCTGGGGGCGGGAAGCGCCGCGCGCCCCGGGACAGGCCGCCCCGCCCCGCGGTACCTGCGCCCCCCGGGTCAGGCCCCGGCCGCTGAGCTGCCCGCGCCGCAGCTGGGCCAGGATGTTGGCCGCCCCCCTGCGGGCTCCCGGCCCCGGGGCCCCCGCCGCCGCCATGGCCGCTCCGCCTCGGACGCAGACAAACAGGAAGAGGCGCCCCCTCCCCCAGCGCTTTGTACGGAGCGGCGCAGGGGCCATCCCGCAGCGCCCCCCGCCGGGCCCCGGCCGCACTGCGGGCGGGGGAGCCGCCCGGGGGCCGCTGGGAGTTGTAGTCTCGCCCGGGGCGGCCGGAGGCCCCCTTCTTAAAGAGACAGCGCCCTATTGGCGCCCTCGCGCGGGGGGCTGCGCACGTCACCGGGGCCCGCGGACACGTGTTCATTGCTCCTACAATCGAGGGGAATGAACTGTCAGGGTGGAAGAAAATGTTTTAATTTTTTTCTCACATCAGAAAAAAAAGAAACTTCTGGGGCCCACGGAATCGGTTCCGTGGGGCCGGAAACGGAAGAGTCGCTGCTGCACGTTAGATACAGATAATGTTGAATGTCGATATTTCAGGGCTCGCCGAGCTGCAGTAGGAAGAAGAGATCCTCCGGCAAAGGGCTTTATTCCGGAGGATCGCGCCAGTCTGGACGCTCTTTTCCGGCTTTTCCCCAAGCCGGAAAAAAAGCGGCGGCCATGTTTATTTAAATCCCCCGCGGATTTCCCTATTCCAAAGTTAGAAATTAGCATGCCTCTTCCGAAGAAGGGGCCAGTGTAGACACAGCCTATTTGTCCAGCCCTGGATATTATTATGGTGCAAAAGTGCCTAGGGCCCACGAAAGTCATAATGCAGCCCTGCTCCCGTCGGCCCTTGACACGCTCCCCCCTCGCTGTCCTCTCCCTGCTGTGCCTGTTCACCCTCCCCCAGCTGGGACTCGGAGCCCTGCGCCTCTGCGGTACCTTGAAGGCCTGAGATCCTTAAATGCTCGGAACAGAGAAAAGTTCCCCGAAAACCCCAGTCTGTGTGCTCCAGTCACCCAGCCATTCACAAAGAGCAGAGACTGGATCTCTGCAGCCATCGTTTCCCCATTTCATTTGTCACATGAAGAGAACATTCCCTCTGAGAAAGGAGGAGACATGCAAAGCAAGCCCTGCCTAGTGCTTAGGGCACTGCGTCTTGGGAGACCCACGTTTAACTCCCTGCTCTGCCACAGACTTCCCATGTGACATTGGGTGCTTTACTTGGGCACCGTGCCTCAGTCCCCCTTCTATATAATAAGAATTATAGCAAAATGTGGCAGAGAGGAAAAATAAACTAAAGATTGCGATGTGCTTTGAGATCTACTGGTGAGAAATACTACATAGGAGCCAGGCGTTATTACTTGCCTGTAATGTCAGTGATGCGTGGGCTGGAAAAGATCATGAGGCCATTACTCTTCCCTAGTCAATGGTGGTTTGAACAGTGAGCTGAGTCACTGTCCCATGTAGCGGCACTTCGACCACTGACAGCGAGAGACAAGAACAAGGGAGCGCTGCAGCCACAGCTGAGAGCCAGCTGGCTTTGTAGCTCAAGCTCTAGAGCAGGGGTGGGGAACCTGAGATCCAGGGGGCTGCCTGGATCCAGCCCCTGGGGCTCACGGACCCTCACAGGATTGGGGAGTCTGCACTGGTGCTCCAGTGCCCCCACTTCTTCTCTGCTTCTCCACCAAGGGGCTGGAGCCCCCCAAATCTACTAGGCTGAGCCCCCCTAGGCTCTGGTGTGTGAGGGGAATGTAGGGAGAGTCTTTTCCCTCAGTCGGGGGCCATGGCAGTGAGGGGTTTCTTGTTTGCTTCTCACTTGTGTGCAGCCCGCCCTTTGATTTGTCTGTGGGTCCAGACATCCCAGGTTTCAGTAGTAGTTACATAATGAATGGGGGAGGGGCAATACCCTTTTCTGGGCATTCCAGCCCTTCAGTTAACTAATGTCTTTTCACAGGGGTTAACTCCAGACCTAACCCTAATTGTCTTGCCTGTAAGGGTTAAAACCATAGACAGTGGGTCCTAGTGAGTCTCCAGGAATGCTGGGGAAGCAGGAAGTGAATTGGCAGGAAGCCAGAAGAGCCAAAGGAAAGCGAATGTGAGCGCTTGAATTGGAAGAAGCAACCTTCCTGTGCCACGCCTGGGAGACAGGAGTTAAGGCAGGAAAACAGAGCTGGAGGATTCAGCGACATCCATGCCTAGGAAAGGGTTAAGTCTTGACACTACAGAGATGTGAGTAGAACAGGGAACGTTTAGTCAGACACAATCAGGTGATTTCTTTATTTTCGGGTTTGTTGGACTTCTCTGTGCTGAGCACATATAACCCCCCTTACACTGCAATTTTCCAAACTGAATCTCAGGGAAGCACTTCTCTGTATTTTAATCCCCTTTTTTTAAGTAACACCCAGCAACCAGGCAATGTTTCACTAAGTGTGTTTGCTTTTTTGTTCTCGTTGTTATTAAAAATCACCTTTGTAAGACCATGATCTGATCCCTGTGTCCTAGGAGGTTCTGCGTGCCTGTGATGTGCCTAAGACTGCAAGCTGGACTACTAGGAGAAATTAGTTTTCCAAGCTCTCTCCAGTGTGAAGGTTAAAGAGCTTGCAGGTATCCACAAACAGGAATTCCCAAGGGTGCTCTCCTGGCTACTCAAAGAGGTTTTGCAATACGCAGCCCAGGCCCAGGGTATGTGACCTTGGGGTTTTGAAGCAGAAGCCTTTAGAGGCAGGGTATTTTAAAGTTACCTGAGGGCCCTCACCTTCTGCAATCAGATTGACAGAGTAGGGAACAGCCTTGACGGGTATCGTGGAAAAAACGACATCATCATGCAGCCAGAGCCTGTTGCATGAGGCCTGCCACAAAGGGCAGAACTATAGGAAGGTTGCGCAGAACCTTCGTTTTGGAATGAGTGTTTCACCAACCTGACTCATGTTTTAAAAGAGGGTTGTGTAGTAGCAACATCGCTGTAGAGGCGAGAATGACGCTCGTTACTACGCTATCAGAGCACCTACATCTCCCCTTGCCAGGCATCTGCCGAACTCCAGCAAGCAGGGCTGTTTTCACACTCCCCAACTCCTCTTACATGTCTGGGGAGCTAAAAGAAACCAGGAGGGGGGTGGGAGAAGGTACTTCTGGGGCAGGGAGAACTGGAAATGGCAACAGCTTTGTGACTCTGCAACACAACGGTCCATAGAAAGGATGGTAAGGTTTTCTGGAGGGCTCTGAACATATATGCAGGATGCTTTCCAATGCCAGAGACATGGGCTCAACCCGTGTTTGGGAAACAGTAGTAAGGCATGTCATGCATCGCTGGGCCTGGGATTGCTCTGATAGGATGTCTGGTCTGGATACCTCGCCTAGGCACACAGAGACTCTCATTCAGTAATAGACAGACCTGCGGGGCTGCCCAAACCCTGTGACCCCACCCCCACTCCAGTACAGGCTGCCAAGGGGTAACAGCGTTCACTGCCCCACCTGCGAGAGCCACGGCTGCTGCTCTGGCAGCTGGAAAAGAGGATGCTCATGGAAGCAAAGACTGAAGCCCACCTGCCCCTCTCACATTTGGGCTGCCCCTGCTACTTTCTGGAATGACTTCAGGGTAGCCAAGGGTTGCAATGCCTGAGTAGATCCGAGTTTCCTCTCTATAATGTCTAATGAACGTGATCCAGTATATAGCTCTGAGAAGTCCCCACACCCTGACTGCTGCCGCCAGCAGATGCAGTCATAGGTCCAATGGGCCAAATTTGGCCTGAGAGAGGTCACATCCCATGTCCACACCTGCATCACAAATGCCACGCCAGCAGGCTGCGTTTGACCTACAGAGTAGCAGCCTTCTTGCTGCGTGACCGCCCATATACAGGGTGGCCTTGCACGGATGGTGCATTTCTCCAAGACCTTCTATTCTCTCTTCCTGCATGAGCACTTGGGGACCGGTTATGCCTGTTCCACACGGAAGTGAAAGAGCTCTCAGGCTGAAAAGTGCTGGGATGGTTTTCTGAACTGAGACACATGCTGTGCACCTGTGCAAGCACCTGTTGATTTTCTGCATTCCCAAAGGAAGAGGGGCCTTCGTGCCTGTGTCAGATGTATTCGGGAGTTTGAATGAACAGAGTCCAGGCCTGCAAGGGCACCTCTATAGCAGAGTGACTCTAAATCACAGGACTCCAAGGCTATGTCTACACTCGCGGCTTCTTGCGTGAGTAATATGCAAATGAGGCTAAGCGTGGCATATCGCCGAGCCTCATTTGCATACCTAATGAGCCACCATTTTTTTCAGAAGAGGCTCTTGCGCAAGGAGCGTCTACACTGCCCCTTCTTGCGCAAGAAAAGCCCTCTTGCGCATGCCGTTACACCTAGTACTTTTCAGGAAGAACGGCGTTGAGCAAGAGGGTTTTTCTTGCGCAAGAAGGGGCAGTGTAGACTCTCCTTGCGCAAGAGCCTCTTCTGAAAAAAAGATGGCTCATTAGGTATGCAAATGAGGCTCAGCGATATTCAACGCTTAGCATCATTTGCATATTACTTGCGCAAGAAGCCGCGAGTGTAGACATAGCCCAACTGTTTTCTGAAAGTGTAATTTTTGGAAGACAAACTATGAATTCTTCCTTCAGCTTTGCAAGTTCCTGAATGAGGATGAAATGGTTCCACCGCCTACGCAGGAGTTGGCCGAGTCTCTCAGCTGGCTGGAGGACAGTTTAGGTCCTTTTCCCCTGACCTGGATGTGATCGAGTATGAGTGGGTGTGAAACCCCTTTCAGTGCAAGCCTGAGCCCATGAAGTCGCCAGCAGCTCACTGAAATTTCTGGTGGGAGATTCTTGCAAGGAACCTCGTCTGCGAGTTTGGCTGACGGTCAGGAGCGACTAGCCTGCACTCACTGGCGCCAGTGGCAAGCCTGCTTTGATCTCAGGCTGGATTCCCTGCGTGTGTCCATCAAGTCTCTCAGTTAATCTACTGTTGCTGCCACAACCGGAGATCAGATGTGCCATTTCTACCACTGCCAGGCTCTGAGAAGCGGTGTCACCCCATGCAAGCCCCAGAGAGCATTAAATAATTTACCTACCATGTAAATTCCTCGCATCGCTTGGTTGCTAGCAGGTTACTAGAGACTGTCAGTCTCAAAAAGGGGTTATGCAGGCAAAATGTTTGGGAACCCCCTTGTAAACATAATCTAGTTATTGTCCAACACGAAGTGAGGTTTGGGGCTTGGTTTACAGCACTTTGCCTGCCTACCACCATGGCAAACATGCTAGTAAAATCATTTGAACCTTTTATTAAAGGTAAAGCAGGACAAACAGTTACAGCACTTGGAATGTAAAGTACTAGCCTTTCATTTGAACACTATCCTTTTCTTTCTCTCTCAAGCTAGGGAGTTTTTAGAAGGAAAACACTTCTAAAATCATTTGGGTGCGTCTCAGTTGGTATCAAAGACAGTAGCAACTGCCCTTTTGGGGACAGGAGGGTGAGATGAGCTGGAGTTAAAGTCTGATCCCATTTCATCCCAGCTGGTGTCTGGGAGGCAGCTGGGGAGGGGATAGGTGGCAGTGTCATTGGGGTACCTCTCTCTGGTCATCTGGTGAGAACATTTCTCAGAGCGACCCGGCTGCTAACGGCCCAGAGTCCCAGATGGTGGGGGTGGCAGGCATGATGGGGAGAAGCCCCTGACTGAGAATCAGACACTCGCCACATTCCCCTCACACACCAGAGCCTAGGGGGGCCCAGGCTGGTAGATTTTGTGGGCCCCCATAGGCTCCAGGGTGCAGCCAAAAATGAGGGGCTCAGTGTGTGGGAAGGGGCTGCCAGGAAGTGGGTCTGGGAGGGGGAGTGAGAGACGGAGGAGGGAGGCAGGGTCTAGGTAAGAGGGGGCGCTTTGGGCAGCTCGTCGGGGATGCACATGGCTCTGTGCCACTTACTGCTCCGCTGAGCTAGGACTGTGGCCCATCGCAGCAGCAGGGGAACAGCCCCCAGGCAGAGCTCTGCTGTGCTGGCCAGGAGGAGGGGGAGCGGCAGTGCACAGAGCTGTTTCCTGCACCTGCCAGGCAGATCTGGCTTTGGCTGGCCTGATACTGGCCAGAGAGGTTTGCCCTCCCCCACTGCAGTGGGGAGCCAATGTTGCTGCGCCATCCCTTGGGGGGCTGGAGCGCCAGCACGGGCTCCCCACTACTAGGGGGAGCCTTGGAGGCCAGATCCAGGCAAGCTAGGGGCTGGATCTGGCTCCTGGGCCTTAGGTTTCCCACCCCACTATATGGGATCAAACCAGCAGGCGCTGCCATCTCCAGCCTTGGGCAGTTTGGTTCCTGCTACCTCATCCTGCAATGCACCTGCCACCATGACACAGGGGCAGGCTCCCCAGGGCCCATGCAGACGCAGAAGGGCCAGGGTTCTCTATGCGCCCTGTGACTCAGAGCAGGGGGCCGCCCAGCAGTCAGGACAGCGGCAATCACAGGGCACCAGCGTTAGCTCCAGGTGTAAGTGCCCCCCTTCTATGCCCAAGGTACCTTTGGAATTTAAGGGCAACCCGACACCCACGTCATCCTTTCCTTGAGGCCCCCCGCCCGCTGCTCGCTCCCCCACCCGTCACTGACGGACTGGACTAGGGCTGGGAGTTGGGCGTTGGAAGGGGACTGGGATGGATGCTGGCTCTGGGAGTGGGCTCAGGAGGGAGGACAGTGCAGCGAGGCTGGGGCAGTCTCCCTGCCCGCTCGGCCGATCCAGGGTCTGCCCAAAGCTAGACAGTGGCAGTAGTTGCTCCACAGGCGCTGCCCCCGGAACGCAGTGGCCAGAGAGAGCAGGGTGCCCCCGCTCCAAGGAGCCAATGCCCCGCACCAGTAGCTCTTCCCAGCCATGCGGCTGCACTGCCTTCAGCCCGGTCACTAGTATCAGAGCCCAAGCAGCATCGGCAGCTGGGGGCGGGCTTTTGGCCACAGTGGATTGGCAGATGCCCATGTCAATCTTCAGGCAGACATTTGTATCCACACACCACTCCTGGAAGTGACCCACCCGCGGCTGTGGCCCCAGCAGTGAGGGGCATGTGACTCTGCACGCTGCCCCTCACGGTGGCCAGGGGGAGCAGTGCCAGCAGTTTCCTGTTCCCCGGCCAATGGGAGCTGGGGTGGGCGGTGCTTGCAGGTAGGGACAGCACCCCAGCCCATGGGAACATGCTGGCCCCTCCTGGGGTGGGCTAATGGCGTGGGGCTAGGGCAGGCAGCCTGCCCAGTGTTCATTGTAATCAACTGGGGAGACTCTCCGGGATTGGCCAGACAATTGCAATTGACAGGGGATGTAGGGTGAGCAACTGTCTATGAAACAAACCCATTTCCTGACACTGACAGACCCTTGCACCTTGGTTTCCCTCCTACTGCCAGGTCTGTCCCTCTGCAAGCATGGAACTGAAAACCTGTTATTTGGGACAGTGTTTGCCTTGTTGCTCATCGGGGACCTCTGGGTGTAGAAACCTCTGCCCCTGCATGCAGCAGTAAAACGGAGGGCTAATCACAGAGCCAACAGGCCATTTCTTTAGTAAGCTGCTAGTAATTCGCTTCTGTTCTCATGCTGCTACAGCCAGGGAGCTCAACTTCGCTCGTCGCGTAAGCAGGAGGCCCTGGAAACCCTGCACATAGCGGAGACTTTAATCAATCTCAAGGCATTTAACACAGCTGCAAAGAAACAGGCCCAGGCTCTTCCTTCTCAAGGATTTCTGCTTTCCAAGGGGTAAGTCATGCTGGTACAACACGACAGCTGTGTTACCATGCGGCAGTGCCCCCGATTCTCGCACTGCAGCTGGCAAGACTGCAATGGATTCTCACAGACGGGTGTTTTACATAACTCTGGAAACCCTGCTGGGCACTTTTTCCACCTGGGAAAAGCATTTCCCACTGAATAAAAGGGTTCACTGAGCGCACACCCAAGCGGATTTATTGACTTCAACAACTTGGACTCACAGCGGAGTCACGTGTTGTCCAGAAAGACCTGGCCCAGAACGGCAAGTCTGGAGGTAAAAGGCTGAGTGGGGCAGCTCAGGAGAGGGACCCTCCTCTTGGTGATCTTCTCTGGGTTCCTTCCCTTCCCGCTGCTCTCTGCGGTGGTGTCTGCAGAGCCTGCCTGGCTCCCCCCCCGACTGTGGGCTGCAGTCCTTGTGAACATGGACTTCCTCTTCCTCTTCAGAAAGTGAAACTCTCTCATTAAGTCTTGCACTTCCCACTGCTCTTCCTTCTGCTTCCTGCAGCAGTGCAAGGCAGCAGGGTCTATGGGGTGAGCTTCGGTGTTGAAGACGTATCCGCCAGCACCAAGGATGCACTCCCCGTAAGGCATGGGCACCACATCAAAGGACGACCCATTGTTGTGAATGAAGTTGTCGGGGTCGAAGAGAAGATACAAGTATTTCACGGTTTCGGCCAAGAAGAAGGACTCCATACGATTATCCAGTCGGTGATCCCTCAGGTCTTTGATCTGTAAGAGCAGAGCAAGTGGATTATGTCTGCCCTGACCTCAGAGCCTCGTGAAGTACAAACCAGTCAGCGTGGAATTCATCCCTATGCAAAAGCAAGCTAGGGAATCACAGCCGATCCTTACCCAGAGGCCTTGCTATTTGACTTGATTTCAGATTGCTCACTTCTAGCCGTCTCTTTGTGGATGTTTTACCCAGCTGCAATGTGTAGCAGTTACAGCAAGCGACTGCGAATCAGGAGGCGAGTTCTAAGCTAAGAATTTCCATTGTGACTTGGCGACATGAAGTGAGTAGCCCACCATCGCTCACCCTGTAAAATGGGGACTTACCTACTTCAGTTGTGAGGATAAATTCTCAGTGCTCGTGCATTAATCATTCATCGTGACAGGTATTAGAGAAGTGTACAGAAACCACTGCTACAGGCTCATGCCAAGGCAATGCAGACCTGTACCACTCCAGCAAACCGCAGCTCCTTAGCACACAGTGGGAGCATACCCTGGCCGTGCCTCCTCCCCAGTCCCTTAGACCCTCAGAGGCACTAGGAGGAAGCAGTCCCTGTGCTGAGGGCAAAGGGAAGCGGGGAGGCTTTTTGTGCCTTACACAGCAGCTCCTTGACTAATCTGGGAATGGACTTACTCCACGAAGTATGACAAGGGCTACAGATTCAGTTTTACAAGGAACAGTTTGATCTGCCTTAAAAAGAAAAAAGGAGAAAACTAACCGTGGGGCCCAGACTGTCCACTGAGTTCTTGGACTGCACTGAAGACAACTTTTTATTTCCGAAGGCTGGAAAACCTACTGGGGGGAAGCTGTTCTAGGTTTGATTTTAACAAATAGGGAGGAACAGGTTGAGAATCTGGAAGTGGAAGGCAGCTTGGGAGAAAGTGACCATGAAATCACAGAGTTAAGGAATGGTAGAAGGGAGAACAGCAAAACAGAGACCATGGATTTCAGGAAGGCAGATTTTGGGTAAGCTCAGAGAGCTGGTAGGTAAGGTCCCACCATGGGAAGCAAGACTAAGGGGAAAAACAACTGAGGAGAGTTGTCCGTTTTTCAAAGGGCCGTTATTAAGGGCCCAAAAGCAAGCTATTCCGCTGCGTGGGAAAGATAGAAAGTATGGCAAAAGGTCACCGTGGCTTACCCAGGAGATCTTGCATGATCTAAAACTCAAAAAGGAGTCATATAAAAAGTGGAAACTAGGTCAAATTACAAAGGATGAATATAAGCAAACAACACAAGTATGCGAGGGCAAGATTAGAAAGGCAAAGGCACAAAACCAGCTCAAACTAGCCACAAAGGGAAACAAGAAAACATTCTATAAATATATTAGAAGCAAGAGGAAGACCAAGGACAGGGTAGGCCCACCGCTCAATGAGAAGGGAGAAATAATAACAGGAAACTCTGAAATGGCAGAGGTGCTTAACAACTTCGTTTTGGTCTTCACCAAGAAGTCTGATGATGAAGGAATGCCCAACAGTGAATGCTAGTGGGACGGGGTAGGTTTAGAAGATAAATAAAAAAAGAACAAGTTAAAAATCACTTAGAAAAGTGAGATGTCTGCAAGTCACCAGGCCTGATGAAATGCATCCTAAAATACTCAAGGAGCAGAGAGAGGAGGTATCTAAGCCTCTAGCTATCATCTTTGAAAAATCATGGAAGACAGGAGATTCCAGAAGACTGGAAAAGGGCAAATCTAGTGCCCATCTATGAAAAGGGAAATAAGAACAACCCAGGAAACTACAGACCAGTCAATTTAACTTCTGTGCCAGGAAAGATAGTGGAGCAAGTAATTAAGAAATTGATCTGCAAACACCTGGAACTTAATAAGGTGATAGGTAACAGCCAGCATGGATTTGTAAAGAACAAATAATGTCAAACCAATCTGATAGCTTTCTTTGATAGGATAACGAGTCTTGTGGATAAGAGAGAAGCGGTTGAGGTGGTATACCTGGACTTTAGTAAGGCATCGGATACGGTCTCGCATATTCTTATCAATAAACCAGGCACATACAACTTAGATGGGGATATTATAAGGTGGGTGCATAACTGTCTGGATAATAACTACTCTCTGAGAATGGTTAATGGTTCACAATCCTGCTGGAAAGGTATAACAAGTGGGGTTCCGCAGGGGTCTGTTTTGGGACTGGTTCTGTTCAATATCTTCATCAATGATTTAGATGTTGGCATTCAAAGTACGCTTATTAAGTTTGCAGATGATACCAAGCTGGGAGGGGTTGCAACTGCTTTGGAGGATAGGGTCATAATTCAAAATGACCTGGAAAAACTGGAGAAATGGTCTGAGGTAAACAGAATGAAGTTTAATAAGGACAAATGCAAAGTGCTCCACTTACGAAGGAACAATCAGTTTCACACACACAGAATGGGAAGTGACTGTCTAGGAAGGAATCCTGGAAAAAGGGACCTAGGGGCCATAGCAGACCACAAGCTAAGTGACTCAACAGTATGATGCTGTTGCAAAAAAAACAAACATGATTCTGGGATTCATTAACAGAAATGTGAGCAAGACACAAGTAGTCATTCTTCTGCTCTACTCTGCGTTGATTAGCCCTCAATTGGAGTATTGTGTCCAGTTCTGGGCACCACATTTGAAGGAAGATGGAGAAATTGGAGAAGGTCCAGAGAAGAGCAACAAGAATGATTAAAGATCTAGAGAACACGACCTAGGAAGGAAGACTGAAAGAACTGGGCTTGTTTTGTTTGGAAAGGAGACGACAGAGAGGGCACATGAGAGCAGTTTTCAGGTACCTAAAAGGGTGTCACAAGGAGGAGGGAGAAAAATTGTTCTCCTTAGCCTCTGAGGATAGAACAAGAAGCAATGGGCTTAAACTGCAGCAAGGGAGGTTTAGATTGGACATTAAGAAAAGCTTCCTGCCTGTCAGGGTGGTCAAACACTGGAATAAGTTGCCTAGGGAGGTTGTGGAATCTCCATCCCTGGGGATATTTAAGAGTAGGTTAGATAAATGTCTATCAGGGATGGTCTAGACCAGGGGTGTCCAAACTTTTTTCAAAGAGGGCCAGATTTGATGAAGTGAACATGCGTGAGGGCCGACCATTTTGCCTGACATTCTTTGAACCATTAAAATTAAATGCAAATTAGCTATTTTATGCAAAGTTTATTGCAAACGGCATACTTTTCATTTCGTCACATGGATGACAAATCTAAACTGGTATTAAATCACTCTGCCTTTTATATCTGAAGGCCAGATGAAAAGAAAATCCAGGAAGCTGAAATATATGTCAGGAACATTGTAAAGTACATTACATATTATTGGTAATAAAGGTTGCCTGTCAACTTTTAAGTTCAAAAAATACGAACAGGAACATAACACCAAGTATACATGTTGTGTCAAATATATTTATAACTGATTTAGACCAACTGACATTAACTGAGATTTTACAATGTATTCATCTCAATACATATGGATTCGTTGGGGGCCATAAAAGATAGATATTGCCAAATTACCTGTGGGGCCATATTAAACCGGAACACGGGCCACAACTGGCCCCCGGGCCGGACTTTGGACATGCCTGGTCTAGACAGTACTGGGTCCTGCCATGAGGGCAGGGGACTGGACTCGATGACTCTTGAGGTCCCTTCCAGTCCTAGTGTTCTAGGAAAACCTCCAGCTCTGCTACTCCTGAGCAACCAGCCAGACTGCAAACATCCTCCCTCCTCAGCAAATGATCAAGAGAGCGGCATCTGCTGGTTGGAAGCTGGTTTTCAGTACACACTTACTGTTGCAAATCCACAATCCACCTTGCTGGTTTTCTCTATGGACTCCACAGCATCTCTCCCCAGTTCTAAGAGGGTGGGATCTCGTGTGGCACGGTACAGGTACATGGCACTCTCAATCAGCTCTGCAAAACCCAGCAACAAAGACATTGCTACATCACTGCCACTCACACAGATTCATAAGCCCTGCACATCGCCCCTGGCTCACCCCCCGACGACAAGCCAAGTCCGAAAGTGAACATTTTGAACTGAGATGACCTGTTCACTATGCCCCCCCCATCTCACGTTTGTGGGTTGGGAATAAAGTTAAAAAAAATATTTAAAATTAGCTTGCCCCAATTTGGAAAATTGCTTTTAGATGGCAATTCTGCATTAGAAAATTCCAGCCCCATTAAAAAAGTTGTATATTATTTTATAAGCCACTGAAAGAGAGGGTTTCCTAATGGGCCACATGGAAACAGACATGGCTGCATCTTCTCTTTTCCTTACTACTGAAACGTTGCTACTGTGATGCTGTAATACACAGGTAAAATTAGTGTTGCTGAGAGTTTTTGGTAAAAAAAAAAAAAAAAGTCCCATTTACATGCCACCCAGAGAATACTACAGGCAGTCCCCGGGTTACGTACAAGATAGGGACTGTAGGTTTGTTCTTAAGTTGAATCTGTATGTAAGTCGGAACTGGCGTCAGCCGCTGCTGAAACTGATCAGTTTCAACAGCGGCTGAATCTGGCTTACATACAGATCTGACTTACATACAGATTCAACTTAAGAAACCCAGGCGTCCCCAAATCAGCTGCTGCTGAAACTGATCAGCGGCTGATTCCAGGAAGCCTGGGGCAGAGCAACTCTACCTCGGGCTTCCTGTAGTCAGCCGCTGGTCAGTTTCAGCAGCGGCTGACTTGGGGATGCCTGGGGCAGAGCGGCTGGGGTGCTGCTGGGTTGCTCCAGTAGCGCTCCTCGGCGCTACTGGAGCAACGCAGCAGCACCCCAGCTGCTCTGCTTCAGGCGTCCCCAAGTCAGCCGCTGCTGAAACTGACCAGCAGCGGCTGAATCAGGACTCCTGGGGCAGAGCTGCTGGGGTGCTGCTGGGTTGGTCCGGAGCAGCACTGCGGGACCAACCTGGCAGCCCCCAGCTGCTCTACTCCAGGGGTAGGCAAGAAAAGCCTGGTCTGCTGGGGGGAGGGGGAGAACTAGCTGCTCCCCCCCCCAGCAGACCAGGGAGACGGGGGTGGGGACCCCCAAGTCCTCCACGGCTTTGCTCCGTCTCCCTGGTCTGCTGACCTGGGAGACACGGAGCAAAGTCGCAGAGCACGCGGGCAGCGGGAGAGTCCAGGCACGCCACGCTGTCCCACTGCTGGCTTGCTCCAAGGCTTTGCTCCCCATCTCCCTGGTCTGCTGGTCAGACCAGGGAGACGGGGAGCAAAGCCTTGGAGCACGCCCGCAGCGGGACAGCCCAGGTGCGCCTGGGCTGTCCTGCCGCCGGCTTTCCCAGCGGCTTTGCAAAGCCGCCGAGGGGCTGGGGCTGCGGGGCAGCCCAGGCGTGCCTGGGCTGTCCTGCCGCCAGCTTCCCGCGCGGCTTTGCAAAGCCTCGGGGGAAGCCGGCGGCGGGACAGCCCATGCGCGCCTGGGCTGCCCGAGCCCCTCTGCGGCTTTGCTCCGCGTCTTTCTGGTCTGCAGACCAGGGAGACGCGGAGCAGCTTTTCTCGCCCCGGAGTACATGGGCAGCGGGACCGCGAGGTCCCACACTCCGTGTCCTCTGGGGCGAGAAAAGCCGCGTTCGTAACTGCGGATCCGACGTAAGTCGGATCCGCGTAAGTCGGGGACTGCCTGTATTATGCTGTTGTAACAGCCACTCAGGGAATTCAAATTAACAAAACCCTCTTGCAGACTTACATGATTCAGGTGCACAAGTAAATGAAGTAGAACCATTATGTGTTATAAGAAACGGAAAAGGGAAATTAATGACCGTGTTACAGAAAAGAACAAAGGAACAAGGAAGAATCCTTTTCTAGTTTCAGAGAGGATCTTACATCACTGGATTATTTGTGTTACTCAACTGCAATAAGGTTAATAAAACCAGAGGAATAGTAAAAGTCCGCTTTACTTTATGCACCTCATTCAGCAAAACTAGACTGATCTGTATATGGTCAATTTCACTTTCTAGTTACACTAGTACACAATTCGTGTGCAAGTGCATATTTACATCAAAAAAAAATCTTTTTACTGCTTTAGAACTTGAGGACACCTGACTGATGCAGCTCTTTTTTAACAGCACAACTGCTACATTTTAGGCTTAATCCACTTGGCATGACCTTTTTTAAGAAGTGGACAATGGTTAGGTGCCTTTATAATGTAGGCCCACCTATAGTGAAAGTCAGACTATAATTTGTGCCTTGCCAAAAATGAAGAATACAAATGGGAGTGCATTGGGACTGAAGTAATTATGGCACTAGCATAGATCTTGTAGGCTAGAGGTGAAATAGTATTTAATTACTACACCAGAGTTAAAGCAGGATTCAATATCAATGTTTACCAGGTCTAAGCGGGTACCCTTCTCGCTTCTCCACTGTATAGCCCTGGGGAATGTTGTAAAACTCGGGTAGCCCACCAAACTGTTTCCAAACCGTGTAATAATTGAGGAATGTTCGCATGGCATTATTGATGTCTCCTATTAAGCTCTGTGAAAAGAAAGAAAAGAGAACACCTAGAGAAGCGATTCAGTTGGGGAAGAACAAATTACATAGACTCTTTTGTAGGAAAGCCCTCTATCACAGTCATTACATGAGAAGCCAATGAGCTGTGCAGTGTGGAACTTGTATAAAAAAACAACCCCCCCCATAAACCCAGAACTTTGTGGGCACAACCCAAAAAATCATGTTACCATCTACATGTTTTGTTCATCTTTAAGGTGCTACCAGATTATTTGTTGCATTTTAAGGTTTTCCTGTTCCAGGCTCACTCGGCTGCCCCTCTGAAGCTTGTGTCATATTCAGACAGATAAGGGAAGCTGAAACTAAAGAGGATAGAGGTGACACTTTTTGGACCCTCCCTTCTGCCTGACTCACAGTGCACATTCCCTCTAGGGCTTCCCTGACTCATTCGAAGACACTCTTCCTTTCAGTTCAGCAGCAGAGGGGCTGCTGCTGGGGCTGTCAACTACAGGACACCAGAGAGGAGTGAGAACTGCTCCATAAGCAATTCTCATTGCAAGAAATGCATTCAAACATGGAAAGCATTTAGGATGAAAGGGGGTGGGGGTGGGGAGAGAAGAGATTTGGTCTCTTTTCTTAGGTTCCCAGCTGCATAACAACTATATTAGGCAAGCAGGTGACAATATGGCTGTCCCCATTCACACTTCATATATGGAGTCAAATTCAGCTCTGCTGAAGGCTGCAAGAGGTGAAGTTTCTCTGCACTACACATCAGAGCCAGGCTTTACCCAGGGCAGGAGACAAAGCTATCCTGTGTGTTTGTGGTACAGATAGGCCCAAGACAGGGAGGAACAAGGTTAGCGTACGTTATTTCTCTTCATACCTGCAAGCCTGGCCAGTAGGCCTCCAGAGACTGAAAGACAGGCATGGACACTGTCCCTTTGTACATCTGAACCCAGAGATACCAGTCTTCAAATTTTGTGTAGTTACTAATGGCTTTGTTATAATCTAAAGAGAAGCAGAGGACGAGAATTTAACACAGCCAAGTTTTTAAACAACAGCCCCTTTCCACTGTGGTCTACTCAAATTAGCACCAAGAACATTCGTTCATACAGAACACTCTCAAATCTTACAAGGTTTTATTGGTACAAAATGATCGCTACAGGAAACAGTGTAGAAAATTTTGTCTAACTTCTAGCACCTTCTTACTAAAAGAAAGTCTAAAAGACGAAACACCGAAAGAAACAAGTTTAGCTCAAAAAATACCCGAGTACTAGCCTACACCTACTGAAATCAACGGGAGGCCAGAATCTCACCCAGAGAGCTGAAGAGGCCTCAGTATGGAGGTGCTTAAGGTTGCATTTCCTGGGCCTCTCTCTGCACATAGATACCTGTCCCAAGGCTGTGTCTTAAGTGTACCTACAATCTGGTGGAAAACGGCACAATCATCCAGTGGACGAGTCTCACCTAGGAACATGGACATCAGCTCTTCGTCATGCAGAAGAACTGCTCCTTTAACAAGATATTCAAAGTAGGAATCTACCCCAGCCCCGATGCCTGCGTCTTGGGCTACCCATTTGGCAGTTACAACATCAATGTGGTTACCAACCTGTGGGAAAAGGAAGGTTTTAAAGACATGCCAAAGCTTGCTGTTAATGCTACATTCTAAAGACAATCATCTCTTTCTGTAATGGTTTGGAAAGACATGGATTCCAAACACTTGGCAATCTTTATGAAATACAGACACATACAGCAATACGACATGAGCATTGCTGCCCTCATCTTATTACGAATTTGCAAGTTTCAAGTTGAATTGTTTCCACAACTATACCTGGTTTGTCAACAGGGGGATGTAAACAATATTCAGGAAGCCATTACTTTGCATTTTTAATGTGCAATATTAATGTCTCATTGGTGTAACATTTTACCTAGGATCTTATTGATTACAAGGCCATAAAGTGCAGCTTTATTTGATCAGAATTCTAGGACTACAGAATAGTGCAACTGCATTTTTCTGAAACTCCAGATGATTTTAAGGTAGGAGACTCTTTATACACAAGGAAAATATCCTATCTGTGGCACTCAAGTTTTAGAGCATGGCATTATGGAACTGGACCAGACCATAACTATATGCTTAGAGATTTTTCTCTGTCAGAGTACATGTGTGGAAAGCTTTGTATTTTATTTAAATTTGCCAGCTTCCTCATTTGAGGTCTACCTACTTATGGAGATGAACATTTTTAAACTTCAGAAATTTCCAAGATTTGTGTATAAAATGCAAGTACCAGGAGAAATATACGTATATTTTCAGTATGGTGAAATTGTATTTTAACACTCGCTTTCAAAGCCATCAATTGACAGGCCTTGATTTAAAAAAAGGTAATCTTTGACACAGACTATACTTGAAGTTCCAGTACTAAGGCAGTGTTTTAAGGAGACTGTGAATCAGCAAGGACAGGGAGCATAAGGAAAGCTGAGTTATAAAACTATAAAACTGTGAAAACTAAAATATATTTGCCCACCTGCCTCTTCTGTGTGGAATACAAGAACTGTGTAATACAGCTACAGCAGATACAGTATTTAACTGACGTTAGAGGTGTTCTGAAACAGTAGGCTGTGCGCCACCTATAGCATGATACCCCAAGGTATCATTCATTGAAGGCTAACGCTTGGTTATCTACCCTGGCTTACCTAGTACTGTCCCCCGACACAGTATATACAAGAAGAATATAAGCATAACACGAAAGGCATTCCCCCCCACTCACCAATCCAATATCTGAACGATTTTTCCAAAGGGCCTTAAGTGCTTTTCTGGCTACATTCTCAAAAACGGGGTCACCCGTAAGATGGCTTAATGTAGCAAATTCCACTATGAATGTACCGATACCAGCAGTACAGGTAACTGGGGTCTCTCCGGGGTTTACTCCATGCAGCAAATTCACTGTCCCATATGGCATGCCAGTTGGGGTCTGAAAAGCTGAAACATCAGAATTGAGATTCATGGGAGAGTGTTCGGCATCCATCACCAGACAACATTTAACAGGCTGTCGACAGGTGGAACCTCTCTAGCCCAGCACCCTCATGACCTGACCGGTGCCAAACCAAAGAGTTTGCCAGATCACAGGAGGTCAATATTGTTCAGCGGCATTCACAACGCTTCCACTGCTTGCTGGGCTCTTAGAAGACATTTGGGGTAAATTAGAGCTAAAAAACAGCGCAGAATACTGACAGCTAGGACTGGTGGGACAGCAGGAACCTTGGCCACACCTGGGATTTGTGGACCTCCAGCTGACTCAAATCATGCTGGACCACAGATGTTACTGGACTAGAGAGGTTCAACGAGAATTACTGCCTGTGTCTCTCATTCAAATGCATGAAAGCTAGCCAGAGACTAGGGCTTGGGGTAGCCCCAACAAGCATAGCAATAGATGGGTGATGGTACCACAGCCCAGTATGGGAATAAAGAGGGGGGAAGCCAGAAGGCTAGAGAACAAGTGCGAGGCATTGACTGTGGTGCCCTATCACTTAGCGCACAATGTTCGAGGTACACCTGCTTCACTGCACAAGTGATGATCTCTGTGAGATACAAACATTAAACAGCTGCCGAATACAGTCCTGTGCCCTGGCTAAGGTGCATGAAAACATTACGACTCTCATACTTGGTCTGCTTATCTTAATGGAAGCCCACAATAGAGTTTGCACATTTTCTACCTCTCGAGACCATTTAATGTTCTTTTAACATCTTTTTTTTTTATATTTTGCATGGCATAACCACTATATCTGATGGTGTACATTCATGCGACTGAAAATGCCATGTTCTAGGTGTCTCCTGCAGGCATTACACATACTTAAGGCTGTCATTTCAGGACAGCCTCACATAAGGTATTTTGTCTCAAGAGACCCATCAGTCCTTCATTTGGTAACCATGCCACAGCTGCTTTGGAAGCTTCAGAGGTTTCCATGTGGATTGTACAGGACATAGGAGAGCACAGGCCCCTTTTCCCCAAAGTCAGTAACATCAAAATACTTGTATATCAATGCAGCTCTGACAAATTATGGGTGTTTAATGCAACCAATTAGGCATCCCCTACGATTCCAGTGATCTGGGGGGACCATTTTAGATGCTGAAGTGATGCTACTTGCATTACTACTGTCTAATGAACCTGGCAAATACTATCCAGAACAATGCAGAGAGAAGTCAGATCTACAGCTCTGGAAAGGCTCTCTCACCTGGCAGGAGTTTACGAGCAGCTTCTTCAGCCATCCTCAGAAGAGGTCCCGAGCACGGCCATCCTGCTTCCACTTCAACACCAGCTTTCTTAGACAGCAAATGAGCAGACAGGAGACCACCTACCACTGGAACAGCACAAAGGGAAGGGCTCATTAGGAAGTTAAAGGAGGAACGAAGTGAGTTTTCCCCTCAAAACACCCAAATCAGCAGCATTTTATTGTGTAATTAGGAACTTGTGGGTGGGAAGGGGGAAGACAGATGGCGCATTTGTATTGTCTAAGAAGGTAGTAAGCAAAGATGTTTTGCAAAGAAAAAAGTTGGATTATCTTTATCGTTACTTCCTTGTAAACTATCAGAAAGAACTGGAAGAACTTCTTTTAGTTCACTGAATTAGAAACAGCAGACTTCACCTATGCCCATTTAGCTGTATTACTCTAGAGACAAGCAAAGAACTTCTCATTTTATGACATCTGAATAAAATATGAGCAACTGAAAGGGAAAAGAGTGTGTGGGGTTGTTTTGTATTTTAAATAAGAGTTTAGAATTCGTGTAACACAGCAGCCATAAGCCACATGCTATTAGTGTGTAAAATATTTTAGCAGAAACTGTCTCAGGGTGCAGAAGCCAGCAGAGCAGTGGAGGAGCCAGGGGCTTAGAGAAGGGGCGGAACAGGGGTACTTGGATGTGAGGCAGATCCTGGCCTGACTTAAATTCAAGAAGTGATCTTGTGCTTAAAATAGTTGGAGACCACTGATGTAAACTATACATCTGGAAGCATTCAAGAAGGCGGGGAGGAAATGCACAATGAAGGACGGGAGGTGTATTTTTCTTTGTTTAGTTTGTATACAGCAGAATTCAATTCCAACTGCTGCTCTGCATTGCCCCTCTACACAACACACAAATTCTGAAGTCAGACTGACACACAAATGATTTCCAGGTTAACCTAGTCTAGCGCCCAGCTCACCTCGGATGTTGGTTTCAAAGACAGATGCATTTACGTCAATATTAAAATCCACCCCCTCCTGCAGCACATTGACAACCCTCTGGAACTCTGAAACATTTCCCAAAATCTGGAAAAAGACAAGGAAGACATGACATAAGACATCTCAGCAGCTTCACTGTAGGGTTCGGTACTGTTTTAGATCTTTTTCCCTTGACCCTAACTGGGAGCAGAGGCTGCTGACTCATGAAATTGAGATTACAGAAGATGCTGAGAAAATGATTCCTACTTGACTTCAAAGCCTGTCTCGTCTCATTCTGGATTCTTATGCCATATTTAGAAGGCCTCAGTGACTGGGCACTCCAGGCACCTGCATCTCAGTGCTGCAGTGAAGTCAATGCAAGCTCTCCCTCGCTCAATTAATGCATTACTCTCAAGTGGTGAAGACCTGAGAGGAACAGAGGTGGCTCTAGACTTCTAATGCAGGACATTTAAAAAGTTCAGGAAAAAAACATTTTATGAAATAAAACAGAGGGAAATGGACAAGAAGAGGCTATAACTGAGCAAGGTACTTACTAGTAGAGTGTCCAAAGCATCAATCAAGGTGAGAGAAAAACTGAAAGAACAGAAGGCAGTGTAATGAAATGCCAATGAGATTGTCAGCATTTCTGCTGCTTGACAGGAACAAATGGGATGCTTGGATATTTAACAATTGATAGTCTAACTACAACACCGGTGGCTAAAAGGTAACAGCGGGAAGCCCCCTAAGCTGTGTATAGAGAAGGCTGGGAATCCTACCCACATGGCATCAGAGACCCGCACGAAATCATCCTGCGGGATCGGTCAGGTCACAACCTTTGCCCTAATGCCACCCCTGAAAGCAGGACTCCAGTGCAGAGCCGGCACGAGGCAGAACGAAGATAAAAGTAACCTGCAGCCTTAGTGGGAAAATACCCCCCCCCATTATCCACTGGCCTGAAGTCACCCCAGTCTCTCTTCTTACTGAGTGTTCACAGACCCCCGCCCTCCGGGCTCGCGGCGATCGCCCCTCCCCCTGTACCTGTCTCCCCCCCCCCCCCCCCCCGCTCCGGGCTCGCAGTGATCGCCCCTCCCCCGCTCCGCGCTACCCCCCCTCCCCGGTACCTGCTTCCCCCTCCGGGTTCGCGGCGATCGCCCCCCCCAGTACCTGCCCCCCCGGTACCTGCTTCCCCCCCCCCGGGCTCGCGGCGATCCCCCCCCCGTACCTGCCCCCCCGGGCTCGCGGCGATCCCCCCCCCGTACCTGCCCCCCCCCGGGCTCGCGGCGATCCCCCCCCCCCCCCCGTACCTGCCCCCCCCCGGGCTCGCGGCGATCCCCCCCGTACCTGCCCCCCCCGGGCTCGCGGCGATCCCCCCCCCCCGTACCTGCCCCCCCCCGGCTCGCGGCGATCCCCCCCCGTACCTGCCCCCCCCGGGCTCGCGGCGATCCCCCCCCCCCCCGTACCTGCCCCCCCCCGGCTCGCGGCGATCCCCCCCCCCGTACCTGCCCCCCCCCGGCTCGCGGCGATCCCCCCCCCGTACCTGCCCCCCCCGGGCTCGCGGCGATCCCCCCCCCGTACCTGCCCCAGGTGTCCTGCCCGTCGCACGTGAGCGGCCGCAGCTCGTCCAGCGGGAAGGCGCGGCGCAGGTAGCTCTCGTACGCGTGGTAGAACATGGCGCGCACGCGCCCCCTGCGGGCACACAAGGCGTCAGGCTCAGCCCCCCGCCCCGGGCCCCGCCCCGCCGCGCCCCGCCCCGCCGCTCACCGGTAGTGGGCGGAGTCTATCCCGCGGGCCGCCGCCCCCTCCCCGGCGCCCGGCAGGCGCAGGGCCCACAGGCAGCCCAGCAGGCAGCAGGAGCGGAGCATGGCGGGGACGGGGCAACGGGAGCCGCCCGTCGCGGCCGCACCGGCACTTCCGGGAACCGCCCCTTCCACGGGGCCACGCCCTCTTCCGGGAGGCCGGGTGGCGCATGCGCTCACGGCACCGCCCACTTCCGGGCTCCCTAGCGCTCGCACACAGCTCGCTCCCCGGAGTGGGTCGTGACTCAGAGCGAGGCTGCGGGTTCCCCTTCCGGGGCACGGGGCTCTGGCGGGGGGAGAGGCGCCAGGCCAAGCCCCGCCCCCTCGCCTTGCTCCCCAGAGTTCCTGAGGGCTCCCGGGTCCCGCCCCTTCCCGCCAGCGCGGCCATGTTGGAGCGCCCCGGAACGCGGCCACCCGCGCGGGAACGAGTCGGTACCTGCCCGCTCCCGTATTGGCCCGGCACAGACACAGACACCCAGCGCACAGGCCTCCAGCCTACAGGCACAGGCACAGCCACAGCCCTACAGGCACAGCCCTCCAGCCTACAGGCACAGGCACAGCCCTCCAGGCACAGCCACAGCCCTACAGGCACAGCCCTCCAGCCTACAGGCACAGGCACAGCCCTCCAGGCACAGGCACAGCCCTCCAGGCACAGCCCTCCAGCCTACAGGCACAGGCACAGCCCTCTGGTCGACAGGCACAGATACAGGCACAGGCCTCCAGCCTACAGGCACAGGCACAGCCCTCTGGTCGACAGGCACAGATACAGGCACAGGCCTCCAGCCTACAGGCACAGGCACAGCCCTCTGGTCGACAGGCACAGATACAGGCACAGGCCTCCAGCCTACAGGCACAGGCACAGCCCTCTGGTCGACAGGCACAGATACAGGCACAGGCCTCCAGCCTACAGGCACAGGCACAGCCCTCTGGTCGACAGGCACAGATACAGGCACAGGCCTCCAGCCTACAGGCACAGGCACAGCCCTCTGGTCGACAGGCACAGATACAGGCACAGGCCTCCAGCCTACAGGCACAGCCCTCTGGTCGACAGGCACAGATACAGGCACAGGCCTCCAGCCTACAGGCACAGCCCTCTGGTCGACAGGCACAGATACAGGCACAGGCCTCCAGCCTACAGGCACAGCCCTCCAGCCTATAGGCACAGCCACAGCCCTACAGACACAGCCCTCCAGCCTACAGGCACAGCCACAGCCCTCCAGCCTACAGGCACAGCCACAGTCCTCTGGTCGACAGGCACAGATACAGGCACAGGCCTCCAGCCTACAGGCACAGGCACAGCCCTCTGGTCGACAGGCACAGATACAGGCACAGCCCTCCAGCCTACAGTCACAGCCACAGCCCTACAGGCACAGCCACAGCCCTCCAGCCTACAGGCACAGGCACAGTCCTCTGGTCGACAGGCACAGGCCTCCAGCCTACAGGCACAGCCCTCCAGCGCACAGGCACAGCCCTCCAGCCTACAGGCAAAGGTACAGGCACAGCCTCAGCCCTACAGGTACAGGCACAGCCCTCCAGCCTACAGCCACAGCCACAGCCCTCCAGCCTACAGCCACAGATACAGGCACAGGCACAGCCCTCCAGCCTACAGGCACAGGCACAGCCCTCCAGCCTACAGGCACAGCCCTCTAGCCTACAGGCACAGCCCTCTAGCCTACAGGTACAGGCACAGCCCTCCAGCCTACAGGCCTACAGGCACAGCCCTCCAGCCTACAGGCACAGGCACAGCCCTACAGGCACAGCCCTCTAGCCTCCAGCCTACAGGCACAGCCTTCCAGCCTACAGGCACAGCCCTCCAGCCTACTGGCACAGATACAGGCACAGGCCTCCAGCCTACAGGCACAGGCACAGCCACAGCCCTCCAGCCTACAGGCACAGCCCTCCAGCCTACAGGCACAGACACAGCCACCCAGCGCACAGGCACAGCCATCCAGCCCACAGGCACAGGTACAGCCACCCAGCCCACAGGCACAGCCACAGCCATCCAGCCTACAGGTACAGAAACAGGCACAGTCATCTAGCCCACAGGTACAGGTTCAGCCATCCAGCCCACAGGCACAGTCATACAGCCCACAGGCACAGGCACAGCCATCCAGCCTACAGGCACAGTCATCCAGCCTACAGGTACAGGCACAGCCATCCAGCGCACAGGTCCAGCCATCCTGCCCACTGGCACTGCCACAGTCATCCAGCCTACAGGTACAGACACAGGCACAGTCACAGTCATCCAGCCTAGAGGTACAGGCGCAGGCACACACACTCCCACTCGGGGTGTCCGCTTCTGGAGGTTCAGTACCGTAACCCACATCCATGCACGCTGCTCAGTGTTACATTCTCCACCCAACATCTTTCTTAGGCCTCTCTTGCCTCGGAACTGCCCCTCTGCAAAACCAGTTCACTCCTTCCCATGTCACCTAAAGCCATTCCCTGAGACCCTGTAGTCCTCCCAGAACATACAGCAACGGGGACCCCTTCACCTCAACAATCAACTGCTCCTGCCATTGGCCTCTCTCTGATGGCCCTTTGCTGTCCCCCCAGCTACTGCTTCCCTTTTATCCAGAAGGCTTGTTACCCTGTCAAAGCTGTCGGTGGTTTGACATGATTTGTTTTTAACAAATCCATGCTGACGGTTACTTATCACCTTATTAGCTTCTAGGTATTTGCAAATGGATTCCTTGATTATTTGCTCCATTCCCTTTCCTGGTTCAGAAATTAAGCTGAAGTGTTGATGCACTCCAGCCAGCATCCCCCACAGGGAGTACATTTTAAATCCAGACACATCCTGGTTTTGAATGACTGGCAGTTACCCAATGCTTCCCTCCTCACACTTCGTGCAGTCTAGTATGGTCCCACTCCCACCCCCTCCACATGCGGACTCCAGTACCAGCATCAATTAACAATGACGGGTCCCCGGGGGTTTGATTAGTCCATAATAGTTCACATTGTCTCTTTAAAGCAGTTATTCCTGGAAGTGAGTGTGCATGCACATGGTGAAGGAGTGCAAGAGAGGCACATGCAGAGAAGAGATGGAAGGAAGGTGAAGGCATGTGGCAGTCTAGGTCTTGGCCTGCCAAAGCTGTGCTCTGTAGAAACCAAACAGATCAAGCAATTTGCTTTCAGAAAAGGGAAGGCTATGACCAGCCTCATAGCCTGACATGAGTAGCTGTGGGGCGTCATGTCATTGCCAGCTGACGTTTGTTAGTAGGAAAGGTACTCTAACTCTCAATCTTTAAGGGGATACATTTTTATTCACAGGTCCCTGTGTGCGGTACTCACAGCAGGCAGCAGAGAGGCGAGAGCTAGGTTTGGAGTAGTCTTTTGCAAAAATTGGTGTTCTTTGAAGAAAGTGCAAATTCTATGGACGGTGCTGGTGGGCTGGTTTCTTGGCTGGGTGTGTGACCACTAGGTGTCACTGCAGGTTTGCATACAAACAAAAAGTCACTGAATAATTTCCACATAGTGTTCATTTGCTGCAGTTGTAATTTAGGTTTCTAAGGCCATTTATCATAAAGCTGTTTGCTCTCTTATTCCATGGCTGAAGGCTGCTAGAGTATGTCTCACTACGCTCCTGGGAGAATCAAAGTATTGGAGTTGATTTCACTAAAAGCTGTCACAGCACATTATTGGAGCACATTTTATTAAAGTTCATTTTCCAGACTTGAATTTAACAGTTTTCTAGACCACTGTCATTTACCATACAGTGGAACAGTAATTTCTCTATCAAAGTCAGTTATTGAATTCTGAAAGTTGACTAAAGTATTTTTGAAACAGATACAGTATGTGACTTGAAAGAAAAACAGGAGGACAAGATGCTAGATTGGAAAAATGCAACAGTATCTTTCACAGGCTAGATGCTGGAATCTGGAGGACAGGACAGCAACAGTGAGAGTACAAATAACGGGATAAGAAAAGGCAGATTCCAAAGGTGAAATGGCAGAAATATCAGTGGGAGCATGTTAATTACGCATTGCATCCCTATGGGCACCTGGGAAATATAGTGGGAAAAAAATCTCCTTCTTCCTTCCTAGAATATGGCAAATAGAGTTTGGATAAAATGTTGCAAAGTACTCCTCATCTTTCAATCTGCTAAAGCCAGAGCCTGTCCAAGACCAAACTGAGAGTAGCAGAGGACAGTATAGATGCTGGTGAATCATTCCTTCAGGGCGTGATGAGAACAGGACTGTTTAGGTCAGAGGAGTAAGTGGTTCTAAAACGAGTCCTATTTATAATGGGTTCTATCCTGTGAAGTGCTAAGCACCATGGACAGGGCAACTGGTGAGGGGAGATCCAGGGAGTGACCAGCCATATGGCCCCCCCAGCCTGGGGAAGGGCCAGGATAACCCCTCTTCCCCAGATCCACTTCTGGCAGTAGGGTTCCGCCTCTCCCCACCTCACTGGCAGCGGCGGAGGAAGCAAAGCAACACAGTCCCAGCTCTGCTCCCCGGCTGTGTCACTCCACTCCCCCTGGTGAGTGCGGGGATGGTCCCGCCCCGAGCAACATGGCTGGAGTAGCAGAGTGAGTTGGAGCCGTTTCCCTGTCACTGCCAGTCGTTTTACAACAGGGAGGGCTGCTATGGGTGCCAGGTCCCCTCTGCTAGTCCCCCTGTTTTACCCCTTTTGCATATGGTGTTTGGGGGGCATGTGACCCTTCTTGCCCCCATGCAGTGCTCTGACCATGGGCTTCTATTGTAACAGCAGCTAGAGTGCCTATCGGCATGCAAAAGGCATCAGTGCCTTTCAGCAGGGGTTCTTAACCCCCAGGACATGCAGAGCTCTTCCTGGTGTACATCAGCTCAGCTAGATCTTTGCCTCGTTTTACAACAGGCTGCATGAAAAGCACCAGCAAAGTTGTACAGACGAAAACTTCATACAGACAATGGCTTGTTCATACTGCTCTATCCACTGAAATGTAGAAACGGTACTTCTGTGCCAATGGATGGTTAAACTGACAAAATAAGCACATTTTCAGTGGACTTTTGCAGGTGTATGTCTGATTTTTTAAGCAAGTGGTTTTAAAGTGAAGTGAAACGGGGTCTAGGCAAGACCAGTCAGACTCCTGCAAGGGGTACAGCAGTCTGGAAAGGTCTAAGCCGGGAGCTGCTGACAGGATCAGGCCCACTGTGTAACAGTTGAGAAGCAGGTGGATCCTGTATTGTGTGGGCTGAGGTGAAGTAGCATGGGAATGCCACATCATTTCTCAACTCCTGGCCGCTTTGCCTTTGAATCACGTTAGACATGAGAGCCCCAAACTGCCAATTTACCCTGCATCCCATGGAAACGACGCGGTGGGGCCACGCCCTTTGTTGCATGGTGTTTGGCGGCGGTGCTATGAAGAAGTCCGGCTCTGAATTGCTTGCACTTCTGGAGCATGTTAGAGAAATGGAAATTGCTGGAGCTTGTGTAGCACCTGCCTTTAGGATTTATAGTGAATACCAGGCAGTAGCACAACCAGTACCTTAATGGTAATAAACACAAATATGCCCTTGGCTAACTGACATACTGTAGAGAAATGGAAACTATTGGTCTGGTGGTGGTGAAATGTCTCATCTACTCCCCTAGACCATGCTAGTTACATGTGTCTGGCTCCAGGGGATGCAGAAAGGAATGTTAAGAGCAGTGCTTTCAAATGGACATTGTACATTACTAAAATATTTAGGCCACGTCAGGCTTAAGTGCTTCTTCAGCTATGTCACTGTACAGCTCCGACATTCAATCTCTCTCTCAAGGCCGCTGGTGCAGTAATAAAAAGTTTCATATGGCTGTGGAGGAGGGTGCCCTCTAATTGTTATGAGGGTGTTTAATGCTTTGGTTTATGAAATCCTTAACTGGTGACTTGTTCACTACATCTTATTATCGGGAGTAGTTTTGTTGCCCTGCCTGAAGATCTGAGGCCCATTAAGATGGAAACTGTATGTAAATCAGGATCCCCCATTAATATCTATAATTCATGCTGCAATGCCGGAGCTTGCTTATGACAAGAAACCATAAACAGGAATTTTATAAACACTAAAAATTGTTGTAAAGGTGGTTCACTTGGAATAATTTTCACTTGCAGGCTCATATCAATTCTTAATTTTAGTAGCACCCATAGCAGGATGGAAATGATGATTGATTTTTCTCCAGGTATTGTGGGTTGCTGCAATTGAGATTTCACTATAAAAGACTAGACATTTCAATTGCTTTTTATACATTCAGAATTGATTTTATTTGCTAAGCATGAGACTAAACTAATGAAAGGGCGGGCGGGGGGAGAATAACAAAGCACAGCCAAATGCTAGGGCTTACTGTACAGAAAATACAATGGGACCTTGTTTTCTTCTTTTGGGCGCAGTGAAATTATGTCGTCCAGTAGCTCAGGGGTGGGGAACCATTTTTGGATCAGGAGCCATACAAAAGTGAGAAGCAAAAAAAAAAAAAAACCAAACCCCAACCCCCCAAATCCTCATTCCCCATATTCCCCTTGCACACCAGAGCATGGGGGGGCCCAGCTAGTAGTAGATTGTGTGCTCTAGCCCCATGGGGAGATAGCGGGGGGAGGGGGCTGGAGCCTCGGGGGCCAGATCCAGGCAAGCCAGGGGTCACATCCAGCTCCCGGGCCTTAGGTTCTCCACCCCTGCTGTAGCTGAAAAAGAAAGAAGCATGCACACAGCTCTTCACATATGAATGACTGGATAGCCTATTGCTGTCCTGTTTCAAAATCAGATAGTCCTCTTGGGGAGCAAGGGGGAGGATGTGTATTCTTCAGAAAGGGTCAGAAACTGAGAGAAAGTATGTGTGGGGAAAGGCTGTAGCTGCTGATACAGAGGCAGCCGGCGGGGGCGGGGGGAGCGACTAGTTGAGGGACTCGACTACCTGAGAAGCCTAGGCTCATCAGGTACTCGACTAGTCGCTTCCTTCCCTAGCCTGCTGGTAGGTTCTCTTAACTGAACGTATTGTTAGTAAGTTACAGTTAGCGGGATGTGGATGGAACATGCATTGAATTACAGCATATACCTTCAGAGTCAGCATATGCTGCCTTTTTTGTCTCAATAGCTCTGCCTTCAAACCTGAAATTACTTCATTGTATTCACATAAGTTTGTCCTATTAAAGCCAGTCGGATAATGTCATCTCGGCTACAGCATGTCCTCTCACGTATTTTTTGATGGGAGTAAATAGCAAGTTCCTCCCTGATGGCGGTTGTGTTAGTCTGCGTGGGAAAACAATCTCCGATGCTGAAACCTGTTATCCTCTGTGAAATGTACTTGGATGCTCAGTAGTTTCAAATGTGTGACATCCAACTGAGTGTGCAAGCAGCCCAAGTGACTCTGCACAAGCACTCATTGAAAGAAAGGTGGAGCCCTGATCTGTGCTAAGGGGAATGGGCTGCTCTGTACCATAGAGTCACGCTAGAGGTAAAATCCTGCCCCTGTTGAAATCTATGGGCATTCTGACATTGAGTTCAGTGGAGCCAGGATTTCACCGCAGGAGAGACATCTGGACTGGCTGGAGTTGCTGAATGAACTGGCTGTGGCCATGTCTCCTCCAGACTGTTGTAGAGTGGGGCTGTCTCAATCCAGAGGGAGCAGCAGCCTTATTGAATGGGGGGTTTGAGCTCCATGATAGAAGCTGGGAGCCAGAGCCTAAGCTGGTGTAAATCAGCACAGACCCCCTGTGCCAGGTGACACCAGTTCAGAATCCAGCATACAGACTCCTAGGTTTTGTCACTAATGTCGTGTGAGCCGTTTCTTTGCTGGGCTTAGCCAGACTTTCCCATGGCTGTCTGCCTTGTAGGAAGGCAGGCTGTGCTTAGGGTCAGGGTGCTGCACGAGGGCTTCGGAGATCTGTGTTCAAATCCTCTCAAATACACCAGAAGGGTCTGTTTTAATCAGTGTGGCCACGGGGATCTGCCCTAGATGTGAGCTCCACTGACAGAAAATGGGTTAAGGTTTATAAAATGTCCCAGTGTCCTGTAACCACAAAGGTTAAGAAAAAAGGCGCCAAAGGGAGCCAGGCAGGCCGAATTAGCCCAACAAATAGACTCCTCATACAGTCCAAGGACTGCACTGATATCCGGCCTGGTAAACCAAAGGAGGATGTTGGTGTGTCAAAAATGGGAGCTCATTGGTGAGCAAAATCGTGAGGGCAAAAGCCATCCTGCCCATCGCTGCCTTTTTGCATCTGTAGGCGGGGGGTGTGTGTCGAATGCGGAAGGAACTCCTGAGTTTTGACTTGCCTGCATTGCACGTCAGAGACCCATCCTCCATTGATGAACCTTGAGGATCATCCTGGCGCCCAGGTGGTGCATCAGTAGAAAGGTCTGGTCATCACGGCTGCACCTGCCAGGACCCAGCCTGGTGTACAAGGCCCTGCTTTCTCTTCCCTTTCCTCAGGTGTTCTATTCACCTCCCTCTACCCTCCCTTCCTCCCTCTCTCTTGGCTTTTCACTCATCATAGGACCTGCTGCACCACAAGGCACCAGCAAGGCAGCATGAAATGGCTTGTCCAACTCTGTCTAGTCTGAGATGAGCTGGCGAAGGAGAGGGACCTGACCAGTCCAGCCAGATGGCCTCCCACACTAAGGAAGTGAGCCAGACTCCAAAGCATCAGGTACTGTGGCCAATCCGCCAACACAAAACATCTGTGCATGACAGCCCAGATACCTTGTATTCTGATAACATCAACAAAGAGCTGTCTTCTCCCCATCTTTACTAGCCTGTCTCTTCTTCCACCATTTGCCTGTCTTCTTTGGCAAAGACACAGACAGGGCTGTCATCCACAACTCAGAATTCAGCCACAGAGCTCTTCACTCCCAGTCCGGAGGTCTGTTGGAGAGCGTAAGATGCTCTCTCTGATGACCTTTTCTATTCTCTGATTTCCCCTTCTCGCAGGGAGAACTTGGGGGAAGCACCGCAGAAAATGAAAAAGCAAGACTAGTTCAATAGAGTAACTGTGAGTAGTACATTTTGCATAATTTGATCTCGTTAGCTGCAAACAGCCATGCTTTTCCAGGAGCTGTTTAGTGCTTTGCTTAATGGACATTGGCCATGCGTACAGTCGGGAAGAGGATTGCTAGCTCTGCATTTATTTTTTTCTTGAAAGATAGGGGCTGGCATGAATGTGCAGCAAATTCCTTGGCCTTCCTACTTCAGTCATGAAGGAGGAGTCTGCACAGTTGGTCTAGTCTCTGTCTTTTGCGCTAAACTAGTCTGCAGCTGATGGTTCAGAGAACCCTCCAAATTGCAGGGTATGAAGACAGTTGGCCAGTGCTCAGCAAGGGATAGACCTATCTCCTGACCCCCCCTCCGCTTGCTTGAGAATCACGAGAGAAGGCAAATATATTTCACCTTCTTGAGGTACTGCTCTGCTGAGCGGCATTAAATGATCCAGCCTCATCTCCAGAGCACTGGCGTCCATGCACACAACTGATTTCATTGATCTTTGGATCAAGCTTTCAAACCCTGTTCTTTTGCCTGGCTGCACAGTGAAGGAAATGCTGCAGAACAGCCTTTGTCGTGTTCTTTGCTGGGAAGCTGTTGCTCCTGCCCTTAGAACTTGCCGTAGATCTTGTGCTCTGGGACATTTCTGTTTCTCCTGGACAGTTCTGCTTTTCATAGCATGTGCTGGTGCCTGGAGAACTGCGAGGACGCCTGAAATGCCCTGATTCCTCATTTCACCAGCCAAAGGCTCTGGGGTGAACGTAGCTAGAGTGTCTGTCTTCAGGACATTTTGCTCTGCCCACAGAAGGACAGCCTTTTGCTTCACGAATCCCAGGAGGCTGAGTGTGAGGCTGCCCTTCAGTTCTACCCCCCATGTCCTAGGTCTCCTGGGGGAGGAGACTATGGAACCAGGTCAGGAGGGGAAGTTGTTCTGCTAGGGGCAGGTGGGGGGAGCCCGTCCTGGTACGTGTCTTGGAAAGCTGCCATGCAGTCCATCACTGACGTCAGGGACAAGACAATTTCCTGGTGCTTCCCTGGTCCATTTTTGCCTTTGGATTTGTGCAAGCCAGACAGCTGCTGGAGATGGGAGAGGGAGGGTTCGCAGCCAGCTCCCTGATTTGGGTGGAATTGGCTAGGTTTCCCCAAGCTGGTTGTAAACCTGTGGCAACATCATTGGCAAGTTGTTACCATGCTGGTCTTACGAAATCTGGTCCTGCTCCTGACTCTTGATGTAGAAAATAACTGTACCCTAATCTGTCCCCCCTGCACTTCTGCTCCGAAATAAACAGCGTCCCTCGCCAGCCCCAAGTCAGCAGCCTCTCTTGCCTCCAAACAATGCGCTTTGTTTTGCATTTTCTTGTGGGCAAGGTGATGAAACTGCTAAATCACGGCTGCTTTGCTCATCCAACCCCCAAAGCGCCTGTAGACCCTGACACCTGCTCCCGCGCTGCAGAAAGCCTCGTGTACACAGGAACGATTAGAGATCTCTCTTGGTTTTATCGCCGCACCTCCTACTCCTGCAAGCTGCCAGGCAGGGCTCAGTTACTGTCTCATGGGCTAATAGCTTCCTGTGTTACTCAGAACTTCAGCACCCAGAGCGCGATAAGGGACCGGCTTTGTTTAAGACGAAATGAGCATTAATAAATACCTCATTACCAGAAAGTTTATACTGAAAGTGCTGCATTTCTCCAGGCCCACAGCTGGATGCTGATGATCCCCACAGTCAGTAGAACAGCACAAAACCCTGTCTGGGGATTAGCACGAGTGTCGCTAAACACAGGAGCAGAGAGCAGTTAGTGGCTGTTGCAGCCGCTGATCAGACAGGTGGACTAAGGTGCCTTCACTCTACACAGCAATGGCCATTAGCATGAATTTGCATGAGCTGCATTTCGTGGCTATCAAGCATCCTGTTGGGTTGCCAGGAGCAACGGCCGCTCTGTTAAGTCCCCGCCCAGTGTGTGCACTGCAGTGACTGCTTCAAGTCGCTTTTCTTGGCCAGAGATGGCCACTTCTCATGCTTTCTCCTACTCCCCCATTTTTGAGGGGCAGCCTCTTGGAGAGATGGGGGTAGCCTCATGGATACATCAGGGTGACGTTAAGCCCTTTCCCACCCCAAGGGGAGGGCTGACACCCATTTCACTCGGTGGGAGTTCAGCCTACAAGTTTTACTACTGTAGAGAGATTATCAACTGAGGAGGGACCCCATGGTACACACCAGAGACTTCGCAGTGCTGCAATAACCCTACAAACCCAGCAAACAGCACGCACACCGCAGTCTGGCAAAGAAGGACGGGTTCAGAGGCATAATATTTGCCCACCATGCCTTGCCGAAACCCCCAGAGTTTTAGTCCTCATTTGCTTCATCTTCCTCACTACCATCTTCGTCTCCCCATCCCCCAGTTGTGTTACTGGTGCCTGGCCTTCCTTCCACGACACGCAGGCCAGGATACGGCTTTGAGAATGGGTTACGCCGACACCCACAGGGGTTCATACGCATCTGGGAACCTGCTAACTCCTTCCCCTTATTTGAACTTCCACGCTCTGCCTCTCCTGGGCTGCCCCATTTCTCACACGAGAGTCCTTAGTTCCCCGTGTGCTCACTAATGCGTCTAGGAACAACACAGGCACCGCCCCAGGCAACGGGCTGCGCGTCAGGGACTGGTCCGGCTCTGAGTGGTGTGGGCAGAAGGCTTCCTTCGCGCCAGGGCAGTGCTGAGGAGTAGTGGGGTGCAGCTCCATGTGTGTGAGAGGCAGAAAGCCAGCAGAGGGGAGGGAAGCAGTCGCCAGCTTGAACCAAGAGGGAGCCGAGAGCCATGGCTCCTGCTGACACAGAACTGGCTGGAGAGGAAGGCTTGGAGACTGGGAGCACAGCTGGCCTGGTGCTGTGTGTCTCTCCTGCGTGGAGGGAGAAGGGTTTGTGCATTGGGAGTGACAGTGTTGGCTGTGTCAGATGTCTGCCCCGGGTGATAGCAGATGGGGGCTCGGCTAACCGATTGTGGGAAGGTCGCCAGTCAAGAGCTTTGCAGCACTTCACAGGCGCTGCTCCCGGGGGGAGCTGCCCGGAGCTGAGGAGATTTGCCGTGAACATTCAGCCCCGCAGGTATGCGGTGGCCGCTGCCTGAGAAGGACGGAGCCGTGCCTGGACAGGGGACTTGCTCGTGTGGCAAATTCCATCTTGGGCTGCACTCAGGAGCGGCCTGAGGCGGGCTGCAGCAGCTGGCGCCCCAGGTGGAACGCATGATCAGCGCCCCCGCCTGCAGGGCCGTCAGTGGAGTGACGTCATCGGCGGGCGTCCCCATGATGTCGTCATTGGGTGCCCCAGGCGGCGGCGCCCTAGGCGGTGGCCGAGTCCGCCTATAGCCACGGGTCACCCCTGACTGCAATTTCCCACAGCAAGAACAATGGGATTCCCTCCCCGGGGCGAGAGTACACGGATGGCACTGGGGGCTCCTCCTCCATCTTTGTCTTCTGGAAGGTCTCTGCTGGGGTCTGAGTTGGAACGGACTGATGACCCGTCCCAGCAGCGCACGTATTCCAGAGCCTTGTTTTGAGAAAGCCGATTCTCCCATCTCTGCTACAAGCCTGCCCCAAGACCTTGGCACCTGGTGTCTGTCCTTTGATTCCTTTAACAATTGTATTCTCCCCCCTTTCTCTCTTCTTATTAATAAACCTGTAGATGTTAGATTCTAAAGGACCGGCCCAGCGTGCTTTTCTGAGTTACACCTTGACCTGGGGCTGTGGCTGGTCCTTTGGGGTCAGAAGAACCTGTTCCCATTTGGTGAGATTGGTTTTCATAACCTCTCCTCTGCACTGGGAGTGGTATTGGTGGTGACACATGAAAACTGGAGTGTCTAAGGGGGTTGCTTGTGTGACTCCTTGCTGGCCAATGTGGTAAACGGAAGTGCTCCATGTGACTGGTTTGGTGCCTTCTAGTAGAGGACCCCCAGTCTAGGACTGCAAGTGGCCCTGTCCTGATCTGATCCTCTCAGCAGTGCCCCCAGACTCCTGCTTTATTACACTCTCGGAATCTCTCTCTCCTCTTAATGGGAACAACCAAGTACAATCTCCGACATTGGCTAGGAACCCAAGCCAAAGGGGCAGCAAATACAGTAAATCCTCCATGACTGCTTGTCAGAATCTCACTCTGCGTTAATTGTATTCCCCTCCCAAAAATATTCCAGAAAATTGGTCGTGGGCAGCGACGCTCACTGGAGAACTCAGACATTAAAGAAGGACCGGAGAATATCTGCTGGAAGTGAAACGTAGATCGCGCCTCACGAATGACCCTCTGTAACCTGACTCTCGAGGGGCGCCCGTTCCCAAGGTACAGATGTACACCAGTGACTAGTGCTCGCAGCTTGGGTTCTGAAGGGGAAATAACAAACTGATCATGAATAAGCTGCTGACTGCGTGTCAGTGTCAGGAATGATTTGACGCATGATGCCAAATGAGAAATGCGATTCAGAGAATCACTGCCTGCTCTCTGGCAACTTGCATGCAGAAGTGGCAAATAAACTCAGTGATGCCAATTCTTAGAATCACAGAACCCCAGGGCTGGAAGAGACCTCAGGAGTCATCGGCCGTGTCTACACTGGCCTCTTATTCCGGAAAATCAGCTGCTTTTCCAGAAAAACTTGCCAGCTGTCTACACTGGCCACTTGAATTTCCGCAAAAGCACTGACGATCTCATGTAAAATCATCAGTGCTTTTCCGGAAAAACTATGCTGCTCCCGTTCGGGCAAAAGTCTTTTTCCGGAAAACTGTTCCAGAAAAGGGCTAGTGAAGACAGCACAGTAGTATTTTCCGCAAAAAAGCCCCGATCGTGAAAATGACAATCGGGGTTTTTTTGCGGAAAAGCGCGTCTAGATTGGCCACGGACGCTTTTCCGGAAAAAGCGCTTTTCCGGAAAAGCGTCCTGCCAATCTAGACGCGCTTTTCTGAAAATGCTTTTAACGGAAAACTTTTCCGTTAAAAGCATTTCTGGAAAATCATGCCAGTGTAGACGTAGCCATCGAATCCAGCCCCCTGCCCAAAGCAGGACCAACCCAACTCAATCAGCCCAGCCAGGACTCTGTCAAGCCAGGACTTAAACACCTCTAGGGATGGAGATTCCACCCCCTCCCTAGGGAACCCAGCCCAGCGCTTCCCCACCCGCCTAGTGAAATTGTTTTTCCTAATATCCAACCTAGACCTCCCCCACTGCAACTTGAGCCCACTGCTCCTTGTTCTGCCATCTGCCACTACTGAGAACAGCCTCTCTCCAGCCTCTTTGGAACCCCCTTCAGGAAGCTGAAGGCTGCTCTCAAATCCCCCCCTCACTCTTCTCTTCTGCAGACTAAATAAGCCCAAAGCCCTCAGCTCCAGCCCCCTAATCATTTCTGTTGCCCTCCACTGGACTCTCTCCAATTTGTCCACATCCTTTCTGCAATGGGGGCCCCAGAACTGGATGCAGTACTCCAGATGAGGCCTCACAATATCGTGTATGTTACTGAAAGCCTCCGCTGTTGGGGTCAAGCGTTCACCAGGGAATCTTAGCTCTCATTTAAAACTCAAAGGATGTTTCTAGCCCTCATGATTGTGGAGAAAAAATTGAAAATACGAAGCAAGTAAATGCAGAAGAATCAGGAATTAAGGCGGCAAATAAAACTACTGATTTATATTATGGTTAAAAAACTCATGAACGAATTTCATGATTTTGGGGCAGACTCCTGAATTTTCAATATATGATGTTGTCAGTACTGTACAATTATTTATTGCAAATGATACTCAGGACCAGTAGAGTCTTTAGGGGTACTGGGGCCACATTTTGAAGCTTTCTCTGTAGCCATGAGGGCCAGAAACTTGCTTTTTCTTTCCGAACGAAGGCTGCAGTCCTCGGAGATCCACTTGAGTCCAGGAGCTGGGACTGTCAGGCAAACAAATTATCACCAGACTCATCACAAAATCCTAATAGTTGGCAACACTGGACGAGCGACTCATTTTTTTGCATTAAACCCACGAACCTATCTGATGTCAACGTCTGTTTGACAGTCTCTTATCTAGATCATTTCCCCTGAATCTTTCCCTCTCTGCAGCTTTGTGCTGTTGGTAGGGGGATGGGCTGGGACGTTGGCTGAGGGAAACTAGCCAGATAACAGAAACCTTTAGCTGCTAAGGTGCTGGGCTCATGGAAAAGCATTTCAGTCTGACAGGCACTAGGCCAGGGACTCACAGGACACATTTTTGGTGGCCTCAGAGTGTGGCTCCCTACTCTTGCTGGTGGCTCCTATCCCACTTTTTCCTCAAGTACTTAATTAGCTTTAGGGAAAACAAAGCAGTGTGCGTGTCCACGTGTCCAAAGCACGGCCATTTCTGCATTCCCGCTAGTCAGTCTCCTGTGAAATATGATCCTAGCAAACCTACACATACCACTTTTCAGTGCAGAGTTATGCAGCCCTCACAACCCCGGGAAAAAATTAAGCGCCCATGGGGAGAGATTGGGGGTGACAGCAGGAAGCAGGGGCAATTGGGGTGGGAGGCCAGAGAGACAGTTGTGGGCCAGAGCCTTATGCACACTTGCCAGAGCCCAAAGCCCTGTGACTGGGAGAGGAAACCCAAAACTGCATGGCCAGAGTCTGGGGGCTGCTGCCAGAGAGTTGGAGCCCAGTGCTGGAGCCATGGCCAGAGCTGCTGCCCCACCATCCCCGGGGTGAAGCCCAAAGCGTGAGCCCCACCACCCTGGGAATGGGGGGACTCCTGTGAGCACCATGTCACCAGAGACTGTTACTGGGTCACTTCACCGGGCGTGGCTCCTTGCCACTTCCACGGGGCGTGGCTCCTCGCACTTCCACGGGGCAATCCGTTCCACCTCAGAGACGGGCTCTGTGCAGCCTCAGCGCTTCTCTCTCTGGCCCAATACAAGGTATCTGCTCCCCACTTGTCTCTCCACTGTGGAAAAAGGCACTTTCCCAAGGCAGCTCTCAACCCAACACGAGACTGCTCCCGCCGCTCGATGCAATGGTGGGCGGGACGGCAGTGAGGAGAAGCCGCTAGTTCGCTGTTTTCACAGTTCTGTGACAATCCGGGAGCAGACGCCCCCGGGGGGAGAGGTGGGCTGAACTCGAACCCGGGAAGCCAGTCACCCCCCAGCCTCTGGAGGAGCCAGACACCTGCCCTGCACTCCCACGCTGGGAAGTGGAGGTGGACCTAACAGAGGCAGACGACTGGCCTTGACCGCCAGGCCCATAGTCTACAGCCTGGAGGAACTGCCTCCCTGCCGGAAGTTCCAGCCCCCCAAAGACCAGGGCACCTGCACTGGAGCCAGCTGGGCCCGGACGGGGAGCGTGGAAGTAGCCCAGGGCAGCCGCCCTTAGTCAGGTAGAACCAGAGCCTGCCAGCCAGCCTGTTGTGGTCAGGGTCCCCGCTGATCCAGTGGCAGACTGAGCTGCCACCGTTAGGGCCCTGGGCTGGGACGCAGCGGAGCGGGCAGGCCCGTGTCCCCTGCCAAGCCACCCGTGGGTGGCTGTCTCTCCCTCCCTCTGTGATTGTGAGCCAACCGCCTGTATTTGCCGGCTCCCCGCCAGTGCTGGGAGACCCGTCTGCTTGTCTGCTGCCCTGGGCCAGGTACCTCAGGCCTGGCTGTTGATTTGCTGCCCTGCCCTGGACTGTTGTGGCCCGTCCCCAGTGAGGGCTCAGCACAATTAACTGTTGACTCGGCCCAATCATAGGCCTGAGCCCCTGGTCTTAGTGACTGTCAGTGTGGACTGGCCAGAGGCCGGCGCCCCAAGAGAGAGGAGCAGGGGTGCAGTGAGGTGGAGTGGCCTGGAGGGGGAGTGTGGAAGGAGGGGTGCAGGCCCTCCCAGGGCCCTGCTGGGGTACAACGTACAATCGTTTTGGGTATAAATAAGTATATGCCCAGTAAGATCTCGTCGTGTTCTGAGCCCGACGGTCCCCAGGACGCGTGTCTCTAGACTCCGGTGAGGAGTTTTCTGTGCTCATGCTTTGTGCTGCAACATTCAGCTCCGTCTTGGGGAGGAAGCGGGGAAGCAGTCAGGAGAGAGGGGCTGGCCCCCTCGCCAACCACAGTCCAGGAAAAGACAGTGGTGGACCGCTAACGTTAGTGGGAAACCCGGCAACAATCTGAATCGGAAACAAAACCCTTCCCAGGCAAAACTAAGGAGGAAATGTTGCCCCACCCAAATAATCATGAGTCACCCTGGCAAGAGAAGAGAAAAAATATTTTAAAAATAGGTTGTCAGCACCTATACACTTGGCCTGACCTATACCACCCACTGGGTCAACATAGGCCAGTAGCAGGGCTCAGAGCAGGCGGCTCCACACGGCCCTCCCTCACCTTGATTTCTTGAGTCGGGGCAGGGAATCTCAGGCCTGGGGGCCAGATGTGGCTTCCGGTTTGCCTGGGTCCGGCCTCCAAGGCTCAGGGCCCTCCCTGCATTGGGGAGCCCGCGTAGGCGCTCCAGCCCCCTTGCTGCCCCACCATTGACCTGGAGCATGCAGAGTCTACTACCGGAACCCCCCTTGGCTCTGGTGTGCAAGGGGAATGTGGGGAGCATTTTTTTGCTTCTCAGTCGCCGTGACATGTCAATGAAGATCGATTATTTTTAGGGCTGTCAATTAACGTGTGTTAACGCCTACGATTAGCGCAGGGCAGAATTAGCGTGCCGTGGCGTTTCAAAGGGGCAGTGCTGCATGGAGCCTGGGGTCAGCTGGAGCCTTATTATTGTTTAACAGTGCGATTAATCACAAATAATTTTTTAAATCGTGATTAATTTTTAAAATTGCTTGACAGCCCTATTTATTTATTTATTTATTTATTTTGCTTCTCACTTATGTGCAGCCCCCGACTGATTTTTCTGAGGGTCAGTGGCCCCTGACCCAAAAAAGGCTCCCCGCCCTATATTAAATCAATGGAAGCGCTCCTGGGGAAGACATGCTGCTAGCAGAAAGGTGGTGTGGGCATGAAAAACTGCAGTAATTATTGCAGTGGGGATCTGTCGAATTATCTTAAGCTCCAACACTTGATGTGGTACATCCTGCACACAAAAAATGTACTCATTTTATTATTTCAGTTTATTCATTTGTTCAGCAACATTACGGAACTATGGATTTCATTCTAATATTTATTTTGGCATGACTTTCTTTTTCAGAGGTCGCCCTTTGTGTTTGGGGTCATCCTTAGAAATTGAAAGATACCAATATGATTTAAAAACCTCGGTGAACGTGATCACAGCAAACTGGATAAATGAGTTGCCTCTGAGAAGAGATCAAAGCATCATAAACTTCATGGATATAGATTTTCCTCTGAACAATTCATCAGGAATTTTCATCAGTCTATTTGAGTTTCCTGCAGGCCAAGATCCAAAATTCAAGGATGCTCTGTAAGCCATTCTGAAAGAAGCAAAGCACATCTCTGCTGAATTTTAGACTTAATAATTGATAGCATGAAGATGATTTTGTAAGATATTATTGAAGATATTCAGAAAAATAGTGATGTCAAGGTCTCCTGTGTGAAATGTGACACTCCAAGGGATGCTGTGAATGTAGAAAACGTATCCTACTCTGTTAATGGCAAAAGCCAAGGAGAGACTAGACTAGCCCACTTGCTCAGCGTCGCTGCTGAAAATATGCAACAAATGTTGAAAGTCCTCCATGTCTCTACTCTCAAAATGCTGTGTCCGAGTGCAAAGGAAGTAGACAAATGTGTTTACATCAGAAATTAAACAAGCATACATCTTACACATACTGCTTGAATCACCAAGTACACCTGCTGATTATGCATGTGTATGAGAAGAACTCAGCAGGGCAAATATGTTCTCAAATTGTAAGGCTGTACACAAATGTTGTCACAGGCATGTGCTGTTCAAATGCTAGGACCTGTGTCTGGCAGGTGAAGGCAAGCCTCAGTCCCGCCCCTTTTGCCCAAGGCCCCACCCCTTCCACCTGAGACCCCGCCCCTTCAGAAACCTCCCTCCCGGAGCCAAGCCCCACCCAACCCCAGCCCTGAAGCCTAATTGTTCCTGGCCAGCTGGAGGGCTGGGCCTGCTGCACTGTGGCCCTAGCCCTCCTGAGTGGCCGGGGAGCCAGGCTCCTCAAGCACGGCCCCAGTCCTCCCAGGTGGCTGGGGACCATAGGAAGTTTTGGAAAGGCAATGCCTCCCCTTGCCTGCATTACCTGCTAGCCCTGCCAGGACCTGCCAAGAGTAGGAGCATGTCCACGCTGTAAACTGAAGTCAACTGATATCAGGCTGACTTACAGGCACTGCAGTAATCACTGGCCTTTAGCTGTCAGTGGAGTGCATGCTCATCGACGTAAGACAAGGGGACGCATGAGGGACTGAGCACCAGGGGTCTCAGCTCTGAGTGCAGCTCCCTGCCCCAGCCTGGCTCCCTGTTCCCTCCCAGCAGCTCAGCTGCCCCCGGCCCTCCCAGCTCCCTGCTTCCCTCTGGGAACAGGACTCTCATACTGGGCTTCTTGGCTCCCTGCTGACAACAGGGCAGCCAACCAGACTCCAGGTGTGGAGCTCCCTGCCGGGCGCAGCTGAAATCCCAGTGGCCTGGCCAGGAATGGGGAGCAGAAACCCAGGCTTTGGTATAACATTGTCCCTGGGGGAGCCTGGGTAACAGCCTGAGCCAGGAGCCTGGGTGGAAGATCAGGCCAGAGACTGAGAAACAGCCTGACTGGGGAGCCAGGAGCTGGCTTCTTTGTTAATTTCACAGCTGCAGTAGAGGCATGAAACTGACCAGCATGACAGCCAATAGAGGAAAATAACCCAGTGTCTACAGGGACACTGTCACCCTAACTATACCGACGAGCCCTATGCCCCTCGTGGAGGTGAGCTATCATGTCGGTGTAATCAGTGGGAGCAAGATGATAGTATGTACGGTGCCATGACTAGGCTGATATAAAGTGCCTTACGGTGACCGAATGCTGTGATGCAGACCAGGCATCACAGAAACAAGGTGGATATAGAAACAAGGAAGCCACCTGAAAATCTTGGAAATAATCCTTGAGAATTTGGCAGTATTCTGTTAAATATTGTGAATGGTTCTGGCAAGCTGTCCATTGAAGCAAGACAGCTGTTGGAAGTTACCTAATTATCCACATTCTTGTTCTTAGCTGAGGTTCTGAGAATGATTTTTTGCTCCTGTGAAAAGTTACCTTCAAAAGGAATTAATGCGCCTTGTTAACTGAGCTAAATTGATTTCTGTTGCCTAAACCACAAGAGAGAAAGATGCTTGAAGATTTTTTTCCAGAGGGTTCATCTCGGCACTCTGTTTGGAAAGATTCATGTGGTGAAGCGTCAGCTTTAAGATGTGCCACAAAAAGAGCCAAGTTATTGTCCAGAAAATTTCAAGATTCCATAGGCAAACTCACTTCGCTGGGTTTCAAAGGGCAAATGAGCATCAGGGGCCCAGACGTATAAGGAATTGATGGATGATGCCAGTGGTGAATTGTGAAAGAGTTTTTCCTGAGAACACCAATACGAAAGCTTGTCAGAAATCCATTCCACCCACTCTCCTGACTTCTTGAAATTGGAATAACTGTGTGCTTTGATGGACTTGTGTGGATAGATATTTAGAAGGTAAAAGTAGAAATGAGTGTATTTAAACCACTGACGGAGAAGAGGAATTGCAAAGAATATGGAGAGGTTCAAGGTGCCATGGAGGAATTAAAGGAGGGCTTTCCCATGTATTTCTGAAATGGCGGTAGTGGACATCATAGAACACTAGAACTGGAAGAGACCTTGAGAGGTCAAGTCCAGGCCCCTACGGCAGGACCAATCACCATCTAGACCCTCCCTGCTAGATGTCTGTCTAACTTGCTCTTAAATATCTCCAGAGATGGGGATTCCACAACCTCCCCAGGCAATTTATTCCAGTGTTTGACCACCCTGACAGTTAGGAACTTTTTCCTAATGTCCAACCTAAACCTCCCTTGCTGCAGTTTAAGCCCATTGCTTCTTGTCCTATCCTCAGAGGCCAAGGAGAACAATTTTTCTCCCTTCTCCTTGTAACACTCTTTTAGGTACTTGAAGGTCTTGGTGTTTGGAGCATCAGCTGCAACTTGTGGGAATTCCTTTTCTTGTTTGAAAATAAAGATTATCATACCAAGTATGAGCATGGCCCATAAAAGAAGGAGAACCCTAATTCTCCTGTAATTAAAGTGATTTGATGACAAAATGGAACCTGGCCGGCTTTGTGGAAATCTTCAAGATGCCGTTTACTCAAGAAGATTTACAGGTTTAATGTCGGGGCAGTCTGGACGTTACACAACACTGTCATGTTAAAATGATACTTTCATACCTCTGAAAGCTTGAATGTTTGGTACCCTGAACAATTGCATCAGTACGGACCTTGTGTTTTCTTAGTCCATACAAATTATATTATAGGCTTCCGAAGGCTTCATGTTCACTAAATATGGGAACTTCTGAAGGTGAGCGCATGTGCCCTGTCTGTCATGCCATCAGACCTCCTTTCTCCCCCTCATTCCCCTGCCAGGTGTCAGTGCCCTAGAGGTTACGCTGGTTGGAATGGAGAAGCGAACAATCCGAAAGGAACCAGGCTGTCACTGTGAGCTCCTCCTCTATTCTTTTTTTATTCCGTGATGGGTCAGAGTCCCCTAGAGTGTTTCAGCTCATACATGTTGTTCTGCATGATTTGCAAGAGTGACTAGAGATACTGGAAGCTTCAGGGGGTAGGCTAGTGAGTCTGTACAGGACAAACTTAAAAAACAACAAATAGTCTGGCAGCCCCTTAGAGACTAACAAAACATGGAGATGCTGTCATGAGCACAGCCCACTTCTTCAGATGATCAGAGACACCGAGTCACTTAACTGGGGGATGCTTCACTGGCTGAACATCAGTCCCTTTAAGGCATCTCAGGATGGTTTCTCCAATCCTGTTCCCTGACTCTGAGAAGGGCCAGGTCCAGATACTTCCAACGAAGGTGTAAGAGCATTTCTGTCCAAAGGGAAAGGATTTTTTCCCTAAGGCAATTGCTAATTGATGTGATTTAGGTCTCGCTCAAGCTTATTCCCCAATCCTTACTGCTGTCAATCTAGATGCCCTTATTATACATCTAACCAGTTCATAAATTCTTGGCCTCAGTGATGTCTTGTGGCAATGAGTTCCACAGGCTAATTGTACAAAAAGATTTCCATTGCTTAGTTTGAAATTTGGCGCCTTTCAGTTTTTTGGGAAATGTCCCTTTGTACCTCTGATTATGAATAGAGCCCTGCAAATCCATGATATCTGCTTTATATCCACGGCTTGCAGATACAAAATTTTGCGGCTGCAGATACAAAATTTTGTATCTGCGCAGAGCTCTAATTCTGAGAAAGGATGAATAGCTTGCCCATATTTCCTTCTCAATTCCATTGTTTTTCATAACTCCACTGTCCCCTCTTTTATTTATCTCTGGAGTAAACAGCATTGGTATTTTCACCCTCTCCTTATCCAGATCTCTAGGCATTTTTGCTACCTTTCTCTGAAACCCTTTTTCTGCTACTACAATATTTCTCTCTCATACAGGGCTGACGTGAGCATATTAGGACTACGTGCATATTCTTAGTATTTCTGAGTACTGTGTGCTGGAGATGTGATTGTAAAAGAGCCCTCTTGATAACCTCTGTCCTGTCTCTCTACCCCCAGATACTGTCTTGGGCCATTTTTGGACAGATGGTCACTGTGAATACAAGCAGAGAGAGGGTAAGTTTAGAAGATACAAGAACAAGTTAAAAATCACTTAGGAAAGTTAGATGTCAGCAAGTCACCAGGTCCTGATGAAATGCATCCCAGGATACTCAAGGAGCTGATAGAGGAGGTATCTGAGCCTTTAGCTATGATCTTTGAAAAATCGTGGCAGACAGGGGAGATTCCAGAAGACTGGAAAAGGGCAAATATTGTGCCCATCTATAAAAAGGGGAATAAGAACAACCCAGGAAACTATAGACCGGTCAGTTTAACGTCTGTCCCAGGGAAGATAATGGAGCAGGTAATTAAGGAAATCATATGCAAACACTTGGAAGGTAATAAAGTGATAGGGAATAGCCAGCATGGGTTTGTGAAGAACAAGTCATGCCAAACTAATCTGATAGCTTTCTTTGATAAGATAACGAGCCTTGTGGATAAGGGAGAAGCGGTGATGTCATATACCTAGACTTTAGTAAGGCATTTGATACGGTCTCGCATGATATTCTTATTGATAAACTAGGCAAATATAACTTAGATAGGGCCACGATAAGGTGGGTGCATAATTGGCTGGATAACCGTAGTCAGAGAGTGGTTGTTAACGGTTCTAAATCCTGCTGGAAAGGGATAACAAGTGGAGTTCCTCAAGGGTCTGTTTTGGGACCCATACTGTTCAATATCTTCATCAATGATGTAGATATTGGGATAGAGAGTACGCTTATTAAGTTTGCAGATGATACCAAACTGGGTGGGGTTGCGACTTCTTTGGAGGATAGGGACATAATTCAGAATGACCTTAGCAAGTTAGAGAAATGGTCGGAGGTAAACAGGATGAGGTTTAATAGAGAGAAATGCAAAGTGCTCCACTTAGGAAGGAACAATCAGTTCCATACATACAAGATGGGAAGCGACTGTCTAGGAAGGAGCATGGCAGAAAGGGATCTAGGGGTCATAGTGGACCACAAGTTGAATATGAGTCAACAGTGTGATGCTGTTGCAAAAAAAGCAAATATGATTCTAGGTTGTATTAACAGGTGTGTTGTAAGCAAAACTCGTGAAGTCATTCTGCCGCTCTACTCTGCACTAGTTAGGCCTCAGCTGGAGTACTGTGTCCAGTTCTGGGCGCCACATTTCAAGAAAGATGTGGAGAAATTGGAAAGGGTACAGAGAAGAGCGACAAGAATGATTAAAGGTTTAGAGAACATGACCTATGAAGCCAGGCTTCATGAACTGGGCTTGTTTAGTTTGGAAAAAAGAAGATTAAGGGGGGACATGATAGCGGCTTTCAAATATCTAAAAGGGTGTCACAAGGAGGAAGGAGAAAATTTGTTCCTCTTGGTTTCTGAGGACAGGACAAGGAGTAATGGGCTTAAAGTGCAGCAGGGGAGGTTTAGATTGGACATTAGGAAAAAATTCCTAACTGTCAGGGTGGTCAAATATTGGAATAAATTGCCAAGGGAGGTGGTGGAATCTCCCTCTCTGGAGATATTTAAGAACAGGTTAGATAGACATCTGTCAGGGATGGTGTAGACGGAGCTTGATCCTGCCTTGAGGGCAGGGGCTGGACTCGATGACCTCTCGAGGTCCCTTCCAGTCCTATGATTCTATGATTCTATGATTCTGTGTCTTAGTTAGTTGGGATTGGTCCTACCTTGGGCAGGGGGCTGGACTTGATGACCTCCTGAGGACTCTTCCAGCTCTAGGATTCTATGATCACTTGATTTTACAAGTTTGAACAGCACCTAGCCCTATGGGGCCACAATTTGTATTGAAACCTCTCCATAGAATTGGAATGCAAATGATTAGAAAATACATAATTCATTTCTTGTATCTTCCCACTAGCTCCCTAACAAAACAGGATCTCAGAAGTTCATGAACTGATCAAACTTGTCTAACTGACAAAATAACAGGAAATGTACACATGGGCAAAAGTGGATCCCACCCAGTCTCTGATTGTGATGATAACACACACGGTGCAAGTTCCTTTGCCATGGAAACAGGCTTCTATAGGGCCTGAAACAGGGTCAATATTCCACAATTATTTCTCTTCTGAATTCAGTTTATAATTTCAACTTCCTTCTTGGTTTAGCTGCTAAAACTTTGCTCCAGACAAATGTCAGAGGGGGGCTTTACCCAAGATTTCTCCAGGGCTTGTCCAAAATTCATGTTTCCTGGGGTCTGAGCTCGTAGGATGGCCATGTCCAGGGTTGACACGTGGGCAGGGTTTGGCTCCTTCACCTGCACATCTACTAATGTGATCTGTGCCACTATGTACACTGGCCATACCAGATAGTCTCTGCGCCAAAGGATAAATAGACACAAATCAGACATCAAGAAAGATAACATACAAAACCCAGTAGAAGAACACTTTAACCTCCCTGGAGACTCAATCATGGATTTAAAGTAGCCATCCTTCTCCAGAAAAACTTCCAAGCCAGACTACAAAGAGAAACTGCAGAGCTGCAATTCATTTGCAAATTTACCATGATCACATTAGGACTGAATAAGGATTTAGAATGGTTCTCTGACTACAAAGGCAATTTTCCCTCCACCACCGTTCCCCATCCCTGCTGTGGGGGGAGGGAGGTAAGTCACATCTGCCCTGCTTCTTGTTCATATCATGAAAAGGGTACAACAATCTGGAAGGCCCGTGTCCCAGATTTTTTGTTGCAGTCTATAAGGGTCTGTCTACACAGTAAAGTTATTTCGAAATAACTTTACCAGCGTGTACACAGCCAAACCGCTATTTTGAAATTAAATCGAAATAGCGGAGGGCTTATTTTGAAATTGGTAAACTTCATTCCAGGAGGAATAGCACCAATTTCGAAAGTGCTATTTCAAAATAAGGGCTGTGTAGATGCTTATTTCGAAATAGGGGGCCTCCAGCCCTTCCCAGGGTCCCTGGTGGTCACTCTGGGCACAATCAAGAAAACTCCTTTCCCTTCCCCCCTCCCCGGAGCCCTTAAAGGGGTAGACTCTGGCCACAGTGCCGGTGCCTGCCCCAAGCCTGCCAGCCCAGAGCCAGCAGTCGCTGCACTTGACCCAGGGGCCCCAGCATGAGCCAGGCAGCCAGTGCCAGCCAGCCCTCCACTGCTCCCTAGGACCAGTCTGCCAGCTCCCAGGAGCCTGCCAGGGGTTGGAGAAGGTGGGCGCCTGCCTGGTCCAGTGCAGAGATCATGGACCTGATTGAGGTTTGGGGGGATGCCGCCAATGTCTATGATCTCCGCACTAAACGGAGGAATGCGACCGTCTACAGGCGGATGGCTGCCAGCCTGGCCACCAAAGGCCACATCCGAATCCAGGAGCAGGTTCTGATAAAAATCAAGGAGCTGCGGCAGGCGTTTGCCAGGGCCACAGGGGGAAGCTCCCAACAGGGGCAGACCCAGACCCCTGCCCCTATTTTGATGCCATGGACCACATCCTGGGGGGCAGGACGGTTCGTGCCCCCCAGGTGGTCATCGACCCTGGGGCAGAGCCTGCTGCCTCCTGCTGCTCCAGCCCCTGCTGCCTCCCCAGCTACCGCCCCTCCTTCCACTCCTTCTCCCCTCCCCACACCCCCAGGGATGCTGAGGCCCCAGCACCCACAGTGCTGGGAGACAGTAGGGCCGGGCGAGACCCCCAACCCTGAGCTTCTCCTCCCCCCTTCCTCCCCTTGCCTCCTCCCAGGTTTCCCCTTCCCCTCTCCCACCCTTCCTCCTTCCCCCTCCCACCTTCTTTCCCCAGTCTCACCTCAGTGTTATTCCCCCGCCACCCAGTTTTGTTCAATAAAGAGGCTTTGTTGTAATGCACACATGTCTTTTATTGTACAGCAGGAAAGGGGGTTAGGGAGGGGTAAGTGGAAGGACGTGAGGGAGGAATGAGGCACAAGCCCCCAGTGGGGCAAACCAGGGAGACTGTTATTGCCTGCAGAACATGCTGCCAGGCTCACAGCATCACATCCAGGAGAAGCACCAGAGTGCCCAGGGGTGGCTCCAGCTCCATGCTGCAGAGTGCTGTGGTGTCCTGAGTGAGGGCAACCAGAGCACGCAGAGAAAAAAATGCTTTTCTGTCCCTCAGTGAGGTAGGCAAGCAAGCAGGGAAACCGTAGAACCAGCTGTCTGGGGGGCAGGGGGGGTCCCTTTAAGCACAGGTCTCATATAGCCTCAGGCAGCAGCCACACAAGGTAACTCCTGACCTGATGCCCTGCCAGAACCGATTCCAGCCGGCCTTAAATGTGATTCAGCGTCCTATCAGTGTGGACGCGCTATTTCGAAATGCATTTTGTGTGTAGACGCGTTATTTTGAAATAAGCTATTTTGAAATAACGCCGTAGTGTAGACATACCCTAAATGTTGTAATACCTTGACATAACTTTGTCCAGCCTCAGGGGCAGTGGCAAGTCCCTCCATAGACTGAGCTCAGTCCATGGGAACGAGGATATGTGTCTGGTCCAGGGAAGCTAGGCCCATGCTTTGTTAACAGTAACCCTGACTCGGGTGTCTTCGTACCGTATCTGTTTTTGTGGTCTTTGGTGGCTCTCAGAGTCGGCTGTGCTGGCTACCTGCGCAGCGCCAGTGCAGCGTACGGGCTGGGGTGCACACACAGCCGAATGGTTCTCATTGCTGGACAGAGCAAGATACCTGTCAGGACACCCCACTGGTGACCTCTGACCCCACTGGAGCCATGCTAACAAAGGAAGAATTGTCTGATTCCACCTCTGGACAAGTAAGGGCAAGAGGCTTGTCCTCTGATGGTGTGCACACAGAAAGACCAGACAGGGAACAGAGGTGCAGCTAGTCCTGTAGCCAAGGCAAGGCCCGTAGGCCAAACCAACACAGCTCACTGTGGCTCATGAGCTCCCATCAGCTGGGTCATGCTGCTTTGGGTAGCAGAACTCAGCAGTTCCCCAAGTAACAGTTCAGGGTCTTCTATTGAGTAGTTGGCTTTGCAAAGAAAATGACTGCAGGGCCATGCATCCTGGGACTGCAGAAATAGAGCCATTGGGATTCAAGGCATGTCACATAATCTCGTCTGGAGAAGAGAAAGTTAGTGTTGATTTGTATTTCTGATACACTCGTATCACGGCCCTCAAGCTCTTGGTTTATTTAGGAAAGTGTGATTATTTTTTCCCCATTTGATATGCAATTTGGCATATGGGTGAAAGGCCTAAAGAGGAGAGGAGTCATTCACCATAGCAACATGAAAAGAAAGAGGAGCTTTGTCATTGAAATAATGTGTTCTCTCCACGGGTGTGATTGCATTTTATCATACAAAAAACAAGACAAATGAAATCTGACTTTCATCTTTGTCACCTTAGATGCTAATATAGATTTACAGTCAGGAAACTAAACTGATGGTGATTCGAGGGCAGGTGCTAATGCCAACAAATTTGCCTTTTGCAAAAGGAATCAACTTGGTTGCATAAAATATTTTCTTGGATTTGAAACACACACATGCAAGACTCTAGCTAGCAACTGAAACTACAGGAAGCGAAAGTTAGCGTCATAGTTGATTAGTGAGGGTGATCGCTAGATATTCAAACGGACTGAATGTGCGGGGTTGGAAAACAATTGTTCTTGTTGCTAGGCTGAGGTCTGCAGCATCGCTTTCTGAGCACGTCACGTGCGGGGAGAGATCGGTGCTGACTTCTATTCTCAAGGCTGGAAAATGTTGTGATGTTGCTTCCTCTCCCAAAGCTGCGAAAGTGAGAGATTCAGGCCAACACGGGAGGGGCAAGTGGGGGGGCCATCTTTGCCAGTGCACTGTTAATAAAACTGGCTCAGATGTCGGAGGAAGGCCACCGTTCCCGCCCTGGACACGAGGAATAGATGCCGTGGAAAGCCTGCGGCTGGACAGCCAGCACCGGAGTCAGGTTTTCCTAAAGCCCGTGGGAAGGGGCTGGAGAACACACTCCTGTGCATGGCTGTCGCCGCTGCTGTTCTCTCGGCTGGGCAGGATGCAGTGTGCCCCGCGGCCAGGGAGCACTGGGACAGAGGGGACGCTGAGAGCTCACGAAGGGCGTGGGACTGACACTGGGGGGGCCTGAAACCCTGCCTAGAAAACAGGCTGAGCCTGGACTGTGGCCGACATGGACTGTTCCTCGGGCTGACCCGTGATACTTCCGCAGAGCCCGAATGTCAGCATCTGACTAGTCCCATTGGCCTCAGTGAGGCTGCTCTGCCAGAGCCATGGACACGTCGAACTGGACGGGACCTCGACAGGCCATTTAGTGCCGGCCCCGAACCAGCCCAGGGGTTCTCAGACGTCATCGCACGGTGAGCCCTGCAATAACAGTGACTACATGGCTCGGGGCGGGGGGAGGAGAGGACCCACGGGGGAAACGACAATGCTGAAACCCTCAGGCCAAAGCCGTAGGTGACAGGGCTCGGGCTTCGGCCCTCGGTCCCAGCAGGGCTCAGCCAGCCCCGGCGACTCCCTTCAAATGGGGCTGCAGCCCACAGTGTGAGAATGACTGAGCGAGGCCTTCCCTTCCACGTGTTCTCCAGACCTCCAGGAGTGGCGATTCCACACAATTGTCCTAGTGCTTCACCCCCCTGACAGGTAGGAGGTGTTTCCTATGTCCATCCTAACCCCCCTTTGCTTCCTGGCCTGTCCTCCGTCGATAAGGAGAACCAGTTATCACCCTCCTCGTTATCAAAACCTTTTCCTTTCTGGCAGGCTGTTATGTCCCCCTCAATCGCCACACGAAACCGAACCGGTGTTTTCAGTCTTCCCTCATCAGGCATGTTTTGCAGACTTTCAGTCACTTGTGTTGCTCTGCTGGACTTTCTCCAATTTGTCCACATCTTTCCTGAACCCAGAACTGCCCAGAACTGGCCCCAATACTCCAGCGGAAGCCGTATCTGTACAGAGCAGAGCGGAAGAATCACTTCTCGTGTCTTGCTGACAGCACGCCTGCTAATACATCCCAGAAGGATGCTCCCTTTTTTGCACTAGTATTACATTGTTGGTCAGGGCCAGCCTCAGCACGCTGGATGAACTTGCCTCCCATCATTCCTGGCCCCCCTGGGCTCCATGGCCCCCCATCACATCTGGGTCCTGATGCCTCACCCAATATTTAAAGAGATGCTAGATTAAGCACTGGCAGGGCAGCCTGGTACTGGCAGGTGCTGGCCAGGCACCCAGCCCTGAAGGAGGCACCATTGCCAGCGGCCGTGCAGGAGTAAGGGCTGCAGCGTAGATGATGAATTGTCACCCTTCCTTCTGTGTGGCCACCGCAGCTGGTGTGTGCTCGGCGTAGGGCCGGGGCTTTCTGTTGCCACACGGGGATGCCTCTTGCCTGAGCCAATGGTCCTCCCACAGCCCTTTGGCTGCTCCTGGCTCACCGGGGCGCTGTCAGATATTGCACGGTAGGAGGTGTTGTCAGTCAGACGTCCTGATGGGTTCCTGACGGGGTCTTGTGCTCCGCTGTAGCTAATTATTATATAAAGAAAGAAAAATAGCTACAAATGCCACATAAAGCCACATTTAACGTTTATATGTAAATTTAGAACAATCGGGAGATAATGCAGCGGATATTCCCCGTCCCAAGCCATGAGGAATCACATCAGAAATACACAATCAATATTTTCGACACCATCTCTAGTAGAGACAAATACAAATAAATGAAATCTGCTTACTTTCTCTGAGACATATTCAGAGTTACTGCTTTTGTCTACTCTATTTTAGTCAATAGTTTTTCAATAAAAGCAGACTGTCAGGTGATTACAAATTAATTGCAATTAATCATGTGATTAATCACACTGTTAAACAATAATAGAATACCATTTACTTAAATATTTTTGGATGTTTTCTACATTTTCAAATATATTGATTTCAATTATAATACAGAATACAATACGTGCAGTGCTCACTGTTTATTTTTATGACAAATGTTTGTATTGTAAAAAACAAAATAAATAGTATTGTTTTCAGTTCCCCATTACAAATACTGTAGTGCAATCTCTTTATCATGAAAGTTGAGCTCACAAATGTAGAATTAAGATAGAAATCTGCATGCAAAAAACAAACAATGTAAAACGTTAGAGTCTACAAAGTCCACTCAGTCCTATTTCTTGTGCAGCTGATTACTCAAAGAAGTTTGTTTACATTTGTGGGAAATAATACTGCCCACTTCTTGTTTAAAATGTCACCTGCAAGTGAGAACAGGTATTTGCATGGCACTAATGTAGCCAGTGTCACAAAATATTTATACCTGCCGGACGTGCTGAGGAATCATATGTCCCTTTATACTTCAGTCACCATTTCAGAGGACGTGTCCATGCTGATGATGAGCTCTGCTCAGTAGTGATCAAAAGCAGTGTGGACTGATGCCTCTTTATTTTTGTCATCTGAGTCAGATGCCACCAGCGGCAGGTTGATTTTATTTTTTTGGTGATTCCTTTTCTGTACTTTGTGCATTGGAAGACTTTTAAAACTTCTAAAAGAAGGCTTTACATCTCCTCCCTCTCAGAGTTTGGAAGGCCCTTCAGATTCTTAACCTCATTCTGTATCTGTCTTTAAAAATCTCACAATTGTCACTTTCTTTGCAATTTGCAATGAAAGTATTCTCAAAAGAAACATGGTCTGGCTCATCATTCAAGACTGTGTGTGATACCATGAAATCTATGGCAGAATGCAGATAAAACACAGAGCAGGAGACGTACAATTCTCCCCCAAGGAGATCAGTCACAAAGTGAATTAACAAACATTATGATCATGGAAACATGTCCTCTGGAATGGTAGTTGAACAATGAATGGGCATATGAATGGTTAGCATATCTGGCATGTAGTTACCTTGCAATGCCAATTACAACAGTGCCATGCAAATGTCTGTGCTCACTTGTAAATAAGAAGTGAGCAGTGTTAGCTCCGACAATTGTAAACAAACTTGTTTTTCTGAGTAATTGGCTGAACAAGAAATAATACTGAGTGGACTTTGTAGATGCTAATGTTTTACATTGTTTGTCTTTGAATGCAGTTTTTTTTACATAGTTGTGAGTTCAACTTTCATGATAAAGCAATTGAATGAGAGTATTTGTAATGGGGGAAATGAAAAAGTACTATTTCTTTTGTTTTTTTATAATACAAACTATTATCATAAGAAGAAGTAGGACTGTGAACTTGTAGACTCTGAAATTTTACATTGTTTTGGTTTTGAGTGCAGTTTTGTAACAAAAAAATCTACACTGTAAGTTATACTTTCATGATAAAAAAATTGTGCCATGTTGCTTGCATGAGAAGAACTGAAAAATTCTGTGGCTTTTATTTATCATTTTTCAGTGTAAATATCTGTAATAAAATAAACTAAGCATTGTACATTTTGTATTTTGTGATGTAATTGAAATCAATATATTTGAAAATGTAGAAACATATAAAAAATATTCAATACAATTCAAATGGCATTCTGCTGTTTAACAATGCCATTAAAACTACAATGAACTGTGATTATTTTTTAAATCATGATTAATTTTTTTGAGATAGTCGCTTGAGTTAACTGTGATTAATTGTGAGCCCTACTAAAACATAATTTTAACACATACAGTGACTATGCTTTTTTCTCTTTTATTAAGAAAGGGAATTTAAAAAAAATATTTTGGCTTTTATGTTTACCGATCACAATCATGTATGTGACTCATAATATTTTCTTCCATCGTTGCTTACTGGTATCACAGTTTGAACTTTGAAGTTTATTTCCATGCAAATTTTAAGTTAGTTCAGTGACGAAAGAGCAAAAAGGACAGTGTGAAAATTAGCAGCCTCCATTTGCCCAGTATCTAAAATGATGTGTTCAGCATATGGGTTTGAAACTGGCCCTGCTAAGGTTAATAGAAGGGAAAGGAACATTTGAGAAGCATTCTGTGATTTGGTTGCACTACGTTAAATAACGAGTGACAAAGCACACGGCAGTAATAGAAGGAATAACGATGGTGACTCCAGCCAGGACGGGTCAGGCTTTAGAACGCGCTGCGGCTGGTCCGTGCAGTTCCAAGGGCTGGATGACCCTCAGCAACCCTTCTGCAAAGGCTCAGACATGGCTCCTGGCAGGCTGCACTCCACCCAGGAGTCAGGTCCAGATGGTAGATGGATGCCTCACTGATCCCCCCGCGAAGGGAGGCGCCGACCCCCACTTCTCATTTTCTCTGTGGAGTGGTGGCTTCCATCCCCCCAGCACGAGGCTCCTCCTCCTCCACCTGTGGGGGAGACTCCCCACCCTGCGTTGCCAGGCCAGCCTACTAAGGATGGTGGGTGGGAGCGGGTGCAGTGGAGAAGTAACCAGCAGCCGGTTTGTTCTCCACGAGGGAGCCGTTTCCTCTCCCCCGGTGGTGCTACTCAGTCCTTCCAGCTGGCTCGCTCCTGCAGCCCGGCAGGTCTCCACATCTGTGTTTTCAATGAATCCCTCGTGCACGGATGCACCTCAGCCCCGCCACCTCCTTCTGGAGCTCTCCCACCTGCCTGAGAGATTCTACTAGTGAACACCCTGCACACAGGTGGTCTCCCCGGCCTGGCTCTGTGATGGGGAAATGCAGGCCACAGGAGCTGCAAACGCACCTCTGTGGTGGGGTTCTCTGTCTGGGCACAGGAGCAGCATTGGCATTGGTGCTTTGGCTTTTCCAAACCCTGGTGATTTTATTCTTTCTCCCTCCTTCAAAGTCCCTTGTTAAAAAACATAAGAACGGCCGTACGGGGTCAGACCAAAGGTCCATCTAGCCCAGTGTCCGGTCTGCCTACAGTGGCCAGTGCCAGGTGCCTAAGAGGGAGGGAACACAACAGGTAATCCTCACGTGATCCATCTCCTGTCATCCATTTCCAGACAAACAGAGGCTACAGACACCATCCCTTCCCATCCTGGCTAATAGCCATTGATGGCCCTACCCTCCATGAATCTATCTAGCTCTTTTCTGAACCCTGTTAAAGTCCTAGGGTATGTCTACACTACCCCGCTAGTTCGAACTAGCGGGGTAATGTATGCATACCGCACTTGCTAATGAAGCCCGGGATTTGAATTTCCTGGGCTTCATTAGCATAAGCGGGGAGCCGCCATTTTTAAATCCCCGCTGCTTCGAACCCCGTGTACACGGGGCTCGAATTAGGTAGTTCGGACTAGGGTCCTATTCCGAACTACCGGTACTCCTCGAACTACCTAGTTCGAGCCCCGTGTAGCCGCACTACACGGGGTTCGAAGCAGCGGGGATTTAAAAATGGCGGCTCCCCGCTTATGCTAATGAAGCCCGGGAAATTCAAATCCCGGGCTTCATTAGCAAGTGCGGTATGCATACATTACCCCGCTAGTTCGAACTAGCGGGGTAGTGTAGACATACCCCTAGTCTTCACCACATCCTCTGGCAAGGAGTTCCACAGGTTGACTGTGCTCTGAGTGAAGAAAAACTTCCTTTTGTTTGTTTCACACCTGCTGTCTGTTCATTTCATTTGGTGCCCCCTAGTTCTTATATTGTGAGAACAAGTAAATAACTTTTCCTTATTCACTTTTTCCACACCAGTCATGATTTTCTAGCCCTCTGTCCTATCCCTCCTTAGTCTCCTCTTTCCTAAGATGAAAAGTCCAAGTCTTTTTAAGCTTCAGGGGGTTGCTGAGTTAGTCTGTAACAGGAAAAACTTAAAAAACAATGAATCATCTAGTAGCACCTTAAAGACTAACAAAACATGTAGATGGGATCATGAGCTTTCGTGGGCACAGCCCACTTCTTCAGAAGACGATACCATCTACGTGTTTTGTTAGTCTTTAAGGTGTTACTAGACAAGTCTTTTTAATCTCTCTTCATATGGGCCCCGTTCTAAACCCCGAATCAGTTTTGTTGCCCTTTTCTGAACCTTTTCCAATGCCAGTATATCTTTTTTGAGATACACGTCTGTACGCAGTATTCAAGATGTGGGCGTCCCATGGGTTTATATAGAGACAACTGGACGTTCTTTGTCTTATTCTCTATCCCTTTTTTAATGACTCCGAACAGTCTGTTTGCTTTTGTGACTGCCGCCACATGCGGAGTGGATGTCTTCAGAGAACCCTTCACAGTGAGTCCAAGATGTCTCTCTTGAGTAGCTGTATCCAAAGTAGTCCCCGTCATATTGTACATATAGCTGGGCTTATTTGTTCCAATGTGCATTACTTTGCATGTCTCAGCACTCACTTAGCATGCACCTAAGCCAGATGTTACGTATCCAGCTGTCCTGGGTCCCTTCTCTCTGCCTCAGCCTCAGCGTGGGGTGCTGTATTGCCTGTGGAGTGGAGAGGGGATTCAGTTCCCCTTCTCACTGCAGAAACTACAACAAAATGGCCCCCTTCCATTGAAAGCTCCAGAGCTGAACCCACCGACATGCTGCCGAGAGACATTCAGCTACCCCTGCACGATGGCTGCTGGCCCCTGCCTCCCTGGCCTTTCCTCCTCTCCGGGTCTCGCCTCTCTCTGCTGTTGACTCGGACTCCCCCCATCTGGAGTGCAGCTGGCAGAAGGGTTAGCACCTGGACTTCGAACTCTTGATTTCCTCAGCGATGGCACCGGAGCGCCTGTGGCACCCGCGGCCAAAAGCGGCCCACGTTGGCGTGGACAGGAGGCGGGAGCGAGGCTTCATGCCTGCCCACGGAGCCACCGTCTCAGGCAGACAGGCAAAGCGTGACTGCCTCAGCACAGGGCCACCGCAGTGACAGGCTGATCCTCTTCTGGCTCCTCTGGCACCTCTCCAAAAAGGAGCCGAGCTCCATAGACACTGCCTGGTCCCCCTGCTGCGTCGACAGTTAATTTTCAGGGGCTGTGACCCATCTCCATGGGACAAACAGTCATGCCCGGGGCTCCCTCTGGTGTTCTCTGATCACCTGTGGTCTGGCACGGGGCTGTGAGTGGAACCTGAGCTTGGAGTAAGTGATCTCAGGGGAAAACAGCCCCCTAACGATCACCCGAGATTGGCCACCGGGGGCTGGACTATCCAGGGTTCACATCACTGCCAGTCAAAAGGCTGCGAAAGAGACATTGACGTTCATGCTGCAAAGCCTAAGCCGCTCACTAACCACCTGGGCCAGGGCGAGACTCGTGGGGAGGGCAAATCACCCCACGCCTGCTCCGCACCTTCCCCTGCAGCCACTGTGAAGACGGGCTCCCAGGCTAGAGGCACCCCGTGGGTACGTCTAGACGACAGGCTTTGTCGACAGAAACTTAGTCCACAGATACTGTCGACAAGGCTTCTGTCGACCAAGAGCGTCTAGACAACATCCAGTTCTGTCGACAAAGCAAGCCGCTTTGTCGACATGGCAGTGTGGACGCAAAGGACAATGGAGATGCAATAACGCCTTCTGTCGGCAGAACTCTGTCCACAAAAGGCGTTATTCCTCGTAGAACGAGGTTTACCGCCATAGACAAAACTGCCGAGTTCTGTCAATGTTATATCGACAGAACTCAGTGGTACTGTAGACGCAGGTATAGCGTTGTCACCAAAAGTCCACTTTTGTCGACAAAACCCTGTAGTCTAGACACACCTGGGGGTCTGATCCACACTGGCAGCTCCGCTGTCCTTAGTACCGCAGCCCTGCAATGCCATGGGGAGCCCCTCTGGTGTCTGGACGGCGAGAGCTGGGGCAGGGATTTGGCTGAGGGTTTGGTCTCCTAGCACTGAGGATTTGCTCTTCAGCATTTCCCCTCCTACTCAGCTGCTTTGCTTCTCCCAGCTGGTAGGTCACACGGTATTGTTTCTGTTTTCTGATTGGCTGTGCACACCTACGCGGGTGGAGAGTTTGGTCAGAAGTGCCCCCAGTGGGCACTGCCGGGGCCCGGACGGTGTCCACAGGGCGCCCCGCAAGGAGCTGCAGCCACGCTTGGCGGGTGTGCGTTTGCCCACCTCTAGTCTGTGCCATGACCCCACCCAGGAGTGGGCCCTGGCCCAGGCTGTCTGCCTTCCCCGCCTGTGCGCTGGAACACCACTCGCCCCTTCCGTCCTCTGCCCACTCCCTTCCGAGCTCTTCCTTCCCCAGGGAGGGGTGTTCTCCTGGGGCAGTGTCCCAACACCCCGCCCCTCAGGATTCCTTTTCCATCTCCCCCCTTCTGGGGCCTTATCCACCACACACAATGGGGCTCCAGCTGCAGCTTCCCGTTGGTCTCCTGCGGCTGGGCGGAGCATCCGCTGCCCCTGAGAGAAGAGACTCCCCTCTCCGAGACGCGGTCTGGCCCCCCTGCCGACCTGTCTCATCTCGCTGTGTCTGGGAGCCGAGGGGCAGCGCGGCAGGGCCACCTTGGGATTGGCTTTGCACTGCAAATCAAGGGCTGAGGCCATGAGCTTCAGGGGCTGCCAAAACGGGTCTATCTGCAGGGAGGCGCTGCTGTCCTGAAGGCAGCAGAAACTTCCTTGTAATGCTGCATGTCTGCTTCCTACTGCTGCCCCGATTGCCTGGCTGCTGAGTAGCTGCCCTTCAGTGGATGTCAGGGGGTGTGATACACCTTGACTTTAGCAGAGCTTTTGATACGGTCTCCCACAGGATTCTTGCCAGCAAGTTAAGGGAGTATGGACTGGAGAAGTGGACTGTAAGGTAGATAGAAAGGTGGCGAGATTGTCGGGCCCAACGGGTCGTGATCAATGGCTGGATGTCACGTTGGCAGTCAGCTTCAAACGGCATGCCCCAAGGATCGGTTCTAGGACCAATTTTGTTCAATATCTTCATTACTGACCTGGCTGAGGGGATGGATTGAACCCTCAGCAAGTCTGCGGATGACACTAAGCTAGGGGAAGAGGTAGATATGCTGGAGGGCAGGGATAGAGTCCAGAGTGACTTAGACAAATTGGAGGACATGGCCTTAGACAGTTTCCATTAGCGTCTGATCCATGGGGAGCTGTCCATTGACTTCCAGCCACATGGAGCCAGCCCCCAGGAGTGTAAGTTCTTCCGGCAGAGAGAGGTTTGCTTCTGCAAAGTGCTGGCCCTGACAGGTCCTGTATCACGAATGACCCCAATGGTCACCGGTATGAGTGCTCCGTGATGTGGGAGCCTGGATGGCACATTCCTTAGCTGGTTATTCATCTTGCCTGAGGCAAGCCCAGCGCTGGGAATTGTGGACGTTGTGTACTTGGAAGCACCTCTGCAGAGACACCCCGGGAGCCGGGCAAACCATTTCCAGCAAACTATTTATTCCAGGAATTTAGCCCCTTTTTTCTGCTTTCAAATTACCGCATTATTGTTCTTTATGGGGGAACGCGGCAGACTCGCCCTCCAGATTTTAGCTTATCAGTTGCTTGTGAATGATCGTTTGGTGGGGATTTTCAATACAGCCCAAGTGATTAAGGAGCACAGGCCTTTCAAATGAATTGTTGTTCCTAAACCACTGAGGCACACCTGAAAATTCCATCGGGGGTCAATGTACGTCAGAGCAGGGCCTGTGCTCTGAGCAGCCCTGGAATGGGGGGCAGGCCAAGAGATTTAAAGCCGGACGGGGCACTGATAAGCAGGGCCTGGGAATTTAAGGAAAGTAACGTTCACGAGCAATTTTTGGCAGGTTTTGTTCAGCTCTGGGAACTGGTGGGACCCTGAGCCTCTCTGTCCCTCCCTGGTTCGAGCTCAATACTTGTCTGCCTGGCCCCCTTTGGGACTGCTGGGCTGTGGCCAGGGCGCCGCTGGCTTGGCGGGAGAACCTGACTTCTCACCTGCCACCTCTTGTAACAGTCGCGCTTGTCAGAGGGGCAGCCCCGTTAGTCTGAGTCTGCATCGACAACGAGAAGTCCTGGGGCACCTTATAGACTTAACAGATATATCGGAGCACAAGCTTTCGTGGGCAAAGAGCCACTCACATGCACCTGAGGAAGTGGGTCCTTGCCCACGAAAGGCTGTGCTCTGATACATCTGTCAGTCTAATCACGCCTAGAGAGCAGGTCTCACAACGCACGGGAACGAAGGCTCCCCGCTGCCTTCCGGCCACTGTGGCAGACCTCGCAGTTTGGCCTTTCCTTCCACAAGACAGCCGGGTTTCACAGCCCGACGGGGGCCGTTTCGCCCTCCCAAGCCACCACCACACCAAGGCCCCGACACCTGCTTTTCAGCTTTGACATAAAAGCTGGGACTTGCTGTACACAGCTCTCTTCACCAGCCTGGTGGACACGTGCACACTGGGGGCACACTGGGGGCACACTGGGGGCACACTGGGGGCACACTGGCTCTGCAACTTTACAAAACCAAAGTGAAATCCAAAACCTGCCAGCTGAGGTTTGGGGTGGGGTTTTTTTTTTGTGCAAATCTTTGCCCAAGGTAATTCCATTCATATTTACAACGAGCTATTTCGTCCGTCTTCCCAAAACATTAAGGCAACCAATGCAACTCAAATAATGAGCAATAAGAAATTGCACACAAAGCTGAATGGTTTATTGAGCACAACACGCATAATATAAAAGGGCTGAGATACAAACGGATCGCTCTCTCTGAGGGTGTGTCTAGACTACATCCCTCTGTCGGCAGAGGGATGTAAATTAGACACTTCAAAATTGCGAAAGAAGTTGGGATTGCAAAAGATCCTGCGCTTCATTTGCATAATCACATAATGGCGCTCTTTCGACAAAGCGCTATTTTGAAATTGAAATTGAAGTCTAGACGCGGTTCTTTTGAAAATGGGGTGCTTTTTCGAAAGAGCCTGTAAACCCCATTTTTGAAAGAACCGCGTCTAGACTTCAGTTTCAATTTAGAAATAGCGCATTTTCGAAAGAACGCCATTACATGATTATGCAAATGAAACACGGGATATTTAAATCCCAGCTTCTTTTGCAATTTCAAAGTGTCTAATTTACATCCCTCTGTCAAAAGAGGGATGTAGTCTAGACACAGCCTTAGACTCAGAGGGTGTGTCTAAACTACATGGCTCCGTCGATGAAGCCATGTAGATTAGGCTGATCGGCAGAGGGAAATGAAGCCGCGATTTAAATAATCGCGGCTTCATTTAAATTTAAATGGCTGCCGCGCTGAGCTGACAAACAGCTGATCAGCTGTTTGTGGGCTCAGCGCGCTAGTCTGGACGCTCCCACGCCGACCTGAAAGCCCTTTATCGACCTCCTCGTTATGCCTCGTAGGATGAGGTTTACCGGGGAGGTCGATAAAGGGCTCTCATGTCGACAGGGGAGCATCCAGACTGCCCCGATCTGCCGACAAACAGCTGATTGGCAGAGCGGGGCAGCCATTTAAATTTAAATCGCGGCTTCATTTCCCTTTGCCGAACAAACAAATCTACATGGCTCCGTCGACGGAGCCATGTAGTCTAGACGTACCCTAACCTACTCCTGAGTCAGTGCGGTGAATGATTTTTTTTGTTCACCACTAGAGGCCACTACACATCTTAAATAAAGAGGCCAGCTTGCTAATTAATGACTGGCTTCATTTGGGGACTGTGTCCTTTGCAGAATTAGAACCTCGGTCCCCGCACTTGCCAAACAAAACCTCAGGTCCATGTCAAAACATCATCAGTACGGTACAGAGAGAGCGTCCTCCCCAGTGGGCCACAAACGTGCCTGCACAATTCTCATGCATGGGGGATAAGCCCCCGTTGCTGCTGGGTGAACACAGCATCACTCGTTCTCTCATTATCCTTACGGCAAGCAAGGAGTCACTGTCCCCGGGGTGCATGCTTCTGGGACGGGACAGGGCTGTGCTAAGCCGGGCTCTGGGCTGAGCGTCTGGTTCCTGGCTTACCCTCCGTCGGTTTAACTGCCTCGCTCAGGGTGGGGATTGGAGTTTAGTGACCAAACGCCGGTGGCGACAGCGCGAGGTCGAGGGGAGAAGCCCTCCATTGGCACAGCAGCGTCTCCACTCAGTGTGACGGCTGTGCCGTGCAGCGTGGGGCCCGTGCACAAGGCTGGAGTGCTTGGCCTACCTGTCTGCTGTCAGGAGTCTGCACAGGCCTGGAAGGGCTGAGGCCGGGTGACGCCCTGCTAGGTGGCTGGTGTGAGGAGGGGGCCCTGGACAAGTCCTGCTCCCCATCAGCCCATCCCCAGTCTGCGGAGGGCCTCTCAGCCCAGCCGGCCGGCCTGCCAGCCCTCCTCTCCCAGCCTGCGCACCCTTGGGGCTTCTCAGTGGGGCCCTGAACTTAGGAGCCATGAGGTTGTGAACTAGCCCCTGTCTTCGCAGGGACGAGCCGGGTCCAGGTGGAGAGCAGGAAGGTCCACGTCTGGATTCCCTGGGGAGCCTGCCAGCCGGAGCAGTGGGCAGAGCCTGCTGAAGAGAAGACTCCAGTAAAAGGCCCAGCGTGGCAGGCCTATGGAGCATGCTGGGTGCATGGCACCCCTTCAGGCGCACAGTGCTTCTCCCCCGCTGTCCCTGCATCCAGCAGACACGCAGCTCCTCTCGGGCCTGTGTCAGCCACCTCACTCCCCATCGGGTCCGGCTCTCGCCCTGTCGCCCCAGCTCGTGGGGCGGCTGCTCTGTAGTTTGTCATGTTTGTCCTCTGTCCGCCCTGGCCAGCTCCACCAGCTTTGTGCGCCTTGGTCCGCCGGGGCTGAGCCTGGGCAGAAGCTGGTGCACTGGAATCCCAGCGACGCTTTTGCGGTGGGGCTGTGGCTCCCGTGGTTGTGTGAACGGCTGTCGGAGCACCACACGCCACCAGCATCTTGTCCCTGATGCGCAGGCTGGACTGCACTGCTCCCCCACCCGGGCGTTACGGAAACGTCGGGCCTGTCGGGTGGGGCGCTGCGCGCACACAGGGAGAGACAGGCCCTGCCCACAAAGAGCTCACAGTCAGGGGCGTCGGGTGTGTAAGGCAGGGGGAGGCTCTGCCTTCCCAAACCGCCAGGCCTAGCCCCGCCCACCTCTGCCCCCAGAAGGCTGCTGTAGGTGCTCTGGGCGTGGAGGCTTGCTGGAGAGGCTGGGCAGCACGGCGTGCTCTCCTCCCTCCCCCGGTGCTCTGGGGCTGGCCAGGCTGGGGCCACGCTGCGCGGCACAGCACGCCCTCCCTCCTCCCTCCACCGAGGCCATACTGCGCTTGGCCGGGCCTTGCAGTGCGCCTTCCTCTGGGGCTTGGGAGGCTGCGCCGAGCACTCATTCCCCGCCCCTCCCCGTGGCTGGAAGGGGGGAGCATGTGTGCTCTGCTGTCTGGGGGCAGGGAAGGGGCGGGGCCTAGAAGGGGCAGAGCCGGAGGTGGGGCTGGGGGCTTGTCCCCCCAGCCCTGCCGTCACCAACCACCCATGCCCACAGTCTAACCAGAGAAGACAAAGCGGGGGAGAAAGGAGAGTTATTACTGCCGGTGGGGAACTCAGGCAGAGGGATTACGGCCCCGTTCTCCATTCCACTGAGGTCACGTCCTGCTGCTGAGCAGTGCGAGGTGAGGACGTGACGGTCTAGTCGACTAGCCAGGAAGCAAATGTTTCTCGGAGAGCCTGTCGACTAGTCGCTCCCCCGCCCGGGGAGAAAAGGGGGACTTCAAAGCGGCAGCGCCACGTGGCGCCTGGGGTCAGCGGGGAGCCCCAGCTGATCCCTGCCTCCGTGCGGCGCTGCCGCTTTGAAACGCGCGAGGAGCCTGGCCCTGGTCTCCCCGCAGCGCTTTCGCCTTTGAAGTGTAACAGCCCTGGGGTTGTTGCTGCGCTTCAGAGGTGGAGGCGTCTATCGATTAACCGAATAGTCGACGCAAAATGTATCGACTATTCGATTATTCAGTTACTCGCAATTTACCCAGTGCGAAGTGGCCTCAAACTCAGCAGAGAATTGCCCCGGTATATGGGCGCCAGCTCTGCCAGCCACCTTCCTTCCCGGGTGCCAGGGAAGGCGGGGGGAGTGACGGAGTCTGCTGCCCCCCATCCTCTGCGGGCACAAGGAACCGTCCACCGGCCGCTCCAGGGGGAGATCGCTCCGTCCTGGTCTCTAATGGAGCTGGGCCTGGCGCCCGTAACAGGACGCCACAACCCGCCCCTGGAAGCCCCCGCCGCAGCTGCACAGAGCATGGAGTTGAGTCTGAAGAGACGTGGCTGGGCTGGCGGTAGAGCCGAGTCCTGAGCACAGGTCTCTTGAATCCTCGTCTGCTGCCTGACCCACACAAGCGGGCGGCCGTGGCCCTGCGTGGCCCCTGCTCTCTGGAGCGCGATGAGGCAAAGCGCCGTGTCCTGCTCATGCTCTGCAGCCGCGCTGGCAGCGCACGGCTCCCTGGCCTGGGCCCGCTTCCCCGGGGCGGCGGAGAGGGACAGAGGGAGCTGGCGGGACGTGGCTCCGGAAAGGCCGCAAGAGGCATTGCAGACGGGTTGTGCTGGGCTGCAGTGCCTCTGGGTCACACCCAGCTCTTCATGTGAAACGCACGCGCGGCTCAGCCTGCAGAGCCTGGCCAGGCGGGTAGCGGCACGTCGCTCCTCAGGGCTGGCTGCCCCGCCTGGTCGGGCCTCTGCCCCCTGCAGTGGCGGGAGCCGTGGGGAGCAGAGCGATGCAGCAGCCTGCCGTGGGCAGAGGCCCAGCCCAGCTGGGCCATGGCTGCTGCTCCGCGTCTCCTGGCTCCTGTCGCCATGATGAATGTGGGGGAGGGGCGGGAGCCCCTGCTGCTGTCTACAGGCCCCCCAGAAAATCCCCCAGGCCTCCCTCAGTATGGGGGAATGTCCTGTCCATAGGATGGTTGGGGCAGCTCCTGTGGGGCCCCCCAAAGTGCGAGGCCTGGGGTGGCCGTGTGCATAAAAATCAATTTGCAAATACCTGGCAGGTAAAGAGCTGATCACTGGCAGCCTGCAGGGATTTACCAAGAAGGCATCATGCTCATCCAGCTCGGTTCTTCCTTTTCTCTCTCTCGCTTTCTTTCTGGATAGCTGGGCCAATGCTTCACCGTTCCAGTGCTTCACCACCCTCCTGAGGAAATAGTTTTCTCTATTATTCAGCCTAGATATTTCCATTTTCCAAGGGGAAATATTTGTTAAAGAAAATATAGAAAACCACAAACATAAACAAAAGGGTTCCTGATCAACAATCCTAACAGAGCTAGAACTCAAGCTGTGTGGAAGCAACCCTTGTCCGGAGCAGTATACGATTCCTGGAAACATCTAGTGGCTGAAGAGTACACTGCAATCATCTGTTATTGCACACACCATATTCTCACAAAACATTTGCCACCTTATTCCTATAACTAATTCCTTCATTTATTAAATTAGTATCAGACTTCTAATTTTTATTTTATTTTAATGCTTCTTTGATGTTTCCTGGTCACTGCTGAGCATGTTGTCAGGGAGTCTCTAGGGGTGTTCCTGTGTATTGTCAGAGGGTTAATTAGTTATTTATTATTTCAGTGTCTCTGCTGTGAACGTCCAGAACAGGAGCCCCTCTAAAGCTCTTTCTTAACAGTGGTTAACTCCACACAAAAAAGAGGGCGAGGTTTATCCCCCGGGCCAGGCAAGATGTGGCCTGAGGTAAAAGATGAAGTTTCTCTGGGAAACGTTCACCTCAGAAACACCAGCCCGTGCAATGCTTTGCCAGAGAGAAGGGGATGGGCCGGTCGCTGGAAGGGTCCACGCCATGGCTAGAAAAGGGTCTTAGCCCTGTCTGAGAGGGAGGCTGGGGGGAGCAGGCAGCTCATGCCCAGAGGGTCCTAAGCCACGTGGGGCAAAACCAGCCCCAGGAGCGCTATGTGGCAGCCACGTCTGAGTCCCCCTGGAGCTCCAGGCTGTTGTTAGTCTCTTAAGCAGCATCGCTGCTCTGTTGAATCAAACGGGATCGCTTTGTTCTCTGGGGCTGCCCTGCAAGCGATGGCCACGCGGCCGTTCCCTTCTTAGGGGCTGTGTCCTGTGGGATGGCTCTTGTCTTTCCCCCCGTGAGATGCCCCAGAGGGGACAAGCCTGGCTGGGCAGTGTCAGTGCATCTGTCCGGGGGGGCTGATGAAAACCGGAGAGCCTGACTTAGTGTAAGCCTAGCCAGGGCATGGGCTCAGCCCGATCTCCTGCAGCAGTGAGTTCCACCAACACCTCCCTTTGGGTCTGGTCCCTGGCTGTGGTAAATGAGGGTTGCTCTCTGGGCTCCAATGAGGCACCACTAACCTCCACCAGCTGAGGATCCACCTCCTCAGCCTGGGCACTGACAGCTGCAGTTACCTGCTGGTTAAGGATCCTTGGGGTTGTGTGAAGAGCAAAGCGGCCCCTGGGCAGTCTGACCCTGCCCTCCTCTGAATGGACTGTGGTGCTGGGTCAGCCCATGGCCCGTCCAGCCCATCTTCCGATCGTGGCTGGGGCCAGGGGTTCCCAAGGGAATGACCGGAACCAGCAATGACTAAGTCACCCCAGCTTCTGGCAGGCACAGGTGTAAGGACACCTGGAGCAGAGACTGGGCCCCGACCATCTTGGCCAATAGCCATGACCAATATCAGCCATGAACTTCTCTCATTCCCAGTTGTATCTTTGGCCTCAGTCACATGTGGGACTTCCAGTTGGGCATGTTGCGAAGTCATTCCTGCCGTCGGTTTCAAACCTTCTGCCTAGGAATGTCTGTGGGTCACCCCTCGTTCCTGGGTCACGTGAAGAAGAAAATAGCCCTTCCTTATTCCCTTTCTCCAGACCAGCTCTAGAACAGCCCCGTGATCTCCTTGCCAAGCCCAACAGTCCCAGGCTCGTGAATCTCTCCAGCCCCGTGAGCACTGTGGGGCCTTCCTCGGTGCTTTTCCCCGCTCTGCCGTGTCTTTGTTGGGACAGGCCCGCAGAGCTGCACCCAGTATTCAAGGCGTGGGTGTCTCCTGGCTGTAGGCAGCATCTTGAATCTCTTTCTTGAGAGGCCACAGCTAACTGAGATCCCCATCACCTTGGACGGAGGGCTGGAAAGGTGGGTTCCAATGGGCATTACTTTGCATTTATCACCACAGCATTTCATTGGCCATTTTGCTGCCCAGTGACGTCCCCTTGGAACGCTCCGCAGGCTGCTTTCACGTAACTGGCTGGAGTCATTTGGTACTGTCTGTGGACTGCGCCGCCGCTCTGCAGTGCAGGTCCTGGGGGGCCACTCGTTACCTCTCCCCCCGACCACGTATCCCTGCCCGTTGTTTCCTGCCTCGTGACCAGCTACAGTGGACCGGCCCTGAGGTGCCAGTGTGGTGTGTGGAGAGTCCTGTCCCTCCACCCCGACGGACGCTCTGTGGGAATGACCCCCCTTTGCAGGGTCAGCCACGCCGTGTGCCAGAAGTGGCAGGGGTGGGGTGCCTGAGGCACGTGGGACCAGGGGATCGTGGGCCGTCAACGTGTTCTGTGGAAAGCTGTGGCTAAGAGCGTCTCCTAGGCCTGCGAGGGCTGCCTCTTTCTGCTCCAGACGGTGACCCCGCAGAGCCCCAGCCTTATGGGGGCTCACCTGCACAAAGGCCTCAGCGCTCTGTCTCTGAGCAGCGATGACCCTCTGCACCGGGGAGATGGAAGAGAGCGAACCCATACGGCTGTGCTGCAGGGCACCCGTGGCTCTGGGCTAACGTGGTACGTGGCACAAGGGACCGTGGACAGGAGGCTACAGTGAAGGAATCCAGGTAAAGGATCCAGACGCCACTTCATCGCTGGGTCAGTCTGAGCAGTGACCCCGCTATGAGCACTGCACTTGTAAGGGGATGGCGTGGCTAGCCACGGGGCGCCCACGCCAGGCCTGAGAAAGTGCCAGCCACTTTCTTCTGCAGGGTGCTTGGGAAGCACTCAGACAGCTGCCGATCAAACACTTACCGCAAAAGCCGGGCCCTCTCTCATGCAGTGGGCTTAAAACAATGCACACAAGCGGCCAGGTAGCCACTAATTGAAGCACGGGGCAGATCTGGTTCCACGGGGAGAACAGTGACTGGCTGTCTGGTGCCTCAGTTTCCACTGACATCTCAGAGAAGCCGTGTCGCAAAGGGTTAACGTGGCATGGATGTCTTTCCAGCCTGCTGAAATTGACGAATCAGCATTGGAACTTCATACACGCCCTGGGTAGAAAAGGCATGAAATACATTTCATCCCCCATTTCGAAATTGCATTTGACATCTAAGTTAAATAAAATGTTTCTGGGGTCATTAAAAATCAGAAATAGTCCAAGGCTTGGGTTTACCATAGTTTCGGAATGAATCAGGTTTCTGAACTTGTTTTAATCTCTGTGTAATTGCTTTTCTGTATACGGTAACCTTTACAAAATGAGTTTAATAATTAGTCATCGCAGCCGCGTTAAAGACAACATCCTGCCCTCAGCTCAGTTTTATTTTCAACACGAGAACGATGCCAAAGTAAATCCCGCACCAGAGCTGCTGCTGAGCCGCAGGCCGCATGCTCAGGAGGTAAACGGTAGGGGCTGAATCCTCAGCAGGGACTTTGCTTTTCACCTGGCTTCCAAAGGGAATAAAAAGCCATGTTGCCTGGAGAGCCACGTCAGGGACGTGTTGCTTCCTCTGCTTCCCGGGGACACGCTGAGGGGAGTGAGACGGAATCCTGAGCTGATGCTGTTGGAAGCTCCTTCCGGCCTCCTTTGGGGTAAAAGCTCTTAGAGCCCTGGCCGAGAGGCCTTGTGGATGGTCACCCGTCGGCTGTTCTGCACCTATCCCGAAGCCCCCATGTGCTCCCAAGCCAGCTGGGGCTGGGCAGAGGTCAGTCCCGCCCGAGTTCTGGGCGCTGGCACGCTTCAGAAGTGGTGTCCGGATCCTTTACCTGGCTTTTAAATTCCCGCTTCCCCAAAGAGTTCCTTGGTCACAGGCAGCTCTTTGATGATTGTACCTATGAGTGCATCACAGCAGCAGCCACAACCCCCAGCAGGAGCAGGGCCCCGACAGGCTGGGTGCTACATAAGGGGCATGCCCCGCCTCAAAGAGCGTACAGGCGCAATCTGCTTGTAGTGCACCTGTTCAACTTCAGAGCCGGCTCAGAGAGGGATTCCTGCCGCATGTGTCTCGTGGATACACCCGGTTACCTACCTAAGGGTCACGGCTGGCCTCCTGCTGACCACGACACTGGAACACACGCAGTGTGCGGGAGCCACGCCTACCCCACCCATGTCCCTTGGCACGGCACAAGGCTCTGTCTCGTCACCAAGCCCTGGGCGGGCTGCTGGAAAGTTACATGGGAAGCCTGGGATTCTCTTGGGACCAGGTCAGTCTTGGTAAGGAGGCTGCCAGTCCCACTCCCGGAGCAGAGCCGTGTCCATCTGCTCCGGTCGGTCTCAAACAGGCTTGATCACGTCCGCATTCGTTTCAGATTTGCATATGACCTATTTACAAAAAAAGTGAAGGGTTGGGCCGGGCTGCAAGAGAATTGCAGCCTGTGCAGGGGCCTTCCGTAAATGCTGACAAGCCGCACTCACACATGGCTTGCGGCCCACGCTATGCTCGTGTCCAAGGACTATGGCATTTTGAGAGAAGGTGTCGATTTCATTCACAAGGGAGATACCATGGTGATGGGCACAGGTGATAGGAGGTAGGAAACTTTCAATATTTCAGGCCAGTGTAAGACTTCTCTGTCAGTCATAGAAGCATAGAACACGAGAACAGGAAGGGGCCTTGAAGGGTCATCGAGTCCAGTCCCCCGCCCCCATGGCAGGACCAAGCGCCATCTAGATCGGGGTGGGCAAAAGGGCCTCCGCGGGCTGGATCCAGCCTGCCAAGTGGGTTAATCCAGCCCCCAGAGGCCCTGCTGCTCCCCTACCCCCAGGGGAGAGAGCGCAAAGCGTCCTCCCGCCCTGGTAGCAGCACGCAGCGCTTTGAAGCACGGTGCGCTGCTCGCAGGGCGGGAGGAGCCGTCATGCGCTCCCCTGCCCCAAGCCCTGATTGGCCTGGGGGCAGGAGGAGCGTGCGAGGTTTCCTCCGCCCTCCCCTGGCCCTGCGAGGAGTGCAGGGCACTTCAAAGTGCCATACACTTGCGCAGGGTGGGAGCAGGGCGAGGGAAGCTTTGCACTGTTCCCCCGCCCCCAGGCCAGTCAGGACGTGGCCCCCGGCCAAAAATTATTGCCCACCCCTGATCTAGATCATCCCTGACAGGTGTGTGTCCAACCTGCTCTTAAATATCTCCAGGGATGGAGATTCCACGACCTCCCTGGGCAATTTATCCCAGTGTTTAGCCACCCTGGCAGGCAGGAAGTGTTTCCTAATGTCCAACCTCAACCTCCCTTGCTGCAGTTTAAGCCCATTGCTGCTTGTTCTATCCTCAGAGACCAAGGAGAATAATTTTTCCCCCTCCTCCCTGTGACACCCTTTTAGATACTTGAAAGTCGCTCTCGTGTCCCTTCTCAGTCTTCTCCTTTCCAAACCAAACAAGCCCAATTCCTTCAGTCCTCCCTCCTAGTTCTTGTTCTCTAGACCTTTCATCATTCTTGTTCTCTTCTCTGGACCCTCTCCAATTTCTTCACATCTGCAGCAAGGGAGGTTTAGGTTGGACATTAGGAAACACTTCCTGCCTGTCAGAGTGGCCATTGCTTCTTGTCCTGTCCTCAGAGGCCAAGGAGAGCAATTTCCCCCCCTCCTCCTTGTGACACCCTTTTAGACACCTGAAAACTGCTCTCATGTCCCCTCTCAGTGTTCTCCTTTCCAGACTAAACAAGCCCCATTCCGTCAGTCTGCCCTCCTAGCGCATGAGCGAGACCGTTCCTCATTCCAAGGTGCACAGAGAAGGGCAAGGCTGGCGCCTCTGGACGTTAGAGGCCGTGGGGTCCCAGCTGCCACCTGCAGTCGTTGATTGGTCAGGTGCGTGTAACAGACGCACAAAGAGGGAGCACTTCCCCGGACCCATCCCCGGCCGCGAGGCGACGTCTCCCTTTCTCTGCCCCTTCTGTGAGGGGAAAAGGCTGGGGGGAGGGGGGAGCCGGGGACAGGGCGATCTGTGAGACTGAGGAGACGGAGCGGTGTCTCCCCTTCTGACTGAGAGGCCTGGGTAGGTCGCAGGTAGCAGCCAGGCCAGGGCTCAGGGAACCGGTTGCCCAGAATTCTCTGCAACCAGGCTTCCCGCAGCAGGAGGCGCTCTAGTTGCTCCCACTCGATGTGAGCTCCCGTCCATCTGCTGCCATGGGATGTTGCCTGCCGTCTCCACGGGAACGTTCCAATGGGGCACACACCGAGGCAGAGCAATCCGTCTCCGAGGCACTGCCCGGAGAAGCGTGGCTGCTTAAGCTTCATTAAGTGGGTTCTGAAGCCGGCCGTGCTGAGCATCGAGCGCAGGGCTGTGAAGGGGAGCAAACGCCATTCTGGTCCCTTCCGCTGGGGTTAGCTGGACTGGCTGGCCGGTGCAGTGCGCCACCCTCAATCCAAGTACACAGGGATGAGGGACAGACCCATGGGACATTTCAGCATCAGCCGTTCTGCAGAGGGTGACAATGCAAAACCTTTGATCAAGGAAAGTGATAGAAATGTAGCCGTGTTGGTCTGGTGTAGCTGAAACAAAAGACAGGACTATGTAGCACTTTAAAGACTAACAAGATGGTTTATTAGGTGATGAGCTTTCGTGGGCCAGACCCACTTCCTCAGATCAAATAGTGGAAGAAAATCGGCACAACCAAATATACCAAAGTGATACAATCCAAAAAAAGTGAACGCATGTGAAATTAACAAATCAAATTTTAGAACAGAGTGGGGATGTGGGGGGAAGGTAAGTTTCTGTGAGGTAGTGACATAGGGATGAGAATAGGGGAAGTTTCTGTGAGGTAGTGACATTAGGGGTGATAATTGGGGAAGCTATCTTTGTAATGGGTGAGATAATTAGCGTCTTTGTTTAAACCCATACAATTATCACCCCTAATGTCATTATCTCTTCCCCTATTATCACTCCTATGTCACTACCTCACAGAAACTTACCTTCCCCCCACCACTCTGATCTAAAATTTGATTTGTCAATTTCACACGCGTTCACTTTTTTTGGATTGTATCACTTTGGTATATTTGGTTGTGCCGATTTTCTTCCATCATTTGATCTGAGGAAGTGGGTCTGGCCCACGAAAGCTCATCACCTAATAAACCATCTTGTTAGTCTTTAAAGTGCTACATAGTCCTGTCTTCGATCACGGGTGCACCTGCTTTCACTTGCACTGTGCACTGGGGGTGGATCCTGTGCACAAGCCTAGTGTCCAGCAAGCCACCAGGAAGAAGCCTACGTCTGATCACTCGCGTTGATGCTTCTTCCTCCCTCGAGTCTGCAGGAGTCCCCACAGCAGGACCGCAGCGAAACTCGCCTGGGGCTCCCTCACCCAAGGCCCTGGTCCTTGGAGACTGCAGTGCATGGGCTGCAATCAGGAAGTGCCACCAAACACACCAGCAGCTCCCCAGCCACGGGAGGCACGAAATGGGACATCTCGATTGCACCCAGAGCCACCCCATTGCACACTCAGATCAGGCAGCTGTGAGCGCAAAGCCAGGGACGTCACATTTTGCATTCTCGGTTTACAGCCATGGCTTGGAGCCTGCCTGCAGGGGCCCGCCCTTTCCACGGGACCCGCTGCCACGGCTGCTAACCAAAGTGTGGGGGGGCAGAGAGGCTGGCAAAGTGCTCTCCTGAAGATGCCTTTCCTCCCAGAGCACACTGGCCTGGACGCCCCAAGCAGCCCACGCTTGCGGAAAGCCCGTCTGTCAGAGTGGGCATTGGCGGGGGCGTGGGGTGGGGTGTTTGCCAACGGGAAGGAGCAGTGCGGGCTTAGGGTGCCATGGTTCCATGCTGGGAGGGTGGAAACAAGAAAACACTGTTGCTGTAGGTTGCCTGGTGCCTCCTAAGTCTTGCGCTGGCGCGTGGTAAGTGCGTGTCCAAGGCGCCGAGAAACGTGGCCGGGATGCAGCTGCTTTTAGTTCAACATTTCAAAGCACACACATGGCACCGAGCCGAGCGTGCTTGGAAAGGTGGCCTGTGATGACAGAGAGGAGCAAGGGCAGCAGGAAATTGACTAGCAAAGAAGAATGGGCCTTTGCAGCTTGTTTGCAGACGCACCTCAGCACGCCGGGTGCAGCTGGAGCAGGGTGAGCCCAATGCTGCTGGGCCGATATGGATGATGGCAGCCGGCGCAGGACTTTCGCGCGTCGGCGGAAGGCCTGTTTGACACCCACAGGGCATTGTGGTCACCCTTTGCCAAAGCCCGGTGGGTTAGTGCCTCAGGCAAGTGCAGATGCTGGGAAGCTACAATTACGTCTCTGGGTGCAGAACCCAGGGGGACGGGCTTGAAATAAAGGAGCCGAGGTGGACAGAAGGATTAATGGCCTCCATCGCGAGAAGGGCGTAGGCCTCAATAGGCACGTGCCGGTTGCACGCCGGGTGTGTGGGGAAGCCTGCTGTTGTGACCTGGGTGACACACACGACAGTCACATCTCCATGGACCTGGCCATTGTGAGAGCTGCATTAGAATCTGTGCCCCAAGCCGGGGGCAGGTACGGGAGCGAGGCCAAATCTCCAGAGCTACAGGCACACAAAGGGGCACTTTCAAAGGAACGTGATGGGCAGTGAGATGAAGGTGAGCGGGGACGTGCGAGCTGAAGTCCTCGTGCATTGATTGAACTGCACCTAGAAACCAGTGCCCCAGTGAGCAATGGGAGAGAGCAGCGGAGCTCAAACCCTGCAGTTGTGAAAATTCTGCACTAGTGGGCTGCTGTAACACGTGGCGGGGTGTGAAAACGGTGCTTAGTGCTGGAAAGGAGGCTGGCTGTGGATCACACGGGGCATGCACAGGTTAGGATGACCCTCCTCAGCAAGGTGCCTTCCATTGTCCATGTTCCTGAGTCATTCCAAGCCAGCAGAAGGGTAACGCTCCTCGCTGGCACGGGAGCTCGGGCACCCCTCTCAGTGGCATGATTTGTAAAAGTGCAAGACAAGAGGGCACTTACTGAACAGGTCTCAGTCCTGCGGCCCCTTGGCTGGAGCAGCTGGCCAATGTTCAGCCCTGCCGGGTTGTTTCCAAGAGGAGAAGTTGGTGAAAGGAGGCAGGTTTGGTCTTTGGAGCAATCCTGAGAGTTTATGAAAAATGCCCAGGAAAGTCCTATTTCCCTGAACAACGGCAGGCACTCTCCTTGCACTGTTTCCAAACCCGCCTGCCTCCCCAGCCCAAGACAACAACGTCACGCTACAGCACCATGCCCCCGACAGCCACACGACGGTGACGGTGAGGGCTCCCATGGTACTTATTGGCAGCCACAAAGAGGCCTGCATTGGAGGAATACTCACTCGTGGCTGTGGGGTTTCAGAGGGGGCGGTTGCCTGCACTGTCTCTTTCAAAGCCTTTTGGCTACTCAGCCCTCCGACCGCGTCACTCTGTGCAATACTCAAGCCCCACCCACAGTACACGCAGGACAGGGGCCCGTCCTGCTGCCCTACTCTAGCATCTCCAAATCTGTGTCTCCATTTATTTCCCCTCAGTCTCTTTCCCCACTCAGAGGCTATGTCTACACTGGCGGCTTCTTGCACAAGGGTTCAGTGCAAGAAAACATCCACACTGCCATGTGCGAGCTGTGCTTTTGTGCAAGAGCATCCATGGCAGTGTGGACGCTCTCTTGCGCAAGAAAGCTCTGCTGGACATTTTAACCATAGGGCTTTCTTGCACAAGAAATCCCTGCCAAGCATCCACACTGCCCTCTTGCGCAAGAGCTCCTGCACAAGAGGGCTTACACCTGTTAAAAAAGAGCATAGCTCTTGCACAAGAAGCCCTCTCTTACCACGCCGTACTGTAAATCTTCTTGCACAAGAGCAGGTGGGCAGTGTGGACACTTTCTGGAAGAACGGCCATTCTTGCACAATAACCACCAGCGTAGACATAGCCAGAGAGAGTGGCAGCCCCTCCTGAAGACAACTTCCTCAGCTAGCCTCAGCCTGCTCTCTTTGAGTTCTGCCCTGCTCTGACTGCTGCTAAGCTTTGTAGCTCCTTTTGTAGGCCTCCCTGGCCCCTGATTGGCCTGTTCCTCCAGAGTCTCTCTAGCCTCCTGGAGGACTTATCTATGGCTCTTTCTGGGCTCAGGGCCTTGTCTGCCCTGTCACACTGTGCTAGTCTATATCTGCAAAAACAATGAGGAGTCTTGTGGTATAAGCTTTTCTGAGTGAAATCCATTTCATCAGATGAATTGGAATGGAGTTTACAGAGGTAGGGGAAGATATACATAAGGGCTACGTCTACACTGGCCCCTTTTCCGGAAGGGGCATGTAAATTTCAGGAGTCGTCGTAGGGAAATCCGCGGGGGATTTAAATATCCCCCGCGGCATTTAAATAAAAATGTCCGCCGCTTTTTTCCGGCTTTTAAAAAAGCCGGAAAAGAGCGTCTAGACTGGCCCCGATCCTCCGGAAAAAGTGCCCTTTTCCGGAGGCTCTTATTCTTACTTCAGAATAAGAATAAGAGCCTCCGGAAAAGGGCACTTTTTCCGGAGGATCGGGGCCAGTCTAGACGCTCTTTTCCGGCTTTTTTAAAAGCCGGAAAAAAGCGGCGGACATTTTTATTTAAATGCCGCGGGGGATATTTAAATCCCCCGCGGATTTCCCTACGACGACTCCTGAAATTTACATGCCCCTTCCGGAAAAGGGGCCAGTGTAGACGTAGCCAAGGACAATAAAGAAAGAGGGTACTTGTGCAAATGAGGCTGGAAATGGATTATTCACAGCAGCTCATGTGGAAATGTGGATATCAAGAGAGGGGAAATGGCCTTTGTAGCATGTTATCCAGTTAAAATCCGTATTCAGTTCTAAGTCAGCTGTGAGCAAGGCTGGTGTTTGCTGGGGCTGTTGTGGTTTAGCTAGAGAGGCGCATGCTAAGATGAGATTCACCAGCGCACATTTCTTAAAGGGCCCGTTTTATATGACTTTTAACTTATAAACTAATAACCCCCAGATTCACATGAAAGTCCCCTGGGAAGCCAACTTTATCCACAGATTTGTGCTGTATATTTGGGGTGGATACACGCTATTGTTCATGTCAAACTTAGAAGCTGAACTTTCATCTTAAGTAAAACAACCTCAGTGCAACCTTATGTAAGGAGTCATGACCAGAACCTCCGTGGCATACGAGTCATGACCAGAACCTCCGTGGCATACGAGTCATGACCAGAACCTCCGTGGCATACGAGCTCAAGTTCACTTTGCCAGAGATGAGCCCAGCCAGGCCACAGGGAACGTCCCCAAGCCAAGCATGAATGGATTTGGCCTTCTTCCAGTCTTTGCGGTGTGTCTCTTTTGGAGCAATGCCCTTGGTTGTGCTGCAAGCTTGCCAGCCATTGGCATAATAGATTTGTCGTCACAGTAACCGATCCTGCATCTAACGAGTCTGTCTGCACACACCCCGTAAATGACAGACACTTTGTGACACCGCAGTTGCACCCTGGTCAGATCACATCAGCCTCACGAAGCAGAGCTCTCACACAGCAAAGGCCACGCTGCACAGTCCCTCCCGAGTGACAGTGTGTCACAGCGAGTGGGCATCTCGCGGCGACGACCTCCCGCCACATGTGACGCCCCCAGGAGAGCGCAACGCTCCCCGGTGGCCGTGGCACTCCCCCTCGGCCGCCGCGCAGTCACACTGCATCAGGGTTTCTTTGCAGTGACAGGGGCAGTCAGAGGAGCTGGATCTCAGTCCATGAACAGCGGCTCTCGCCCCCCGCCCCCGCCGGCAGCACGGATTCTGCTTCGTTGGCACTAGCGCTAATGGGAGCCGGGTGGAGCATTTATCCCCAAGGGGTCTGACTTCTTAGGGAATGAGTTGCAGTCAGCTGTGGCCCTCCCTGTTTTCTCCCTGTGCGGCGCATGTGTCAGCGTCCCATCAACATTCCCGGCCAGGCCCAGTGCCTGGCTCAGGGACCCTCGCAGCCTGAGGGCAGGGGCCCACTGCACAGTAGAGGGCCTGTGGTAAGCAATGGAGATGACCCCAGCCAGGACAGAGCAGCCATTTTGCACTCGGCCCTTCTGATCCAGCCTCGTCCCTCTGAGCGCACTAAGAGCTGCCGGAGTAGAGCAGGCCCTTGGCTTCTCTAGGCTGCTGACGGAAGGACCTTGCTTTCCGGCCCGGTCAATGGGGCCAGCCGGGCTCTCTCCGGTCGTGTGTGGCTGGCATGCGCCGACAGGCCAGAGTGTTAGGTTCAGCAGATTAATGAGCTAGAGCGTGTGAATGGTTTCCCAAACCCAGGATGTCTTACGGGCCAGACCCCGGGGTGGCATAAAGCCAAAAAGCCCCATTGAAGTCAGTGGGGCCATGTCGTCAGCTGGGGTGAATCCATGTCATTCCATCTAAACCAGTGGGGCCAGACCCACAGCTGGTGCGACTCCGCTTAGCTCCATAGGGTCAGTACATTTAAATCAGCCGCGTGTCTGCTCCCCCCACTGTTTGTAAGTATTTGAATCAGGACTATTAATTATCCCCAAGTGCCCGTATCAACGTGGGAGCCCTTCTGTGGACTCCAGATCCTACATTACCTACCCGCCCAGCAAAAACCAGGGAAAGTGGCATTCTGCACGCGCAGTCCCTGGCTCTGTGAGTTTTGTAGCTCGTGTCTTCTGCTCGGAGTTCCTAGCGCTCCCCCATGCCCTGCCGCGCGTGCCTGGAGTGGGGCAGGGCTGGGTCTCACGCCGCTCGTTCTCCTGGGCTCTCTGTGGTGACAGCAGCAGGGCAAACGTGAGGGGGAGTTTTGGAACCTGCTCATTGCGCTCCCCGGGGTGAGACGGCCCGGCCTGGAGAATGTTCCCTCCGCAAGCAGCGGGCTGCGGGGGGTTGACAGCGTTGCTGGGCCCAGCCGACTGGCTGCAGGTATCCCGCTCCCTCTCTGTGCGCCACAGTCCCAGAGGAAGCCACTTGTGCTGAGCATGACTTCCATTCCACGTCACGTGAGGCTGGGCCGAAACCGGTTGTGAGCGGTGACACGTCACCGTTTCCAGATCGCACGATGACAGCAGCTCTCAGCTCGCTCTCAGAAAGCTCGGCTGCCATTGAATGCCGAGGCCAGGGTCACATTCGGATTGCACTGAGACCCAGGGCTTGGTCTGGGGTTGTTTTGCCATCGACGTCAGTGGAGCCTGGATTTCACCTGGGGGCCCTACAGTCAGTTTTTTCACTGTGCAGGGTCATTCAGGAGGGTGTTGGTGGCTGCTGCCAATCCCAGGCCTGGCCAAGAGCCATGGGCATGAACGCCCTTCGTTAGAAGCCACCCATAAGAGTCTAGCCCTGAGCAGGAGCAGACTGCGAGCCCAGCCAGTGGTGTGCTTTTGTCTCCTCGCTCCCCCACTGCTCACCCCGACCGGGCGCTGAGCCTGCTCCTCACCAGACCGGACCTGGCTGGAAGCGCCCAGAGCTACGTGTTCTGACCCGTCAGCCCTCAGCTCTTACTGGCTGGGCAGCTTCACAGCGCTTGGTCCTTGCCCTGAGAGGCTGAGTCACCAGCTACACTGGTCCCATCTCTCCACGGCACTGCCAGTGAGTTTAGTTTAGAAAAGAGAACACTGAGGGGGGACATGAGGGCAGTTTTCAGGAGGAGGGAGAAAACGTGTTCATCTTGGCCTCTGAGGACAGGACAAGAAGCAATGGGCTTAAACTGCAGCAAGGGAGGTTTAGGTTGGATATTAGGAAAAAGTTCCTAACAGTCAGGGTGGTGAAAGTTCCTCCCTGTCAGGGTGGTGAAACACTGGAATAAATTGCCCAGGGAGGCTGTGGAATCGCCATCTGTGGAGATATTTAAGAGCAGGTTAGATAAATGTCTATCAGGGATGGTCTAGACAGTACTGGGTCCTGCCATGAGGGCAGGGGACTGGACTCGATGACTCTCGAGGTCCCTTCCAGTCCTAGTGTTCTATGATTCTATGAATGGCTCTTACCCAGGACGCCCCTCTGGTCCAGCATCACACGCTCCCATCAGCTCCTGCAGCTGTGCCTCATCCAAGGGGGGTCACTGCAGGGTGGCCTGGCTTCACCCCCATGTTGCTCTGAGCTCCCCCAGCGGCTCCCTTGCGCCTCCCTGCAGCCATGCTAGCGGCTCCTCTCAGGAGCCAGGAGGTGCTCCCCAGGACCCACACTTCCGCCCGCCACGCAGTAGAGGGATCAGCACGCTGGCCCAGGACGTGTCGCTGGCTAACGTGCCATGAGCTGACCTGGACACGCTGCTGCTAAAATGCTCGGGCATCACCGCCCAGAACAGGGCAGCTTTCTCCTCAGTCCACTCTTCCCGCAGCAGCAGCTCGAAGTCTGCCAAGGGCTCACGGATTCCAGTCTCTGCGGCTCAGCCCCATGGGCCCATTAGCTATATGGCGGGCACTCAAGATGCCTTCCCAACAGGTTTCCGAGGGGGGCCGGGTTAGTCCAGCTCAGCAAAAGCTCCGAGGAGTCCTGACAAATGCGCTTGGACACAAGCGTTCGTGGGCTGGAACCCACTTCCGTTTGGCAGGGCTAGCGGCACAGGCAGCGATGGGGGTGTTCCATTACCAGGCGGAGGGCCAGAGCTAGCCGGGCCAATTCCATCAGGGCGGGCCGGCCCACTCCTGCCAAGGCGAGAACACCCAAAGGGGGACGTGACTTCTCACAGGGAGCCAGTCACTCCGGGTCTCTATCCAGAAGGGAGAGGGAGGGGGAACAAGGACTAGCATCTCTCCCGCCCCCCTTGAAGGAAAGACCTTGCCCTGCCAGTACAGCAACATCTCCTGGGTCAGAGGCCTCCCTGTTAGGACTCAGACCTTTCAGCTGCAGGTGTTACCTGCAGCCTTTACAGGGGTTTGGGCTGCACCAAACGGAGCCCTTCAGGGCAGACCGAGGGCGAGGCTGTGTGTTGTGGTGGTTTGTGTAATACAGTGTAATTTGCGAGTGTGTGTTTGTGGGTGCTGGTGAGAGCAGCACACTTGTTGTTTGTGTGGTGGCCTATTCAGAGCCTGGTGAGAGCAGGGAGGGTTCTCGGTGAGAGGAAGTTCCCCTACCAACCCACACGGAAGGTCAAGGAGGGGTTGTGTTATTCTCCTTTTTCGGTATGTGTTGCGGCACAGATGGGGTGGCTAAGGGGGAGGGCTCAGACGCGTTGTAGCAGGTAGGGGAAGATAGGGCAGTAAGATCCAGACTGGCCAGCCAAGGGGAACGAGGTTTAGACAGACATGTGCTAGTCCTTGTTCCAGTCCTGTCCCTGGCCTCAAGGACTCTGGGACCCTTAACACCTGGCCCTCAGCCCTGCGGGTGCTGCTTCTGAATGCCAGGTTGGTTTCCCACAAGATAGCTGTCATCCATCATTTAATCCTCGATGAAGGGGCCGCCCTGGCTTGTATCACTGAGACCCGGCTGGGGGTGGAGGGAGGTGTTGAACTCTCCCAATTGTGCCCAGCTGGGTTCTTGGTAAAGCACCAACCGTGGCTCGATGGTCGGAGGGGTGTGGGGGGGCGATTGTCTATCGGGATACCATGTCACTGGCCAGGGCCTTGGTCCAACAAAGGGTTAGATTCGAGTGTTTGTACCTGATGTTGTGTGGCCAGGATAGATTGGCTGTTCTACTTGTGTACCATCCACCCCGCTGTGCGATAGATGCTCTGCTTGAGCTGGCCAAGGTGGTCTTGGACGTGGCATTGAGGACCCCAAGGCTTTTGGGGGAAGTTAATGTTCACGCCGAGGCTGTCCTGTCTGGTCCAGCACGAGATTTTATGGATACCATGACGACCCTAAGATTATCCCAAGAAATAACTGCCCCCACGCATGTCGCAGGTCATACGCTTGATATGGTCTTTAGGGGAGAGAGAGTTCTTGGGATAAGGGATGTGGTTACTAGGGATGTTAAATATCGGTTAATTGAATAGTTAATTGAATTCTTATCGGTTACTCGACTATTCTATAGTTCCTGGAGGCGGGGCCAGCAGCCAGTGCGCTCCGGCCTCACTCCTGAAGAGCCCCCAGGGGATGACTGGCTGGGTCTGGGGGTTTATTAATGCGTCTTTTAGATCTGGGATGGTTCCTGCCACCTTGCGAGAGGCAGCGATAAAACCGTTACTCAAGAAGCCTTCCCTGCACCCACGTGATTTGAATAACTGTCGCTCAGTTGCTAATATTCCCTGTTTGGGCAAGGTACTCAAGCGGCCGGTGGCGTTGCAGCTCCAAGCTCTCTTGGAAGAAACAGATTATTTAGATCCATTTCACTCTGTCTTTAGGCCGGGTTTTGGAACTGAAACCGCCTTGGTCGCCCTGGTAGATGACGTATGCTGGGAGATAGATGGGGGAGTGCTTCCCTGTTGATTCTCTTGGACCTCTCAGCGGCTTTTGATACCATTGAGCATGGTATCCTTCTGGAGCACCTGGTAGAGCTGGGTATCGGAGGTTTTGTTCTGCAGTGGTTCCAGTCTTAACTCTTGGGACATTGTCAGAAGGTGGAGCTAGGGGGCTGCTATTCGACCCCGTGGTCATTGTGGGGTCCTGCAAGGTTCCATCTTGTCCGCTCGGCTGCTTAACATCTACATGAAGCCGCTGGGAGAGGTCGTAAGGAGTTTTGGAAGACGGTGCCATCAATATGCAGATGACACACAAGTATTTCTCTGTGACATCAGAACCAGGTATGGCAGTGGCTGATCCAAACTGGTGTCGGTGATGGACTGGATGAAGTTGAATCCAGATAAGACCGAGATCCTGTGGCTCAGGAAGCCATCTGTTCGGTAATGTGGCATGGTACCTGTTCTAGATGGGTTACGCTCTCCCTGATTGCACAGATACGCAGCTTGGGAGTCCTCCTGGACCCTTTTTTAACGTTTGAGAACCAGATATCTTCGGTGGCCAGGAGTGCTTTTGGCCAGCTTCAGCTGATCCGTCAGCTGCGACCCTTCCTGAACAAGCAGGACTTGGCTCTTGCTACATCCCGACTGGATTACTGTCATGCACTTTATGCGGGGCTGCCTCTGAAGACCTTCGGAAACTTCAGTTGGTCCAGAATGCGGCTGCTCAAGTTCTAACTAACACTCGTTATACGGAGCTCCGGCAGCTGCGCTGGCTTCCGGTATGTTTCCGGGCACAATGTAAGGTCTTGGTTATGACCTATAAAGCCCTAAACAGGCTGGGTCCAGGTATCTGAAGGACCGTCTTCTCCCATGTGAACCTGCCTGGGGATTGAGGTCGGCTGGGGAGGTTCTCTCAGTGTACCCCCACTTGTGGAGATAAGATTAACATCTGCGTGGAACAGGGCCGTCTCAGCTTTTGATCCCAAGCTGTGGAATTCTCTCCCCTGGGCTATTTGCCGGCGCTAACGCTAATATTGTTTTGGTGTCAGGCTAAAGCCACCCTTTTTACTCAGGCTTTTATTGGTGTTTGGGTCTGTGTGTGTGTGTCCCTCCTCTCGAGACCTTTTAGCAGGTTTTATGTCCCCCTGGGGTTTCAGAGTTTAATTTTCTATAGATATTTATAATGTGTTTGACACAGTGTTGTAAACTGCCTCAAATATTTTAAATAGAAAAGTGGGGTAAAACCATTGTAAATACATTAAATAAATAAATATTCAGACCCAGTCTGATAGTGCCACACTTGCACGTCAGGTCCAGCTCTGCAGGTTCACCTGGAAGTCTGGTTCGAAGGGTTTTTTTCCCTGAAACATGGCAACTTTCAAGCTGTTAGGGTATGTCTACACTACAGCGCTAATTCGAACTAACTTAGTTAATTAGTTAATTCGAACTAAGCTAATTCGAACTAACGCGTCTAGAACTAAAAACTAGTTCGAATTAGTGTTTTGCTAATTCGAACTAGCTCATCCACATTAAGTGGACCCTGAACTGGGGTTAAGGATGGCCGGAAGCAGTGCCGGCAGGGCATCAGAGGAGGACTTAGAGCGTGGAGATGCTGTCTCAGGCTAGCCGAGGGCTGTGCTTAAAGGGTCCCGACCCCCACCCTGGACAGACAGTTCTCAGGGGTGCCCCGCTTGCAAAGCAGTCCTGGCTTGGATTACCCGGAGTACCCACACTGGGCACATCACAGCACTCGGCCATCAGACCGGCTGCACTTGCCGCAGGCTGCCATCTGGGGAGAGGGGGCAATTCGGGGGCTGCAGGAGAGCTTCCACCCTCAGAAGCCCACAGAGCCAGCCCAGTCCTCCCCATCAGGGGCGCGTACCCCATTCCTCCCTCACCTCCTTCCACTTACCCTTCCCTAGCCCCTCTTCTTGATGTACAAAATAAAGGACAATTGTGTTCCAAAATGGAATCTGTCTTTATTGAACAAAACTGGGGGAGACTGGGAAAAGGAGGTGGGAGAGGGGAAGAGAGAGGCTGGGAGAAGGGAGGGCAACTACACTGATCAGGGGTTGGGAACAGGTCCCATATGAAGAGAGGCTAAAGAGACTGGGACTTTTCAGCTTAGAAAAGAGGAGACTGAAGGGCGACAGGGTAGAGGTCTCTAAAAGCAGGAGTTGGGTGGAGAGGGTGCATACAGAAAAGTTCTTCATTAGTTCCCATAAAGAAGGACTAGAGGACACCAAAGGAAAGGAATGGGTAGCAGGCTTCAAACTAGTAACAGAAAGTTGTTCTTCACAAAGCAAAGAGTCAACCTGTGGAACTCCTTGCTGCACGAGGCTGTGAAGGCTAGAACTAGAACAGAGTTTAAAGGGAAGTGAGATCAAGTCATGGAGGTTGGGTCCATGGAGTGGTATTAGCCAGGGGGTAGGAGTGGTGTCCCTGCCCAAGGTTTGTGGAAGGCTGGAGAGGGATGGCACGAGACAAATGGCTTGGTCACTGTCTTCGATCCATCCCCTCCAGGATCCCTAGGGTTGGCCGCTGTCGGCAGACAGGCTACTGGGCTAGATGGACCTTTGGTCTGACCCAGGACGGCCATTGTAAGGTCAGGGCTCAGGGTCGGGGGTCTCAGTGGACCACCTTGATTTTCATGCACACCTGCTCCTGGGTGGCCAGGCTGGCAGCTCTCCTGCCCTAGCCGGCCACCTTCCTGTGCCTAGTGCGGAGGTCGTGGACGAGGTCCACGATGTCTGCACTAGCCCAGGCGGGTGCCCGCCTCTTGCGGTCCCGGGCAAGCTCCCGGGAGCCGCCAGCCTGGTCCCGGGAAGAGGGGGAGGGCTGGGGGGAAGAGGGGGAGGGCTGGGGGGGCATCGGGTGGGTGGCTCGCTCCGTGCCAGGTGCAGGGTCTGCTGGCTGGGTGCTGGCAGGCTTGCACCTGGCACGGGCACCGTAGCCAGCCCGTGCCCCTTTAAGGGGTCCGGGGCCGGGAGGGGGGCAGACGAGTTTCCCTGATGTTGGCCAGAGTGGCCACCAGGGAAACCTGGGGAGGGCTAGCCTCCCACTAGTTCGAATTAAGGGGCTACACACCCCTTAATTCGAACTAGCTAGTTCGAACTAGGTTTAATCTTCGTGGAATGAGGATTACCTAGTTCGAACTAAGCGCTCCGCTAGTTTGAATTAAATTTGAACTAACGGAGCGCTAGTGTAGCGCCTATGAAAGTTAGTTCGAACTAACGCTTGTTAGTTCGAACTAACTTTGTAGTGTAGACATACCCTTACTGAATGTCTCAGGAGACTCCACCGCTGGTTTTTCAGTGTTACCATTCCCCATGTCACAGCAACGTGGGCAAGATCCTGGCGCATCCATTCTTTGCCAGCTGTGCCGGCTGCTGATGCTATTCTATGACTAACATCTTGCCGCTGTGATGGAAACAGTTATGACCAATATGGTTTAAAGATTAACATGCAGATAGAGTGTGAACTAGCCTGGGGTTACGGTGGCCGCCTAGGATTGACTTGGCAAGAAGTCAACTGGGTAGGGCAAGTTGAGGCTGGGCAGAGGCTGGAGAAGAGCAGATGTCAGTGTGCTGTTTAAAGCAAGGGGAAGAGTAAAGGGGCTGAGGGTGGTGCTGGCCAGGCGGCAGAGCTAGGATAAGGGTGAAACCGTACCAGCCACTGTGCTGAAAAATTGATGCTTTTGGTGGGGAAAGTTTGAGCTCGCAGTAAGCTTTCTGTGCTGAACAGGGTTGGGACATCAGAGCCCTGGAGCTGGGCCAATGAACTTCTGGGGACCTTCTCTTGGTGCAGCATCTCCTTCACCTCCCCAGGCCCTACCCCCCAGCACAGGGCCACTGTACAATGACTCAGCCCATCTCTTGGCAACCTTCCTGCAAACAGCGCCAGCTCCCCCGCTTTGTTCACCACTCAGTATGGCTCGGGGCAGCACGTAGGTGTGATGTCAAATGCTTAAATGTGACAAAAACCCCTAAGAAATTCATAGCTAGGAGAGCTTTTCTGAGAAGGAGTTAAAACGGCTATATTCTTAATGTAGCTCATAGAAACCCCCAAAGCACGGAAATTAACAATAAAGGAAGAGAACATTATGTACCCTCTAGCTGCACACCCACAGAATGGCATCTACAGTATATTAAGATGGAGGTTTGTCTTTAGAAATGGCCCATTATTTTTAATAGATTTTATTTACATAATGTTACTGTCTATTAAGAAGGACTTTACATGCATTAACTGCTGCACATTTACCTCTGACTTTTTGCAAAAAGGAACTACAATAAAGATTCTTGTCTCCTAATGTTTTGGGTTTCAGACAAACATTATACTGTAAGATGGGAATGCTTTTTAAAAAAGCGTAGTTTCACTGAACAAGAAAATCAAGTTAGAAAAAATGGAATTGGAAAACATCTATTTGCACACAAAATAATGTAAAAATAATGAGTCCATATTCCCCTTTGATGTGCATGGCACATGCTCCTTTACAGAGAAATTCTGTGTTTCAGAGATAGTGTGCATCTCGTGCAATGAAACGGTTGTTATGGCAACAACTCTCAAAAGCAAGTACTTAACTGAGAAATGTGTTCCACACAGCCATAGAGAAATGAAAACATGAAAACAGAGGCAGGAAGAATGGCTAAACAGAAGCAGAATGAGATGACAAAAACATTTCTGATTTACAGACACACCGAAAAGCAGCAGGGACTTATTTATTCCTTTTCTTTTTAAAGCTGCATCTGTTCTGAAAGGTTTACTCTGCTTTTTTTATTTGACATTCGATAATTAAAAAGCGCCAGATGACAGTAGGCCACCCTCATTCTGACAGAGCCAAAGAACGGAAGGGAGTTTGTTTGGGCTGTGTTCAGACAATAGACACGATTACCGGCAGAGCACCCACCACTTCCAAAATCAGAGCTGTTCAGGAGTAAGCGGTTCCCTTTCCTTCCTGGGCTGGTCACGGAGTGATACAACAGCCTGCGCTTCGCCAGTGCTCTGTCCACCACGTTTTGTCAGGGAGGTGTTGCAAAAGGTCTCATCTGCTCAAACGGGTCACCTGCCAGCAGTTGCACTTGGCTGGACCATGGCACGGTGGCTGGCAATTACTGGAGTTTCTAGTGACCAGTGTGATGCTGTTGCAAACAAAGCAAACATGATTCTGGGATGCATTAACAGGTGTGTTGTGAGCAAGACACGAGAAGTCATTCTTCTGCTCTACTCTGTGCTAGTTAGGCCTCAGCTGGAGTATTGTGTCCAGTTCTGGGCACCACATTTCATGAAGGATGTGGAGAAATTGGAAAGGGTCCAGAGAAGAGCAACAAGAATGAGGAAAGGTCTAGTGAACATGAGCTAGGAAGGAAGGCTGAAAGAATTGGGTTTGTTTAGTTTAGAAAAGAGAAGACTGAGGGGGGACATGAGAGCAGTTTTCAGGTATCTAAAAGGGTGTCATAAGGAGGAGGGAGAAAACTTGTTCATCTTGGCCTCTGAGGACAGGACAAGAAGCAATGGGCTTAAACTGCAGCAAGGGAGGTTTAGGTTGGACATTAGGAAAAAGTTCCTAACTAGCAGGGTGGTGAAACACTGGAATAAATTGCCCAGGGAGGTTGTGGAATCTCCATCTCTGGAGATATTTAAGAGCAGTTTGGATAGACATCTGTCAGGGATGATCTAGATGGTGTTTGGTTGTGCCATCAGGATAGGGGACTGGACTTGATGACCTCTCGAGGTCCCTTCCAGTCCTAGTATTCTATGATCCTATGAAAAGAAACGAGGCCTTGTGATGTCAATGAGGGGTTGGTCTGTCTAAATACAGAACATCCACCCAGTTCAATGTGTCTGCCCCGAGGCTGGCACACATAGTTGTGAGCCACTGTAGACAGTAAGACATGACTCATCCCAGGTGAGTTACCCTAGCCACTGGGCTAACAGTTATGAGGGAAGGCCTGCTCCTTTCTCTCCCATCTAGTTGTTTTATGACAGTTTGCCTGAAGTCCGCCGCTTGACCCCACCTACCTGCACAGGTCCCACACACAAGCCTGCCTTCTGCTTTGTGATGTACTCTGGAGACCTAGATAAGAGATGGGCATCTCTGAAAAGTGTATACTCAGAGGCAAAAACATAGACACCAAGGGAATTTGCATAATGATCTGTGTCTGGATACTCACTTTTTTTTTTTTACAAAATTATACTGGATTTTGTACAAAATGTGTTGTGAAGTATCATTGAAAGCTCATAATTTGCTGATCATTATTGTCCTGGTAAAATATCTGTGGCAACATTGTATGTAAAATCTATAAGATTTTATTATATAACATTATTGAAACATGTTCCAAGTTTAGAAAAGCAGGCACACACTGGTTCAGCAAAGACAAAAGGCAAACTTATACCCCAGGAAGGTGTGAGCAAAATCAAGTGGACTATCACGTGGTTAAGCAGCCATTCATTGACAGGAAAAAGGATATGAATGAGGAATTTACATCTGGGCAAGGAAAAAGCTAGTGGCTCCCTTCTCCCCAGACCTTCTCTCTCCTAAATCCCAGCTGGAGACAAATCTCAAAGAAGAGAAAAAGGATAAAAATGAGGAGCAGATAATTTCTCCCTTCATCTCTACTCACAGCATCAACAGCACCCGAAGGACGAGGTAATTAACAATGAATTGGGTGAGAGATCCTGGCTGAAAAGATTCCAGGCAATAAGATTGCTAAAGCATGTGATGAGAGTTTATGAAGTTATATATTAGTTTGTGTGTTACCTTTTATTTCTTTTTAACCAATTCTGACTTTTATATCTCATGACTTGTAATCGCTTACAATCTATCTTTCTGTAGTTAATATACTTTTTTATTGTTTTATCTAAGCTTGAGAGTGTTTGGATCAAAGTGTTTGGGGCCCTCCATTTGAGATAACAAGATCGGTGCATATCCTTTTCTGCTACTGGAATGACGGCCTTTATATGAGCTTGTATCATCCAGCAGGGAGCTGCGTAGCACAAGGCAGATATTTCTTCGGGACAGGGAATCTGTTGGTGTTACTCTCAAATGTAGTTCACGAGTGCCTGGCTAAGGCACGCTCACTGTAGCTAGGATGGTTTACACTCTGGAGGCAATACAGTGTCAGAAGCATCTGTGATACTGGCAGAGCAGGTGATGTCCAAGTTTATTCAGGCCAATTCTCTAGCGCAGTGTTTCCCAATTTTATTTGGCTGAGGAACCCTTTTCAGCTTTTCAAAATTTCAAGGAACCCCTAGGTTTGTCAAGCAAAAAAAAAAGGGGGGGGCAGGGGAGGAGAGAGGGACCCACCAATTCATGACCCAAGACCCCCCCCATCTCCTTTCTGTGAGGCCTTATCCGCTCTGTTCCCCTCCTCTCCATCACTTGCTATACCCAGCCCTTATACTTGTCTCAACCTAGTGAGGTGTGGGGTGGGAATGAGGGATTTGGGTGTGGGAAGGGGTGAGAAGTACAAGCTCTGGGAGGGAATTTGGATGCAGGAGAAAGGGCTGTTGACTCAGGGAGGGGGCTCTAGGCTGGGGAGTGTTGGGTTCAGGTGGAAGGTTGGGGTGCTGAGCAAGCCAGGGCTTGTGGATATGAGGGTGCAGGAGTTTGGGCTGGATATGTGAGGGACTCAGGGCAAGGAGGCTGTGAGTATGAGGGGCTCAGGACACAGATCTGTGATGTGTGGATGGTGGAGGAATGTTGTGGCAGAAGACAGAGGATGTGGGGATGCAGGAGTGTGGGGATGTCAGAGGCTCAGGACGGGGGTTCCAGTGTATGATAGGCCCGGATTTGGGGTCAGGTGGTGCAGGAGTGTTATGATGCTGCAGTGAATTGGGGGTTTGGTCCCAATTGGGGACTTGTTGGCCAGGCTTCATTTTTAAATAAAATATTATGTCAAACTCAAAAGGTTTTAGCATTGTCTTTATATGTGAGAGGGGTGAGGAACCTGTTTTGAGTCAAAGGTCACTGACCCACAGAAAAGTCAGTTGGGGCCACACAAGTGAGATGCAAAAAAATAAAAAAAAGCTCCTCCCCAAACCCCCAAGCCTCACTAATGTGGTCCCAAATGTGCTGGTGGGGGTAGGGGACAGAGTGCTAGTGGGTGCTGGGGAGAGGGTGCTGCTGGGTGGAAGGATGCTGGCTCAGGTGGCAGGGTGCTGGGGCAAGGTGCTGGGACAGGCAGATGGCAGGGTGCTGGGGTCAGGGACATGGTCCTGCTGGGCACTAGGGTGACTGGCAGGGTGCTGGGACAAGGAACAGGGTGCTGCTGGGTGCTAGCATGGATGGCAGGGTGCTGGGGCTGGGGGTGTGGCCATTCGCCCGCCGGGTGCCAGAGGGTGGGGACACTTGTGCACCCAGGGGCGGGCGGGCCCCCCCAAGCACCATGAGCCCGGGACCGGCGCCCCCCCCAAGTGCTAAGTGCCCGGGGCCGGCGCCCCCCCCAGAGCGCGGGCGGCCAATCTGCAGAGCTCCCAGGGCTGGCACTCACCTTCAGGGAAGGTCGCACACAGCAGGGACGGGTCCGGGGGAGAGACGCTCTGGGGCCGGGCTGGGAGGACGCGCGCGCGGGGTCGGGACCAGCTCCATGCTGGCTAGCCGGCTCTCTCTCTCTTTTTCAGAGGGGGCAGGGGAGCGCCGGCTCCTCGCGGAACCCCTTGTTGTGCTCCGTGGAACCCCAGGGTTCCGCGGAGCACCAGTTGGGAAACACTGGTCTAGCGTATTAGATCAAAGCAGTAGTTAACTGGATGCAGTTTTGGGTGTTAAAAGTTTATAAACTAATGGGTGTTACCTGCATTGTGTTTACTTATCGGTTTCCTCCCAAATGCATTAGCAAAGATTTACATTGTAATACCTCTGTACCAGAGTCACCGGAGACCTGTGGAATGCTAATGAAGCATGTTCTCAGAAATGGAGCTAAGTCCAAAGCAAATGGCCATGGGGTGTGATGAGGTGAAGTGAGAGACTCACCTTGCATTCTTCACTCACTGCCATCAAAGGAAAAGCCCCCCCCCCCGCCCCCCGCAAGACTGTGAGCTTGTTTCCTGCGAGAGGAAGATCTAAGAATGAATTCTGGACTGCCTGGCCTCCTACAGGGAAATCTACCCAATGGGAAACAGAGCTCCCCAGAGACACTCTGGGAATCCTGAAAACTTTTGGGAAACTGGCAGTTTGTTACATCACTGCAACCTTTTAGAGTTACAAACTCTGATTCATGTTTACATATATTTTACCCACTTTAACCTCACAATAGTGTAGGAACATAAGAATGGCCACACTGGGTCAGATCAAAGGTCCTAGCGTCCTGTCTGCCCACAATGGCTAATGCCAGATGTCCCAAAGGGAGTGAACAGAACAGGGAATCATCCAGTGATCCCCACCCTGTAGCCCATTCCCAGTCTCTGACAAACAGGGGCTAGGAACACCGTTCCAAACCATCCTGGCTAATTGCCACTGATGGACCTAAGTTCCATGATTTTATCTAGCTCTGTTTTGAACCCTGTTAAAGTCCTGGTTTTCACAACATCCTCTGGCAAGGAGTTCCACAGGTTCACTGTGTACTGTGTGAAGGAAAACTTACTTTTGTTTGTTTTAAACCTGCTGCCTATTCATTTCATTTGGTGACCCCTAGTTCTTATGTTATGGGAACAAATAAATAACTTTTCCTTACTCACTTATTCACTTTTTCCACATCACTCATGATTTTATAGACCTCTATCACATACCCCCCTATTCTCCTCTTTTGTAACCTGAAAAGTCCCAGTCTTTTTAATCTATCTTCGTATGGGACCCGTTCCAAACCCCTCAGCATTTCTGTTGCCCTTTTCTGAACCTTTTCCAATGTCAATATATCTTCTTTGAGATGAGGTGACCACATCTGTCAAGATGTGGGAGTACCGTGGATTTCTATAGAGGCAATAAAATATTTTCTGTCTTAGGCTGTGTCTAAACTACATTTCTTTTTTGATAAAGGGATGTAGATTAGGCACATCGATATTGCAAATGAAGCCGGGATTTAAATATCCCGGGCTTCATTTGCATAATGGCGGCTGCCGCTTTTTTCCAAAATGGGGCTTTTTTTAAAAAAAACCACGGCAGTTTAGATGGGGCATTTTTGACAGAAATGCCCCGTTTCGAAAGATCCTGTATTCCTCAAAAAATCCCGGCTTTATTTGCAATATCGACATGCCTAATCTATATCCCTTTATCGGAAAAGGGATGTAGTTTAGACACAGCCTTATTTTCTATCCCTTTTTAAATGATTCCTAAATTCTGTCTGCTTTTTGACTGCTGCTGTGCACTGAGTGGATGTTTTCAGAGAACTATCCACAAAGACTCCAAGATCTCTCTTGAGTAGTTGTAGCTAAATTAGTCCCCATCATTTTGTATGCATAGTTGGGATTATTTTTTCCAATGTGCATTACTTTACATTCATCAACATTAACATTCATTTGCCATTTTGTCGCCCAATCACCTACTTTTGTGAGATCCTTTTGAAGCTCTTCACAGTCTGCGTTGGTCTTAACTCCCTTGAGGAGTTTAATGTAATTTGCAAATGTTGCCACCTCGCTGTTTACTCCTCTCTTCAGATCATTTATAAACAGGTTGAATAGGACTGACCCCAGTATGGGCCCTTGTGGCACCTCACTAGTTACCTCTCCCATTCTGAACACTGACCATTTATTCCAACCCTTTGTTTTCTGTCCCTTAACCAGTTATCAAGCCACTAAAGGACCTTCCCTCTTATCCCATGACAATTTACTTTGGTGAGGGACATTGTCAAAGGTTTTCTGGAAATCTAAGTGTACTATATCCACTGAGTCCCCCTTGTCCGCATGCTTGCTGACCCCCTCAAAGACCTTTGCAGACAAACATGGAAGTGGGCCATGGAAGTGAGGCCTCTATCTTTTGTGGAACTGTCCCTGCAAGTCCCTGTAGTCAACATCTTCAAATGAGGGTGCCAAAAGTGAGGCACCTAATGACATTTTCAGGCATGTAAATGAAAGTGGGCTGATTTTCAGAGAAGCTGAGCTCTCGCAACTCCCGTGATTGTCAGTGTGAGATGTAGCTGCGTAGCACTTCAGTGGAAAAGGTCCTGGGATACTTTGATTGAGGGGCCAAATTTTAGCCACCCATGTTTGAACATTTTGTCCAGTGTACTTGCTGTGACCCTGATATCTGGCTGTCTAATTCTGACATTATCTCATCTTTGTACAAAGCTCTTTCATATCTTGGGTGAATATCATTCCCAATAATAGCAGTTGACTGTTTTATAGGCTCTTATTAGCAATGGAGAACACACACTAGATCAGAGTCCATTTTGCCTGCAAGTGCAGGATATTATCTAACCCAGGATTGTTGCTGGAACATCAAAGCATGAAGTCGGAAATGATTCTGAATCTATTGTTTTGAAGTAACTTCAGCCTGTCCCTGTATTAATTGTTAAGAGTCTACAAGTTGTGGCACAAAATGTTCAGTGTAGCTTAGTTAATACTACTCCTGGATCTTTTCTTTATTATAAACATTTAAATGTGAGAGAAAGCCACAGAAAGATTCATTATTGATTATGTTGTTCTTGGATTGCTTTTCTTGTAAGGTAATCACCCACTCTCAGTGAGTGTAGAACGTTTTCTTGGTTCCTGAATTCTTAAACATGCTCCTTCATAAACCACATTTCTATGATGTATAAGCTATGTATCAAACTTTGCCATAACTCTCTCCTAGTCATCTTAGTGGCTGCCATCAGTAATAGTAAAATATCCAAAGAGATGACCTGCCTGCTTCTCCATAGCATTAATTAATGGTGATACCTGACTATCTCGTTTCCTATCAAGTTTTGTAGTAATGCAAAATCTTGTCAAATGTTGCTTCTATGTTGTCCAACCTGAGGGTTTTTCAAAGCTGAAGAACTCTGAGGGGTCTGAAGAGTGTCATGTTGATGAAACCCTGCAACCTTTTTTTTTTTCCCTTCTTCCATATGTAACCCTGGAAGATGTGGTCTGTTTCTGTTCTCTTTGGCACTGGTTTACTTCTGACACCATGTCATGTACCAGACACAGACGGGTTACAGAACTTAAACCCATAGATATAGAAGAAGGTGCATTCTCTTTAAGACATCTTTTAAGGCACTGCGCCAGCTCTTGGCTGAACAGCAAATTGGAATTTAGCATTCCATTATGCCCACTGTTGCCTCCCATCCCCCCTTGCACAGATCCTTATATCTGCAAAGCAGACAAAGGCACCAGCAAAGTTTTGACCACCTTAGCCAGATCTCAGACCCCACACCAGGCCTCTGACACTTGGACGTATGATTCAAGCCTTCTCCCTGCTGCACTCCAAAGGCCTAAAATGACCAGAAGTAGATACTGGCCAATCAGGAGCCAGCAGGGCAGTTAAACAGCTTTGCCTGCTTCTTCTCAGGGGCAGTGGTGGGTGAGACTGGGACAAAGGAAAATCTCCCCAGTGCTAAAGCAGAGCCCCAGGGTCCTTGCAAGTCCATGCCTTCAAGCACTTGCCTTTGGGGTTTTGCATGGCTGTTTAAAGACACAGGCACATTTCTGAGTTCAATTTTATGTAACTGTGTAGAGACTGACTGACGAAGCTTATGGCATGGGCCACCCTGCTCCAAGCCAGCGGCCAAAACTTGTGCATTTAGGCAGGGGGTGTTGATCCCACTGTAATAACCTGGAAGCAGTGTCTTCCCTCTAAAACCTCCTACTGGATTTCCAGTGGGTGCCCTGAAACCTCCCACTGGATTTCCAGTCCATTCCCTGAAACTTCCCACTGGACTGGCAGTGCATGCCCTTAAAATTCCCACTGGATTTCCAGTGCGAGCCCTGAAACCTCTCACTGGATTTCCTGTGCGAGCCCTGAAACCTCCCACTGGATTTCCTGTGCGAGCCCTGAAACCTCCCACTGGATTTCCAGTGCTTTGTTATCTTGTACCAGATTGATAAAGTGTGCTTGTTGCCTCATGTTTAAGATGGCAGGGTATATTAAAAGTGATCTCTACTCTTCAAAGAAGAAAATGGCATGGAGTATCAATAATGCCATGAAATACCACCTGTCAGAGCACTGCAGCATGAGCATGAGATCACCTTTTATGGAGCTAATTACTAACCCCGACTTTCATTTCAGAAGCAGATACAGAATAACTGGATCAGGATTTATACTCTCCGGTGCATGACAGTTGAAGAGACGGCTTTATCAATCTTGCGCAGATGGCAGACGGCCTTCGGAATCCTCCTTTATAAATAAGTCACTTACGTGTCCCAAAGGCAAATCGAGAATTTGTAAATGAAAACTTTTTCACACAAATCTTTTGTAGGGTTTATAAACCTGCTGATCGGATTTGTAACTCCAGACGCAGATTTGTATGTTTGCTGCAAGATTTGAAGGATTTAAAAATCTCTCTCCTGACTTGTGAAACAATCCAGTGTTTTAGAAAGCAGGTAGCTAAACCTAAGACTAAGAGCACGGAGCACTTGCTGCTGAAGGTTTACTGACAGGATTTGTACATTAGAAAGGAGAGATAATGTAACTCAGGTGTATTAAATCCTGGTTTATTAACAAACTCTGAAGTAATAGCTTTGCAAATAACTCCCAAGACATTTAAAAGAGCGTAACCCATGGACGACTCGGATTTGTCAGACTGCCATCTACACGCATGCTAGAGAAGGTATGTATGTATACAGAGGACCAAATGCATCCACAGTGTAACGCCCTCAAAGAGCTGAAGTAACTTGTCCTTCCCCGCCCCTCTGGAATAGAGGGAACTCTACCTTGCGGGGGTGGTCGGGGTGGGGGGAATGAGGGGACACAGCATCTCCTGGAGGTATTCCTGGGGCCATGCTGCTTTCAAACTTCCCTTTGTTTAGGGCTGTGGCTCAAAGCAAAGCCATAAGCCCTCACCAAGCAGGTACCCAAAATGCTGCAAACACCTGTCAGGTGTCTTCTGACAGGAACCCCTTACCCCTCTCTCAGCAGGATCTGAAGGGATGGGCCCTTTACAGAGAGAAGGGGGTGGAGATCCTGGATGTGTGTATGGAAATACAGTTTGCTCCTGCTTTAATATATGGAGATCTACCATCTCATAGAGCTGCAAGGGACCTTGAGAGGTCATCAAGTCCAGTCCCCTGCCCTCATAGCAGGACCAGGTACCATCCCTGACAGATTCACCCCAGATCCCTAAATGGCTCCCTCAGGGATTGAGCAGGCCAATGCTCAAACCACTGAGCTATCCCTCCCCCGTTGTTTAGGTTTTCTAAGCAGTCAGCTGAAGGAGCCCTGTTTTACTCCTTGTAATCAGCTTGGCCGCTATTGGGCCACAGATTGTGTTAATCATAATTGCAATGTCTGTAATTATGGTGGGAATATAGAGACGAAAGTCTGCTTAACCTGGTGCAAAGGCGGGAAACGCTCTCAGTTTCAAGGATGAGATTCTGGGTGTCTGCACGTACATACAGTTTGCTGAGATTCGCTAGATATTCAAGAGAGGCTGTGGTGTTTTGCCCATTGCAAGCAATGGGGCTCTTGTGAAGTCACAAATTGTGTTGCCGCTGAATGCAGGAATTGTGAGAGATGATCATCAAGGCTTGCAGTTATTGTGGGAATGCAGAACAGTCAGACGGCGTGTAGCCCAGTTCAAAGGAGAGAGGCATGCTATCAGTGCAAAGAATCTCGGATGGACAAGGGTTCTACTGCCAGAGCTCTGTGAGGTTAAGTTGGAGGGCAGAACTCTGAACCAGCAGGCTACATGACCTCCAGGTGTGAGCTGTAAGGCCAGGTCTACACTAGACCTTGTAGCTCGACGTAAGGTACACCACTCCAGCTATATAAAATACGTAGCTAACCTTAAGCTGAATTTAATGGCGTGCCCACAGTGGGGAGGCCAATAACAGCAAACGCTCATGTACTCCTGGAAAGAGCAGGAGAACCAGACACCAGTAGGGGCACCCTCTGAGTTTGATTTAGTGAGCCTTAACTAGACCCCCTAAATCGAACTCCGGAAGATCGACTGCTGTGGAAGATCGATCGCAGCAGTGTCGATCTTCCGCATAGTGAAGATGTGGCCTAAAACGGTTTTGACCTGTTTCTCCTCACCGTTTCAATGACAGAGCTAAAATAGGCTCCATAAGGAGTCTCTGTTATTATTTTAAATGTACACCAGTGTGGGCTGACATTTCTTTTGGATGGACTGTGCTTTGGGCTGAAATCACTGGGTTTTGCCCAGAGCCCAATCCACCACAAGCCAGCGGAAGCTGCAAGCCGTTGGCCGGTGGAGCAGTGGCCAGCAGAGCCTGATATAATGACTCTGATTGTTGTACAGTGAGCCTGCTGGAGCAGTTAATGCCCGCTCCTCTGCAGGCCGTGCAAACGGAGAGCTGCTCAGCCACAGCCCCCAGGCCTGCGGTGCTGGCGAGGGGTGTGGTGACGAGCACACTTGTACATTTCGAGGATCCCTCCATGACCTGCCAAGCAGCCAGGAAGCAGGAGAGGAGAGAGAGGCGAAATGCCCTGTCTCTTGCTCCTAGCAGCCAGGGAAGGCTAGAGAGGACTCCGACACCTGATCTAGCATCACTGATAATAAATCCCATGAGTCAGGATCTTGTTTCATCTCTTGCTCTAGTCACCTGGAGAGGGGGGTGCATGGAGGTAGCACAACGAGGAGGTGACACAAAGTTACTTGGATCGTCAGGCCCAGGGAGGGTCTTCAGGAGCCTCTGTGAGAAGTGGCCAGCGTAGGTGAATGGGAACATGCAGCTCAGCGTGTCAGCAAAGGCAAAGCAACGAATGTGGGAAGAAAACATTTCAATTCCTCCCCAGGGTACTGTGGGCAGTACCGGTCACCCGACCCGAACACAGGACAGCGGGGAATAAAAGCTGTTCAGAGAGCAGAGAGGAGAGTGACTAAGGGGTGGGAAGACCTCTCTTCTGAAGAGGGATTACCAAGATTGGGATTGCTAGCTCAGAACGGCAACAAATCCAATAAAAGTACGTCACATATTAAATGGTCTAGAAAGGGCAAAGTGAGAGCATCGATTCTCCCGGATTCACCTGAACACGGGAGTGTTCACTGAAATGGAAAGATGGGAAGTGCAGATAAAAGGAAACCCTGTTTCCCAGTGAAATGTTCATCCATGGAACTCATTGCCACAGGATGTTGCTGAGGCCAAGAACTTAGCCAGCATGTGGTACTAGACACGGTTGGAGGCAGGATGGCCCAGTCTAGCAATTCCCAGGTTCCCAATCACCCTTTCCAGCAGCAGAAAGGGGAAGGGGAAAGTGGAGAAAGGAGACAGAAATGTTTGCATTGTGGAATAAAGTCAATGCAGGAGGACATTGTCATGGTGATGAAGGGGCAGCTTCATCAGGTGCCGGATAACTCTGTTCGTGGCTTCTTTCTCTAGGCAACTTGGGTTCGGGGTCTCTGTGCACTTGGGCCCCAATCCAGCGGGTACCTAGTCACATGCTTATACTGCACCCTGTTCAGCCAAGCCCCTGCTTCAACCCCGGGGTCGTAAGCGCATGCCTGGAGTGCTTTAAATTAGGGCTCCCGCCTCCCATTGACATCAAAGACAAATCTCCCATTGAATCAGACTGGAGCAAGATCGGTCTCGATATGCTGAGCCCCCGAGCCCATTCAGTCCTCACCAGGCACCTCCATGATTCCTGCAGCCCTCGGATTCACGTCACACTGGACCTCTTCAGCATCACGTGATCCCTCTCCTGTCATCCGTTTCCAGACACACAGAGGCTAGGGACACCATTCCTACCCCATCCTGGCTAATAGCCATTGATGGACCTAAACACCATGGCTGTGTCTAGACTGGCACGTTTTTCCACAAAAGCAGAAAAACTTGCCAGCTGTCTACACTGGCCGCTTGAATTTCTGCAAGAACAGACTTCCTACTGTCTGAAATCAGTGCTGCTTGTGGAAAAACTATGCTGCTCCCGTTCGAGCAAAAGTCCTTTTGCGCAAAAGGGCCAGTGTAGACAGCTCAGATTTGTTTTGTGCAAAAAAGCTCCGATCGCGAAAATGGCGATTGGGGCATTTTTGCGCAAAAGCGTGTCTAGATTGGCCACGGATGCTTTTGCACACAAGTGCTTTTGCGGAAAAGAGTCCGTGCCAATCTAGACGCAATTTTCCGCAAATACTTTTAACGGAAAAACTTTTCCATTAAAAGCATTTGCGGAAAATCATGCCAGGCTAGATGTAGCCCATGATTTTATCTAGCTCTTTTTTGAACCCTGTTAAAGTCCTGGCCTTCACAACATCCTCTGGCAAGGAGTTCCACAGTTTGACTGTGCGCTGAGTGAAGAAAAACTTCCTTTTGTTTGTTTTAAATCTGCTGCCTCTTCATTTCATTGGGTGACCCCTAGTTCTTATATTGTGAGAACAAGTAAATAACTTTTCCTTATTCACTCTTCCCACACCAGTCATGGCTTTATAGACCTCTGTCATATCCCCCCCCCTTACTCTCCTCTTTTCTAAGCTGAAAAGTCTCTGTCTTTCTAATCTCCCTTCAGATAGGACCCGTTCCAAACCCCTCAGCATTTCTGTTGCCCTTCTCTGAACCTTTTCCAGTGCCAAGAGATCTCTTCGGCTGTGTCGACACTGGCATGAATTTCCGGAAATGCTTAAAACAGAATAGTTTTCGTTATAAGTATTTCCGGAAAAAGAGCATCTACATTGGCAGGCTGCTTTTCCGGAAAAGCCCTTTTTCCGGAAAAGCATCTGTGGTCAATGTAGACGCGCTTTTCTGGAAAAGAGCCCCGATCGTCATTTTCGCAATCCGGGCTTTTTTCCGGAAAAGACTACTGGGCTGTCTACACTGGCCCTTTTCCAGAACAGTGTTCCGGAATAAGGACATATGCCCGAGCGGGAGCAGCGCAGCTTATTCTGGAATAGTGGCTGATTTTGTACAGTAGAGCGTCGTTGCTTTTCCGGAAATTCAAGGGCCAGTGTAGACAGCTCGCAGCTTATTCCGGAAAAGCGGCTGATTTTCCGGAATAAGTGGCCCAGTGTAGACACAGCCTATGTCACCTGTGGCGTGGCTTAGGCGGTGTAACCCAGCTCCACCCATTGACATCGCTGCCAGGGCCGCACTTTGATCTTGGGTCACTCCTGGATGCCCAGGCACTTCCAGAGACCAAGAACATTTTTTCCCTTTGCATCTGCCAAGCCCCCTGCCCCTCTTCCCCTCTGGGCTGGGGCAGATTCTCCGCCTTGCTCTGCTCCGTGCAGGGGTGCCTGGAATCCCAGCTGACTAGTGGATCCCCCCGCCCCCCACAGCTCCAGCCGCCGGCCGGGTGGTGCGGGTCAGGAGGAGGAGGTGCACAGGAGCTAGTGCAGGGGTGGGCGATAATTTTTGCCCGGGGGCCACTTCAAAAATTCCTCCTCCACTCTGCCCCATGATTGGTCTGGGGGTGGGGAAGCCCCGTTGCCCCTCCCTTCTCACTAGGCACCCATGGCCTGGAAGAGGCTTGGCACGCTCCCCTACCCTCAGGCCAATCAGGGGCAGAGTGGAGAAGGCCCCTTAATTGGCCTGGGGGCGGGGGAGCAGCAGGGCCTCCCCGGGCTGTATCTGGCCCCGAAGGCCCTTTTGCCCACTCCTGAGCTAGTGGCAAGTCCCTGGGGCCAGAGCCAGCAGGAGCAAGTTAGAGCAGCCCCAGAGCAGGGACTCAGGGAGCAGTGACTGGCTCTCAGCTTCCCCTGGGTGCTGCGTGGGGGAGGGGAGCCATCCCGTGCTACCTGCGGCCCTGCTCTGCCTGGGGCTCCGAGAGAAGGGAGCAGAGAAGGGGCCAGGGCTGCCCCTCTCCCACTGGAGCTGCTCCTGGGCGTGATGGGGAAGCCATGGGAGACTGCAGCCTGCAGCTGTTTTGTACCCCCCGGTTTAACAAGCCCAGGGGCGGCTAAGGCACCGGGTGCTCCCCCCTACTCCGTACACACTATTTCCTTCACGGGCCTGCCGTTGGGAGCCCAGCCATGGGGGTCCCTGGGCTGTACATTGGAGCTCCCCGGGGCCTCCGGTCCGACTGCCGGTCCCTAGAACGCACAGAGAGATGAGCAGTTTGCCAACGTTTCCTTTGTGTGCCTGCCCGGAACGCCGTGTCGCCCGGGAAGGAAAGGGTTAATAAAGAGTAATTAATATAAGAAGTCCGTGCATTACTAAATTTCATTTCAGCTTTAATTAGGCAGCTTTTTTTCTTTATATAAAAGTCTTTGTTGTGTCAATTAGTTGATTGACTATCATCCGGTTTCTGGGTTAGTGAAACCTGATCTGTTGTGAATGAATTTGTTTATCAGGGAAAAGGGACCATGGAATGGAAAAAAAATTCAATTAAATGTCAATGTGCTGAGTGACAAGCTGCATTTGATAGCGCTTTTAGTTTAATTGCTTGTATTTCATTAAGAGATTTATTTATCAGGAGAATTCTCCATTTTAGAATGATCTTGGCTGGAGCTCTGTTCGCTCCTGCTTTTCCGGGTGATATTCCAAACCCAGGGAGCACTCTCTTTAATTTACGATGGATAATTTATTTTCTGCTTCCCAGAGATCATTAGAATATCAGCCATGGGCAATGGCTGCTTTCGGACTACAGCCAAGCCCAAAATGGTACGTAGCCAGCACAGTGTGTACCCTGATGTCAAGCACTTGAAAGCAGCTGAAAGGTTATCATCAAAGATCTGATATCTCTTGACTGTTCCATGGCCACACTGAACACGGCGCAGGAATCTCACACATGCATTTGGGTAGAAAACTGTCCGTCCGAACGCCTTGGGGACATTTTAGAAAGGCTTAAATGCCTTTTTGGCTGGAAGTTCCTTGGGGGTGGGAGGTGGGGAGGAGAGGGTCTCTATGGGCATGTCTACACAGCTGCGTTATTTCGGAACAACAGGCGTTATTCCAAAATAACAAAGAGCGTGTCTACACTGCAAGCCGCTATTTCAACATAAAGCCGAGCTGGAGGGCTTCTTACTCTGACTCGCGTATCCCTCCTTTCACGAGGCGTAAGGGAAGTTGGAGGAAGAGCGCACTGGGTAGACAGGCCAAAAGCCGAGTTACGCTACTTTGGCTTCAGCTACACGGCTGACGTTGCTGACGTTGTGTAGCTAAATTCCACTCTATTCCTGCAGCGTCGACGTGCCCTGCGTGGGTTTTGTTCAGGCTCCAGCACATCACGGATGTGTAAGGAATAAGAAGTCCGTTGTGTGTTGTACAGAGCAGTGCCCATGGAAGACCCCAGATAGTCACTGTAGGGGCTGGCCAAGGTGCAGTTTCTAATACAAATACAAGTGCTGCCGTCGGCTCATGCCCCTGCCGTTAGCCAGGTGGAAGGTGCTGTGGAAGATCAAGCCCTTTTCCTCTTGAGACACACCTCTGCCCCCTTCCTGTTGCCAAGCCCGCCTCTAATCCCCGGAGGCCTTATTCCTGCCATGCAGCGAGTGGAATTCCCTCTGGGAGTAGGCCGTGAATCGAGGCCGTGGCCAGCGATTTGATCCCGCTGGGACCCTGCATCCCTTCTGCAGAGCAGGCAGCACCAGCCAAGGGCAAGGAAGTGCAAGGTGGCTGATGCAGAAGAGGAGGAGCAGAGATGTCGTGCTCTCTGGGGCCGAGAGGTCTCACGCTGCCGTAAGGCTACTCTTGTCTGGGCGGGGCGGCTCCGGGAGAGAGGAGAATACCTGGACTTGAGGTGGAATTCCCTGGGCGGGGGGGGGGGGGGGGGGGATGGGCCTCCACTAAGGACTCCGAGGGGCCTTTGGAACAGGGCGAGACCAGAGACAAGGGAAACCTGGTTTGAGCAACTTCCCGAGGGAGCACGTCATGTGACAAGAGCCGACTCCACAAGAGCCACCTTCTGCTACCGGCGACCGCAGAGTCTTGTTCAACATTGTCCTCAAAGCTGCCCCGCTTCTGCTGAGAGCCGCACCGCCCTCTCCTCCTGCCCCTGCTGCCCCCGGCCAGTCTCGGCCATCTGAGATTCTGAGCGCACCTTTCGCTGGAGGGGACTCCCGGGGAGCTTTGGGCTGCGTGCTGATGGGTAAAGGAGCGGTGCGGAGTCCTGTGGCACCTTATAGACTAACTGAAGTGTTGGAGCATAAGCTTTCGTGGGCAAAGACCCACTCACATGCATCTGATGAAGTGGGTCTTTGCCCACGAAAGCTTGTGCTCCAACACTTCGGTTAGTCTATAAGGTGCCACAGGACTCCTCGCCGCTTTTGCAGATTCAGACTAACATGGCTACCCCTCTGATGGTTAAAGGAGACACCATCTTTTTTCGGAACAGTTTCCGAAAAAGCGGGCGTATTCTTTTGGAAGCCCTGTAGTCCTCATTTTATGAGGAATAAGGGATCTTCCAAAAGAGGAGGCTTTCCCCACATTTGGAACTGTGTAGACGGGCCAAATGTCGGAAAAGCCTGTTCCGTAACAAAAGCGGAAAAAGGTATGCAAATTGCAGTTTGCAATTTGCGTATCTTTTTCTGGAAAAGAACGCAGTGTAGACATAGCCTGAGTGGATGTTTTCAGAGAACTATCTACAATGACCCCAAGATCTCTCTCTTGAGTAGTTGTAGCCAAATTACCGTAAAATCTCGAGTATAATGCGCACCTATGTATAGTGCACACCCTGAGTTTAGACTCTTAAAATCATGAAAAAAATCAAACGCCTATGTAGAATGCGCACCCATTATACAGGAGAACGGGTGGGAAGGAATGGGAAGGAAACCTGCACCCCGCCCAGCAGCCCATGCGCCGAGCTCGTGCCTGCCAGGGGGCCTCCCCCACCCAGCTGTCAGCGCCCCCCCCCCCGCCCAACTCGTTCCTGCCAAGGGTGAGTTTAAAATTTAAAAAACCCCAACTCCTATGGATAATGCACACCCCGACTTTGACGCTAAAAAAAACGGGAAAAAAGTGCGCATTATACTCGCGATTTTACGGTAGTCCCCATCATATTGTAGGTATAGTTGGGATTATTTTTTCCAATGTGCATTACTTTACATTTATCAACATTAAATTTCATTTGCCATTTTGTTGCCCAATCACTTTGTTTGATGAGATCTTTTTGAAGCTCTTCTCAGTCTGCTTCGGCTTAACTATCTTGAGCAGTTTGGGTCTCATCTGTAAATTTTGTCACCTCACTGTTTACTCCTTTCTCTAGATCATTTATAAATAAGTGGAATAGGATGGGTCCCAGGACAGACCCTTTGGGGACCCCACTAGCTACCTCTCTCCACTCAGAAAACTGACCATTTATTCCTACCCTTTGTTTCCTGTCTTTTAGCCAGTTCTCAGTCCAGGAAAGGACCTTCCCTCTTATCCCATCACAACTTACTATACTGAAGAGCCATAAGGGTGATCCGCGAGGGGGTCATATTACAAACTGGTGACCTACAGACGCTGTGGGAGGGGCTAGTGAAGTATGTATCACGAGGGGTATTGAGAACACTCGCAGCTACGGTTGAAGAGAACAATGTCATAGGACTGCTGTGGCCAGTCACAGATACGCCACTCACCTCAGACTTGAAGCCTTAGGCCGGACCCGAGGAACTGACTCCGTTAGACGTTCCTGATCGCATGGGTTTCCCTGGAATGGCCCGGAACGGAAGGAGGTGACATTTGTCACCCCACCGCAGTGCTGTGCAGTATTTACTCATTCCTGGTGCTCGGGAGGGATTGGGCAGACTCACGCTGCAGAAAGCTGTCATGTGCAACAGCATTTTAATATCTTTATCTGAGGTTCTTTTTCTCACTGTCACACAGAGCAGCGATTCCACTTCTGTTGGAGTATGTAATCGGCAAAGAAGGCAGCAATAATCCCTCCAGAGAGCCAGGCACGGGGCTAATTACTTTCGCTAGAGATTTGTAAAGACACATTTTTAGTGTCAAGCTTTTATCGCTCCATGGGGTAATTAAAGGACGACCCTGTCAAAAGAAGTTCCACAATTTTAAATATGCTCCCCCCCCATCTAGAATAACCTCTCCAGGCTCACTGCGGGATCCCTTGGCTCTGCAAGCATTTTCCAAGCGCTTGCTCTGCTCTCTGGACGCTGCTCCTCAGAGATGGCTACTGCCAAGTTTTCCTGATCGTGGTATGTGGCAAACTGGCCGTTGCAAACTGACCACAAGAAAAACTTGCCTAGGACATTGTGACTGCAGTGATCCTGCCCACTCAATGTCCTGACAGAGGACTGCTCAGGGGGTTGTAATTGGACAGGGGCCTATTTCCTGGTTTCAATCATATGGCTGGTGAGGATGAGTCAGTATCATGGTCTGACAGCTGGTCAGAGGCGGGGTGGAAGGAAGTAGAGGTCTCCCTTCATTTCCCAGGGTCGGATCCAGCGGATGCAATCAAGGGAGAGACATGCCTAGACTTCGCTGGGTTTTGGATTGACTGTCTACCTAACAGGTGTTCACCTCAAACACCTCTGGGTCACCACATGAAATGAATGGGTAGCAGGTTCAAAATAGACAAAAGGACGTTTTTCTTCACGCAGCGCACTGTCCACCTGTGGAACTCCTTGCCAGAGGATGCTGTGAAGACCAGGACTTTAACAGGGTTAAAGAAAAGAGCTAGATACATTCGTGGAGGTTAGGTCCATTAACGGCTGTTAGCCAGGCTGGGCAGGAATAGTGTCCCTGGCCTCTGTTTGCCAGAAGCTGGGAATGGGTGACAGGGGAGGGATCGCTTGATGGTTCCCTGTTTTGTTCCCTCTCTCTGGGGCACCTGGCATTGGCCACTGTCAGCAGACAGGACACTGGGCTGGGTGGACCTTTGGGCTGACCCAGTAGGGCCGTTCTTCTGTTCATCTTTCCCTAGTCCTGACTCCCAGGTCTTCCTCTCTCTCAGATTCTCCTGGATCCTTTGCAGCCCAATGGAAAGTCTCCAGGGGTGTACGTTCGGCACCTTTCCCCAGCCAGGGCTGATTTGGACAATGATCTTGAAGAGCTGTTTTCATGCAGGGCAGGGGATGCCACATGTGGGACTAAAGAAGCTGGCAGTGAGAAGCCAGCTGGGGCTGCCGCACATGCTCTTGCAGGCTCTGTTCCCTGGTGCGGAGTAAGGGCTCTGTCCAGGGACGATGCGCTGCGCTGCGCTGCGCTGCGCTGCTTTTCGTTGTGGTTGTGCAGGCTGGCGTGCGGGGGCAGCGATCCTCGGGGAGCAGAATTTGCTCGCTGCCGTGGTCTGATCAGCATCACTTCATGAAGGAGGATTGCTCTGGGGAACTCAGCAGCTGTGGGGGGCTCAGAGATGTGACGAAGGGGCTGCCATGGATGCTGTTTGACCGTGGCTGTTCCAGGACTGGGGGCTCTGTGTGCAGCTACTCGGCAGAGCACCCACTTTCTTTTCCGTGCCCTGGAGTACCCACGGAGTTGGCCCCTTTGGGTGTAATTCAAAAAGCCACATGTCTAACAAAGCCAAACATGGCTGGGAATTGAAAACCTGCATTTCAACGCCCGCGAATCCCTGCCATATTCCAAAGAGAGCCATGCTCACGGCTGTTACCATTGCTTCACGCTGCCCCCGAAAGATGCCCCCGAAGGACACACAGACAGGCACCTTCCTGGGTTGATGCCTCGCTCTGTCCAATGACCACAGCCCAGGGCCTTACAGCCAGCCACCCACCCCGCCCCGCCCTGCCTCTGCAGGCTTGCGCCCGCCCTGCCTGTTCTCGGGTGTTGCCCGCTCAGTTCCCAACAAGCCCAGCGCCTCCCCTCGTTCTCCGGCAGCGCTCGCTCTCCCAGGCGACACGCAAGACGGGCTTTCTGAGGGGCTGTCTCGATGCTGCCCAGGCTCAGTTTTACCCATTGTTCTTGGTTATTCGTGATAATCATTATATGGGATTATATAATGGGTGACGGGGGAGGGGTCAGGTGATCCTTCCCTGCTCTGTTCATTCCCTCTGCGGCACCTGGCATTGGCCACTGTTGGGCGACGGGCCGCGGGGCTGGGTGGCCCAGGGTCTGACCCCGTCTGGCCGCTCCGATGTGCTGATTGCGTGTGCCGTGGCAGTGGCTAGCGGCCAAGTCAGGGCGTGGTCTCGGTTTGAGTTTAGTCCCTAACAAATACTAAAGCCTCCGGGACCCATAAAAAACTCTTGGGCCAGGCTCTGCTCTCAGTCCCACTCCTGCTGGGCAGGGGAACATCAGACTGGCAGAGCAGCATGGCCTCCTCCCCCTGCCCTGGCGTGAGAACCATCAGGGCGGCCTGTGGGCCTGCTTGCAGGGCCAGGTCCCTGGGGAGTCAGCGAGCTCCCGATTCCTAGCTCTGCTGCAGTAGCTGGGACTTGAGAGACGGGGCCAGATTGTCACGTCGGCGCAGGCCCCTTTTTGCCACTCCGGCAGGGCCGTCGGTGTAAACGGACCGAGTTCCACCTTCCTAGCCATGAGCAAAGCAGGGCCTAGAAGCCTTGGTCGTGTTTCTGTGAAACCAGTCCTGGCCTGTCCTCTCTAGCTCAGAGAAGGCTCCGATCAGCAGGAGCCTCGTGCTACCAACGGCCTGATGGAGGCAAATGAGCATGTTATCCGACAACATTAGCATTGAATCCTATTTTGACATAGCCTGCTTGCTACACGCGCCCCACATGGACTTTACAGTCAGTCTCTTATGCTGTGCCAGCTCCACTCTCTGTCTGTCTGTGCAGAACTGAACTTGTACCTGGGACAGGTGCGGAGCACGCTACGTCTTGTGATCATCATCCAAAGAACTCATCCACGAGCCCTTCAGCCTAAGCCAGGCAAGGCAAATCCTGGGCACTAGCTTTTATGCTTCCTCCAGCTCCCCGAGTTTAAACAGGCAGCTCCACAACTACCAGATCAATGGAGCTAATTTGTTTGTCGCTAGCTTCCATTGCTTTAAAGGAAAGCTGCTTAGCCCAGCTGTCTGGAAGATCACAGGTTGGGAAGTAGTGATGGGGGAATTCAGGTTACATTGAAGACTCATTGTAGCTCGTGCGCCCATCAGGTAATTAAAGACCAGCAAAGCATTTGCAACCAAGCATTTCTCTGTCAGATTTCCACCTCTTTTGTGGCTCAGAAGCGAACTGTGAAGTTCTCCAACATATTCTCTTGCTCTGGATTCACCCATTTCCAGCCATCTGGCTTGCTGCGTTGATCAGGCAGACACATCAATGCACAGGGTTCTCTCCCTATGAGCTCTAGGAACATTTTATCGTTAATATTCAGTATCAGAAATTGATGAGGTGCTGGATATTTCGATCAGCTGTGGCGTTGTTTTTGTTCCCTTGTTGGAGAACTCAGGTAATTAACCGACATGGCATGCGCTGAGACAGTCTGAAATCCAAATCCTGCCGTCAAAGATGCTGCTCAAACTCTCCTCAGTGAATATTCTGTCATAAAATTCCCATTTCACAAGAATCATAGAATCCTAGGACTGGAAGGGACCTCGAGAGGTCGAGTCCAGTCCCCTGCCCTCACGGCAGGACCAAGCACCATCTAGACCATCCCTGACAGGTGTCTGTCCAACCTGCTCTTAAATATCTCCAGGGATGGAGATTCCACAACCCCCCTAGGTGATTTATTCCAGTGTTTAACCACCTTGACAGGCAGGAAGTTTTTGACAGGCAACCTCACCCTCCCTCGCTGCAGTTGAAGTCCATTACTTCTTGTCCTGGCTCTTGGAGGACCCAGGCCTGCAGAGTGCAAACAGCAGGCTGTAGAGAGCACAGAGGGCAGCGTCAGCAAGGGAGGCCAATCAAAATGTACTTACACATTTGCGTGGAATTGTGTGACAATATTCACTGAGGAGAGTTTGAGCAGCATATCTGACGGCAGGATTTGGATTTCAGTCTGTCTCAGCGCATGCCATGTCCACGAGGAGTCACGGTAGTTCGGATTAGAGAGCCTAGTCCGAACTACCTACTCCGTGCCGTGTGTAGCCGCGGGCACGGAGTCCGAACTACCGGGGCTTTAAAAATGGCGGCGCCCGGCAAGATGCAAATGAAGCCTGGGATATTTAAATCCCGGGCTTCATTTGCAACTTCGGTTGCCTACATTAACCACCCTAGTTCGAACTAGGGTGGTAGTGTAGACATACCCTATCATAGAACCATCGAATCATAGAATACTAGGACTGGAAGGGACCTCGAGAGGATGGTCTAGACAGTATTTGGTCCTGCATGAGGGCAGGGGACTGGACTCGATGACTCTCGAGGTCCCTTCCAGTGCTAGTGTTCTATGATTCTATGATCAGGTATTTGCATACACTCACCTAGTGACTCCCGGCTCCTGGTCATTGGCCTGCCAAAGAGAGCTGTAGAACCCCCCCGAGCCTTTGGAAACTTTGCTTGGAACAATGTCTCATGAAAGACGCTGCAGGTAAACGTAATTCCTCGTCCATGCAGGGGGCGAAACGTCCGTTATGCCAAACGAACGCTGCTGGGGAGACGAGCCCAAGAGACTGAACGACAAAGGGCATTTGTAGCAAGGGCTGAGTTTTATTTTCCATGCGTCCAAGCGCCTGTCAGCGGAGCCTCTGCTTGTGTTCAGCCTGGTGCCCTTTTTGAAACCACAGGGCTCCCCCAGATCACACCCAGGCCGGCAACCCCCTGAAAGAAACATCTCAACGGGCCTTGGAAGCCAGCAAGCCAGAAAAGGGAAGCAAACTGCACTTCCCTCCTCCAGAACGCCGTATCCCAGCTCCCGGACAGTCAGCTGGAGGGACCGGGCGTGAGCGTTCCTCAGCCACCTCCAGCTGCAGGGAGAGAGCCCGGGGACACACAGACGTCCCAGGCAGGCATCCCACGTTGGGTCTCGGTGTTCGGTGCTCACACCTTCACTTGCCCCAGGAGCCAAGAGGAAACGAATGCCGCCTGCGGAGCATCGGTGGAAAAGGCTTCCTGCGGCTAATGCCACTCGAGGAGACGCAGACACTTTCTCCACCTCCGGCTGCTTCCAAGCCATGCTCCAGCACAGCCCCCTTTGGCAGCATCCCAGTGCAGACGCAGCGAAGGCTCTGGCGACGGCCATGAGGGGCCAGTGAGAGCGGTGGTGGAAATCGCCTTGCTGTAAGCAGAGGAACAACGGCATTCTTGCTCCTGAACACCAGTGCAAAAGGGACCCCCCGCATCCCAAACTGCAGAGCTCGTGGGCAGAGAGGGGTGAACCCCCCAACAGTGAGGTCAGACACCGCCCTACACGGTTTGCTACATCAGTCCTCCCGCTGTAGCCTGGCCGGGGCGTCAGGGAGCTCGCTCGGACGCCAGTCCGGTCTCAGCCACTGGAGAAGCAAAGATGCATCCTCCGCGGGGAGGCTGTTTCAAAGGTGACGTGAGGCATCTCCCCAGCCTTCTGGTGACCTCAGAGCCCATGTGGGTTTGGCTCACGCACGCACCCAGCCCCTCAGAAGCCAAGCCAGCCAGCGCAGGAATGGCTTTGAGGGGCAAAGGAAGTTTACTGCTACCCCCTCGGCTCGTGTATGTGCCCATTCTGCAGGCAGGGAAGTGCCTGAAGGCCAGGAGAGGCGCTCGAGGCCTTGGCACCAGGCCAGCAGCTGCACCTTCGAGGAATCTCAAGAGACGGGCTCTTGTGACAAAATTCCGGGCCCCTGTAGTGGCTGGGATGCTCATTTGGCCTCTTTGTCCCAGCCGGCTGTATCTCCTGAGCCCGATGGTGCTCTGTGCCCATGGAACAGGGCTCTGCGCTCTCACGTCGTGTGCAGTCTGGTGCAACAACAGCCCCTCTGATTATTCCAAGCGGGTGCCTCTCCCCCCTCTCTCCAGGCACCTGTGCTGCGCTCCTCACCTCGGTGTCTGTACACTAGGCATCCCAAGAGGCCGAGCCACCGTCCCCAGGGAGCCAGCATGGCCGGGTCTCTCGGCAGGCCCTGCTCTGCCATGGCCTTGGGATGGTGCTTTTGCTTCTCATCCTGATCAACTCTTGGCTTCATGGAGCAAAGTCCTAACGAGCACCAGGGCCTCTGCGTCTGGCCGGTGAGCCCCGGCATCTCTGCAGTGTGCCGGGACAGCGCCTCGTTCCTTTTCGGGACCCAATGGCTGCGGGGAGGGGTAGCATCACCCTCCGTGCATCAGAATGCCCACACCGGGCCAGGCCAAGCCAATGCACAGAGCAGCCAGTGGGGAGGAGAAGCCGGTGGAGTCTGTTTCTCCCTCTTTCGCACACGCACAGACTGAACCAGCTACCTTCCGATTATCCAGTCTGCTGCTGGATTCCCAGCGTCTTAATGAAAGTGCGATTTATTCAGCGCCACCTGGCTAATACAGCCCGGGTGACAAGCTGTGGGACGAATAATCACTCGGCTGGCAGCAGAGTGCCGGGGAGGGAGGCGGCTGAAATGTGAACAACCTGTATCCCAAACAGTAGTGTCGCAAGTTTCTCTCTAATTAGAATTTATTTAAAGCAGGTTTTCATCAGCTAATGAAACTCCTGTCAGTGATGGACAACTGCCGGGCAAGCGCCGATAGATTCTAATCTCTAACCAGCACGCAAGCAGGGAGCGTACAGGGAGCCCGAGGAAAGTCTATTAAAGAGAGACAGCGATTTAAAATTACTCCTCGTCAGAGCGTATTGATGCAGTGGGGGGACCATTACAGAATAGAAATGATATCAGCCGATAACTGATCCCAATGCAAGGCTCACCTTAGAGGCTGTACACAGCTCATTCCGCTAACCGCTGAACAGGGCGTATGCTGCAGGGGAGGAGGATGTGCCAGAACATTTGTAGCATCGTGCTCAATGAGGTTTTTAGGGGCTCGCTATTGAATTGCTGCTCTCGGGACGAGTGGGGAAATTGACCAGGTCACAGTGTGACAGCTGATTAGGATTCTAAGTGTTTCTGATGGCCTGCGAGCAATCCAGCCACCTTGGAAGAGGGACTGAAGAAGACAGATGCACAGACACATCTTTCGTAGGGCCCTCAGGGACCTCTGCCCTGTTACCATGGTATCTGAGTACCTTGGAACCTGTGATGTCACTTTGCGTCACAGTGCATGTGGGAGACAGGGACGTGCAACAGACAAGAAACAAAGAGGCTAAGTGACTTGCCCAAGGTCTTACAGTCAGCCAGGGACAGAGGAGGGAATTGAACCCAGGTATCTGATAGTTAACGCTAGGGCGCTAGGCACTGGGTCATCGCTGCACCTTGCCAAAGGAGGGGCCCTATTATTTGTTCTGAATCTGAAACGTCAGCAAGAACCAGCCAGTAGAGTGGACGCACAATATCTGGCGTTTGATGGCGTTGGCTTGGGTGTTGGGTGTTCTGTCCTCACCACAAGGCCAGTGTCGCAGCAGGGGCAATGGATAAGTCAGGGTATGTCTACACTACCCCGCTAGTTCGAACTAGGAGGGTAATGTAGGCATACCGCACTTGCAAATGAAGCCCGGGATTTGAATTTCCCGGGCTTCATTTGCATAAGCGGGGAGCCGCCATTTTTAAAACCCCGCTGGTTCGAACCCCGTGCAGCGCGGCTACACGGGGCTCGAACTAGGTTCCACGAGGTGTACCGGTAGTTCGGAATAGGAAGCCTAGTTCGAACTACCTAGTTCGAGCCCCGTGTAGCCGCACTGCACGGGGTTCGAACCAGCGGGGTTTTAAAAATGGCGGCTCCCCGCTTATGCAAATGAAGCCCGGGAAATTCAAATCCCGGGCTTCATTTGCAAGTGCGGTATGCCTACATTACCCTCCTAGTTCGAACTAGCGGGGTAGTGTAGACATACCCTGCGGGAAAGTCTGAAAATGGAGGGGGAGATTTTTCAAGGCCCATGGGGCCGTTAGGGCCTCAGTTCTTGCTGGCAGTCACAGGAGCCTAGTGGCCCTGTAAAATCGACTTCCCTCCCCCGTCAGATACCCACAGGGTGTGTGTATCTGGTGAAGGGTGTGTGTCTCCTCCTCCCGGACCCCGGCTCTCCCTTCGCATCATGCTACTCTGCCCTTGCCAGCCGGGAGACTCTGCAGTCAGCCCCTTTGTAAAGCTAGGCCACCCTGATTAACAATGTCGGTTCAGCTGAGGGCGACCTCCTCATTTGGGACAGGCTAAGTCCTGCTTCTCAGCTCCCACAATAATAACAGGATTGGTCCCCACAGCTCGCTGAACCCACCAGCCAGAGCCGGTCCCTAAAGCAGGAGCGATCTCTATTGACTTAAACGCCCACGTCTCTCCCCTCCCAGCTCGCGGTCAGTCAGACTCTGCTTACGGGGGCTTGTGTGCTGAAGAGCTAGGGCACTGTCATTCGTAGCTCCGTCTGGCTGGCGTATCCCTGGCGGCTCCATTCAAGCGGATCTGGGCCAGGATGCAGTCCTGCGGGATGCCAAAGAAAGACCTGGCATAAAACCGCACAAAGACCCAGTTCAGTGCTGAGGTGCAACCGAGGGTCACAGGGAGCATTTTGAGCCTCGAAACAAAGAGCTGCCAAGGACCTGCTGGGTTTGGATTTATGCTGGCGAGGCTGGTGCAGGTGGAATCGCATCCGGGCATCTCCTGGGAGACGTGGACCAATCCTCTTCAAATGGGAAATGATGCAAACACGCCCACCCCCCGCGGCTGTGGTCACCAAGCACAAGCGATGGAGGGCACCACAGCTGAGTGGTCTCTTCAGTCTTTCACCAGCCAGATTCCGAGGCCAGGTGCTGGCTACCAGTTCCAGGTGTAACTTAGGGGCTGTTGCTGCCGCCCTCGGCCCCGTGCAAGAAGAGGGCCAGCAGCCTTTGCAAAGAGGAAGTAGCTCAGGGTCATTGCCTTTCCCCCAACATTTCATGTTATTTTCTTGTGCAGGATTCCAGAGCAAGGACGTGAGGTTTGTTCCACTGCCACTGAGACCACTTGGCCACAGGAGCGGGCTTGGAACGGCGAGTTTTGTTCAGAGCCATCACCGGCCAACCTAACACCCACCGCAAGCATCCTCCCCCCGTCCCAGCCCACTGCTGCAGGCTGCGGTTCCAGGCACAGCCGCCCCCTCCAAGAAGGACAAGGGAACAAATATGTCTGATGCACAGTGTTATTGTGAGAGACCCGAGAAGTCATTCTGCTCGACTCTGCGCTGGTCAGGACTCAGTTGGAGGATTGTGTCCAGTTCTGGGCACCACATTTCAAGAAAGATGTGGAGAAATTGGAGAGGGTCCAGAGAAGAGAACAAGAATGATGAAAGGTCTAGAGAACAAGAGCTAGGAGGGAGGACTGAAGGAATTGGGCTTGTTTGGTTTGGAAAGGAGAAGACTGAGGGGTTATGAGAGCGGCTTTCAAGTACCTAAAAGGGTGTCACAAGGAGGAGGGAGAAAAATTGTTCTCCTTGGCTTCTGAGGACAGGACAAGAAGCAATGGGCTTAAACTGCAGCAAGGGAGGTTTAGGTTGGACATTAGGAAAAACTCCCCACCTGTCAGGGTGGTCAAACACTGGAATAAATTGCCCAGGGAGGTCGTGGAATCTCCATCTCTGGAGATATTGAAGAGAAGGTTGGACAGACACCTGTCAGGGATGATCTAGACGGTGCTTGGCCCTGCTGTGAGGGCAGGGGACTGGAATTGGTGACCTCTTGAGGTCCCTTCCAGTGCTGATGTTGTATGATTCTATGTTCTATAAATCCCTAGGACATCCACATCTTCAACACTGTGTGTGGATCCGGTTGCCTCATCTCAAAATTGATCTCTTGGCATTGGAAAAGGTTCAGAAAAGGGCAACAAAAATGATCAGGGGTTTGGAAAGGGTGCCCTGTGAAGGGAGATTAAAAAGACTGGGACTTTTCATCTTAGAAAAGAGGAGACTAAGGGGGGATAGGATAGAGGTCTATAAAATCATGAGTGGTGTGGAGAAAGTGAATAAGGAAAAGTTATTTACTTGTTCCCAAAACATAAGAACGAAGGGCCAGCAAATGAAATTAATAGGTAGCATGTTTCAAACAAACAAAAGGAAGTTTTTCTTCACACCGTGCATAGTCAACCTGTGGAACTCCTTGCCAGAGGAGGTTGTGAAGACCAGGACTTTAAGAAGAATAGAAAAGAGCTAGACAGATTCATGGAGGGTAGGTGCATCGATGGCTGTTAGCCAAGATGGGCAGGGATGGGTCCCTGGCCTCTGTCAGGGGCTGGGAATGGGTGAAGGGAGAGATCACGTGATGATTCCCTGTTCTTTTCACTCCCTTTGGGGCACCTGGCATTGGCCACTGTCGGCCGACAGGACTCTGGGTGGGATGGACCTTTGGTCTGACCCGTCTGGTTGCTCTGATGTTCTTATGAGGGTTACTCCAATAGTTAGGTTCCCCAACACTTTCCATTGTAAAAGGTTCTTGTGGCCTTTCTTGGAGAAGCCCTGAGCCCCGCCCTGCCTGCAGTAGCCCCGCCCCTCAGCGGGGGAGAGCTCTAAGTGCCTTGTCCCAGGGTTTTGCTGAGATGAACGTGACTGAAAATCCCCATTTCCCTTCTGCCACGTGTTTTGGCAGCTGCCACTGTAATAACGGAGCTTTGTGAGGCTGGGTCTGCGCTGCCCCCAAAGGGCCACCCCTACTGGGGCACCCAAGAGCTGGCAAAGCAGCTGCAGAGGCCTGGGAGGGGGACTGAGCTCAGCCGACTGCCCTCCCCAATCACACGCCGCACATCCCAGGACATGGCGCAGCGTCCCATCTCCTCCTCCTTTCGGCACCACACTGGGGCAGGACTTTACCGTGTGTGTGTGGAAACCTGGGCCATCCTCCCACCGCAAAGCCCCCGGACCGTGACCCTGGCCCCTTCTAGGGAGACCACCTGGAGAACAGCAGCCTGCCTCCCTGGGGAGAGAAAGTTGTGCTGGGCCTGTCGGCTTCCTCGTTTACTTGCCGATGTGATTACCATTAGCTCTAGCGCTGCAGCCGTGCGGCCACGCTCACGGAAGTGGGCACGGAGGAATGATGCGCGGTGTGGGGGTTACAATTATACAGCAAATGTATTTGTACCTTTCCCCTTCGGGAAAAAAAACAACTAAGGAAATTACATACAGAACTTTGCTAAAAGAATGTCTGAGCCAGAAATGACCTCGTTTGTCTTCTCTCTAGTCTCAGTCCAAACGACGAGCCATGGGGGATGTCCCCTAGCATTGCCCGTAGAACCCCCAATTCTTACGGCACTGGAGTCTTCCGAAGGTCGTGGAGAGGTGGCTGAGTTAGCTACTAGCTCTGCGCGTTCGGCCCTGGCAATCGCTTTGCAGTGATTTCAAGGGGAAGCGCGTGGGCTGGTTTTTGTGGTAGGGGAGGGGGCTGTGTGTGATGTGACTGTTTTATTTTTGTGGCCTGAAATGGAGTTTTTTGATACAGTGAATATTGAAACGCTGGGAATTTGCAGAACAGAGCAGACAGAGACTGCCTCTTGCGATAAGAGCCGTGCTGATTGTTGGGAAGAATTCTTTTAAGATTCCATCTTAATCGTTCTGCTATTGAAATGGAAGAATAAAGTAATAAAATTAGATGTTTTGAAAAAAAAACTCGATTAAAAAAGTAATTACCCTCCCAGCTCATGAGTTTCTGCTTCCTGCTGGATCTCTTCCCACTCAGCCATTTTCCTAGCTGCAGCTCTTGCGCCCAACACCTCGAATGGAGGAGAGACGTCTCCCTCTCCTGCTCTGGCCTCTCCTCTCTCTCTCGCTGCCTCCTTGCCTGCCTCTCAGGGCCCTTCTCTGGTCCTAGCCAATCCGTATTGGCCTGCTCTGGATTCTGCTCCTATCCAATCACCTGCTCCCATTTTCATGGGGGTTCTCCCTGTCAGCAGTGGGACCTTCTGGGCAGCTCTGCTCTGGCTCCCCCGCCGGCAGGCACCAGACGTTGGGAGGGATCCAGCCTCCGGGTCCCCAGGTAGTTTAAACTGCAAGACTGAGCAGAGTCCAGGCATTGCCCCCGTCCGAGGGCTCCCCAAACACATGCGGGCTCGTGACCCATCTCCCTCCCCCTCCTGAGGGCTGCCTGGCACCTCACTGCTGACCCCTCAGGCTCAATTGCACCAGCTCCCCACGGCGGGGGTGAAGCGCCTGGCTAGTTTCACTCTGGCTGGGGAGCCTGCGGTAGCTGGACCCGTAACACGCACAGGCACGTCACGTGGCGTTCTCACACCCCGGCTCTTTGACACAGAAAATACACCTCTCGACACGAAGAGAACGAGCCCTGCCCACTTCTCCCTGCTTCTGTCTCCTCCCCGCTGCCACGCGGCACCTGGGCCGGGAGCCGAGTCTGTGGGGCTGTCCCGAGTCCGGCTGAAGTGCATGGCTTGTCCTAGCACACGGAGAGTTCTTTCCCCAATCGGCTGCTCCTGCGCGGGCTGATCCAGGCCCTTCCTGTGTGTCTCTTCCCCGCTGTGAATCCCTGGGGTGAAACTGCTGTTTTCCAGGCCTGCGCTCACCCATTATCCCCCGTTATTTTTGTCGTGGCGGCGGGTGGCTGAATTCCATAGAACCATAGAGCTGGAAGAGACCTCAGGTCATCAAGTCCAGCCCCCTGCTCTAGGCAGGACCAATCCCACTAAATCAACCCGGCCAGGGCTTTGTCAAGCCGAGACTTAAACACCTCTAGGGATGGAGACTCCACTACCTCCATAGGGAACCCATCCCAGTGTTTCACCACTCTCCTAGTGAAATAGTTTTTCCTAATATCTAACCTGGACCTCTCCCACCACAACTTGAGCCCATTGCTCCTTGTTCTGCCATCTGTCACCACTGAGAACAGCCTCTCTCCATCCTCTTTGGAACCTCCCTTCAGGAAGTTGAAGGCTGCTCTCAAATCCCCCCTCACTCTTCGCTTCTGCAGACTAAACAGACCCAACTCCCTCAGTGTCTCCTCATAAGTCATATGCTCCAGCCCCCTAATCATTTTGGTTGCCCTCCGCTGGACCCTCTCCAATGCGTCCACATCCTTTTTGTAGTGGGGGGCCCAGAACTGGACACAATACTCCAGGGTATGTCTACACTACCACCCTAGTTCGAACTAGGGTGGCTAATGTAGGCAACCCGAGTTGCAAATGAAGCCCAGGATTTGAATTTCCCGGGCTTCATTTGCATATTGCCGGGCGCCGCCATTTTTAAATGTCCGCTAGTTCGGACTCCGTGCCCGCGACTACACGCGGCACGAACTAGGTAATTTGGATTAGGCTTCCTATTCCGAACTACCGTTACTCCTCGTGGAATGAGGTTTACAAATGCTGGAATAAGCTGCCCGCTATTTTAAAATGATCTCGAAATAACGGGCTAGCCGTGCAGACGCTCACATCGTGATTTCGGAATAACAGCCATTATTTCGAAATAACGCTGCCGTGTAGACGTACCCTCAGAGGCCAGTATTGACATACTCAGTGCTGCGGTTTCAAAATAATGTTGCAATAGCTGCCAGCATTTGCCAGTCATGCAGCTGGGCTGCCCACAGCCTCGCCCTCTGATTTCATAGCCTGCAAAATTCCACTGATTTCAGGCCAGCCCGGCACTTCTTTTGTAGCCTCAAAACACCTAATTACCTCTTGGGCCAGACTCTCCTGGGGTATGAGTCAAGGGAGCAATGGTGAGGTTCTGGCCCTGAGCTCCTACTCTCCTTGCTGCTCTCAGAGATTGTGGCTGAGGCTGCTGCCCAGCCCAGCCCACCACCCTCCATGGCCCGACAGCAGAGTGCAGCTGCAGGTCCCGGGTTCTGGCTCTACGGAGGGGCTTGCTAGCAGACCAAGGGAAGCTCTACCCGCTGTTCAGCGCTGGTGAGGCTACGTCTGGAGTGTTGCGTCCAGGTCTGGGCCCCCTACTACAGAAAGGATGCGGACGCATTGACAGTCCAGTGGGGGGTAACCAAAATGATTTGGGGGCGGGGCACATGACTTATGAGGAGAGGCTGAGGGAACTGGGCTAATTAGTGTTTAGAGAGAGGGGTGGAGGGATTTGATAGCAGCCGTCAACTATCTGAAGGGGGGTTCAAAAAGAATGGAGCCAGGCTGTTCTCAGTGGTGATGGATGGCAGAACAAGGCACAATGGTCTCAGGTTGCAGTGGGGGAGGTCTAGGTTGGATATGAAGAAATACTATTTCCCTAGGCAGGTAGGGAAGCTCTGGGATGGGTTCCCTAGGGAGGTGGTGAAGCACTGGAATGGGTTCCCTAGGGAAGTAGTGGAGTCTCCATCCCTAGAGGTGTTTAAGTCCTGGCTTGACAAAGCCCTGGCTGGGCTGATTGAGTTGGGTTGGTCCTGCTTTGGGCAGGGGGCTGGACTCGATGTAGGGTTGCCCGGTGTCTGGTTTTGAGTATTTGAGCTTTCTGTGTGGGAAACAAATTGAGAAAATATCAATGAGAAAATATAAGTGGCCGGTATTTTCTAAATCAGATGGGATGTCGATCGTGACGTCATGTCAAGTGTGTCCCGTATTTTTGTTAAAACCATCTGGCAACGCTACGAGGATCAGTCCGGGGCTGGTTCCATTCAAGATCTTCACAAATGATTTGGATAATGGCACAGAGAGTCCACTTATAGTGTTGGCAGGTGCCACACAGGGATGGGTTGCAACCACTCTGGAGGACTGGCTTAGAATTCAAAATGATCGTGATAAACTGGGGAAATGGTCTGAAATAAATAAGTTGAAATGCAATAAGGACCAATGCAAAGCACTCTGGGATGTGTTAGCCGGGGTGATGTGAACAAGATACAAGACTCTCTCCACTCTACTAATCACCCATAAAGCCTAAGTTTGAATATCGTGTCCAGTCCTGAGCATCGCACTTCTGGAAAGTGGTGGGCAAGCTGGACAAAGTCCACAGTAAGAAAAGTGATTGAAGGTCTAGAAAACATGAGCTGCTAGGAAAGACTGGAAACACTGGGGTTGTTTAGTCTGCAGAAAAGACATGAGAACAGCTTTCAAGTATGTAAAAGTTTGTTGTAAAGAGGAGGGTGATAAATTGTTCTTATCCCCTGAGAACAGGACAAGAAGCGGTGGGCTCACATTGCAGCCAGGCGATTTAGGTTGGATTTTAGAAAACATTTCCCAACTATTAGGGTGGTTGAGCTCTGGAGTATCAAGGCTTTTCCTCTCTCTGGCACTTTATAGAATCATAGAATCCCAGAGCAGGCAGAGACCTCAAGAGGCATCGAGTTAGAGTTGCCAGACGGTTTAACCAAAAATACCGAACACCCTTCCCCCCAAAAAAACCCACCGGGGAAAAAATTCTGTTGAGGAAAAAAAAGGGGGAGACCAAAGTTGTTGAACAAACAAACAAACAAACAAACAAACAAAGGACCCAGAGAGGTGTTAAGCAAAAAAATTTAAAAATTTAAAAAATTAAAAAATCCAGTGTGGCCCCTTTAAGAAATGCCTTTGAGGCTTGTTAGCTGTAACAGGCTGCCGGCGGCTGTCTGCATCTTGTCTTCCTGCTCCGGGCCAGACAGCTCCCCTGTGGAACCCGGTAAGCACCCAGGATTTTTGCCTCCCGGCCAGGAAAGAATCAGAAAGTGCCGGACATTTTAGGACATTTCAGTATTTTCTGAATGTTTTCACCAGCCAGGAGGCGAACGTACCGGAGAGTCCGGGTCAATACCGGACACCTGGCAACCCTCGGCAGGGGCTATAGCCTGTAGTCTGAGCTGGCTGTGCAGAGAAGGCCTGTCGTCCTGGGACTGAGGAGCTGAGCACCGGGCTAGGCAGCAGCCTGCAACCAAGGGGCTGCCTGGCGGAGCCTGGCGTCCGGTGCAGCACGGCCCCAGCGGCCAGGTTGGGACATGCCGATCTCCGAGGGGAGCACACGGCGTAGCTCGAGGGCAGCCCTGCTCCCCTGGCAGCGTGCACAGAACCCGCCCAGGGCCAGGGCCCGCAGAGCCTAGGGCTGGGAATGCCCCTGCGCTTGCTCTGGGCACGTGGCCCGCCAGTGCGCCGCCTGCTGCCGCTCGGCAAGGACACAGCCACGCCCTGCAGGGGGATGGCACGTGGCACTTGGTCACATTGGCGTCATCCCTCACAGTCGCTCTGACTGGGGCTTCCTGCACTGCCACGGGCCGGGCCCCCCTCTGCACACAGCCCAGGGGTTCACTCTGGAGAGGGGAGAAGACCCCCAGGAGAGCTGCAGGGTCCGGCCCTCAGCAGCCCCACCTCTCACCCCTTCGCAGCGGTGCTGCTGGTCAGCTAGATGGGAGCCCCTTGACAGCTCGTCCCTCTGGAGCCGTGCCTCCCACTGGCACGAACAGTGCGGCTCAGATCTCCGCCGAGGAGAGGAGCGTCTCTGGACTCGGGGTATAAGCACCCGTCTGGGGAATTCATGACTCCGTTAGTCCCGTGAATTCTCGTTCTTTTGTCCACATGCAAGCTGAAAATGTGTGAAATGCTTGTCCAGACACCTGCTGGAAAACAGCCCAGCAGAGCACAGATTATCCACCAAGGTCTTGGACTGCATTGGAGACCATTTTTTATTTCAGAAGATGGAGAAAGCTCCTGGGTGAGAAGCTGAAAGTCACCGTGGAAGAGAGGGTTCATGATTCTAAGGAGTGCGGGGAGAGAAAACAGCAGAATAAAAAGAATGGATTTCAACAAGGCAGACTTTCGCAGACTCAGGGAGCTGGTAGGTAGGGTTCCAAGGGAAGCAAGTGTAAAGAGAAAAACAGTTTGAGAGAGTTGCTAGTTTTCCAAAGAGATATTTCTAAGGGCACTAGAGCAAACTACCCCACTGCATAAGGAGGATAGGATGGATGGCAAGAGACCACCATAGCTTAGCCAGGAGATCGTCAATGATCTGAAACGGAAAAAAGAATCCTACAAAAAGTGAAAACGAAGTCAAAGTATGAAGGATCACAGAATCATAGGGTATGTCTACACTACAAAGTTAGTTCGAACTAACTTTCATAGGCGCTACACTAGCGCTCCGTTACTTCGAATTTAATTTGAACTAATGGAGCACTTAGTTCGAACTAGGTAATCCTCATTCCACGAGGATTAAGCCTAGTTCGAACTAGCTAGTTCGAATTAAGGGGTGTGTAGCCCCTTAATTCGAACTAGTGGGAGGCTAGCCCTCCCCAGCTTTCCCTGGTGGCCACTCTAGCCAACACCAGGGAAACTCTATTGCCCCCATCCCGGCCCCGGATCCCTTAAAGGGGCACGGGCTGGCAACAGTGCCCGTGCCAGGTGCAAGCCTGCCAGCACCCAGCCAGCAGACCCTGGCACAGCACAGAGCCACCCACCCGATGTCCCCCAGCCCACCCCCTCTTCCCGGGACCAGGCTGGCTACGGTGCCCGTTCCAGGTGCAAGCCTGCCAGCATCCAGCCAACAGACCCTGCACCTGGCATGGCTGGAGCCACCGACCCGATGCCCCCCAGCCCTCCCCCTCTTCCCAGGACCAGGCTGGTGGCTCCCAGGAGCTTGCCCGGGACCGCAAGAGGCGGGCACCCGCCTGGGCTAGTGCGGACATCGTGGACCTCGTCCACAATCTCCGCACTAGGCACAGGAAAGTGGCCGGCTTGGGCAGGAGAGCTGCCAGCCTGGCCACCCAGGAGCAGGTGTGCAAGAGAATCAAGGGGGTCCACTGAGACCCCTGACCCTGAGCCCTGAGCTTACAATGGCCGTCCTGGGTCAGACCAAAGGTCCATCTAGCCCAGTAGCCTGTCTGCCGACAGCGGCCAACCCTAGGGACCCTGGAGGGGATGGACCGAAGACAGTGACCAAGCCATTTGTCTCGTGCCATCCCTCTCCAGCCTTCCACAAACCTTGGGCAGGGACACCACTCCTACACCCTGGCTAATACCACTCCATGGACCCAACCTCCATGACTTGATCTCACTTCCCTTTAAACTCTGTTCCAGTTCTAGCCTTCACAGCCTCCTGCAGCAAGGAGTTCCACAGGTTGACTCTTTGCTTTGTGAAGAACAACTTTCTGTTACTAGTTTGAAGCCTGCTACCCATTCCTTTCCTTTGGTGTCCTCTAGTCCTTCTTTATGGGAACTAATGAAGAACTTTTCTGTATGCACCGTCTCCACCCAACTCCTGCTTTTAGAGACCTCTATCCTGTCCCCCCTCCGTCTCCTCTTTTCTAAGCTGAAAAGTCCCAGTCTCTTTAGCCTCTCTTCATATGGGACCTGTTCCCAACCCCTGATCATTTTAGTTGCCCTCCCCTCTCCCAGCCTCTCTCTTCCCATCTCCCACCTCCTTTTCCCAGTCTCCCCCAGTTTTGTTCAATAAAGACAGATTCCATTTTGGAAGACACGTTATCTTTATTTTGTACATCAAGAAGAGGGGCTAGGGAAGGGTAAGTGGAAGGAAGTGAGGGAGGAATGGGGCACGAGCCCCCGATGGGGAGGACTGGGCTGGCTCTGCAGGCTTCTGGGGGTGGAAGCTCTCCTGCAGCCCCCCAATTGCCCCCTCTCCCCAGATGGCAGCCTGCGGCAAGTGCAGCCGGTCTGATGGCCGAGTGGTGTGATGTGCCCAGTGTGGGCACTCAGGGCACTTCAAGCCAGGACTGGTTTGCAAGCGGGGCACCCCTGACAACTGTCTGTCCGGGGTGGGGGTCGGGTCCCTTTAAGCACAGCCCTCGGCTAGCCTGAGGCAGCATCTCCACGCTCTAAGTCCTCCTCTGATGCCCTGCCGGCACTGCTTCTGGCCATCCTTAACCCCGCTTCAGGGTCCACTTAATGTGGACGCGCTAGTTTGAATTAGCAAAACGCTAATTCGAACTAGTTTTTAGTTCTAGATGCGTTAGTTTGAATTAGCTTAGTTTGAATTAACTAATTCGAACTAAGTTAGTTCGAATTAGCGCTGTAGTGTAGACATACCCATAGAGATTAGAGCTGGAAGAGACCCCAGGAAGTCATCAAGTCCAGCCCCTGCCCAAAGCAGGACCAACTCAATCACCCAGCCAGGGCTTTGTCAAGCCAGGACTTAAACAGCTCTAGGGATGGAGATTCCACCCCTCCCTCGGGAACCCAGCCCAGTGCTTCCCCACCCGCCTAGGGAAGTCGTATTTCCTAATATCCAACTTAGACCTCCCCCCTGTGACTTGAGACCATTGCTCTTTGTCCTGCCACTTGCCACCACTGGGAACAGCCATATTAATAAACAATATAAGCATGTAGAGACTCCAAAGCACAAAAGGAGATGACATTAGCTAGACACACAAAAGGTAACATGAAAACATTCTATAAATACAATAGAAGCAACACCGGCAGAAAAAGAACAAGGACGGGTCACTGAGAGGAGACAGGCAGAACAGTGTGACAGGGCCCATGGGGTGCCAGCCGGACGCCCTCTAGTCCCACCAGCCAGGGCTGCCTCTCACTGTTGTGCTACAGAGCTCTGGCAGGTACTGCACTTACTCCCTGCCATCCACAGGGACGGACACACCCACCGGGGTCACATCAGTGAGCTCCCAGTCACCCATGGACCATCAGTAGCGAGGACCCCGGCAATTCACCTCAGCTCCCCGGCCTTGCAACCCAGGACTGTACAGTCTTAGTCAGAAACAGCAAACATTATTCCGGGATACATTCGCTGGAGCATTGCAAGCAAGACATGACAAGAAATTTTTAGTTCTGATACGTCCTCAGTTGGAAGATTGTGCCCAGTCTGGGGCAACAATGTTTCAAGTAAGATGTGGACAAATTAGAAAGACTTCAGAAGAGAGCTGCCTCCCAAAAGTAAAGATCTAGAAAACATGTCTGACGAGAAAAGACCGAAAAACCCAGGTTTCTTTAGTTTGGAGAGGAGAAGACCGAGGGGAGGGGAACAGGATAACAATTTTCAAGTATATAAAAGATTGTTACAAGAAAGAGGGTGAAAAGTTCTTGTTAACTTCTGAAGATAGGGCAAGAAGCAATGGGCTTAAATTGCAGCAAGAGAGGTTTAGTTTGGACATTAGGAAAAACATCCTACCTGTATAGTAGTTAAGCACAGGGAATACATTGCCTGGGGACGTTATGAAATCTACACTACTAGAGGGTTCAAAGAACAGGTTAGACAAACAACTGTCAGGGATGGCCTAGTGATTACTGAGTCCTGGTTTGAGGGCCGGAGACTGGACTTGATGACCTCTCGACATCCTTTGTGTCCTACACCTCTATGACTTTGTGCCACTTGCTTAGTTTGGGGGTTCTAGGACTCAGAACATGAACATGGCCCCAATTTTGCATGATCCTGGAAGATGTGAGTAATTCACAACTTGGAATTTAGTTAACACTTGACACCTTTTTTTTCAATGCAGATCTCAAAATGAGTCTTGGTCTCCTCCAAATTGTTCCCTGCTCCTCTGAGAGTTTGGGCATGTTTAGCTACAAAGCCTGGGCCCAGCTCTCGTGTTTTTCAATTTTATCTTTTGACAGTTAGCAGCATTCCTCTGCCTTTAATATGCTGGAGGGGCGGGTGTACACATCAGGGGGGAAGTGTCCTCCTGACGGGCACCAACGGGCAACCAATGAGAGTGACTAAGCACGCAGTCTAGGCAGCAGTCACATTCTAGAAGGCAAGTACTCAACTGTTTTCCCTAATTAATATTTGAAAATGAAGAAAAACATGAACAAATGCAGGCTGAGCTCTGCCAGGCCTCCGTGCCATCCCTCCCAATTCCTTACATCTCACTCTTTCCAGATGTAATTGCAAAAATATGTTCATTCTGCATTTCTAATGGGGAAACACAGATGGTAATGGCTGAGCGTAAAATGCATCTATTAAAATCTGCAGCTGATTGTTCTTCATAATGGGCTTTGGTCCCTGGAAATACGCTGGAGTGGATTTGTATGGAAATGTCATGATGCGGAGGGGAAGGGACTATATCTGTTAGGTTCTGGTCTTTTTTCTGTGGCAGCAGCATGCAGGTCAACTATGACCAGCACTCCACTTGTGCTAGCCACTGTCCAGATGTGGAGTAAGAGACAGTCCCTGCCCCAAAGATCTCACAATCCAAATAAATGAGACGGACAAAGCGGACGGTTATCCACAGTGCTGACTCCTTTGAGCCTTAGGGAGGTTGTTTTCTTGGAAAACCCTTTACATCTCTGCTCTGCGGGAGGCCAGGGGTGGCACCTTTTCTCACCCGAGCGACTTTACCCGGAAGACACTTCCAGCAACTTCAGAACCATTGCTTGGTTTGTGGTGCTCAGTACCACTCAGCAGGAGGCAGACTGGCACAGTGAGGCCAGGGAGCAGCACAAGACTGCCCTCTCCAAAGGGTAGCAGGCTGGGTGCAGGAGATGAGAAGGGGATGGCTTAGAGAACCACTTTTGCTCCAGGTGGACAGCACCTGAAGCGAACTCCCTGACTGATATGTGACCATGCGTGGCTGGAGAAAAGTCCAAGTCCTCACAGGCCCCGTGCTTTCTCCGCTCTGGTCCCAGGCAGGAGCCCATTTCAGCACGACACCTTCTCGTTGGGGTTAGGCCCTTTGGTTCTGCCACCTCCCACCACCTCAGTCTTCTGACACCTGCCGTCTTGCTGTGGGCCCCTTCAGGGAATCCACTCGCTCTGGACCCCTGGGCCTCCACAGCCAGAGGGGACAATGTAGCCTCAATATCGAGGCTGCAGTGACTCTCAGCTAGGGTTTACTGACTGCTTGAGCCCAGCACAGGCAGTTCTTAGAGCCCTCTGGCTTGGCCAGTCCCAGCCCCAGCGGGCTCAGGCTGCTCTTTGTTCCCCGTCCAGAAGTCCCCTTCTTCCCATCAGTCATCCTACATCGCCTTCCCATACTTTGCCTTCAGCCGCAGGCAAGCAGGCTGCCTAGGCCCTCTCTCTTCCATCCTTTGTTCCCCCACTGGCTGGAATGAGCTGGGCAGGTCACTGGGGTCCTCTCTCCGCAGCCTTCTGTCCTTCTGATGGCCAGAACTGGCCGACTTCCAGCTGGGCTGGGCCTCCCAGCCACCAGTGGCGAGATGCCTAATGTCAGGGGGCCTGGCTGCCAGGCAAGGTCACACGTGGCCCTCCGCAACAACAGAGCCCCTCTCCCACCACCTCCTCAAACATGCCACCCCAGGGAGTCATTAAGAACACCCCGAGGATAATCCCCCACTTCATCACGCCGTGACACTAAGCACACACAGCTCTGGAAGCTACAATGGAACCAGACCCAGAGACCTGTAGAAAGGCCACCGGAGGGCGCAGTGTACGGGATGTATGAGAGCCACAACCGACCTGGGATGACTCACTGAGGAGGTAAGAACCAGGAGAGTGGAAAACGATTTCCCTAGGCAGGTGGGGCTGGACTCCATGGCTCCTGAGGTCTCTGCCGGCCCTGGGATTCTGTGGTTCTATGAGTGCATGTGTCTTCAGTCCTTGCTGTGACGTCTGGGAGTGGCTGATGCACATAAGGCAGGAACCTGAATAAAATCCTCCGAGACTTTGGTGAAAATTGGTTCTCGATCCAGGCTTTCAACTGGCCCCAGCGACAGCCATGACAATCATAGAAGTTGCAATATCCTGGAGAAGCCGTGTGGCATTGCATATTTGGTGTGCTGTTGTGGTAGTGTGTGTAATTTGTCCAGGAGATGAGATCAGCAGAATCTCTGGGAAGTGTTAGGAATGTCAAAGGGTTTGCGGGGGTCACTGGGTGGGAAGTAGGTTTCCTAGGAAATACTCGGGATGAAGGGAAGGCAAATGAACCACCCGTCATTGGAGCATTGCTTTATGCAGAAAAACGTTGTCCAGATGACTCCCGGTGCAGGGTCTCTGCAAAGGCCCAGACAGACTCACTGAGTCGTCGGGTTCTTGTTTGGAGCAAGGGGTGTGACGAATCTGAAACCACATGAACACGCCTGGGCGGGCTTTGAAGGGCTGCTCACCCCCAATGCGGGAGGGAGCCGAGGTGGTCTCTGGTAAGCTAACTGCCATGCACGTCGGTGCTTTTGTGGTTTTTAAGATGGTTTCTCTGCATTGCTTAATACACCTTCCAAATCCAAGGGGCGAGGGCGGGGACCGGCCTCTGAGGAGAGGGAAAAGAAGGCTGCTGTTGCTGGGGGTCAGGATGCTGTGCCCTTGGAAACGCTGAGTCAGGAGGAAGAGAGACACCCCAGAGTGCCACGAGCCAGGAGCTGGAAGCCCCGTGTGGGGCCCAGAGAGGGACAATGCAGGTGCTGCTGCCCCAAACTGTGACACGCCCAGAGTAAGCAGGGCCAAAGCCACAGCCCCAAACGTCCCAGTGCCGAGGGAGCTCAGCTCCTCAGCCCAGGCCTTCACTCAGGTTGGCCCTGATGCTGGCCTGTGGCCTGTGGCCTGTGGCCCGCTCTCAGCGCCAGTGCAGAGACTCCCACCGACTCGTGTGGGCTTTGGAGCAGACCTGAGGCGCAGGCTCTCCTGCTGGTGCTGTGGCTTCCTGAAGGACCCAGCTGCACACGGGCCATTGAAACCAATCACTTCACCAGGGAAAACTCAGAGGGGGCAACTTCTCTGCCAGAGTCAGAGGCCCCAGCCTGGCTCACTCCGGTAACCGCCGGTAATGAGCGCTGTAGAGGACGCTGCTCCGAACCAGCTCACAGCACCCAGAGCTGAGTCCGGGCTATTCCAGCTCTGGGAAACTCATTAATTACCCTTCACCCGGCAGCGTTTCCTGGCGAGCGACAGATTTCATCGAGCCCGCCTGCTTACAGCGCAGCAAGCCCCGACACCAGGTCCCTGGCACGGCCAGAGCAGCGCGGCCGCGTCTGGTCCTGTTACACACACGGCTCGCCGGGGGAGGACCTAACCAGCCATCGTTCCTCTTCTTTCCACGCTGCTGCCTCAGGACGGGCCTGACCTTGGCTGTGCTCAGGCAGGGGGAGTGACTCACTCCCTGCGAGAAAGAGGGAGGCAGGCCAGGGAAAGCAGCTGAGCTCCTAGCAGGCTCCCCCGTTGGGCCCCTCTCGGGCAGCAGGAGTGGGAGTTGGCACAAGCAAGAGTGACTCTTAGAGGGACGCGTTGATGCTTTAAAGGCCCCGGCTCTGGAGTGTGCCCCAGCAAGGCATGTCCACCGCCCGGCTGGCCAGCCCCACCCCGGGCCCTTTCACACCTTTCTGCAGGTGCTGGACGAGAGGCCCCTCTCCACACCCAGCAGCTGCAGTACCCGCGGAGGTGGGCAGCCTGCTGACAGGGGCAGTGCCCCTCAGGGCACGTCTGGCTCCTCAGCAGGGGCATGGGCGGCTCTTTCTGGGGCAAGGCTCCTTTGTGTCTCGTTCTCATCCCTCCTGACTGTGTCGCTGGTGCAGCTGCCTGCATTCGGGACCGTTGTTTTAGGCACTCAGCTCAGTGGGGCAGAGAACTGGGCTCTCTGGGGGGGTGAAATCCAAGCCGCCATGTTGGATTTGCCTTCTGAGAAGCAAGAGTTTGTCTTGGATTGCAATAGCACGCCCCCGCAGGGCCGCTCTGGAGTGTGTGTTGTCTCCATACTTATTTCCCGAGGAGGATGGGGGAAGTGCTGGGATGGGTTCCCTAGGGAGGGGGTGGAATCTCCATCCCTATGGGTGTTTCAGTCCCGGCTGGACAAAGCCCTGGTTGGGTTGATTGAGTTGGATTGGCCCTGCCTTGGGCAGGGGGCTGGACTCGATGACTCCTGAGGTCTCTGCCCGCCCTGGGATTCTCTGAGTCCAGAACCTCTGAGTCAGACATATTTGGAAGGGAAAGTTCTCTGTACCGTGCTCTGAATTCCATCCCGCAAAACGATTACATGTCCCAGCTGGGATTGCTCTTGTTTTCGTTCCTGTCCCCTGTTGCTATCTATCCATCTGCTCCACAGAGCCGATATGTACCTTTCAATTATTCATCTCCCAGCTTAGGACTTAATTGAACATTATTAAGTAAACACTGAAAGATAATGATGACGACGTGCCGTTAGCTAGCTCCTGTCATTTCAGAGGCTTGCAAATTGCTTTGTAGCCAGTGTAGACATAGATCACTTTGCCCATCACTAGCATGCACTGGCCTCTCGGACGAATGCGACAGCTGTTCAGCACTCATGTGGTAATGCAGTACGGACCAGGGCATTCTATCTGCTACCCAAGATCCATAAACCTGGAAGTCCTGGATGCCCCATCCTCTCAGGCATTGGCGCCCTTACAGCAGGATTTTCTGGCTACATGGACTCTCTCCTCAGACCCTATGCCACCAGCACTCCTAGCTACCTCTGAGACACCACCGACTTCCCGAGGAAACTACAGAGCATTGATGGTCTTCCTGAAAACACCACCCCAGCCACCGTGGCTGTAGAAGCTCTTTACACCAACGTTCCACGGGAGGATGGACGACAAGCTGTCAGGATCACTGTCCCCGACAATGCCACAGCACACCTGGTGGCTGGGCTCTGACTTTATTCTCACCCACAACCATTTCAGATGTGGGGAGAATGTGTACCAGGGAGGGCAACTTTTTTTGAGTCGGGGGCCACTGACCCCCAGAAAAATTACATGGGGATTGCACAAAAGTCTCAGAGAAGTGAGAAGCTGTAGGTTCCCCATCCCTGATTTATACCTTCAAGTCAGTGGCTCTGCTACGGGTACCCTCATGGCTCCACCGTACACCAACATTTTTATGGCTGACTGTAGAACAAGACTTTCTCAGCTCATGTTCCCTAGCGCCCCTCCTCTACTTACGCTATATCAATGACATCTGCATCATATGGAGCCATGGGAAGAAGGCCCCTGAAGAATTCCTCCGGGATTTCAGCAGTTTCCACCCCGCCATCGAACTCAGCCTGGACCAGTCCACACAAGAGGTCCACTTCCTGGACACTATCTGCAAATAAGTGATTTTCACATAAACACCACCCTATATCAGAAACCTGTTGACCATTATACTTACGTACACATCAAAGAATCCATGTCTACAGGAAAGTCCTAAGATGGAACCATATTTGCTCTAGTCCCTCAGGGAGAATAAAACACCTCTAAGATCTTCACCAAGCATTCTTAAAACCACAGAACCCACCTGGGGAGGTGAAGAAACAGACTGACAGCCAGATGAGTACCCAGAAATCACCTACTACAGGACAGACCACAAGGGAAGTAACAACCTTGATCCTGCCTTGAGGGCGGGGGGCTGGACTCGATGACCTCTCGAGGTCCCTTCCAGTCCTATTATTCTATGATTCTAACCCCATTGGTGTTCAGCTCCCAGCTAAAACCCTTCCAGCGCATTTTCAACACTCTACAACCGGGCCTAGAAAATGACCCTTCACTCTCACAGGCCTTGGGAGACAGGCCAGTCCTCGCCTACATGCAACCCCCAACCTGAAACAAATACTCACCCACCCACGGACTACACATTCAATACACAACACCACAGAAACAATAACCCAGGAACTAATCCCTGCCACCCGCCCCATTGCCACCTCTGTCCACACATCTACTCAAGTGACTCCATCACAGGACCTCACCACCTCAGCCACCACGTGGTGGCTCATTCTCCTCACATCCTCTACTGTGATATGAGCCAGCAATGCCCCTCTGCCGGGCTGGAGTGGGGCGGAGTGGAGGAGGAGGAACCCCTCTGGGAAGCCAAGCCAGCTACACAGGTACACTGCACAAAGTGGAGTGTCTCTACTCAGAAGAATAAATGGACACAAACTAGACGTTAAGACTACATCTAGACTGCATCCTTCTGTCGACAGAGGGATGCAAATCAAGCACTTTGAAATTGCTAATGAAGCGGGGATTTAAATATCCTGCGTTTCATTAGCATAAATATGGCCGCTGCTTTTTTTCAGAACGGAACTTTTTTGAACCCCCCCAGCCCCCCCAAAAACAGCAGTCTAGACAAGGATCTGTTGAAAAATAAACCCTTTTTCGAAAGCTCCTGTATTCCTCAAAAAATGAATTTAATCAAAATTCCCCAGTTTCCTCCACCCTGCCCCCGCCCTGCAAGGAGCGTGCAGCACTTAGATGCGCCTTGCGCTCCTGGAAGGGCAGGAGGAGACTTCACGCGCTTCCCTGCCCCCAAGCCCTGATTGGCCTGGAGCCCATGGGCACCTAGGAGGAACCTCTGAGGGGTGGGGGCAAAGACTTCACATGCTCCCCCACCCCCAGCCCAATCATGGTCTGTGGGTGGGGAAGCAGGGAAGTATCCTGGCCCCGCCTCTTCCACTTGAGGCTCCGCCTCTTCTGGTGCATCCCAGGGCCACTTCAAAAATTTCTGAACAGCAAAACATTATTGCCCAGCCCTGCTGTAGGGCAAGGTATTTCAAAGGTCTTCGCCAGTTCCTCATCTTGCGCACTCCGAGTTCCAGAGCCTTGACCCACAGCACTCTTCAGGTTACTCCCAATCTCAAAGGGACTCTCGTTGACTCCAGGTCAACCGTACCTTTGGTTGCATGCGGAAGACAGTAGTTGTAGCCAGTTCTGCAGTACAGTAATTCCTCATTTAACACGTGCCCGCTCAACATGTTTTCGTGATAGCACAATTTTTTTTTAGGGAACGTTTTTTGAATTACATGACTGTCCCTGGAATAACACGATTTCCCCAGCTGGCCCGTTGCTGGCGGCTGTGCAGGGCTTCCTCCGCCTCCCTGCAAAGCGGTGGAGGGTTTGCCGCTCACTGCGCCGTTCCCCGGCGACCTCCCCTTGCTGGACGCAGTGCGGGTCCCGGCAGACCCGTCACAGGGGCATACTCCCAACCCATTCCCCCTCTCCTCTCCTCCCCTTCCCTTCCCTTCCCCTCCCCAGAGCCAAACACTTCCCCTCCCTGCTGTAACCCAGTCCCCTTTCTCCCCCAACCTTATGTCCCGGTCCCAACAGACACCACCGCGTGAAACGCAACCCCCACCTTTTCCATTATTTTCAATGGGAAAATTGACCCCACATAACACATTTTCACTTAACACGATCATTTTCTGAAACATATCTATGGTGTTAAATGAGGAATTACTGTACACAATGTGATTCATGAGATTGCAAAGGACACGAGAGCGTTATTTGCAGGATTGAACAAGCAAACGCAGACACGCCAATGAGTTACAATCTTGTCCTTCTATAATCAGCAAGCTCCATTTATGCTTTAGGGCTAAGCCACGCTGGGCATCTTTTGCTTATGCTTAGGAATCCCTTCTTCACAGCCCAAGCAACAGAGAGATCCATCTTCACAGCAAGGAGAGGGGAACAACAATAAGCCTCTTTAGGCCTTTTGCTGATGGTTTCTCAGTCCAGATGAGAGCTCAAACCACAGCCCGCCTGGTATCGCTGGGTCTCCCCTGCCAGGAGGGGCAGAGCAATGCCTGTAGAAGAGCACACTAATTAGTGTCGTCGTCCCGTGTGGCAGTTCATAGACTCCCAGATGCTCACAATACAACTGCTCAGATCTTGCATTACAATATGGGACACGGATATTACAAGAGAGATTAATGCAGGCGGCAAATCAGCAGCATGCGACAGTCTAAACACTAAACACTTTCTTATCATTCTGCTCTTTACTCTGTCAGTGTTAACCCACAACCGAGGCAGACAGATCTCAGCTGTGCAAATGTCAGTGCCCAGCTGGGAGCTGATGACCCTGGCAAGAGCTGGCGCGGGCCTGCCAGCAGGACAATCTCATCCCATTTCTCATTCAGAAACTGCATCGCCTTGTGGCTGTCCCAGGAACCCGTGATAGACTGTGTTACAGGAGCAAATTCATCACGGACGCCTTCCCGCCTGTTCCCAGTTCTTACTCCAGGCCTAGAAACCCAGCCCTTCTGGTGATCACAAGCACACAGTCCACCCGATATCTGCACCAAGTGTCTTTACTACCATTTCTTTCCTTATGCTCCAGGTAATGTAGCAGCAGATTGAAGGGGCTTCCTCCGTGTTCCCTGATCCAGCCCTTTATCCAGCTTGCTTTTGCCTCTGACCTATCCAGCTAGTGAAATCAATACCCCATTAGTGCCTCAGACCGCCAGGCTATGTCCTGCCTTCTGAGAGCGGCCAGTGCCAGGTGCATCAGAGGGAATGAATAAAACAGGCAATAACCCAGAGATCCATCCTCTGTTGTCCACTCCCAGCTTCTGGCAAACAGAGGTTAGGAGCACACAGAATGCCGGATTGCAGCTCTGCCCATTTTGGTAAATAGCCATTGATGGACCTGTCCTCCAGGAACTTACCTAGTACTTGGTTTAACCCTGTCATAGGCCAGGTTTACACTAGGGAGCAAAGTCAAACCACGGTACACAACTCCTACTACGTGACCAGAGTCACTGGAGTCGATGTGCCTTAGTTCGACTTACCACAGTGTCCACACTGAGGAAGGTCAACGGGAGAAACTCTCTTGTGGACTTCTCTTAGTCCTCACACCTAGTGGAGTACCGGAGTTGATGGGAGTGCGATCAGTGGTCGATTTAATGTGTCCTTACTAGCCTCGCTAAATCGACCCCTGTGTTGTCCTGGTACCAAGTCCATGGGGGGTATTGACACTGCAAACGGTCCCTTGCAATGCTCAAGGAAATCTCCTGGTCCCGCTTGATGGCGAGGGGCTCTGCGTGGGATGTGTTGGGCCTCTCTGACTTACCGAGCTTCCCCTCCGCTTTCGATTTCTTGTGTGGCACCGCAGTGTCCTGGAGCAGCCTTCCCACCACAGACGTCCCTGTGGGCGTATTGTGAGCATAGCAGCCTGATGCTCCACAGCCCTCCAGCTATCCCACTGGGTGGGAAGAGGAACCAAATTGCTCGGCCCAAAGAGAGAGCGAGCCCAGATCCATGCTGATCTAGCGCACAAGGGGCAGCCACGACTCAGGGAAAACCATGCCGAGGTGGCTTTCAGAAACAGAAGGGGAGATTTGTGTGTCTCCCAAGAATATCCAGTCAGAATAGCTGTTGCTAACAAACACTGCGGAGCCTTGAAACTCCTGGCTCCAGGCTCATGACAAGTGCTAACTGCAACAGAGACACATGCCCTCATATCAAGTGCAGACAGCATTACTGCATCACTTATGCCTCAATGGACTACTTCTGCCTACTAGACATATGTGCAGAGTGTGTGCCGTATTACCTCGGAGAAACACTACTCTGTCGCCGAGCGGTGTCACTCACGAGCAGCCGATGGCCATGCAAACGTCAGTTATCGCTGTACTGCTCCCCAGGGCGGCCTGGGCTCTGAGGCACTCCACCCGCACCTGCCCTTGTGAAAGTCTTGCCTGTGCCGCCTGCGGATCAGCGCCCTGACACCGGCAGCCTCGGGTAACCCCAGCGCAGTGCACGGCCTGAGGTGAATGTGCCTTTGCTCATCGGTTTGCTCGCACAATCGGACGGTGACAATTCCAGTGGGTTAGGGCGATGGGACTGGAGGCTGGCCCTGGTGTTTACAGCCCTTAGCTCATGGTGTGTGCAACAGAGGCAAACAGCGTCCCGTTGCTGCTGGCCTCCCAGCGCTGCCATGGCCCATTTGCCACTCGCCTAGGGACTGTCCGAGTGCCTGCTGAAATAATGGCCGAGTGGCGTGGCAGAGGCCCTCCCACAGCAGGGCTACGTCTACACTGGCATGATTTTCCAGAAATGCTTTTAACGGAAAAGTTTTCCGTTAAAAGCATTTTTGGAAAAGCGCATCTAGATTGGCAGGACACTTTTCCGCAAAAGCACCTTTTTCGGAAAAGCGTCCATGGCCAATCTAGACGCGCTTTTCTGCAAAAAAGCCCCGATCGCCATTTTTGCGATCGGGGCTTTTTTGCGGAAAACGAATCTCTGCTGTCTACACTGGCCCTTTTGCGCAAATGTTTTTTGGAAAAAGACTTTTGTCCGAACGGGAGCAGCATAGTACTTCCGCAAAAGCAGTAACAATCTTCCATGAGATCGTCAGTGCTTTTGCGGAAATTCAAGCAGCCAGTGTAGACAGCTGCATGCACCGTGGCAAAGGGGGGGCCCCGCGGAATTATGCTGCCCGGGGCCCCTCAAAACAGTCATCTGCCCCTGCTCTGTGGAACACACACTCTGTACCCAGACCACACCATGCATGGGTGAGAAACATCAGATTCCCACGGAAATGCCACAGCTTGCTGGCGAGAATACTGTGGGAGACCGTCCCAAAAGCTTTGCTCTAGTCAAGGTATATCACGTCCACCACCTCTCCCACATCCTCAGAGCCAGTTATATCATCACAGAAGGCAGGATTGGCCTTGGCAGGACTTGCCCTTGGTGAATCCACGTTGACGATTCTGGCCACTTTCCTCTCCTCCAAGTGCTTCAACATGGATTCCCTGAGGACCTGCTCCAGGAGGTTTATACATCGGCAGGGGTTCAGAGAAGAGCCATGAGAATGAGTAAAGGATTAGAAAACACGCCTTATGTGACAGGCTCATGGAGCTCACTCTATTCAGCTTAACAAAGAGAAGGTTCACAGATGACTTGATTACAGTCCACAACTATCTACGTGGGAAACAAATATTTAATAAGGGGCTCTTCAATCTAGCAGAGAAATGCCTAACAGGATCCAAGTGTTGGAAGCTGAAGCTAGACAAATTCAGACTGGAATTAAGATGTCCATTTTTAATAGTGGGAGTAATTAACCAAAGAAACAGCGTAGCAAGGGTTGAGGTGGAGTCTCCGTCAGTGGCAATTTTTAAATCATGATGGATATATTTCTATTAACTCTGCTCTAGACATTGCTGTGGGGAAGTTCTCTGGTCTGTGCTATATTGGAAGTCAGACGAGATGTTCACGGCGGCCCTTATGGCCTTGGCATCTATAAGTCTATGAAAATGATATAAAAAGAAACACAAAAGCCGTGATGAACTTGACTGTGTTCATGCATGAGTATCTGGAGATAAGGCCTTAATATGTTTGTCTGAAAACAGGGCACACAATTCTGATTGTGTTTCTCCCTGTGGAGCTACATTGTGATACATTCTACTCATAACTAAAAAGCAATGTAGTATCTTGATTCTCGTTTTCTTTGATTTTACATCTGTGAAAAACGTTGCCGTTGTAACTTGCCTCTGAAGTTGCTGGTCTTGTCTGAACGCTAGCTTTGCTGTTCTGAAATAGAATAAACACATGAAAAACCAGTCTCCCATCCCTAATTCAAATAGCAAAAGCAAGTGGCTTGCTCCCTGTTCATACCTAGCTTGGGCCGTGCGTGCAGACAGACCCTTTGCGGTTCCATTAGCGGGCAGTAGGTGACTCTGATGGACAACGGGAATGGCTCTGCATGTGCACCTGCCTGGCTGGAAAGGGGTCTCTTGACAGCAGATACTCAGGAAGGGCATTAGCAGAGGTCCAGCTCCCTAGGTGGTTCTACAGCAACGGCATCTGAGACACTTCAAATACTGCAGCCATGAAGCAAGGGTGTCTCCGACCTTTATCAGGTAAGTCCTTCCTTCCCCACCATTCACCTCGTGTCATCACCCCACGGTGGGGTCTCTCACCCATGGACTACCTGGGATTTCTGGGGGGAACCTGTGCCCAGCCCAGAATCCGTGAGGTCGGAGAACGGGATGTGTACTTGACACCCATTGCAGGGTGATCAGGGTGACACCCAGGCCCCCTATGATGGGTTGTGAACTACTGTGAGCCACAAACCATGGACCGTGCACAGTTTATCATTGTCATTGTCATCATCAATACTTACTAGCCAGGATGGGCGTGGATGGGTCCCTGCCTCTGTTTGTCTGGGGATGGGGGACAGGGGAGGGATCACTGGATGCTTCCCTGTTTGTGTTCACTCCCTCTGGGGCGCCTGGCATTGGCCACTGGACTGGATGGACCTTTGCTCTGACCCAGTCTGGCTGTTCTGATGTTCTTATCTCTCCTCCCCTCAGATGACCACAGTTGCCTGAGAAATCTTGGATGCTGGGCAATGTCGTGCAGACAAAGAACTACCAGTTGGCATCCTAAACCACACCACTCCCATTGTGGGTCTGTATCCTCGGACTCCCTTCCCAGGCTTCAGGCTGCTCTCCCTCACAACCCTTCTTAATCGCCTTGCCCTGTCCAAGGAGCGTCTCCTCAGTACTGTCTAATGGTGCTAGTCCTGTGTCCACCAACAGTCTCTGTCTCCAGCACGTCCCCGGCACGCCACACCTGCCTCACCATACCGCCGAATAGTCACGTTGGGCAATCCAGACTTTGTGCATCAGAGCCCTCCCGCTCCGGGGCCATGGATGCGGAATGACATTCGGTTCTGTGTCAGGTCCTGGGACACCTGTGCTCACACAAATACCTCCTGGAGCAGACCACTGGGCCGCCTACTGCCATCTGAGACTCTTCTTGGCCCTGGTCACACATAACATTGGTTTTTATAGCGGAACTACCCGGTCTGGGGGGACAATACTGCACTGTTGACTGCCGCTGGCCAAGATACCAAAATGGCCCATTTTGTACCATGTGCATGTCTCCCAGTGCGCGCCTTCTGGTCATACATATCTTCCACCTCTGTGGCATCCCCACCATTTTACCACAGACCATGGATCTCAGTTGGGATGCAGAGTCTGAAAGGGGGCTGTAATGGTCTAGGTCAGCGGGGTGGTCTTGGCCTGTCTTTGGGGTCTGGCAGCAGGCCAGGCAGTCCAACCTAGGGAGAGCGTCTGACTTGCTCGCCTGCTGGGCTCTAACTGAGCCTCAGCCTCTGCTTTTATACTCCCAGCCCTGCCCTTCTGCTTCCTGTGGGTGGGGCTGGGCAGCTCTGGCCCCACCTCCAAGTGGTCTTAGGGAGTGAGTCCCCTTCTGGGTCAGCAGAACGCCATGATGACTCACCGCAGGGGCTTTTCCCTTCATAGACGTCCAGTCCCGCATGTCCCTCAGACGGATGGCCATTGGAACAGGCCAACCTGTTGTTGGTTCCCAAACCACTGTTAAACCAGCTGAGTTCCATTACACTCGCTAGATGAATTTAGGCATGAAACCATGGACTATGCCTCCTCCTAATCCAGCCCCTTCTGTTCAAACTGTAGCTTTCATCCTCCTTTCCACCCTCCATGCCTCCATCCACAAGGGTCCTCATTCCTTCCGCTCTGGTACAGACCATTCATGAAAGCAATGCAAAGCCAACCCAAAGGAGCATCTGGAAGTGACCGAACAAGTCAAGTGACCAAACACCAACAAGAAGCCCAGACAATACAGTTAGCCTAGAAAATATGGCTGTCTACAAAACCCTTAGGGTCTGGCTACACCCCCTAGGGTGGCTAATGTAGTCATTTGAACTTGCAAATGAAGCCCTGGATTTAAATATCCTGGGCTTCATTTGCATGTTCCCTGGCGCCGCCATTTTTAAATGCCCAGTAGCTCGAACTACCTGCCTGCGGTGCAGGAATGACTCGAGCCAGCCCTGGGTACATGACTGGTGAGGCTGGAAGTGCACTGTTTACGCAGATGGACTACAGGCATGTTACCTGGGCATGGGGCAGATTCTGCCCTCATTGTTTCTTGCCTTACACAGGCGTTGTTTCACTCACCACAGAGTAGTTACTCCAGACTGGCATCAGCACGCCTGAGGCTTTTCTGCTCTGACACTTTCTACTTCGCTCCCCAGTGCAGCCTCAGCAGGACTAGCAAGAGTTTGCCCATGGGGCACGCCCGACATGGATTGCAATATCTGGCCTGCATTGGAATGGCCATGGTGTAGTGCACGGCCGTGGTGTCCAAACCGCGAGCCGTGTGGATGGTTGGCTGCAGCACTGATTGGACACCACGGTCCCACAGGGTTCTCTTTCGACAGAGAGGTGAGAACTGGGGATGTTTTTGGCTAGGTCTTTGTGTGCTAAAATACAGGAAGGATAATGAGACTAACACAGCCCAGCAATATTTGGCCAGATACTGACCAAAGCAGGCAAAATGTTTTCTCTAGAATTGTGGTTTTAATGGACAAAATGGGGAAAATTTCAAAATATTCATAAAAAATGAGGGAGCTTTGTCCATTAAAAAAGAAACGTTATGTGATTTCTGAAAATAAAGATGTTTCAGCAAAGCCACCCACAGCTTTGGAACAGAAAGCTAGATTAAAATTGTTATAAAAATATTCACATGGAAAACAAAATTCCCAGGAGGTGCCAATAGTGACTGAGCCAAATCCCTGGGCCAGACTCAGGGTTGCCAGATGGTTGAAACAAAAATACCGAACACCCCCCACCCCCAAGACTCCAAGGACTTATTAAGCCAAAAAATTAAATTAAAACATGTCCCCTTTAAGAGTGAGTGCCGGGGTTGAGCACTAAGACCCAGGGAAGTCATTGCTTCCCCTTGGTCTTTTGGCCGGCAGCCATTTTGTGCCTGCAGCCTTGGGGCTGGGGTCGGGGGGGCTGGGGCTGTTGGGAGCCAGGCGGGGGAGGGGGGGGGGGAGGGGAAGCTGTGCACTGAGTGTTTGTAGGGTTGCCAGGTACCCGGCATTTTCGCCTCCTGGCCGGGGAAAAATTCAGAAAATACCCGACATCTCAGGTGTCCGGTATTCTCTGATTTTTTTTACCGGACAGGAGGCAAAAATACCGGACGGTCCAGGTGATACCGGACACCTGGCAACCCTGGCCAGACTCCTTGCTGGTGTAAATGAGCACAGCTCAGTGGAGCTCCGCGAACTGACATAAGCACAGAATGTGACCCCTCTTCTGGTGAAAGAGCCGACACCGACCCAGGCGGCAGGGACCCCGCTGAAAACCAAGGAGAGGCTCATAAGCTTCATGGAGCTGGTTCTGATTTGCAGCGCAGCGGTCCACCCGCCAGCCTCTTTCCTGTGCTCAGAAGTGGTTGGCGCCGTGCCCTTCCCTTCACTGTGTTTTGCTGTGGGTGTGAGCGGCGCCAGGCCAGGGCGGTTTTGCTCCCCTTGCCTTGAAGAGCAGGGATTTGCATAGTCTGGAGGGCTCCTGTGTGCAGGCCGGGTTTCTCTGGTTTGGCAGGAAGGAATTCAGGCCCCCCACGCAGGGCGGGGTGTGTGGGGGTGGAGACAGGACGGAGAAGTCGCTCTCAGATGAGGGGCTGACTTTGATCTCATTTACACCAGGGTGACTTGGGAGCAGCTCCACCGACTTCTGGAGTTACACCAGTGCGCTGCTGTGAGAGGAAGAATTAGGCCCTGGGTTCCTTGCAGCCTCTCACCTGCTAATTTGCTAATGAGCTGGAGAGCCTCCCTTATTAGCGTGTATTTATTTTCCTTCCACGTCATCATTAGAATCCCTGCCGTGTCAAATTCTCCCTGACATTTCAGCCCTTCATGCCATCCTCCCAAATCCCCCCACCCCGCAACCAGCAACAAACGTTATAGTGATAAGTAGCAGCTTCCATCCCTCAAACTCAGCTTTGCACTCCCCCATGTGGACGTGACAGTAAAAAATGGCCTTTTATGTGCTGCAGAAGTTCATAATGTTCCAGTCTTTATAGCAATTGAGTGCAAAAGAAATAAAATCAATAAAATATTCAGAGCACTCCCATTATAAGTACTAGCAAAACTTTTTACCAAATGTTTACTGTATAATAAATTCTATTAAAAAGCCCAAGCTTGCATGGTTAAAGGGGGAGGGTGCAGAGTGGGGGGTGGAACGTTGTCACTTTAATTGCAGTGGCATAAATATTTGATATTCAGTAAATTAGATCCGTAGCTACGAAAACATTCTTGCAAATGGATTTTTACCTGTAGCACAGTGCCATTAGCAGGAGAAAGTCAGCACAGCCCCAGGGCCTGTAATTAACTCAACCCAAGCAGAACTAAATATTTTTGACAGTTTTCCTGGTCTGGAATTAACTGTCATAGCAGAGAATGAAAGAAAGTGCATTGTCACATTATGTTTACGTAAAGTCTGTAAAATGCTGTGTTTTTTATTTTTGTTTTGTTAAGTCTGAGTTTCATGCCCCATTATTTTTTTCATCATTAGAGACAAGCTTAAAAGCAACTAATGATGTATTTTATATCCGCAGACTAGTATCGAAGCCTTCTGAAAAAAGGGGAACTACATTAGCTCAGTAATTCAATTTTTCCTTTCTATCTAAAGCAGGGTACACTGTGTGCTGGTATCAATCATAATACTGTGACATTTGAAGACATTAGAAACTGTTTTATCCCATCTGAATCAAGCTTTTCGGATAATAAGCAGTTGTCTTGCCAGTGTCTGTGTGTGTGTGTCTTTTTGGGGCTGGGGGATTTTTGTGCGTGTGTTTTTGTATTTATAAAAATAACTGTCACTCTACTGAAATGCAAACCCTTGAGGGCAAATCTACTTAGTGCTTCCCTTAAAGCTTCTTATTGCCCAGTAGCTCAGAGGGAATCAGAACAGCAGTAATTGAAGGGATGTGTTGGGTTTCCTGACACATTGTCCTAGAAATTATTTTACCTAAAAAAAAATGGTTGTTTTTACTGAACGTGTTCTCCTGCAGTAAGGATGCTCATAAATCAAAAGATTAAAGTAGAGATGCCTTGTAAATATAGACAGATAACCTAAAGAGGGCAAATGTTACAGCTTATGTTAAAAAGAAAATTTTAAAAATGGTTTGCCTAGAATACATACACACACACACGCATGCGCACACACGTACATACGACGAGAGAGAACTGTGCAAAAGCATGTCGCGTGTTCTTGTGTTTTTCCTTGCTGACAAATTGAGAAGACAAGCAAATAAGGAATCAAAACTACCAAATTTTCTCAAGGAAATTGCCAAGCAGTGACACAACATCTAGAAGAAATTACAGCTATTCCAGGGCTCTTTCTTTGTAGCATTGCCATGAACAATCTTCTTTGAAATAATTCATGATCCTTTCGTTTTGAATTTCTGAGTGTCACAGTAAAAGAAGAGAGGGGAAAAACCCACTAACCCCCAAACCTCCCTTTCCCTAAGACAGAGCACACAAGACATTTTTATTTTGCCATTCATTTCAGGATGGAAGTCCTTCTGTCTTCACTACACAAATGTCAGTTTTGTGGAAGGCCTTTTTTTTTTCAAATGGGTTCTAATCAATTTACAGTTGCCTGTTAGCATTAACCTTCTGTTTTGTCAGTTTTAGCATCTTTTTAAATGTATAAAAACACCTTTTTGACTAACAAGGCAAATAAGAAAGAAAGAAAGAAAGAAAGAAAGAAAGAAAGAAAGAAAGAAAGAAAGAAAGAAAGAAAGAAACCCTCCATATGCAAGGAACTGTGAGTGAGGTTTGCAGTCACAGTGGGATAGAGACCTAACAGACACAGGATAAACAAGAGACAGCAGATGAGAGCTTAACTGCTCTTGACAATCAGAGGCTCAGTTTCAAGTGACTTCATTCAGGTTAGAAATTGCAGCCTCTGCAATAAGGGACGTTATTTTTTTTCTCTCAGTAGCATTTAAGAGCCAGATCAAGTGAGGTGCTGAGCACACAGCAAAATCCAGGGGAAGCTTCAGGGACATAGCACCTGGCTGAAAACCCTCAGCACCTTACAGGACCAGCCCTGTATGGAAGACAATCATTGCTACCAGGATGACTGCTGCTGCATATCCTATTACCAAATTAAGCCAATTACAGGACCCAGTATCATTACTAAATTAGTTAGTGCTGTTAGGCAGTGAGGGATGGAGATATGTGTGTTCTTGGTAGTTTTCTCTTTTGGATTAGCCATTTGCTTGCCCTTGTAGACTCCTAGGCCTGGTCTCCACCTAAAACGTAGGTTGACTTAACGACTTTGCTCTGTGGTGTGAAAAATCGTCACTCACCAGAGTTGTCGTTAAGCTGACCCTGCTGGACCAGCAGAAGAATTCCCCCACCCGAGTGGCTTCACCCGAGTGGTGGAAGAGTCCTTCGGTAGCTGCAGTAAGTGTCTCTCCTAGAGCAGGGTAGCAGCCATGGCACTGTAGCATTTTCAGTGGAGACATACGCTAAGTCCTTGCTCACTTAGGGTGTGTCTAAACTACATGGCTCCGTCGATGGAGCCATGTAGATTAGGCTGATCGGCAGAGGGAAATAAAGCCACGAGGCATACCTGCGCCGGTCGATAAAGGCTTCCTTGTCGACAGCGGCGCGTCCAGACTGCCCCGATCTGCCGACAAACAGCTGATCATCAGCTGGTAGGCAGAGCGTGGCAGCCATTTAAATTTAAATGAAGCCGCGATTATTTAAATCACGGCTTCATTTCCCTCTGCCGATCAGCCTAATCTACATGGCTCCATCAATGGAGCCATGTAGTTTAGACACACCCATAGGTATGTTCATTGACTTCAGTGGGATTTGAGAGCAGCCTTCAACTCCCTGAAGGGGGTTCCAAAGAGGATGGAGAGAGGCTGATCTCAGCGGTGGCAGATGGCAGAACAAGGCGCAATGGTCTCAAGCTGCAGTGGGGAAGGTCTAGGTTGGAGATTAGGAAAAACTATTTCTCTAGGCGGTTGGGGAAGCACTGGGATGGGTTCCCTAGGGAGGGGGTGAAATCTCTATCCCTAGAGGTTTTGAATTCCCGGCTTGACAAAGCCCTGGCTGGGTTGATTGAGTTGGGATTGGTCCTGCCTTGGGCAGGGGGCTGGACTCGATGACTCCTGAGGTCTCTTCCAACCTTATGATTCTAGGACTCCCAATGAGAGTTAGGTGCCTAAATACATTTCAGGATCTGGTCCTAAACTGGGGGCAGAGATCCAGGGAATGAGAATCTGGTTTTTGCATTTTGTGTCTGGTTTCTTCTCTCTTCTTACACTTTATTCAATCTTGTTTTTCCCTCATGGCGCATATGTGAGCACTTCAGCTGCGCTGTTCCCTCTTCACGGCAGCTGCGAGGCTGACACATAGGGTGTGTCTAGACTACAGAGTTTTGTCGACAAAAGTGGACTTTTGTCGACAAAACTATACCTGCGTCTACACTACTGCTGAGTTCTGTCGACATAACGTCGACAGAACTCAGCAGTTTTGTCGACACTGGTAAACCTCATTTTACGAGGCATAACGCCTTCTGTTGACAGAGTTTCTGTGGACAGAAGGTGTTATTGAATGTAAACTGTCCTTTGCGTCTACACTACCATGTCGACAAAGCAACTTGCTTTGTCGACAGAACTCAATGTAGTCTAGACGCTCTTTGTCAACAGAAGCCTGTCGTCTAGACGTACCCATACTGCCCGTGGTGTCTGACAGCAGGTGCCACAGCCTGATGCAACACGTCACGCCAGGAATCTGAGCAATATCCCAGATACAGGCAGTCCCCGACTTACGCGGATCCGACGTATGTTGGATCCGCAGTTACGAATGGGGCTTTTCTCGCCCCGGAGGACACGGACTACGGGACCTCGCAGTCCCGCCGCCCGTGTACTCCGGGGCGAGAAAAGCTGCTCCGCGTCTCCCTGGTCTGCAGACCAGGAAGACGCGGAGCAAAGCCGCGGAGGGGCTGGGGCTGCGGGGCAGCCCAGAAGCGCCTGGGCTGCCCCTCTGCCTGAGCCCCTCCGTGGCTTTGCTCCTTGTCTTCCTGGAGACCCCTCAGCAGACCAGGGAGACACGGAGCAAAGCTGGGGAGGATGCGGGTGGGACCGCGGCGCATCTCCGCGGTCCTGCCATCCGGGTTTCCCTGGTCTGCTGGGGGGTGCAGCTAGTGCGCCCCCAGCAGACCAGGCTTTTCTCGCCTGGGGTAGAGCAGCTGGGGCTGCTGGGTTGGTCCTGCAGCGCCGCTCCTTGGCGCTACTGGACCAACCCCGCAGCACCCCAGCTGCTCTTCCCCAGGTGTCCCCAAGTCAGCCGCTGCTTAAACTGACCAGTGGCTGACTACAGGAAGCCCAAGGCAGAGTTGCTCTGCCCCAGGCTTCCTGGAATCAGCCGCTGATCAGTTTCAGCAGCGGCTGACTTGGGGACACGTGGGGCAGAGCAGCTGGGGTGCTGCCCGGTTGGTCCCCGCAGCGCTGCCCCTGCGGGGACCTACCCGGCAGCGCCCCAGCTGCTCTGTCCTAGGTGTCCAGATTCAGCTGCTGTTGAAACTGATCAGCGGCTGATTCCAGGCAGCCCAGGGCAGAGCAACTCTGCCTTGGGCTTCCTGTAGTCAGCCACTGGTCAGTTTCAGCAGCGGCTGAATCTGGAAGCCAGTTCCGACTTACATACAAATTCAACTTAAGAACAAACCTACAGTCCCTATCTTGTACGTAACCCGGGGACTGCCTGTACTTGAAAAGAGCTTCCCCCGCCCAGCGTGGCAGGCCAGTCAGGGGTTACCCGGGATCTCGGAGGGCTAACAGATCCGGGGAGGGTCGTACCTTGCCCTGCCACTCACCTCCTTTTGATCAGTTATGCACAAGGCAGGCAGCGCCGCTCGCTTCACCCTCTCTTTCAGAGCACACTGAGGAATTGCAGCAGCAGCACAGCTAGGTCCACGCATGAGACACAATCTTACTCCAGGTCGTTCCCTTCCTCCTCCCCTTCCGAGGGCCACGTCTCCTCCCCGCCGCAACCTCACTGCTCCAGAACGGAGGAGTCCCCAGCAGAAACACTGGCTGTGGGGCAAGGCCCCTCTTGCATTACCCCTCACACGTCCGCTGCTGCCCCGGCCTTCTCCCCTGCCTCTGGAGCCCCACATTTGGGCGACTCCTGTGGCTCACACGTCTGCTTCTCAGCCCCTGTGGACGTCTGGGACGAGAGGCCACTTACACTCGGATCAGATAAAGTCTTCAGGTAGCTGCCAATAAGGGCAGGAGCCCATGTCTTTTGTGCTCTCGCAAGATGAAGGATTCAGCACCAAGTGAGTAAACTGAGTTCTATTGTCTTAGCACCAGCTAACCAGCCCTCGACCATGCACAGCCCAGCATGCACATTCAGTGTTTAAGCCCAGGGCTGTCCATTAACCATAGTTAACTCATGCGATTAGCTCACAAATGTATTGCAATTCAAAATCATTAACGACAGTTCTAATAACAATGTTGAACAATAGACTATCAACTGAAATACCTCTATCTCTATCAAAGTGCAACTGTCTGTCTGTGTGTCTGTCTGCTAGGCCGTTTGTTCAGAACTCCCCCTAAACCAATAGTCTCCAACCTTTTTACACCCAAGATCACTTTTTAAATGACAGAACAAGCCCAGATCTATCGCCCCGCCCCTTCCTGGAAGCCCCGCCCTCTCTGTTCACCTCCTCTCCATCACTTGCTATCCCCGATCCTTACACGGCTGCTTCCCCCGCCCCAATTCTTCTGTAGGAAGACGTTTTTCCAACATTTGGCCTGTCTAGACTTGACCAAACGTCAGAAAAACCCCTTCTTTTGCAAGCCCCCTTATTCCTCGTGGAAAGAGGAATATGGGGTGACCGAAAGATCATGATTGCTCTTCCACTAAAAGAAGTGGAAGAACAAATGCATCCCTGGGTGCAGAAGAGTTTTTCTGGGGTATCTCCAGAATCCTGAAAAACTCCTGCAGTCCAGACGTACCCTCGCTGGGTTGAGACAGGATGTGTAGGCTCCAGGGTGGGAATGAGGGATTTGGGTGCAGGAAGGGGTCAGAAGTGCAAGCTCTGGGAGGAAATCTAGATGCAGGAGGAAGTGGATAAGGGAATGCTGGCTTGGGGAGGGAATTCCAGGCCGGGCAGTGTTGGGGTCAGATGTAGGGTTAGGGTACTAAGTAAGACACAGACTTCTGGATGTGAGGGTTCAGGAATTTGGGTTGGGGTATGTGAGGGGCTCAGGGCAGAGGGTTCCAGTGTATGATAGGCTGAGATGTAGGGTCTGGGGGAAAGGGGAGTGCAGGAGTGTCATGATGCTGTGGCCAGATGGGGGCTTCACCCCAATTGTTTTTTTTTTGGCCAGGCTTCATTTTCAAATAAAATACTATGTCAAACACAAAAAGTTTCTGCATTGTCTTTATTTATGAGAAGGGCAGGGAATCTGTTTGGCTAAGGTGCCAGTGGGGACAGGTTTCTGCAGCTGGGGACAGGAGAGGGGACAGGTTTCTGAGGCTGGGGAGTGGGGAGAGGGAACAGGGGGCTGGGGAGAGGGGGGAGGGAACAGGGGGGAGTGGGAGCAGAGAGTCCCAGGATTCTCCTCCCCACGCCCCCAAGGGAAGCCAGCGCATGCCTCCCGCAGTGCAGTCAAACCTCCGCAGGCGCCTGCCCTGGGGCCAAACTGCCTCTCCCGCAGCTTGGCCAACCCCTTGCAGCTCAGCCAGTCCCCGTGGGTGCCTGCCCCGGGGCCAAACCCCCCTCCCGTGGCGCAGGGAAACCCCTGCCCTCGACTCACCCCTCCGGTGCCAGCGGCGCAGGGAAGCCGCTGCACTCCTCCTCCAGGGCTGACGTCCCCTCCCCCAGCACACAACAGAGCTGTAGGAGGGGAGCAGCCCACGCACTTCCGGAACCCCTGGAAGTGACGCGGGCTTCAGACAGGACTTCCGTCCACCCTGCGGGAAGCCAGCACTACACTAGAGGTAGGTAGTGGGGCTTCTCGGGGGTGGGAGGAAAATGGGGGGTGGGGGTACTCGAACACCTCATGATCGACTGGTTGAGGCCTCACGATCAACCAGTCGATTGCGATCAACGGGTTGTTGACCACGGCCCGAAACGGTAAGAGCGAAGGCCACCAAATTCGGTAGGCAGATTCCTCTTCTCCTAACTTAAAGCCAGGTCAGGGTATGGTTGTGCCAGGACAACCAGAAGCCCCATGAAAAGGTCTGGTTTCCATAACCTGTAAAGGGAGGGGCTGGTGTATGGAGAGACGTGATATGAGAGTGTCCACTGGAGGGCAGCTGTACCTGAGTCAGTGCTGAGGCCACCATCTTGCCTGCCAGCACACTGGGTAACTAACCTCCCTGTCCCAACCCTTCCCCCCCTCCCAGCCCTTGGCCGCAGTACTTTGGGGGGAGGAGAAAAAAAGTTCCTGATGGCCTGGAGGCTGGGGGTGGGGGGGAAGGGAAGAGCGGGAAAGAGAACAGACCCCTGGCAGCTATGAGGCACTGGGGGTGAGGAAACAGGCCCCACCAGGGGAGTCTAGGGGGAAAGAGGTCCCCAGTGAACTGGAGGAGCCTGCAGGAGATAGAATAGGCCCCGGTGGGTGAAAAGACCCCCCAACCCGACTCCCTCGTCACCCCCCAACCCTCTCTCTTGCACCCTCTTTTCCCCCAGCGTCCTGCACACACTCCCTCCAAGGCCCTGTCCTAAATGATCACCAAGTGAAACAGACATAACTGAGCAGATGTTGAAAGAGACTGAACCAAGATGAGCCAGAAGGATGAACCTGGAGTAGGAGTGCTTCTCAATAAACCGTATAGAAAAGAGATAAAATGGAGAAATTAGGAGCAGAGCTCTGTTTTGGCACAGCTAAATCAATGCTTAAGGTTTGAAAACTAGAAGACAATGTACTGGAAATGAAACTATCGCCCTTTTTTGTTAAAAAGTAGCGAATAAGAGTCCATAGGGATGAAGACAAATACTTTTAATGGAATTCCCATTTTAAAAAATTAAACAAATTTCAACAATCATTTTTTTTAAAGAAATCTGAAATAAAAATTAACTTCATAAAAATAGCACTGTCTTTTTGAAAAATACAATCTTTTAAATAAAGCGTGAACATTTTCCTTTAAAAAAAAAAGCTTAATTGAGTTAAGGATCGGAGCAATGCTGGGTAAATCTCCTAGGGTATGTCTACACTACCCTCCTAGTTCGAACTAGCGGGGTAGTGTAGACATACCCCTAGTTACAAATATGCGAACTGTAAAATGATAAACTAAAGAGAGAGTATTTTTCAGTTTACCTCCTAAGTACTGTAGGATGATCTCTCTAGCGTGAAAGTGTAATTCTCAAGCATAGATTGTTACATAACCGCACTCAAAACCCAACCAATCTAAAACTTTACTGTATGAGCCCCCTCAGTCCTACTTCTTGTTCCGCTCATTGCTAAGGGAAACAAGTGTGTTTACACTTGCAGGAGACAGTGCTGCCTGCTTTGTATCTACGATGTCACCTGAAAGCGAGAACAAGCATTCCTTGACACTTTTGTAGCAGACACGCAAGGTGCCAGATGTGCTAAATATTTGTACATCCCTTCATGCTTCGGACACCATTCTAGAGGACATGCCTCCATGCTGATGATGCTCTTTAAAAATAATGCATTAATTACATTTGTGACTGAATTGTATGTCTCCTGCTCTGTGTTTTACTTGCATTCTGGCACATATTTCATATTATAGCAGTCTCGGATGATGATCTAGCACATGTTCATTTTAAGAACACTTTCACTACAGATATGACAACAACAACAAAACCAACCAGAAGGTACCAATGTGAGGTTTCTAAAGATAGCGATAGCACTGATCCAAGGTTTACAAAGCTGAACTATTTTCCTAGGAGGAAGGTGAAGCACTGGAATGGGTTCCCTAGGGAGGGGGTGGAGTCTCCATCCCTAGAGGTGTTTAGTCCTGACTTGACAAAGCCCTGGCTGAGATGATTGAGTTGGGGTTGCTCCTGCTTTGGGCAGGGGGCTGGACTCGATGACCTCCCGAGGTCTCTGCCAGCCTTGGGATTCTGATTCTATGAAGTGTGTTCCAAAATCTGAGGAACAAGATGTGGGAAATGCTTTCAGAAGTCTTGAAAGAGCAGCACTCTGAAGCAAAAATGATAGAACCTGAACCATTAAAAAGAGAAAATCAACTTTCTGCTGGCGCCATCTGACACAGACGACAAAAATGAATATGCTAAATGTAGTGCCTTGCGTGTAGAATAGTAACATGTCTACATGTTGGTTGAGGCTTGATGGTTTGGCTGGGGCTTGATCCTGCCTTGAAGGCAGGGGACTGGACTCGATGACCTCTAGTCTCCAGTTCTAGTGTTCTATGATTCTAAGGGTATGTCTACACTTGCCCCCTAGTTCGAACTAGGGAGGCAAATGAAGCATACCGAAGTTGTAAATCAAGCGCGGGATTTAAATATCCCACGCTTGATTAGAATATTCGTGGCTGGTCGCCATTAACTTGTTCTTTTTTTATTTTATCTTATAAACCTACCCCCTTCCCACTAGCATTCACTGTGTTAGGCATTCCTTCATCATCAGACTTCTTGGTGAAAACCAAAACAAATAAGTCATTAAGCACCTCTGCCATTTCCAAGTTTCCTGTTACTGTTTCTCCCTCCTCACTGAGCAGTGGGCCTACCCTGTCCTGGTCTTCCTCTTGCTTCTAATATATTTATAGAGGGTCTTCTTGTTTTCTTTTATGTCTATAGCTAGTTTGAGCTCATTTTGTGCCTTTGGCTTTCTAATCTTGCCCCTGCATAACCTGTGTTGTTTGCCTATATTCATCCTTTGTAATTTGTCCTAGTTTCCACTTTTTATATGACTCTTTTTTTATTTTTAGATCATGCTAGATCATCCTGGGTAAACCAAGGTGGCCTTTTGCCATACTTTCTATCTTCCCTACACAGCAGAATAGCTTGCTTTTGGGCCCTTAATAATGTGCCTTTGAAAAACGGCCAACTCTCTTCAGTTGTTTTTCCCCTAGTCTTGCTTCCCATGGTGGGACCTTACCTACCAGCTCTCTGAGCTTACCAAAATCTGCCTTCCTGAAATCCATTGTCTCTGTTTTGCTGTTCTCCCTTCTACCATTCCTTGGAATCATGAATGCTATGATTTCATGATCACTTTCACCCAAGCTGCCTTCCACTTTCAGATTCTCAACCAGTTCCTCCCTATTTGATAAAATCAAACCTAGAACAGCTTTCCCCCTCGTTGCTTTTTCAACCTTCTGAAATAAAAAGTTGTCTTCAATGCAGTCCAAGAACTTATTGGATAGTGTGATGGGGCAGACAGAGACCCACCTCCCTGCTGAAGGCCTTTCAGCACCCTGGCCAGCAGCAGGGCAGTGGAGAAGTCCTCCGAGTAGGGTAGAGAGGCAGCTTGCTTTGTAGCCAGCGTATGGCAGGCTACTATATAAGGAGCTGCTAGTGAAGACTAGGCAGTTCCAACTGGGAGCTCAACCCAGGCAGACCTCTGGGCTGACTGAGAACATCAGCACCTTCGACAGCTCTGAGTGGGAGGTGGGCCTGTGCAGCTAAGCAGAGCTAGATCCTTTGGCACAAGGCTAGCCAGCTGCAACTCTGAGGAACCCCGGACAAGGGGAACTTTGCAACTAGGCCCTAGAGAAGGGCTAGAATGAACCAGCATCCCAGGGAAGTGGCCTAGGAACATGACCAGAACTGTGGACTCTGAAACCGGGCAGGTAACTGCTACCTATAGGGACCCAGAGGAGTGGGTGGGCCTGGCTCCCCCCCAAACCTCCTACAAGCTACACCTAAGCGAGGGGGTAAAGAGCATTTGTATATAGGCATTTAAGATACTGATTTGATCTTGCCTACCAGTTCTTGAGTGGCCCTTCCCTTTTAGTGTAGGCCTGGCCTAAGTCAATTGGCGTGTGTCAGTGCAAAGCATGGCCGTGCGCTCTGCTGCCTCTGCACCCGAGGGAGACGCTCTGGAAAGAGCGCTGGCGGCTCAATGATATCCTCCTTTGGTTTGACTCCTATTGAATAAGCCCTGCTGTTGCCTCACTCAGCAGAGCCCTGGCCTGGTGCCTGAGGCCAAGCCCGTTGGCTCAGCCTGGGGCTGTTTTGCTGCCATTGAGGTGAGACTATGGGAAATCAGTAGAACCAGGTGTGGAGCAGAGCGGCCCCCAGGCCCCCACTGCATGCATCGCTCTGATTCACACCGGGCTCCCTTAGAGCAACAGAAGCCCAGAGGCTGGATTCAACGGAGGGCTTGGGGTCGGGGTGTGAAACTCTGATTTGTGTCCTTAGTCCACCCCAACCGTCCCTGCTCCCGGGTTAAATCCCATCATGGCTTGAGCAGGGTACTCGCCTGCCATCACTGCCCTGAGCAAAGCTGAGGAATGAACGGCTCGTAGCCATTCCAGAGACAGGCCAATCCTGGTCTACAGACAACCCCCCAACAGGAAACCAAATCTTTCCAGCAGCCACGCAGCACCCCTCAGCCCCACTCACCCACGAACCTGCCCCTGCAACAAACCCCGGTGCCAACTCTGCGCAGACATCTGCACAAGCGACACGACCACAAGACCGAACCACATCAGCCACCACATCAGAGGCTTATGCAACTGCACATCCACCAATGTGATAGATGCCATCAAGTGCCAGCAATGCCCCTCTGCCCTGGATATTGGCCAAACCGGACAGTCTCTGCAACACAAGATTCATGGACCCAGAGCAGATATTTGCAATGGCAACACACAGACACCTGTCGGGGAACATTTTAATCTGCCCGGGCACTCAATCATGGATGTTAAAGTGGCCATTCCCTGCAGAGTAATTTCAGGAACCAACTAGAGAGAGAGAAACTGCAGAACTGGCCTTCATATGCAAATTTGACACGCTTACCCAGAGATTGAACAAAGACATTTCCTGGATGGGTTGTTATATTCAACACCCAAAGGACATTGAAAGCTAAGTATTGGATTCTTACAGCCCGTACTATTAGCCTCACAGACACTAATTGACAGGGCTTTTTTCTTTTCTCCTCCCCTTCTCCCCTCTTTCTGCTTTACATTTTCCCCTTTGTGCTTCTTGCACCAACCACCATCTGAAGAAGCGGGTTGTGCCCACAGAAGCTCATGACACAAACTATATTTTTTTGCTAGTCTCTAAGGTGCTGCGGGACCAGTCATTGTTAAAAACTTTTTAAGTTACAGACAAATACAGCTCTCCCTCTGAGCCATTCTCAGGCTGGCAGAGAACACCTTAGAAATTCTACAGCAAGTTTTGCTAAACTGCACTTGCCTGCATTCAGCTTAATGTGAGCGAATGGCCCAGAATAACATCCAGCTCAAACAGGGCCTTAGGATGGACAAAAATATCTTCCAAATAGAAACGTGCACCCTGGACATTCTCAAGAGAAACCACCTTGTCAAATACCTGAGAAGCAGGGACCTGCCTCCAAGGGAGTCGTTGGTAGCAGTGCCTCTCAGACGGTGAGCTGACAGTCAGGAACACCTGGGAGCATCCAGCTGTTTGCCAATCACCAGACTGGCAATTCGACACAGAGAATCCGGGGCCTGTTTACCAGGCAAGACACCCCCGTGAAAGTCGGCAGGTGACACTGCTCCCGTTTCACATATTTATCATGTGCCCTAGAAACGGCGTGCACAGCTCAGTGCCTCCGTCCCATTCGTATGCCATCACCGGGGATGAGCACCAACCCGCAGGCCCTTCTTTCTCTCAAATGATACCGTCCTACCACACTCTGGAATTCTGCTCCAGCCTTGTTCACAGGAGCAGGAGGTACTTCACGTGCAGGCAGCAGCGTCCAGAGTCCTGGGCCCTTTACGGCTCTGATTGTTGCGGGGAGAGGAGCATGGCACGTTGAGAGGCAATGAGGGTTGGCTGTCCTGGCCCCACCCCTAAGGACAAATGCAAAGTGCTGCGCTTAGGAAGGACCAATCAGTCTCTCAAACACAGAATGGGCAGCAACTGTCTAGAAAGGAGTCCTGCAGAAAGGGATCTAGAGGTCAGAGTGGATCACAAGCTAAACATGAGTCAACAGTGTGACACTTGCAAACATGATTCTGGGCTGCATTAACAGGAGCGTTGTGAGCAAGACACGAGAAGTCATTCTTCCACTCTACTCTGCGCTGGTTAGGTCTTAATTGGAGTATTGTGTCCTGTTCTGGGCACCACATTTCAAGCGAGATTTGGAGAAATTGGAGAAGGTCCAGAGAAGAGCAACAAGAATGATTAAAGGTCTAGAGAACACGAGCTAGGAAGGAAGACTGAAGGAATTGGGCTTGTTTAGCTTGGAAAGGAGAAGACTGAGATGGGACATGGTAGCGGTTTTCAGGCATCTAAAAAGGTGTCACAAGGAGGAGGAAGAAAAATTGTTCTCCTTGGCCTCTGAGGATCAGACAAGAAGCAATGGGCTTAAACTGCAGCAAGGGAGGTTTAGGTTGGACATTAGGAAAAACTTCTTACCTGTCAGGGTGGTTAAACACTGGAATAAGTTGCCCAGGGGGGTTATGGAATCTCCATCACTGGAGATTTTAAGAGCAGGTTGGATAGACGTCTATCAGGGATGGTCTAGACAGTACTGGGTCCTGCCGTGAGGGCAGGGGACTGGACTCGATGACCTCTTGAGGTCCCTTCCAATTCTAGTGTTCTATGATTTTGTCTGAGGCTCCACCTCTTCCTGGAGTACAGAGCCAGCTCCTCCACCTTGCCCGACACTGTCAATTTCATCTTTTGATAACCTTAAAAGACCAGAGACCACAGCTCCTACCCCACCCCGACCATCCAGCCTTGCTCCCAACCTCACTTTCTGGCCAAGCCTTTGCAATCAGCTTCTTCTCGAGATGTTTCTGTCCTGCCCATTTCTCTCTCCCATCCCCCAGGCACGTAGCAGAATGATATTTCCTCTCCGAAGCCTGGGGAGAAAGGAAGGGAGAAGAGAAAACAGGTGAATCACAAGGAAGTGGTTTTCCTCGTGACACTCACCACATGAAAGGGCTCAGCCTTCACTCTCATGGAACCTCGGTGCCGTGTGGATTGGGGGAGAGCAGAAGCAGTTCAGAAATATTGTAGCTGAGGAAGAAACAGGCAAACGCTGAAAGGCTGGCTGGTGTTTGCAGCCTGTGAACTGTTGGGAGCCACGGATGGCTGACATCATTGGCTGTTCTCAAGGCCCCGTGTCCATGGCGGTACATTAGAGCTACAGTATGCAACAGAGACGACAGACCGATGCAGCAGAGAACCCCCAAGCTTGCTACACCTCACAGGCCCACTGCTACAGCCTGCCTTGTGCTGATTTGGCTAGATCTGCCACTGAATTTCTTTGTACAGTTCCATCTCCCTTCCCATCCCGCTGCAGGTGTACGAGGCAAGATGCCATGTGGAAGCAGGAGGGTACAAGAGCTAAGGGGACACATTTGAATACCTGGGAGGTCCTGGAGGCTTCCACATGCCGGGGCCTGTAAGAACTCTGCTAGGAGACCCAGTATACTTGAAAAGAATGTAGTTACTACTGCAGTGGCTGCTCTAGAAACTCTGTAGGTAGCTGGATGGACAAATAGAATAATGGGGAGACATTTACTTCTTTAGCTCAACACTAACAACTTCTTTCTTGTGTCTGGAATTTCTCTCTCTTTATAGAGCTTTTCTGGAGGAAGGTGGAAGGAATGGAAAGAGGGGCCAAGATGGACACACCTAGCAGCAGATCTCCAGGTGGGACAGCAACCAGGAGAGGAGAGCATCTCTTGCTGAAGCAAGACTCTCTGCTGTTGCATCACCCGCTCCCCCAATAAGCCGCATTAACCTGTTTTACCTCGCTATCTCATAGAGCTGGAAGGGACCTTAGGAAGTCATTGAGTCCAGTCCCCTGCACCCACAGCAGGACTAAGTACCATCCCTGACAGATTTGCCTCAGATGGCCCCCTCAAAGATTAAATTTGCAACCCTGGGTTTAGCAGGCCCATGCTCAAACCACTGAGCTATAGCAGATCTCAGGGGAGGAGAAGAAATATTCATGTCGTCATGGTGACCAAAGGATCCTCTGAAAACCCTGGAGCAAGGGGAAGAAGAAGAGCCAAACCTATGGATGCAGAAAAGAGTTTTGGTTCTTGCCCGTTTCAGGTGGCCAAAGAGACGGCGTGAACTCTCAGATCCTTTGTGTGATGCTCGGGAGAAGGATGTGCAGCCCCCCGCTAGCTAGCAGAAATTCACTAGTTGCGTTCATGCCGGGGAGCCTATTCCCACGTAATGAAAGCTGAGGGTCTGCAAGGGAGCGAAGAAACCCAAACCAAGCCTGGAACAAGCCTCACCAACTGGAGTTTGTTCATGTATCTTGACAACTCTGGTTTTGCTTTAATTATTTATCACACCTCATAATGCACTTGGAGTTCAGTTTTGCAAAACTAACGAAACCTGCAAGCCAGCTTCTGCACTCAGATCTGCAGGGAAGTGGCGAGAAAGACAGCTGCTCTCTGGTGTGAGTCAGAAGGTGAAAGGTGGAGCTGCATGCTGCAGCAGCAAAGATTTTCAAAGATTGTGGCAGAGAGGAGGGATGGGCCTGGGGAATTTGGCACCTTAGAAGTGAAAAGTGGAGCTGGTCAAAAACTTTCCAATGGAAGGGTTCCCCCCCCCCAAAAAAAATGTAAAATTCAGCAAATGGAAATATTTCAGGGGAACATATCAATGTTGTGAAATTATTGATAGCTGAGGAAATTAGAAAACAAAGATCAAAACGTTTTGTTCTGAAAAGGTCACAACGTTTTGATTATTTTTATGCTGTAACACGTCAGCACAAAAAGGCGTGAGAAGATTATTTCCAAATATTTGATTCTTCTGAAAAATTCTGAACTGTCTCGTTTTTTGCCCAAATTCGATGAAACCCGATTTGAAATCTGGCCATTTCCCATGGGATGCTCCAACTGCCAGCTCTAACTCCCATAGGATACTCCAACTTCCAGCCAGCTCCAACTGCCACTTTAAATCCCATTGCACAACATCCCAGTGTTCGGAAGGTGTGGGACGGCTGTGACCGGCCTGGTAAAGGCACAGGCAGCAGGGCCTCCATAGCACACAGGCTGCTACCCCTGTTCCAGGTGAGGTCGGGGGGGGGGGGGGGGGGATGGGATGTGCATTTGAGGCAACCTCAGTCTCTCTGGCCTGCTTTGTGGGGGCAAGGGGATTTGCTGACACTGTCCCCACCCTGCTGCACTGTGCTCCTCACTCCACGTCCCATGCAGGCATGAGAAGTAGAGCCCCCTAGCAATCCTATGGCTCTCAGGGATATGTGAAGACTGGGGCCCCTCACTCAGGGACAGCGGCTGCTCCACTGTCCACCCCCCAAGGCTGCATGGCATCTGCCAGACTCATGCTGCCCTTGGCGGGGTCAGGAGGGGACCCAAAAGGGGGTGACGCGTCTCCGCGCTGTGTGGCCCCCGGCTCAGGTTTCCATTTGGAAACTTGGGCCTGGAGCAAGGATGGTGCTAAGGAAAGAGCAGTGCCTCAGCTCCGCTGCATCCGGTCTCCAGCCTCATTCCCTCACTGCTCCTGCTGGGAAGCCAAAGCAGGGCCAGGTAGGAGTGGCCCCCCTCTGTCTGCCATCTTTGGAGGGCTCCTGGCACGTGTGTCACAACGGGACATGAGGGCCAGTCCAGCTCTGGGTCCCACTGAAGTCCATGGAAACAGTGCCTGCTTAGCCCAGGACTGAACTCACCACAGGCTCCCTCACCTGCCCAGGCCTGGGGGCACAGCAAGCTCCTGTCTGCTGCCGGAGGTTCTTCTCCTTCACCTAGACTAGACACGCGCTTACTGACAACCCAACCTCCATTCCCACCGACCCATTGGAAGAGTATGCAAAACTGCAAGTCCTTTCTCTATGCCCCCCAGCAATATAATTATTCTTTTTAATCAAGTCTATTCAAACCATTTATTACGTTAGTCTTCCATTTCAATAGTGGCATGATTAAGATGGAATCTTAAAGGAATTCTTCACAACAGTAATGTCTCTTATCACAAGAGGCAGTCTGTGTCTGCTCCGTCCTGCACATTCCCAGAGTTTAAATAGTCACTATATCAAAAAACTCCATTTCAGGCTGGAAAAAAGCCCCACCACAATTCAGAGGCTATGAAAGAGAAACAGGAGCTCCATCACTGCTTGAATATACACTGAAAACCTCCACGCCCCACATCCCTAGCATGTGTAACGAGTGGCACATCTAGCTACTGCTACCAAACAGCAGCCTTATGGCAGGAGGGTTACGTCTACACTACGGAGCTATTTCAGGATCCTGGAAATATCCGGAAATAGCTATTCCATGTCTTTTAAGCGTGCCTTTTTTCAAAATATAACAGCATTGCTATTCCAACGTCCCTGTAAACCTCATTCCACAAGGGTTAAGGAACGTTTTGGAATAGCGCTTCATGTCAAAATGACCTCGAAATAAGCTACGCCATTTGCATAGGTAAGGGTGCAGTGTACATACACCCCTCGAGCAGTCCTGTGGCTCAGGAAAGTGATGTACACGCGGTGTTAGAGAAGGGTCATGCTTTTTGAAAGTCATAGTTCGATGTCATTTTGTTCTCCAGAACAACATAGAACGGTAAGAACAAAACTGCAACCACATTCTGACCGGGACACATTTGTCTCGGTTCTCTGCACACGTAACAGAATGATCATAGAATCATAGAATATTAGGACTGGACGGGACCTCAAGAGGTCGAGTCCAGTGCCCTGCCCTCATGGCAGGACCAGTCTAGTACTGTCTAGCCTGTCCCTGATAGACATTTATCTAATCTACTCTTCAGGGCTAGCTGGAAAGTGATTGTTCTTCAGTTTCATAGTTGAGTCCCTTCTGAACTCTTTGGTGAACACCCTTTGGTCCTGGTGACATATTGCTGCTTCATTTCTCAAGTTGCTCCAAAACCTCCTCTAATGACACCTCCATTAGGAACAGTCCCTCAGATTTGTCGCCCTAAAAGCATGACACAGAATGTGGGAGTCTCCCCCCGACAGGGCCGGCCCACAACATTTTGGCACCTGAGGCAGGGAGTTCCTCCCTCGCTTGGGCCAAAACTTTGAAAGGTCTCAATTTTGCCTTCTTCCTGTTCTAGTCCTCTCACGGCACTGCTCTGCTACCTGCAGATGCACCAGCAGCAGACACAATTTTCTACACTCTGGGTCCTAGTGGTGCCCCCCCACAGTCTGGCACCTGAGGCGGCCGCCTCAGTTCGCCTCATGGTAAGGCCGGCCTTGCCCCCACACCATCCACAGTGAAGACCAGGGCAAATAATTCCCTTAGCGTCTGTGCAATAGCCTTGTCTCCCTTAAATGCTCCTTTAGCACGGCCTCAAATTTGCAGCATTTCTTTTGTGAGCACAGAAAGGATTATCTGAGAAATCACAAATAAATCTGTTAATTAGTTTAATGGTTAAAATCATTTTCAAATGGGTCCTTTAAGAAATTTGATAGCCTGAATGAGACCTTTCTCCCACTGCTCTTCTGAAAGCTTATCACAGACTCTTTGAATTTCCCACTTTGTTAAAAATCACGGGCGTCCTGTGCACGGGCTACACGTGAAGATAGATTCTCCTTCTGTGAGACCTGATGCACAAGTTTCTTCTACAGAGAGTGTCCTAAAGAAGTGGCCTCTTTCAAAATGGCTACCAATGGGACTGACACAACAGGCTGCTCTCTGGGAAGATGGTGCCTCCCTTTCAAAATGGCCGCTGGGTCCCCCCTCCTGCATCCCATTCCTAGTGAGAGTGAAGCCAAACTATCCCTGTGGCAAATGCTGGCTCCTTCAGGAACAAAAGGAGGAGGCAGGGGCCATTTTGAAAGAGGGGCACACCACTTTCCCTGAGGCAGTCTGTGGTATCTTGAGTGCTGCTCAATGCCACCATGCTTCTGACTAGAGTGACCCTTTCTGTCCTGCGGGATCTGATGCTCGATCCGGTGCAGCAGAGAGAGCCGGAACTACTGAGCTCGAGAGCCTGGTTGGACAACGTCCCAGCCCTGACAGGTATTTTTTCCAAGATTTTAGCACACAATTCACAATATTTGGTGTTTAAGTGACAGCCCCAGCTGCTTGAGTCATGGGATAACGTGTGACTCTCGGCTTTCAGTCTGAAAAAAAAAGGAAGTTTCTAGCTTTTCTGCTTGCAGAAAAAAGCAGAAAATGTGCAGTGAGTGCCCCCTGACGCTCAGAACCAGAAGGCAAAGAAAAAGCACCCACCATTCATTATCTTTTTTAAAAACTCATGATGTTTAAGACTCTCAAGCCAATTTTGGGGAGCCTCAGCTCAACATGTTTTTGAACTATTGGAGTTGGCAATACAATCCTTCATAAGATCCGTTCACAGATTTGCCTTCTTGGAACAGGGAAGATCCAGCAAAAACTAAAACAGGCAACCTGCTCCTGAAATCCTCCCATTGGGTCTGGAAAAACCAGAGGGCAATTGGCCCAGCTGCCATATTTCCTACAGCCGTTCCCCTCTCTGCAATCGAATCAGGCAGTGAAAGGAGAGGAGTGGAGGTGTTAGCCTGTGCTGCATCTAATTCCAGAGGAAGTTTCTCTGTGCCGTCCCTTACCAGTCTTTTGTATCACATTACCTCCTATTTATTGCAGTTGCTGAAGGCTCAAATGTCACTGAGTAAACAATGAATAATATAGGAGAGAGCAGGGGTTTCCAAATCTCCAAATTTAATTTATTAAGCAAACAGCTCTTGGAACGAGGCTGTGACCATGGATTGATGACCTGGCAAAGTTGTTTCAAATTTGGAATAAGGTTCAATGCATTGAGAGTGTTTTGCTTCCTCCAGCATGATGTGGTAGGTACTAAAAATGGGACTTACAGGAGAGCTGCTAAAAGACAGCGCTTTATTTTTTGGCCTCTGCCATCTGATATAGCTCAAGATTATCAATGACCCTGTTACATGTCAAGGGTCATTAAAATCAAATGAAAATAAAACAACCAACCAACCAACCAAACAACTGAAAACAGGAGATGATGATCTGGTGGGTAGAGCAGTCGCCTAAATCTCAGGAGACAATTTTCTGCTTGGCCACAGACTTCCTGTGTGAACGTGGATAAGTCACATACCCTGCCTGTGACCCAGGTGTTTCGTAAAGATAAGTGCTCCCAGGACTGACAAAGCCCTGGCTGGGGTGATTGAGTTGGGATTGGTCTTGCCTAGAGCAGGGGGCTGGACTTGATAACTCCTGAGGTCTTTTCCAGCTCTATGGTTCTATGATTCTATGACTGTGAAGGGCTTTGAGTTGTTCTGACAAAAAGACCCAGCTATGAAGACTCCACCCAATTCATCTGAGGAAGTGGGTTTGCTCCACAAAAGCTCCTTACCTAATAGTCTCTCAGGAGCCACGGGGGGGGGGGGGGGAGGGTTGGTTTTCTGGGCATTAAGAATCACATGCAAACACAAGCAGATGAAAACCCACAAAACTGATAAGGCCAGCGGTAAAGGTCAGGGGCCTAGGCTGGGGAAGACAGTGTGACCCTTATGGGCTCTCTTTTCGATATCTCTGAATCCCCATGACCTTCTCATTACATGGCGACTTCCTGTTTTCCAACTCTCCCTCCATGTGCCATCTGGGGCCCTTTCTATTGGTTTCGATGCTCTTTCGGATGTGGGCCTAGAAGTCTAAGTCTGGGAGTCAACCGATGAGCCCAATGTACTGACCCGAAAGCTGTGGAGTGTTGCAATACAGCGCTACAGTTACCAGCTCTTGGAGTACCACTGGCCTCCTGCATGATCATAGCAGCAGAATTAAGAAAACAGAAACTGCCTGCGTGAAACTGCACAACAGAAAACCCCAACGAGAAGCCCTGTGGCACTGTAGAGACTGACAAACGGGCATAAGCTTTCGTGGGCTGAGCCCACTTCATCAGATGCATCCTCCCCCATCCGTATGGGAGGCAAATGTGGGGTGAGCATGGAACGAGCGTACATTGGCAAAGGGAATGAGAACAAAGGCCAGTTCCTGTGAACAGTGACCTTGGTGACTTCCAGGCAGGCTCTGGGAGGACAATGGTCTCTTCTGCTTCTTCACACCTGGCTGGGACCATCAGAACAGGGAGAAAAGCCCGTTGAGAGTCTCTGGGTCAAGTTTAGAGGTGCAAACAACAGCAGTGATGTTGTGCTTGGTGTCTGCTACAGGCCACCGGATCAGGTGGATAAGGTAGATGAGGCTTTCTGCAGACAACTGAGAGAAGCTTCTAGATCGCAGGCCCTGGTTCTCGTGGGGGACTTTAATCACCCTGACATCTGTTGGGAGACCAATACGGCAGGACACAGGCAATCCAGGAAGTTTTTGGAGAATGTTGGGGATAACTTCTTGGTACAAGTGCTGAAGGATCCGACCAGGGGCCGTGTGCAGCTTGACCTTCTGCTCACAAACAGGGAGGAACTAACAGGGGAAGTAGAGGTGGGTGACAACCTGGGAAGCAGTGATCATGAGATTTCAGGATCCTGACCAAAGGGAGAAAAGAGAGTAGTAAAATACACACCGTGGACTTCAGAAAAGCAGACTTTGACTCCCTCAGAGACCTGATGGGCAGAATCCCCTGGGATGTTAACATGAAGGGGAAAGGAGTCCAGGACAGCTGACAGTATTTTAAATAAGCCTTATTGAAGGCACAGAAAGAAACCATCCCGACGCGCAGCAAGAGAAGCAAATATAGTAGGAGAAAATCCCCTTACAGGGGAAATCCATGGTGAACTTAAACACAAAAAGGAAGCTTACAAGAAGTGGAAACTTGGACAGATGGCTAGGGAGGGGTGTAAATGTATAGCTCGAGAATGCAGGAGAGTTATCAGGAAGGCGAAAGCACAATTAGAATTGCAGCTAGCAAGGCATGTGAAGGGAAACAAGAAAGGTTTCTACAGGCATGTTAGCAAGAAGAAGGTGATCAGAGAGGGTGTGGGGCCCTTACTGGATGAGGGAGGTAACCTAGTGACAGATGATGGGGGGAAAACTGAACTCCTCAATGCTTTCTTTGTCTCTGTATTCACGGACAAGGTCAGCTCCCCGACAAATGAACTAGATGACGCAATATGGGATGAATATGGACAGCCCTTGGTGGGTAAAGAACAGGTTAGGAACTATTTAGAAAAGCTAAACGTACACAAATCCATGGGTCTGGATTTAATGCAGCCGAGGGTACTGAGGGAGTTGGCAAATGTCATTGAGGAGCCTTTGGCCATTATCTTTGAAAACTCATGGAGATCGGGAGAGATCCCGGAGGATTGGAAAAAGGCAAAAGGGAAGAAGGACAATCCAGGAAACTATGGACCAGTCAGTCTTACCTCAGTCCCCAGAAAAATCACAGAGGGGATCCTCAAGGAATCCATTTTGAGGCACTTGGAAGAGGGGAAAGTGATCAGGAATAGTCAGCATGGATTCACGAAGGGCAAGTCGTGCCTGACCAATCTGATTAGCTTCTATGATGAGGTAACTGGCTCGGTGGACATGGGGAAGTCAGGGGATGTGATAGACCTTGACTTTAGCAAAGCTTTTGATATGGTCTCCCACAATATTCTTGCCAGCAAGTTAAGGGAATGTGGATTGGATAAATGGACTGTAAGGTGGATAGAAAACTGGCTAGAAAGTCGGGCCCAGCGGGTAGTGATCAATGGCTCGATGTCAGGTTCGGGGTCAGTTTCTAGCGGAGTGCCCCAAGGATCGGTTCTAAGACTGGTTTTCTTCAGCATCTTCATTACTGACCTGGATGAGGGGATGGATCGCACCCTCAGCAAGTTTGCAGATGACACTAAGCTAGGGGGAGAGGTAGATACACTGGAAGGCAGGGATCGGGTCCAGAGTGAGCTGGACAGATTAGAGGATTGGGCCAAAAGAAATCTGATGAGGTTCAACAAGGACAAGTGTAGAGTCCTGCACTTGGGATGGAAGAATCCCAAGCATTGTTATGGGCTGGGGACCGACTGGCTAAGCAGCACTTCTGCAGAAAAGGACCTGGGGATGACAGTGGAGAAGAAGCCGGATATGAGTCAACAGGGCGCCCTTGTAGCCAAGAAGCTAATGGCATATTAGGGTGCATTAAGAGGAGCATTGACAGCAGATCTAGAGAAGTGATCATTCCCCTTTATTCGGCTCTGGTGAGGCCACATCGGGAATACTGTGTCCAGTTCTGGGCCCCCAACTACAGGAAGGATGTGGCGTACAGATAGTGCGGAATGGCTTGCTAGTTCGAACTATCTAGCCCGTGCCGCGTGTAGCCGCGCGGCACGGGGTTCGAACAAGCCGGCATTTAAAAATGGCGCCGGCCGGCTTATGCAAATGAAGCCAGGGAAATTCAAATCCCGGGCTTCATTTGCAAGTGCGGTATGCCTACATTACCCCGCTAGTTCGAATTAGCGGGGTAGTGTAGACATACCCTGCTTGACAAAGCCCTGGCTGGGTTGATTTAGTTGGGTTGGTCCTGCTTTGGGCAGGGGCTGAACTTGATGACTCCTGAGGTCTCCTCCAGCCCTAGGATTCTATGATCCCTTTCCTCCCCACTCTGAGCACTTTAAGGGGGAAAACATGCCTGTCTGCTCGATCCTTCAGTCTGTACATCTGCCTAGTAAGCAAACACCAGCCAGACCTGGTAGTTCTTTGGAGATGTTGATTTCTGGTGAAGTCTGTTTATTCAGGGTGGCAGAGGACCCCACAGCTCTGTTTTGTCCTAGTCATTCAAAAGCTGGAAGGCTTTAGATTAAGTGTGTTTAAGGGTGGCACACTGATTTCAAAGCACTAATATAGAACAAAAATGCTGGGCAACCATGTGATCTGTGGGACTTTGAGCTGCCTGTTACCAGCTTTTCCTTGCCAAAAACTTTCAACAACAACTTCTCTGGAGGTGGCTGACAGGGGAGGGATCACGTGAGGATTCCCTGTTGCATCCCCGCCCCCCCCCCCCGGGGCACCTGGTATTGGCAGACAGGACACTGGGCTAGATGGACCTTTGGTCTGACCCACTATGGCCATTCTTATGTTTTCAACAAATGAGAACCAGAACCGGTGCACAGCATACAGGACTCATGCTTAGATCTCATGTCATGTCAGAGCTGCTGATCTCCCCATCTAGAATAGACAGTCCTTTTGCAAGGATGCAGGGGATCAGACTGGATGACCTCTAGGGGTACCTTCCTTACAGTCAGTGACGACGCGTTGGGGTTCCCCCGCCTCCTGCACCCCCGGAATGGCACGAACAGACTCCACCAGCCAGTAGAACAGAGGGAGTTTATTGCTTCTCCAGGATACAGCACAGCACAGATGTCATCTGGTTGCAGGGCAGGCCTAGGATGCCTCAGCCCCCCTTGAGATGGGGGGGGGTCTTGGCTTCTAAACCCCCCAGCCTGTTGCTGAGGCTGCTTCCTCCATCCTCCCAGACAGAAACTAACTAACTCTCCTCCAGCCCTGCCCCCAGCCAGGGGCAGCATCCACCTTCCTTTGTTTCTCCCCATGGGGGTTAGCTGGTCAGACAGGTTGAGACCCTCTTTGCATAGTGACTCATCGCCTGTCTTGCTCAGTGGTGCTACCGACAGCAGCCAGTGAGTTAGCAAGTTACCCCCCACTACGTCACACAGTCCTATGGTTATTTTATTCTAGGATTCTAATTGTGGCAGAGCTAATGAATAGAGAGGAAATGTATTTATTTTTGAGGCTGCTGGCTACAGACAGGACACTGGAGTAGATCCCCCCGGCTCTCTAGCTCCCACATTAATCGGAAGCCACCAAGGGTTGCCAGGTGTCCAGTTTTGAACCAGACAGTCCAGTATTGGAGCTTTCTGTTCAGGAAACAAATTGAGAAAATAGAACTGTCCAGTATTTTCTAAATAAGATGTATTGTAGACTGTGATGTCGTGTCATGTGTCCGGTATATTTGTTGAAACCATCTGGCAACCCTAAAGCCACCAGGTGGTAGCCAGAGTCCCCACACAGAGCCAGGGTCTCTAAACCATGGCTTGGTCTATCAGCTATTCACGAGGCAGATTACAGCCTTACAACCACACTAGGTGCATGTTGACAATTGGGCTTAGGCCGCGCTCTTTGTAGTGGGGAAGGAAGAAGAATGGTATAGGACAGGGGAAAGGGACAGGCGTGGAGAATGGGGCAGGCATGGGGCAGTGCGGAGAAGAAGGGGACTGGGAATTCTGTTGATGGTGGTTGGGATTTCTCTTTGTGTGGGCTGAGTTTGTGGATCCAAGCAATATGTAGCGTTGTACACAGGTGGCCTATGCGGGACACTAGAAACCATCATGTCAAAGAAAGGAGGATGGCAGAAATGGAAGGAGGCCAGAGAAAGACAACAAAGCGAGGGAGGCTGCATTTCTGGCAAGTTTTAGCAAAGTCATTTCCAGCTGGGAGAGTTGCATCTTCGAAGCTGCTGTCCCATGAGCACGCTGCACACGCCAGACACAAGTGTGGCATCTCTCAGACCTGAGCTTTTGCTCCCCCCCCGCCTCCATGTCCGGGCTGGCACTGGCACTTCCAGGGCTCTGCTCCGGGGGAAATCTGGCGCCTCAGCTGCAGGCTTCCAATCCCTGCCCTTCATAGAACCCTAGAATCCCAGGGCGGGCAGACACCTCAGGAGTCATCGAGTCCAGCCCCCCGCCCAGAGCAGGACCAACCCAACTCAATCAGCCCAGCCAGGGCTTGGTCAAGCCAGGATGTAAACACCTCTAGGGATGGAGATTCCAACACCTCCCTTGGGAACCCATCCCAGTGCTTCCCCACCTGCCTAGGGAAACAGCTTTTCCTAACATGCAACCTAGACCTCCCCCCCTGCAACTTGAGCCCTTCCACCAGCACTGACTTTGCTGCAAAAAGAGATTCACGGGAAGCAAAATGAATTGTCAGTCTCACAACAAGGGCAGGACAGCCACGGATATCCCAAATCCTTGCCCATCTCTAGAGCCAGTGCCTTGTTAGTTATGATCGTTATTGTGCTTTTGGTTTATTAATTATTATTGTTATTATTATTATTGCTATGCCAAAAACCCGAATGAAGTTTTCTTATGGTCGTTATGAAGCATTTCCAAGTCATTATCCGAAGTGCAGCGTTTAAAGGGATCTGCATGCAATTGTCAGAAAATGTAATTAATTGCCTGTAATTCACAGTGTAGTGAAAGTGCCACAGAGTAAATTGGTCTGGAGGCTTCTGAGCTTGCGAGAGGAGGGTTTGAATGGCTGCTGAGTAATACAGCCCTGGCCTGAAAGCAAATCCTTACATTCACGCTGGACCGCCTGTTTCCATGACAACCGTTGGTATTAGTAACTGAAAATGTATCACAGTTAAGAGTGGCGGCTCTCCCCCCCCCCCCCCCCAGTTCAATTCAGGAGCAGCTGGGTACTTTATTCATGAAGATAAAGTGCTCCAATGGCAATGACACTAATGGCATGTGCTGCACCTATCACAAAACCAACCTTATACTTATACATGATACAGCGAGATGTGGGGATTGCCGGGGTGTGGGAGGATAGGGGACGGCGAGAGGAAATGAGAACTTGTGTCAAAGAAATCAACAGGAAAAACACCCAGGCCTCTTCTCCCCCTCCGCGCTAACTCTTCCGCGTGCAATTCCTGGGGAGCCGGTCAGACTGACATGCTCAAGGAAAAGTAAATCCTGTTATGGAATCACTGCACAACCCTAACGCCCCTCGGCAGGCCTGAGAACCGTTTGCTGCTTGTGTGAAGCCGCTGGTCACACTCGCACCTCCACCTGGGAGTGACGCTTGTTACTGTTGTGGGGCAAAGCTCCCCTGTCCATTTCCACGTGTATAACTTCCTCGACTTCAGCACAGTCACTCCTGGTTTACATCAGTGAGGGGCCAAGGCTAGAAAACTAGCATGCCTCTCACTTTACTGCAGTCAGTTATTCACACACTCATCTACTCTAACCGCTCTCTGGCTTGATGATACTGAATGATCATCTAAAATACAGCCGGTCTGATTCTGATCTCATTTACACCATTTACATTCAGAGCCATGCCACTGATTTCAATGGATTTATGTCGGATTTACACCTTTCAGAAACTTGATGCTGCCTTGTGAGGATTACTGTGGATTTACACCTCTATACTCGCAAAGAACTCTGGCCCCAGAGAAGTATCAAAGTTGTCAATGTAGGCTCTGTAGGAAGGAATCAGGCTTTTCCATTGTATGAATCAGTCTTCAAATAGCAGGAAAATATTCAGAAAGCAAATAAGTTACAATCCATAATCAAAAAATGTTGCAAATTACATCCTTAATAGATTTCATTTATAATCTATTTGAAAGAAATCTTTAGGCACTTAATTGACACATTCCAAGATAGCTATAACATATTGGCTAGTTAGATACCAATTGACATACTTATTAAATATCAATTAGCACATTCCATAATTTGATTCCTAATTAGCTTGCTATAGCTATTCTATCAAATGCCAATTAAATGCTTGAAATTTCTTACAAGTCGGCTAAGATAATAATTAAGTATGCAATGCTGAAGTAATTTTTGGTTAATTACATGGCAAACTAATTTTGGCTACACATATTGGGTCTTCCAATAGATTGTGCTTTATCAATCAATTGGTAGCTAATGAACTCATTATTCATTTCCTGCATCGGAATGAAATGCATGTTTGTCACTCCTGCTCCTAGTTTCCTTTGCAGGTGATGTTTAGGTCCACCATGATTCATAGAGACTGGGCTGTATTGTGCCTTTAAGGCCTTGGTTCTGGCTGGGAGCTCTGTGGAGCCGGAGCAATGCAGGGGAAAGTGAGCCATGGTCCTGGCCCCAGTGGTGCACATAAGGGCGCATAGTAGCTGTTGCCCTGGGCCACGGGACAGCTTGCCTGCCTGATAGGGGGGCTGTGGCTGGGTAGGGCTGGCTCCCTGGTTTTCAGTGGAAAACCTGTTGACAACAGTAACCGTCTCAGGACTGTGCCGGTGTATCTGTGGGCGAGAGGTTTGCAAAGTGACTGCTCAGTACAGTGCAACAGCAGCGACTCCCAGGCCTGCAAGTGGGCCTTGCCGCTTTACTTAACTACCTCACAACAGATAGCCGGGGGTTGGGGGGCCATGAAGGACTCCCGGGGATTAAGCAAAACATGAGGGAGCCTTTCCCATTAGTAATAAATAGCAAACATGGGGAAACCAGCTACTGCACAGGTGGTAGCAGCATTGAGATGGTGCCCGTGTCGCTGGGATGGGTATGGCAGACAATGGAGAGGAAGAAAAATGGAAGAAAGTCATTTTGCCAGTGTTGGGGATCTGAGCCGTGGAGCCAGCACGAGAGCTCAGCCAATTGATTTGTTGTTCAGTCACTGAGCCAACAAACAACAACAACAAAATCCCAAAGAAGGATCCAGTTTGTTTTGAACTGAATCTGATTTTTTTCAGAACAACAGGGAAAACCAAAGAAATGTCTTGCACAATTGGTTAAAAACAACAGGCTGACAGGAAGTGTCAGTCTGAAATGGAACCACAGAACAGTTCCTTCTGACCATTCCAAATGTTCATCAGGGTTTGTGGCTGAATCTATTTGCCAAATCCAGCCCCAAAGCGTGAGTCCTAAACGCTGCATTTTTGAAGCAAACTTACTAATTTTTCAGAAAGACGTTTCATTCACTCTGCTAACCCCCTTCATGAGCTGCTCTGCACGCCTGCTGGCAGAAACAGCATGGGAAGCTGCTGTAATTGCCCCTAAAGTACCCTGTAATGGGGCTGGCACTCACATCCCGCAAGTGCCCCCGTTTGGCCAAGTGCAGGCTCCTGCACAGCCTCCATCTTAAAAGCCCTGCGGCTACCAGTCTATCAATCCTGTCTCCCCACTCAGTAGCTGAGTGGTGCCTCCAGGGCACTCCTCTCTCTCTCTCGCTCGCTCGCTCGCTCGCTCGCTCTGTCTGTCTGTCTGCCTCCCTTCCAGGCCTGGGTTGCAACTGAGCTGCTTCTAGTCCTGCAGCTTCTTTTGTAGTCCCTCCTGGCTCCTGATTGGCTGGGTCCTCCACAGCTACTCTGGCCCATGGAGGACTTCTCTATGGCCCTTTTGGCCTCGGGACGAGCCCCATTACATACCCACAGCTGCACCCACCTTACATAGCAGTGCCGTGGCCAGGACAAACAGCACTAGTCGCCCCACTGCTCACTTAAGTTTAGCCCCACCAGCCCTCCATTGTAATGGGGAAGCTGTGGGGCCAAAATGGAGTCCGTGGCATTTCAGTGGGGGAGGGGAGTTGCAGTGCCACTCGGATTTGCCCCCATAGCCCCTCTGTTCTGGCCGAGGGCTGGCGGGGCCACATCTCCATGGTGCCACAACTCCTGTGCACTAGGTCACCGTGACACCCACCCCACTTTGAACCCCCCTCCCCACATCGTGACTAGGGGGCTGCAGGGCCAAAGCTGAATGGGCACGCTGGACAGTGCGGGGGAGGGGTTCCTTGCATCTGCCGGGGCCTACCTCCTGCCCAGCCTGGCCCTGCTCCCAGCTGCCCTGCCCCTCTTGGTGCTGGGCAGCAGGGCAGCAGGGCTGGAAGGTGGGGACTGAGCATGGCATGGACTCCGCCGGTGAGGCACTGGGGCCAGCAGCTGCAGCCAGGTTGGGACCCCAAGGATGATGGTCTGGACTGGGAGGGGAGCACCCCAATCTGCAGGTGTGGTCCCTGCAGAGGATCAGAGCATCTGCCCCCAAGGCTTCGCTGCTTTGGCCTGTGTAGTTCCAGCCCTTGTGTGGTCAGCGCTTGTGTTTCTAGGCACGTTAACTGGAGCATGTGACTGAACACAGCGCGCCGTGGAGCTTACGGAGTCGTCCGGCACATGCAGCGGATTGGGAAGGATTTAGGAAGGGAGGACATGTGTGAGGTTGGCAGATCAGAGTGCAGCTATACCCTTCTTCCTTTAAAGGACCAGTCCAAGCTAGTTTTGGTTTTTGGTCAGCTCCTCCAGCTTTGCTTTTGCGAGGAAGCAGAGGCTAGTGGTTAATGCACAGAACTGGCCTGCAGGAGTTCTGGGGACTGTTCCCAGCTCTGCCACTGACTTGCTGAGTAACCTTGGTCAAGTTCCTCCCTGTCCCTGAGCCTCAATGCCCCCGTTTGTAAAACAGCAGTGACAACACTGACCTATCTCACAGGGCAGTTGAGAGGCTGAATTATTGCTTGTTACTGCTGATGCCTAGAGACAGACCATCCACATGCTAATGTGTTTACAATATAGAGCCAGGTGGGACATCTCATGCCAGGTGCATTCTCACCAGTGACAGCTGGGCTGTCTGTCGGCCGGATTGAGGGGGGGACCGACGAGTCACTTCCTCAAGGTCTCTCAGGTGGCCCCAGCTGGGACTAGAAGTGTGGGCTCCTGCCCTGTGTCCTACCACGCTGCTTGCCCCAAGCTTTTGGGTCCCTTGGCTTCTGACTGGAAAGTTGACCTACCTCCACCATCAGAGCATGGTAGCTGGGCCAGGCCAAACCTGAGAGGGGTTCCGACCCCATGTGCCTGCTTGGCCCCCATCTTTGCAGTCCTTCTGCACCCCTGGGGCTTCTCCAGCCCCCGGGAAAGCAGAGCAGGGTGCCCCCAGCCAAGAAGAAGGCTTGAATACGGGCTTTTGGGGCTCCCTGGGAAAGTGGAAGAAGGGGTGGGAAGGAGTCAGGGCTTCCAGAGCTGCCTGGCCTGTTGGAGACGGTGTGCCTAGCCTGACTGCTCCAGGGTGAGGTCAGCAGCTGGTGGGGCTGAGGGTGAGTGTGGGGCAGGCTGTGGGGCAGCAGGAGGGGAGGGTGTGATGCTGGGTGCAGGGCAGGGGAGAGGGAGCTGAAGGCCTCCTCCTGAGGCACAGTCCCATTGTGCTGTGGAAGGAGTTGCCTTCTCCAGTCGTGCCCCAGCAGACCTGCCTTCCCATTCCGCCAGGGACCGTCCCCGGCCCCGTCCTGCACACCAAACCCCAGCTGAGGAACAGGCACTGGTGGTGGCCAGAGAGGGGCATTTGCAGCCAGCCGCCTGGAGAAATGCCGGTCGGTGACAGGATGCAGGAGCCGCACGCTGCGGTTTCGGTCTGACAGCCAGAAAAAGGCTTTTGACAAAATCCGTTCTCTCTGTGACATAGTCGTTTGTTCGACTAAACGCTCTGCCTGTCTTGGAATTCCTGAGCAGACGCGCTGCACGTTGCAGGCCCCCCGCTGACCTGGGATTCACAGCCACGGGCTACAGAAAAACCATGTCAAAGGTCTCCTGTCTCCCTGCCAGCCTGGGACTGAGGATAAAGCTTCCCGTCCCCCATGTCACCCCCATCGGCAGAAAGCTCTGCCCCTGGAGTCGTCTGTCCAGAGACACGGGCTGCCTGTGCGTCTGTACAGGCATCATGGACTGGGGCCTAGCGAACAACTGGGAGGGAGGACTTCACGCACAGCTGGGGGAGAGAAGCAAAGGCAAGAGAAAAGGCTTCAGTGAGGAAAGCAGAGGAAAGGAAAGGGGGAAATGGCGGCGCGGAAGTGACAGAGACAGGAGCGGAGCAGGAAAAAGAGGAGAAGGTGTAGGAGAACGAGATGCGCTGGGAACAGGGCAGGGGCAGACGAACCGGCACCACAATTGCAAAACGATATTCTAAACGTCTTTGGAAAAAGTGATCGATGAACGTAATGCAGGGGAACACGAGCTGTTAGAATGGCAGCCCGAGTCATGGGGAAAGTCTGATCCTTGCAAGGCAGCCTCGTGTTGTCCATGTAGAGAAAGGAGTGACCTATAGTCCGAACTACTGTTCCACATAGGAACGGCCCTACTGGATCAGACCAAAGGTCCACCCAGCCCTGTGCCCTGTCGGCCCACAGTGGCCAATGCCTGGTGCCCCAGAGGGAGCGAACAGAACAAGGAATCATTGAGTGATTCCTCCCCTGTCCCCCATTTCTAGCCACACCATTCCTACCCATCCTGGCTAATCGCCATTGATGGGCCTCTCCTCCATGAATGAACCGAGTTCTTTTGAACTCTGTGAAAGTCCTGCTCTTCACAATATCCTCTGGCAAGGAGTTCCACAGGTTGACAGTGCGCTGCGTGAAGAAAAACGTCCTTTTGTCTGTTTTAGACCTGCTGCCTCTTCATTTCATTTGGTGACCCCTAGTTCTTATGTTATGGGAAGGGTAAATAATTCTTCTTTATTCAATTTCTCCATACCTGTCATGGAGCACGTGTTGCCAAAGAGGTCTGAGGAAGCGTGAGGGACCCTGGGGTGCAGGTGAAACAACAGCACAGCCTCCACGAGTCTGTAATTCACGGTGGCCCACTATGGGTGTGCTACACTGCACCGTAACTCGAAATAAGATACACAATTTGAGCTACGCGAATTGCGTATCTTATTCCGATGCTATTTTGAAATAGCTTATTTCCTCATGGGCGCTCTTCTGAAATGTCCCTTTCTCCTTGTGGAATGAGGTTGGCAGGGACGTCGGAATAGCGGGCCCGAAATAACGGGCTTGCTGTGAAGAGGCGGGAGAGCTATTTCGGGATATTCCGGTGTCCCAGAATAGCGTTGCAGTGTAGACATCGCCTATGGAACCTCCTCTGCCCTGCTGCTTTTCTCCTGCTAGCGTTCTCTGTGGCGCTGCACGAGCCGTGCGTGCTCAGTGGCAAGCGAGACGAATGCCAGGCTCTCAGACACGCATGGCATTGGCTGTGTCAGAGCATGCGCTGCCGGATGAACGCACAAGCCCCCGCTCAGAGGACCAGCCACTCCATAAAGCCACGCTCACAGTGCGCGGTCTGCGAGCACACGAAGAGGATGCGGAGTGACTAACAACTGTCTCAGGAACATTCGCTTGTATCTCCCCACCGCAGGCCGACTCAGTGAGGGTCCTCCTGGAATGTGGCTGCAGAATATTTCTGAGGCTTCAAGCCTGTGGCTTCTTCTCTGGAGGAGACCAGTTACCCTCCCTCGCTCCGGAGAGAGTCCTGCTCTTCTGATATGCTCTCATCCCCTTTGCCGTCAGCAGGACTTAGAGATCTCCTGGTGCAAGAATAATTCTTAGCACTCACATGGCACCTTCCATCCATACGTGCCAGCGTGGGAATGTCTCATTGTCCTCCTTTTCATCGGTGGAGAAACCGAGGGCCAGAGAGAGGTGGGGACCTATTTTATGAAGAAGTGGCCACTTGTTTTTGGGAAGGGTCAACTTCCAAGAACCACGGCCTGATTTTCTGAGGGCTTTCCCCCTGCAGAGCATGTTGGAGGTTCTCAAGGTTTCTGGCAATCAGACCCAAAAGGTTAGGACTCAAACCCAGATCCCCTGCAGCCAGGAGAGTCCTTAGAGATTTCAGAGGTGCAGGGCACCGAATCAGGATCCTAGCACGGACATAGATTATATGCACAACAGTCGGTAAAAGTGAGATCTTAGCAACAATTTCTGAGAGTTCCTCAAACACCCCTGGTGTGGGTGGAATCTCTGCCCGTGGGCTGCAGGTCCCAGAGCGGGGAGGTTTTGGTAGACTTGCCTACTTGACCGTTCTGCTGCATGTCACTTTCTGGGGACGCACAGGAATGAAACCCAGTCACTAGATACAGGCACCTGAGTCACCTGCAGGGCAAACCAGGGCAGTCACCCAGCTCCCCAGGAAGCACTAACGCTGCTTCTTAGCGATGGGAGAACTCAGAGCTGCCGAGGTTAAGACGAGAGTCCGAAAGCCTGGGTGCTGACGTGGGCTGCCGAGAGCTCTGCTCCGGGGCGGGGGACCCCCGGAGTTCCCTCCGTCTCGTGGCCCCGGCACATCTCCGCTTCCCAGGGCCCTGATGGTTCGCGGCCGATCGGATGCAGTAATGGTGTTGGGCTGCCGAGTCGCCGCGAGGCAAAGGCCCGCCCCATGTCATGGCAAGGTGCAGGAGCTAGCCCCAGCTCCGAGAACCCGGACAGATGATCCAAGTGCAGCACGGGCGACAGCAGCCCTGACTCTGCCCCCGGCTAAAACCAGGATGTGCAGCGACACACTGAAGTGGGGGATGGAAAGAGCCAAGCATCTTCCGGTCTCAGAGCAGACCGCGGTTGTGGGGGCACTGGGATCCCAGTAGGAGGCTGTGGGAGGCAACAGCGTAACTGGGGCCTTTTCACTCCAGGTTCACTGGTTATTCCCAGCGAGCGACGGGACACAACTAAACCAGGGGCGCCTGAGGGGAGTGTGGCCCAGCCACAAGACGAGTCCGTTTGTGCCCTGTCCTGCCGGGAACTGGGACACGCCCCTTCTCTCAGTTAGGGCGTACGGGTGCCAGGGGCTATAAGGAAGGCGGCGCCTGTAGTATTTGGGGTGGGGAGCACAGCGGTGACCGGTTCCATGTACTGCGCCTGAGCCCTAAGTTCACACGTGTCCCTCGCCGGAGCGCTCGGTGCGGCGGGTTGGAAATTGTTGCCACTTGAAACGCTGACGCGGCGGTTACAGAAACTGCACACCCAGCAGGCGCTCCAGGCCCGTGGCCCCCTCCTTGTCTCATTGTTCATTGTGGGCTGGTGTTTTTCGTGGTGTCCCTCAGCCCGGGTTTCACTCCTGCCTTGTAAAGGCCAATGCCCAGAGGTGGGTGGAGAAGCACAGGCCTGGGTGACCACAATTATTCCAAAGTGGTTTCGGAGACGCTTGGCCAGAAACCAGTGCATGAAAGGAGGGGACTGTCTGACTGACGCACAGGGGAAACAACCAGCCAGCACCTTTGCTCTGCGGTCACAGGGATGGGACAGCACTTTTCCCCCGCTAAAAAACCCATGCGCGTCACGGCCGCATAATGCCGATTTCAAGTGGCCTTTGACTAAACCCGAAAGCTAAGAGAGGCAGAAATCTGTGGAAATTACCAGGCACAGCTAAACCACAAGAGGAAAAGAAGAAACTCTTCTTAGGGCCCAGAATTACTGGAAATATTGCTCTGGGTGCTATTACTAATACCTGCTGAATAAATATCACGCTGCTAAATAGTTATCACGCATGTTAATAATCAGACCCCGCATAATATTTAATCAAATAATTTCGTGTGAAGCAAGGCTTTCCTTTGCTTTTAATTACAGTTTTCCTGTTAAGCTAACTGTACAAATTAGCTAGATTTATGAAGTCATTCACCACCAGACCCCTGCCTGCACTAGGGCCATATAATTAAAATGCTCATTCTTGAACAATAGACTTGTTTAATCCGGTAAAGGACCCATGGAGACATTACAAGAAATATTTGAGCCTGCGATACTTGTGGGCTTTCAACACCCTTCTGCGCTGGATGAAGGTGGCTTTGCAAATGGCGTGCGAAGAAACCCCTCCCCCCAGCATGGGCTCGGGGTCTCTTTTTGGTTGTTAACGGCGGGTGACGACGGCCGCGCAGCTGTTTGTTTATTCTTTGTGTTGAGGAGCTGACTGGTTATTTTTCACAATTGAAATCTGGGTCTTGGCTCCCTGCAATTCGCAGGGGGCTCTAAGAATAGCTAAAGAGCCGCCACAATAAAACCAGCAGGAGCCGCACGTAAAGGAAGATTTCTACAGCAACTGCTGAACGCCTTGTGAATTTCCATTTCTTGCTATTAGTGTTTGTGAGTTGCATGGCGCCCTGTTTGCCCAGCACTGTACAAACAGAACAACTGCCCCAAAGAGCCCGCACTGCGAACGCCCCGGATCCATGCCTGCGAAAATCCTTCTCACCAAGAAGCTCCCTTGTGAAAGAGCTGATATTGCCCCTTCAGGACAGAGCCGAGCAAAGTTGCCTCGGAGACCTCCAAGGAGCCACCCTGCAATGCCAGGGACCCCGATCCAGCCATTTGCCTGCCCGGCCAGGCACTCGTTATTGCCCATGAGCAGGAAGAAGGGGCAGAACTCTGTGCTTTTGGCTTTCCTGGGTCACTGTTAGTTTCATCATGGAGACCTCAGAAGGAAGCTGAATCTCTAGCCAGCTTGGCCGTGGCTCCCCTGAGTCCTCTTCCCACCATGGGAACTGGCCCAGCCCTGGAGGAAGTGTCCAGGAAGCAGGACGGGCTGGGCCTCTAAGAACCGATTCCTGATCTATTTTCAAGTGCGATTTTCCTGGGGTAAAGCAAACAACCAATTCACTGTCAGGGTTCCCTGTAAGCTGGGCGCTTGTGCAGCCACTCAGGAGAGATTCAAATGCTGCCCAGCTGATTTGCAGAGCACCCACAGCAAGCTTGTTTGTTTCTACTGGTGGTGCCCATTTGCACAAGCCTCGGTGCGCATAAAGACATTTATTCTGCACATGAATGGGAAAAATCCCCTTGCACGTGGATGGAAGAGATTAGAGGGAACATCGATCACTGTGCTGCTTGCCAAGGAAGCGGACGGCTGCGACGGGGGAAACAGTCGGTCTGAGGACACACAACAGGAGCCAGAGACAGGAAGGGATGGCTCAGGGAGGGGGAGCCCGTCTGCCCAGCCCCTCTCCTGTCCCCAGCTGTTTTCTTTGCTTTCCTGGCTCAGTGTCACAGGCGCTCCTTGGATTCTCCATCCCAGGGTCCATGAGCAGCCCGGTGGCACCCACCCTCTCAGCGCAGTGCGTGGGGCACACAGCATGGCCTGGCACCCCTGGCAGCTCGTGCCCGGCCCGGGGCGGCTGCAGAGGCTCGCTCAATCGGCCGACTCACTTTAAGTTTCGTTTCTGAGCCAGGCAGATCCTGTGTGACGAGGAAATGAAAACCCGAGAGAGCGTTTCCCAGCCCCGGCAGCCCCCTCACATGGCCCCTTCCTCCTGCGCACCCGGCCCGCAGCCCCGTGGGAAGGGCTGATTCATGCCCGGCACTCCCCACCTCCCGGGGCTGCTGCCGGGCGGCTCCCGGCAGCCTGCCGCCGGATCCCTACTGCCAGCTGCCCCGAGGGCCTCCGTGCAGACCCAGCGAGCACGGCGGGGGCATGTGGCCCCTGCCCCTTCTCCAGAGTGGCCGGGAAATAATTGGTACCGTCCTGGAACACCTGAACTGTGACTGCATGCCTAGAATGCCACCTTGTGCCGCGTGGTCCAGCCTGGCTCTGCTGGGTCCCCTGGTATGTCCCCTCGCACTCAGATGGGACCCTTAGTCTGACCTGCTGTTGAACCCAAGCCAGAGACTTTCGCCCTGTCGTGCCTGGAAGAGCCCAGTAACTTGTGATTGGCGAAAGCATCTTCCAGAAAGTCCTCCAGGCTGGATCAAGAGATGGAGGCTCCACCAAGTCTCTTCCTAGGTGCTGGAACTAGGGGAGCATCGGGGGGGAGGGGCTAACCCCCTGGCTGGAAGTACTTTCCAGCGTCTGTAGAGTTTGCAGTTTGGTTCAGTGGCTCTCAGCACCCCTAAATACAGCCCCCTGCTTCCCTTGCTCATTCGTTCCAGTGGTACCTCCCGTAAGTGTCTGATTTCTAACTTCCAGCCCCTGGTTCCCTTCTGTCCACGAGGGACGAGTCCTTCCTGCCTGGCATTTTCAACCCCGGGAAGCATGTCTGCACGGTGAGCCCCCCTCGCCCGCCCCCGGGCTTCATAGTGAGCTACACAGCCTGAGCTCCGTCTGTCTCACTGCAAGGCATTTTCTACAGCCCTCAAAAACATGTGTGTGTGTGGGGGGAGCTCCTTTCTGCACCGTAGCCAGAGGTGGAAACCCACCTTCCTACTTCTGCTCCCTACACCCCTGGTTCCCCCTCACAGATCACCCGGGTCCTTGGTGCCGCAGCATCCTGAGTTGTCCCCTCGCCCCTTTGGGGAGGCCCAGAACCCAGCCCTGCGGGTATGGCTGCACTTCCTGCTCCTAGGCGGGTTTTAATGCAGCCGAATGCAAAGTTACACCTTCTGCTGGAATGGGCCAGCTTGCCAGGGGATCCAAACCGCTCCCGGGCTGCCCTGTCCGCAGCCTGACTCACCACAGCACCCGTCTTTGTGTCAGCCGCAGGGTTTTTATATCCACTTCCAGATCGCCGAAGAAAATGTGAAACACTATCCAGCCTAGAAGAACCGATCCCTTGCGGATGGTCTAGATCAGGGCTACTCCACTTTGGAAGCTCCGGAGGTCACAATGATACTCGCAGCACATGCCGAAGGCCACGACTTTAGTGTGGTTGCATGTACATGCAAATATATACGCAAATATATGCAAATAGCTTCTTTCCCACTGACGGGCATGAATACAAAGATTAAGGCAAGACTACACAACACGCAGGCCCCATTTAAGTCAGTCCTGCTAATATTAATAAAATGCGATACTCACGGATTTCTACCTGTCTGACAGCACTTTTAATGAGCAACGACAGTCCAGGAAGTTAACTACTAAAACGCTTCTCAACAGAAGACCATTAAATTGACTCGCCATTATGGAGCGGCCCTTGGCATTGCTGTGAGTATCACTGTGGCCCTGGGGTCTCCAAAGCTGAGTAGCCCTGCTCTAGCAGATCTCACCTCTCACTAGAAGTTTCTAAATCGATATCGGTGCCAAATGCCACGCTACTATCTTTAGCTGCTGGCCATCTGCACCTGCTTAGTCACACAGGACAGATCCAAATGGCCAACCCAGCCCAGCCCGTGTGGGGTCTGCCGACATTTGGAGGGAGATGGAAGAAACACTGAAATTCACTTTCTTCTTTTTCAAATGTTCACGTGGCCCTGCTAGGATCCGGGAACAGGAATCCCCTAAAACACTGTTCCCCCAAGATACCTGGCTGGGATGGACGTGCACCAGCGACGCCTCTCACGGGGTAGGTCTCTATTGCAGGCCCATTGGCAGACGGGTGTGAGGTCTGGGGCACACAGCGGGGGACACAAACAAGGGGGCAGGGAGGAGACAGCGGGCAGGAGGGTGTTTGTAGCATTTGTGTGGTTTGCTAGTGGGAGAAGTTCCCTGCCTAGTAACCGGAGGGGGCTGGAGAACGGGAGTGTCAGGGATATTTCTGTATTTCTGCTTTGGCTCTGTGAGGGAAATGTATCATTTTTGAATATCCAGCTGGGCTGGCAACCTCCCCAGGCTGCTATGTACCCTCGAAGGGGCAGGGCTGGGGCTAGGCACCCCTCCGCACTGCCCAGAGAGCACTGTGCCTGCTCTCAGCAGTAGGCCTGGAGCGTGAGGGCTGTACCCCGGAGCAGCTGTCCCCTTGCCCCCCTCTGTTGGCGGGCCTGAGAATGTCCCTCACTACACAGCAAGCAGGACTCCCCAGTTATTTGTCCATCAGCAATACTTTTAGGAAGCAACTGAGTCTGCATCAAGGCGGCTTTGCTGACAAGAAGAGAAGAGTGAGGCCAGTGGGAAGAGACTTAAGATGAAAGAAAATTCCAGAAGAGTCTGGAATGTAGAAGTCTCTGTGATCTCCTGGCTCACGACCTACACTCCAGCGTCTACACCTGGCTTCTAGCCCCTGCTGTGCCAGAGAGCAAGGGCAAAGAAATTCAGCCCTGTCGCATCTTTCCCTGCCTACCCTTCCTGTGGCCTATTCAGCGGGGCCTGTGGGTACTAGAGCCAGTCGGGGACTTTCTGACAAACAGTTTGTAGTCTGAAAACGGAGATTTTTCCAAATGGATCTGGGGGTAGGAAGGGTTCGGTTCCAGTGAATCTCCCCAGCCACGCTTTTTATTTTAAGGAAAAAAAGAGCTTTCAAATTATTTCTGAAACAAAAAGTTTATTCTTTATAATGAAACAACATGATGGGTGGATTTTTTAAAATTTATATTTAATTTTTTTTTAAAAAAGGTCAAAATAAAAATAAAAAGTTTCTAGATTATTGAAAGAATAGCTTTGAAATTGACCCAAGCTGATTGTTGTTGTTTTTTTGTTTTTTTTGTTTTTTTTTGAAGCATCAACCCATGAATCCAGTTGAGAATTTGACCTTTCATCCTGGGATTAAATTTTGAAATCCCAAACATTCGCCGTTGGGAAAGTCACTGCCCGCTCAGCTCCTCTCAGCACTATGGAGTACGCTTTCCAGGCTGGCTCTGGTCAGATCCGGTTCAGAACAGGTTAATTTAATTAATCAATCTTTAAATAAACGGTTACTCAATTGTTATAGTTGAATGTAGAACAGCCTACGCCACCTTCTGCTGATGTGCCTTTAACCACTGAACGGCACAACACTCTTGCCTGTAATCTGCTTATAACATCTACTAGCAGACGGCCCCGGCGTTACCCAGGTTCTTTGGGGCAGGGGGCTGGTGGTGTGGGGGGTGCAGGAGTCAGGGTGGGAGGTTGGAAGAAGGGGGAGGCTCAGGGCAGGGCAGGAGGGTGGCTGTTGGCTTCTCCCTGAGGGCAGCTTGGGGCAGCAGGGACAGACACTCTACCCGACAACTAGTTGGCGACACGAAAGGCTGCGCACATCACCCTCCAGCTTCTCCGAGGGTCAGTCCAGGGTAGAGGGGGTCCCTGCACCCTGCCCACTGGCTTGTCCCCTGTGGCCAGGTGGGGGTGGGCAGAGTGGGATGGGCTGGCAGGGCTTTCTGCCTACCCTCTTGGGGCGTGGGAGCAGGCGGGGGCTTTCTTCCCTCCCCCGCCCACCGCTGCAGCCAATGACAGGAGAAGTTTGGGGAAAGGAGCTAATTAATCAAGCCCGTGGCCAGCCATGTGGAGCCCTGTCCTCAGCTGGCCACTCTCTTGGTGTTGTGGCTGCCTTCCAGTGGTTTCTCTGCATATCACTCTCCTGCAATCAGCTGCCTCCCTTTCCATGGTATGGAAGACAGTCCCATTCCAGGCAGATCCTGCTTTTCTGGCACAGCCAAAACCTGGCCTAGCTTTAAGTTAGGAGAAGAGGACGCTGCCTACCAAATTTGGTGGCCTTAGCTCTTACTTGTTAGGAGGAGTTCTTGAACAAACTGACCGCAGGAGGGACAGATGCACATTTCTAAAATATATAGATAGATTAATAATGTATTAATCTTTTATAAACTATTTATCAGTGGAATCTTGATACAAAGTACAATCTAAGAACAGTAAATCCCAGACTGATAAATCCATGCTGAAGATGCTGTTGAAATACTAAGACGCTGGAGGAAGGAAAATCAGATCTGCTCCTCTGGACCCTGTCCAGCCCTGACCGTCCTAGGAGGGGAGCAGAAGACCATGAGGGAGGGAGATGTGTCCCGAGCTTTGCAGGGAAATGGATAAGGGGATTAGAAGAAACATCAGCAGCAAAAAGAGTTAATTAAGGAGCTCAGGGCACAGTCCCATCCATGCTGGGTTCTATAGGTTTTCCTTTCCAAACAGGGTTTATTAAAAAGACCACGAAGCCAGAACCAAAAGCTACTATGAGCAGCCAAAATGATCCACGTTGAGAGTAAGATGCCTGGAGGCCCGTGTCTGCTGATTGTGTAAAGACCCCGTTTGTAATTTCACAGCCAGTGATCTCTGGCAAACTGTAACAAATGAGAAAGATGGAATATTCCACACTGCCCCACTGATGCTCGGGGTGAGATCAAGAAACCACTTACTCTTAGTTTCTGTTATCACAATCTTTCCTCGCTATGAGATTTAACACTTTTCTTCTCAGGCAGGGAGCAAATTTCAGGGCCAGAATTAGGGGGAGGAAAAAAAGCATCTCTTGACTTGAGAAGAGTGGGGTTGGGGTTTTTGCATGGAGCTCTTAGGGTTCCATTTGTGTGGGATTCTGTTCTCAGGAACATGAAAGGTACCTATGGTACTCCTGTGTGCATGCGTAGGGCGGTGAAAAACAGCAGTATGGGGCAATGGCCCACGCAGCCTCAGAAAGTTCCATATACATCAGCTGCCAACTGCGGAGTCATCTGACGAGGAGCCAGAGAATTGAGCCAGTCCATACAACGCCACCACGGCAGTGATAAGCACGGGTGAATCCCTGTGGCTAACGGAGATGGGTCACTGCTCGGCTCCTGGCCTACCTCCCTGCAGATGCCGGAACAGGGCCCAGTGGAAACAGTGAAGGGCATGAGGGAAGACTGAAAGAACTGGGCTTGTTTAGTTTGGAAAAGAGCAGACTGAGAGGAGGCACGAGAGCGGTTTTCAAGTATCTAAAAGGGCGTTACAAGGAGGAGGGAGAAAAATTGTTCTCCTTGGCCTCTGAGGACAGGACAAGAAGCAATGAGCTTAAACTGCAGCAAGGGAGGTTTAGGTTGGGCATTAGGAAAAGCTTCCTGCCTGTCAGGGTGGTGAAACACTGGAATAAATTATCCTGGGAGGTTGTGGAATCTCCATCCCTGGAGATATGGAAGAGCAGGTTGGACAGACGCCTGTCAGGGATGATCTAGATGGTTCTCGGTCCTGCCGTGAGGGCAGGGGGCTGGAGCTGATGACCCCTCGAGGTCCCTTCCATTCCTAGGGTTCTCTGGTCTCTGGAACCCTTCTCCCATCTTACAGACTGCATTTCAGCTGCCTGGGTGGAAGAGCAGGTGGAGGCAGGGGAGCCGTTTGGCTGGAAAACTGAAGTTTCCCCTTTGGTTCTGCACCTGTCTGCTCATCGTCTCGTGTGCTACGCTATGTGCTGTTGGATAAGCCAACTCTGCCAAGTGCTCCCAAGGTGCGGGCAGGAGGCCTGGACAGCCACCTCAGCACCGTCTGGTGTTCGAGGGGCAGTGAGGTACCCAGTGATGTTAAAGCTGAGCCTGGCTGGGTCCAGCATGGCTGAGTCCTGGTGCTGTGTGGAAATGGCGACTGAGCGCACATTAGCATATGGGAATGATCGATTTACAGTTGCTAACATTGCCTGGCAGCAGAATGGCAAGCAGTGTGAAAGCCGGCACGTCCGGACACTGGCAAACCCACAGGGCGCCTGCAGGGGTAGGTGATGGCAGAGGAAACGAGGGGGCAAGAGGGTACCAAGTGCGCAGACCTGAAAATTGTCCCCAGAGTGACAAACTTGCCCCCAGGCAGCCGGGCAGAAGGGAGAGGGGGCGGCACCTCCCTCCCTACATCCCAGTGGGGCTGGACGGAGGTCCTGCCGAGTTCGAGCAGTTCTGCTGGGCTGGGGGCATGTGGCTCACAGTGAAGAGGAAGCCCTCTGGGTGCACAGAGCCAGCAGACTGTCCGATGTCCGCGGTGTGGCCCATCGCCCTGTGAGAACCCAGCAGAGGGCGCGTCGAGTGGGACGAGGGGAGCCTGGCTGCCCGGGGTCGGCCAACCTTGTTCCCCCATCAGCAGATCAGAGATGTCCCAGTGAGTGCTGCACATGCTGGGCACCGGCAGCTCCCGAATAAGCGTTATTCCCCCCGGGGCTGGCTGGCTGGGTTGCAGTCACATTGTGCTATGCAGCCACTGAGGGGCAGCCATGGATTGATTCTTCTCCCCCTACACGCAGAGTAAATCAGGGCTAATTCCCCTGATGCCAGAGGTGCATCAAAACGGTTGTGGATGGTAGGAGAATCCTGCCTCGGACGTCCCCCAGGCAGAGGGGTTGCCTAGTGGCTAGGTCCTGGGATTAGCTGGCAACAGAGGTGCAGTCCCCTGCTGCTGGTGCCCAACTCAGGCCTATTACCAGAGTATAGTTCTTAAGTTTGGGGCGTGGCCCCAAGAGTCCAAATTTCCCCCTCCGTAGTGATGGTTCCTCGGAGGGTCCCCCCCTTTGCTCCAGAGGGTGGGGTTGGAGGCTGACGTGCCCCTGTGGCTAGTCAAGTAGACGGGCTCCAGCTCTGGTCCTGCAGACAGCAGAACCAGCTCCTGTCTCCTCACTGGTCAGCCCCTAACTGAGCCAGGCCCCTGCCAGCCTTTTATCCTCCCCCCAGGCCTGGCATTGGCTGCAGGTGAAGTGGAGCGGCGCTAGCTGGGCCCAAAGGCTTTGTTTGACTCCTGTCCTGACAGGCTCGTGGCTCTTCACGCCCTCACGGTCTCAAACTGGGGAACTAGAATTGAGGCACGTTTGAAAAGCTCTGGTGTCGCTTCCCCGAAAGGGGGAACATTTGCCTCCTGCCCAGAGGGCCCCGGAACTTGCTCTGGGATTCCTGACAATTGCTCCCACTGCGATGCCAGCGGCACCAGCCCAGACTGAGGCCTCGTGGCACTAGGCACTCTACAGAGGCAGGCACAGGTGCAATTGGTGACCAGTGCCGTTCCCATCTGCTCATGGGTGGAAGGCGTGAAGCATTATTGGGCTGAACCCTGAAGATACCATTCTTGGACGTTCTGCCTGCCTGAGATCTCCGAACCCCCCATCCCATGAAGATCCATGGAGGTTTCCCCATCCCTGACTACAAACGATCCCTGACCAGGGACATTCCATATGACTCTGTCAGCTGCATTCTTCCATCTGCACCACGGCCGGAGCTCGTGTGGCTGACACAATTGGCACAGCTGGCATTTTGAGGTGATGGCTCTGTGGGTTTTGTTATTCACTGGAGCTTGCTCTGCTCATCTGAAGAACCTCTTGTGGTACTCTGCACCCCGAAGCACCCCATATTTACCATGGCGATGTATTTAGGATTCCTTTTGTACCAAGTATGTCTCGTGGGGTAGCATTTAAAAAGTCTCAGTCTGCTAACCGTGAGTATCTCGTTGGATTGCAGGCGCTACCATGGCATGCGATGTTACGACACCTCGCTGTGTGTCAGCTACTGAAAACTCTCAAAACTGGCCTTTCCATTAACAATGGAGAAACCAGACAGCAACACCCATCAAGGCAAAAATTCACAAAAACCTGAACTCTGGATCAGGAAGTCTCTTTAGAGAATGTTGGGCCAACGGGGGAGAATTCGCCACGTCCCCTTCATGGACTTTCCAGCAAGCTGGACAAAACGATGGCAGATGAGAAGTGACACCCTCATTTGTCTTCACTCTTGCACAACTCAACACCCGAAAGAACCTCTGGGAGAAAAGGGTTCTGAATGAGGTAGGGAACCTCAGGCTGCAACACAGATACAGTCAGTGCCTTGGGGATCTGTGAGCCTGCTTGTATCATCAGCCAGGGAGACAATGCCGGTCCACAGCTGAGCTAGTCTGTATAAGTCTTCGACTGCGATTTGGTTCGATTTCCCAGGTAACCTGCTTGGATCTTTCTGTGGCAAATAAACTTATTTGATCTTAACCAGGGTGTTTTGAGTGACGTGCTGAGGAATCTTAGCTCTGTTGACAAAGGCTGGTGCATCGCTCCCCCACATTGAGGGGAGAGTGGATTCATTAATGAACTTGCACCGTACAGATCCCTGGGCAGTGCAAGGCAGCAGCATTTTGGGTTCTACTCTAGTAGAGGCCCATGAGTGGCTTAGGTAACACCCTCAGGGAACTCAGTTCTGCGTGTGGTGCCTACGGCTGTCATGCTGGACGATAGCTGGGCCCGGAGTGGGGGACTGCGTTGCCAGCCGAGCAGGAGAGGCCACCAAGAAGGAAAAGGGGTAGTGAAAAGTAAAGGAGAAGACGGAGATGGCCGAGCCTCCAGTCGCAGCGAGGGAGAGTTGCGCGAGCCGGTCCCGGGTCAAAGAAAAGGAAGTGGAATAGGTGGAGTCGGAAGTCCAGGGGAAGGAGGGGAGAAACGGTTAGTTAAAGAGCTGGAGAATTACATTGGTATTCAGAACTTTGTGCTAGACTGGTTCATTGCCCCACACACCAGTTATCTCCCCCAGTGACTGGATGGCGGCAAAGCAGGCCCAGACATTTCCCCTTCTCCATCCATGCGTCAGTATTGCACTCGGGGGGGGGGGGGGGAGATGGATATAATAGGAAAGGGGAGGCTGTTCTGCCCCTAGCAAAGCTGCCCCCGCTGCCCGGCACCTAGGCCATGGTGGCCTCCCCCGTCCCCATCCTCTGCCCCTCCCTTCACTGTCCCTACCACCTCCTGCTGCTGCCTGGTGAGCCTTCCTCCTCTCTCCTCTCCACACCTGTCCTGGGAGGTCCCAATAGATGGCCTCCTCCCTCCTCCTCCCTGGGGGGCCAGGGGGAGGGCAGTGAGGAGGGCAGCGGAGGGGAGCAGGGCTGGCGTGTGGGCAGGAAAGGCAGAACAAGGAGCTAGCCTCCCCCTCCGCCCATGATCCCACACCCACCTGCCCTGTGGCGGTCTAGAGAACCAGCCCCCGGTCCAGATGGGTTTTGGTGAGGAATCACCACGGCCTTTTCTCAGGTCCTCCACCTGTGCTGGAAACCGCCGCAGCTTCCCTAGCCACAGCTAGGAGCTGCCTTTCTATTTCTAGCAGAGAAAGAAAGAATAGATTTAGCCTCATAATTGATTTGGGAATAAGAGGCACTTAATTAATTTCTCAGCAGACAGAGGATTAGGTAGGTGGAACCGCTGGAAAAGCTTTTCCACCTGCACTGGTGGATTGAAATTTGTACCTAACAGGATTGCTTTCCAGCTGTGCGCTCCAGCAGAGGGTCTGGTCTGCAGCCAGCGTGCCTCCCTCAGCACTTTATTATGGAGGCCTCTGGACAGGGGCCGCTCCAGTTGTAGGCAAACTAGGCAGCTGCCCCGGGTGGCAGGGGAGGCCAGGCCGACCCTGGCTAGTGGTTACTGAACATTGGGGCTGTGCTCTTTGTTGCTTTGCGATGACTGCAGGCCCTTGAATGTCAGGTCCTGTGCCTAGTGGTCTCTGAAGCAGACCGCCCTGTTGCCCTGTTGGTCCTGCCATGGGCAGGGGGCTGGACTCGATGACTCCTGAGGTCTCTGCCAGCCCTGGGGTTCTAGGATTCCCAAGCCATGGCCTCAGATAGGCAGGTGAGATATTTCCAGTCTCGACAAATCCAATCAGAGTCCCGTCCAATGCCTTTGTAAGAGATGGTCTGTACAGCTTCCCTGGGCCCATCTAGGCTGCTGAACATGGAGAGATACCATTCCACCTGGGAACCCGAGACAATCAGTGCAAATTGCCCTTCTGCAGGAGGCATCCCCGAAGTTCCCCCATGACGTTACCAATGATTGAAGGACATGGGTGTAGAAACCCCTCCCTTTGAATAAAGCTGGGGCCTCGTTGCTCAGGGCTGGCATATGAGGATTTCATGAGGCTGCGAGAGAGGGAACCAATCTGAGAATCAGATTTCTCTCTTTCTCTTTTTTGTTTGCCTGTGGTCTGATGATCGTCTCTCTGATTGATGGGAGGGTGTGAGGGAAGCCGGGGTGCTAGTGACGCAAAGGCTGTTTGTTCAGTGTGACGCGGTGGCGGCAGGGAAAACAAAGAGGGGGATCGGAAAACATCCTGCATTTGGGATCCAACTCCAGAATAGCAGCTGATGCCTGGCCTAACGTGCCACATTTGAATCTCCTGGATTAGAGGCTGAAAGCCTGATACTGCCTGGCTGATGTAGCGACCTGCTGGGTGGAAGGCTGCCCCTCACAGCTTAAGTCGTCTCCCTTGCCCCTCTGCTCCATCACGTTACAGTAACTGCTGCGATCAAAGCCGTACGGGTTGCCCTTCTATCGGGAGGCAAATCTCGGGTTCACAGAACCTCATCAGACTCTTCAAACTCTCGGCACCGAAGCCTTTGTCTCACAAACCGAGAACGCCAAAAACCCGCTCCTTGCCCTGGACATGGCAGAGTCACCCCTTGCTTTTGGTGCTGGATCTGTCGAGCATCGCATTGGACCTCGGCCAGTGCAGCGCCCCTTGGATTGGAAGAAGCAGCAGTTAATGAGGCAATAGCAAAAGGAGGCCAGCGTGCTCTGAGAGCTAGTGGGGTCCTGGGTATAAATAACGGTTCCTATGTACATGTCAATGCACAGTATGAATGTATTCGGGCACAGGTTAAAAAGTGGTCTGCACGCACGCAATCTGGACCAACTGGGTGATAATGGAGATGTTTAAGGAAATCTTCAGCATCATTGTTATTTTCGCAAACACATGGCATGGCCCTTGGAAACACTGGTGGAAAAACTGAGGTCTGATAATCGTCTCAGCAGCTGATGGAAGGGTGTGAGGGAAGCCGGGGTGCTAGTGATGTAAAGGCTGTTTGTTCAGTGTGACGTGGTGGCCGCAGGGTTGCATGGGACGCTCCATTCTAGGCTGGGTGTCTAGCTGTGAATTTCAAGGTCATAGAATCATAGGGTTCCCAGGGCTGGAAGAGACCTCAGGAGTCATCGAGTCCAGCCCCCTGCCCAAGGCAGGACCAGCCCAACTCAATCACCCAGCCAGGGCTTTGTCCAGCCGGGACTTAAAAACCCCTAGGGATGGAGATTCCACCCCCTCCCTAGGGAACCCAGCCCAGCACTTCCCCACCCTCCTAGGGAAATAGTTTTTCCTAATCTCCAAGTTAGACCTCCCCCACTGCAACTTGAGACCATTGCTCCTCATTCTGCCATCCCTCACTACTGTGAACAGCCTCTCTCCATCCTCTTTGGAACCTCCCTTCAGGGAGTTGCAGGCTGCTCTCAAATCCCCCCTCACTCTTCGTTTCTGCAGACTAAACAAACCCAAATCCCTCAATCTTTCCTCACAGGTCATGTGCTCCAGCTTCTCATCATTTTGGTCACCCTCCACTGGACCCTCTCCAATGCATCCACATCCTTTCTGTAGTGGGGGCCCCAGAATTCATCTCCCTTCGAGGTCAGCGGAAGGACTATCTCAAGCCCCACATCTCCAGCTTCTGGTGGCCAAGTTGGAACATTCTGGCCAAGGCTCACTCTGACATTAAAAGAAACAAATCATAAGCCATGGGAAACAATTAAGGCCCATGGCTGAACCTGAGCCATTCCTGAGCTGTTTTTCTAACCCACGTGCAGGATTGGTTTTCATTTGGTGTCCATGCTCCGCTCCTTCTGAGGTGTGGCCCCTGACTGACAGACATCTCAGCACAGGGATCAGTCACAACGTGACGTACCAAGCACGACCGGTCAGGCTAGCCAGACAGGAGTACCCCTGATGTGCACAGTACAATTGTGTGCAGTAGATGGGTGACCTCGTTGCTGGGGAGTGGCTTCAATGAGAACTAACGAGACGGGAAGGAATAGCTCAGCTCAGAATTGCGAGACCCATCAAGCCAGGTTTCACAGCGTGGTCTGTTGGGCAGGACAGCCTCACCTCCACGTAAAAGTCCAGTGGCTGGAAATCAGGTTCCAATGTCTAATCAGTGCCTGGGATTGACGGAATTTCCATGGATATCCAGGGCACAGCCACATACAGCATGAGAGGACAAATTGGTTGCGTTTCTTCCATATCCCAATCCGGCGGAGAGCTCCCAGAGAGCTCAGTGCGAAAGGAGAAGGAAAGAAATCTGCTGCATCCTTCCAGTTGAATGATACCAGTTTAGGTAACAGCATGTTACCTCCTGAGATGGGAAGCAAGTCATCAGTCCTCAAAGAACTGAAGTAATAGACAGGACCTCCCTGCTCACCCCCCTCCTGATTCCATGTGGCTCTGCTCCTGTGTTAATGGATATTTTAAAGCTGGAATGAATCCAAGAGGGTGTAGTAGGTAGTTAAACATCCAGATGTATCAGTAATAATGATGCTCAGCTTGGGGAGGCGAAGCACTTGAATCACAGGCATGGTTTCCATGGATGGCTACAAGATTATAAACATAAAATTTATAAGTGGAATGGGAACATTTGGTTTATTTTCTCTTCTCTCTACAATCACTGCAGTTTAAATTGAAAACAGTGAAGGGTAGCAGAGCCAGGCAACAACCTGAAGATTGTAAACAAAATAATTCATGTCTTACTGATGGGATATGGTCATATAATCAGTAAATTAATTTAGCCTACTCTAGTTTCACCATTAACTTTCTATTTTCTCATTTCATTGGCATTTCTCTGCCCAGTTTATGTCTCTCCTCAATGCATATTGTGCTATAAACCAGAAGCAAATTCTTGAAGGGTAAATAGAGAGGTAATGAGTCTACAAAAATGTTATTGAGGTACATTAACTCCTACTTACTATCTTTTAAACTTTTCTCCATCCAAGAGTCATTTTACGATTTGAACAGGTTCCAGTGTAAAAACAAGCCAGTATGTTTGTGACTTTGTGTCCTCTACACAGCACCACAAAATGCTCCAGAAACAAGATGTTTGTGAGTGAAAGGGGAAAGGAAGCTTTATAAGGTCAAATGCATAAAGTGGATGTGGGAGTAGGTGGAAGAATCACTCCAAATTGGTCTCCCCAAACCCTTCTCTCCTAGCTGCGGAGGGACGGGGCCAGAAGGAGCCCAGTAAAGCCTTTCATTTCAGAAAGGGGAGCTATGCAAAAACAAAGAAGTTAGTTAAACAGAAATTAAAAGGTGCAGTGAAATCCCAAAAGTGAAATCCCTGCAAGCTGCATGGAAGCTTTTCAAAGACACCATAAGAGAGGTTCAACTTAAATGTATACCCCAAATTAAACAAAAGCACAGTAAGAGAACCAAAAAAGTGCCACCGTGACTTAACAACCAAGTAAAAGAAGCAGTGAGAGATAAAAAGGCATCATTTAAAAAGTGGAAGTGAAATCCTCGTGAGAAAAATAGAAAGGAGCATAAACTCGGTCAAATGCAGTGGAAAAATAGACTTAGGAAGGCCAAAAAGGAGTTTGAAGAACAGCTAGGCAAAAGCTCAAAAAGTAATAGCAAAAAAACAAACAAACAAAAAAAAATTGAGTACATCAGAAGCAGGAGGCCTGCTACACAACTGGATGATCGAGATGCCAAAGGAGCACTCAAAGACGATAAGGTCATTGTGGAGAAATTAAATGAGTTCTTTTCATCGTTCTTCACAGCTGATGAAATGAGGGACAAACCCAAACCTCAGTCCTTCTTTTTAGGTGACAAATCTGAGGAATTATCCCTGATTGTGGTGTCATTAGAGGAGTCATTTGAAACAATTTGATAAACTAAACAGTAACACAGCACTGGGACTAGATGGCATTCACCCAAAGGTTCTGAAAGAACTCAAATAGGAAATTGCAGAACTATTAGCTGTGGTTTGTAACCTGGCCTTTAAATCGGCTTCTGTGCCTCGTGGCCAGATCATTCCACGTGCTGCTGCTGGAACGCAAAGGGTAACGGTTTTCACCCTTCTCTGTACTGTGCCTGCAGAGTGAATCCAGGTGAGTAGCACGTCCAGGTACAATGGCACCTGACACTAGAAATGCAGGCGATTAGAAGAAGGAGAACATCATTGGTCCACTTGGCATCAGGCCAGTTTGCATGGGTTAAACCCCACAGACAAATAAATGGGAAAGGAGGGGTGGAAAGGCAGGTGTGGATGTGTGCACGCGTGTGTATGCGTGTGCATGCATGTGTGTGCATGCATGTTTATGGTACACAATGAAGACCCAAGTTTGCAAAAGGAGTATACATGTTAGTGGCAAGGATATTTTAACTGCTCGGCATGTTCACAACAAGCTGGGCTAATCTGATCAATGCTGCTCTGCGAGCCACATTTGGCATGGTGCTATATATAGTGTTCCTGGAGTTTTATTTAATAGGATGGTACATTTGATCCTAATGTGCCATCTCAAAAGTAATGAAGCAGAAAAGATCTTTATCTTCTGTGAAAGTTGCAGTTATTGGCAACCATTCAGAAAAAAATAAAAGTAATTGCACAATCTTCGGCGAGCTCGCGTTGCTAACTGATTTCAGCGCAAAGGTTGGGCGGTTTTCATTCTGAGTTAATCAGGCAATGGGCCGTATATGTGGCAAATACATCACTTTCAGCCGCTCTCCTGATATTGACAAATACAATTGCTGGGGCTGCGGCTCTGGTCCTTGAGCAAACGCGTCTGGGGCTGGGGCTTCTCCATTGGGAGCAGAAGAGCAAGCAGCCCGAAGGAGAAGCAGAGAAATGCGGCGAGTGCTAAAAGCACCAACTGCGACAGGATGACGGTTCTGCTGCCCGACTGGCTGGTTTCTTCACAATGGACACTGCTGGCGAAGGAATTCCTGTGCCCGGGATCGCTCTAGACGTTCTAACTAGGCCAGGGGTGAGGAAGGCATGTTTAATGTATGCTAATGGCCTTCAGCGGAGAGTAGTTCAACGCAGCTCTTTCTGGGTGGGGCTAGGGGGACTGCCTGTGGTGCCCCTTGATTGTGCGTGGGGCCCTCCCGTGTGTGTACACCTGCCATGGGCAAGCAAACTGGATGGCTGTGTCTACATTGGCACCCTTTTTCGGAAATGCTTAAAACGGAACAGTTTTCCGTTATAAGTATTTCCGGAAAAAGAGCGTCTACATTGGCAGGATGCTTTTCTGGAAAAGCACTTTTTCCGGAAAAGCGTCCGTGACCAATGTAGACGTGCTTTTCCGGAAAAAAGCCCCAATCGTCATTTTCACGATCGGGGCTTTTTTGCGGAAAAGACTACTATGCTGTCTACACTAGCCCTTTTCCGGAATAGTTTTTCCGGAAAAGGACTTTTGCCCGAACAGGAGCAGCATAGTTTTTCCGGAAAAGCACTGACAATTTTACAGTAGATCGTCATTGCTTTTCCGGAAAAGCAAGCAGCCAGTGTAGACAGCTTTCAAGTTATTTCGGAAAAGCGGCTGCTTTTCCGGAATAAGTGGCCCAGTGTAGACACAGCCGATGTGTGCATGGAGCCCTGGCCTTGGGAAAATCAGCCCCCAAGCATCCTTGTTTAAGCCTCCCCACCAGGGTGGTACGTGGCTCCCAGGGACGCCGGTGGGGTTAGACACATTGGCTTTGCTGCATCGCCTCTCCGCCCAGCTGTGAGCTGGACACAAAGCCGGATTGGCCAATGGGAAGTGTTTCTCTCTGCAGGTGGCGGCTCCAGGATCATCCTGGCTATGCTTGTCCTTCACTTGTTGCTACGTCCCTGTGCAAGCTCTCGTACGCTCCTCGCTGGTGACACTCAGGAAGGCATGTTCAGACTGCACAGGGGCCCCCCTCAGCCCCTCCCCACCGCACATAGAGGGAGTTCAGCCCTCATCGGGGCCCATTCCTTATCTGAGACGAGGCGAGTGATAATTCTCCAGCACTCGGCCTCCAGCGGAGCCGGCTCCCCGCACAGAGCGGAGCCAGCACCCAGAGCACGGATCCCACCAGACAGAGTGCAGAGGTGGCAGCCTCGTCCTGTCGAAGAAAGGGCCTCTGGCGAAGGTAAGAACATCTGAATGGCCAGACGGGGTCAGAGCCAGGGTCCATCTAGCCCAGGGTCCTGTCTTTTGCAGTGGCCAATGCCTGGTGCTGCAGGGGAATGGACACAAGAGGGTGGGAAGAGGGGATGTTAGAAGCTACTGTGTTCATAGTCATGAGCAATGGGTGATGAGACTGTCCCCCAAGGCCACCAGTAAGGAGTCCAGCACCTCTGACTGCTCTTCCAGGAACACATCTAAACCCAGCTTGGGTTCCTCGGTCTGTGGGTGGCCCCGTTACAGAGGCCACCAACCCTTTGGGAACTGTGCTGAGGCCTGACTTCAAACCACAGGCACCACACGAGTCAAAATGCCAAATGGCGCATGGGCAGGTGAGCTGAGATCTGTTTGATGTGGGAGCCAGGACTGGGGGCCGGCCGGAATTCAACGCGTCTCAGTTCGTTTACAAAGTACTTCTGGTTTAGCCTCCCGGCTGCTCCCACGTGAAAAGGAAAATAAAGGCGACTCTGACTCTCGCTCTCTGCTGCTCACTCTTGTTGACCTGCTGCCCAGGAGAGGGTTTCTCAGAGCATTCAGCCGGTCTGCCGGAAGAGGCCGTGTTCACAGGACAAAGGCCGCAGGAATATCACTTTCTTTCAACAATACCAAATGGAGCAACGTGACGAATGCTCATTCCCCACAGGCAGAAGGAACAGAGGCAGCCAGTGAACGTCTTCCAAATCAGTCAGATTCATAGGACTGTTGGGCTGGAAGAGACCTCTAGGAGTCACCTCCTCCAGCCCCCTGCCGAGGCAGAAACTAAACGAATTCTTTGCATTGGTCTTCCCAGCTGATATGAGAGAGATTTCCAAACCTGAGCTATTCTTTCTAAGTGACAAATCTGAGGAATCGTTCCCAGATTGAGGTCTCATTAGAGGAACTTTTGGAACAAATTGATAAACAAAACAGTAACAAGTGACAGGGACCCGGTGGCATTCACCCGAAAGAACTCAAATGTGAAACTGCAGAACTATTAATTGTGGTTTGTAACCTATCCTGTAAATCATCTTCTGGACTCTCTGAAATATAGAGTAGATAGCTGTTCCTTTCTCCACCTTTTCCCCCTGCAGGCCCAATAAGATCATAGCTGTCCCAGTCCCCATCTCTGGCTCCTTGCTGCCCCCCTGTGGTCATTCTACAGTGTAACTGTCCCTCTTGCTAAATCCCTCCCTTTGCATTTTGGGAGAAACAATGGAATTCCAGGCACATCCCATTGTCCTGGCACAACGGAATCCTGACCTTGCTTTTAGTTAGGAGAAGAGGAAGCTGTCTACCCAGTTTGGTGGTCCTAGCTCTTAGCTCCGTTTAGGAGGAGTTCTCCAACAAATGGACTCACAGCTGGACAGACAGACATGCGCATTTCTAAAATGTGTAGTAAGATGGAATCGCTCCCTTAGTCCTCTCATTTTCAAAAAGTCCCAGTATTTTTAATCTCTCCATACCCTTAATCCAGTGTTTCCCAAAGTGGGTTGTGGGCTCACTTTGAGAAAGCTGCTAACGGGATACAGTAATTCCTCACTTTACACATGCCTGCTTAACACGTTTCCGCGATAGCACGATTTTTTTTAGGGAACATTTTTCAAAAAAATGAGCAGCCTTAGTCTGGCCTCTCCCATGAGCAGTAGCAGATGGAGCCCCAGGGATCAGTAGGAGAAGCCCTTCTCCTGTTCTCTCCTCAGGCACCTGGAACCCTCCGTGGGGTCTCATAGCCCTTTCTGTGTGCATGGGATTCAATGGAAATTCTGCCATTAGCTCATAGCAGCGCAGGAATGGGCCACGCATGTTTCCATATTAACAAACAAGGCATTTTTGACAGGGCGATGAACATGATCATTCGGGGGTTGGGCTTGGAAGGATGCTGGCTTGAGCACTTGAGTGGTAAAAACAGGTTCTTGTCTCCTTTGTACTCACTTCCACACGGCGGGCGGGGTGGGGAGCGGGGGGGAGCCAAGGCAGGTTATGCTCATGCCCAGGTTCCCGAGTACAGCTCGGCCCTGGATCGGAACTTGATTCAGAAACCTTGTGTTCTGGGCAGCCGGCCTCTACCTCTCTGCTCAGCTGCAGTCTCCGTGGGATTCGGTTGCATGGCTCGTCGTGCGTTCCCCAAATAATCTAGATGGGTTGCTGTGTGGATTTAATTTCTTTCCAGTCCCGGCTGCGACTGCCCAAGTCATTCCTCTTGCTGAGGAGAATGGTCAGCCCGTTTCATCCAAGTATTTGCTAGGAAGAACACCTCCAAACTGGGGAGGGATTTGCCTCCGGCAGGATGCTTCCAAGAGCTTTTGTGTTGACGCTCTCCATTTCCCGCCCTCGAGAAGCGGCTGCTACCTCAGCACCTCCGCAGCAAGCTCATGTTTTCAGAGGTACCTGATAGGCATGTAAGCGGCTAGTCGACGACTATCGACCAAGCTTATTGGATAGTTGACTATTGACTCGACTAGTCACTTTCCCCTCCCCCCTTGCTGCTTCTATCAGAGAGAGGCAGCAGGGGTGGGAGCAGGAGCTGGTGCTGGGGGGTAGCCTGCTTAAAAAGCTGTTCTCCCCCCCCCACAGCACTATCTCCATGGGGGGGCAGGTGCAGCAGAGGCATTCCTGGCTTGTGCCTGGTCCCACCCGCTGCTCTTCAACCTTTTAAATGTATTCACAGCCGGGCGGCTCTTCATATAATTAAAAGGCAGAGCCGCAGCAGGGTTAGCTGAGCCTGCTGGGGCTCTGCAGTTTTCCCCACTTACCAACTAATCGACTAGTTGATGGAAATTCCATCGATTAGTCGGGTAGCTGATTAAACGCCATTTAACATCCCTCGTACATGATAAGCAGCGATAGTGATAAAACTGCCTTTGGGACCGTTGCTTGGCAGAGCGTTAATCAGCCTGCGAGTGGGGATGGGGGGTAATTTTTCTATTTCCATTTTCAAGTATCCTTTTTAAAGCCAAGCTTGAACTGAACCAAAAGATTGTTCGGGTAACAAAATTAAGCACTGGCACAATTATTTCTCCTATGCGAACAGCCTGGCAGTGCTGAGCACTGGAGTGAACTGAACTGAACAACAAAAAGCCTGAAATCAGTGAAAGCCCTTTGGGCAGCAGCTTTTTAGGGTTGTTATTTTTCTCCCTGAAGCCTGTTTCTGTGATTCGTGGCAAAGGAGCCCTTCTCCCTCTTGAGCAGCAATATCATCGTCACCTGCAGGCCCTGCTTCCTCTCCTGGCTTGCGGTCCCCTTCCAGTGGGTCTGTCTGTCTGCCTGTCTGTCTGAGGCCCTTGGTTCATATTGAAGAATGACAGACAGGAGAAAGTCTATAGTCAGTAATAACTATTTCATCGGCATCCATGCTGTCACTTTATAAAGCATCATTCACCACCAGAAAACCCCTTTCCGAGATGCTCACAATACATAAAAGCATATAAATAAAATATAAATGATGAAAACAAGACATGTTAATTACATACACTGGAACAGGCACATCTAAAAAGCTTGGCTGTCAGATCCAATCTGAAGTTTGTGGATGATTTAGTGGGATTTTTATGGCGTGTGGAAGCAAGTTGGAATGAAAAAGAAGTCCCATCTAGAGTCGAAAGGGCTAGTACAGTTCATGTCTGGGCAGTAGGGCCCCAAAAAGGTCCTGGTCTGACGATCTACAAGGGCAAAGGAGAACACGATGCTACCAGATTAGACTCCAGAACGAAAAGGACAAGCCACAGGTTCAATTAAAGCCGGGAATAAGTGCTTCTAATCTCAGTGCAGGAGGGCAGAAGGAGCTGGCGGGAACACGTTCGGGGGAGCTGGGAGCGGGGCGCAGCAGAGGAACGGAAAGGAAAGCGAACGGCAGCACGGCTGGCAATATCAGTGCATGAATCAACATCTCCAGAGAAGCTCAGCAAGTGGTGGTGAGAACCACAGGAATACGGAGGCGGCAGACGCAGAGGCTGGCTGGGTGATTGAGACAGGGCCCGGGAGCTGTGACTCAGTGAGAACGCCCAGACCTCACAACGGAGGCAGGGCAGGCTGAGAGATGCAGCGGGCCCCGAAATGAGAGCCTGACCCGGTGACGTCCCAGGGCGTTGGCTCAGCCATGCCGACTTGCACAGGCGTCGCACTCCTCAGTGTGGGAAGAAAAGGGGACAAGGCAGGAGACGCCAACCTGCTCCCGCAGGGGACTCCAAGGACGGCTTTGCTCTCTGACTCGGCAGAGCAGACACAAAGGCAGGTGCCGCATCCTACGAGCCCGAGGCGGTAGCTCCGTATATTGACACGCCAAAAATGTTGTTACGAGGCACTTAGCACTACTGTACACAATGTGCCTGACACAAACCCACAAAAGTAGGGGGCTGCACAGTTAAGCCCCATAGCCATACACACTTTCTGCTCTTCCTCTTGGGGACACACCCTATGACTCTCACGGCTCCCATTCCCTGTGTCGTGGGGTTCGATTTATTTTAGATCCAAGGGAAACCAGGACGCTCCAGGGAAACTTAACCACTTTCTTATGTATTGCTGGCTGTAAGCAGTTAATACAAGTTTACAAGCCTTAAAAACAATGACTATATAATTTAACCCTTAAAGACTATAAATTCTAAAGCAAATAATAGAAGATCGACTATAATACAATATTAAAGCCTAGTTCACTTAGGCTGTGTCTAGACTACATGCCTCTGTCGGCAGAGGTATGTAGATTAGACACATAGGCAAAGGCAAATGAAGCCGCAATTTAAATGATCACGGCTTCATTTACATTTACATGGCTGCCGCGCTGAGCCGACGAACAGCTGATCAGCTGTTTGTCGGCTCGCGCTCTAGTCTGGACGTTCCCCCTGTTGACATCAAAACCCTTTGTCGGCAGCCCCGTTATTCCTCGTGGGATGAGGTTTACCGGGGCTGCCGACAAAGGGCTTTGATGTCGACAGGGGGAACGTCCAGACTAGCACGCGAGCCGACAAACAGCTGATCAGCTGTTTGTCGGCTCAGCGCGGCAGCCATGTAAATTTAAATGAAGCCGCGATCATTTAAATCGCGGCTTCATTTGCCTTTGCCAAAAAACAAATCTACATGGCTCCGTCGATGGAGCCATGTAGTTTAGACGTACCCTTAGGGGCAGGGATTCACTCAAACACAGAGCCCTCAATGACTAGGGATGCTTTACTAATATTGCTAAGTTACTGCTATTACAAAGCGACGCGTTAGAACTCCAGTGTGGAGCAAAGCAGGTTGGAGTCACAGGGCTTGTGGCGTGCTTACGCCCCTTCTACTGCGGGAAGTCCTGTCCCCATTGTCCTCACTTCAAGGGCCACAGGGCACGTGGCTCCAGCTAGGGGAGGGCCGGGCATCCCCGAGGTCTGGGTCCCTGGTAAGACTTCATGTGCACGGGACCCACCAATGCCTTTGTGCCCCAGCTGTTTCCCGGGTGAGCGCGTATGGGCGTTCTTATCACTCTCATGAGCTGAGACTGAGGTCAAACTTATTTACCACTTAGTGGTTTCCCAGCTAAAGTGCATGGGTTAAAGCTGATAAGGGCCAGCTGGTGTTTCAGGTTCCAGGGCTGAAATATACGGCTGGGAATTTCCATCCTCAGCTCTCAGACTTGCGGACCCACTTACAGCTTATACTACACCCTGCAACCTTAACTCTCCCCCCTTCACCCTTTTGCACATGCCCCATTACCCACTTGTTTCTCTCCCAACACTCCGAGTTGTGGGTGTCTGGTGTAGCCTTTGGCTTTGGGGGAAGAGTCAGTTTTGTAAACGGTTGTGTGAAGAAGGGTTATTAAAAGGGGTGATAGAGAGCTGGAGTTCCCAGAAGGGCAGAGTTAAGGTTAGTAAGTGTAGTTGGCACAAGTGTGGCATGCAGTCAGTGGTGTTCAGTTGTACAGTGTATGTTGGTGAGTAGAGCCTCTGTACTCCTAGGTGGCTTTTCCTTCATTTTACGTTCATTTCGCAATGAACTTTTCTGTGTATTAATCTCCTAGGTTTTCTTAAAACTTAATTGTGGGGGTGAACCAGTATGGAGCAGAAGTGCAGCTGATGAGTGAATATTTTATCTGCCAGCTGCCGTAACGGTTCTCTGCTCTCAGAGCAAATCTGACCAAAAAACCTTGTGTCTCGGGGGAATGTCCAATATGCGCCCTGCCCCAACTGGGTGGGCGTGCCCCTTTCCTCACCAATCAGGCCTCCAAAAGCCCCCCTCCAAGCAGCCTATCCGATCCGTGGGCATCCCTCCCAATCAATCGGTTTGTGCACACCCACCTCTATCCCTCCCCATCAGTCAGAATTGGGTGCACGGCCTGTCACATTTCAGTTGTAACATGAACAACTAAGCATGATCCTGAATGCAGCTTTGCGTAGTTAGACGGTGTTTGGAAACAGCTCTCCGCCAACAACGGAAAGGAAACGTTCCACCCAGAGCCCAGGTCTAAATGCTATCTAATAAAAGTGTATGGAAAGGTACCTACCAAAAAGAGCACAGAAAATAAGCAAGCATAACCACTAACACAGATAACCCTCCCACTTCCAGCAAAATCAGGAACGTCTCCTTTTCAGGCCAATTTTAGAATCCAACCATAACCTGGGAGTCGCTCCCCGGCACTTCCCTGTTAAGTAAATGACACCTTGATTGGGTCCTTGCAGAGCACACATGCTACCACTTGCCAGTGGCGGAGAAGAAATTGAAAAAGAAATCTAGTGGCTCCTCTAGAAAAACACAATACAGGCCGAATGCTAGAAATACGCTGTCCCAGATTCAGCAATTTATAATTAATTCAAGAGATCATAAAAGAATGAACTGCTCTTTGGAATTAAAAGCAGCTTTCCTGTCTAGATGGAATAAAAACCAAAATGACTGAAGCTGGCATAATGCGAGATTTTGGTTATTACCGCCAGTAAATTCATGTCGGTATTGGGGCAGTATCTCCCCAGATCAGAACTCAATGAGTAAGTTAAAGGGAAGTGAAATTTCAGCTTTAACAATGCTATTAATATTAGAGCAATAGTTTTATTTCTAACATGCACCCTGTTGTGCATTTCAAGGCCTATGTACGTATTTAATAACACGCCCATGTGTTTGCTGTAAACTGTGGGTAAATATATCTGCATATGCAAATAAGAAAGGTAGATGCACACTCTATCAGCATCACTGAGATGGTACTGTTGTCTAGTTACTGTTTACCAGCCAGTTTTTCCTAGTGCTCTAAAATCCACAAGCATGCTTGCATTGCCTTGACATTTGGGGTGCCTCATCAGGACTGGGGATATAGCGAGTGGTCTGGGTTTGGGAACATTTCAACAAGAGGTTTGAAAATACAGCCCTCATCCAGTATTGTTATGTTCCCAGTGCCGCCCCCCCAAAACCATAACCGCTCGTGCAGGAAGGCTGCAATGCAACACGATGGAATTCCTTAGAATTCAGAGCAATATCACACAAGAACCCAAAAGCAAGGGAGACAGAGCAGGCTGCTCCCAGAGGCAGCGGAGCCCAACTCACCCCACCTCACCCTGGGCGCAGAGTTCTAACTCTGATCTCCGCTCCCCTACCCAGTCCAGGGTCTGCAAGAAGGACCCAGAAATCCCCTGAGACTGTAAAGTGGCAGAACACAGTGGTAGCCTGGTTTTCAATACACCATAAACACCACGTGGTATCACAACGGTACTGATCTTACTGCATTCTTGTGCCAGCAATGGAGGCTCAAATTATGGTTCTGATCCTCCCCAGGCCGATAGCAGCCAGCTGATTGATCTCAGCTGGGCGGGGCCAGTAGGTACCTTAACTCTGCATTTCCTGGCTTCCAGCAGTTTAAGGTTCCCCCATTTTCCATGTTCTGGAAGAGCACGAGGCAGCGCTGGACTCTCTCAGCCCTACGTTAAAGAAATGGTTTGGGCGGATAATAAATATTGATGTCAACAACCGCGGCAGGTGTTCAACACCGCTGAGGCGCTCAAAAGTGGATGACCAAACTAGCAGGCAACTTTCAGAAATGCGGGGCCTCGCGACTGATACTTGCAGGTTTTTCAGGCACCAACATGCAGATGCAATTATTTGTGGGCACAAAAGCAGCGGGCGTCACTGTGACTATCGGCATGTGCCGGACGTGGGGATAAACATGCGATGGAAGGAGGGTTAGAGCTCACTGGTGTGGTGCCAGACAGCCCCTGTCTCAGCCACTGGAGGTGACTTTGACAAACTAGCCACTCCCTCAGTTTGCCAAAGATCACCCAGCAGCCAACAGTCCCTCCCCGGGCAGGTCTATCCAGAGCCACGTAGCTCGAAATAAGTGATGCAATTCAAGGTAGGCAAATGGTATCACTTATTTCAAGGCAGTCTATTTTGAAATTTGGCGCTGTCTACACAACACCAAATTTTGAAATTGAACACTATTTCCACAAGACCTTTAATCCTCGAGGAACGAGGTTTACCAGGACATCAGGATAGCAAGCCTGTTATTTCAAGTATATTTCAAAATAATAGGCTTGTTGCTCAGAGGTGGAAAATGCTATTTTGGGATACCGGACATATCTAGAAATAGCACCACTGTCTAGACCAGTGTTTCTCAACCTTTTTTTTATAAAGTTCCCTTTAAAAAAAATTATAAGTACCCCAAGTATCTACGGTTTTCAGACTCACAATTTTTTTCTACCATCGCAACACATTTGTTTAAACAACTTAAGTGTAGCTGCGTAGGTGATGAAATTTTTGGGTGCAAAAAGTACAAAACTAATAAAGAGCTGTAAAACTTAGAACAAAAATTCAGTTTTCTCCAAATTTCAGTTGTGTTGACATAACCCGCAGACATCTCTCGAGTACCCCTAAGGGTACTTGTACCACTGCTTGAGACACACTGGTCTAGACGCACCTCTAGCGAACAGCCCAAATGAACTGGTGGCTTGCCTCCGAAGGCCTTTCCTCTGCTGTTAGCTGCACTGCCAAAAGAAACCGCGACAGAAGAGGACTGAGAGATGGCCGGAGCACACACAGGCTGCACACTCTGTCTGAGCCTGAGGAGAGTCCATCCCGGAGGCGGGCAGGCAAAGGCTCAGGAAGCGGCAATCGGTCCAGCCCTCCATGAAGGCTGGCGGAGTTAAGGGAGGAAGTGGTTCAGGCACAGGCCTGGTATCCAGGGAACCTGCCTTCTAACCCCAGCTCTTCTTTTGTGTCCTGTGTGGCCATGGGAAAGTCCCAATGTGCCCCATTTTCCCAGGTCTCACTCATATGAGCCGTCAGCTCTCGTCATCCTTTGTTGTTAAAGAGCAAAGCAAGGCAGACTCCTCAGCTCGATGTACAGACGTGGGAACGAAGGGACAGAAATGTGAACGGCCTGGTCTCAAGTCAGAGCCAGGAGCAGTGGTGAGCAACCTGCAGCCCGTTGGGGCTCTATGCGTGGCCCACAAGACATTTTGTTATGGTTGTCCATGTGCAGGGTTGCCGCATTCCGTTGGTTTTCGTCCACGTCTTTTTCTCCTACCAGTATCACTACAGTGACATGCATGTAAAGCAAGGACACGTGAAGTGAGGTCCATGCTGATCACACACAATCGCTGACTGAGAGCCGGGCGCTCCCTCGACATCCAATCAAAGCGCTGCTATGGTTCAGTTGGCACAGCCTGCAAATCCTAGGCACACAAATGCAGCGAGCAAAACTTCCCTAACTCAGGAAACCGTCTTGATTGCAACCGTCTTGTGGTCCCCCTGAGCCGAAGGGCCCCTCATGTGACTCACTCACTAGCCTAGCTTGCCCATCACTGGCCAGGAGAAAGCCCCTCTCCGGAGTCACAGTGGTGACCGTGTATTACCATGTCTGAAATGTGTGAAAAATGGAATGTTCTTGTACTCCGGACAGCACTCTGCTGGGTGACCTTTCCCCAGGAGCTGGGTGGCTGGTGGGCGTGGTTTGAAAGAGGCAGGGGAACGGAAAATGAAAGTGTTCTTATCTTACTGCTGTCTGGGCTGGAAGAAGATATAGACAAGGGCGTGGAACAGATTTGGCTGCACTTAACTACTGTTGAATTTAAAGATTTTGCCTCGTCCATAGAGATACTCCGGCTACTATAAAATACGGTGTGCTTTTTACACTAGCAGGCTCTGGCCCGTAGAGCTGACTGTTTATGCTAGGAGCTGCACACAAGCATGGCAGCACAAAGCTAGTCCATCTGCAGCCCTTGCTGCCTCCATTTTCACTTCTGACAAATAATGGTCTGAAAACCAACTGAACAACCAACCACTTCAGATGGTACCAAATCTTCCAAGCCCTGCGTAGTTACATCAGCCTCGTTTTTACACGATATCAGTCGACAATGGAGGATCACACTGCTCCAGCAAAATTTCAGCCAGCGTTTCATTTCAAATACGTCTTCTTTGAAATATAGGAAGAGAAGCCAAGTAAAATCCCATGGAATGTCGAAGGACATAGGGCATAGGCCTAAAATTGCAGTGGATGGGCCACTTGCACAGAAAAACCCAGGAATTTGTGCCTGTTAAGTGTATTTTGAAACACGGCCCTAACGATGGCATCTCTAGGGTCTGCCACATGTGTTAGGGTCTCCACCCTGCCCTGGGCAGTGCAGGCTAAATGAGGACAATTAACCTGACAGGCGGCACTGGCCTGGCGCAGAGCCAGGCATTGAAAGGCTGACAGATGAGGGAGCTCGGCTGAGAAGGAACAGGCAGGGCTGGAATAAAGCCAGGAACTTGGCAGCAGAAAAGGGCTGCAGGGAAGTCACCTGAAGTTAGTTCCCTGGGAGGAGGCTGCCCAGAGGCACACCAAGGAGACAGCACCAGGGGCCAGGAGCAAGCAGACCATAGTTGCTAGAGATAAGGTCTTTAGACTGGAGCCTGACTAGTGGGCTGGTGAGCCAAGGTTCCCCTGCTACTCACGGGAGAGTGATACGGGCCTGGCCTTGGGCTGGAAAACTCTCCGGGGCAGCGTGGGCACAGCTGAGCCAGTGTGACTGACACCCTGGAAAGAGAGGGCTGGCGAGTGACCTGGCTGGAGGCTTGAAGAGAAAGCGTCCAAGTCTCAGAGCGGGGGAGAGGGAGGGCGGTCCGGTGTGAGCAACGGTTGGGAGGGAGCATAGACGTGGGCAGGCCATGAGGAGGCTCCGTCCCAGAGGTGAGCGGAGAAGCCCGTGACACCCCCATAGATAACCTCCTCCGTTTCGTGCAGGTGTGTCTGAGAAAGGGGGTCGCTTGTAGCCTAACTGCTTGGCAGCCAAGATAGCAACAGACACGCAAATGCTCGGGGGAGATGGCACAGTGTGGTGCCCAGCAGCCAGCACTGGGGAGAGAGGCCTGCTAGAAATGAGCAGCTTCTCCCAGCATCTTCCATGTCTTCTGACTCCCCACGCCCTCTCTTCTAGAGAAGGTCGTTGAGCTGGGAAGCGCCCAGCAGCAAGAAAGGAGCACTCCTATGGCGCTGCCAGCTTCAACTGCCACCGAACTGCTGCCAGCACGCGGTAATCCTGGGATCCTGGTTTCAGAAGCAAAAACAAACAAACAAACAAACAAACAAACAAAATCCCGCCTTGGCTCTAACTGCTGACCAATATTTAACTGTTCTCCTCCGAGCGTTAGCTCAGCACACATGTTCAGCACAGCTGGGAGCATTGCTCGCCACCGGTCAGTCTGAACGCTATGAACGCTGGGTCTGTAAGACCCACCAGGGAGCTTGGCCCTGGGCAGATGCTGCTGCAGATGCCGCCTGAACTCCGGCACTCACAGTGATGAATGGCACGAGGCAGCTCTTCAAGAAGAGAGGCACAAAATGGCGGATCGGAATCTTCCCCACATAAATCCCAGAGCATCCCAGCAGCAATCAAACTCCTCCCTGCCCAGAGTGAGAGAAAAGCTGGCTCTCCCAGGAGGCCAGTCGTGGGGGCAAGAGCTCCCCTGCCGAAAGGATCCACCTCCGGCTCGTTCTGTCAGAGGGCGCTGCACTTTTCACCTCACCTCTCTCATCAGCACAGGACTCCGTGGCCTCCCTAGACTGCAAGGGATGGTCGTTGTGTTCTGTGTCTGGACAGCGGGGGCCTGGTTCCTGACAATGGCTCTTATCATAATAAATAATAATACAATGCCACAGCCAGCAGCTTCTTCATGGGAGCGAGGCCTGTGCTGAAGGCTCCGTGTGAGTCAGAAATCAGAAACGATCCACTCGCTGGAGCTTGCTGGGCATTTCCGTCCCCTCCAGCAGTCCGCCCAGACTGAGCCCCTCTCGGGCCTTTTATACGCTGGTTCCAACTGGAGCATGCCCAGCAGGGTGGAAGGGGCGTGGCTTCCTGTGCTAACAAAGATGGGTTAACCCCAGGTGTGCCAGCACGGGTCTGATATACCCCGTCACAGGAAGTAACTTGGGCTGTTGGTCTTAGCTCTGTGGGACTGGTTTTATCAGAACGGAATTGCTTTGAGTTCCTGCTTGCTAGTGGGACTTTGTGGGTGTTTATGAATGGGGAGGGTTAGTTTCCCAGGAAGATTTATGTGCGGATATTAAAGGAGCACCGGGCTTTCTGACAGCCTCGCACTAAGCTCCAGGGGTGGATTTTAAAACACTGTCTCCAATGGAAGTAGCATTGGGCCGGAAACTTTCGGAAAGCTGCAGGTACAATGCCCAGGTACCGATGTCCAGAGGTGTCAGGCCTTTCCTCCATGGGGAAAGGAGAGGAAACGGGCTGGGCAGATGGGGGAGCGTTGCCCGGGGTGGGACATGGGGAGAGGAGATCTGCAGCAGTATTGTCTCTCTGGGAAGGTGGTAGGACCCTGGGCTAGGTGGGCTGGGAGGTGCCAGAGAGAATCGAGCAGGGAAGGGACCGTGGTGCTGAGCGGGCACATCCGAATGCACTGGAAGAAGTGTGTGCGTCAATTCACCGAATGCAAGAGGCTGCAACATGGCAGCAGCGGTGCAAAGAGGGAGCAATTCAGAGCACCGTCGCCTTGTGCCGAGGACACATTCCTGGCAGGGGGAAACCTGAGCTCAAGTCACTACTCCCGGGAATGTCTAAGTGCAACAGCTTGAGTAGAGGAGAGGGAGAGCAGCCCACCCCAGAGAAATCTCTCGCCTGGGGGTTAGGGTGCTCACGGGTGGAGGGGGGGGGAAGAGCTGACATCAAGTGCATGCTCCAAGGGGATTTAAACCAGGGTGTGTCACATCCCAGGAAGGTCTCCTGGCTGCTAAGCTAGAGCCACAAAAGGGGGTACTCACTTTCCCTTTCACTCTCTTTTCTGAAGCTGGCCCTGAAAATCCTTGGCCCAGGGCAATCTAATCGGGATAATTTTGGAGGGTAATTTTGCATTCGCCGAAATGACATTTCTTCCTGCAAACAAACTATTCGTCTGAAAAACATCCCCCTGCTCTCGTCACCTCTGCCACTGAATTTTTTGAACCCCAGAGAAATCTTTCTTCAGTAGCGCCGAGTCTATGGGAGCTGGCCCCTCCTTCGTCAGCTGCAGATCAAGCTGTGTTCTGCCTGCAGCAGGTTCACCACAAGCTCCTCGGAGCCTTTCTGAGAGTGAAAAGCATCAGTAGAGTTCTTCTGACCAGTCACTCTGCGGGAAATTATTCCACCTTGCTCTTTGAATTTGACATTACAGCTGAATTCATCTTGTTAAGAGTTTGTCTCACACACACACACACACACACACTCTCTTTACAGAGTGCAGTATTAGTGGAAATAAAATCACTACCAAATGGCTGGTTGCTGGCCAGTGAGTGGCATCACTGATTGTACTTAGTTGTCTGATTAGCCTAATGCACATAGTAAGGAGCACAGGGTCCTTTGCTTCTGTCACTTACACGTTCTTCACACTTTTCTGCTGCTTTTGAACTCAGGAAAATGACGAACCAGGACATTTTACCCCAGGGGCATGTTTGGCCAGGGGCGGCAAAGCAAACGCCTGCTGTTGTGATCAAGAGCCGGACTTTCATGGACACTCAAAAACAATAAGATCTGTTCAAAATATCTGCCGAGGGTGAGTGCGCGCACACACACAGAACAACACGGAATTTGTGCAGATCTTCTCTCTCTTTGCCTCCAGCTGTCGACTTTCTTGACTACTTTTAGTCTTGTTAGCGCTATGGAGACGGCTCCATTGTGGGAGACAGCTGGAGTCTCTTCAGCCTCATGCATCGCCGCCAGGGCTGTGAGCGAAGGTCCCTCTGCAAAGCAGCGTTCTGGCCTAGCTGGCAGTCCAGGCACATTAGAGCATTTCGAAGGCTGTGGTGGGCTGCAAGCTGTGCTGTAATCAACGGGCAACATCTCCGAGCAGTGTTCAGAGCAGAACGTCTCTGCAACTTGAAGGTCTGTGTGGTGGTGGGCAAGCAGAAGCCAGGCCTGGAATAACGGCATTCATGAAACAGAAGAGGCAGGTCTGTACATCACTGGAGAGATCTCAGGAGCAGTTTTCCCTGCTGCTGGTTTTTGTGTGCACACTGCCTCCCTGTACCCAAGCAGAACCAAGAGCAACCCCAGACCCCAGAAACACCTACATTGGGTTCTGGACACCACATTTCAAGAAAAACATGAAGAAAATGGAGAGAGTCCAGAAAAGGGCAACAAAAATGATGAAAGGTCTAGAAAACATGACCTAGGAGGGAAGACTGAAATAATTGGGCTTGTTAATTTAGAAAAGAGCAGACTGAGAGGGGACATGACAGCGATTTTCAAGTATCTAAAAGGGTGTCACAATGAGGAGGGAGAAAAATTGTTCTCCTTGGCCTCTGAGGACAGGACAAGAAGCAATGGGCTAAAATTGCAGCAAGGGAGGTTTAGGTTGGACATTAGGAAAAAGTTCCTAACAGTCAGGGTGGTCAAACGCTGGAATAAGTTGCCTAGGGAGGTTGTGGAATCTCCATCTCTGGAGATATTTAAGAGCAGGTTAGATAGATACCTATCTAGACGGTTCTGGGTCCTGCCATGAGGGCAGGAAACTGGACTTGATGACCTCTCGAGGTCCCTTCCACTTCTAGTGTTTTAGGATTCTATTATTCTAAATCATTCTCTAACCCAAGGTCTTTTCAGATGAGAGGAGCTGCTCTCTTGCAGGGCTTGGGGAGCATGTGTACACCCCAAAGTGGTCAGTTGAGGTAGGGCCAGCTAAGTCTGACCTCAGCTAGGCTCCTTTACCCCATCAAGACAAGCCTTCTTCCAGCCAGCACAGCAATGCAGATGCATCACCATGGTACCCACCTGCAAGAAATGGGGGTGAGAGCTTTTGAGTTACTGTGGAAGAAGGCCTCAGTGGGGCATGCAGGGAGAGGTCAGTCCTCCTCCTCCACCAGGAAGCTCTCCCGCAGGGCTTCCCGGATCCGGACGGCCCCCCGCTGGGCTTCCCGGATGGCGGCGGTGCAGGGCTGACCGTAGTGGCCAACCATGCGCTCAGCCTCAGCCATCGAGGCTGGCAGGAAAGCCTCCCCCTTCCGCTCACACAAATTGTGGAGCACACAACATGCTGCCACCACGGGAGGGATGTTGTGCTCGGCCAAGTCCAGACGGGTGAGGAGGCATCGAAAGCGGGCTTTCAGTCGCCTGAAGGCCCCCTCCACCACGATGCGGGCCCTGGTCAGCCTTGCATTGAAGGCCTGGTGGGAGGGATTGAGGTGCCCCGTGTAGGGCTTCATCAGCCACGGCTGCAGTGGGTAGGCGGCATCCCCCACCAGGCACACGGGCATGTCCACGTCCCCGACCCTGATGTGGCGGTCGGGGAAGAAGGTCCCGTCCTGCAGCCGCTGGCACACGGAGGAGTTGCGGTACACCCGGGCGTCGTGTGCTTTGCCGGACCAGCCCACATTAATGTCCGTGAACTGTCCCCGGTAGTCACACACGGCCTGCAGGAGGATGGAGAAGTACCCCTTGTGGTTCACATAATGGGACGCCTGGTGTTTCGGGGCACGGATGGGGATGTGCATCCCGTCGATGGCCCCCCCGCAGTTGGGGAAGCCGAGGGCGCCGAATCCCCGGATGACGGCGTCCGGGTCGGTGAGGCAGACCACCCTGCGGAGCAGCACCCGGTTGATGGCCTTGACCACCTGCGGAGAGAGACACAGCAAAGCGCCAATCAGTGGGGCGCCCGGGTGGCTGGGAGCCTTCGTGCCCTGGCAGTGCCCCGTGCTCCACTCCCAGAAGCAACCCCCCTGGCGGCGTGTAGTACGGCCGGGACAGACCGACCCCTCCGGTGTGGGGCGCTTTCGCCTCCTCCCACCCCCCCTTTGTCCCTGGGGTGGCCCATCCCCTCCTTGCAGCCTCCCTCCCCCCCAAGCGCAGTGGCTGACGAGTGCCATACCTGCATGAGCACCGCTCCAACGATGGATCTCCCCACGCCGAACTGGTTCCCGACGGATCGGTAGCTGTCCGGCGTGGAGAGCTTCCAGAGGGCGATGGCCACCTGCTTCTGGAGGGGGATGGCGGGCCTCATGCGAGTGTCCGTTCTGCGCAGGGCAGGGGCGAGCCACTCGCAGAGCTCCAGGAAGGTGTCCCTCCTCATCCTGAAGTTCTGGGTCCACTGTCGGTCCTCCCAGCACTCCAGGACGATGCGGTCCCACCAGTTGGTGCTGGTGTCCAGACGCCAGATGCGGCGGGGCACGCCGGTGCCGGGGCGCTGCCGCGGCTCCTCCATGGTCCCCAGGGCGGCCAGGTGGAGAGGCAGGGGGCTGACATGCACCAGGAGGTGCCAGGTAGCCTCGAGCTATTGCTGGCAGGCTTGCAGCAGCAAGTCCAGAAAGTGCACCAGAAGGTGCAGGGCGAGCTCTGGCTCCATGATGCCACCTGCGGCGGCGTCCCCGAAGGGAAGCACTGACACAGACGGGCACAGAGACCAACGCTTTGCTGTCCCTCGGCGAGGTTGGCAAGGAAGCAGGAAAAGCTGAGAACCGGCTGTCCAGGGGGGTCCCTTTAAGCACAAGCCTCAGATAGCCTCAGACAGCAGCCACACAAAGCAACTACTGACCTGATGCCCTGCCGGAACTGGTTTCAGCCGCCCTTAAATGCCCCCCTGCGTCCAATCAGTGTGGACACGCTAGTTCGAACTAGCAAAACGCTAATTCGAACTAGTTTTTAGTTCTAGATGCGTTAGTTCAAATTAGCTTAGTTCGAATTAACTAATTCGAACTAAGTTAGTTTGAATTAGCGCTTTAGTGTAGATGTACCCTTACAGGCTGGGGACCGACTGGCTAATCAGCAGTTCTGCAGAAAAGGACCTGGGGATTCCAGCGGAGAACAAGCTAGATATGAGTCAACAGGGCACCCTTGTAGCCAAGAAGGCTAATGGCATATTAGGGTGCATTAGAAGGAGCATTGCCAGCAGATCTAGAGAAGTGATTATTCCTCTTTATTCGGCTCTGATGAGGCCACATTTGGAGTATTGCGTCCAATTCTGGGTTCCCCACTGCAGAAAGGATGTGGACGCATTGGAGAGGATCCAGCAGAGAGCGACCAAAATGGTGAGGGGACTGGGGCGCATGATCTATGAGGCGAGGCTGAGGGATTTGGGCTCAGAAGAGAAGAGTGAGGGGGGATTTGAGAGCAGCCTTCAACTTCCTGAAGGGGGTTCCAAAGAGGCTGGAGAGAGGCTGTTCTCAGTGGGGTCAGATGGCAGAACAAGGAGCAATGGTCTCAAGTTGCAGTGGGGGAGGTCCAGGTTGGATAGTAGGAAAAACAGTTTCCCTAGGCGGGTGGGGAAGCGCTGGGCTGGGTTCCCTGGGGAGGACGTCTTGTCACGGCCCGGGGTTTGGAACCCGTGGGAGGCACATGGCAGGGCCGGGCGGGCTCTGGGGCTGAGTGCGGCCCCCGGAACCGGCTCGTGCGGCGAGGAGAGGAGAGGAGGGGGAAGGGCACTGGGGGGAGGTGTCAGTGGGAGGGGGGCAGGGTGATGCTGGGAGAGGAGAGGAGGGGGAAGGGCACTGGGGGGAGGTGTCAGTGGGAGGGGGGCAGGGTGATGCTGGGAGAGGAGAGGAGGGGGAAGGGCACTGGGGGGAGGTGTCAGTGGGAGGGGGTCAGGGTGATGCTGGGAGAGGAGAGGGGGGAAGGGCACTGGGGGGAGGTGTCAGTGGGAGGGGGTCAGGGTGATGCTGGGAGAGGAGAGGAGGGGGAAGGGCACTGGGGGGAGGTGTCAGTGGGAGGGGGGCAGGGTGATGCTGGGAGAGGAGAGGAGGGGGAAGGGCACTGGGGGGAGGTGTCAGTGGGAGGGGCAGAGGGTAATGCTGGGAGAGGAGAGGAGGGGGAAGGGAACTGGGGGCTGGAGGGGAGGTGTCAGTGGGAGGGGGTCAGGGTGATGCTGGGAGAGGAGAGGAGGGGGAAGGGCACTGGGGGGAGGTGTCAGTGGGAGGGGGGCAGGGTGATGCTGGGAGAGGAGAGGAGGGGGAAGGGCACTGGGGGGAGGTGTCAGTGGGAGGGGCAGAGGGTAATGCTGGGAGAGGAGAGGAGGGGGAAGGGAACTGGGGGCTGGAGGGGAGGTGTCAGTGGGAGGGGGCAGGGTGATGCTGGGAGGGGAGGGGGAAGGGCACTGGAGCGGGAGGTGCTGGGAGGAGGCTTGACAGAAGGGGATGGGCATGAGGAAGGTCAGGATGGAGCAAATCGTGTGTGAGTACACAGGGGGCAGGAGGGGAATGGGGCAGAGACTGGTGAGGGGGTGGGTATTAGGGGAAAAGAGGGCAAAGGGAGGCACCAGGAGGGTGCAGGGTAAGGGAAGGTGCAGGTGCCAGGGGATTCTGGGGTGAGGAGGAGGGGAGAGCTGGCCACCAGAAGCAGACCTGGACGGGGGAATCAGGGCAGGCTGGGGAGATTGGGGGGCTGGTGGAAGCAGGGCTGCCGGGGGGTGTTTGGTTGGGGGTAGGGAGCTGGCTGGGGAAGATGTGGGCTGGGTGGGAGAAGCGGCCGCTGGAAGGAGGGCTGGACGCAGGCAGCAGGGCTGGCCAAGGGAGATTGGGAGGAGAAGCGGGGGAGACCTGGCTGCCCAGGAGGGGGTTGAGGGAAGTGGAGCAAACTGAGCAGGGGGGAGGAATGAATCAGCCTGCAGGGAGGTACTGACCCAACCCCGTTCCCCCCCACCAAAGCACGAGTTAGTCCTGCACAGGGATTCTACTGTCCCCCCCCCACACACACACCCTCCTCAAGTAGTTGCGAACTATCTGGCTGGTAGACACACTCATTTACCAGCCAGGCAGTTCGAAACTACAAACGGATACATCTAGTAATAATACAACTTACCTCCTGAGAAAATACTAGACGTGTTATAAGTCTGGTATTTTCTCAGTTTGTTTTTCATGTGTTTATATTTTTGGGCTGCAAAAAGCAGAACTGAAAAAAAAGGGTTCCAATTAAAGTAAAAAGTTTGGGAAACCCTGGTCTAACCGGCTTTCTGTCTGTCTTACAGCCCATTTATCCAATCCATAGTCTTTAACTTGCTGGCAAGAATATTGTGGGTGACCATATCAAAAGCTTTGCTAAAGCTGGCACTGGGAGATTTGGGAGGAGCAGACACAACTTATTTGAATATTCATCATTTGATTAATGAATATGCAAATGAACATTACTGGTCCTCCAAAAGTTAGTGAACGGATTTACTGGTCCCCGTGTCAAAAAGTTTGGGAACCCCTGCTCTAGAAGTTCATGTACAAAGCACAGGAGATTCCCGGGTTCGGTTCTGTCTGCCCATGTCGTACCAGATGGTGAGTAATGCACAGGGATTGCACAATAGCACCTGCCTGGCTTTGGATTGCTCCATGATCCTTTTGTAGTTTGCAGGATGGAAACAGTAATGTCCTCAGAGTCTAGTGGCTTTGGAGTTACGCCCTGGGGGGAATAAGGACTTGCTCCTGACTCCCTTAATGCTGATAGATTAGTGACCATGTTTTGACTCCGATCATCTGCCGAAGACTCATGCTCCCATTCTGTGTGGCTCTGGCGCAGCACAGGCCGACTCTGCACCCTGCAATGGAGACACTCCAAGCCCTGATTTGCTCAGACAGGCATTTTGTTTTCCTTTTACAATTCAATTCCTGATGCAGGTTTTTAGGGAACAAACAGTCCTGTGGTAGACCAAATATAAACAGTTCATAATTATCTTGAGAACAAACTGTTTATTGCTCCAGTTGTAAACATGCAGCACATAGCTATTTAGTCCTACCACTATAATTAATAGCAATTTAGGTCACCCTTGCCAAAGGTTAGTGCCTTCTCAGAATATTGGGCACAAACTCTGAATTCTTGGACTTTTGGTATTTGTGTTGCTAGCTGCGCACTCAAAATCAGACAATTTATTAGTTCATCTCTTTAGAAGTAAAAAGGAAAAACAGAGAAAATATAGCACACATCCTACTTCTTGTCTGTGTGCATGTGTGTGTGAGAGAGAGTGAGTGAAAATTGGATCTAGGATTTTCTGACAAAACATTTCTTGTCAGATGTGCCTAAGAGGCTAAGAGCTTATTTAATTGAACTGAATAAGAGAGAATTTGCAAAGTACATTTCCTCCCGGCTGTCTCGCAAATATAAACCCGCCCCTCCCTCCCACTGTAAGAGTAGATGTCATAAGTGAAATTGTATGCTAATTTTTTCCTATCAAAATATTTTCAAGTCGGGTGGTATATTTAAACAAGGAAACTGCCTCTCTTTGTTGGTTGCAAGTGCCCGACATCTCTCCGTGGTTTTGGATCACCTAGAATCTTATCTATTCCGGTGCTGGAGAAAACGGCTAAGTGTTTTCCTCACTTTGGCCCTGACACTTCCTGGGTTCGTTTTCAGGGCGCAGTGATTCACTAAGGAGCTCGACGGGACACTTCCTGAATCAGGGGTTACGTCTACACAGCAATCGGACACCCATGGCTGACACGCCAGCTGACTCAGGACTGCAGGGCTCCAGCTGCGGGGTTGTTTCATTGCCACATAACCCTGTGGGTGTGGACTAGCGTCCAGGCTGTCGGACCCTGCCGTGTGGAAAAGTCCCAGAGCTGAAGTCCGGAAGTCTACACAGCCATGAACAGCCTCGTGTTCCCAGTCCCGGGCCTGCTGCTGGTTTTTATTGGCTGGGTGGACAGACTCAGGGTGGTTTGTCCCGTAAGGGCTGGGTCTAGCTAATCCAGATCACAGACAGAACCGCACCGGGGACGGCTCAGCGCGAGGGCCCTGTAAAGAGCAATCAGAAGCTGCACTGAAGGGTGGGGGTGATCAAGAAAGGGCAGAGACACCGCAGGGAAGGGGAACGGCTCCTGCGGGGAAGACCCTAAGACCAGGGAAGCTGTGACAGGCAGGTGCTGCTCTGAGCAGGAGGCTCCTGCTAGAAACCCCGCTTGAGAGGAAGGCTTGGGCCCTGCAAGCCAGAGGGCTGAAAATGGCAGAGTGCCTGTCAGGTCAGAGACTGAGAGACTTTGGACTGGGGCCAACTGTGGGAAGAGGGGCTGGGAATTTCCAACTGTGGGAAGAGGGTAACAACTGGGGTTGGGGCCTGTCACTCAAGGGCACGCCAGGAGGGGAAAGATGTAATTACCTGAGGCCCATGACTCACTGAGGGGCCTACAGGCTGAGAGAAATGAGTTGGGTGCTGCTGGCCATGGGGGTTCTCAGGAGCCAGCCCGCCCTGTCGGGATGCCCACAGGAACAGATCTGTAACGTGTGTGGCCAGCAGCGTGGTCGTGCGTGCGTGAAATTAGGCGAGAGTGTCTTTTGTTTACTCCTCGTGGAATGAGGAGTACAGGTAGTTCGGATTAGAAAGCCTAATCTGAACTAGCTACTCCGTGCCGCGTGTAGCCACGCGGCACGGGGTTCGAACTGCCGGCATTATGCAAATGAAGCCTGGGAAATTCAAATCCCGGGCTTCATTTGCAAGTGCGGTATGCCTACATTACCCTCCTAGTTCAAATTAGGAGGATAGTGTAGACAGACCCTTACTCACCCCAGTGGGCACGTCAGGCCTACGCTGGGCCTTAGCCCACCAAGCACAGGACGGGGAGGGATGGCCTTCATCTGCAGCGAGGGAGGCTGAGGGGAGCTCAGGATACAACTGTCTAACTCTGGGGGTGGCTCTGGAACTGGCTTGCAGGGGTGGCAGAATCCCCATCCCTGGGTGCTGGACAAACGGGTTGTACAAACACCTGTCAGGGATGCTGGATCGTTCCTGGTCCTGCCTCAGCTCAGGGCCTGCACTCACTTCCTGCCTGAGCTCTCTGCCAGCCCAGCATTTCTCATTCTGTGACGTAACAAGGCGCTCGGATCTCTTGCTCAGGGCCTCGCTGTGCAAGCCACACTGCAGGTGCCATTGCAAATCGGCAACCTCTTCCATTTGGGCGCTACGGGAACCATTGGGCAAAACCCACTGCCAGCTCACCTGCTTCCAAGATCACCGGCCAGCGGTGAGTCCTGCCTAAGGAAAGGCCACCCGGGCCTGCCCTTACTTTTTGAGGGCTACCCCACGAAGCTGCCCGTGCTGGAGCTCTGCAGCAGGCCACCTCACTCCAGCTCAAGGCACCTCGGCTTACTCAGGCATCCAATAGCTAGAGCCCCCCCGCTTTCCCAGAATCCATCCCATTGTATGGCCCAACGCGAGGGCACTAACCACTATCCTCGAGGGGCTTTTAATAACTTGGAGTGCGAGCAGTTCATTGCAATGCCTGTTTCCTGCTCCCTCCCCAGCTGCACAGCGACCAGGCAGCTCTTTGTTAGATACTCTGCTTTGTACTTTTCCATCCAAGCAAGGTCCTTTTGCTTTGAAAGTGCTTCTCTCAACTGGGACTTGGCGCGCAGACAGCAAGCCTCCTGCTCAGTGCCCGGTACACAATGTTATCTTGCATGTCTGAAAATGTCACATCACGTCGAAACAGCAGGTTCGGACCAGACTTCACTTCTGAGTGGTTTGTGCTCGAGAAACATGAAATAGATAGACCATCAAGGCTGAGAAGGACACCAATGGAAATGCACAAGCCCTGCCAAGTCTCTCAAAAATACAGCACTATAAATGTGACCAGTTGGGAAGAGGCAGGATTTACCCACCTTTGTCCATCAACAGTGGGTACTCTTATATGCTTGTCCCCATTCCTGGCTTCTCCCCCTGCCCCAGGGATGTGGAGACTGCTAGAACCAATTTGCCACAAACAACGTTCATGAGGCGTTTGCATAGTGACTCAGTCACCAGCCGACCACAACTTTCCACCCGCGGAGTCATGGTGTGTCTAGCACATCCTTAAAGTTCTGTAGATCTTCATCCCACACCTGCATGACGGTGCGGTCCCCCCATCCAGAGCTGGTACCCCTAGCGCAACAATGACAGTCTGCCTTGCTCAGTTGCTTGGTGAGTGCCCATTGCAAAGACAAGCGGCTGCTGACTATCTCATGCACCAGCTGCCTGTGAGTCTTCCTTCTCTGTCAGTCACTTTAAGAGTAACTGCCATGCTCGACATCCTCCCGACACTGAGCGCAGCATAGGGGAGAGGTGTGGGATCCATGCTTTCTCCTGGCAGATGCTGGAGTGCACAGCAAAGACTGGCAGTTTTACAAACAGCATGAAAGGAAGCTGGACGCCCCTGGCAGGTTGGGACACAAAGCAGTACCTGGCCGGACATTGTGCACAGTCCCAAGATGTCCCGTGCACCCTTCCGTGTTCCCACAATACCTAGCAAAGGACGGTGTCACCCAGCACAGGAGGACACATGCTTACAGCGTGTTGCTCACACTGAGCTGTTGACACAGGGAACAAATGTGGACTCACTTTGCCAACGTTTCATAGAATCACAGAATCCTACAATCCCAGGGTTGGCAGAGACCTCAGGAGTCATCGAGTCCAGCCCCCTGCCCACGGCAGGACCAATCCCAACACAATCATCCCAGCCAGGGCTTTGTCAAGCCCGGACTTAAACACCTCTAGGGATGGAGATTCCACCCTCTCCCTAGGGAACCCAGCCCAGTCCTTCCCCATCTGCCTAAGGAAATAGTTTTTCCTAATCTCCAACCTAGACCTCCCACACTGCAACTTGAGACCATTGCTCCTTGTTCTGCCACCTGCCACCGCTGAGAACAGCTTCTCTCCATCCTCCAGCCTCTCTCCAGTCTTCATCCTCCATCTAAGGCTGCTATCAAATCCCCCTTCACTCTTCTCTTCTGCAGACTAAATAAACCCAAATGCTTCAGCCTCTCCTCATAGGTCATGTGCTCCAGCTCCCTCATCATTTTGGTCACCCGCCGCTGGATCCTCTCCAATGCGTCCACATCCTTTCTATAGTGGGGGCCCCAGAACAGGACACAATACTCCAGATGTGGCCTCACCAGAGCCAAATAAAGGGGAATAGTCATTTCTCTAGATCTTTTGGCAATGCTCCTCCTAATGCACCCTAATATGCCATTAGCCTTCTTGGCTACAAGGTTACCCCGTTGACTCCTATCCAGCTTCTTCACTGGAATCCCCAGGTACTTTTCTGCTGAACTGTTGCTTAGCCAGTCAGTCCTCAGCCTGTAACTATACTTGGGATTCTTCCGTCCCAAGTGCAGGACTCCACACTTGTCCTTGTTGAACCTCATCAGACATTTCTTCTGGCGTTTTCCACGTGTCGACATTCATTTTGGCAACATAACTTTGTAGGATAGACATGCCCTTGAAAATGCAGCAGAGAATCCCTTTTGGTGTGTTTTGTTAGCCATCCTCTGGAGAATTCTACCCTCTGTTGTAATAAACTACAGGCTGGCTACAAATCCCTGATAGGAATGGATTCATTCTCTATTACATTCTACAGCTTATGAGAATCATTTTTATAAAACTCTATTACATTTCGATGGAATCCCATTGGTCTCCTCTCTAATAAATTGGATACGACTTTTCTAAAAGGGCAATAGACAATGTGACCCAGTCTGTGTTCCCCTCGGTGCACAAGGCCACCCCCGTAGCTGTTTACAGCAGTTACACGTACTCCCCAAGAGGACCACCGAGCTTTTCATGAGTAGGAAGGCTACGTTCTCGGCCAATATTAATACCCCTTTTGCACTTGGACTGTGGGATTGATTCTAATTCACCACTGGAACCAGATTGCTAACCAGCCCAGGTGTTTCTTGCTAATCAAGTTAACCCCCTTTAATTGAAGCAAAGAAAGGCAGCTCATCTGTCACGGGTAACTCCTCTGGGGGGCAAATTCTAAAACCCTTTCCATTCAGCTATAGGTCTGCACAGAACAGAGCAGCCCTGTTCACATGTTCACAGCTTTTAAGTTGGGATGACTTTATTCCACTGAGAGAAGCTACCTATAGAGTCTGGTGTAGGAGTATAATATAAGCTAGTACAAATGGCCTCAACACACACTAGTCACTGTCTCCGATTGCATTGCTAGTGAAAGAGAAGAAAACTCAATTTCCCCGAAGAAAACTTTTTGCCACCAAATACTGCACTTTCACATTTCTTTCAGGTGGAAAATAAGTTGGTATTAACATGAGCTTTTCCATTAAGCACGTGTAGCAGCCAAGTATTTTCCCAGCTGACTGGCTCAAACAAGATGAATTAATAGCATTTTGACATTTGAAAATAGAACTGAAAAAAAATCCCCATGCTTGTCATCTCCTTTTGCAGGCCTCTGTAGGGTTTCTGCCCACAAAGGGAGTTACCAGTTTGAGCCCTTGTACGGCACTCACTACCCACCCTGCACTAAGGCCGTCAGAGGCTCATGCGTTCGGATCTATGGCTGTAACAACATGCGCTCGACTTGCACCCACAAAGGGTGGCTGCCATTCTGTAAAAAGGTGAATGATTCTGCGATACAATCTCCAGGGTATTTTACTGAGCTAACTAGCGAATGGAGCAATGCAAAATCTTACAGCCAGTTCAGCAACGGCTGCATGTGTGCCTGAAAGTTTCTGTGTTACATTGCAGGACCTGTGCACCTTGTGGTACAATGAGGCATCTTCTTAAGCCATGGCTTGTAAGAAAATCTCACTGGGATGATCTTCCTCCCCAGTTTGAGGGCACAAAGATACATTGCTAGCCTTAGCAACATGCTCTCCCCAACGGCGCTGGGGTGTACATCTGGATTTTGGGCGCTGGAGCCCAGAACAACTCGCCCAGCCAAAAAGTTGGAATTCTCAACATCCCAGAGAGAATTATCCCTGATCAACTAAGTCATGAGTCTCTGATCAGTAAACAGCTGCTTGTACATCATCATCATCATCCCCATTAAAATCTTCAATACTTTTCTTCTTAAGTCCTCCCACCCTCACTTCTCATGCGCTTCCTCCACAGCTCCTTTCATCTCCCCTGCCTTGTGAATGAGTAATCTGAGTTGATTTCTCCGATTCGTGCAAGGCTGCAAGTCAGAGGCAGAGCACGAGCCGTAGAATTGAAATTCAAGCTTCCAAAGAGCCTGGAGTTGTTTGAATCTGATATTCTAAGTCAGGCCCATTTGCTTTCAGTATGTGAATGTGGAAAATGCCAATATTTGCAAACTGAAAAACAGAAAAACATTCATTCTGGGACAATTGACATATTTTGTTTGTATTGTTGCAAAATGTTTTGCTTTTTTCTTCTGCAACAAACTATTTCAGTCTAATTAGCTAAAATTTGAGAACAAAAGTTCATTCCAAAATGGAAAAACAGAATTTTTCAGTAAAAAAATGTTAAAACAAAACATTTGAAACTTTATTCTCCACATTTTAAGTCAGGAATTTGCTGAACACAACCCTAGTTTGTGAACAGGGTTAGTTTAGACAGATAGGCGTTTTTCAATTTAAAAAAATGCTGAAAAACTCTCAGCCAGCACCAAGTGTGCTGACACACACACTCAGGGCCAATGTGTAAAATGATGCCAAATCACGGGGAAAAGTTTTTCCACGTGTGTAAATAATGACATAGAAGTGCAAAGCATGACACAAATATAAAGCTTAAGGCAGAGGTTTGCAAAACCACCTAAGGGATTTAGACACCCAGTTCCATTAACTGAGCCTCTAAATCCCATAGATGGGTTAGAAAGTCCCGGCCTAAAGAGCTATACCCCTGTGTACTGAAGGCTGCTAGTGAATAACCTTAATAAGGTTCCACCCACGCTGCCCAGTTCTTGCTCATTTGCATAACTGGCTATTAGTAGTCAACCGGATCTAGCTCTTCCCTCCCTGCGCTCAGTTCCAAGCAGACATTTTGTGGGGGATTGGGACTGATATGCCAGGCAGTCCTGGGTGTACTCAGATTGGATTAATGGGGACACCTGTCACACAGACGGTCATATCAAAGAAATGTAAGAGAGATTCACATAGAGATGGTGAATGGCGGTGTTGTGGCAATATCCCTCTCTCTATGAGCGGGGTACTTGATCATCTGGCAGAAGCAAGCACACGCCCACCAGCTTGGGGCATCTTGGTTTGTGCCTACAAGAGAACTCCTGCAGCCCCAGTGGGTCACCGGCCTTTCGTGCAAACCATGTCAGGAGGGGCAGGATGCGCTGCTTGGCGCAAGAAAGTGGTAGAACTAAATATAATTTGATTTTTCTGCTGTGTGTTGCCAGCCCTTCCGTTCTCTTCTTTCCTGCCTGCCCCCTTTCCGCTTCCTTCGCTCTGGCGCCCTCCGACAGCCCTCTTTGGCTCACGAGATTGCCCCTCCTAGTCTCCATGCCATCACCCTCCCTGGACAGATTGCTCGCTTCAGTTTCCTATTCCATGCCACTCCCGAAACCAACTTTGCTGCTTCATCTTCCTAGCACGTTTCATTCTCCCTTCTCTCTGTTTCAGCTACAGGATCCATAGCCAGCTTCTCCCCCCAAACCTACCCAGACGTACTGTCTTTGTGCTCATTTCCAATAGAGGATCAGCAGTAGAAATGGCGATGAGATAATTGCTAGGAGACCACATAGTTCTCATGCTGACCTGCAAAGTCAGTTTCATTTAGGCACAACAATAGTGCATGAAAGTTCTAGTCGTGGTTTCTATTGTTTACCATTTGTCAGGGGGAGGAACGGGGTAGGGTGATTTTTGTTTCTTTGCTCTCTCCTCAAAGCTCTGTCACTTCGAATTAGTGCAGAGCAGTTCATATCACACATGCAGCAAAGAACTGAAGCTGCCAATCCGTCAAGCCATGCAAAATGTATACTGCACGCATCCCAGCATGCTGTGTGCGGAGCTATCGAAAGCAGCTGGATAGAACCTTGAACTGACCTGTGGGAGTCGGCTCTGCAAGAGTGTTTTCTCACCAGTGACATGATACATTTATCGATTCCTGAGGCTTTTTTTAAAAAAAAAAATCTACCCATGTAATTCTGCCATAAGGCAGCCATGGATTTGTAAAATTAGACTGTCATAACAAATCCATGTCCTCATCAAGCGCTGCTGTGGTGCTTCCTCTCTGGCTGGCGCATGCAGAGCTGAAAGCTGCATTATCTCAGCAATTTCCAAGTTGGAGAGTGGATTTTCAAAAGCAATTGCTTTTAAATGTGGTTTGTTCCATAAAAGCAAACCCAGGCGCACACCTTCCTCTGGGATGAAGATGGAATTCTTTAAACAAGTCCGCTCCTCTGCTCGCTCTTCTTTGCTCCTCATTTGCTTTCAGATGATCTAGTTGCGTTAGGTGCCTGTGGAAGGGACGGGCTTTTAGCGTTGGCCTCTCCACCACAAAGACCAGTTCAAACCCCATCCACACCTGTCACAGAGGATCCCCCAGTGAGTCCCTCCAGGCCGTAATCACAGAGCACAGCCTATCCAGATCTCCTTCCCCTCCACACGTTTGATGGTATTTTCTATTTACAGTGAAGCACCAGCTTCCCCCTTTGCTTCTGGGGAAACATACAGGAGGAGTAAAAGCAGCCAGTCCTGCCTGCTTATCACCATGAAGAGATCTGAAAACACAAGTCCTCTAAGGACAGGGGTGGAGATGAGCTTCAGGACCCAGATCAGAAAGAACAGCTCTGGCCTAAAAAGACTTCACCTGAAAAAAGAACTGGAGTGATAAACGGATTTGTAACAATTTCTCTTGGTGTACCAGGCTTAGCGGGTGTGTTCTATTTTACTTTAGCTTTGTAACTTACTTTGATCTGTCTGTCATCACATGCAGCCACTTAATAAATTCACTTTTATTTATTAACAAACCTGGTGTAAATAACTGTTACCGGGAAGGGGGCAGGGAACAACAGCTGCACCTCTCTCTTTTTCATTGATAAAGGCAGTACACCTTTTATATGAAGTAAGATTTATTTATTGGGGGATTTGCTCTGGCTACTGTCCAGCCCCTGTGACTGAGCCTTCCTGGAACTGAGCTGTTCTCAGTGTCTGAGCACTCTGCTGGGGGCTGTTGTCCCAACTCTGTGCCTGGGGGAGACCAGAGCTTCTGGTCCAGCAGGACAGGGTGGTGGGGTACCCCAGCGGGCAGGTAGACAGGCTCAGTGGTGTGATCAGCATGAGGTGACAATCTCAAGGGGATTTCTGTGATCCAAACCATCACAGCATCATTCCTTGTAATCACTGAACATTGATTTTCCGGTAGTTAATAAACGTATCTTATTGTTTTATCTTAAGTATCTAAAAGGGTGTCAGAAGGAGGAGGGAGAAAAATTGTTCTCCTTAGTCTCTGAGGACAGGACAAGAAGCAATGGGCTTACGCTGCAGCAAGGGAGGTTTAGGTTGGAGATTAGGAAAAACTTCCTGTCAGGGTGGTTACACGCTGGAATAAATTGCCTAGGGAGGTTGTGGAATCTCCGTCACTGAAGATATTTAAGAGCAGGTTGGACACACACCTGTCAGGGATGGCCTAGACAGTGTTTGGTTCTTCTGTGAGGGCAGGGGACTGGACTCGATGGCCTCTTGAGGTCCCTTCCAGTCCTAGGGTTCTCTGATTCTATAATTCTTAACTGGTGTGCTTGGTTCGAGTATGTGGAACCTCCATTTGGGATAACAAGGCTGGTGCATATCATTTTCCTGGAATGAAATAATGAGCCTTCTATGAGCTTGTGTTGTCCAAGTGGGCCCTAAGCAATACAAGACCCACATGTTGAGGACAAAGCTGAGATTGGGAATTTTTAGGCATTGCCCTGTATGCGATTCATGAGTAACTTATCAGAGCATTTGTGTAGCATAGCTGGGAGTGATACTGCCTGCGGGGACTGTGTGAAGAGGCCAGGAATGGATGTTGTAGCAGCAAAACAATGTGAAGAGCACCCCATGCTCGAGAATTCTGGGGACACTGCTATTCAACGGTTCCGCTTGCACCCTGGGGAACTTAGGAGGCTCAGCAACGCCAGGCAGAGAAGAAGGAACAGCTGCAGTTGTACCAAAAGCCAACCAGAAATCTCCTTTGATGCAGCGCTGGTGTGGGCCTTACCACCTCCCACGGGTGAGAGTGGACACCAGGTGTGGAGGAAGGAACTTGACCTTAGCCAGCAACAAAGAGCTCAGGAAGGAGAGGAGCAAGGAGGATGCTGGCCCTGCAGAGATCTGACCCCCCCCCCCACACACACACACACCCAGCTGCGTCTGGAGACAGAGCCCAGCGTGGGAACAGAAGGGAAGAGAGCTCAATTAGGGAAATTAAAGTAGGTTTCCATTTTCCTCTCCTTCTCATCACAGGCCCTTCCCCCTCTCTTCCCCTTCAGAAATGGTGCCCATAGGCAGGGGAAAAGAATTGCCGTTTCAAGTACCCAGCTTAGTTTACAATGTGCCCTGGCGGTTCAATTAGCCCTGGGAAAAGGGGGTGGGCAGGGATGTTTGGGTTTGTGCAGTTAGATAGTTGGCAACCCTCCTGGATGCCTACCCACAATGCCGTGCATCCTTCCACAGTACAGCTCTCGTGCTCTGGAGAGGCAGCCCTGACAAAGGCTGGCAAATGTGCCTGAGTTCTGGTGATAATGTGGTGCAGGCAGTAAAAATGCGACCGGTAACACTTTTTAGTGGAGAAGTGGCCTAACTTATATCAGTATGAGCTGAAAAAGATGCAGCCCCTGGGGGCCGCAAGGCAGTTGTTTACCTTGTGGTTAATTAGGGCTAACTTTTCATTTCTCTCTTGTGATTTAGAACGTAAGAACGGCCACACTGGGTCAGACCAAAGGTCCAGCCAGCCCAGTGTCCTGTCTGCTGACAGTGGCCAGCGCCAGGTGCCAGTGCCAGAGGGAGTGAACAGGACAAGGAATCATCAAGTGATCCCTCCCCTGTCACCCATTTCCAGCCCCTGACAGAAGCTAGGGACACCATTCCTGCCCTGTCTGGCTAATAGCCATTGATGGACTGAACCTCCATGAATTTATCTAGTTCTTTTTTGAACCCTGTTGACGTCCTGGTCTTCACAACCTCCTCTGGCAAGGAGTTCCACAGGTTGACCATGTGCTGTGTGAAGAAAAATTTCCTTTTGTTTGTTTTAAACCTGCTACCTATTCACTGCATATGGTGACCCTAGTTCTTATGCTATGGACATGAACAGTTCAAATGGATAGGAGATGCTGCCAAGTTAACTGTTCTATTACTGAGAGTTCAGGAAATTGTGGTGTACTGATTATCAGGAAATCCCCTACTGACTGTGAGCAAACTCCTATGAGCGGGGGGCGGGGTCTGATAGACTTGCCAAGCCCCTGGGCTAGAAGGGAGGTGGCTTTGCATTCCTGGAAGGGGCAGAAGGGGTGGAGCTAGAGGCAGCCAGTCCTCAGCGCCATGCCACCTCCTCCCAGCCAGCTCAGAGTGTGCTGCATAGGGCTCAGGTGGCCATTTAAAGGGCCCAGGACTCCAGCTGCCACCACTGAGGCTATGGGTGATGCAGGTTGGGAACCCTGGGCCCTACCCCTGTTGCCCTCCCCCCCCCCCCCCCCGGTAGGCCTGCGTATGAGAGAGAGAGGCCTCTCTTGCCTCTCACGCACAGAGGTCAGACTCACGGACGTGGTAGCCAGCCTCCCTTGCCCTGCCCAAGCGGTGAGTGACCAGCACCAGCACCAGTGTTCTCACAAACAGCAGGCGAGCTTTCCGGGGGCCGTGCGCACAGAATCTATAGCGTGGTGTCCCTTGGTGGGGGCCGCTGCCGAGTGTCGCCGTGTCGCCTCCTGAATGGCAACTTTTATATTTGGGCAGCAGGACTGTGAAAGACGCAGTGCAATGTTACTGGCCTCACGTGCTGCAGAGGGAGGGAGAGAAACATTATGGAGACAAAAGTTCACAAACTCTTTTCCCCTGGTCCAAGAGAGACATAAAATGTGCTGTCCCTTGAGGGCCACAGCCTTAGCCTGTCCTGTTCTTTGTACCTCACAAAATTTAGAACATAAGAACGGCCAGACTGGGTCAGACCCATGGTCCATCCATCCCAGTGTCCTGTCTGCCCACAGTGCCACAGAGGGAGGGAACACAACATGTGATCCCTCCCCTGACAGCCACCTCCAGAGAAACAGAGGCCAGAGACACCATTCCTACCCATCCTGCCTAATAGCCTTTGATGGGCCTAACTTCCATGAATCTATCTAGCTCTTTTTTGAACCCTGTTAAAGTCCTAGACTTCACTACATCCTCTGGCAAGGAGTTCCACAGGTTGACTATGCGCTGAGTGAAGAAAAACTTCCTTTTGTTTGTTTTAAAGCTGCTACCTATTCATTTCATGTGGTGGCCCCTAGTTCTTATATTGTGGGAATACGCAAATAACTATTCCTTATTCACATTTTCTGCACCAGTCATGGTTTTATAGACCTCTATCATATCCTCCCTTAGTTTTCTCTTTTTCCAAGCTAAAAAATCCCAGTCTTAGAAATCTCTCTTCACATGGGACCCATTCCAAACCCCTAATAATTTTTGTTGCCCTTTTCTGAACATTTTCCAGTGCCAGCATATCTTTTTTGAGATGAGGCAACCACATCTGTACACAGTATTCAAGATGTGGGCGTCCCATGGGTTTATATAGAGGCAATATAGTCTCTGTCTTATTCTCTATCCCTTTTTTTATGATTCCTAACATTCTCTTTGGTTTTTGGCCTGCCACTGCACACTGAGTGGATGTTTTCAGAGAACTATCCACAAGGACTCCAAGATCTTTCTCTTGAGTGGTTGTAGTTAAATTAGTCCCCATCATATTGTCCGTATAGTTAGGGTTATTTTTTCTAATGTGCATTTCTTTACATTTATCAACATTAAATTTCATTTGACATTGTGTTGCTCGATCACTTAGTTTGGGGAGATCTTTTTGAAGCTCTTCACAGTCTGCTTTGGTCTTAGCTATCTTGAGCAGTTGGGTCCCATCTGAAAATTTTGCCACCTCTCTGTTTACCCCTTTCTCTATATCATTTATAAATAAGTTGAATAGGATTGGTCCCAGGACATATCCTTGGGGGACCCCACTAGTTACCTCTCTCCACTCAGAAAATTGACCATGTATACACCTAGGCTACGTCTACACTGGCCCCTTTTCCGGAAGGGGCATGTAAATTTCACGAGTCGTCGTAGGGAAATCCGCGGGGGATTTAAATATCCCCCGCGGCATTTAAATAAAAATGTCCGCCGCTTTTTTCCGGCTTTTAAAAAAGCCGGAAAAGAGCGTCTAGACTGGCCCCGATCCTCCGGAAAAAGTGCCCTTTTCCGGAGGCTCTTATTCTTTGAAGTAAGAATAAGAGCCTCCGGAAAAGGGCACTTTTTCCGGAGGATCGGGGCCAGTCTAGACGCTCTTTTCCGGCTTTTTTAAAAGCCGGAAAAAAGCGGCGGACATTTTTATTTAAATGCCGCGGGGGATATTTAAATCCCCCGCGGATTTCCCTACGACGACTCGTGAAATTTACATGCCCCTTCCGGAAAAGGGGCCAGTGTAGACGTAGCCCTACTCTTTGTTTCCTGTCTTTTAACCAGTTATCAAATCATGAAAGGACCTTCCCTCTTATCCCATGACAACTTACTATACTTAAGAGCCTTTGGTGAGGGACCTTGTCAAATCTAAGTATACTGTATCCACTGGATCCCCCTTGTCCACATATTTGTTGACCCCCTCAAAGAACTCTATCAGATTAGTAAGGCAGGATTTCCCTTTACAGAAACTGTGTTTACTTTCCTCCAGCAAATTATATTCATCCATATGTCTGACAATTTTATTCTTTACGATAGTTTCAGATTTAGAAACACATGAGGCTGCATTTCCCAAGACACTGAAGTGCAGACTCACCTCTACGTATTGATCTCAGCTTTAGAGGCAGTTTTCCCCCTTACAAATTTTTTATCTGAGACAATGGTGTCTCACAAGAAGGAGGGAGAAAACTTGTTCTTCCTGCCCTCTGAGGACAGGACAAGAAGCAATGGGCTTAAACTGCAGCAAGGGAGGTTTAGGTTGGACATTAGGAAAAAGTTCCTAACAGTCAGGGTGGTCAAACACTGGAATAAATTGCCCAGGGAGGTTGTGGAATCTCCATCTCTGGAGATATTGAAGAGTAGGTTAGATAAATGTCTATCAGGAATGGTCTAGACAGTATTTGGTCCTGCCATGAGGGCAGGGGACTGGACTCGATGACCTCTTGAGGTCCCTTCCAGTCCTAGTATTCTATGAATACATTTGCATACGAGGATCTGTGGGGTGTATGGGATTGCATGGTAAGAGCTCTAATGGGGTAGTACCGCTAAAGGAGGGCTTGTCGCACTTCTTCGGGAGTGGCCCATCCTTTATTGATCTTTACCGGCACCCAGCTCTCACCTGTGGCACTACGTAGTTGCTTTGCATGTGGCAATGGCCACTCCCTGGGGAATGGCTTTGATAGGCTGGCTAAACCAGGTGAGGGTAGCTGATGGGTCTGAAACCTTCGGTGAGTAAGGGTATGTCTACACTAGCTTGTTAGCTCGAGCTAGGTAGGCAAATGAGGGCAAGGTCATAACATGAGGAGTAACAGTTAATTCGAACTAAGGAGTTAGTTCAAATTAACGTTTAACTGCCGCATCTAGTTAGTTCGGACTAAGGGGGATTTAAAAATGGCGGTGCCCGGGAACATGCAAATGAAGCCCAGGATATTTAAATCCTGGGCTTCATTTGCAACTCCGGTTGCCCTCATTTGCCTACCTAGCTCGAACTAACGATCTAGTGTAGACATACCCTTAGGGACTTGCTCATCCCAGCATGTGAAGGCTGCTTCGATGGATCAAGCGGAGGAAATCTTTATGATTCAACGGCTGAGAAAGCGTTGCAGCAATGCACTATGGAGTGCGTGGGGCATGTCAGAGCATTTAAGGTGATAAGGCCATCCAATGCAGCTGAGGTAGTCTCCAGAAGTAACGATTTTTCGTGCCACTGGATTCCGACTTCTGAGGCTGAGAGAGTGGGATTGTCTCTGTGCAAAGGCTTTCCCACTATAATATTCTTCACTCACTGGTTATGTTGTGCAAAAAAAAAAAAAAAAAAAAAAGAAGTTGGTAATGGGAGCATGGAACATCTGTACACTCATGGACAGTGAGGACACAGTAAGACCTCATCAGAGAACAGCCTTAGTGGCTAAAGAGCTTTCACGCTATGATATTGATATCGCTGCCTTGAGTGAAACCAGGCTTGCTGAAGAAAGATTTCTCACTGAACTAGCTAGTGGTTACACCTTCTTCTGGAAAGGGAAATTGCAGAATGAAGATAGGATCCATGGAGTCGGCCCAGCCATAAAGATGAAACAACTTTTGGACCTGCCTGAAGCTCATGAAGCTACACTTACCCCAATAGTCATCAGTGCATATGCTCCCACCATGAACAGCACAGAGGAGACAATCGAGCAGTTCTACATCGACCTCAGTTCCGTTCTGTGTTCCGTGCCGGCCAACGACAAGTTGATCTTGTTGAGAGACTTCAACACCTGAGTTGGCTGCAACCACAGTTGATGGGAGGGAGAGTTAGGCAAACATGGCATTGTCAAGATGAACAGCAACAGCCTATTGCTGCTGAACAAATGTGCAGAACATAATCTCCTCATCACGAACACAGTGTTCAGGATGGCAAACAAATACTAGACTACCTGGATGCACCCTAGATCGAAACAATGGCACATGATCAATTATGTCATTGGTCGCCAGCGTTATATTCGGGATGTCCTTATCACCAAAGCCATGTGAGGAGCAGAGTGCTGGACTGCCCATAGGCTGGTCCACACCATTTTCAAAATACACATCGCTCAGCGTCACCCAAAGCGCCCAAAGCTCAACTGAACAGCCTTTAACATCGCCAGACTCCAGCAGCCTTCTCATCTGCGCAAGTTCCAGTCAAGCCTTCATGAAAAGCTGACTGCCAACAGACCATTGATTGGAGGTCCAACCCAGAAGTGGAGCCAGTTTAGAGAAATGGTGATGGAGACAGCGAAGTCAGTGCTTGGACCCAAGAAACACAATCATAAAGACTGGTTTGATGAGAACAACAGTGCTATTTAGGACCTGCTTGCCAAGAAGAACAAGGCATTTATGGAGTGGCAGAATGACCCAGTCTCCATCGCTAAGAAAGACAGGTTTAAGTTCCTCCAGACCCAGGCTCAGCGAGAAATCTGCAAAATGCACGACCAGGGGAGGGAGAAGAAAGCTGAAGAGGTGCAACACTATGCTGACTTAAACAATCCAAGGGAGTTCTTCAGCTCCATCAAGTCAGTCTTTGGTCCTTCCAAGTCTGGCTCTGCCCCCTTGCTGTCTGCAGATGGAGCCACGTTGATCAGGAATAAGGCTGGCATCAATAACCGATGGAAAGAGTATTTCTATCAGCTCCTGAATCATCCATCATCAGTTGATCAGTCAGCACTGAAACAGATCCCTCAGAAGCCAACTCTTGAAGACCTGGGAGATCCTCCACTTATTGATGAAGTTAGAAAGGCCATCAAGCAGATGAGTTACGGCAAGGCATCCGGCAAGGATGGAATTCCCACAGAACTGTACAAGGCATTTAATGAGGAGTCACTTAAGGTTTTTCATAATGCCTTGACCAGTATTTGGGAAGGGGAAGAAATGCCATCTGACCTCCGTGATGCCATGATAATTGCTCTGTATAAGAATAAGGGTGCAAGAGCTGACTGCGGGAACTACAGAGGTATCTCGCTGCTTTTTGTTTCTGGGAAAATCTTCACCCGCATCATCCTGAACAGGCCGATTTTGACAGTTTCAGAAGTGAGTTTCCTTGAGTCACAATGTGGCTTCTGCCCTAATCTCAGTACTGTCGATATGATCTTCGTAATGAGACAGGTGCAAGAGAAGTGGCTTGAGCAGAATATGAACCTCTACTCTGTCTTCATTGATCTGATGAAGGCATTCAACACGGTCAACAGAGATGCATTGTGGATCATCCTCAGGAAGCTGGGTTGCCCACCGAAGTTCATCTCACTCATCAAACTGTTTCACGATGATGTGACAGGAAAGGTACTCTCGGATGGTGCGCCATCTGAGAAATTTAACATCTCCAATGGCGTGAAGCAGGGCTGCGTACTTGCCCCGGTGCTTTTTAACCTGTTCCTCACTCAAGTCCTCATGCATGCTGTCAGACCTAGATCTTGGTATGTACATCAGATACCGTTTGGATGGTTCACTATTTGATTTGAGACGCCTTACTGCAAAGACCAAGACACTGGAGAGGCTTATCACTGAAGCGCTGTTTGCCGATGACTGCGCTCTTATGGCACACCAAGAGAACCACCTGCAGACCATCAGGTTCTCTAAAGCATCCAAACAGTTCGGTCTCGCAATTAGCCTCGGAAAGACAGAAGTCCTTTTCCAGCCCGCACCAAACAGTGCTCCTCCACTGCCATGCATCACTATCGATGGCACACAACTGAAGGTAGTGGACAGCTTTAAGTACCTGGGCAGCACAATATCAAGTGATGGATCCCTTGACAAAGAGATTACAGCAAGGATCCAGAAAGCCAGTCAGGCACTTGGGAGATTGCGTATTAAAGTTTTCCAGCACAAAGATATTTGCCTTTCAAGTAAACTTGAGGTATATAATGCCGTGGTCCTCACCTCAGTATAAGGACAACCTAAAGACCAACTTGCAGTGGACAGGCCTTCAACCTCAACAACTTGAACTAGCTGCTTCAGACAGGACTAATTGGCGTTCCCTTACGAGGAAAGCAGTGACAAAGTTTGAGGACGACTGCTGCCAACACCTCGCAGTTGCATGTGAAAGACGACATAGAGCAGCATTTCCTCCTGTCCTAACAATCGGCATCCCATGCCCTATCTGTAACCGCCTGTGTGCTTCGATCGTCAGGCTCCGGAGCCAATGCGTTTCCACAAATGAAATGCACAACATGTCTTCCTCAGCTCCCGAGAGACAACCAACAACTAGGATCCGTAAATCTGTATTTATACTTGCCATGTTTGTAAGCAAATTAAAAATTAATTTCCTCTGAGCTTAGAGAAACTTTTTTAATTTGAAGAATAACTGAAATTACTAACATTAAGAAGCTGTACTGTGGCCCAGGAGGTGACGGCCTTAGGGTACTAACCCTAGTCCGTTAGCTCAAAAGGTGGCTTTTCTTGTCTTTGCCCTCACAAACTGAAGCAGAGCATCAGAGACATCCAAAGACTGGCCAATGGCATTTTCTAGCAATAAAATAGCAAGTGATGTCGGCCTCCCATTGACCATCAAATACCTATTTAATGAACCTGAGCTTCAAAAAGCTGTGCTCATCACTCACACCTGTCATCAAACATTACGTGTTAAGCATGGCGAAAAGAAGTAAGAGTCTTTCTTTTATGCTGTTGCATGGATGGAGGTTTGATAGATATCACTGGTGTCTGATTTAATATGTCCTTCATTAGTTGCTATTTACACTCTTCTAGTCTTAAAACCCAAGTACACGTTCACAATTAAACAAGATTCACAATATCGCTGCATGGCTCTCCTTCACTTCGTTCTGATATCTCATTGACTGGTTGGTGACATCCTGCCCCTTCTCTACACACGAGGACATGGCTGATAACATTCTATGAGGTTCCTGGAAAATGTCGTTCTCAGGAAGGTACCACAAGATTCTACAAAGGTCCAAAGCATTCTAGGAGGTTTTAGTGAAAAATGAATCCCCTCACCAAACACCTGGAACTTTTTACTTCAAAAATTCTATTTTCCCTTTTGTCGCTAACAACAAAACCAGCATCCTGGCTCCCCCAAGCCCAACGTCCCAGAAGGTCACCTGGGTCATCTGCCCCTAAATCCAGCCCTGCTGCTTTTTCCTCTTCTCCAAAACTAACAGGAAGGACACAGGAATTTATCAGATCCCCTTCCCATCCCTTAGGTACCACGACGCTTCATACAAGTCATGTAGCTCTCAAGAGATTAACACAAGGGTTTAAAAACTAACCAGATCCATTCCATAAGCAATTTTCCAGCCTACCATCCTTTCCTCAATGCCTCCCATTCTGGGCCTGCGTACTCAAAATCTTTCATTATACCCACTCGGCTATTACTGCCTCATCTTTCATGTTTACTCAAGCACTCTTGCAGTCTGGTCTTTTTCCCTCATCTAGAGAAGAAGAGGGTTTTCCCCAGATATAACATATACTGCACAGGCACAACATATGAAGTGAACGAGTAAGCAGACATAGACTGTACAGTCTTTAAAACAAACCCGATGCATGTAATATATTATACAGGAAGCAGAAGTTACTGCTATAGACAGGAGGTTTGATTTTCCTTTCATATACATTGGTTGAGTCCATTGACTTCAGCAAAGCAGCCTGATTTACACGGAGAGCAGGGAGGGCTATTGTTGGAAACCAGTTTCTATTAGAAATTCCTGTTTTAGTTATTTGTAATAACTTTACAAACTGTTACCTTTGGGGCGGCACAAGCTCATGTTCCACGTGTGCCCAAAGGTGACTTTTGTTTTGTTTTGGAAGTTGGAGCGAGTCGACTGAGCCGTTTTTGAATCAGAGGAAAGAGGAGAATACACTTGTTTAAAAAAATCCCTTCGACCTTTTTCTTTGGCAGCTCTACAGTCAAACTGGCTGTGGGTTGAAAAGACGCAATTTGGCAGGGAAATAGCCATCATTGGGGACCAGTGCGGGGTTTTGTACTGCAGGAAATTGGGTTTGATTTGACCACGGTATGAATACTTGAAAATTGCAATCTGAACATATGCAGTTGAGATTTTTGTGCTAAGCTTGTTCAAGGGCATGGAGACCAGACAGTCAAGCCAGCATATTTTTGCTGAGCTGGGTTGGGAACTGGATTCTAGGAGGGATGGGCAAGAAGAACTCAATACCTTGTACAACAGAAAGGCCAGGGCTACACTAGATCTGGCAACTCGACTTAAGGTATGCAACTTCAGCTACACAGAATACGTAGCTAGAATCAGCTTACCTTAAACTGAGCTTGGCGGCATCCACACTGCGGGAGGCTGACGGGCACAAACGCTTCTGTCGGCTTCCCTTACTCCTGGCAAGAGCAGGAGTATCAGACACCAGCGGGTGTGCCCTCTGAGTTTGATTTAGCAAGTCTTAACTAGACTCGCTAAATTGAACTTCAGAAGATCGATCGTGGCAGTGTCGATCTTCCACAGAGTGAAGACATGGCCAAAGCCTGCTGAAGGCAGTGGGACATAGGAAGGGAAGATGGAGAGGGCATGGGGGTATGAAATATGTCCCAGCCCTGGCCTTCTCCTATGTGGGAACATTTGTCCCTAGATGTATAGCTAGGGCTTGATCTCGCAAGGTGCTGAACACTGACCCTACTGCCACAAAGCATGGAAACTCATGCTTAGCTGTATGCATGTGAATAATGCCATTGACTTCAGTGGGCTGCCTTGTGTTTAAATCACAGTGCCTGCTTGTGCGCTTCCATAATCAGAGCCAGCATGCTCAGCACTTTACAGGACTGAGCCCCAATGATAAAAGGCTCTTCCCTAGAATGTCTCCAGAGACTCGATTGCTATCGAGGGTCTCTGGAGACTGTCGTCAGGCCAAGCTCCCCTCTCAGCCCCACTCCCGCACGCTTCCACTCTGCTCTGACCCAAGAAAAGGTCTTCCTCAAATTGCCCCTCTCAAAAATGGATTCTGGGATTTTGTGCAAGGTTTTTCCCCCTCCCCCACCACACACACACACACACACACACACACACACACACACACCACACACACACTCATACAAACCCCTTCTCCGAAAAGGGTAAAGTCACTTCGGGACATCATGGAACATTTCAGGGGCCTGATCTGGAAGGGAGTGAGGAGAGCTGGTGGGATACTGGAAGGACGGGCCCACAAGTGCTTTGCTCGACAATGGATGGGAAAAACCACAGCAAATGTTACTGATGATTATTTGTCAGCCAACTGCTGAATTGGCTGAATAGCAGGAAGCATTTTCATGCACATTCAGCAATTGGTGAGGAGAAAATAAGTTGAATAAACTATTCACAAATATTATTCAATTAGCTGAGAGGGTGAAAATGGGGGAGGGGTTAAGTACTTTTAGAAATGGGTTTCCAAACTTAACCCTAGCAGTTTCTGCCACCACAGTGCTATGCTATCTGTGAGACTATATGGAGAGAGAGAGAGAGTATATAATATAATATATAACAGATTTCTTTATTCAACCTCATTCACAGAAAGCGTCTGGGATCTGCGAGAAGAGCCCTGTTTAAACCTTTCTGGAGTGTGATACTGCTCCGCATGAGTAAAGTCAGCGGTTTCCTTAGACTTGAAAACACATGCAACCTTGATTCATCGGGAGGATGAGGATGTAATGTTATGTGCACTTTATATAGTAAGTGCAATGGCTATCTGTTCTAAGCACGTACCATGCCAGTCTACTCAGTATGTGCCATTAATATCCATTCTGTTCCACAAGTCTCTGCTGCGGCATTGTGTGCTATCTCCAGGGTTTGCCAAAGTGCTAATTATCACAGGAGTGCACAGGATTGTGCGAATGTATTGCAATGCATGCTTCAGAGGTGATTTGCAGCTGAAAGTTCATTACGAGCATTTACAACCATGAAATGCAACAAGGGCCAGGAGTACAGGATCTCCAATATTTTGCAAATGCAAGAACCATTTTCCTCACAAACAGCGTTTGTTGCATCAAAGCCGCTCTCTGAAATATCCCGATGACCCCAAAATGTCTTCATGAGAATGAATAGGGCCCCTGGAACTGGGATTAGGTAATGAAGCTGAAGCCAAAGGTGCTGGTAATGGGCCAGCATTCAAGAAATCTGGAGTTGCCTGCTTTTAAATCTGTTGGCAGGAAACGCCTGAAGCTGCAATGGTGCTGGAGAAAATGGAAAGAGGAGATGATGTGACGATGTCCATTAAGTCAGTTAGCTAAAACGCCATTTAAAAAACCATTAAGAGGCCTCTGAGGTTTTACAGAGGCATCCGGAATTCTGCCTCCTTGTGCTAATGCTCTACCAGGGCACTTTTCAACCTTTTTTTCCTCTCGATCCCGTTGAGGAAAATTGCTGATGCCCACGACCCAACATAATTCTATTTTTGGACTAGAGTTAGGGCCCTGGGGTGAGGCCAGGGGATGAGGGGTCTGAGGCACAGGAGGGGGCTCTGCATTTGGCTGGGGCAGAGGACGGGGATGTGAGATTGGGGCTTGGGCTTTCCTCCAGCAACTCCCAATCAGCAGCACAGCAGGGATGCTAAGGCAGCTTCCTGCCTGTCCTGGCATCATGGACCATATTGCTCCCCAGAAGTGGCTCCTAGGCAGACGTACACAAGCAGCTCTGCACACAGGCACTGCCCTCCCCCCCCAGTTCCTATTGGCTGGTTCCCAGCCAATGGGGGTGTAGAGCCAGAGCTCAGGGTAAGTGTAACACATGGAGCACTGTGGCCTTCCCCACTTAGGAACTGGACCCGTTGCTGGTCGCTTCTGGGGGGCTGTGTGGTCCAGGGTGCCAGGACAAGCAGGAAGCCAGCCGTAGCTTCCCTGCTGGTCACTGGGTCACCCGACAGCAAGGCCACCCTGGGCCTGACATTCTGCAATCCTAGACTGGTCACAGCTCATACTTTGAAAACCACTGCTCTACAGTTCAGTCCCTAGCACGTGGCTCCATAACACTTCTCATGCAATGCAACAGATCAGTCTTAGGTACCCCACGTGACGTATCGTCTGTAGGTGGGTTTGATTGCTCCTGCTAGGCAGAGTCCATGACAATCATTTACGCAGGAGAGGTGCAGCGAAGGAGGCAAAGAATCCTATTCACTTAACACACTTTAAGAAAACTGTGCATGTTCTTTTAATTGTTGAGAAGTAGCATGTGATCCCTCTGATAACTAGATTCCCAGGGGAGCCAGCTGAGGTCACTCAACTAGAGTGAATTGTAAAGACTATATCAGCCAATCAGTCCCTAGAGCTGGTGGCTATTCCAATACTTAGATTTACCAGGCCAGCTCAAAACTGGTACTTTACGGGTTCCCCAGAAGCCCACAATGCAGTCCCCTGAAAGCAACCCAGACTTACTTCCATCAGGACACCCAAGTCAAATTAAGTTCTACCAGTCCCAAAGGTTCCATCATATTCCCTTCCAGGTCATTGAATATTTCAGATCTTACCCCAAATACACGCGTTTAGCCAATTCTGATTAACCAAACTAGTCTGTATTACAGAATAAAAGAGATCACTATGCATTCAGACATGAGTGCAGTTGTAAGGTCACAGCAGAGATGGTGAGTTTTTTTATTGCAAAAAAGTCCTTTTAGAATGGACTGACATGGTCATAGCCCAATGTCCAACATCATATTCTAGGATCTCGATTCTTACGGCTTAGGAGGATTCCCTTGCATGAAACCTTAAGCAGATCTGAAATAAAAAGGATCAAGGGGGGGTTATGTAGATTTCCAGCAGCCTCTTGACCATTCAGTCCTGGATTAACAGGAGGCTTTTGATGTAACCTCCCAGTCCTCATGGTAATTAACATAAAGTAATTTATCCATTAAACAGTTTATCACAACCTTTAAAGGGACATATAGACAATGACATCATTTTACCCAACATTCATTTAAATGTTAATATTCCCTTTGATCGCTGACCCAACAGCACTGTCTGTTTACATACAATTAGTATTACCTCTAATTTCTAACAATACAGGTTTGCATTTCAAAGTTCTAGCCCAGGGCTACTCAACTTTGGAAACCCTGGGGGCCTCAGTGATACAGCACATGCCGAAAACCGCGACTTAAGTGTGGTTGCATATACATGCAAACAGATATGCAAATATATGCAAATAGCTTATTTCACGCTGAGGGGCATGAATACAAAGATTAAGCCTTAAGCTGCGGTGCCGGACCCAAACGTGGCCAGTGAGAGCCAGTCAGCACCTCTCAGGATCTGCCCACAAGCCTAAGCAGCCAGCACTTCCCACAATGCCCTGGGGCTCCTGGCACCTCCTCCCCGTACCCGTCTGCTCCAGCCAGCCCGTCCGTTTGCATCTGTCAATGCTCACCCTGCCTGGGAGATGCCTCGCTGTTGTGGGGCGTGTTCCCAGTGGAGGCCACGTTCAAAGCATCCCACCCGTGGGCTGCATGTTGAGCTCCAAGTAAACCCAAACCGCACTGCGGGCTGCAAACAAACGGGCTGCAGGCCCGGTAGCCCTGTTCTAGCCTATCTGGCATGAAATGGCCATACTTACCATTTGCATACTCTTCTAACATGTCTGTGGGCCTGGTCTACACAAGGACTTTATTCCAAAATACACCCCCACCCCCAAAGTTTGAATGTATAAGTGGTGCGTCCACACTAACAAGCCTATTATTTTGAAGTCATGGGCTGCAGAATTCGAATTCTGTACTCCAGCTTTTCATGAGAAGTAACTGTAATTCTGGAAGAGTAATTTTGAAATAACATTAGTGTGGACACTCCAGTGCTGCTAATTTGAGCATATGGCCTCTGGGAGGCCTCATGCAGCTCCCCAGAGCACTTCTGGGGGCTCTGAGGCCGAGGTAGCGCATCCACATTAATGGAGCCTGCCTCGGACTCCATTCAATTCTTCCCCGTAGCAAGGGAACGCCACTTCCAATCTGCGAAAGTGGAGTTCTTTAGTCGAATTGAGTAATTTCAAATAGTTCCTAATGTAGACATGGCCTCGGTCAGTTAGCCTGGAGGATTTAACCCTGTGTGGCTATTAGTGCTACTTGGCATGAGATCTGTTGCAATTATATAAAAGCGGCTTTTATGGTCATATTGTAATCAGATTACATCACAACCATGTAATGAAAGATTGTGTTGCAAGGTATATGCACAAGGACAACACATGGTTACATATACAACCATAATGTTAAGCATTTCCTGGCTTTTAAGTGTGTGGAAGTGAAACCTAAATACTTACTTAGCATGGCTATTTCTATGGAATTTCCAAGGTCACAGGTTCTCAACCTAGGGGCTGTGACTAAAGGAAGTCAGAAACTGTGAGGGGAAGGGGGTCCATGGAAAATGTTGATGAAAACAAAACATTTTCATTTCCATGGAAAATTGCAACTTTTCACTGAAAAAACCAAAACCTTGTCAAGTGAACATTTTCCAGTTTGGGGCCAGAAACTGCTGAAAACAGAAAAAGCTTGGAAGTCTTTGGCTTAAAGTTTTGGGGTCTTGACTATCTGACATAAAAATCAAGAATGTTTGAGGAACTTTCACTTTGTATTTTAAACGATTTGGGTTGAAAACCCCATCTTCCATTGAAAAATGTTTTGACAGAAATTCTTAGCTCAGCCCTAGTCATGACCCTGCTCCGTGGCCAAGAACAGGAGTCAAGGGTTCACCTTCCTCTTCTTGTGTGGCCTCCCAAAGTATGTGGTCACAGGGGTGTGTGGTGTGGCTGAGAAGTGACAACCCTGCCCTGGTTTTGGTTTTGCTGAGCGAAAGAAAAAACACGACAAAATCTGGCTCTGTTTGGCTGACGCCCCGGCCATGCTGTCGTCATTCACCGCACAAGTTGTGAGGTGGCCCCCGTTAAGCCAGCCTCCTTGCTCCTGGGTGCCCACCTTACTCAGGGTTCGGCCCTGCCAGACAGGAGGTGCATGTGCACCACCCCATGGGGAATTCGAGGAGGGAGTGTGCCAGGAAGAGACAATCCCTCCCAAATCCTCCGCACTCACCCGAGACACTGCGGCACACCCAGACTGGCAGAGCGGGACAAGCCAAGTGCCAGCGTTCTGACAGCCTCAATTCCTTCTCTAGTTTCACTGGGATGGAGTATCTTTGTGGCACCCTGCCCCAAGCTACTGTCCTGTCTCTCTGGACACCGTTACATGGCTATGATATTGTACCTCAGAGATTGGCTGAGCTTCAGGGTGGCAGAAAGTTCCATTTTACGCGGCGTCTGCTTTGTATGGAACTACAGAGATAGAGATGGAAAGGAGTTACCAAAATGATCCCTCTGCATCAATGCCGAATTGATCTCTGCTCTCTAGCTGCAGTGCTTGGGGATGCTTTGTGATGCCATGCATTATCCAAATGGACGGTATGCGTAGTCATGGTGCTCAATAATAAACCAAACATTGTAACCATTGCTACTTCTGAACCAGTGATCTGATTCGATTCAGCAAAGACCAGGCATGTAGAACTTTGATCTGGAGAAGAGCCCTTGTTCGACTGTATAGTCTTGCCTCACAGCTGCCTGCTGAATCTTTCTTCTCTGCTCATTTGGGAGGAGGAGGGAAGGAGTACACAGAATGGGTCAAGATTGGATGGGCTGTTTGTCAGGTATGATTTCTATCATCCACCCATTTCCACAGCTATTCAGAACACATAATGACTGTCTAAGAAAGCTGGAATTTCTGAGTTCAGATCAATGGGAGGCTGATTAATTACCTAAGATGTATTCAGATAACAGAGCTGAGTGCAAATGCAAAGGGAAAGCTTTCAGAAAGTGCTCAATAAAGTAAACCAAATCAGTTCAGAATATGTTTTAAGGATAAGTGCAGAGACAACCCAGGCAAATGTGGAATCAAAGAAAGAAGAAACCCAAAAGCAAATATCACAAATCAACAACATAGACATGAAGGAGAAAAGAAATCTCTCAAGCTCTTACAAATCTGGAAGCCCATTAAAGACAAGAAAAAAAGGTAAAGGAAATCAAATCAAGAGACATGGAGAGGCACTACAAATGGAACCTTTAACAGCGGGGGAAATTACTCTCTGATGCAAATGAATTTCAGTAGTGCTCTAGTGGCTATGGAGAAGAGCTTTTTCTTACTCCACAAACTTCTCCCTGTGGATGACATTCCGATGCTAACTGGAGTTTTGCCACTGACTTAACTGGGACCAGGATTTTGCCCCAGGTGCCTGTACTGCCACCCCATCCCATACCCCCTTTAGTGCCTCGCTGCTGGGGCAGCCCCAGGCTGGAGACAGAGCTGGCTTCGGTTCGGCCTCATGCGTCATCAGGAATGGTGCCAGCTCCATTGTGACTGGCGCGTGGCTCTGAGTCAGGGATACTGTGAAATCAGCGTACGTGAGAACAGAACCAGGGCCGGCGGAGGGAACCCAGCTTGAGTCCTGCCCCCTGACGTCGGACAAAAGACCTTTAGGCTTGGAAAAGGAGCCAATCTGACCAGGCGCCATCGAGAGGCCATATCCAGAAGGGCAGACGGCATTGGTAGCCCTTCAGTGCGGAGCCATTCTTTCACCCAGAGACCTGCCATGCTCCACCTGGCCAACGGGGTTGCGAGTTACCGGCTGAGCAGCCCCACCCCTCTGACGTGTGCATCTGCTTGGGGAAGTCGCTGTACAAGAGGCGCGAGCGCTCTCCCGTGGAACAGAGGCGAGACTGAGCAGTATATCCCGGGAGTTGCCCACAGGGCCTGCACTCACGATCATGATCTCCTGGTGCCCTCGACTGCCCTTCACCCCTTCTCTTCCCTTCGGCTTCTCTCTGCCCAGCCCACCCCACCTCACTTCTCTTTTTTCCCAATCCCCCCGCACCGTTCTCCCCTCCCAGAATCACACCGACACTTGTCGCTCAGCCCGGCTGATTCCAGAAGCTGGCAGAGAATCCATCATTCCCTGCTGGAGCACTGGGGACGGGTCCCCTAGCTACTGTCCTTTCTTTCAGGGCGGCTAGAGGCAGCCTGGGTCTCTGGCCCTTCCTCTTGGGGACCCAGCTCCGAGCACTGCTCTGCGATAAACACTAGCAGTGAGCCAGCTGTGGGCTGGGAAGCTGGAGCACCAGCCCGAGGTTAGGCCAGTCCCTGCAAACCTTTACACTGCACTGGGCAGGGGCCTGGCTGGAACCACCAGCCTTGAGAACAGCAGGAGACTTGGACAGTGAAAAATCTCCTTTCTTCCCCCTCTTTTTCATCATTTGGTAATTTGCCTGCCACAGAGCCTGACCCAGGTGGGCCTGAACGAGAAGCATCAAACCTTCAAGTTGCAGTGGGGGAGGTCTAGGTTGGATATTAGGAAAAACTATTTCCCTAGGAGGGTGGTGAGGCACTAGGTTGGGTTCCCTAGGGAGGGGGTGGAATCTCCATCCCTAGAGGTGTGTAAGTCCCGGCTGGACAAAGCCCTGGCTGGGATGATTGAGTTGGGTTGGTCCTGCCTTGGGCAGGGGGCTGGACTCGATGGAGGAGCAGGTGGATTGAGGGTGAGCAAAAAGGGGAGAACTTTCTGGGTGTCTGGCTGATGAGTCTTGCCCACATGCTCAGGGTTTAGCTGATCGCCATATTTGGGGTCGGGAAGGAATTTTCCTCCAGGGTAGATTGGCAGAGGCCCTGGAGGTTTTTCGCCTTCCTCTGTAGCATGGGGTACAGATCACAGCTGGAGGATCTCTGCATCTTGGGGTCTTCAAAGTATTTGAAGGCTTCAATATCTGAGATATAGGTGAGAGGATTATTCTAGGAGGGGTGGGTGAGATTTTGTGGCCTGCACTGTGCAGGGGGTCAGACTAGATGATCATAATGGTCCCTTCTGACCTTGGAGTCTATGAGTCTATGAGTCTATGAGACTCCTGAGGTCTCTTCCCCAAGCAACTGTTTACAGCAACGGTGCACAAAAGCCACAATCTCCCAACTCCGGTAGCTGCAGCTCTTCTGCAGAAGCAGCAGCCTGCTGAATATTTAAATGAGCTCGCGTTACTGAGATTGCAGTTCTGACTTTTTAAAAAATGGAGACTGTGCTTAGCTGAGGGGTCTGCGTTTCCTCCCTGCACCCATTTCCTCCCTGCATTCACAGGTGCCGCTTCCCCTCGGTTTTCAAATAGCTGTGGGGAGCAGGGACAGTCCCAGGGTGAAATCCATCCAGGGGCAGCGGAGCAGCTCTTTCATGGTATTTCCTGCCCTGCTGCACGAGGGGCCCCCGTGGCACAGTGGAAATCTGAAGTGGGGCGCATTAGGGGCGGTGTGGCTCATTATTTCGGAGAAATGCTGCCTCTAGGATACAGGGGATCTTCACTTCCTGCTGCTACTGAACAGAGCCCCTCTGGCAGCCATAACACCAAGGCAGGAACATGTTGTGCGGAGGGCAACTCCTGCACCTGACGCTTGTGCAGCCTCCGTGCAGGCCTCTTGCACTGGGAAGTGTCTGTCCATCGCCTAGCAGAGTCTCCAGCTGCTGGGCTCCAAGTGCCACCACTTTGGGGGATGGGGCACAGGGATTCCACAGGCTTCCACATTGGCCTGCCCCCTCCCTCCCTCCCTCCCTCTCTTTTTAGCAGGCAGCAATTGAAGGGAGGGTGCTGGGTAGGAGAGGAGAGGCAGGAAAGGGTGGAGGAGAGTGGGTGCCAGGAGACGAGAGGAGGCAGCAGAGAGAGAAGGAATGGAGGAGCAGGTGGATTGAGGGTGAGCAAAAAGGGGAGGAAGCTGGAATGGGAGAGGCCCTGCTCAGAAAATTTACAGCCAGTGTTTCACCCTCAGAGAGAACCTGAACTGTGAGCTGTTCTGCATATTCCTCCTGCCTCTGGTCTCAGAGATACTGGTGTGAATCTGCGGGAGAGGGAATGCCCAAACAAACCCATTTACATTGGCATGAGTGCCATTCAAACCCATTTACACCAAGATCAGAATCTGGCCAATTAAGCAGACTTCAAAATGCTTTTAGAATAACAGCGTAGGTTTCTGCTTTAGAAACTACAAGTCGGCTGTAATGCAGTAAGGAAGGAGGTGAAACGCATTTGGTTTTATCTCTGGCGCTTGTAGGGTTGCCATGTGTCCGGTATTCACCCGGACAGTCCGGTATTTTTGCCTCCTGCCTGGTAAAAAAATTCAGAGAATACCGGACACCTAAAATGTCGGGTATTTTCTGATTTTTCCCCTGACCAGGAGGCGAAAATGCCGGGCACCTGGCAACCCTACAAACACTCAGCGCTCGGCCTCCCCGCCTCGAAACCTCCCCCCCCCCGGGCCCCATGCTTACCTGGTTCTGCAAGCCTGCTGGCACAAAATGGCTGCCGAGCAAGGGGAATGCTGTTTTATTTTAATTTTTTTTTTTTTGCTTAACAACTTTGGTCCGTCCGTCCCCCCTTTTCTTTTCCTTCAACAGAATTTTTTCCCGGTGTTTTTTTTTGGGGGGGGGGCCGGGGGGAGGGTGTTCGGTATTTTTGTTTCAACCATCTGGCAACCCTAGGTGCTTGTAAGTCACTTGTTCAGGCTGCAGCGCTCTTGCTAATTTTCTAATTCTGCAGGCTCTTCAGCGTAAAATCGTTCCTTTATTAATGAGAGTCAGACCAAGATAGCTAAAAACTGAATGTCCAACAGAAGCCTCTTTGTTGCAGCTCAGATGAACAGTAACACACACAATGGGGGGGAGGGGCGGTATAAATGATTTTCAGTCTGATCTCACCAATCAAGCTTATTATTTCGCCTCAGAAACATGTCTCCCTAGGCCAGGCGGGTCTAAGGAAAAGCCAACCTGCAGGAGGAAACCATTAGAGGACATGCCCCAACTGCCCCTCATCGCTAACAGAGCCACAAGGGGTCTCTCGTTTAAACAGCGTAAGGAAGTTGTGGGTCAAGCTCATTAACTGTGGCCATAAAGTCGGCTCGGTGCAAAAGGATTTCTCTGTAGACTGTGCTAGGGAGGCTAGGCCACCCCACGAGGGAAAAGGGACTCGTGGGATACTAATTCGCTGCTCATGAAATCCAGGTCTCAATAATGCATGACATGGGGGAGCTACCAGTCCCCCGTGTGGGACAAAGCACTTACCTTTGCTCCTCCCCAGATACCGAGGCCTATGTCGAGCTAGTTACTCAGAGATGCATTTTCAGAAGCGCCTCCAGAACTTAGGAGCTGAAATGTCACTGGAAAAGTTCAAAGGATTTAGGTGCTTTTATCCTCAGCCACCATGGGAAATTGGTGTGAAAAAGCCTGGCTTAAAAATAGGACCTCCGTTTGCTGCCTCTTGAAGAAAATCCCATGAATTTTGGATCTCCTGGCAGTTTTCGAAGACCACTCCAATGAGCAGGAAAGGAGGATGTCGGTCCCCAGAACAGCCAGATCCCTAGGGCTCTGTGTGGCTCTCAGGGAGTTACCAAAGGCCCGGACCCAGACCCTCTCAGCTAGTTAAAGCACTCAGAGTTAGACGCCTGAGCGGGCAGCTCCGCGACAGCCTGCTCTAAAGGGGCCTGTAACAGGGCATGACCCACGGCTGCGGCGCTTCCGGCCGGTCACTTGGGAATTAGCTCCATTCAGCCGTGGCGCATCCCCTTCTGGTGGGGCCTACTGTTACCCATTTGTGTGTTAATGGTTCTGCCACCTTCCATTAGGACCCACGTCCCTCCCAGACCACAGCGCCCTCCCCTCTAGGTACTGCCCTGTAACAGGGCCCCCACACTTTGGGGTGCTCCCCTTTAGGGATCCCCCATTCCCCTAGCTCAGTGGTCCCCAATGCGGTGCCCGCGGGCGCCATGGCGCCCGCCGGGGCATTTATGTGCACCCGCTGACAACCTGGGCCGGCCCCGCCCCCGGCGCGCGGCGCACGGGAGGTGCTGGCCCCAGGCGCGCGACACGCACCGGCTCCGGGTGCGCAGCGCTCGGGCGGCCCCAGCCCCGGGGCACATGCGGGCACTCGGGCGCGCGGCGCTCGAGCAGTGCCGGTGCCGGTGCCGGCCCCAGGTGCGTGGCTCGGGCGGCGGCGCCGGCCCCGGGCCCACGGCACAAGGCACTCAGACGGCCCCAGCCCCGGCACTGGGGCACATACCGGCGCCGGTGCCAGGTGCAAGGGCATCCCCGTCCCCTGGCATGCCCCCGGACATGCGGCCCCACCCCGGGGCGCCCGGGAGCCTCTAAAGGTTGGGGACCACTGCCCTAGCTCCACGTTGCCTCGGTGGCCCACTGCCAGTCATCCCCCAGCCCTTGCCTCAGGGGCCAATTGCAGCCTGAAATGGCCACTCCTCATTGGCAAAGAGGCATGGCCCTGGCTCCTTCTGCTGCCCTGGCTGCCTCCCTGCAGCCCTAGTAGCTTTGGGCCTTGTCTCCGGCCAAGCAGCCTGGGAGTCAGCCCAGCCCAGCCCAGGGAAGCCTCTCGTTTCCCCTGACAACCAGGTTTCTCCTGCTCCACAACTGGAACATGAGTCTCTTCACCCCTCCAGGAGCCCTTATGTATACAGCCCTCAGCTGGGCCGTGACTGGCTGTATCTGCTGCAGATGCTCCGCTGCCCCGCCCGCTCCCAAGGCTGGCTTTCATCCTTCTTAGGCCAGCGTGGGGCAGACACCCTGTCACATAAACCCCCACTGCTGGGAGTGGCCTGCAGAGCCCCACATGGCTCAGAAGGGCTCACGGAAGGTTAGTGCTACCTCAGACTGGATTCTCAGACGGAAAAACAGAAAACACCGGTCATTGCACATGTCCAGTATCTTCTGAATTTTTTTACTGGACAGAGGGTGCAAAAACCAGACTGTCCAGTAGAATAGCGGACACCTGGCAACCCTAGCAGGGGAGCCACTCCTGGCCTGCTGCCCGGCCTCCAGCAAGTAAGTTGCCGTCCACTTCAGGGCAACACCAGCACGTTCCCAGGGCCTGGCCTTCCCCGGAAATGCAAGTCTTGTACTGCCCAGCCCCCTCCAGGATGAGACAAGCCTGTCATTTTATTACCCAATTCTGCAGAATATCCAAGGCCCTGTACCTAGACTGCCAGCCAACTGTCAGGGGTAGCAGCAGGCCCTTAGTCCCAGTGTGGGCTGGATTCAAAAGGGTGACCTAATGGCCTACGTCTCTGTGGTTGTTAACAAGGGACCAAGCTACCCCGCCTTCCCTTCGGAAGGATACAGGAAATGGAACAACCCCTTTTTGCTGTGAAATGCTGAAAGGAGAGGAACAGCACCGTAGTGTTTTTATTTTATTTTCTTAGTCCCGTTTTATCTCTTGGCAACCCTTTGTGCAATTAAATAGCTCCACGGGGATGCCATATGTTGCCAATAGTTTTACACTTCTTGGTAATGGGAGGCTGGAATTCTTTCCAAATTGACACGATAGGATCCCATTACAAAACTCTTCTCTAAGAGAAACAGCTAAATGTTCTGTCAAGGAGCTCAATTAAAAATAGACCAACTGGCATTGTTATCTCCCCAGAAGAATGCACTTGGCACTGTGAATAACACGGTACATCTGGCGGTGCATCTCTGAACTGCTGGCGACTCAAACATTAGCCTATTGCGGGCCTACGCAGCAAGGTACAAGCTCAGACCCACTTTGGGGGCACTTTGCTTCAGAGCCCCGACTCCATCCCATCCTTAATGTGAGCGCAGCAATTTGCAGTGTGATGGGAGTACTGCCCAGCTCAGTGTGAGAGAGAAGGTGGGGGAGGGGAGAACGTTTATTGCTCAGCTTGTGGTGAGAGCGATGCTTTTGAGCTACACAGCGCTCTTGTCCAGCACTGGGAGAGCCAGTCTCTTTCAGGCTACGTCTATACTTACCTGCCGAGAGATGCTCCGGAGGTCGAATTTCTGGCATTTGATTTAGCAGGTCTACTCAGGACACACTAAATTGAATGCTGAGGGTGCCCCCATTGGCGCCGGTATTCCTACTTCTCGTGAGGCATAAGGGAAGTCGATGGGAGCGTTTCTCTCATCGACCTCCTGCTGTGGGGACAGTGCCAAAGTTCGAATTAAGGTACTTTGGTACTGTGCAATTAATGTAGCTGAAGTTGAGTATTTTAATTTGAATTTATCCCCGAGTGTAGACCTGGCCTCAGCTTACCTTCCTAGGCTGCTGCTAAAATGCCTTTGGAAAGCAGGCCCTGTGCACTCATCCGTCTGGGGCCAGCGTTGCTAGTAGTGCAGCCTTGGCCTCTGCTTTGGGGACATGGCTAGACTTCGATAGTCCTTCTGTGGCCTGAACGAAGGACCGAATGCCCATTCCTGGCTGCAAGGCAACAATTGTTCTCTCCTGAATGTTCCCTGATGAGTTCAGCACTAGAACAGGTGCAAGGACCGCAGCAATGTAAGCCCCTGTGCTGCCTCTCTTCTGCTCTGTCTCTAAGGGTGGGAGGATGGTCCAGTCTACACGGACCCCTCATTCCTTGGCCTGGACCCAGAGTGGAGAACATTGTGTCTGCTGCTGGTGCAGATGTATTCTCTCTGCTCTAGATGCACAGAGATGGGGGAGTGCTGTGCTGGAGGAAGGAGGGCACAAGAGACGTAACAGGCAGGCAGGAGAAAAGGGGGCATGGGGGCGTCATTTGAGCTCCCCGCCTGAGATGCCAAAATGCTGTGAGCCGGCCCTGGACATGATTCACAAGGACAGTGCCTTGTTGTATTCATCGCCATTGCGCTCTGGACAATGGACTGAGACCCACCAACCTTCCCACTCAGCCGGCAGGTGGGTAGATTGGAAGTGGAGACAGCATAGCGGAAACTCTCCTTGCTGCATCTCCTGCACAGCACAGGATGGTACAAAGGGTGCAGAGCTCTTGAACCTCTTACCGGTCTCCGACAGACTCTCTAGCCAGGCTGGGGCCCAGGCGCCCAGCTGCAATGTGGACATACTCTTGGTTTTATCAGCACTGTGCGGGAGCCACTGTTCTGCATGGACTGGCTCACACCTTTCGCATTCCTGGCCAGCACGCACAGGAAGCTTGATTAACAAGTGGAACACATGACCAGTGGCAGAGGTGGATCCTCCATCACTTGGAGGTTTCAGATCAAGACTGGCTGCCTTTCTGGAAGAGCTGCAAGTTCTCAGGCTCAGTACAAGGGTGATGGTAAAATGTCGTGGCCTGTGTGAGCCAGGATCCCTCTTGGCCTTAAACTCTGTGAAACTGCCTTTCCTTTTCAGCTGCACTAAAAGACTCCCTCCCAGAAATACTTTTCTGTCCATTTTGTGACTGTTACTTTCAAAGAGAGAACAATCCATTAGACACCGCACACTAAAGTCCAGATTTTAAACTGACAGATCTAAAAATACTCGGGATGTTAAAACAGACACCGCATCACCATTAAAGGCAGCAGATTCATTGTACTTCTGAAAAATAGGTGTGATTCCTGCTCAAATAGCTCCTAGAACCTTCATAGGAGATGCGAGCAACCCAGCTCTGTCAAAGGGGTGTGCCATCCCAAGGCAAGTCTGTAGCATTGCGTTGAAGCTGTCTGGATCCCGGAGATGGGTTAGTGTAACATAGTAAGCTCCCACACTGGGTATTTCTTTGTGTTGCCTAGGTAGGGCAGATTTGCTTCTGTAAAGAGACCTATAAGAGATGGACATGAGGCTAAACTCTAATATGAAGCAAAGCATTTGCTTCCCACTTCCTGGAATAGGGGGAAGGATGGGGGAGAGCATGGATCTACAGAGATTCTAAGCCCCACTTTGCCCTCGCTCTAGTGGGAAGTACTCTAAAATGGGTTTCCTGTTACTGACATCAGTTCTGGTAGGTGAGCTAGCTGCTGTTTAACATGCTGTTTACTGTGAAATAAAGAATTTTTCACATTTCTTGAAAGCTAGGAGAGTTGTTGAGGTTTAAGTTTCATGAAACTGACTAATTTACAGACCAATTAGGTATGAAGGGTCAGGGTTTTATATAAATTAGATCAGCAAAAATGCATGCTGCACTGCATTTGTAGTGTGTGTGCGCCTTTGCCACACCTGTGTGCCTACATTACCATAACTGCCCAATCATTCTTGCATCCCCGGGATTTTACCCCCCAAGCAGCCAATGAGAATGACAGTCACTTCTACTTTGGAAAACTCTCAAGCAAGGAGCCCATCTGAGAAACACAAGGAAGCAGGGCACTAAAACCATTATCTGAAAGAGTCTCTGAGGACCAGAGGGTCTGTCTCAGCTCGTGTTTGTTCTCTATTATCCAGCTTTTGAATCAGACAGAGAAGCAGGGTCCTGATCACTTGGGATCATTAATGATCCCATCACACTTTCCCAGGAGCAGAAAGTAGGTCTGGCATCTTGGCTAAATTCTGAATGGGCTAGTTATGTTTTGCCAACGTGGTGGCTTCATGTGGACAAGGCAGATGGATCGTGATGTTGAGCGAATTGATTTCTGGGTGTTACTTGCAAAGCTGCATGGGGTTTATGGAGATGAGAGGTGCCACAGAGATGCAACCCAACCCTTGTAATTTATTACAGTACTACCAGCTCCAAATGTTCAAAGTGATGATTCAGGCTCCAAACGATCCTGAGGTTTTAAAAAATAATAAAGATACACTTAGGGAGAGGGATTTGGCTTTGTGTTCTTTGAGCTAGAGAGGGCGCTTGGTTCACACTTTCAAGCTTCTTTCAACCCCCCCCCCCCCCCCCCAAAGGTTAGAACTTTACTTGCAAAAAACCAAAAGTTGAGATTGTCACCTAGCCATGTGGCTGAAGACTGTTAAGCAAAGTGTCAAATTTGGAAAGACTCACAATTATCTCCTGAGAGTTAGCAATGTGCAGGGGTAGGGGGGCATTTTCAGAAGGGCTGAAGCCAAGTCTCCTGTTGTCCATTGCAAATTGAACCCACGTTTTTGCACCAGCAAAGTGTGTTCAGATGGGCCTACTTTACTCCTCAACTGCCTTGATGTGTGCCTTCTACGTGGCCCTTTGAGAATTAAGTACTCAGATTTGCACTGAACTTCAGCTAAAATACAGACATTTGAAGGTTGACCTCCCTTTAGCAAGAGTAATTTCTGCCTACAAAATAGGTCTGTATTTTAGCTGAAGTTCAGTGCAAATCTGAGCTGCCTGCCTTAACAGCAGTTGGACTTAGCTGTGAAGTTAACACCTCATTGTGGTGAATGTGTGAGAGAGAGGGTGGAGCTATCACCTTTGCCTCCATGGAAACTGGGCAGCTGTGGCCAGAGCTGTCTCTCCAATTGGCTAGTCGCTAGACTCTGCACAGAGAACAACTGGGGGGCGGGGGTGTTCACAGTGGAGTGATTCTGCAGAAAGCAATAGATTCAGTTGAATGATCCTCAAGTCCAGAGAATCTGCCTCGTTGTTAGTTTAATAGGGACGATTAAAAAACAGGTTTTGGTTCATTGAGTCAAACCCCCAATATTTCCTTGAAAAAAGATGGGCACATTCTGACCAGAGCTATTGGTCACAGGGTTGTACACATACAGCAGCCAGCTCAAGAGAGCCCTCATCTCAACTAGCGCTCATGACATAAGTGTGAGCACTGCCTTCCGTCAACACACACCACCATACCGCTAAGGGACTGCAGTTTTGAAGATCTGACTTTGAAACAGGGTTTTGCACAAGTAGCTGTTGCCATGTCAGAGAGATATAAGGAGGGTAGCTTCAGGGGGTAGCCGAGTGAGTCTGTAACAGAAAAAAACAACAAATGGTCGGGTAGCACTTTATAGACTAAAAAACATGTAGATGGCATCATGAGCTTTCATGGGCATAGCCCACTTCTTCAGATAACTGGTGTTATGAGTTTAGGATGTGCAGACACAAAATAAATAGGAGAGAAGGAGGGAAGGGAAAAAAAGGACAGGTGGGAGACAGGGAGCAGAGGGCAGAGGGAATCAGTAAGTATCTGAAGATTGGGTAGTTAAAACAAAGCAGATAAGAATCAGTCAATTGATAGTATCCTTCCTGACACAGGAATCTAGACAAAGAGCTGTTTGCACCTTCATTGACTGTTAGGAGAGTAGACAGGGATTTAGCAGGTGTGGGTTCAGTTCCCAGCTTGGCCACTGGCCTGCGGGGTGACCTTAGGCAAGTTGCTTCCTGTACCTCAGTTTCCCCCATAAACTGTGCGTAAGATACTGACCTGCTCTGTTATGCACATTGAGGTCCTCTGATGATAAGAGGTAGGTGTTATTGTTGCAATGAAAATGAAAATCTAACGAGGCCTCCAGTGAACCCACAACACCTAGAGACGGCCATGGGAAGCCACCTTCCTGCAAGGCCTCACTCCATCGCTCTCCTGAACGTTAGCTGTGCCAACCAAAGCAGTGTTCTGTCCATGTGATTGCATCCACACTGCAAAGCTCTGTCCGCTAAGGGGGATGATGTTTCCAGTCCGAGCGGAAGCAGCTTTGCTGGTGAGGCTTTGTGATGCAAACCAGGCCAGATGCCAAATGAGTTCACCCTCGGTAAAATTTAAATACAAATTTAAAAATGACAGAGGCTCTGAATCCTCATGCTTCAAGGCAGAACCAGATGCCCAGGTAGGGGACAGGGTGAACTTTCATCAGCAGTTCACATAGGCTACATCTACACTGCACGATTATTTCGGAATAAGCTGTTCCGGAAGAAATACTCCAAAATAACTTATTTTGAAATAGCGCGCCTACGCTACAGGGAAGTCTAGAAATGAGTCTGAGGCAGGCTCCCCCAGAGTGGACGCGCTACCTTGAGTTAGAGCCCCAGGAGGCACGGGAGAGTAATTACTTGGAATGGCCTGGGGGAGGAGCTATTTCGAAATAGCAGCAGTGGGGCGTCACACGACAGCTGTGCTGAAATAGCTGTTTCAGAAGAGGCGTTATTCCTCATGGAATGTGGTTTACAAATGCTGAAATAAGCCACCCGTTATTTCAAAGTTATTTCCAAATAATGGGCTAGCAGCGTAGACACTCGCATAGTTATTTCGGAATAACAGGCGTTATTCCGAAATAATGCTTCTGAGTAGACATACCCATAGAAATTGCACAATTGAGCAGGTTCATAGGGCCGTTGTTAGGCCAGGTCTATACCTGAAAGTTGTGCCAGTATAAAAATGGTGATTAAGGAAGAGACTCTTCTGCTCAAATAATTATACCATTAAAAGCCCTTGTCTGGACACAATTATACTAGTATAAAGGCACATGTAGCTCCCCTCCCTATACAGGAATAAGCTGTACCTGTCTAAGCTCTTTTATAGCACTGTTGTATTGTTCCCGTTATGGGAGTTGTACCACTAACTATAGGGAACCACTTTTATGTTCCCCCTCAGAGACAGAATCTGTCAAATCTGTCCATTTGTTTACACCAGGAGACACAGACACAACACCTGAGGACAGATTTACTTTATTTTTTCAGAAAAAGAGGAAAGGTGAGACCCATGGAGAAGAAAGGGGTGGGGCAGAATAAATCAAAAAGGGGAAAAACACTCACTGGAAAGGAGAGAAAATGTTGGCTGATGCAGAGAATGAAAGTGTCAGACGAGAGAGAGAAGAAATAAATGGAGCAGGGAAAGATGAAACCAGCAACCCACATTGCAAGGTGATTTAAGTGTAATGTTTGTATCGGAGTCCATGCGCTCATTGTGGTTTCCCAGCTAGGTATTACGTCAACCCACATCCTATCCGTACATCTCACATATACAACACACAGGCCTTTTGCCAAGAAATTCTGCTGTCGGGCCCTTAAGCTTCCTAATTAATTCTGACATCTCGTGGGTCTTCAGTGTGGCTGGTTCAGGGTGACCATCACTCTCATACCACTGGGAAGACTGTGCATACCGCATACCCTTGTGCAGAGTTTTCCCGTGCACCCTTTTAACTAGTCTTGCCTCGAATCCTCTTGAAGAGAAGGGAAGTTGGAAAAAATGCTCAATCACCCCGACTTCTGTACATGTGATGAAGTGTCAAAAGACTCTAGGTTACTCAGCCTCTTGTCTCCATCTCATCCTCCAGAATTTATGGCAATCTTCGTCTATGTAACTGGTGCCCCCAGCCAGTCTACTTCCAGGGGTCTATCAGCAGCTCTCTGGAGAAGCTGTCCTGCTAATCCAAGCCGTTCTCCATTCTACATCCAAGGCTCTGCCACTTGTCCAGCAACTGGGGAACCAGGGCTCACCCTCTATTCCGGGCGCCAGCCCAGGGACCCTATGCTCGCCAGCTGAGGTCTACTGATACCCAAACTTGGTTGCTACTTCCCTGAGCTCTTTCCCATTTCCTCCTTCTCTCTTCTGGCATGTCGGGGTTCACCACTCTCCCAGACTTGTTCCCCTCCCTGTAACTGCTTTCTTCTTTGACGTCTTGCCAGACCTGTAACTTTCGCCTCAGTTCCTTCGACTCAGAGAGAGACTGCACTACTACTACTTAGCTGGTTGGTCCCCACCCTGTAACAATGCTTGGGATTCTTCCATCCCAAGTGCAGGACTCGGCACTTGTCCTCATCAGATTTCTTGTGGCCCAATCCTCGAATTTGTCTAAGTCACTCTGGACCCTATCTCTGCCCTCAAGCCGCTTATGTTCTCAATTCCTTCGACTGATAAAAGTTTTGCAGATTCCTTCCTAGATGAGCTTCATCCTTAACTAAACATTATTCATCCCTGGCTTTCTTCCCGGGGCAGCCTATGCTGTTAATTGGTCAATCCATTCTGGCTTAACCCTACCAGACAGTGATCCATAGGCTTATGTTCCAGGACCTCTTCTTACTATGAAAGAGGGAAGGTGAAAACCCAGGAGGGAGAATAAGCCCTGGGGTTCTAGCATAAGAAGAAGGGTCAACCCCAGAGGAGTTATGCGGGAAAGGAAACTTGAGAGGATGGGGTAGGAAGAAGCCCAGGATAACAACAGCAAGGAACTGTGCATACATTGGCTCCTTGTTATTGGGTCCCATAACTGGAACCCGATGTAGAGAGTGGGCTTGGGTTCCCAATGGGAAGTGGCACAGAAACACTGGAGATGCCGATGGAGACTTTGTTACCTGGGAGTATGACAGTGACCTGCCTGGAGGGCTGAGTCCCAGAGAGCTGCCTGAGTCTTTGAGAAAGAGGCTGCAGCGCAAGGAACGCCCAGACACCCTCAAGGGAGGAGCTCCTTGCATAGAATCATAGAATCATAGAGCTGGAAGAGACCTCAGAAGGTCATCAAGTCCAGCCCCCTGCTCTAGCCAGGACCAATCCCAACTAAATCAACCCAGCCAGGGCTTTGTCAAGCTGAGATTTAAACACCGCTAGGGATGGAGACTCCACTACTTCCCTAGGTAACCCATTCCAGTGCTTCACCACTCTCCTAGTGAAATAGTTTTTCCTAATATCCAACCTGGACCTCTCCCACCACAACTTGAGACCATTGCTCCTTGTTCTGCCATCTGTCACCACTGAGAACAGCCTCTCTCCATCCTCTTTGGAACCTCCCTTCAGGAAGTTGAAGGCTGCTCTCAAATCCCCCCTAACTCTTTGCTTCTGCAGACTAAACAGACCCAACTCCCTCAGCTTCTCCTCATAAGTCATATGCTCCAGCCTCCTAATCATTTTGGTTGCCCTCCGCTGGACCCTCTCCAATGCGTCCACATCCTTTTTGTAGTGGGGGGGCCCAGAACTGGACACAGTACTCCAGATGTGGCCTCACCAGAGCTGAATAAAGGGGAATGATGACATCTCTGGATCTGCTGGCAATGCTCTTCTTAATGCAACCTATTATGCCATTAGCCTTCTTGGCTACAAGGGCACACTGTTGACTCATATCCAGCTTCTCATCCACTGTAACCCCCAGGTCCTTTTCTGCAGAACTACTACTTAGCGGGTTGGTCCCCAACCTGTAACAATGCTTGGGATTCTTCCGTCCCAAGTGCAGGACTCTACACTTGTCCTTGTTGAACCTCATCAGATTTCTTGTGGCCCAATGCTTCAATTTGTCTAAGTCACTCTGGACCCCATCTCTGCCCTCAAGCGTATCTACCTCTCCCCCTAGCTTAGTGTCATCTGCAAACTTGCTGAGGGTGCAATCCATCCCCTCATCCAGATCATTAATAAAGATATTGAACAAAACCGGTCCTAGAACCGAACCTTGGGGCACTCCGCTAGAAACCTACTGTCATCCTGACATCGAGCCATTGATCACTACCTGCTGGGCCCGGCCTTCTAGCCAGCTTTCTATCCATCTTACCGTCCATTTATCCAATCCACAATCCCTTAACTTGCTGGCAAGAATATTGTGGGAGACCGTATCAAAAGCCTTGCTAAAGTCAAGGTATATCACATCCACTGACTTTCCCATGTCCACCGAGACAGTTACCTCATCATAGAAGCTAATCAGATTGGTCAGGCACGACTTGCCCTTTGTGAATCCATGCTGACTATTCCTGATCACCTTCCTCTCTTCCAAGTGCCTCAAAATGGATTCCTTAAGGATCCCTTCCATGATTTTTCCAGGAACTGAGGTAAGACTGACCGGCCCATAGTTCCCTGGATCGTCCTTCTTCCCTTTTTTGAAGATGGGCACTACATTTGCCTTTTTCTAATCCTCTGGGATCTCTCCTGATCTCCACGACTTTTCAAAGATAATGGCCAAAGGCTCCTTAATGACATTTGCCAACTCCCTCAGTGCCCTCGGCTGCATTATATCCAGACCCATGGGTTTGTGTACGTTTAGCTTTTTTAAATAGTTCCTAACCTGTTCTTTACCCACCAAGGGCTGTCCATCTTCATCCCATCTTGCGTCACTTAGCGAATTAGTCTGGGACCCCACCTTGTCCGTGAATACAGAGGCAAAGAAAGCATTGAGTACTTCAGCTTTCCCCGCATCATCTGTCACTAGGTTACCTCCCCCACACAGGAGGGGTCGCACACCCTCCCTGATCCCCTTCTTCTTGTTAACATGAAGTGAGGGAAGCCCTCCACACACCTGCTGCAGAAGATGGCAAATCCCTTCTGAGATGATAGTCACGTGTGCTCCTGAGTCCATTTTAAAGTCGGTTGTCTTGCCATGATTATTCACTTTCACTCTCCAGGCAAGCCTGGGATAGATCCCACAACAATGGCTCTTGATTGTCGGGAACGAGTGAACTTCCTGGCTGCTTTGGTGTGGCACTAGCTGGAAAATGTCCATGCTGTGTGCATCGGTTACACTGTGCCCCTCTGACTGGGCACACAGAATCTCTTGGGCTATGACACTTGTAATCCCTTGTGCATGTAGGCTAGAAGTTGTCCGTCTTAGCCTGGCCGTCCTCTCTGCTTGCCTTAGAGGTTTTGTATTAATGATGTTGTGCACGCAGGGGCCTAGCTTCGGGTTTTTTCAAATTGTTCCTGCCTTTTGTTCTGTCATTTGACTAATTCAGATGCTTTTCCTTCTGTACAGCTATGACTATGATTAAATCTGTCTTCAGCTGTAGCTGCCGTGAAACATTTTTGTCTGTAAACCCAATAACCAGCCTGTCTGTGATATTTTCCTGTTTTGCATTCCCCAGAATCAGTTTTCAGCGAATGTATAAACCATTCACTATTTCTCCCCGATTCTTAGATTTGCTGGTGAAAATGCGCTCTTCCATAAACCATATTGCTTTGAGGTAGAAAGTATGCATCAAACATAGCCAGAACCCTTTCATAACCATATTTATGACCATCTTCAGAAAAGTCAAAGGTTTTAAAGATATGCTTTGCCTGCTTCCCCATAGCACAAATTAAAGAAGATACTTCGATATCTCCAGTTTCCTTGGGGAACTTGGTTTCCAAAGCAAAATCTTCCAAGATACTCCTTCCAATCTGTCTACTGTGATGGTTTGTGAAAGCTGAAGTTCTGTAGGGCACCAAAGAATGGCACATTGATGCGCTCCTGAAACCTTTGTTCCTTTTGTTTTCAACCTCTGTTGTCAGTTTCCTTCTGTTTTTATTTTCTTCTATCACTAGGTTGCTTCTGACACCAGGTCATGTTCCTGCACCAGATATGAACTGGATACAGCATTTTCTCCATATAGCAGATGTGTTCATCCTAAGATCCTTTTAAGCCCTGCCAGGTATGGAGGCAGTTAGCTTAAATAAGGTGTTTTAACCAGAGCACTCCCTACTGGTTCAAGTGTACAATATAGTTGAGTATTCCACTGCAGCAGCAGCAAGAGGATTTCTGGGCTGTTTATGGAGTGGGGCTCTGCATCCTGTTGAGGCCATTTCACTTTGTATAAAATATTTGAATCGTCATTGGACCAGAGATCATAGAATCATAGGACTGGAAGGGACCTCGAGAGGTCATCGAGTCCAGCCCCCCGCCCACAAGGCAGGACCAAGCTCCGTCTACACCATCCCTGACAGATGTCTATCTAACCTGTTCTTAAATATCTCCAGAGAGGGAGATTCCACCACCTCCCTTGTGGAGGAGACAGAATGTTTAGCTTTGTGGTTAGGACACTCACCTAGAAGGAGGGAGTCCCACTGAATATGTATTTATACAAAGTGCCAGCTTCAACAGGAGGCCCTGCCCACTGATTAGGCCTCTCCGTGGAAGACACCTGGGAAAGGAGACACCTGGGCTCAAATTCCTGCTCTTGAGGGGCGCTTCTGCACATGGATTCTCCTCTCTATAGGATCAGGCACATGTTGGGTGGGAAGGGACTCTGAGAGGTCATGTAATGTGCTGAGGCAGGACTTGTAAACCTAAATGCTCCTTCACACATGTCTGTCCATCCTCTTCTTAAAAATCTCCAATGATAGGGATTCCGCAGCCTTTTCCAGAGCTTAACTATCTTTATAGGCAGGAAGTTCCCCTCCTAGCTAACCAAAAGGTGGCATGGAAGTCTCAAGAGAATTTGTGCAAAAGAGATGAACAAGTCACTCCACTTTTCCCAGTTGCCTCCTGCCTCTTCAGGTATGGCTGGCTATTATGTCCAGATTGCTGCTTCCTAGTCATTAGTTGTATGAGATGTTTATCTGGAAACAGAAAGTCATGGTACAAGTATGTTACAGTAGGAGAGGGTTAATATCCTTCTGAGTGCAAAATGCTCTCATGGGGATGGAATGTGCACTGTTTGTAAGTGGTTGTGCCCCAGAATCCTCTGAGAGACTTCGAACTACTGAATGTTAACGATCGGTATTATTAAAGAACAATTGATGGCCTGTAACCAGACAACAGAAACTAATTACTGGAAAACTTTTATTGTCCTTTAATTACTGGGCCTCTTTGTCAATTAGCAGAAAGGAGAGAGAGAGACACACACACACAGAGAAAGAGACTCATTTTATAGTAACGATAAATTTTCTAGACCTACAGTGATCAGCAGCTGAAGAAGTGAGTCTATTAATGCACAGAATTAAGGCTCAATGTTCACTCTAGCCACTAAGTGAAGCAGTTTTTCATTTGAAAGAATAAGGCGTTCTGTGAACATTCATTAGAGTTTCCCTCATAAATTGCACTGCTGCTGCACACAATGGTTTTATCTGTCAAAGTAATTTTAATCCTTGACCGATAGATTCTGGCTTTGAGATTTCACTCTTACCTTGGCATCATGCCCACTGTAACATCCAAGTGGCACAAAGTGCCTAGAACAGGAGGAGAGAATCTGGGCCAGAGACTTTAATGGGCCAGTCGACATTACTGTAGCCAAGGTCCCTGACAGGGGAAGTGCAGCTCACTCATCATCATTATTAAATACTCTGCTGAAGGAACCTGGCTCCAGCTCACCTTCGAAAGAATACACAAATTAAGCCAGTCCCTCTATACTGGCACCGCGGTGCATTCCGCTGTTCGGGGTGGGAATGCCCTCACGCTGAGCCCTAAGCTCGATGACACCGAATTCTGGAGCAGGCTCAACAATATTTACAAATCACTTCTTCATCTATTTCTCCCTTGCCAATTGTCCCAGAGGTAGTGTGTGGACACATGTCTTCCCACTATGCATAGTACTGAAGATGCTCAAGCAATATTCATCCAATAAGTTAGCCAGGATTTTTTTTCTGTTATTCAGCAAATAACTTCTGCATAAAAAAGGATTTTCTTCTATTTGACCAACTCTGCTTAGCACCTGCAGTCCTGAGGGGAGTGTAGTAAGGTTAATTAATCAGGTCAAATTCATGCCTTTGTAATGCTACTGACTTTGACAGAATAAACCAGGGAATAATTTGGTGCTGTGTTGGTAAAGCACTTCAGAGATATAAAGGGCTACCTAAACCATTATTTATTAATTATCATCATTATCACTGGAAGGGAGTTACTAATGGACTTAACTCCTGCTATTATTAGCATCAGAATCACTATTAATTGATTTCACACTGTCTGGACTCAGCTAGATGCTCTAGTACCTCAACTTTGAAAACAAAAAGAGACATCATGTTGGGAAACCAACACGGCAGGGTACATATTATCCAACAAGTTCTTGGACAGCATTAGAGACATTTTTTTATTTCAAAAGGTTGAGAAAGCTACTGGGGGAAGGCTGTTCTAGATTTGATTTTAGCAAAAAAGGAAGGAACTGGTTGAGAATTTGAAAGTGGAAGGCAGTTTGGGAGAAAGTGACCGTGAAATCATAGAGTTCATGATTCTAAGGAATGGTAGAAGGGAGAACAGCAAAATAGAGACCATGGATTTCAGGAATGCAGATTTTAGTAAGCTCAGAGTGCTGGTAGGTAAGGTTCCACCAGAAGCAAGACTAGGAGGAAAAACTGAAGAGATTTGGCAGTTTTTTAAAGCAACATTATTAAGGACCCAAAAGCAAACTATTCCACTGCATAGGAAAGATAAAAAGAATGGCAGGAGACCATCTTGCATCAACCGGGAGATCTTACATGATCTAAAAATCAAAAAGGACTTGTATAAAAAGTGGAAACTAGGTCAAATTACAAAGGATGAATATAAGCAAACAACACAGGTTATGCAGGAGCAAGATTAGAAAGGCAAACGCACAAAAGGAGCTACATCTAGCTAGAGGCATAAAGGATAACAAGAAGATGTTCTACAAGTATAATAGGAGCAAGAGGAAGACTAAGGACAGGGTAGGCCCATTGCTCACTGAAGAGGGAGAAACAGTAACAGGAAACTTGGAAATGGCGGAGGTGCTTAACGATTTCTTTGTTTCGGTCTTCACCAAGAAGTCTGATGATGAAGGAATGCCTAACACAGTGAATGCTAGTGGGAATGGGGTAGATTTAGAAGTTAAAATAAAAAAAGAACAAGTTAAAAATCACTTAGAAAAGTGAGATGTCTGCAAGTCACCAGGCCTGATGAAATGGATCGTAGAATACTCAAATAACTGATATAGGAGGTATCTCTGCCTTTAGCTATCATCTTTGAAAAATCATGGAAGTCAGGAGAGACTCCAGAAGACTGGAAAGGGGCAAATCTAGTGCCCATCTATAAAAAGGGAAATAAGAACAACTCAGGAAACCACAGACCAGTCAGCTTAACTTCTGTGCCAGGAAAGATAACGGAGCAAGTAAGTAAAGAATCCATCTGCAAACATCTGGAAGAAAATAAGGTGATAGGTAACAGCCATTTGTAAAGAACAAATAATGTCAAACCAATCTTCTAGCTTTCTTTGATAGGATAACGAATCTTGTGGATAAGGGAGTAGCAGTGAACATGGTATACCTAGACTTTAGTAAGGCATTCGACATGGTCTCGTATGACCTTCTTATCAATAAACTAGTAAAATACAACCTAGCTACTATAAAGTGGGTGCATAACTTGCTGGATAACCGTTCTCAGAGAGTAGTTATTAACAGTTCACAATCCTGCTGGAAGGGCATAACAAGTGGGGTTCTTCAGGGGTCTGTTTTGGGACCGGTTCTGTTTAATATCTTCATCAGTGATTTAGATGATGGCATAGAGAGTACGATTATGAAGTGTGCAGATGATCCCAAGCTGGGAGGGGTTGCAAGTGCTTTGAAGGATAGAGTCAAAATTCAAAATGATCTGGACAAACTAGAGAAACTTGCATTTTCAAGCGGACTTGGACTGCAGCAGGAAAAGAGCCCAGCCTGTCTTGCGGGGTGCTGCAGGCTGGGAGATGCTTAGGTAAGTAAGCCTGCCTATGGTACCCCAACCCCTCCTGCACCCCAACTCCCTCCCCCAGGTCACCATCCAAGCCTACTGCACTCCCTGCCCCAGGTGACAACTCCCCCAGGTCACCATCCAAGCCTACTGCACTCCCTGCCCCAGGTGACAACTCCCCCTCAGGCACCATACCCCCCTTACACTTCTCCCCTAGGCTAGAATCCTCTCCTGCACCAATACCCCCTCCCTGACCCTACACCCCGATCCCCTGACCAAGACCCCACATGGTCTCCTGCAACCCAGTCCTTTACCCTGTGTTCTCTTCTGCACCCAACCTCCAGCCTAGATCCTGGACCGCCTCCACAGAAAAGTGCGGTCCTTGACCACTTAGCAAAATTTTGGAGTGGCCCCCCACCAAAAATTATTGCCCACCCCGACCTAGACAGTGCTTGGTCCAGCCGTGAGGGCAGGGGACTGAACTTGATGACCTCTCGAGGTCCCTTCTAGTTTTAGTTCTATGATTCTATGATCAGATGTAAGCTGATTTTGTCAGGGATGGGATACCGCTTACTATGTTATTTTGGAATAACTCTGCCATGTAGACATAGCCTAAAAGAGCAGGGAAAGCACTGGCCTTTTATGAGAAGGGAGGTGTAATTTAGACTTGTAACTTGTTGGATACTTCCTGGGTTTTCACCTTCCCTCTCTTGTAGTAAGGTGAGCCTGGAACAGAAGCCTGTGTACCACAGGCCTGGTATGAGGCCTGAGGCCTAGGCACAATGGTCAAGACTTTGATCATATAAAACAAAGTCAAGCGGTGAGCAAGAGGCAGACCCTACTCACAGAAGTTGGGAAGAACAGGGCTTATATTGCAGAAACACTCATACCTAAGAGGTTCTAGGCACAGACCATAAACACGTTCCAGAGGAGTCGTAACAGAACATCTTGTGAAAAAAACGTCTTGGCACTACCACGCTCCCCACAAATAACAGACGTACCAACCCGGGGCAGGACAGGGTCTACACTGACAGCAGGATAGACAGTGATGGAACCTCTGGGTAGAAGGTAATGGGTAGTATTAACGTAATGCCAGAAGGTGGCAACTTGATGTGTCAGAAGTGACGTGTAACTTGTTTGTGCCTGTGTATAAAAATGTACCCTGAGGGAGCTGTCTTTGTGTAGCCAAGGGGGCAACGAATGATCCTATTGTTGATTGAGCTGGTCTGTTGTCAGGGGCACATATGTGTAGTGGTTCAGTAGAGTCTATTGACAACTATTGTACTTGGTTTGACAATAAACCTGGCCTGGTGCCTTCAACCCTTATCTGATTTTGTAGTCTTTGGGGGCTCCATCAAAGTCTGGTGTGTCAACTTCTTGTGCAAAATCAACGTGGCCCACAGGAGGAATATATGTATGCAGCTGAATGGTTATCGTCACTGAAGGCGCAGATGACTGTCAGGACACCACAACAGTGACACCTGACTGCTCCCAGATAGTGATTGCAGACTCTCTCCCTGAATCTGCCTTCTGCTGCGAACTTCCTGATTTTATCATCCTGCCTGCTCCAGCCCAGCTAAGCTTCCTGTTCAGAGAAGCCTGACTGAAAGACAGAACAGGTCATGCTGGTGGGAGAGTTGCACTATACGTGAAAAAAATGTAGAATCAAATGAAATAAAAATCTTAAATGAGCCAAAATGTTCCATAGAATCTCTTTGGGGAGTAATTCCATGCTCCAATAATAAGAATATAGCAGTAGGGCTATATTATCGACCACCTGATCAGGACAGTGATAATGACTATGAAATGCTAAGGGAGATTAGAGAGGCTATCAAATTAAAAAACTCGATAATAGTGGGGGATTTCAACTATCCCCATATTGACCGGGTACATATCACCTCAGGGCGGGATGCAGAGATAAAATGTCTTGATACTTTAAATGACTGCTTCTTGGAGCATCTGTTTCTGGAAACCACAAGGGGAGAGGCTATTCTTGATTTAGTCCTAAGTAGAGCACAGGGTCTGGTTCAAGAGGTAAATATAACTATACTGCTTGGAAATAGTGACCATAATATAATAACATTTAACATCCTTGTGGTGGGAAAAACACCTCAGCAGCCCAACACTGTGGCATTTAATTTCAGAAAGGGGAACTACACAAAAATGAGGATGTTAAACAGAAATTAATTGGTACAGTGAAAAAAGTAAAATCTCTGCATGCTGCATGGAAACTTTTCAAAGACACCGTAATAGAGGCCTAACTTAAATGTATACCCCAAATTAAAAAACATAGTGAGAGAATCAAAAAAGTGCCACCATGGCTTAACAACCAAGTAAAAGAAGCAGAGAGAGATAAAAAGGCATTGTTTAAAAAGTGAAAGTTAAATTCTAGGGAGGAAAATAGAAAGGACCATAAACTTTGTCAAATTAAGTGTACAACTATAATAAAAAAAGCAAAAAAGGAGTCTGAAGAACAGCCAGCTGAAAACACAAAAAGTAATGGTAAAATGTTTTTAAAGTACATCAGAAGCAGGAAACTGGCTAAACAACCAGTGGGGCCCTTGGAAGATTGAGATGCTAAAAAAGCACTCAAAGATGATAAAGTCATGGTGAAGACGCTAAACTAATTCTTTGCTTCAGTCTTCAGATCGGAGAGATTTCCAAACCTGAGCCATTCTTTTTAGGTGACAAATCTGAGGAATTGTCCTAAATTGAGGTGCCATTAGAGAAGGTTTTGGAACAAATAGATAAACTTAATAGTAACAAGTCACCGGGACCAGATGGCATTCACCCAAGAGTTCTGAAAGAATTCAAATGGGAAATTGCGAAACTATTAACTGTGGTTTGTAACCTATCCTTTAAATCAGCTTCCATACCTAATGATTAGAAGATAGTTAACGTGATGCCAATATTTAAAAAGAGTTCTAGAGGTGATCCTGTCAATTACAGACACATTGATGAATATTATTTGTTGGGGGAAAGTCAACACGGTTTATGTAAAGGGAAATCATGTCTTCCTAATCTGATAGAGTTCTTTGAGGGGGTCAACAAATATGTGGACAAGGGGGATCCAGTGGATATAGTGTACCTAGATTTCCAAAAGCCCTTTGACAAGGTCCCTCACCAAAGGCTCTCAAGTAAAGTAAGTTGTCATGGGATAAGAGGGAAGGTCCTTTCATAGATGATAACTGGTTAAAAGACAGGAAACAAAGGGTAGGTGTATACATGGTCAGTTTTCTGAGTGGAGAGAGGTAACTAATGGGGTTCCCCAAGGGTGTGTCCTGGGACCCATCCTATTCAAATTATTTATAAATGGTCTGGAGAAAGGGGTAAACAGTGAGGTGGCAAAATTTGCAGCTGATACCAAACTGCTCTAGATAGGTAAGGCCAAAACAGACTGTGAAGAGCTTCAAAAAGATCTCCCCAAACTAAGTGATTGGGCAACAAAATGGCAAATGAAATTTAATGTTGATAAATGCGAACAGGTGAGTGCTAACAGGGAGTTTTGAGAGGGAGTTCTCCAGGTGAAGGAGAAGCAGATACAGGACTCTGGAGGGAAGTGTGTTTTGTTATTGGGGCTTTCTTACTGTGTGCTGAGCTTGTGTTTGTTTGGTGTGTGTGTGTGTGTTTTTTTTCTTTCCCTGTTTCAGTGAGGCTTTAGAGAGGGAGTTCTCCAGGTAGAGGCGAAGCAGATACAGGAGTCTTGAGGGAAGTGGGTGTTGTGTTTGGGGCTTTCTTGCTGTGTGCTGAGATTGTGTTTGTGAGTGAGGGCTGGTGTGTGTTCTTTTTTGTTTTTTGTTTATTTATTTATTTATTTTCCCCTGTGTTTGAGAGTGAGGCTTTTTTTTTCCCACCTCCCCTCTGCCCTCCCCCTCCCCTTGATGGAGTTTGTGCTGTGATTGGCAGGTGGAAATTGTTGGCTTCTAATTAAAGTTTGAATTCTAGAAGCCTCTGCTGATTGGCTGAGCCTTGGTAGGGGGAGGGGCTTTATAAGGCAGTGGGCAAGCGACCAAGGAGCTTGCGAACAGGTGAGTGCTAACAGGGAGTTTTGAGAGGGAGTGGGAAGGGCGGGAGGTTTTCTTGCTTTTCTTTTGAAATCCCTTCTCCAGGACAGCAGCGATGGTCGGTGATGGGTCTGCTGTTGTTACCTGCACAGCGTGTGCCATGTTTGTCTTCCTCCCGGAAGAAAGAACGGATTTCATCTGCACCAAGTGCAAGCTGGTCGACATTTTGGAAGAGAAAATTAGAGGACTGGAGGCCCAAGTGTCGACCCTACGCTCGACCAGAGAGGATGAAGACTTCCTTGATAGAAGGCAGCGTTTACTCCTTCAAGCACGGCAGGCAGAAGAGCCAGAGAGGGCAGCACATGACCAAGAAGAGAACTGGCAGCATGTAACTTCTAGAAGGGGAAAAAGGCCTGCACGGGAATCCCCCGATGCTATAGAGGTAAGCAATTGCTTTCAAGCTCTCTTAACAGGCTCTGCAGTGCTGAAAGCTCTGGAACGGACCTCACAAGGAAGAAACCAGAAGGGAACACCATCTACTGGAAGGCATGGGATGTGTAGTCCTACGGATGGGGGTTCCACGGCCACCACCCCCAAAAGGAAACGACGGGTGGTGGTGGTCGGGGACTCCTTCCTAAGAGGGACTGAGCCATCCCTCTGCCGTCTGGACCTGGAATCTCGAGAGGTGTGCTGCTTACCGGGAGCTCGCATTCAGGATGTCACTGAGAGGCTTACCAAGCTGATCAAACCTTCGGATCGCTACCCCTTCCTGCTTCTCCACGTGGGAACTAATGATACGGCCAAGAATGATCTTGAGCGTGTTACTGCGGATTATGTAGCACTAGGAAGAAGGATCCAAGAATTTGGAGCGCAAGTGGTATTCTCCTCCATCCTCCCTGTTGAAGGGAAAGGACTGGGCAGGGATCGTCGAATTGAGGACGTAAATGCGTGGTTGCGCAGATGGTGTCGCAGAGAGGGCTTGGTTTCTTCAACCATGGGACTCTGTTCTGGGCGCAAGGATTGTTAGGAAGAGATGAGATCCACCTAACGAAGAGAGGAAGGAGCATCTTCACGGGCAGGCTTGCAAACCTAGTGAGGAGGGCTTTAAACTAGGTTCGTCGGGGGACGGTGACCAAAACCCTGAGGGGAGTGGGAAAGTCAGATACCAGGAAGAAATGTAGAGAGGAAGGGGCAAGAAAGGAGGACCCATGTTTCGAATGGAGAAGATAGGACGATCAACTGGTTACCTGAAGTGTTTGTACACTAATGCGAGAAGCCTGGGCAACAAACAGGAAGAACTGGAGGCCCTGGCCCAGACCAAGAAATATGATTTAATTGGGATAACAGAGACTTGGTGGGATGACTCGCATGACTGGAGCGCTGTCATGGAAGGGTATAGACTGTTCAGGAAGAACAGGCAGGGGAGAAAAGGAGGAGGAGTTGCACTATATGTAAGAGAGCACTACGATTGCTCTGAACTCCAGTATAAAGAGAGAGAAAAACCTGTTGAGAGTCTATGGGTTAAGTTTAAAGGAGCAAACAACAGCATTGATGTTGTGGTTGGTGTTTGCTACAGGCCACCGAATCAGGTAGATGAGGCTTTCTTCGGACAACTGAGCGAAGCTTCCAGATCGCAGGCCCTGTTTCTCATGGGGGACTTTAATCACCCTGACATCTGCTGGGAAACCAATACGGCAGTACACAGGCAATCCAGGAAGTTTTTGGAGAATGTTGGGGATAACTTCTTGACACAGGTGCTGAAGGATCCGACCAGGCGCCGTGCGCAGCTTGACCTTCTGCTCACAAACAGGGAGGAACTAATAGGGGAAGTGGAGGTGGGTGACAACCTGGGAAGCAGTGATCATGAGATGGTAGATTTCAGGATCCTGACCAAAGGAAGAAAAGAGAGTAGTAAAATACACACTTTGGACTTCAAAAAAACAGATTTTGACTCCCTCCGAGATCTGATGGGCAGAATCCCCTGGGATGTTAACATGAAGGGGAAAGGAGTCCAGGACAGCTGGCAGTATTTTAAAGAAGCCTTATTGAAGGCACAGAAAGAAACCATCCCGACGCGTAGCAAGAGAGGCAAACATGGTAGGAGACCGGACTGGCTTACAGGGGAAATCCTGGGTGAACTTAAGCACAAAAAGGAAGCTTACAAAAAGTGGAAACTTGGACAAATGACCAAGGAGGAGTTTAAAGGTATAGCTCGAGAATGCCGGGGGGTTATCAGGAAGGCGAAAGCGCAAATGGAATTGCGACTGGCTAAGGATGTGAAGGATAACAAGAAAGGTTTCTACAGGCATGCTAACAAGAAGAAGGTGATCAGAGAGGGTGTGCGGCCCCTAATGGATGAAGGAGGTAACCTAAATGCAGGACAATGTAGCACTTTAAAGACTAACAAGATGGTTTATTAGAAAGCTGAAGTACTCAATGCTTTCTTTGCCTCTGTATTCACGGACAAGGTCAGCTCCTGGACTTCTGCGCCAAGTGACGCAAGATGGGATGAAGATGGACAGCCCGTGGTGGGTAAAGAACAGGTTAGGAACGATTTAGAAAAGCTAAACATAAATCCATGGGTCTGGACTTAGTGCATCCGAGGGTACTGAGGGAGTTGGCAAATGTCATTGTGGAGCCTTTGGCTATTATCTTTGAAAAGTCGTGGAGATCGGGAGAAATCCCGGATGACTGGAAAAAGGCAAATGTAGTGCCCATCTTCAAAAAAGGGAAGAAGGATGATCCAGGGAACTATAGGCCGGTCAGTCTTACCTCGGTTCCTGGAAAAATCATGGAAGGGATCCTTAAGGAATCCATATTGAGGCACTTGGATGAGAGGAAAGTGATTAGGAATAGTCAGCATGGATTCACAAAGGGCAAGTCGTGCCTGACCAATCTGATTAGCTTCTATGATGAGGTAACTGGCTCGGTGGACATGGGGAAGTCAGTGGATGTGATATACCTTGACTTTAGCAAGGCTTTTGATACGGTCTCCCACAATATTCTTGCCAGCAAGTTAAGGGATTGTGGATTGGATAAATGGACGGTAAGATGGATAGAAAGATGGCTAGAAGGCCGGGCCCAGTGGGTGGTGATCAATGGCTCGATGTCAGGATGGCGGTCGGTTTCTAGCGGAGTGCCCCAAGGTTCGGTTCTAGGACCGGTTTTGTTCAATATCTTTATTAATGATCTGGATGAGGGGATGGATTGCACCCTCAGCAAGTTTGCGGATGACACTAAGCTGGGGGGAGAGGTAGATACACTTAAGGGCAGAGATAGGGTACAGAATGACTTAGACAAATTGGAGGATTGGGCCACAAGAAATCTGATGAGGTTCAACAAGGACAAGTGTAGAGTCCTGCACTTGAGACGGAAGAATTCCAAGCATAGTTACAAGCTGGGGACCAACCGGTTAAGTAGTAGTTCTGCAGAAAAGGACCTGGGGGTTACAGTGGATGAGAAGCTAGATATGAGTCAATAGTGTGCCCTTGTAGCCAAGAAGGCTAATGGCATAATAGGTTGCATTAAGAGGAGCATTGCCAGCAGATCCAGAGATGTCATCATTCCCCTTTATTCGGCTTTGGTGAGGCCGCATCTGGAGTATTGTGTCCAGTTCTGGGCCCCCCACTACAAAAAGGATGTGGACGCATTGGAGAGGGTCCAGCAGAGGGCAACCAAAATGATTAGGGTGCTGGAGCATATGACTTGAGAGGCTGAGGGACTTGGGTCTGTTTAGTCTGCAGAAGCGAAGAGTGAGGGGGGATTTGATAGCAGCCTTCAACTTCCTGAAGGGAGGTTCCAAAGAGGATGGAGAGAGGCTGTTCTCAGTAGTGACAGATGGCAGAACAAGGAGCAATGGGCTCAAGTTGTGGTGGGAGAGGTCCAGGTTGGATATTAGGAAAAACTATTTCACTAGGAGGATGGTGAAGCACTGGAATGGGTTACCCAGGGAAGTAGTGGAGTCTCCATCCCTAGAGGTGTTTAAGTCTCGGCTTGACAAAGCCCTGGCCAGGTTGATTTAGTTGGAATTGGTCCTGCCTAGAGCAGAGGCCTGGACTTGATGACCTTCTGAGGTCTCTTCCAGTTCTATGATTCTATGATAATGTAAAGTAATGCACATTGGAAAAAATTAAATCCCAACTATCTATACAATATGATGGGGACTAATTTGGCTACAACTACTCAAGAGAGTCATTGTGGATAGTTCTCTGAAAACATCCACTTCGTGAGCAGCGGCAGTCAAAAAATCAAACAATGTTAGGAGTCATTAAAGAAGGGATAGAGAATAAGACAGAAAATATCTTATTGCCTCTATATAAATCCATGGGACGCCCACATCTTGGACACCTACAGATATGGTTGCCTCATCTAAAAAAAGTTACATTGGCATTGGAAAAGGTTCAGAAAAGGGCTACAGAAATGATGAGGGGTTTGGAACAGGTCCCATATGAAGGGGGATTAAAAAGACTTGGACTTCTCAGCTCAGAAAAGAGAAGACTAAGGGGGGATATGACAGAGGTCTATAAAACCATGATGGGTATGAAAAAAGTGAATAAGGAAAAGTTATTTACTTATTCCCACAATAAAAGAACTAGGGGTCACCAAATGGCTAATGCAATTTTTAATTTTAATTTTTTTATTTACGAAGCTGATTTGACCATCCTTTTTCTCCATGCCGTTTGGCATGAAGATGGTCACCAAGCTCTAGATCGTGCAGCTTTCTGAGGGTAGTCAGTTGTAAAAGTTTCATAAATTCTAATTGCGCCTTTTTGTGTCCTACGTGGTTACTGTCTTCATGGTTGGCCACTTTGGAGAGAGATTCTGGTCCCAGCTGCCCACTCTCTTCCTAGCGCAGCTGCCGTCCTGTGGTAACTCTGCAGTATAACTATGCCGTGCGCTGCTGCCCCCAGTGGTCAGTGGGGGCAGACCCCCTCCCTTTCCATGTTACGGGAACAATCCCATTCCAGGCACTTCCCATTTTCCTGGCACAACCAAACCCTGACCTTGCTTCAATTAGGATGAGTTTTTATTGTTTAAGAGGAGTTCTTGACCAAATGGACTCAAGATGGACAGATGTCATGGACAGATAGATGCACAAACTCTCTAAAATATAGGACAGGACTGTGCAGCACTTCAAAGTCTTTAAAGTGCTGCATAGTCATGTCTTTTGTTTCAGCAAGACCAGACTAACACGGCTGCATCTCTATTACTATTCTCTAAAGTATAGATATAGATGATGGGAAAGTAGAACTTAAGGGGGGGGATGGACTGGAGTGCTGAACTGTATTATACTGCTCTGCCACTAGATGGTGCTGTGGGTAAATACCTTATTTAAGGCCGCCTGGGGAGTTTAAGCCAGTGTTTCTCAATGTGATCCAGGGATCCTCTCTGAGAAAGCAGCTAACGGGTCACTCCAGTTTGTTTTTTTACCGGCTCTGCAGCCACAGAGTCTTGTTGCTCCCATGGGCTCTGGATCGCCATTTGCAGCCCAGGGGAGCCGTGGGAAGCTGCACAGATTTGTTCCAGTTCTGGACCTTGGGTTCTGCCCGGCTCCATCTAGCCATACCACCTCCTCCTGCTAATGCGTTAGGTAACTGAACTGCAGCACAGTCCAAGGGATCAAAGAACACGGGAACTAAGCTCGAGAGCGTTGTGATGGTATCGGCCCATCATGAAGCAGGGGACCGTTTACACCAGTGTAAATCTGTTGTGACTCCAATGAAGCCAGTGGAGTAGTCGCACCAAGCAGAATCTGCTCCAGTCTAGTTAGTCCTGTGCCTGTGACCTTCCTTCCTATTTTTATTATATATAATACAAAACTCCTGCTGCAACGATATAAGAAAAATATCCCTCATCCTGTCCTACCCATTTCTCCAGCCCCCCTCCTGGCCTCTCCCCATCCAAAGGTTTCCTGCCTTCTCTCTGCTCTGCATAAGGTTGTTATTTAAATGCTTTAAGAAACAGCGACATGATCAAACGGACTTTGTAACTGGAGGCATGACACATGCCCTCTTCCCCCGTCCCTTTCCCTCGCCCACCCACTGCTGGAACGGAAGGACACAGGATGGGCACCTTTATTCACTTTGCCAGAGGAGTCTATGAGGCAGCGTTCCTACCATGCCGTTCTGGGCCCAGCTCACCACAACATTACACCCAATAGTACATCAGTAGAACCTGTGGCTTGCGGGGAATGATGCCTAGAAAAGAATAGTCTTTTACAGGCATCAAGTCTGCCCATACTGCAAATGAATCTGGCTTTCTTGGTAACTTGGATATAATGTTGTGACGCTCCTCTGCAGAATAGTAACAGATGTCCGGGGCTTTGCAGGTCAGTTTTTTTAAATCAGAAGTCAGTGTCCTGGGGTCTGGGTATATTTAAGGTGTAACTTGTTGTATACATAATGGCGCATATAATATGTATAATTACCTGTATGCTGTTTGTCATCTCTTTCCAGGACTGGCATATATATATGTAGAGCAGTGTTCCCTCTAAGCTGGGTGGCCACACAGCTTCACAAGTGATTAATCAGCCCCTCCCAGTCAGTCAGCTCCTTGCACAGAGCCCTGAGCCACTGACTGGACCAGCTGATTAATCACCTGTGAAGCTGTGCGGCCACCCGGCTTAGAGGGAACACTGATGTAGAGCCCTGCAAATCTGTGGCTATCTGCTTTATATCTGCTGGTATTCTGTGCAGTTGTGGCTCATTTTTGTGGATACAGATGGCTCATTTTTGTGGATACAGATGCTGATGTGGATACAAAATTTGCATCCACTCAGGGCTCCACATATATGCCAGTCCTGAAATGAGATGGTCAAACAGCACACAGGTAAAGGGTAATCCTTTCTTCCAGGATTCATAGCCCCACACCAGTGCCCTGTTCCCAGGGACTATCTTGTATCTAATCCGAGACTGCAGCAAAGAGAAAGCTTTCAGGCTGTTTGCACAGTTCCCTCTCCAAGGAGCACCACTTGCAGAGTGAATCAAACCAAACATATCCCAGACTAACAGCAAAGAGTATGTTTTCCCAAGACTAAACACTTACTCATAGTCTGCCAAGTTCTTTTTATTAGCATGTGAGTAACAGCCCCACCTGGTGAAACCTGACATACCAAAGACAATGGAATAGCAACAACAGCCTCAGCTTTCTCCCCAAGGTGTTCCTGGGGCTTCCTCCAGCACTTCCCTATCTCCTCCCTGATTTCTCTCAGAGGGTCACACCCAATTCTCGTATCTTGCACCTACCACAGAATGTCATCAGGATGTTAAAAAGTGATTAGAATTCTGAATCTCTCAATGACCGGATACCCAAAATGAGACAGCTTAAAGAGGCTTGATTGTCAGAAAATGCTGAGCACTTACCCTCTGAAAATCAGTGCCCTCTAAGGTACCTGAAGCTGGGCAACCCAAAACCATGTGTCCTTTTGAAAATCTTTGGTTCTAATTGTGGGAATCTAGTGTGGGACAATGCTCATCGGAACCCATTTCCAGACACAGCTAAATAAAATTAAACAGTCTCTCAGACTCCAGATCCATCTAAAGATAAAGGAAGAAGAGTTTGCCAATGCAGGGTTTGAGGACAGTCACCTTTGACCATCAGAAGATTTGATCCTAACTGAAATTCAGTATAAATCTGATAGCTTGTGTGATGGTGAAGCTTAATGGACACCAATTTTTTTTTCTAGTCACCAGAGCTAAGGAAAAATGTTGAAAATAGGTTATTAATTAGCAATACTTTTCCTTGGCATAGTTGGTTTCTTTAGCATTGGAGCTAAGTCCCATAGCAGACTTTAGATCTATTGACAACTTGCCAAATGCCAAAGAGAGATTGTCTGTGTAGGTTAAAACTGGGGCAAGGAACTCATACTTGAGGAAGGCCAAGGATCAAGGCTAGAAGTGGCTGACCAAAGATTTAGGACAATCTCGTTTAAATCCTCAATAGAGAACACATTCAATGAAAGAAATCAAAAGTGCCTGATGTACGTGGGCTAATAGATACAGAGGAAAAGTTCCAGACACATTCTTGGGCTGGAAGAAAAATGTAGCCTAAAGTCATTTACCGTATTGACTAAGTAAAATTGAAATGTCTGACAAAGCTTCTTAGTCTGCTCAGGTTCAGGAAGTGACCCAGCCTGGATGTTAAGGAGACTATCAGGAGAAAAGCGACTCTGTTCTTTCAGAATCACATCTGAGCCTGATTCTTCGTCCCAGCTGGATGAGCTTTTCTCCAGGGAAAAAAGCTTTGCGCAGTCTCCCCCATGATCTGCCAACCACCTTCACAGTCACAAATACTTTATGCCATGGTAAGTCATCAAAACGGTGAAGCAGGTCACGGATCAGTCGGTAAACATTTCTGTGAGGTCTGATGTGCACACAAAATGGCACCGATGTGCCTAGACATGTGACTTGAAACACATTTAATCAGTGCAGCTTGGTGACTCTCTGAAACCGACCTAAAGTTGGCCTCTCTTGGTTTAGATTGCTTTGGGACATTGATGGGTGCATATTAAACTGATACGGGCAGTTTTCAACTGATAGAAACCAGTTCATGCAGAGCTTTGCACCAGTTTAACTAGCCTGTTTTTAACCGATTTAAATTGAACCAGCTTGTGTGTGAAATCTCTCTCCTTCTCCATACTCATGTGAGGAAATGGTCCCAAGACATCATGACTGAACTCCGCACTGGAATTTTATGAGCCAAATCCACAGTTGGCACATGTGGTTGTGACCTCTCTGCAGTCAACAGAGCTGAGCCTGCTTATTCCAGGTGTGAATTTTGCCCATCTCTCTGTAAAAGGCAGGAAAACCTTTTCAATCCGAGGCTACGTCTACACTACATGCTTTGCTGAAAGAGGCAATGCAAATGAAGCGCAGATTAGCATTTTCTCGTGCTTCATTTGCATACTCTTTCGTTCCATTTTGCGCAAGGGTTTTTTGCTCAAAAACAAGCAGTGTGGATGTTTCCTTTTTTCACAACCCCCCCCTTTTGCACAAGATCATTATATCTCCTTTTTTGAGGCATAACAATCTTGCACAAAAGGGGGTTTTTGGGCAAAAAGGAAACGTCCACACTGCTTGTTTTTGCACAAAAATCCCTTGCGCAAAAATGGAACGAAAGAGTATGCAAATGATGCACGAGAAAATGCTAATCCACACTTCATTTGCTTTGCCTCTTTCAGCAAAGCATGTAGTGTAGACGTAGCCAGAGTACTGGAGCAGAAAAGTCCAGGGACCATGTTGTGTGTGTAGCAATCAGTGGGTGCTTTGAGATGAATGAAAAAAGACATGAGCAATTACATGATAGAAATGTAGCCGTGTTAGTCTGGTGTAGCTGAAACAAAATACAGGACTATGTAGCACTTTAAAGACTAGCAAGATCCATCTTGTTAGTCTTTAAAGTGCTACATAGTCCTGTATTTTGTATGAGCAATTAAGGAAGTGTCCTATTCCCCTCCCACACCAAAATATCTTTCGCTTACCATTAAAGATTAGATTTTAAAGGATTTTAGGGACCAAACTCCATTGATAGCAATGGGAGTTCGGTCCATAAATATGTTTACAATCTGCCCCAAAATATTTAGGCCAAACTGTATGAACCTCCTAACCTGGTGATGGAGGCAAAGCACACGCACTATAACCATAAATTTGTTAATAACTGAGAAGATAAAGGGTGCAAATTAAGCAAAATAACACAATCAAGCTACGATCATGCCCTACCGCTATGTTTCAGCCCTTCCCTGCAACAATGTCAGGGGAGTGAGAAGAGTTCATGCTGTCTGAGCGCTTGCTGGCTTCTCCACGGGGGAGCTGTTGGTCCTGCCTTGGGCAGGAGGCTGGACTTGATGACCTCCTGAGGTCTCTTCCAACTCTGTGATTCTATGTGTGTCTACACATGACAGGTGCACCACTTTCATTTAAGGTGGGAATTTAAACTCATTTATTTAAAGTGGTGCCAATGGCAGCACGGACACTTTTATCTCCACATGAAGGGCACAGTTACACTAGGAAATTATTTCAAAACAACTAAATTTGAAATAATAACTTGTGAAATAACAAAATTGAACTAGTGTATCCCCACGATGGGGGAGCCTCGAAATTAGTCCGAGGCAGGCTCTGTTATTGTGATGTGCTACCTCGACTTAGAGCCCCAGGAAGCACTGGGGAGTCATTACTTTAAATGACTCTGGGGAGTCGTTATTTTGAAATAGCAGCAGTGGAAAATCCACACTCCCGCTATTTCGACATAGGCGTTATTCCTCGAGGAAAGCAGGAGTACCGATTTTGAAATAACCGACCCATTATTTCAAAATAATGGGCTTGGTGGTAGTGTGGACACTTGGCTTATTATTTTGAAATTAGAGGGGTTATTTTGCAATAACTCCCTAGCATAGCCCAGGGCTAATTGAGTTTTCGATTTAGTTTTAGTCATTCAGAATTCAGTTGAAGAGAAACCAAAATAAGCTGCTCTTAAACTAAATTTAACCATCTGCACCAGTTCAATGAGATTGTGTTAAAAAATGGATGAGGCTGAGTCTGTGCGACCGTCTGATATGGACAAGTTGTGCTGGTGATAAAGAGGAGCGTGGCTGGAAAAGGACATGCTAATTCAGTCCAAGTACCAGACGGAAGCCGGCAAGAACAGTAGCCACAAACCCTCACCCACCATGCTACAAGGGAAGAATCAAAACCATCTCTTTGCGAAAGCCAAGAGGCCGAAGTTATCCCGCATGTAAATGGGTGCAATTCCCGATTGCTTCATTGGGAGATTTTCTCCTTTGCTTCAGAGATAAATTGGATCTAGCGTCTCCTACTCTTTATCAATTCTTTGAAGTAGAAGTCTTTCAGAAACGAGAGCTGAGTGAAGCAATCCCAAAGGGAAGAGCAGACATCATGGATGAGCTTTTGCACTTATTGAGAGATCAAACCTAGAAAATTGTTTTCTTCCCCTGTGGCTGCTTAAAAGTCCCCGACAGAGACAGAGCTCATGAAAGCCTGTGACGCTACAGTGCTGTAAGTGGGCATGAAATACCAGCAGCGCATCTGCTTGGGGGGTCTCACAATGCCTTCATTCTAAAACTGAACAGAATGAACTATTTTAAAAGTCAGGACGATAAATAAAAGCGGGACTGAAATCTACACAGGGCCAACTCTGCCCTGCCACTGGGACTGAGGAGAACTACCTGGGGGAATTAGCTGAAGAAGTGGGTTTTACCCACAAAAGATCATGTTACCAACTCCATGTTTTGTTAGTCTTTGAGGTGCTACTAGACTATTTGTTGTTTTTTAAGTTTTACCTGGGGGAAGAATGACTCTAAAGTCTATGCCCACACAGCTGATTCTAGGAGATCCTAGTGCTCCCAGAGCAATGTAGAAGATTCCTTGTGTCTGATATTAATTTTTAGAGGGCAGCTAGAAAATAAGGACTAACTTGTCCCCTGGGCTAAGCATTAGGGCCCCAATTTGGGAACGCATCCTGTTTAAGATGTCATTTTAAACACATCTAAAGTGCTCAAGTCCCATTCGTAAGTACTTTCCTGAATCAGGTAGTGCACGCTAGAGTGCCATGAACCCAATATGGTGTGGAAGAACAATTAACAGCGACAGAGTAATTGACAGTGTCCTTTCAATAAGCTACGAAATACTAATCACCGACATCCAGTAAAGGTTTTTCTAAAGGTAACAGACTGAAGAAAAAAGGCAGGAGAGAATTACCACATGGAAAGCAAATAGCAAGTGGTGATTGTTGTTTGTTTTTGTGATAGCATTTTAAATTGTCTCATGCGGAATCATCCACCACAGCCACTGGGGCCCCTCACAGGAGAGGAGCACTGTGACGGGGCGCTGGTCCCGGCCGCACTGGAACCGATGGCACCCCACACTCCTGAGCCTGCGGGGGGCAAGAGGGATGCCGGCGCTGCTGCGGGAGTGCAACCCGCGGTGTCTGGCAGCCCTGGAAACCGCGAGCGCAGACGCTTGCGGATGACGCCCCGGCTCACGTGCCCCGTCTGCACGGGGATAGCCAGGGACGTGGACGGCACCCGGAGGGGATTCCCCTCTCCAGGTGACGTCATCACTCCGTGCCCGGACGAGGAGGGCGGGGCCAATGGAGGCGGACGTTTTAAAAGACGTCCGGGTAGGGCAAGATGGGGGAAGAGACGCTCCGGCCGGGGGAAATGGAGCCCGACGTGGAGGGAACGACGAGCGGTGTCCACTGGCACGGAGGAGACCATCACCGAAGCAGACTGGACAGCGAGAAGGAGGAAGTGACCCAAGACGGGAATGGCAAGTGGCGTCAGTGCTTCGACCAGACCAGGCGGTTGGTGAGTTACGGGGGAATCCCCACCAACCGGGTAGCGACCGAGCACCACTGCCTTTAGGGTCCTGGGTCGGGACCCGGAGCAAGGGTGGGGCCGGGTCCCCCTCCTTCCTTGCGGGTGTTCTGTAGCGCCCCACGAGACTGAGACTAAAGGAGCCCTTGAACAAGCTCCGGACCTTGAGTAGTGACACGGAACGGTGGGAATTTGGTTAAAGAGACACGGGTGAAGGGGAGGGGCAGGCAGGTAAACCCCGATGATGACAGGGCTGTAAGCCTGAGGGGCGGCCTGACCCGTGACAAGCACGTATAGGTTTATGGTAGCGCCTTGGCAACCACGCACAACTGCCCTAGGCGGGGTCCTGACCGTGATTTTTAAGAGGTGCTGAGATCTGACTGTGGAGGGTTGTAATAGGAGAGCCAGACCGTGGCGTTTGGAAAGGTCTCCATCACTGTGGTGTCATGGGGACAGATTCTGCACTGCCTTGCATTTTATGTGATGGGTGCAAAGCACAGACACTGGTATGCAATGTTCCCTCTACTTTTTCCTACCCCTGGGCGGAATCAATTTTGGTATGTGCACCGGTGCAGAGGTGATGTGTGATACATCACTTTCATTTTGGTGGTGCATGTTGTACGGGTGAGGCCAAGGAATTCTGAGTGTGGGAGCAGGCAGAAGGTTGGGGTGCAGGACTGTGAGGGCTGGGGGTGCAGGCTCTGGGGTAGGGCCGGGGATGAAGGCCTCAGGGCTAGGATTAGGGTTGCCAACTCAGTCAGATCACATGGACCATATTACGCCCTTGCCTCAAATGATACCCAGTCCATCCGGTCTGGGAGAGCTGGCAACCCTGGCTGAGACAGTGGGTTGGGGGGCAAGGGGTGCAGGCTCTTGGTAGGACTGGGGCAGAGTGTGGGATGCAGGGTTGTGATGGGGAGTTCGGGACTGGGGAGCCCCAGGGCCTGGCCACCCCAGCCATGGCGGGAAGGGGAGATCAGAGCCATTTGAGCCGCAGTAGGTGGGGGTTCGGGCTGCCCCAACAGCGGCAGGTTAGGGGGCTGAGGACCACCTGAGCCCAGTGGGTGCAGAGGATTCAGGGCTAGGCCCCAGCTACTGCACAACGGGACTGGGGCCAGGCTGTCCATGCCACACTGGCTGCAGTAGGGTCGGACCAGTGCTGGACTGTCCCAGCTGCAGTAAAGTCGGGCCAGGGCCTGGACTAGGACCAGGCTGTCCACACTGCTGTGGCTGTGATAGTCAGGCTAGGTGGCCCCAGCTATGGCAAGTTGGAAGGTGGGCAGGGGTGGGTCAGCCCTCCCTCCGCTGCCGCAGGTTCCCACCCTGTGCGGCCTGTCAGATGGCCTGTGCAGAGCTGAATAGATCGCTGCATGGCCATGCAGCTTACAGGGAGCTTAGCTGGTAGGAGCAGCGATTGCTGGTCTGGTGGGTTTTACGTGTGCTGTGCATAGAAGTAAATGAGACGAAGTGCCGGGCAGCGGGGAATCAGGCCTGGTTCTCTGACTAGCAAATGGCATTTTCGAATGGCTGAAACAGGTCAGAGCCAATTTCCTTCAGGGCACCGTTTGCAGAAGGCAAAAGTCTCCTGGAGAACAGCGCGGCTGCTCAAAAGAGAATTGGACCAGGATGGCTCCCCTAGCCGGTGCAAAAAGCTCTTTCCACAGTTGTTATAATTCACATGATGGATTTGAGCTGAACAATTAGGAACATTCTCAGATCGCTTGGCATCAGAAAAAGTGATTCCTGTTTGTAATGGTTAGGGCATCTGTTTAGGGCCCAGAATTAATCCCGGGTGATTTAGGTGATCGGTCAAGGCTCAATAAAAAATGCTCAGCCGCAGTAGTCCCGCAGTCTATCTATCCATCCTATGCTCGTTAGAGAGGAGAATGCCTAACAACATTATCTACCCTCTCCTAAGTGTCGCGACTTGTCTTATTAAGCCGGTTAGCTCTCCCTTGCAGGGAACACGGCTTGTGTGAATGAGCCAGGCTAGCAAGCAGAAATGTTTATTAATAAAATAACAGTAATGCTGAGCCTCCTGGCTGAGCCTGCTGACAAGACAGTTGTGGTAGCAGATTTTTTGGGGGGAGTGGGGCGGGGTTTTGGGTATCTCTCTGCCTGGTATTAGATTGACACCGAACAGCGCAGCCTTCACCTGGCAACACTTTGGGGTCAACCCATCCCAAGACCATTGCCAATCTGCTTGTGCCCAGGTTTGAACAGGTACCCTAAGACGTCGAGCTGGGAGCCCTCCAGTCCCACCTGAAAACTGGATGTGTTTGATAATGAACATTGCCTGCGGTAACTGAAACAGAGGGACAATTCGTGGCCTTTTAACACCTCAGGGAGCTGCTTGGCGGAGCTCAGTGGTCCGTGGAAGATGTCCGAGAGCCGGTTGGAATTTTAGATGAGTAAGGAGTGCAGGGTAAGGCAGCTGAAGGCCTGGATCCCTAAGCAGTCCTGTCGCGAGACAGCTACGGACACATTTTCAGAACTGCCGTTTTCTCCTGGGTTCACAATATTTGATGATGTTTTTAAAGCACCATCTTCTGGAATCACGTGAAAAGAACAGAATCTCAGCTTTCTCCCCAGGGGGGAAAAAAGGTAAGTTTCTAGGCTCATGGTTGCAGAGAAATGTTTCATAATGTGACTCCTCAAGGCTCAGAAACGAAAATAAGCCAAGCCTAATATTTATTAGTTGTAAAGTAATCTCATGCTGCTGGGGGGCTGGCTTATGATGTTTGTGGTTGGCAATGCTAACGGTATCTGCAAAAAGAAAAGTAGTTGACAGACAACTGGCCACACAAATCCTGCCTGTATATCCCTGCACATAGGATTACTGCGCATGGCAATCTTATTTGTATTAACACTAATAAGAGTTTTGTATCCACTACTAGAGGTGAGTGTATTTTCTGTGCATTGGGTAGCAGAGAGAAATATCAGTCAACACTGTTATTTTGGCCATAATGCATACAAAAAAAATATCACGACCATTAGAGAGACGAAGTTCTGAGGTCACTGCTCATCATTCTGACCAATATCCAAAATATAATTGGTCAGAAATCTGCTTTATTCAGTCCCACCCATCATCCTCAGCCACATGTTGTCTATTACCTAGATTGTATGCCCCTCAGGGCAGAGGCATTTAGACCGATTTTGATCTCAGTTACACCAGTTTAAATCCAGAATCACCTTGTTTACATTCATGGACTGACTCCAGATTTAAACTCCTGTAAAAGAGATCAAATTCTGGCCTGTTTTCTTTTTAGCAGACTGTAAAATGCACTCTTTAGTCAGGAGAGACCCAAGGCACTTTTTGAACAGCTCAGTCTGAATTTGATAAGTCTTCTGGAAATATCTAGGCCCAAACACTCAAAGCTATTTAGGCACCTAAATACCTTTGAGAAGCTGAACTCCAGTTCATGATGGGTACCCTTGGAAAAGAAAAAGGTTCAGAAAAGAGCTACAAAAATGATTAGTGGAATGGAACTACTGCCATATGAGGAGAGATTAATAAGACTGGGACTTTTCAGCTTGGAAAAGAGATGACTAAGATAGAGGTCTATAAAATGACTGGTGTGAAGAAATTGAATAAAGAAGAGTCATTTACTCCTTCACATAACAGAAGAACTGGGAGTCACCAGATAAACCTGCTACGAATCTACCTAGTTTCAAAACAAACAGACGGAAGTACTTCACACAATGCACAGTCAACCTCTGGAACTCCTTGCCAGAGGATGTTGTGAAAGCCAAGACTATAACAGGGTTCAAAAAAGGGTGCATGGAGGACAGGTCCATCAGTGGCTATTAGCCAGGATGGGCAGAGATGGTGTCCCTAGCCTCTATTTGTCAGAAGCTGGGAATGGATGACAGAGGACGGATTACTTGATTACCTGCTCTGTTCATTCCCTCTGGGGCACCTGATATTGGCCACAGTCAGAAGACAGGATACTGAACTAGATGAACCTTTGTCTTACCCAGTGTGGCCATTCTTATGTTATCAACGGAGCATTTTTCCTACTAATATGACATAATTTACATCAGTGGTTCTCAACTCGTTTCAGCCCGCAGACCACCAGGCCAATCAAAACATTTCCGTGGACCACCTCCAGCACAGGACAAACGACACAGCAACCGTTCAGCACAACGGCGGCAGCTACACTGACGCTCGGAGCCTCAGACGGAAGTTACTGGCAACACAATGCAGTTACGTCCTAGGTAACGCTATGGATGACGCGCCGCGTGCTTGTGAACACGGCGCAAAACAGCCAAATGGCAGCTCCTGCTCACGCTGTGTGACTTTGGACAATGTTCTTGTGGACCACCGAAAACGTCACCATGGACCACCAGTTGAGAACCACAGATTTACATGGTCATGCCCCTTATAGTAACTTGATAGCTAGCCGCACATCAATGAAAAAACGCTATATTTAATCAATAACGCATGGAATATTTTTTTAAGTTGTGTGATTATTAGTTGGTTACAGTTGATTACTGCTCACATGTATCTAATTGGTATTCCTGGGATATAGGGCCAGATGTGCACTCTATAAGAGCTTGGTATTATAATTGCTTATTAATACTGCACCATCTAATGTGCATAGTCACCCTCTATCTAAAAGCTTAATTCTTGCTTCAGAACCTTGCACATTATTTGTCCTAATAATCTTCCCAAGTCCAATTTCAACTAAAGAGAGAACACAATCTATTTTGTCTTTTTTATTTTTCCTCCCTGAAAGTGCCCAATCAGTGATCTCTGCCCCTCCTCTTTCTGAACATTAAACTTTGCTTCAGTTCATCTCAGGATATAAACAAAGAAAAGTGATTTGCACTTCCAGATGATTCATAGCTAGTTCCATCATTCAACACAACATAAAGCCATGTCACTTGTTTATATTCAACCATTTTTATAAATACACCATGTCTGACTCAAAGAAATCTTGTTTCAAAGGTTTACTTAATTTTTCACTTCAAAGTCAGTCTTTAAAAAAAATCTCCTTTATCATGCTTGGGGATCTGGTATTATTCTAATCCCTCTTATATTCTTCATACTTATCCATTTCTGAAGTAAAAATTTTATATACATTACACAGAGCTTGGAACCAGCACAGTCACATAAGCTGTTTTGAAATAAAAAGGTAAACTTCACATAAAGCATTTACCACACGTAGCATTGTTTTACATTGCCTTTTTTTCGAATACACTTTCTCAACCAGAGGTGGAACAAAGCATGTTGAATGCTGAAAACTATACTAGTCTCTTTCAAAGCTTTGGAAGATCGCTTTATTATCTGAAACATTGTAGAGCCAGCCATTAGATATGGTGTTTGTCTAGTGCCTTCGCTATAAGAATCACAAAGCTTTATACAAACCTTAGCTAAACTGCACAACACATCTGTGTAGCAAGTCAGAGATTACAGGCAGAGCTAGGAGCATGTAAGTTAAGGTTGCCAGACATGTCCCATTATAATACCCCATTTTCAGTTACCTATAACTTTGCCAAAATGTAGCCATTCCAGGCTGAAATTTTCCAGGTCGAATGTTTGCTTCAGGCCTAATGCTCAGGAAGGATAAATTAAGGTAGTATGGGCAGCTTTTGAGTGCTTGACTTTGGAACATGAACATTCTTTTATTATAGTTTTAAAATTATTTATAAAATATCAAGTGTGCTTATCGAGGGCAACAGTGCCATTTGTAATAATACAGCATAATACAATTAATTCTAACTTCTACTATGCACTACACATAAGGCCAGATGCTCCGCTGGCCAGTGGAACTATGTCTATTGATACTTTACACAGTTCAGGGGATAGTTATTATACTTTGCAATCACAAGAAAAGAGGTTCCGAAATACAAATGATACCAATATTACATTCTCACCAATGTAGTAGGGGGTTTTCTGTTTGCTGGTCGATTTGATGGAGGAGGGATACTGTCATTGGTTTATGCTGTGGCTGTCTTGGTCCACCACTGACAGGCCTGGTGTATACTAGACCAGGAAGGTCAGCTTAAGGTATGCAGCTGCAGCAACACAAAAAGCATAGCTGGAGTTGGTTTACCTTAAGTTGAACCTTGGAAGTGTCCACGCAGCAGGAGGCTGACAGGAGCAAACTTTCCTATCAGTTTCCCTTATGCCTCGCAAAAGGAGGAGTCCCAGTGCCCTCAGCATTCGATTGATGGGTCTATACTAGACGCGCCACATCAAATGCTAGAAGATCTGCCTCTAGTCTAGAAGGTCAATCTTGAGGTAAGTAGACATGCCCGAATACAACCAATACATAGCAGTTATTTAATAACACATAATAAATCTGCACAACAGTTTAGACCAAGAAGTGAATAATAACAAAAACAGTTGTGGCTTCATTCAGAAATATGAAGATCCATTTAATTCACCTCTGTTCATGGAGCCATAAGAAGAACACTTCTGGATAGCTCTTAACACCACTGCTACTGATGAAGATGTTTGTGAATGCTGAGCGTTTTATGCTATGGTCTGGGAGTGCACAATTCACTATTTGTCATTTGTTATCTTTAGCAGAGAGTTTGTCAGCCAATCAATGAGCAGAAAGTATGCTATGTGACCAGCGAACCCCCACAAAAAGTCACAGTGAATATCATACACATGAAAAATTTACCCAGTTTACCTGGGGAACCTTACAAATAAAATTGCAGAAATCAGAAACCAGTGATGAAAGATTTTGGAGCTGAACAAAGCCCTATGGTTGATGAAACGTTGCTGTGATGAATGCTATGCACCCCGTGCTGCTAAGTAGTAGTAATCGCTGCCTGATTGGGCCCTGAATCTTAGCCTTCAGAGCAGGATTATAGGAAGGCTACCTTAAGGCTGTAAATGATTCAGCAACAGCAAGGAGGCACTGGGGCAGCTATAGGTGGCCAGAGATTCTGTGTTTCACAGGGAGTACAGCCCCGGTGGGTTGCCTTTCGCACACAAAACCTTTTTATTTTACCCATTAAAGCTACAAACAAGATCTGGTTTCCAGTGATGTCCCCTTCTAACACCACTCCCTGTAACACCACGTTTATTTTCCAGTACCTGGGGCAATATTCACAGCCATATCATTCACCGAAGGAAAAGTCACAGTTTCCAGGCACTCACAAAGGCAAAAAAGGCCTGTGTGATCTATTCATTCATTATTCCATAGTTCATGGCAAGTCATCTCCTTACATGATTGACCTGCCTGGATTTGATTACAGCACATGGCTAACCTTTTCCAAATCTGGTTGTGTCATACAAGGAAAGGGGTGAAGGCTGTTGCCATGGTATTGAGGGATCTCTTGAGAGAAGGAGGGGCAGGGGGGGGGGGGGTCATGATGCTTCTTTACTTCCTAACCAAGTATAAACAACATATAGACATGTTTTAACACTGGAGGAGCCCACAGCTTCCTATGCAGTCACATCTATCAATGCATTTCCTGCAGAAGGAAAGAAGAAATTGTCTGTTTTGCAATTTAGGGCCTATTCATTGAGTGCCTGGGTGGGGGGTGGGAGAAGGATGACAACTGGAAGAAAAAGAAGAATAAATCAGTCTTGCTATCATTCATGATTTATTCATGAGACATGTGAGTTTTGCATTTAAATTTGACATTCTCATGATCTCAATATTGTATATGCAAATCTAAAGATTTCTGCATCCCTTCACATTCCCAGCTTAAGTGGCTTCTCAGATCCACAGTTCTCCTGCGAATACTAAACCAGTGAGGTTCACACAGGCACTGATTTGCTCACTGTTTATTCTATGACTCCAAAGAACACAATCAACCAGCTCCTGAGCCGACATCAGAGGTATAATAAAGATGTTATTTCATAAACCCCACATTGGACACTCTTGCCTATGACAACAAGGAGTCCGGGGGCACCTTAAAAACTAACAAATGTATTAGGGCAAGCTTTCGTGAGCTACAACTCACCTCCTAGGATGCTTGAACCCTTTTTTTCACTTCAAGCATCTGAGGAAGTAAGTTGTAGTTCATGAAAGTTTATGCCCTAATAAATTTTAGTCTGTTAATGTGCCACCGAACTCCTTGTTGTTTTTGCTGAAACAGATTAACACGGCTCTGTTGCCTATAAGAGTTTTCTAGTCATAGGTTTGTAAGCACTTCAGTTTTCTAGGATCCCATCTTATCCAACGAGCCAACATATTTCTCTGTCAACATTCACAGAAATCATTCAAAACGCCATTAGGAAGAAAGTTAAATTCCATACAGCCCTGTATCAAGTCTATTTCACAATTCTGAAACAAATATTTAAGGCATCATTTGATAAGGGGAGGAGTGGAGAGTGGTCTCTTCCAATTTGTCTCTCATTTTTATTTGAAAACTGGCAATGTGGAAATAACTGCACATTGAAACTAGCAGAGGTGAGCGGCCATCCTTAAGCCAGAGAACACGGGGTAACCAGACCAGCCATAGCCACGTAAAGGACGTATTCTCAAATAATCCAAACATGAGCCTGCTAGAGCCAGATCAGTAAGTTCTAGAGGCTGTAGCATGTTGCTGGTTGTGAGTCCCAATTTCTAAAATTTAATAAACTGATAGGCATAAAGGAAAGAGTTTGAAAACTGAGTCCAAAAGACTAACTCAGATCTCAATTACATCAGCCCAGTCAAACACACGCAAAAGACGGGGGGTGAGAGGGTGGACATGAGAGATGTGTTTAGCCCAGCATTTGTAAAAGTGGATTACATGGGGAAAATCCTGCTCTTTGGAATACTACTTAACCAACAACCTGTAGTCACTGGATTTTGCTGCTATTTAATGAATAAACCGTGCAACCAATAGCTTTTTGCATTATTGTCCTGACTCCGTTGCCAGCGGAATATTAATTTTAAAATACGTTATTAGACAAATAATGACAAAATTCAGCAAATAAACTATTAGTAATTTTATAGTATTCACTGAGCTTTAATTCTCACCTTCTGCTTTCCCTGCAGACTTGACCTGCAGCCTGCAGATGTAAAGGGAAGATTCCTGTTGACTTCAGTGTGCTTTGGATGAAGCAACAAATTTCCCATTTGGTCCCATGGGTGTTCTGTACATATTGGACTAAATTCTACCCTTAGATGCTGTAACAGGTCAAGCAGTACTTCCTACTGGTCCATCCAGCAATTAGCTCTTCCAGTCCTGGAGCACCCCTGTCAAGGGGTACGCCCCCGTCCAGGGGCTCGGCCCCCTCCGACCAGGCCTATACAGTACTCCAGAGTTCCTAGGCCAAGGTCCCGGCCCTTCTATCAGGGCATATACGGTAGCAAAGTCTCAACACGAAAGTCCCGGCCCTTCTATCAGGGAATATGCGGTAGCAAAGGCCTAGTTGCTCTGAGAAGCCTCCCCTGGCCCGGGGTTTGCTTGCCCAGGGAAGGGAACACGGGTGGTAGGGGGACCCGGGCCCCCCCTCTCCACCGGGCCCCAGCCCAGGGCCCTTGAGGCAGGGTCCGTGGCTCCTGCCGGCTCGGCGGGGGGGATCCGGCCGAGCCAAACCTTGTCTCCCTGCCCTGCTCCCTGCCGTGCCCCGGCTCCCCCGACCCCTCGCCCCGGGCAGGACCGGTCGGGGCTGCGGGCCTGCTCCTGCCACTCTGGGCCGGCGGCTGCGTCCTCCGTGTCCCGGTTCAGCGCGGGCGACGTCTCTGGACCCGGCGGCTGCAAGAGCACTGGCCCGGCCTGGGCTCCTCCTTCGCCCTGGGGCCTCCCTGCCTGCCGGGCTCCTCCTGCCTTTATACCCGGCCGCTGTTGGGAGCATGCCCAGCAGGGTCGGAGGGGCGGGGCCTTCTCTGCCAGCTGGGCCTGGGCTATCTCCTGCTCGTTAGTGCGGGGCCTGTCCGCCCCCTCACAACCCCCTTTTGGCCCAATGTCTTACCCTCCACTATCTGTCGTCTTCTGCCCCTTGTCAGCTCCTGTGTCTGTCCTGGTCCCATGGTATACTTCTCCTCACAGTACTGCCCCACAGCAGTGCCCATGCAGGGTCCTCCCCTCCCATGGGACACCAATCCCCTGTACCCACCTGCCTCAATGACCTCCTTACCAGTCGTCATCCAGCCCCTGCCTCAGGGGCCAATTGCAGCCTGAAATGGCCACTCATCATTGGCAAGGGGGTGTAGACCTGCTGCCCTGGCTGCCTTCATGCAGCCCTTGTACCCTTCAGACCTCTGTATCAGGCCTGCAGCTTGGGAGTGGGATCAGGTCAGGGATCCCAGCTCTGCCTGCCTCTCCCCAGCCCTGCTCTGTCTCAGGCTACGTCTAGACTGAAGCGCTTTTCTGGGATACAGGAGGTATCCCGAAAAAGCAGTGCCACATCCAAGGAATGCATCCACTTTTCTGGAAAAAAAATCGGAAAGGTGGACACACTCTTTCACCATCCCTATAAATCTTGTTCTATGAGGAAGAAGGGATGTGTCTAAAGAGGAGGTTTTTCGGAATTTGGCACCATGTAGACGTGCCAAATTTCGGAAAAGCTTCTTTGACAGAAAAGCGGAAAAAGATACATAAATTGCAGTTCACAATTTGCATATCTTTTTCCGACTTACTTTTGTGGTCTAGATGTAGCCTCAGGTACCCTCTGTAGCTTCCTAGGAGCAACTGGAGCAAAAGTATGTCTGAGCTTAGCAGCCCCTATTTATACTGCCCCAGCTGGGCCCTAATTGGCTGCCACCTGTCTCAGCTGATTTCTCCATGGTCCCAGCCCTCTCTCAGGTCTGGGTTTAACCCTTGTCTCACCTGGAGCAGAGTGACCACCCAGCTATGCCCCTCCTCCTTTGAGACCACCACCCTATTGGGGCAGAGGATCTCCTGGCCTGCACCAATTGCAGATGTCCCTTTCTCCTCTTCTTTCACCTTGCCATGCAGACATACGTTCTTCTCCACCATGGCCTCATGCTCGCTGGCCAGGCCCAGCTCATTTGCCTCTGCCTGGTGGCGGGTCTTTTCTGCTGCTTCCAGCCACATAGGAAGGCCAAACTCCTCTGGGCCCTCTACCTTCAGGGTCTGAGACCACAGAGTAGCCTGCTCCATCACTGTAGTTTGTCCCTATAACTTGCTGGGATCTCTCCATCATAGTCCCCTTCTTGGCCACCTCCCATCAATGGCTCTCGAGTAGGTTCACCACCATCACTATGGTGTAGACCCCACCAGTCTTCATCTCCCTTTGGTCCTTAGGCACCTCTGCCTCTCGTCCCTTCTGGGGACAGTGCCTATTTACATGCCCCGCTCCCTGCGCAAGAAGCAGGCCCCTCACCTCTTCCTGGCCTTGGGCCTTTCTTGCGCCTTCTTGGGTCCTGCCCTCTCTGGGTTACCCAGGGCTATACCTTGTGGTACCCTGCAGTCCACAAGCCCAACATGTCCACCCCCCTCCCCCAGCTCTTTGCACATGGCGGTTCTCTTAGAGCCTTGTCCCTTTGCCAGGTTTGGGTATGGCTTTCTGTCCCTATCCCAATAGTGACAAGCTCTCCATAGATGGCCATGGCCTCCACGGGTGTAGCAAGTCCTCCTCTCAGTCACCAGTCAGTCGTCTCAATCGTCAGCTGGGCTTGTCCCTCTGCCCTTGGTGGCTACTCCTGTTCTCCCTCCATGGGAGTCTTACCAAGGCCCACTGTTCCATGACCAGTTGCCCCAACTGTTCCTAAAGGGACCACTGCCCCTTCTACTTCCTATGCTGTTCATTCCCAAATGTCTGCTTCTCCACCTTTCCTGGTATTGGTCAATCCCCTTTCACTGGGGCACTGACACGGGAGTCCAACCAGGGACTGTACATGAGCCCACTGCAAAAAAGACCTCCACATACCTGAGGTCCATTGTTCCCACCGTCCTCAGTTCAATCTGTCGTTCAGCACAGTTCTCCCTGTCCCCACCAGTCCCCTTGTATCGGTGGTGGACTGCAACTACCCACGTTCTCCATCATGGTGTGCATGCATACAACTCCCACAGACCTCAGCAGAGGGTAGCCTTACGTAGGAATGCCCATCCGAGAACGTGCCCCTTCTGATGGAAAGGTTAAAAGCAAAAAGGCTGTTGAAAATGAAATACCAGGGAAATATTTTGCAAACATTTCCCAACATTCTCATGCCCTCTCTAGCCATTTCTGCAATGCATTGAAAGGCTGTGCTGACATATCACAGGGTGGCATGTTCATCAGCCGATCAGATTGTGATCTCTAACTCCCCCCTTGGGGAAGGCAACTCAGGAAGCCTTTTATAACCATATTTAAAGGGACATTGTCTGTTGCTTTCAGGCCCCCATCCAATCAAAGGGCCACAGAAATGCCTTTGATTGTAAGTTGTTGATTAATTCCAGGGCAAGCAGGTATGTAGATGTGTTTGATGTTTACAGTGGGTTGCGAACGCTGTAAGGTTTGCAAGTGAAGGTCAGCGTTGTGCCAGAGGGTCTCCCCGGGAAAGTGATGCCGACTGTAAACAAGAGCAGAGCACACTCGTCAGTACATGCCAGTGAAGCCCGCTGGAAAACTGGAACAGTGAAAACCATTAGAACATCTCTGGGCATTAATAACGAATGGAGCTGTTTGTAGCACAAGTTAAAAATATCTGTTGGCCTTTTCAAACTGTGTGCTGGGCAGGGGCCCATCCCACCCAAAATGCATGGCCAGGACCCTCCTCCTGCAGTTATCTTCTTCCTATGCAGCAGCTGCTTCTCCTGATGCCCTAAGAGGACTCTGTTGTCCTGCCTGTTTCAGGGAGAAGAGTAGCCAGGTACCAGGCAAGCCCAGAGGGAGTGTGTGCATTGTCATCCCAGCTCTGACAACAGAGATTCTTAGGAAAAAACAACAACACTAGTAAAAGAGCAGTGTGACTGGAGCACTAGCCTACAGTGCGGGTGAGCTGCTTGTTGTCCCAGCTCTGACAACATACTTGCTGACTGACCTTTGGTAAGGACTCTGCCTCAGTTTCCCACTAGATGGTGTTACCCCAAGGCATCACTTAAAGATGCTGCTCAGTGCCCTTGCCACAAGTTCAGGCTCAGCCCCCCTATCAGGGGAATGAATCGAGTGCTGACGTAGATCCAGTCTCGTCCTTTCCTTCCCTGAGGTGTAGGTTGCACTAAAGAGAGAGGCGGCGATGTTCAGGTGCAGACAAGGTAAGATGTTATTTAGGGATTGATTACAAAAGAGGGCGAAAAGGGGAAGAGAAACCGAGCACGTATGACAAACATCAAACAAAACTAGTGATAGTGACAGCAACAAACACAGGGCTTGTAGGCCTGATCCACTAAATCAAACCCTTTAGCTCTGTGATTAAGACCCCCTAAGTACTGGGCCCTTTCTTTCCTGAGGACTTGGCAGTGGTGCTGGTCAAGGTGCCTAGGACCTTGTACCCTCAGAGGGTACGTCTACTCTAGCTCGTTAGTTCGAGCTAGGGAGGGTAATTAGGGCAAGCGGAGTTGCTTCATTTGCATGTTCCCAGGCGCTGCCATTTTTAAATCCCCCTTCATAGAATCATAGAATAATAGGACTGGAAGGGACCTCGAGAGGTCATCGAGTCCAGCCCCCCGCCCTCAAGGCAGGATCAAGCTCCGTCTACACCATCCCTGACAGATGTCTATCTAACCTGTTCTTAAATATCTCCAGAGAGGGAGATTCCACCACCTCCCTTGGCAATTTATTCCAATATTTGACCACCCTGACAGTTAGGAATTTTTTCCTAATGTCCAATCTAAACCTCCCCTGCTGCACTTTAAGCCCATTACTCCTTGTCCTGTCCGCAGAAACCAAGAGGAACAAATTTTCGCCTTCCTCCTTGTGACACCCTTTTAGATATTTGAAAACCGCTATCATGTCCCCCCTTAATCTTCTTTTTTCCAAACTAAACAAGCCCAGTTCATGAAGCCTGGCTTCAGAGGTCATGTTCTCTAGACCTTTAATCATTCTTGTCGCTCTTCTCTGTACCCTTTCCAATTTCTCCACATCTTTCTTGAAATGTGGCGCCCAGAACTGGACACAGTACTCCAGCTGAGGCCTAACTAGTGCAGAATAGAGCGGCAGAATGACTTCACGAGTTTTGCTTACAACACACCTGTTGATACAACCTAGAATCATATTTGCTTTTTTTGCAACAGCATCACACTGTTGACTCATTCAACTTGTGGTCCACTATGACCCCTAGATCCCTTTCTGCCATGCTCCTTCCTAGACAGTCGCTTCCCATCTTGTATGTATGGAACTGATTGTTCCTTCCTAAGTGGAGCACTTTGCATTTCTCTTTATTAAACCTCATCCTGTTTACCTCTGACCATTTCTCTAACTTGCTAAGGTCATTTTGAATTATGTCCCTATCCTCCAAAGAAGTCGCAACCCCACCCAGTTTGGTATCATCTGCAAACTTAATAAGAGTACTCTCTATCCCAATATCTACATCATTGATGAAGATATTGAATAGTACGGGTCCCAAAACAGACCCTTGAGGAACTCCACTTGTTATCCCTTTCCAGCAGGATTTAGAACCGTTAACAACAACTCTGACTACGGTTATCCAGCCAATTATGCACCCACCTTATCGTGGCCCTATCTAAGTTATATTTGCCTAGTTTATCAATAAGAATATCATGCGAGACCGTATCAAATGCCTTACTAAAGTCTAGGTATATGACATCCACCGCTTCTCCCTTATCCACAAGGCTTGTTATCTTATCAAAGAAAGCTATCAGATTAGTTTGGCATGACTTGTTCTTCACAAACCCATGCTGGCTATTCCCTATCACTTTATTACTTTCCAAGTGTTTGCATACGATTTCCTTAATTACCTGCTCCATTATCTTCCCTGGGACAGACGTTAAACTGACCGGTCTATAGTTTCCTGGGTTGTTCTTATTCCCCTTTTTATAGATGGGCACAATATTTGCCCTTTTCCAGTCTTCTGGAATCTCCCCTGTCTGCCATGATTTTTCAAAGATCATAGCTAAAGGCTCAGATACCTCCTCTATCAGCTCCTTGAGTATCCTGGGATGCATTTCATCAGGACCTGGTGACTTGCTGACATCTAACTTTCCTAAGTGATTTTTAACTTGTTCTTTGTGTATCCTATCTTCTAAACTTACCCTCTCTCTGCTTGTATTCACTACGTTAGGCACACCTCCAGACTTCTCGGTGAAGACCGAAACAAAGAAGTCATTGAGCATCTCCGCCATTTCCAAGTTCCCTGTTACTGCTTCTCCCTCCTCGCTAAGCAGTGGGCCTACCCTGTCCTTGGTCTTCCTCTTGCTTTTAATGTATTTATAAAAGGTCTTCTTGTTTCCCTTTATGCCTGTAGCTAGTTTGATCTCATTTTGTGCCTTTGCCTTTCTAATCTTGCCCCTGCATTCCCGTGTTGCTTGCCTATATTCATCCTTTGTTAGTTGTCCTAGTTTCCATTTTTTATATGACTCCTTTTTTATTTTGAGATCATGCAAGATCTCCTTGTTAAGCCAAGCTGGTCTTTTGCCATATTTTCTATCTTTCCTACACAGCGGAATTGTTTGCTTTTGGGCCCTTAACGTCCCTTTGAAATACTTCCAACTCTCCTCAGTTGTTTTTCCCTTCAGTCTTGCTTCCCATGGGACCTTACCTACAAGTTCTCTGAGCTTATCAAAATCTGCCTTCCTGAAATCCATAACCTCAATTGTGCTGGTCTCCCTTCTACCTTTCCTTAAGATCATGAACTCTATTATTTCGTGATCACTGTCCCCTATACTGTCTTCCACTTTCAAGTTCTCAACTAGTTCCTCCCTATTTGTTAAAACCAAATCCAGAACAGCTTCTCCTCTGGTAGCTTTTTCAACCTTCTGAAACAGAAAGTTGTCTCCAATGCAGTCCAGAAACTTATTGGATAGCCTGTGCCTCGCTGTGTTAGTTTCCCAACATATGTCTGGATAGTTGAAGTCCCCCATCACCACCAAATCTTGGGCTTTGGATAGTTTTGTTAATTGTTTAAAAAGCGGACTACATGCGGCACGGAGTAGGTAGTTCGAATTAAAGATCCTAATTCGAACTACCGTTACTCTTCATTCCATTAGGATCTTTAATTCGAACTACCTACTCCATGCCGCGTGTAGCCGCAGGCACGGAGTTCAGACTAAGGGGGATTTAAAAATGGCGGCGCCCAGGAACATGCAAATGAAGCCCAGGATATTTAAATCCCGGGCTTCGTTTGCAACTCCGCTTGCCCCAATTACCCTCCCTAGCTCGAACTAATGAGCTAGTGTAGACGTACCCTCTGAGGGTATAAGGTCCTAGGCACCTCGACCAGCATCACTGCCAAGTCCTCAGGAAAAAAGGGCCCAGTACTTAGGGGGTTTTAATCACAGAGCTAAAGGGTTTGATTTAGTGGATCAGGCCTACAAGCCCTGTGTTTGTTGCTGTCACTATTTTGTACTCAGGTTGATTTAGGGCCCTTGGGGAGGAGCACTGGAGAGTCCCACAATGTCCAGTCCCGGACTGGTGGGTGAAGAGGAAACAGAGGCTGGCACAAGCAGGTTGTGTGTGTGTGTAAAATCCTCTTCTTCCTCCGCTGCAGGCACAGATGGGGTTGTCCCTCATTACCAGGTGGTAAAACAGATGGGCCCACATGCTGCTGCCACTATGGCGGACAGCTCCGCGGCTGAGGCAACGCAGCCTTATAAAGCCACCAGGGCAGGAAAAGCCTGAGGAGACTAGAACCCTCATGATCATTTGGTGGGAAAATCCGGTTTGGGCTGGTCTGAGCGGTCAGTGCCTGAGGGGATCCAACATGGATTCCTAGGTCAAGGGTCACAGACACCATCTTGGTTCTCCAATGACTAACTTAAAAACCATCGTAACATCCCGTTTTAAAAGGTAGAAGAACGAATTCATACGAAAACCACTCTAGCTATGTGGAGCTGCGTGGAGGAGTGGGCTAGGAGGGGGAACTCGGGACAGGGAGCTGAGTAGGGTTAGGGGTCACGGAGCTAACATTCATGTTAAAAAGCTTTAGATGCTCAAACATTTTTAAATATAAAACTGTGTTTAATGTTTCAGAGTGTGTAAAAGCCTCTCTTATCTCTCATTCCATTTTCACTGAATCATCCACTACTAAATCAGCTGAGATAATAAGGGGTGATAAAAGATATGGGGGAACTATCTAGATCCCTTATCTATTTATATCCTTGTTTTTAATGCGTTTATTTTGTAAAGAGGTAAGTTCTTTTATAAAGACAATATAATATTGTGTGATTGTTTGCTGGACTCCAGTGAAACATGGTGCTTTCAACCTTAACTCTTTCTTTTAAACAAGACATTTTTATTGTGAAATGCTATCTGTGAATCTCTCTCTGTTTCTCATGTGTGTAGGTTCAAACACATATCTATAGGCAAAATGCTTTTCAAATGCTGTTTGTGTATGTAACTCCTCAAAGGGCACAAGGGGAAATTTCAGTGTTAATACAGAATGTCGGCCAGCAAAATATTGGGTGGAAGCAAGAACCCAGGGTCTGAAACATTAGGCAAATTTGTGACAATGAAACTGAAATAAAATGAATTTTGACATTTAATCCTAAGTCAATCAGCAAATCTCACAATAGATCATTTTTCTTGTCTTCATTTCAAAATGAAGCCACACAACTGGTAAAAAAGAAATAAAAGGAATTAGTTACCCAAGATCAGCAGCCAATCTTGTGAGGGTGCATACAAGAAAGCTATAACACCACCAAAATACTGAAATGTAAAGAATTCCTAGTCCCCAAGATCATTTATAGAACAAAAACCACTGTGCTGCATTGAAGAATCAGAGAGATGCTCCGAGAGAGATTAATTTTCTGGTTAGAGGAAGACAGTGTAGGTTTCACCCCTCAAAATGAACTAGCAAGATGATTCAATTGTATCACTTTCAGAGTCTGAGCCTCCGAGACATTCATTCAGAAGGGTGGTTATAAGAAATGACTCCTTCATTTTAGGAGGAAGAATACTGAAGAAAATGTTAAAGTTGGTCACAGTGTGAGACATCCCTGAAATCAAAAGCAATAGTTCCACTGGGCTAATGCAAAGTAAAAGCTAAGGCAGGGTCCCACATTTACTCCTGGCGTAATCCAACTGACATCAGGGGAGTGACACCAGCGATTAATTGGCCCTGTTGTGGAACTGGATTGGAAGACTGATCAGCGGTTGAGTGTTTTTGAAAGGGCTAGTTATAGAAACCTTTAAAATCATTCAACACAATAATCTGCACTTCGAAGTCGGCATAACTGTCAGCTGGGGATCTCAAAGGACGTTGCAAACACTGCACTACTGAAGGCCCACAACACCGCTGCAGGCACGCACACAATTCTGATGTCATTCCCATGAGTGAAAATGCAAAGGAATCCCTTAAAAGGCCATGGAATTTACAAATTTTACTGTGAAGAAACAGTTCCATAAACTCCTTTCTGAGTCAGGACAGATTAAGAGAGGGGTGTACCTGTGACAGCCCTCGGTACACTAGGAAATCAGCTCGGTATAATTATGTCATTCAGGGACATGAAAAATTCACTTTGAGTGACACAGTTAGACTGACTGAAGTCCAAGTGGAGACAGGTCTAGATTGATGGGAGCATTCTCCTGTCCACCTAGCTTCTGCCACTCCAGGAGATGGATTGCCTGACCTGCCGGGAGAGCACAGCCCTACAGTACACTAGCCCTCAGTAGAGGGGAAGAAATCCGGCCTATTAGAGGAGCAGCTCCCAACTGCCGGTCCACGAACCACTGTTCTGCAGGCAGCAGCTGCTCTGGATGGAGTCCGAGCCAGAGCGACATGGCGGGCTGCTCCAGTGGCCCCAGCCAGGGCTGCATGGACCACGGTTCCTCCAGCAGCCAAGGCCAGAGCCGGAGCTGTGTGGCGGGTGGCCTGCAGCTGCTCCGGCAGCCCTGGCCAGAGCCATGTTGCAAGGGGCCCATAGCTGCTCCGGCAGCTGGAGACAGAGCTGCATGGTCAGCACTCGGGGACTGGCACTAGGGGACCTGGTAGGGGGGCTCTAAGGGGCAGTGGGGCTGGTGGAGCTGAAGCTGGCTGTTTGCAGTCGTTCTCGGGCGGGGGGGCTGGGGCTTTTGGCAGAGCAGTAGCATGTTATTTGCATATTCATCATTTGCACTGGTGTGGGAAAATAGGAAACTGACACTGAATGCCAAGGTCTGGTGTAGGCTCTGAGTACAGTGCTATGTGCCAGTCAGCAGGAAAGCCAACCGCCTCCGTAGGCCCCTTGGCAAGTGGGGAGGGCGACTTTGTGTTCCTGGAAGGGGCAGGGCCTCAGGCAGAAGGGGCAGGGCTGGGCAGCCAGCTCTTTGCACTTCCTGGAGCATGGCATGGCCTTGCCCTTCCTCTTAGAGCCACATGGAGTGCACAGCACCGTGCGCCAGTGGCTACTTAAAGGGCCTGGGTCTCCCAGCTGCCGCCACTGTACCAGGGAGCCAAAGAGGCTGAAGATAGATGGCTGAGAGAGGACAGCAGAGAGGACTAAGTGGACAGCAAAGCAGGCCTCAAGTGCTAGCAGTTCACCAGCTTCGTTTTCTCACCCCGCCCATGTTATCTGCGGCAAGGACTATCGCTCCAGAACTGGACTTTTTAGCCACTCACCATGTGGCACCACCCCACTAGTAACTGGACTGCTTTGGGCCTTACACCATCCTCTTCTGTGGTGGATGATTGCCAGGGGGGCTACGCTATGGGTTCTTTTCCCCTCTGCAATTAATTCATCACCTGACTTGGAGTAAGTGATCTACCTAAGCTATTGATGCTCATTTTCCTGCCAGTAGACTGGGGACCACAAAACACATGTCAAATTCTGATTTCAAATTACACCCACCTGTCAGTTTACTCCTATGTAGCAGAGATCAGCATTTGATACACTGAATATTACTGTGAGGGGGTCACTCACCACCGTAGCAGGGGTCCATCATCTGTCCCCCAGAATCAGTCCATTCCGCCCGCACCGGCCTCCGCTCACGGGCGTTTCCCCTCTGGAATCTTCCGGTCGCGTTGCTCTCTTCGCCACACTGCCCTCCGGCAGTGCCCAAGTCACTCGCTCTGAGCCCCCCTTCCAGGGGTTTGGTGTCTCTCCAGCAGGCCTGTCCGCAGGCCTAGCAGGCTGGCCGAGCGCCCTGCCCTAGCTCCAGAGAGCATCCTACTCCCTCCGCAGCCAGGCTCACACTGCCTTGGCTGAAGCAGCCCTTCCCTTTTATAGCCCCCAGCTGGGCCTTAATTGGCCAACGCCGCCCAGCTGGGCTGAACTCCCCCGGCCTGCTCCAGGCTGGGGTTTGGCTCTTAAGGGGCCAGTACAGGGCAGCTGCCCTGTTACAATTACCTCACCCATTTCACAGACAGACAGAATGAATGAAGTTAAGGGACTTTACGCAATGCCATGCCTGACCCTTTGGTTTCCTAGTCCTCTGATACAAGGCCACATTTCCTTCTCTATACATAGAAGTATGGTAGATATATTTCTCTGTTTATTCTCTCCTGACTTTTTTCTTTTTCTTCAGGTTTTATTCTCTAAATTCATTCTGTACAGCAGAGGGCCTATATTTACACTGTAGGACATGGTCCGTTCTTTTGCTTATAGCTTGCTTGGGGAAAGCTTACACATTCTGGAGGAATTATAAACCTTGACTTGACATACTGGTATTAATAATGCCAATTCAGAAAAGCTAACATAACTACAGGCACAGCACCTCCAAAGCTCCCAACAAAGTCTGGGGCCAACATATTCAAAAGTGATTGCTGGTTTGGGGCACACCAAGTTTTTGGTGTCTAACTTAAAAACTACTTAACGGAACTTGAATCAGTTAAGCAACTGATCTCTGAAAATCAGATCCCTGCTAAACCTTCAAAAATAGAGCCCTTTCCCCAAAAAAGCTATGGTCCTTAAAAAGAGGGTGCTCATCCTGGAATTATTTGTATAAACCCCACATCTTGGATTACATTGTAATTGCTTTTATATACAAACCTGGAAAAACTGAGAGCAACACGTCTATGTCCTAACCGTCTGACTCTACTGTGTCTACTAAATATTTGAGAAAGTTTGTCTGTCTGCCTGCCTCTTTGTTTTTCCAAGAACTCCTCTGAAACAGTAAGAGCTAGGACCACCAAATTTGGTATGCAGCTTCCTCTTATAATAACGGAAAGCAAGGTCAGGGTTTGGGTGTGCCCGGAAAAAGAGATGTACCTGGAATGGGATGGCATCTTATAAAACCATACACAAAAGAAACAGAATCACCAGGCAGGTGAAAGGGGCTGGTTAGGGGTACCCCCTATCTGGGACTGCCCCAGGCCTGAGCCTCCCACCCCGCAGGTGCCCTTTAAGGAGGGCAGGGCAGACTGACGCTCCCCTCCCCCTGATTCATACAGGAATGTTGCAGGCTGCTCCCCTTCATCAGGAAGCAAGCGGAAAGTGCAGTTTGCTGCGTTCCTCACTCTGGTGGGGGAGCACAGCGGGCAAGTGAATCTGGACCTGCCCCAGCGGGGGCACAAGCATACCTCCTCCAGCTGTGCCTGCTGCAGCTGCAGAGCCCTGAAGAGGTGCTTCTTACCTAGCCTCAAATTGCTGTGGTGAGAGAAGGCTGAGGTAGTCCTCTCTCCCCGGGGAAGCCTGCTCATCAAACCCCTCTTCCCCAGACCCACCCCAGAGCAACAATTCAAATTACATATTCATTTTATTTTCCCCAAACCCAAAATGAATTGAGTTAAGGATCCGAGCAACGCCAGGTAAATCTTTTGGTATTTTCATCATTGAAGCCCTATGCTCAGATCCTGTGATTTTTTCAGAGCACTGTATAGACATTAATGTATAAATCCTGGTTCCTTGTGGATCAAGGAAGAATCAGTATCTCTGGGGCACAACGTGGTTGCATGACTTGCCCATGATTACACTAAAAGCTCAGGACAGATGACATGACAGAACCCATTGCCAGATTAGCCTCCTAGGAACATATTCAGGCATCTGCCTGATTTTCAAAAGTGATGAGTACCCACTAAATCGTATGGACTTCCACGGGCACTTAGCACTTTTGAAAACTGGGCAGGTACCTAAATATGGACAGAGGAGGCTAACTTTAGCGATTGCAAAACTCCCATCAGTTTTAGGAGGGTGAGGTTTTCACCCAAAATAACTTCAAGTAAAAGAAGTAACAAAACCATCAGCTGCCTTTTTGTTTCAACCATCTTAATGTGCAATATTAAATGCAGCCTACACCTTATCCATCCCCTCGTGGAACTTTACAATTTTCACAATTAATACTGGTCCTGCAATTTAGCAACTGACATTTTGAAGCCCATTTGTTGGGATTGTCCCAAAATATAGCTTTTTTGGGAATAACTATTCAGAGGATCCTCCTTGTCAGAGGTTGCGGTGAAAGCTAGAACTTTAACAGGGTTCAAAAAAGAGCTTGATAGATTCATGGAGGTTAGGTCCATCAATGGCTATTAGGTAGGGTGGGTAGGAATGGTGTCCCTGGCCTCTGTTTCTCTGGAGGTCAGTGACAGGGGAGGGCTCATGTGAGGATTACCTGATGTGATCTCCCACTCTGGGGCATCTGGCATTGGCCACTGTTGGCAGACAGGACACTGGGCTAGATGGACCGTTGGTCTGACCCAGCATGGCCGTTCTTATGTTCTTATTACTTTAACAGGTTCAAAAGAAAGCAGCTACTATTTTATTTGATATGAATAACATTTAACCATCAAGAAGGGTGGATCTCCTTTTCTGAGGTTTCTTCCTGTGTCATGGCTAGGTAATTGGCACAGTAAAGTATGTAATGTTTACTTATATGAAACATGGTAAAACTCACCAATAGTTTGCAATTTGGCTACTTTATTCACTAATTAATTAGACTTATAATCTTCAAAGGAAAAAGTCGCCTCTCCATATACCTTACAGTAGACAATGGAAGATTACTAAATTAATTGCACACACAAAACGTATTAAAACACAAACATCTACTGTGTATTTCCATTCTCACTAATGTAAGCAGGGTCTGCATGAGCTATCCCCTGACTGCTAGTGATGAGCTGTGGAGAAGATGTAATGAACCAATCTTGTTTGCATAGACACGCCCACTCTGCTTAGGCGTGCAGCATGATGGGGCTGCCTTGCCTAAATGATCGCTGTTGGCTGGTGCTGGATCACAAGTCACTTGATAGGGGTAATAAAGGCTTCATTATACTCGTTGAGAGACTCAAGGGCAGAAGAAGTGTGTGTGGCATACCCTGATTGAGGGACTCACCCTCAACTAAACTGCACTCAATAGGCAGGGGACATGGGTGCCAGTGGAGCTGAGAGATGCTGGGGGTTGATAAGTGTCCTTGGTATCTCTTGATCCTTTCTCTTGCCACTGTGTAATCAGCTGGGCTGTACAGAGCACCAGACACAATCCTGCACAAATATTTTTCAGATGCTCCGTGTGTATAATTGTGGTGCTTTATATAACAAAATAGCCATGTAATAGACTGCAGTTAATTTATGCATTGCACTGTAGTGTTAAATTCTTTGATCTCTGCATTGGGAGGGATATTAATATGGAGCAGAAAGTTAGCCTAACAGAGATGGTATTAATATGTTGGGGTGTTTGAATACTGTGATGATCATAGGGTAATGTTTGAAGATTGGTTTTGTATGTGTCTGAATGTTGCCTTTACATTCCTTTTCCATGCCCTTTAGATGTTTGTACCATTATGTGGAATTACACTTGTGCACCCTTGCTTGTAAGTTAATAGGTTCTTCTGTGTAATAATTATACATAAATCAGGAGAACCATTTATGTTGTGCTTTGCAAAATCCAGTCCTCCAAGTCCTCTAAAAAGCAAATTGTAGGATCCTATAGACTTTGCTTCCATAAACCTCGTACTGGACCAAACTCTAAAGTCTTTAATAAGCACTAAGTAAAGTGTTTGGTCCTGCTCTAGCAAGGCACTTAAACGTGTGTGTAACTTGAAGCACATGAATCCTATTAAGCAGTGGTTTGCTAGGTCTCAGCCTTTCTGATGTGATCTTTTGTTGATGATGGGATTTTTGAATGAGGAAGGTCGGTAGCAGTGGTAGGCAGCCTACAGCGCAGGGCTGCCCGTTACCACTGGTGTCTGCCTATGTTGTTTTTTCCTCCTGGTATTACTGAAGTGAGACACCCGTAAAGCAAAGGTGCATGAAGTAAGGTGCATGCTGATTGCACACAACAGTGACTGAGAGAGCTGTGCACTCCCTCTGCATCCAATCAAAGCGCTTTGTACAGCAATCGGCACACCCCGCAAATTCTAGGTATGCACGTGCAGTTAGCAAAACTACCCTATCCCAGGAGAGCATCTTGGTTATGATAGTTTTGTGGCCCACTGAGATGAAGGAGGGCTACTCGAGGTTACTCATCGCTGGTCTGCAGGATTGGACCCATAAACCGTGAGCATTGGGACTGGATCTTAAATCCCTGTGCTTGTTCATAATAAGGATGATGTAAATGATCAGGTATCCTAGACTGTTGGAGTGTTATGTGCTTTGTTTTGTTTGGGTTTTTGTAATGTTGTAGCCTATCAGTGATGTTAATTACACAGTAATTGCCTTGCTCCTATGGCACAACCCTTCACTCTTTTTTTAAATAGCTTTTCACACAATGTGTAAACTTTGTGTATGTGCTGCATTTCTGGTGTCATGAAATAACATGTCGACAAAATAATGTTTTTCCTGTCAGAAATTCAATGGGGATCCAAAGCAAACTGACAGGTGGTTAAATAGCTGCATTTATAAGGATGTCAAGAAGATTTTCCCTTTTTTGGACAGGTACCAAAAACCTCAAGCCAAAAAGAAGGCTAATGCCATCTGTTTTGGAAGCAGAGAGATGCAATTTTACTTTAGATTTTAAGTGACGTAAAATGTCAAATGGGTAACCTTGCTTTATGGATCAAATCCAGTTCATAGTCATGCTTTTATTTACTCTGACAGCCCCTGATCCAAAGCCCATTGCATTAAACAAGACTCTCTACTAACTTCAGAGAGCTTTGAATCAGGCCCATGTAACAGGAAGTTTTTCAGCTGCATTTAATTTTGTGTGACATGTAAATCCAGATGCAATGTGGATTTAGTTAATCCAGTTTCATTGCAGTTGTAATGTATCCATTTGCATGATAGTTATTGACAGTTGATTTTATTCATTTGTTCAACATTTTTTTAAATAATCCAGGACAATTTAACACTGATGAAACTATTGAAATATTGAGAGATCTATACACTTCCTTGCAGAAATGAGAAATGTAGCTCTGAATTAAATAGTGTGATTAGAAGTTCTCAGATACAAACTGGAGATAAGACTTAAATGTCAAAGACAGGGCTCTGTAATACAGCATGAAATTAATATCCATATTTTAAAATAATAAGCTGTACAGTATTGAATTGTTTAAAATTGATCTAAACAGGCATTTTAAAGGCTATGTTGAAAAATAACATATTTTTAAAGTTAAAATGCAGTCAGAGCTGAGTGAATATTTTGAAACAAATAATGTATCTGACACATTTAGTCTATTTTTTGGCTCCTAAAATATCTCCCTGCCACTGGGATTCTCTGAAAATTATTTGTTGTTCAGATTTATTCTATTGTTTGTTTTAAAAAACAACTCTATTTTGATCACAGATTGTTCTCTGCAAGTGTTCGACATTTGAAATTCTAGCTGTGTTGCCTAAACACGATTGGACAGACAGACCACATGATATTTTTTTCCCTTGATTGAATGCTTGAATGTGTACATTTAAAATTCAGGCTTTGTGAATACTTGTGTATGCTGCCCTGCAATTTCCTTTCCAGGCATAAGCACAGCTAAAGAGAATTAAAACATTCATTTTTGCAGTATTCTCCCATATCTAAAAATGGTCATGAAACATTGCACCTTCCTACTTGGTGTGTCTGCTATTGGGGGCGAAATTCTGTCTAGGCATAAATAATGCAACCCCACACCGATCTTACTGGAATTGTCTTATTGATGCCAAACTGAATCTGGCTTTTTGTGCATTTGAGATGCGTTCATTACTGTTTTGATATTGGGCCAACTCCTGAACTCTTTGCTTTGTTTTTGCTGAATCTGTATTCATGGATTTCAATGGGAGTTTTGTTCATATAATGGCTGAGTGAAAACTGAGGGCCTGATCAAACCTCCCTGCAGAATGAGGAACGCCCTGCTTCCAGGAAAAAAGGTCACACCCGTGGTAACATCCCACTTGCAGAGAGCCCTCTTGTAGGTCTGGATCTCTGCAAGGGCAGAGAATAGGCAGGCCAGGGAGAGGTGTGGACTCGTCCGGGGTGAAGAGAGGGGACATGTCCTGTCTTCTCAGCAGGACCACAGAGACTCATCAACTTAAACTTGTCCAACACATTATCAATAAACTACAGCCTATACTGGAATAGGATACCATACTCCAAGAGGCTCTGGGAGACAGACCCATAGTCTCCTATAGACAACCACCTAACCTCAAGATGATTCTTACCAACAACCACAGGACATACCACACTAATACCAACCCTGGTACCTTCCCTTGCAACAAACCCCGTTGCCAGCTTTGTCCACATATTCATTCTGCTGATACCATTATTGGACCTAACCAAGTGAGTTATAAGATCAAGAACACATATTCCTGCGCATCCAGAAATATAATTTATGCTATCATGTGCCGAAAGTGTCCGTCTGCCATGTACATTGGACAAACATCTCAGACACTTCGCCAAAGGATTAATGCCCACAAAACAGATATCAGACAAGATCATAAAGAAAAACCAGTTTATTGCCATTTTAACCAGAAAGGACACTCTCTCAATGACTTAACCACCTGCATTCTGCTACAAAGACCTTTTACATCTGCACTTGAAAGGGAATCCTCTGAACTGTCATTCATGTTAAAATTCGACAGTCTCCGGGAAGGAATGAACAAATACGCAAACTGTCTTACCCATTACCAAGATAGCTTCCCCAATTATCACCTCTAATACCATTAGCTCACAGACGTTCCACTCTCCCCACCTCTAATATCATCAATTCACAGACACTTACCTTCCTTCCTTCCCTCCCCCCCCCGCATCCCCCTCCTGTTCTGAAATGTGATTTGTCCTTTTCATATGTGTTCATTTTTTTTAAGTTGTATCCTTTGGTATCTATGGTTGTGACTATTTTCTTCCACTATTTGTTCTGAGGAAGTGGGTCTGGCCCACGAAAGCTCATCATCTAATAAACCATCTTGTTAGTCTTTAAAGTGCTACATTGTCCTGCATTTTGTTTCAGGAATATTAATAGAGCCCAGGCTGTACTATTTCCCCCGTCTCGTCTCCTCTGGGATGGGGATCCCTCTCTACATAGGGTGATTAGCTGTTCCAGTTTTAAAGGGACAGTCCCATTTTTAAGCCCTCCAGCAGGCCTTCTGACTTTTTCTTAAAAAGAGGGTTCTGATGCACAAGGCATCCCTAGGGCTTAACACCTTCTAGCCCACACAGTAACTGGGGAGAGGAGGCAGCTGGGTTGCGCTGGTGGCCAGCAGCAGCCTGGAAGTGTGAGCTGCCTTTTGACACGGTGTGGGCAGGAAGAGACAAGTTGCTTCCAGCCACAGACATCCCCCACCCCTGACATGTTGCCTCAGCAAGATGTGGCACCAGGTACTGGGACAGGTAGGTTCATCCCAGGGGACCATCCATGCATGGAGCATGGAAAATGCTGGGGCGGTCGGACATCCCCCTGTGTGTGAGAGGTGTACCAGAGTCCCCTCCCCTGTGTGAACCTCAGAGATAAAATGGTAAATAAAGAGAATTCAGCCATTTCTCTCTTTTCCGTTAGAACAGGGGCTCAGTCAACATGACGGTAATTCGAATGGACTGCATAGTTCTGACTGACTGTTGCGGAACCTGCATGGATACAGGGACTTTTACCAGGTGTCCCATAGTCAGCGCAGCAGGTGACAGAGCAAAGGAGACACTTACACAGTTCCCCAGATCCTGTCTGCTCTGCTCTCCGGAAGCTCAGTCAGTCTCAGTTCCTGCTTTAAGTTCTAAACAGGCATTTTCTGCTCCGTGTCCACTACTCTCTTATCCTTACCCTCCCTCCCCCGCACCATATCTTCTTAGAAACTATACGCCCGTGGTGTTCAACCAGTTCTGAAGCAGTAGCTACTGCTACAGTGAACGAGCCACATTCAACCAGCCAAATAGCCACCTGTGACTAGTCACTTGTGCGTTGGACACCACAGCTATAAGCACTTTGTTTTTTATATAGAGACAGTGTGTAGGTATTTTTGTATATATGTAAAAACTAAGCACTGAGGTACCAATCCTGGAGAAACACATATGTCCCATTGCTAGTCATCCCATTGGCTGCAATATGTTAAGCTCATGAGTATGTGTTTACAGGATCAGGGCTATTACAAGAAGAGACTGGACAAGGCAGTGAAGGGTGGTACAGTATAGGATTGGGGAGCTGGGCCAGAGAGGGCATGGTACACATGGGCAGTGGCTGAGGCAGTGTCCCATACACAGAGACTTCTATCGTGCATACTTCAGAAAATTCATGAGCAGGGATTCCTGTAGAACTTTGGAAGTGCAGAGGAAAGCAGCTCCCTCCTGTGAACTTCCGGTGGCCTGGAAGGTCCAGGAGACAGAGCTGGAAGATGCTCCTTTCTGAAAGTTCAGCCAGCTAAAGCACTGAATGCTTTACATGGACATGAGCTACAAGGCCATGTGTTTGATGAAGGGTTTTTTTTTTCTGCTGGCTTCTCCTGGTGTTTGTGAAAACACATGTACAGAATGGGTTCAGAAGGGCAACCGAGTTAGTCCATAACCGGAAAAACTTAAAAAACAACTAATAGTCTAGCAGCACCTTAAAGAGGAACAAAACAAGTGAAAGCTCATGATACCATTTATGTGTTTTTTCCGTGTTTAAGGTGCTGCTAGATTACACAGAATGGCAGAGACTGTCTAGGAAGGAGTACTCCAGAAAGGGATCTAGGGCTCATAATGGACCACACGCTAAATATGAGTCAACAGTCTGACACTGTTGCAAAACAAGCCAACATGATTCTGGGATGCATTCACAGGAGTGTTGTGAGCAAGACACGAGAAGTCATTTTTCCGCTCTACTCTGTGCTGATTAGACCTCAGTTGGAGTATTGTGTCCAGTTCTGGACACCACATTTCAAGAAAAATGTGGAGGAATTGGAGAAGGTCCAGAGAAGAGCAACAAAAATGATTAAAGATCTAGAGAACACGCGCTATGAGGAATGACTAAAAGAACTGGGTTTGTTTAGTTTGGAAAAGAGCAGACTGAAAGAGGACATGCTAGTAGCTTTCACGTAACTAAAAGGGTATTATAAAGAGGAGGGATAAAAATTGTTCTCCTTGGCCTCTGATGGTAGGACAAGAAGCAATGGCCTTAAATTGCAGCAAGGGAGGTTTGGGAAAAACTTCCTAACATTCAGGGGGGTGAAACACTGGAATAAATTGTCTAGGGAGATTGTGGAATCTCCATCACTGGAGATATTTAAGAGTAGGTTGGCTAGACATCTGTCAGAGATGATCTAGAATAGATGGTGCTTGGTCGTGCCATGAGGGCAGGGGACTGGACTTGATGATCTCTGAAGGTCCCTTCCATTTCCAGTGTTCTATGATTCTATGAAAACAGTTAGTGATACTGATAGGAATAACCCTTTTCTTTTGTGAGGACTGATTTTTTTCAAATCAACCTGTGTAGGAGATCTTGGGAAAGGAGATGAATGGACAATATTTGACATCTCTGAGTGCTGTGAGACTTACGCACTAGGGATGGGAGAAGATGTTAGGAAAACGCTGCTATATTTTGAAAGAGAATTATTTTAAAATGTTTAGAATGGGACCTATTTAATACCATAATTGTTTTAAAATCAGTTTGTACCTGATGAGGTGATAGTGTGTGTTTGGTAATAAAATGTGTTAATTTTCTTGGGTGATACAGGGATAAAATCTTACTAGAAGTGAAAAGTCAATGCAGCCTTAACTGTGGAGCAGCAAATGATGCCTCTATGATATATGAAATATAATAATGATAATAATTAATACAGATAATAGCACAGTAAAGCTAATTCACATGAATGTCTGAGAGCCTTCTCACTAATTACTGAATTTTGTGAATAAACAAGCCAAAATAATGCATCAGAAAATGCACTTTGTTCAGTTATTTTGACAACTTTCGTTTAAGTTTAATTATTTATACTTCATTAATGTAGTAGCCTATGTACTGGGGTAGATTTTACAAAAATAATGACGTCTTTGTAACATGACACCTCACTACAGCATCTGCTGAGAAGGAGGGAGACATACTCCCTCCCCCCTTCCAATGGTGCTAATTTACTAACGGCGCAGATTAGCAAAAGACAGTTCAGGAAAAGTGTATTGTAAAATACGCACTTCTCTAGCGCCTTCCATGGAGGGATCTCAAAGCACTTTACAAACACCGAGGAGAATGCGCGAAAGCAAAGCAGAGGTGGTTATGCAACACGATATTGCTAGCCTTGTACAAGGCCATCCCTAGCAGGGCCTGGGGCAACTCCTCTGCCCCGACCCTGACCCTGCCCGTCTCTTCGGGCCCCCCACTCTCCAGTGCCAAGGGTCCCAACTCCATTCTTGGGGAGCAGGAGGAGGAGTCCCAGAACCTTTTCGGGGTGTGTGTGTGCATAGGCCTTGACCCCTTGCTGGAGGATGCTGAGGAGGAGTTTGCACTCCCTGTCCCTTTGGGGAACAGGCCTTTGAAGAGGGTGTGTGAGAAACCCCGGGGGACCCCAGACTTTCCCCTGGGGGGTCGGGGGCAGCCCCTGTGGGAGGGCGATTGGGGGCTGGGGGTGAGCCATTCTCCTTAGCGTGGTGGAGTTTGGGGGAGCCGTGTCAGTGTGGAGGGGCCCCAACCCTTCTCCTTTTGGGGGGCTCCCAGCCCCTCTCCTGTGGGGGGAGCGCTGGGGGCTCCGCGGGAGGAGTCTCGCCTAGGGGGGCAGTTGGAGTGGGGGTCCCAGCCCCCCTGCGGTGGGATTGGGGGGTCCCAGCCCCTCTGCCGGGCGGGCGGGGGCCAGTCCCAGCCCCGCTCAGCGCCTCGCGCCGGAACAATAGCGAGCGAGCGAGCGAGCGAGGAGCGGAGCCGGCTCTGCCCCCGCTCCCCGCCCCGCCCCTGCTGCCGCACGCCCAGCCAGAGGCAGAGCCGCCGCCGCCGGAGGAGCCGGTTCCATGCCCGCTGGAGCCCGCTCGCCCCGCCATGGACGTTCGCTTCTACCCCTCGGCGCCCAGCGCGGTGGCCGGGGCCGAGCCCGCCTGCCTGGGCCCCCTGGACTATTACCACTGCAACAAGGTACCGGGCGGGCACCGCGCGGCCGGGCCGGGCTGGGCGCAGCTCCCCGGGGCGCGGGAGGCAATTTCCAAAGTAGTTGGCGAGCAGCGCCCGGGCCGGAGCGAGCCCCTGGGGCCGGGCCCCGCTGCCCCCGGGCTCTGCCCGCACCGCCCCGGGCCGGCGGGGGAACAAAGCCCCGCACCGGCGGCTGCAGCGCGGCCGCGGAGCCGGGGCCGGCCGGGGAGCGGTGCGCGCTGCGCTCGGCGCTGCGCTCGGGGCGGCGCTGCCTTCTCTCCCCGCTGGGATGCGCTGCCCGCGGCGCCCCCGGCACCTGGCTCCCCGGCGCGGGCAGGGGGCTGCCGGCCGCGGCACGGTGCTCTGCGCTTCCCCAAACTCCGGGTTCTGGGCCCTCTCCCCTGTCGGGCGCCTTCTCCGCACCCCCGGCTACTTCTGTGCGCCGCAGCGGGCAGCCCGGCAGGGAGAGCTCCTCAGGGGCTCGGCGCGGCAGAGCATCTTTCGCACCTAGATGTTTCCACATGCTGCTGCCCGGGAAAACACCCTTTTTGGAACGCGCAAGGAATTTGGTGGAGAGTGTCCAGAGAGTGTTCAGGAAATAATCCTTCATCCCCGAGCAGAGCAGCGGGAGGAGAAAGCAAGTGAGAGAGGCATTCAGCACCTGAGGGACAAGTAGTCACCGTGCTCCTCGGGGTTGAACATTTTAGTAACAAAACAGTGTGGAGCAAAACCTCTGGAGGATTGTTTCTGTGGATTAGCTTGAATGCCAGGCAGGGTCTGGGTGTCACCGTGCCACATTCTGGTGCTCAGAGTTCAAAAGTTAATGAAAGTAGCGAAAGTTTTAATGTTTCAGAACTGCAACTAGAATGCCCATTAGTTTTTCTCTTGTAACAATCAAATTTAAGAAAAAATCTATATGGTTTCTAAAGATTTAGCAAATTAATTTTCATTTGTAAACTGTATATATTAAACATTCTCTGCTCTTCGGGTCACTAGAACTGCTTGTTACACTTGAGTAAGACTTACAAACATATTATTATTTCTTAGACATGCCCAAGTAATTTCCCAGAAGCTGAACAACGTTAATGGGAAATTAGCTCTCTTGCACCCCACTTTTGTCAGTTGTGCTTTTTTTTTTTTACAACAGGATCACTTCTGAAAATACTAAAAATTGGACAAACAGCTACATGGGAAGAAAGATAAATCATCATTAGTTCAGAACTATCAGTTGTGAACGCACAGGAGAGCTTGCCTGTGTAATACATGAGCCGGAAACTGAGAGCTACAGCTCTAAAATACTGCTTGTTTTAAAAATAATAATGATGCTTTATTAGTATTATTTATTTAAAAGTTTATCAAAATTAATCAGCCTAGCTTGTTCTCCTGTTTTTTTTAATGTAGAAGATGCTGCATGGGTCCAGAGCTCTAATTGGGACAGTTCTCATCTGTCCATAACTGTAGTGACGTGCTCTCCTGTGGCAGCTTGAGAGCAGAAGCCTTGGCGTGGAAAGTCACAATGTAAAAGTCAACGTGTGCTTCCACAAACTTGAGCTCTGGAGAATATTGTGCAAGGTCCATTTGTGGAATGAACAGTAGGACCGGCGGGTTAGCTTGTGAATACGTCCAGTGATCGAAGTACATTGAGCGCAATGCTCTGAGAGCAGAGCGGGAGCTACTTTTCTTTAATTAACAGAGTAGAATACGTAGGTATATGTCTAGCCTTCAGGCTGACAAGGTCAGTGGGAAGTTGCCTGGAAACATACAGAGTACTGACCATGCCACCAGGTGCTGCTGTTGTCACTACTGAAGATTTAAAGACAGGCAGAGGATTTTCCCTTAGGTTTAGGACCTTCTTTTCGGAGCTACCATATGCCCTTTGCTTACCTGCAGTGGGCCAACTTTACCCTAGGCGTGAGCCGACTGGGTTGAAGTTGGTCCACTTCGCTTTATGGGCCAAATGCAGAGAGACACAAGTGTGACTAATTTTAATGTACAGTTTGAGCAAAAGACACAGACGGTGGCATGTATGTCCTATGGTTCCATGCCAGGGTATGTTTGTAGGGACACACCTGGCTACTGTGTCATTCCTGTTCTGGATGCTGCAGGTTGAAGTTGGGGAGCAGTTACGGGTGGCACCCTCCCTTCTGTAAATCCACCTTCCCAGGCATTCCCTTGTGTGTGCTAATTTCCTCTGCACCAGGAGGCTGCTTCCTGCTGTGAGATCTTCCCCCTTCATGAGAGTCTCAGTCTGAGTATGCAGCTTCCTCTCCAGCGGCTGTGCTAGGTTTTCTGAGGTTAGTGCTGGCAGTGTGCTTATCCCAGAGCGGGACACGCACAGCCAGGCCTAGAGAAGGCAGATGTGGTGGAGGGTCTGAAGGAAGAGGGGATGAAGGTCTTAAAGGCGCTGAGTTATCTCTGCTGGCGGTCATTACAAAGGAGGCTTGGGGCTGGGCGTGAATGCGGAGGTGCGGCCGTGGTGCAGCATTGCACCTGCTTCCCCTCCGACTCTTAATGGAGACCAGCGGGGGCTGGGGGAGTGCTCCTCAGCATGGTCCCCCCCTTCTCTCTGGGCTGAGGCAGACCGAGGTGGGGAGACTCTCATGGCTGGCCCCATGGGCTGGTTCTTGTGCTTGAAGTTTCCATCTGTGTGGAGCACCCCAGCAAATGTATGATGTGGATAAGGAGGAGCTGAAAAAGTAAGTTTCAAGCTCAGACTAAAGTGCCCCCCCCCCCAGTAGGTGGAGAAACACCAAGACTGAAAGCAGCAGGCAGTGTCAGGGTATAAATAGCTTTAGCTGAGAGCACAACAATAGCTCAGCCCGTGCGATGGCGGAGCCAGAAGGCATTGCCAGTACAGCCAGCAAGCTCACTGCGGAAACGCGCTTTCGCCCAAAGCACCCTGAAATGTTAATGCAATTGTTCTGTGCACTTACTGGATATGCCCCTGTTAGCATGAGATTTCAGAGCCCATCTGTGTGCTGCAGCCGGCTGCAACGCCGTGTACAGCTAGCGAGGCGCCTCTCCTGCATCCGCATTTCCATTGTACAGACCATGGGCGCTTTTGGAGATAAGAAATAGGGGTGTACGGTCAGCACGGTGGCATCTAAAGCCCCCCCTCCCCCGGGCTGAGTGGGAGTGGGGCCCTCCTCCAGCTGGGTGTGATGGCTCCTGCCTGATCCCACAGGGAAAATTCTGGCCTCACTATGTGGCTCTTCTTCGCCCCTTCCATGTGGTTAATTGCGCTCCTGCCCCGGCTCACTTAGTGAGCTCCTCACTGCAGCCCCGGAGTGCCCACCCGGCTGCCCACCTGCCGCAGGCCCTCCCATCCTTCCACCCTGAGGCCTGGAATTGACTCGTTCCCCCTGCATGCCCCCACTTCTTTTACATTGACTGCCGCCTGCTGGGCAGGAGAGAGGGCTTTTCTTGCTTAGGTGTAGTACGATGCATGTTCCTGGGTCCGTAAGACTCCTCCTTATGCACAGGATACGTTATTTTTCAAGGTGTGTGGTTATTTTTATGGTGACTATCTCATGTGCAGGACCAAGGCAGCACACATCCGTGCCATGTAAGATAAGAGTTCCAGGCATCGACAGTCCGACGACACAGGCAGTACATTACTGATGATTTTTATACACCCCTGTCTGAGCCATGGAAATCTTGGGTTCATGCCCACTTTGGTTCAAATGAATACTTTTATAGGCCCTTTGCTTTTAAAGAGTGTTTGAAATCCATGGAACGTAAATTATGTGTAAAAGGTTCATGGTAAACTGCAGTTTTATTGTTCTACAGTCCCATTCTGCTCCCAGAACCCTTAGTGAGCACGTACGGTTTATTAGCTGAATTGTTGGCATGTATGTAATGTATCATCCGGATAATTAAAATAAGTCATATACCATGTAAAGGCCCAGTTTAGCAAAGTTTATTCAGGTAAAGCTGCTACTGAATAAGAGTAACATAGTGGGGAACTTGCCTGAGTGAGGAATGCAGGTTCAGGAGTTTGATGGACTGTAGAATGTTATGTAGTAAGGTACTGTCTGTGGTGTTGGACTGCCAATGCCTTGGTCTCTTATCTCAAGAAGAAACTTTTGACAGCAAATGAGAGTGTTTCTGTATATTTCCTGTGTAAAGGCATTTAAATATCGATCCCTTTTAATTATACCTGTACATATTAAAAAGTTCTTAATATTAAATTTGCAAACCTGATAAACTACATTCAGTAATTATGATTATGTTGTCCAATTCATGGTATGTTTCACTGCCTGGTGTAGAGAATATCTTTTTTGCACTAGGCATATAGGCACTGCTTAGTGCACCTCCCATTATAATAGGAGTTATGCCCGCATGTCAGGGGAAAACTATAGATTCCTTAGCCTACCTAATATCTTTAGAAGTCAACAGCATAATCAAAACCTGTGCTGTAAGCCTTTCTAACAGAATTATTAGTTACTTGTCTGCTTCAGATATACAACGTCTCTGTATTTTGCCTTCTCAGTTCTTAAATTGATAAAAATTATTTTGCTAATATAGTGTCATAAATTATAGATAATTAAAACCCATGAGATAAGTACTAATTTGTACCAACATTTTCTTCTGAAACAAACAAACAAACAAACAAACAAACACTTATTGGAAATTGAATCTGCCCTATTGGTATAAAGCAGGGTCAATCTAATGAATACAATTTTATGGAACATTCTGTTTTGTTTTGACTTTTACTGTACATTGTAAATTGCAGTGATAAACACTGGCCTTTTTCAATGTTTTATTACTTTGTCATGCTGGAAGATAAAATATTTTCTTTTCCTTTTTACTTTCTAAGCCCGTTCTGTTTTGAAGAAACATAAATCTTTTTTCTTGCAGGAGAGAATATTGGATAGAGAATAAAATGTCCAGTAAAATTTTAATTCGGGGCCTATTTTATTTTCATTTGGTGCAGGGAACTCCTCTTGATAGCAAATGTTCAATACTTCCCTGAGCATGGGCAAGGACCTAAAATCTCGGGAATTTTCTGAGTCACTCAGAGGGACGTCCCTGCTTCCCATAGAATATTCTTGGATGGTTTGTGTATTCGATCTGCATGGTAGAAAGTGTTTGAAGCTCGATTTTGCTGTGGCGTTTATTAAATCAGAAATTCAGAGCTAAATTATGAATGCCCATCCATTCGTAGAAATTGTTCTAGCTATGTGTGCAGAGAGAAGGCTTTATTTTAGTTGCTTTTGGAATAATAGAGCTATCACGAAGACTACACTGGTTTATATAACAATATGGTTGTAAAGGTCAGTTCTGATTAATTCCCTTAAAGGTTTGATCCACAAAAGTTTTATGCACATGTGGCGAGGAGGGAGTTGGCAGACTGAAGATAATGGATCAAAATCTTGCTAGTTTCTTTTATTTATTTATGATTCTTGAAATTGACTATGAACATTTCCCTTGAAATCGCTGGGCAAGAGTCTGATTTGTGTTATGCAGCCATAAATCTGGGCTAAATATCGATGTCAGTGGAGTAACTGTACTGACAGTGGTATAGCAGAGATCAGAATGTGTTTCCATGCACGTTACTGGTGACAAACTGTAGTTCACTTCATAGTCATAAAAAGGAGAAGTTCTGTTGTGGTGTGAAAAGTGTGTCACTCATATTATCCTGCCTAGTTCCTGGGATGACTTAACACGGAGGACACCAAGGCATGCTCTTTACCCATGTCCTTTCAGTGTCCCGCTTTTTCTGTTTGTTTTTATTCACGACGGGTAAAGTAGAATTGATTTCATTTGAAGGCATGTCTTCATCTTTCACCATTTCTTTCCTTGAGTGTTTGTATTAATCTGCAGAAGAGGCAGGGACCACTCTGTATCCATATGCAGATTACTTGTGCAGCAGCAGCAGCAGCAGCAGCATTTTGTTGTGGGTCAGGGAGGGGGGTGAGGAGAGAGGGGGATGTGCCCCCCCCAGATGTGAAATGATTTTTTCCCAGTTATCTTTGTCTTCATCCTTTCTATGAATAGTGCTCTAAATGCTTTTGCCATAAACTGGATTATATCTTTCAGTATAAATGAAGCATATAATTGTGTTTTCCTAACAGCTCGACATTAAAAATAAGTTGTTATGCTGCTCATGTGGGTTGTCTTAGACAATTTTTCATCTACTCACTGTCAGGCTTCTGTTTTTAGCTTTTGCACACAACATCTTCGGTGACTTCTTTCTGTTTTATTTTGCATTGCTAAAGTACCTGCGGAGTGGTGACTTGATTTCAGTTTTGCTGCCATTAACTCCTAACAGGAGATTTAAGCTTTAATGTTCCGCTTTTGTGATTTTTTTCCCCCATACACTTTTTAAAAAAAAATTAATTTAAGCTTATATTTTTGGGATTCATTTCCTGGAGAGGGAGAAACCTACAATGCAACTTACACTGAGATGAGCAGTAATCAAAACTGTTTAAAGATGTGGTTGAGAATGGCGTTAAATCTTCTCTTTGCCTCACTTATACGAGTAGGTTTAAATATCTTAGTCATGCGCATCCTCCCTTCTTTTATTGTTCCTTTCTGCTGTTTTGTTCTGATGGATGCCATTTCTTCTTTGAAAAATGGAACTGTCTGCTGCGTCGCCTGCAGGCTGAATCTTTGCAGTATGCCACAGAATATCCATCCTCCATTGTAATCTTTTGCATAGATTGGTTGACCTCTGTAGATATAATTAAATCTCTTCCTGACTACTGTGTGGTTTCATTTCAGGTCTGTGCTGTATGTATCTGTTAGGTAAGTGTTAAATTAGGGCGGTAGATCAGTAATCGTTGTTGTTTGAAAATCGGTTTCTACTGGGTATTGTGAGCTAGTTCTGAGAAAATCAGGTGACTTTTAGTCTGAGGCAGTTTCTTGACCTCTAATTATAGCATGGTTACAAGAAGGCTGGATTGCATGAGCGTTAATGTAAAATGTAGATTTTCTATAGTGCCTTAAAAATTCAACCTCTCACTCCTTATTCGGTGTTCAGAAGGGTCTGATAATATCACAAGGAAACTAAAGTGGAAATACCTCCCCAATCCTCTAAGTCAGTGGCTCAGTGCTGACTTCACAGTCCCATCAACTTCTGTGAAACAACCTTAAGATGGGCTAAGGTACTTGTCCCTTCCACTCTGCTCCGGGCATTACCCTGACACAAAGGCCCGTGGCAGTGGGTGTTGCAAAATACGCCTCTGTTTTTGTGGAAGCAGAGATACTTCGTTCCAAAATGAAAACAATATTGGACACTCCTGCGGCCTTGGCTATACGCTCCCACTGGGCCAAGGTCAGCCCCACTGGAATGTCCTTCTGCCGAGTACTCGCTCTGGATGCCAGCGTCCCATCCAGAACAGGGTCCATTGTTCGTATGGGAGTTTATTCTGAAAGTGATCAGCACTTTCTAGTGGATTAGACAGATCACGTCGTGTCGTTTTTCTCCTCACAAGTCACGACTGACTCACGGTTCCCATTCCTGGTTGGCTTCCATGGAGAGGCTCTGTCTTTTTTTCTCTCCTGGCCTGTCTTTTGCTCTGCTCATGTAGCCCCATTCTTCTCTTTCTCTGGAGAAGGCCACCATCTTCCTCCTGGCTCAGCTCTTCTCCCGTCTGTTCCAGGTCCCCGGGGTGTCGGAGTTGGAAGATACTGATTTTATTCCTGGCCGTGTCACTGACCGGCTGCTGGAACTGAGTGTGTCTTGTAGGTCTTCAGTTTCAGAAGTAACTAAAGGTGGGACCTTCCTGGTCTAGCACCCTCGGGACCTGACTGGTCCCAAACCAGGGATTTTTCTGGACCAAGGAAGGCCAACTCTGGCCACTCTGCTGATGGACTCCAGGCTCTCCTGGATCCACCAGAAGACCCCAACGGGCTTTCCATTCGGCTTTACTGCCAGATGGTCTGGCTCCCCTCCTCTCCCAGGGATGTTGGGGCTCAGCAGCTCCAGGGCTGCTGGGGCTCTGCACTTTTGGGGCCTTCAGATCTCCACTCCTGGAGGGGGGCACTGGCGCTTAACTGCCCTGGGGCTGCTTAGGCTCTGTTTTCCTGGGGCTCCTGGGGCCTCTGGGACTCCGCTGCTATGGGACAGCTGACGCGTCGGTGGTTGGAGATCCGCTGCAGTCCTTCAGGGTGCTACTGTCCCAGGACCACCGGGGTTGCTGGAACGTCTGGGCTGTGGGGGCTCTGTTGCCCCAGGTTGCTTGAGTTCTGCAGCTTTGGGGCTACCAGGGTTCTGCAAACCCAGGGCTTCTGGGGCTCTGCTGCTCCGGGCCCCTACTCTGCAGCCAACTCTGCGACGTGGGGTGTCTGGCTCTCTGCCCGCTTCTGGGGTTCCTGGTCCTGCCAGGCCACGGATATCGCCGGACCGGAGAGTCCCAGACCACAGAGGTTCAACCTACTGTGTGGCTCCATCTTCTGTGGTGAGCCATCTTAGACGCTACAGAGGAGTGCGGTTCCCAGAAAGAACCGAGCATCTGTTCTTGGCGAACTGGAACTTCTGAAGATGGTTCAAGTGGAGCATGCAGAAATGGAGGCATCCCAAACAGCTGGTCACTTATATGAAAAACTAGGTGTGTTGAGTCTCTGCTTTTTTGGAGAGAACTGTTCTTCCCGCTGTCACAGTAGTGTTGATGTTCAATGTTTGGAAAGCCCTTTCAGAGCATCTAGAAAACAGAAAATGTCAGTACAGTGTCTGTGTCAGTGCCTCCCTTCTCCATCTCTTCGGGAATCTCCTTTGGACCATCTCACCTGGCCCATCCTTCGCTCCTTTTCTAAAACTCGGCCTCTCTCTGCTTCAAAGTCTCCTAGACCCCCGTCTCCTTGATACTTTTCTGCCTTCTCTCTTTCTGCAGAACCCACTGACTACTTCCTGGCTTAAGCCCCATCTTGACAGCAGTGCCAACATTGAGTGCACAGATGTTTTTCATTCCCATTAGTGCTAATCCAGAGAAAGGTGGCCATACTGTATGGACCTTTTGTGACACCGCTAAGAAGAGTCCAAACCGTCTACATATTTCAGGATTCCAAAATCAACTTGAAATAAGGGAAATGTGTGGAGGGATGGCAGGACTGAAAATATGTTCTGGATCCCTTTGCTTTTAGGTGCTCAGTTCAAATCCACCTGAGGTTGGCACTGAAAGTGGTTCTCATTGAACGGTTGCTCCCTGGGTGGCATGGGAAGTTAGTGGCCTTAGTCCAGTGCTCGACCTCTAATTAAAGGTCTAGAGAACTTGACCTATGAGGGAAGACTGAAGGAATTGGGTTTGTTTAGTTTAGAAAAGAGAAGACTGAGGGGGGACATGAGAGCAGTTTTCAGGTATCTAAAAGGGTGTCATAAGGAGGAGGGAGAAAACTTGTTCATCTTGGCCTCTGAGGATGGAACAAGAAGCAATGGGCTTAAACTGCAGCAAGGGAGGTTTAGGTTGGACATTAGGAAAAAGTTCCTACCTGTCAGGGTGGTTAAACACTGGAATAAATTGCCCAGGGAGGTTGTGGAATCCCCATCTGTGGAGATATTTAAGAGCAGGTTAGATAAATGTCTATCAGGGATGGTCTAGACAGTATTTGGTCCTGCCATGAGGGCAGGGGACTGGACTCAATGACCTCTCGAGGTCCCTTCCAGTCCTAGTTTTCTGTGATTCTGTGATTAGTAGTCTGTGATTCTATGATTAGAATCGTCTCAGCAGAAAGCCTAATGATTGACTGGGTCACAGACTGAAGCACCCTCTCACCCCACTGACTGTTTCTCGAGGTCAGGGGATGTGCTCGTCTCTGTCGTCGCTTTGCTCAGCACCTCTCCCTCACCCCAAAATGCTTGAGTCTTGACTAGTCTTGTGCCTGGGCCTCTAGGCACTGCATCAGCATACAGAGATGAGGGTGTGGGGCACTGGGATACTGAGGGCGGTGTACTGCCAGTGTCCATGCAGCTGTACCTGGTTGCTGGAAACGTGCTCTGTGGGTGTCTGTCTGGCACTAGCGGCCAGCGCTGTGTGAATGGATGTCACATCCCTGCTCCCTGATTTACAGATAAACGTTGTCTCTGTCACAGCATAAGACCCCGGCGAATGTGAAATGGTTTGAATCTTCGGCAGGGGCTTATCTTAACTCTGCATTTTTATAAGGTGAGCCCTTTGAACTGTGCTAGTCTGGAGTAGAGCGTGATCTCATAATCCAAGTTTGCTAGGGAATCCCAAGGGGAGCTGGTTTTGTAGCCTATTGTTAAAGGGGGCAGGGTACCCAGGATTCCTTACTAGGCAGAAAGGAGACTTCGTCAATGTGGAAGTGATTATCATTTTATGAAAACTTTTAAGAAAGCTCTTTTTAAAGAGCAGGGATGGAATTATCTTGGCCTGTCTCTGCACTTGGAGTGGCTGGGGGACGCATTTGGCTGTAACTGGAAAAAAAGCAGAAAACCTTTAAAGGATGAAAAATGGGCTCTTGGACCACAGAAAACTGGGGCTTGTCATAAGGCTAGGAGTGAAAAGTCACTTCAAGTCCTTCAGATTAAATCTTCTCTGCTGGCTAGAGGTTTGGTTTCTTGTTAAACTCAGAAAGGCAATCTCCCTTCCCCCACCTCGTGTTTTATCTTGTCTGTAAGTACTGAATATTAAATGAAGAAGAATGCAGTGTTAAAAATATCAAGCTTTCAGAACTGGCTGGCAGACCGTGCCAGTGATAAGAATTGTGGATTGGAGATCAAACAGCACTTGACTGCAAAAGAAAATCCCTCCAGCAAGAGCCATGGAGTGAACCTTATAGCCAGACGGTGAGGTCATCCAAGCTTCAGTCTGTGTATATTTAGGAACCTGCCCCGGAATGGTGGTCTTGTAACCTCTACACCAGACGGCCGGCAGTGACATGCTGGTTTTGAACCTGATATATCTTAAAATCAAGGAAATATTTACCATATGCCAAGAAAACCAAAGCAATGTTTTCATTATTAAGTGGTACAGGGTTTATTTTAGATAAAAAGCCTGCCCAGAAGAAAAGACTATGTGGTCATTAAGTAAACTGACGACTAATGGCCCGTTTGTTATTTACTAATTAATTGACCAGCTCCAATTCTACAGCAAGGTAGCAAATTAATTGAGGGAGGCCATCTGCCTAAAAATTGGACAATTTAGCTACTACTTGGCCAGAGAACGCATACAGACTTTTCAGGACTTTTATTTAAATCAGATTGAAACATTGGCCTTTGAAAATAACTTTAAGCCAGAGTTTCACTTTAGGAATGGGGTTTGAAGGGCAAAACGTATACACTTTATAGTCATGTAAGCCAACCACTTCCTAGACTTTTCGTTAGAATGGCTGTAACTTGACCTGCTCTTCCTGGGGCAGAGTTAGCCCACTAGTAAGTCTAATATGATCTGAACAATGCAGGAGGAGTTTTCTTTCTAAGTTTAATTACTTGTGAAAGTGCAGTAGCAAATAGTTAACTTGTGTGCTTGTGGATGCAAACTAAATTAAAGATGTAAGCTGACTAGTCGAGTAGTCGACTACCCGATATGCCTAGGTTTATTGGGTAGTCGAGACACTACTCGAGTACTTGCCCCCCCGATAAGTTTTGTTTTTCTTCATTTAAATCATTGCTCGGGGGTGAGGCTGGGGAGGAGGGGTTCAGGGTGCAGGCTGCCCTGGGGGGAGAAGACAACCCCATCCCTCTCTCACTGCAGCAGCCTGGGGTCAAGTGAGGAGCGCCTCTCCATGGCTGTTGCAGCTCCAGCAGGCACAGCTGGGGGAGGGGTGCATGTCCCCTAACTGGGGGACAGACAAACAGACGCAGCTGTCCCTTTCTCTACCCCTGCCCCCTGCTGTTCCAATGGGGTTATAGGTATCCCATTTATGGGCCCCTGCTGCCCACTGTGGTCATTCTATAATATAGCTCCCTCCTGACAGTCCCCTCCCTTTCCATTGTACAAGAAAAAATGGAATTCCAGGCACATCCCATTATCTTGGCACAACCAAACCTTGACCTAGCTTTAAATTATGATAAGAGGAAGGTGCCTATCAAATGTGGTGGTCCTAGCTCTTTCCGTTTAGGAGGAGTTCTTGAACAGAGAGAGAGAGAGGCAGGCAGGCAGATGCACATTTCTGAAATCTAGAGTAAGATTTCACTGTTACCCCTCTTTTGAGCCTACCGACTTTTGTGTTTGACTTAAGCATCTTTCAGAAAGACATACCGTCTTGATTTGAAGCCATTGAGAGAGATAACATCAGCTGGTCCCCCTGATAGGTTGTTCCAGTGGTTAATCACACTCATTGTTAAAAAACTGTGCCTTGTTTCCAATTTAATTTTAGAGAAAATGATCAGTTTCTCTAAGCCTCACAGCTCTCTAACCTGCTCCAAGGCAGTAGAATACCACTCTCACGACTTTCCTGTTCGACTCGGCTTCAAACTGGAGACAACACCAGTTGCCTTTCAAATGATGGATGGATGTTTGGATAAGCAAAAGGCCCGAGTCCCGGGTTTTCACCTGTGGAAAGTAAGGAGGCGTTCCCAGAATCCAGGGCACACATTTCTTCTGCACTTGTTTACAAAAACAAATCGGTATGTTCCAAATGAGGAATGTTCGGTTACCCTTCCAGTAAGGTCAGGCAAGATCCTTATGCCCGCTGCAAAACTTGATTTGCTGGGGGTCTATGAAGGGGGTAAGCAATTAGATAAGCTAGTTATTGTTGCCAGCAAGAAATTACTGGAGGGACAAATCACAGTTTTTCAGGGAAACTCCCATGGCTCACTTTTGGGTTCACCTGGAGCATTTTGATTCTTTTCCTGTTAGAACACTTCCCAGTATAACATCAACAGCAGGAGGGCTGGTGCACGAGCTGCAAAGGATTGCTCCAAGTTGTCTCAGTTGCATGGGGCAGCGTGGATTCCAGCATCCTTCTCTTTGGCTCAGGGGTCATACCCTCAACTGGATGTAAAGTGCCCTCATGCCGTGTGTCGGCTTGGAAAGCAGGTCCTGTTTCCAAAGGGACTAGTTGTGAGAGGCTTCCGCTAAATGGGCATATTATGGTGAAAGCTGGATGGCTCTGGCATTTTAAGAACCACTACAGAGCGTCCCAGCACTGAGGGTGTGGTTCACACTGGGCTGACGTTCGGAATGACCCGATATTATAATTTGTGTATGAGCTTGGCCAGCAGCCTCTGTCAAACAGCTCTGGTGCCTCTCCGTGTAATTCTGTGAGAGCAGGTGGGCGCTCCACTAATGAGTTCTGTGCACTGAGGCACGACTGGGCCTTGCCGTGGTCAGTTTCAGGAGACAGGCCCAGGGTTAAATGCACCATGGGGAATCAGCTGCCCTCATCCCTGCGGGTTGGAGCTGGGGCCCTGTGCTGAGAGAGCCTGGGGAAACGGGTGCTGCTTGCTGTGTGGATACACAAGGTCTCCCATTCTCGGTCCAGCTCTGCACACCCACGCTCAGTTTGCTTACAAATAATCAAGTGAAGATGAGCGCGTGTAATTACACATTTCGCTGAGACGTTCTAGTGGTTTCTTTCTAAATAAGCTTAGCTAAGCCCCATGGATCTCTGATAATGACGGCAATGAAAGGAAATGGTGTAACCGTTGAGTGCAGCGTTAGACAATGTCGCTGGTGGACCTGTAAGTTCACAAGACTCTGTCCCACCAGGAGCTAAGCCGGGCTTAGCATCTCTCTTAGCATCGAGGCCTGGGGGAGAAGGAAATTCTCCTTTGGTACGTGTCAGAGCAGTTTGACGGTGACCAGGGTTGGTTACTGCTGAGGGAGACCACTGAGTTCAGAGAACTGACTGAGCAGAGAGATGACTCGCTAGCTCGTCTTCATTATAACAGGGACCCTTTTCCTCTGAGCACTGCGCCATACATGCAGATTCCCTGCTGTGGGGCTGGCGTGGCACGTGTCTGTTTGCCAAGTCTGCCCGTTTGGTTGTTTGGTTCCTCCTCGCACATGCCGCTTGCTTCTGCAGAAGCGTTTGATGGTGTTATGTAAGCCTCGAATCACAGCCTCACACTTTCACAGCCGACACTGCTAAGCACACTGGGTCAAATTCACCCAGGCACGAACTCCACTCATGTCAGTAGAGTGGCACCTGGGGTGAATTTGGCTCAGCAGCTAATGAGAGGAAACAGACCTCAGTCAAGTCACACAGAGGAATGTGAATAAGTAGTGCTGTTATCTCAGGTAGCTTCAGCACCATCAGTCACTGTAGGCTGTGATTTTAAATTGCTTCTAGATTTGAGCAATTACACAAGAAAACTAATTTTGGGCATTAGAACAATCTCCTGCATGAGGTCTGGGGGAATTCAACATGCCCCAGTACTGGTCCAGTTTGCTTAGCTGGCTCTCATGAAGGACCATGAAACAAAACACCACAGCTCTGCCAGTGAGCCTCAACTGAGACATTGTGTGGGCCTCTCCCCAGTACACCGGGGCAGGAGCTCCCAGCTACTTTCATGTCAGGTACCACATTGTAATAGAGAAATTGTTTGCTAGGCACCACCTCTGCCATGCTTAATTGGATAGGCCTTCCCCCATCCCAGCAATGCTGGAATAACGTTTCTGTGGCAGCTACAGATTTGGTATTCGTAGCGTTTGTACTGCACTTTTCAACGTCTCTTAATGAGGTTTGGCTGCTGGAGCAGAAAAGTGCCAGAAAGCAGCAGTGCTGAGTAACCAGCTACTCCTCCAAAAACAGCGAGCAGTCTTGTGGCTCCTTAGAGACCAGCAAATATGTACGTAAGTCTCACGAGCTTTTGTGGGCACAACTTGCTTCTTCAGCTGAGCTGGAAGCTCCTTCTCTGTGCTCCGTGCACTGCCGTTGGGAAAGCACGCCGTTGGACTGGCTGGTGGCGCTGTTGAACTTCTGCAAGAGACCAGGATCAGTCCATCTCCGCTTCTGACTGAAGACAAGATTGAAACCTATTGGAAACGCTCAGTTATAGCCAGGCAGCTCCGTGAAACGACGGGGTTGTGTGTGGGGGGGAGTGAAAGCAGCGTTCTCTGTGGAACAGAGAGGAAGGCACGCTGGCGGGTTGCTAATTCCCATCTCAGTCTCCAGTCACTCCCCAGAAATAGCGGACCAGCTCCTCAGGTGGTAACAGTCGGCTCCATTGACACTCAGTAGAGCTGCTCGTTTACACTAGGCGGGGGGGGGGGGGAGGGCGGGCAGGGCTGGCCCACAACATTTTGGCACCTGAGGCGGGGAGTTCAAATGACACCCCCATGTCCCCTCACTGCACTAGCAGCAGACGCAATTTTCTACACTCCGGGTCCTAGTGGCACCTGAGGTGGCTGCTTCAGCTCGCCTCATGGTAAGGCCAGCCTGGGGGGGGGGGCACGTTGCTTTGAGAAACGAGCTGTGGACATGCAGGACGGTGGCCGCTAGCTAGCTCTGTGCTTCTCTGGCTGACAGGCCTAGTGTTCCACGTGGGACTTTTGTAACTTGATCCAGGGTAGCTGAAAGGGCTTCTTTCTCACACGCGATACCATAGCCAGCCCATGCAGCACCGGGGGTGTGAACGCCTCATTTTGGGAACTGCTGGTGTGACTCATCTAAACAGTTCTGTGTCCCACATAGAGTGCAGCAGAAGTGAATTAATCACATCCTTTGAACATCATGCTCAGCATTGGATTTGGTTACAGAAATAACTTCTGCTACTGAGTTCTCATCTTCTTCGTTTTCCCTTCTCTGTGCTGGCTCTAATCAAATTAAGTTCTTGAAGAACAAAGATTTGGGGAGGAGGGGAGTGCGTGAACCTGCTAAGGGCATGTGTAGACATGGGATGCTAAGTGGGGTAACACTACAGGGACGCTGTAATGTGGGGAGGCAATGGCAGCTGGCGTGGTCCAGGCTTGAGTGAGCCACAGAGACAGAGCGTTCACGGCAGGACTGGTCTCTGGCTCTGGGCTGTGGCACTTCAGAGAGGCAGCTGTGGTGTGGGAAGGAGGCCCCCTTGCAGCTGTATCCAGCCGTCTACATCAAATAGAAAGAGGGGGAGGGGAACACTTTCAAACAGAGAGATGCCCGTGGTCCATCGGCAGTGGGACCAGGGCGCGGGAGTTGGAGGGATGCGTGGCACATGTTCTTTAGTAGATGGTATAAGGGCACAATGGGCTATCCCAGCCTCCTGCCCTGCCACCACAGCCATGGGACGTTCCCGGCCAGTGGACACTGGCAGATCAGGCTTCAGGGAGCTCTGAATAGCATGAGTCCCTCGCTGGGGGCGATCGGTGTGTGTCACCGGTGGGTGACTATCGAATTCACTGTACCGTGGACCCTCTGGGGTAGCTGGGATGGATGCAAAAGGAAAGCAAAGGGCTATCTGACGTAGTCTCCATAGAGGGTCCACAGAGGCCCAGGCCCAGCCCAACTCCACTTCTTGAAGAAGGAAACTTTCTCAAGAAGGAAACCGACGCTCATGCAGTGAACGTGGTGAGCTTGGACACACTTAAATGGTGAAGGTGGATTTCAAAGCAGCAGATATTTCCCTGTCTGTTAGTGAAACTAACAATTTAAAAAAATCTCTCATATGCAGTCCTTTCCGGCCCAGATTGTTATGAGAAGATAGATCTTTTGGATTGAAGACAAAAGATCCAAGGTAAAGACCAAGCTATTATGAATGTGAACATTAGGAAAAACTTTCTACCTGTCAGGGTGGTTAAACACTGGAATAAGTTGCCTAGGGAGGTTGTGGAATCTCTATCTCTGGAGATATTTAAGAACAGGTTAGACAGACAGCTGTCAGGGATGGTCTAAACAGTGCTTGGTCCTGCTGAGAATACAGAGGACTTGACTCGATGACCTCTCGAGGTCCCTTTCAGTTCTAGTGTTCTATGATTCTATGCACTTAGGCAAAGGCTGTCCTGTAAGCATTAACTGCTATGGAGCAAAATGGATTCAGCGTGAGAACACAGAGCATATCTCCCAATAAATTCTGTAGGTGCATGAGACAGCTGGTGGGTGCCTGATCTGATGTGTGGATTCACTTCAAAGCTGGCTACAGTGCAGCTGCTGAGGGATCCAGCAAAAGTTGGCTAGATTTGTGTTGCTCACAAAAGAGAGAGAGAGCTGTTAGTGGGGGAGCCAGGTGCAGTTCTCCTGAATGCAATGTGAAATTACAAGAGCTGTAAAATAGGACTTAATTCAGTGTTTGCTTCAACTTCTAGGATGACAGAGGCCTGACGTAAAGGGCCAGTTACCACTGGTTACCCCAGTGTGCAACTGGAGTAATTCTATTCACTTCCATGGAGTTACTCTGAATTCATACTGGGATCAGACTCTGGGTCTAGATAATTTTAGACTATGAGGGGATGGCTGAGAGAAATGAATGTCTATCAGGAATTCAAAGCTAAGTACAAAACACTGTCAAGTACATCATGTTGTATAATTTAGAAAAGGTGCTATTTTTAGAAGGCCATTAGAATTCTGCTTTTCCAGAAAATAAGGGAAAGGAGAGCTTGGAATGAAGCGTGTCTTAAAAGGAGTCTTTCCATGTGTCGTGAAGACAAGGGGCTTTATATGGTCATATTTTTCATAAGTATTTTTACTGTATGGTATCTTATACAGAAGGCGGTTGGCAAAACTGTCATGGATATTAAATTGCAAGAAAAGAGGAAAGAAGAAATTAAAATCACGCTAGGGCAGATGTTCAATATTTATTGTTTTGTTTATTTCAAATAAGTAACCTTTATATTTGCCTTTTTAATATTAATCTGAAGCAGGAAAATTCCACATGTGGTGATCTCTCTGTGCGCAAAGGCTGTTTGCGCGCATAGTGAATTCATTCTCAGGAGCAAATAAACCCCCATCAGCCTGAATGCTGGGAACTGACAGTTGTGGGGATGTGCCCCACAAACACAACTCTGAGGGTCGGGTGGAGAATTTGTTCCTTGCTGTAATTCTTTTTTTTTTTTTTCCTCTCGCCTCCCCTTTCACTTTCGTGATGAGAAGCGGCATATCACCAGAGCAAATTGGTTAAAGCACTTGCATTCAAAACTTGAATTAACTGGCTTTGTTGGGAGGAAACTGGTAGCATTGCATGGTTTGTTTGTTGACTGTGTCAGCAACTCTCATTGGAAGGGGAAGGAGTCAAGTTCCTTAGGAAGAAACCCAGTTACTGCCGCTTTTTAAGATGTAACCATTCAGTATTTCAGCATATGCCTATTCTAGCTTGGGTGAAGTGTTACTTCTCTAGAGAGAGTCTCCTTTGAAATGATGCTGAGGGCCAGTTTACTCCTGGGTTTTGGGTTTTTCCTTAACTATATCTCAATAGCAAAAGAAGCCGAACAACACAGACATTCAAAATGTGGCCTCTTTTTCTGTTGTGTGTGCAAGTGATTGCCCAGAAAATTTCTGTGCACGTAGTTGTGCAAGCAGTTCTACAAGTACCTCCCCCCCCAAAATCTGTAGGCACGAAAAGAGTGCAAAAGGGTTTTGCACACAGTTGCATGGATGCCCAAATGACAGTGCACCAAAATCCCAGCTGCACAGATAGAGGGGTAGCGGGGGCCTCACTGAAAATTTGGCATAGGTTGTTTTAAAGCAACACATGATGTACTGCAACAAATATTAGGGGACCAACGTCTGGTAGCTCCTAATTGCACTTCCATTGCAAGCAGCTTTCACAACTGGACCCCCGTAGTCCCCCGCCACTGGCAGGGGACTTCTTTCCCCACCCCCTATTCTCCCTGGCCGGCAGGGGCCTTCTATCTCCCCCCATCCGCTACCACCAGCTCCACCAGCAGGCAGGTGTCCTGCCCCCAGCACTGCTGCCAAGGGCCGGGGGCCCCAGTCCTGCTGGCCACTCTTGGTAGTGCGGCTGCAGCGGATGGTGACTCTGTGGGATAGCTCTCCCCTCTGGACTCACTACCCGCGTGGCCACTCTCATAGCACGCCCCCTCCCCTCCTGTTACGGACAACAGTCCCATCCCTGGCACTTCCTGTGTTCCTGCAACAACCAACCCCTGACCTTGCATTAAGTTAGGAGAAGAGGAAGCAGCCTACCAAATTTGGTGGTCCTCGCTCGTATTTAAGAGGAGTTCTTGAGCAAACAGACTGATGGACAGACAGATTCACATTTCTAAAATATATGGAGAGAGAGCCCTGTGGGAGGAGACTCACCCAACCATATTCACTTACCTCTCTTTTCCTTCTACCACATTCCACATCCTAATGACATAAAAAACCAAACAATGGGTACTTAAGACCTCTGCAACTTCTCTATCAGCTTCATGTAGCATGGAGACTTTAAATGACTATTTCTTCCCCCTTTTTCCCTCTTTTCTTCCCCCCCCATCCTATATTTATTTCAAAACTGGACCTTTAATAACTCTATTCCTCTGAAGATGTGGATTGTACCTATGAAAGCTCATGACACCATCAACATGTTTTGTTAGTCTCTATGGTGCTGCTAGACTATTTGTTGTTTTTTAAGTTTTTCCAGTTACAGACTAACTCGGCTACCCCTCTGAAGCTGTTAAAAAAATGATTATGGTCAGGAAAAAAATGTTTTTGGCTTGCAATAGGCAGGATTTATAACAGGTTTAAAAACATCAATAAGAAAAGAAAATGCAAGTGCCCTTTTTGCAAAGAGGCATCTAGATTTTGTTTTTAAGTTTAATGTTGATGTTAGCTAATAGCCTTTGCTAGTCTCAAAATGTGTAGGAATGATCAAGATAATTTCTATGAGAAAATTAGCTGCTGATTATGGAGAGCTGATCCTTTTCATCAGGATTTCTGTATAAATTCTATAGTATGAAGTTTATATAAAAGTCAACTTCTGAGGTGGTCTGAGCACAAGACTGGGCATTTGGAGCACCCGTCTTGTGTTCCCATAACGCACATGGACAGTCTTTGAGTACTGGGGCACCTCATCTTTTCTGCCTCACTTTTTCCATCTGTAAAATGTTGATAATACTTCCCTTACTCATGACGGTGTTTTGTGGAGTCATTAAAATCTGAGTGTAAAGTGTTCTAAAGAGGGAATACGCTGCCTAAGTGCTAGGCATTACTAGACCCGTAGATATCTATTTGTAGTATGTAAACTCCCCTATTGCATTTCCTGATTTCCTTGCATGCGTTTGGTGTCTGTCACATGCCAGAGTCCCATTTCTGCAGCAGCTCGTATGTGGGTGAAGCCCCATTGACTTCACTGAAACGTTTGGTGGGTGCACGGCTATCCCCATGCTGTTTGGGTTGCCAGGTGTCTGGTATTGGCAGACTCTGTCCCCCCCTGCCGCGCGTGCGGGCCCCCTCCCCTCCCCCCTTTTTTTTTTGCTCAACAACTTCCTTGGTCCCCTGTTTTGCTAAACCAATTTTTTTCCCGACATGTTCAGTATTTTTTTTAAAGTATCAGGCAACCCTATTTGCTGTTGTGGGATTGAGGCCTAAGAATGTTGTTATGGGTTATTTATTATTTGTAATTCAACAGTGCCTAGAAGTTCCAGATCAGACTGGGGAGGCGGGGGCATTACGCAAGGCGCTGTACCAGGTGAGTGTTTCCCTGGCTTTGTAGGGTTCTCCAAGAGTGCAGCGTGATCCTGCATTCCCTGGGCACTCGATGATGCCAGTGTTTGACATGAGCTGCTGTCAATTGCTGGGGAAAGACTCACCTCTTAGAGTGGGGGTGGGGAACCTTTTTGGGGTCAGGGGCTGCTGACCCACAGAAAAATCAGTCAGGGCTCGGGGTTTCTGGGGAGGCGGCGGGGGTGGGGCTGAAGTGCCAGCGTGGGTTCCCCAATGCTGGGGGAGACCCTAAGCCTCGGGGGCCAGATCCAAGCAACCCAGAGACTGTATCCAGCCCCTGGGCCTTAGGTTCCTCACCCCGTCTTAGCGTGAGAGCTGCTGCTCACTGAGGAGAGAATAAAATCGGTGCGGGTGATGGAAGTCTGGCGCCGAGGCGGAGTCAGCGGCGCGGCATCTGGCGGTGCTGGTGTTCGGTGGGCTAAGAGAAGGCCTCGCTTGCTCGTGCGGCTGGTTTGAGGTCTTTTGTCACCACTCAATTCCGTGAGAGAAGGTGACCCAGGTGACTGTCCTGAAGCGAATGCTGCGCTTGGACACGTGCTCTCTGCGCTGCCCCTTTCGGATGTGACTGGCACAGAAGGGGCGAGCAGACGACGCGGAAGGCTCTGCTCGGTGGGACAAGGTGCCAGCGCGTGGCTGTGAGCTGAGGCGAAGGTGGGCTGTGTGGCCTGCAGGCAGCGGAGGAACTCGCTCCTTCACCTTGCAGGATGCGGGAGGGGCGTTTGGGTGGGTCGCTGGAGCAGCCCGAACATCAGAGTCTCTGGGAGAGTCTCAGGGCACAGGGACTGAAAAGCCCCCAGATCTGGCCAGCTGAGAATTCCCCTTCAGTGGGGAGCCCTGCCCCCCCATCCGGGTGAGAGTCTCTCTGTGCCCCACTAGCACCATGGCTGGCCTGGGCTTGCCGCCTCGGGGTTGCCAGGCTGTTTTAGTGCAGGGTAGACTCCGGGCTTGGGCTGGGCTGGGCTGGGCTCCCCAACCTGCAAGGTGGGAGGGTCTCAGGACCAAGTCTCTCTGTCCAGGGCCACTTCAAACCTTTTTCTGAACACTCCCCTCTTTTGCTAGCACTGCCTCATCTCTGCAGCAGCACTGGGGGCAGGAAGGGGGCCAGTGTCTTGAGGGGAAGGGGACCAATGGTTATGGGAGGAGTGCCATGGGGGCAAGAGGCCAGTGGTCATAGTGGGAATCCTGTGGGGTTCCTGGAGGTCACGGGGTAGCGCTGTGGGGGGAGAGGGTTCCTGGAGGCCACGGGGCAGCGCTGTGGGGGGAGAGGGTTCCTGGGGGTCACGGGGCAGCGCTGTGGGGGGAGAGGGTTCCTGGGGGCCACGGGGCACGGGGCAGCGCTGTGGGGGGAGAGGGTTCCTGGGGGCCACGGGGCAGCACTGTGGGGGGAGAGGGTTCCTGGGGGCCACGGGGCAGCGCTGTGGGGGGAGAAGGTTCCTGGGGGTCACGGGGCAGCGCTTTGGGGGGAGAGGGTTCCTGGGGGTCACGGGGCAGCGCTGTGGGGGGAGAGGGTTCCTGGGGGTCACGGGGCAGCGCTGTGGGGGGAGAGGGTTCCTGGGGGTCACGGGGCAGCGCTGTGGGGGGATAGGGTTCCTGGGGGTCACGGGGCAGCGCTGTGGGGGGAGAGGGTTCCTGGGGGTCACGGGGCAGCGCTGTGGGGGGAGAGGGTTCCTGGGGGTCACGGGGCAGCGCTGTGGGGGGTGAGGATTCCTGGGGGCCACGGGGCAGCGCTGTGGGGGGAGAGGATTCCTGGGGGCCACGGGGCAGCGCTGTGGGGGGTGAGGGTTCCTGGGGGTCACGGGGCAGCGCTGTGGGGGGTGAGGGTTCCTAGGCTGGTCTGCACTGATGCTTCCCCCCTGCTACCAGTAGTAGAGCTGCTCTGGGGGGCCACAGCTGGGAGTTTTCCGGAAGCAGAGTCGAGTGCAGACAGCTCATGGCCGCCAGCAGCCTGGCGAGCGTGCCAGCGAGATGCCCACAGGGGTGGCCGTTTCTGTGGATGGGCCCTCTCCCGGCCGAGCTCATTGTCCATTTCCCGTGGGCTACCAAAGAGCTCCTCATAATTTGCCTTTGTCTGGAGCTGAGCGGGTGATGCGGAGGAGCTTTCCAAGCCACCCAACGCCCTCCTCAGGGAGTCTCTCTCCAACCAGGTGCTGGGCAGTAAAACAGTCCAAGTCCAGAGTCAGTCACTTGTGCACCAGGGACCCAGCGGAGTAGAGACGAGTCCTGAAAAAGTGCCTGGACTCCACAGATTTCCTGTTGGCCTGGCTTGCAAGCCGTGCAGAAGAGCAGGGCAGGCGGGGTGGGTTAATCTCTGGTAGGGGCAGAAGGAAAGGACTGGACTAGTCATGCGAAAGCCTGTATGCATCGTACTGAGTTTCAGGGCTCTTGCAAAGCAGCTCGGTTCAGAGCTCCCGGCGGGCTGCTTCTCCCATGCAAACTGCATCTCCCAGGTGAAACGTGCATGTCAGAGGTGGAGCTCTCTCTATAAGCCCATGTGCTCCGGCTGTTGCCTTCTAACCAGGTACCCGGCCAGCTGGGGGTTCTCTGGCTGACCACAGAGACATCTGACCCTATAGCACTGGAAAAGCATTGTTGCTTTTTATTTGATTTAATGTTCTGGATTGTGCACAAGGAATTCAGGTGCCTTGGCCTGTATCCGCCACAGTGCAGCAGCTCCATGGAAGTCACTGGAGGAGCTGGTCTATGCTTTATGCATTTGCTTCTGTTTAGCTCTGCTGCAGGAAATCTCACCTGCGATACTTGCTCTAATGAAATATCGGTTTGATCCTTTTGCCGTTTTTGCACAATCTCATGATGAATGTGTCTATGTGGCAGCTAGTGGTGTCGGAGCAGATCCCTTTTGGTGATGAATTAAGTGGTTAAATTCAATGTTTCAGTGTGCGGTGTACAGGCTGTACAAGTTAGATGAATAAAATCCTTTCCCATCATGTGTCTTAATAAAGTCGTTAATAGGTGATGCAAAACTCACAAAACTTGTAAGGATCTGACATAGGGTATCATAATATTTTGATCTTTAACAGTGAAAACTACAGCATTATCAGCTTACCTCTCTAGCACGGAGTAGGCAACAGCTGAAGCATAAAAACTAATGCTTGAGTATGACAGAGCTAAAATTGAACTTGGCAATTACCCACTGCATGATTCACAGTATTGTGAAGTGAAGCTACTATATAAATCAGCCCCAGTAATCATAGGTTTAAAATTAGTCAGTTACTATTAACTCTGCTACTGTTAACATATGTTGAAGAATTATAAAAGTGAAAGATATGGAATATTTGAAATACAGGTTTAAAGTAAACCACTTAGTAAGCTCCCAGTGGGAGGACCTTAAGTCCATGTGGAAGTGAGATTTTAAAGGTTTATGAACGCATTTAATTGCACACGGCAATCTAATCTTTTGGCTGCTTAGCATCCTTTAGAAAGCATCATTTCTTGTGCTCCCAAGACTTTAATATTTTCACAGGAAAGAGCTATGACTGAATTTGATTTTTTTTCTTTGCAAGAAGTTTTTTTTTTCTTTGACGTGTGTTGCCTTTTAAGTAGTTGGCAGGGCTTTTCACTGCCCGAGGTAGACAAAAGAAAACAATAGGGAAAATGTTTTAAAAATTATTATAGGAAATGAAAAGATGGTTCTGAGCCCATCACAGAAATTACTAGCCAGCGTTGCCATAGACTGCTCTTTTATCTCCTGTACTGTTAATCCGTGGAACTTGCTGCCACAGGATAATATGGAAGGCAAGGAACCTCGCAGCATCGTTATATGCTTCACAACCGCCACAACTCCTCTGAGGGTTAAATGGTAACCAAGAAGTCTGGAGGTCTGGCAGAGATTGCTTAAAGTGTCCGAGGTTTGAAGAGGTGTTAGGCAGGCAGGCAATAGGTTCCATCTCTCCAAAGGGAATGCTAGACACAAGGTTTACACCCTGAGAACATGCCTAGGAACCCCGAGTCTGGCGCAGTGTTTGGACTTTGTGGAGGATCTGAAGGCCTAACACACCCAGAGACCGACTTGCTGGGCTCCCTCACTGCCGTCTGATGGCCGAGAGGAGTAGGAACCCGTCGCAGTGACACGTCAGGCTGTCGTGAATGTGTGTGTGTTGATACCTCAGTCAGCTTTCAAGGAAGGGCATGAGTATACAGCTTTCTCACTGCAGTAGTGTGCACTCCTCTTTGTGGACTATTTTGGCTGGAGAAGGTGTAGCATGGAGCTGCAGGAGCAGGAGATGAAAATGCCCTGCTAGGTCTGTCAGTCCCTTTCTCAGGGGCCAGTGCAGGCCTTATAAGATCTTTCCTAGTGCTGAGGATAGTCCGGTTTTCAGTGCCCCAATCAGAAGGGTTTCTGTCACTTCCCGACAGGCTCCCGTGTGTGGGTAGTTTACTCTCCAGATGTTTTCCCTGCTATTTAGTTTACATTTTCCTGTACTTAATTTCATCCTATTACTTCCACCGGGGCCCCAGGACATAAAGAATTCCTCTCTGTCTGTTTGAATGTGTGTAAAGAGCAGTGAGTATCTCTCTGCCCCATTCGGACCCCACTCATCCCTGCCTGAGTACCTCCTCAGTCAGAGAAGAAAAGCACTGAGAAACTCTGCACCTTGTGTCCACCTCCCCTCTCCCCTTAGCTCACCTCTGGCCCTGATGCACCTGCCCTTCGCTCTGTGGCAGCCGCTTTCTGCTTGACTCGAATCATTTGCCACCCTATTGCAGTCAGAACGAGTCCTTTAGTACAGCCGCTCTCAAACTTTCTTTCTCGTGACCCAGTTGAAGAAAATTGTTGATGCTGCGATCTGATGTAATTTGACTGGAGCGTGGGCTTTGGGGTGGGACCGAGGAGGAGAGCTTTGGGGGAAAAAGGGGGGCATTAGCTTGGGGGGGGTCAGGGTTGGGATGGGAGGGGCTTACCTCCAGCAGTTCCAGGTCATCAGTGCAGCAGAGGGATAGGGGGGGCTCAGGCAGCTTCCTGCCTCTCCTGGCCCCGCAGACCATGCTGTGCTCAGACGCAGCCAGGAGCAGGTTCCCAGCCAATGGGAGGGCAGAGCTAGTGCTCAGGGCAGGGGCAGGGTGGGGAGCCCTGTGTGCTATCTAGGGCCGGGACTGCTGCAGCCGCTTCTGGGGTGCAGCACTGTCTGCAGTGCCAGGCCAGGCAGGGAGCTGCCTTAGCCCCCCCCGCTGCTCACCTGACCTCCCTGCAGCAACGAGCCCCAGTTCCCGGCACTCCACCCTCCAGTCCCGGGGCACGCCCCTGGCGTTTGCCAACCGCTGCTTTAGTGTATGTCGACGCGGCAGTTCAGAACCTCCCAGCTGACTCGGGGCTCTTGGCTAAAAGGGCTGTTTCATCGCAGTGTAAATGTTCAGGCTCAGACTGGAACCTCAGCTCTCGGTCCCTGTGGAGAGGGCCCTAGTGATCTGTCTGTGAATGTCTCCACTGCTGTTACTCAGCCCGAGGCAGCCACGGACTGCAGTGTAGACATACCCTTCGTCCCTCCTTACGAACCCGTCCTCCTCGCCTGCCAATTCTTTAGCACAGCGCTGTCCTTTGCTGTGCTGCAGGACCTGTCCCACGCTGGCAGGGCTAGGTCTCAGCCAGCCCCTTCGGTCTCTGTGCGCTCCTGGTGGGGAGGTAAAATCTGAGCTGTGCTCATGGAGCAGTGGCAGAGCCAGACTCCTATTCCAGTTTGGGTGCAAGTTACAGACCGGAGAGTGCAGTGTCAGGCTCTTCAGCGGGCCGGCGAATCAGATGAAGGGACTGAAACATGAACACTGAGAACGGGACATCAGGGCTGTTTTGGTGTCCAACTTTATCTCTGCCCGGGCTTGATTACAAACTGTTAGTTGCCGTGTTGTTTGGTTACGGTTCAAGACTTTGAAGGTCACTGTGAACAGACAAGTCTGTTGTTTTATATTCTGCACTTTGTATTTTGAAAACGTGCTTTATTAGTCACAGTCGTAACAAGGCGCTACCTTATCAGCCAGAGATAAACTTTCCCCCGTTTTGTTAAAAGCCTCGAAATACATAATTTTCTATCACGGTTTAAATGGCCCCCACTCTGCCGATGGCACTCAAGAAAGTTGCAAAAGAGCTTATCGATACGATTCACCGGATATATTGACCATCTATTTCTGAGCGTGGAAAGGAGCTGCAAATGAAAAGTAACAACTCAAAAAGCAGGAAACATGCCTGTAGCAAGGAAAAAGCTGTCACTGGCATTGTGAAGAAAGAGGTGTATAAATAGGGCATTGGGTTAGAAAGCAGGAAGCCTGTGTGCTGTGGGTTTTACTTGGAATTTCTTCTGGTGGCCTAAGATAAGATTGTTAACCCTTTTCTCCACAGACAGCTGTCTCTGCTCATTCAGAGACTCTGGTTTGGCTTGCAGGGCAGCCTGAGAAATGTAACAGTTAGAAAATGTGGCTATTGCATCAATCATCAGTGTGTGGTTTTCGTGTTTGGGCGGGGCCTCTTTGTCAAGAAGACTAGATTGCTCAGGACTGTCTCTGCTGGATTCTGAAGCTGTATCCACAGCCTGAGGGGAAACAAGCGCACAGCCCAGAGGTTACGTTGTAGAGGGGTAGATTTCATCGACAGTGCTTGCCATGTGTCCTGTGGGGGCGTGGAGCAGTATTGACAACCCACACTTCCAGAGCCATGTTCTGTTTCTGCATACACGAAGAGCAAACAGATACTCTTGGTAGGAATGAGCATGAGTATAACCATGAAAGAACACAAGTAATGTCTCCATGGGAGGTGGGGTTGCCAGGTGTCCGGTACTGACCTGGACAGTCTGGTATTTTCACCTCCTGTCCGGTAAAAAAATTCAGAAAATACCGGACACCTAACATTTCTGATTTTTTTTTCCCGGCCAGGAGGCGAAAATCCCAGGTGCTTACCTGGTTCCGCAGGGGAGTTGTCTGGCCCGGAGCAGGAAGACAAGATGCGGATGGCCGCTGGCAGCCTGTTAGGGCCAAAGAGCCTCAAAGGCATTTCTTAAAGGGGCCATGTTGGTTTTTTTTTTTTAAATAATTTTTTTTATTTTTTTGGCTTAATAACTCTCGGGTCCTTTTTTTTTTTCTCCTCCTTTTTTTCCTCAACAGAATTTTCCCCCCAGTGTTTTTTTTGGGGGGGGGGGTCTGTATTTTTGGTTAAACCATCTGGCAACCCTAATGGGAGAGGGCATGGTGTGCATGAAGCCTTGGGAACAGTGTGCCCTGAACCAAAAACAAAATGTCTGCCAGTCGCTGCCCATACCAGCATCCTGGGAGATTTACAATTGCAGGACTCAGGAAAGGCGGGACTAACCGTTACTGAGCGCAGTACCACCAGTGCATTCCTTGTTCGTCACAGCCATACTTTATTTGTACTGCACGTACTAAAGTCCAAAATGTGGGGTTCCAATGTGCTCTTCTGTGCCCCCCACACCAAGTAAGGGATGCAAAAGTCTCATTCGGCAGGCAGAGGTCTGCACGTAGCCTTTTCATATGGTTGGCCACATTTTCAGAGAGAAAAACTGTTGAGATGTGACCTCTCAGCTGATACTTTGAAGGCAACATCCATCAAGGTGTCTGTAAATAAGGTACTATACAGAGTCCCACCCCTGACTGGATGGACATTACATGACAGGAAAAAAATATCCTCTGAGCATAATGTCAAATGATTGGTCCAAATCCCTTTCTGGACTCTGTCCATGCAGTCTGGTTTGTGTAGTTGGTGCATTTGTGATTGACAGCTCTGGAACAGCGCGCTCTGTGTTCACAGGTCACGCTCAGCATTGCAGGAGTGATGTATGGCCACTGGGCCTCTGGAATGGAGGCTGCGTCTCTTCCCTGTCACCGAGGGGTCTCCCTTTGCACTAGGGCTCAGGGATGGTTCCCAGGTCCTCGAAGGGACAGCAGCCTTGCTCTGCTGATTAGCCAGTGGGGCTGCTGAAAAAGTGGGACCTCTGGCATCATTCCCCTAACGTCATTTCTGTCGCATGTCTGGTGGGGGGTTTAGAGGTCTGCTCTACTCTGCGGTGAGGCTTTCCCCAGTGGGAAGACACCAGCAACCCAGAGAAATTACACTTTGAATGACAACGGAACTTCATGCTTCTTACCCAGAAATGTAGCTGAAAACGACCCCCCAAGTTGTGCTACGGGCTTGCTTGGTTTGTTTTAAGGACGTAAGTAATGCACATTTCTCTTTTCAGGTAGGTTGGGTAAGAGATTTGTGGGACCAAACCTCTCGCGGTGTAAGTGGGGGCAGCCCTTGCCAAAGGCAATACTGCAGTTCCTCAGACTTCCAAGCCTCTGGTTTTAATGCTGAATTAAGTCATTCCTGCACTTGACCTTGTATTCTCCGTAGGTGGTTTTATTGTGATTCCCCTGACCTGCCAAATTTGGCGCTCAGTCACAGCTGATATCGAGCTATTCCAGACGTGTACAGGTTTGGCACACAGTCTGAAATCAGAAACTTAAAAACAATCCCATAATATTTCCGATTCCTGTGTGCTTATTGTCAAACAAACACTTAATTTGTGGTGTCACTTGAGGTGGCTTCGCACCAAAATTAACTGAGCGACAGGGAGCGCTGGAGCCTGCAAGATTTATCCTGCGCTTTAAATACAGGGCTGGGAAGCAGGAAACTTAGGGGTTGTTCCTCACTCCTCCATCGACTGTGTGTGTGACTTTGTATGTGTCTGTTACGCTCCCTCTTTCTCCAGTCACCCGGCTGTGGACAGGAGAGGAGAATACGTCCCTGCCTGAGGCTAGTGAGAATTAATTAATTCTTGTAAAGTGAATTCAAATCCTCCAGTGGAAATTGCCTGGCACTTTTGTTATTTACTTTTCTGGGATTTCCCTTCCTCTGCAGTATCACCATGTTACTTCTGGGGGGGGGGTTAGGGAAGGTCCAAGTGGCAAACTCAGAAGCCTTGTGATTAGTTCATTGCAGTTAAAAGGCTTCCAAATGTAAGAAGCTCAGGTGGGTTGGCATGGATTTGGTGCTGTTTCCTGGGCCTCCCCAGTCCTAATACAGACAGACCAAATCTCTGACATTAGTGAGGCTACTGCAGCAGAACTTCTTTGTGCTCTGCCGCTGAAGGTGCAGGAGGTGTGTTGTGTGTGGTTTATTGCAGAGAATCTTTCGGATGTTCTTACCAGTTGTTGTTTCCTGTCGTGTCTGAGTTGCTGTTGAGTGAGTTCCCTGCACCTTCTGTTTCTCCCTGGGCTGTTTGTGTGGCAGGTGTTTGCTAAGCAGATGGGAAAATATTGAGGGGGAGGCGGTAAAGCCATTTCTCTCTTGCAATCCAACAGGTTTGTTTTGCTTCATCATTTGTAGTTGGACAGAAACCACAGTTTGATTCTGCACTGACCAAGGTCAAGATGTGGGTTTAAGAGAACGCAGAGAATCTGAGCGTTTCCAAGCATTAGTCGCACGCCAGAACTTTGAGAACTGAGCGGCGTGCTTTGGAGCAGTGGAGAACTCACCAAAGTCACGGCAGTTGCACTATTTTTAATTGTGTTCATCACATCAGACAGGCACAGACTTTCAGGGATGATTTTGGTCCTGTCTCAGCACGGATGGGTGGACATTCGATCAGAACAAAAGAACATAGGAATGGCCAGACTGGGTCAGACCAAAGGTCCATGTAGCCCAGTGTCGTTTCTGTTGATTTTGGCCAATGCCAGATGCGCAAGAGGGAGAGAACACAATTGGTAATCCTCACGTGATTCCCTCCCCTCTTACCCATTTCCAGACAAACAGAGGCTAGGGACACCATTCCTACCCATCCTGGCTAGTAGCCATTGATGGACCTAACCTCCATTAATTTATCTAGCTTTTTTTGGAACCCTGTTAAAGTCCTGGTCTTCACAACATCCTCTGGCAAGGAGTTCCGCAGGTTGACTGTGCGCTGCATGAAGAAAAACTATCTTTGGTTTGTTTTAAACCTGCTGCCTATTAAAGATGACTTTTTGAGCTCCCTTCCACCCTCACCTGTTTATGATTGTATGATGATACCGCTACGTCAGCCAGTACTGGGGCCCCCTTGTGTCAGCCTCTGCACAAACACAGAGTGGCAGAGGGATCCTGTTCATAGCGTGAATAGCCGAGACAGACCCTGGCTGAGGGGCGGGGTTGAACACCTCTGTGAGTGAGGGGTCTACTTAAATAGTAGAGAAATTATGCATTTTCCACTGGTTGGTCAAGGCATCAAAAGCAAACTTTGCGGCTGCGTCTGTGCAGTATGTGTACAACAGATCTGTGCCGTTACAAGTGTCAGCTGGCCTGGAGAAGGGAGTCTGCTAAATCAGGGGTTCGCAACCTTTTTTTTTTTTTTTTTTTGCTGGAGCCACCTTTGATTATATTTCAGGCTGTGACAAATCCCTCCCCCCATACTAGGCGTGTGAGCAGGTAACCTGTTACCCAGTACCCGGGAGCAGCTCTGCGGCGGTTGGGAGCTGGCTGCCCCCCAGAGATTTAAATGGCTAACTAGGATTTTGACGTCCCTGTTAGGTACTGAAGAAATGGCAGGGCAGGGCGAGTGTCCGGTGCCAACTCTTGGGTAGCGATTTGCGCAGCGAGCCTGCGCTGCTCCAGCCCGGGAGTTTGCTGGGCTCACGCGGGCTCGGGCGTTTCTGCTGTATCCCCGTCTCCCCCGGCATTGCGGGGGGACAGGCAGCAGGCAGGACGGAGCAGGAGTGTCCAGCACAGCCCTTGTCTCCTGGGGGGCGGTTGCTGGGATCTGCAGGGTGTGGTGCTTGCTCCCCACAGGGAAGGCATGTCTCCGGCCCGCTGGGTCTGCAGGTTCGGAGAACGGGACCAGTCCCACGTGAACAGCAATGTGGCGACGCAGAGGAGTGTGTGCTGCCGCCCCCTGGAGTTCTCTCTGAGGTAGTGCAGCGCCTCCCTGTCCGCCGGGCGGCTCTGGCTCTGGTCCTTGCAGAGCTTTCAATGTTTTGTCCAGCTGTAAATGTCCCAGGCACGGGGCCCTCATTGGGGAGACTATTCTGCAGCCTAGCAGATCTCACCATGGGGGACTATTTCCTGATAGCCCCTTAAAACCACCTTCTGCTCAGTTTCTTTACTGCTCGTTCTCCCACCCGCCTCCCTCAGTAGCTCCTTTGTCTGCTCAGGCGTTGTCTGTGGGCCACTAGGTTCAGTCTCCTAAGGGTTGGGAACAGGGGGCTTTTTAAAACCCCCGAGATTTCGCCCCTGGGAATATTCCATAGATGTGGAGCATTTGGGGCCAGATTCTCGGCTGGGGTAAATCAGCATCGTGCCATGGGCTTGTTGCGTCGTCTGTATTTGGCACCATCCCCTTTCCTTTCACTTGCCTGTCAGCAGAGGAAAGGCCCATGGTGTGTATGTCCGGTGGCCCAGACAGCCTTGCGTTAGCACTTAGGGTCTGTCTCTGTTGCTGAGCTACAATGCAAATGCAGATGTGCCTTGTAACCTCCTAAAATTTCACTGGCTTCTTGCTCTTGTTCGTGCAGAGGATCCAGCAGAGGACAACAAAATGATTTGGGGGCTGGAGCACATGGCTTCTGGGCAGAGGCTGAGGGATTTGGGCTTATTTAGTCTGCAGAAGAGCAGAGTGAGGGGGGATTTGTAGCAGCCTTCAGCTACCTGCAGGGGGGTTCTAAAGAGGCTGGAGAGAGGCTGTTCTCAGCAGTGGCAGATGGCAGAACAAGGAGCCATGGTCTCAAATTGTAGTGGGGGAAGTCTAGGATGGCTACATTAGGAAAAACTATTTCCCTAGGCGGGTGGTGAAGCGCTGGGCTGGGTTCCCTAGGGAGGGGGTGGAATCTCCATCCCTAGAGGTGTTTAAGTCCCGGCTTGACAAAGCCCTGGCTGGGTTGATTGAGTTGGGTCGGTCCTGCCTTGGGCACGGGGCTGGACTCAACGACTCCTGAGGTCTCTGCCCGTCCTATGATTCTGTTGTCACTTTGATCCTTGTGTAATTCTGTGAGGTCAGTGGAGTTATGTCAGGGGTGAGTTTGGCTCAGTTTCATACCTGTAACTGATGATAGAATGGGGCTTCCTGTGTCAAACTGGCACAACTAAAGCGGCAGTGTTCAGTGTCAAAGTGTAACCCAAAAGAAGCTTAAAAAGCAACGAATAGCCCTGCAGCTCCTTAAAGGCGAACAAACCATGTGGATGGGATCATGAGCGTTCGTGGGTACTACCCACTGACCCAAGAAGCGGGTTGTGCCCGCGAAAGCTCATGTTCCCATCTGCATGGTTTGTTCGTCTCTAAGGTGCTGCATGACTATTGGATGTTTTTTAAGTTTTTCCAGTTATCGACTAACTCGGCTCTCTCTCTGAAGCTTAAAGAAGCTGTTGATGAGATTCCAACCCTGTAATATAGAGTAGGTCTATACTGCAAAGAAAACCCCATGGCAGCTAGTCTCAGAGCCTGAGTCAATTGAGTGTGGACGTTCCTGTGGTTATCACTGGTGGCAGATCCAAAACTTGATCCGTATTTCCCACTATCGTGTATGACTGCAAAGTCCAGGTAACGCCTCTTCTCCCGGAAAACAAGTGCAGCCGTACTTTTCTGTCTAAAAAAGAAGACAAGTCAATGCCGTAAGCAGAGCTGCACTGCTCAGCACCCTCACCGAACAGCCTCCATGGGACGGAGAGTCACGAGGAAGGGGAGAAAAACCGAGAAGACAATGGGTGTCAGTGTTGAGCATCCTAGAGTGTTTTAAACAGTGACCCTGAACGTGATGGACAGTCGTTGGGAAGGGCACTGCAATTGCCCTCAAAGACACACAATAGTAGCTCTAGTGATAGAAATGTAGCCGTGTTAGTCTGGTGTAGCTACATAGTCCTGTATTTTGTAATAGTAGCTCTAGTTACTGTAGCACAAAAGATTTGGGAGGGCTACACCTGGCGGGAATGGCCTTCCCTCCCGTTAGCAAGGCAACACAGTTGTGCTTGATTTTGCCTGTCAGTGACCCCGCCACACATTGGTTGTGACTCCAGGGAAGGTAGTGGAGTCACAACCAAAAAGGACAGCAGCCTCCAGAGGTGTGGAAATCCAACAGGTAGCTCCGGATTCCCCTTCCCCTCCCCCTCTTTCTATATCTGGGAACAGAAACAGCAGCGCTCAAAAGAGACTAATAATAAAATAGAAAATGTGACAACCCCCCACTTACGCGCATGCACACACACTCCCGCCTCCCCCCCATGCTGCCTGCCTCTTCCCTGCATGACCCCGCCCCTTCCTTGCTCATCTGTGCCCCCTCCCTGTGCAGACACACGTCAAATCTGGATTGCAGGTTGGATGGGGAGTTCAGCCTGGCGGTTGTGGATCAGATGCGGAGCCGCATTTTGTATCTGCACGGGGCTCTAGAGAGAGTGTCTCTGAGCACTGGAAACCATAGGAAATGGACTTCTTAGAAGGCAAGCCCTTGGGACGGGCTAGAAGCCTTCCATTTGCATGAAGTTCTGCCTGGAATGAATTACTCTTGTGGGGTTACCCCCCCCATAATGTGTTTCGGAATTGGGGAGCTAGCTGTTAGTGTTGGCTGTGTAATTCCCGGCGTGTTGATTAGGACTCAGATAAGTACTCCCATGGACTCGTCAGTTGGATAAGATGGCCGTGGACTGGCTTTCAACAATTGTTCTTCAGTTTTTCAGTGTATGGCATGGGCTTTAGCCGAGTAATTCTCATGAAAGTCCGTGCGAATTGCAGCATGAACCCTTCGGAGCAATGCGTCAGAGACAGCTGGCTCATTTTCCTCTTGCAGCTTGTTGGGCTCATCCCCAGTCTTGGAAGGAGACAAGCAGAACCAAGCGATCTTTAGACGTGCTTCTACGTCTCGGGTAGAACATAACCAAGAGACGAACGCCCTAGAAACTTCAGTGCACGTAAGCACGAGTAGCTGAGGTTTTTGTTCCAAACTAGTCACATCTCTCTGGGTAGCTGCTTTTCTAAAGCTAACTTTCCATTTCAGAAGGGGCCCGCAGCGATTGGTAGGCATGCAGTCAGTTGCACAATACAGATTCACGTGAGTTTTTAAAGGGAACCATTTCTGCACATTCTAAAATTATACTGTTCATCAGCTAATGACAGTAGTAGCCAAATTTAGACTTTGTTTAAGCAAGCATAGCTCCACTGAATTCACCAGAACCTGCACCCGCATGTGCCATAGCCACACATGGATTTGACCTGAAGTGAGAAAGCAGACTTGTTAAAAAGACGTCTTATTTTAGTGCCTACAAAAATCACAGTATTTTATTGCAGGGAGTTGGAAAATGTTGAATGCTGGAGCGAGCAGGAGACCAGCTGGCAGAATTCTTTGTTTCTATACTTAGCAGAACTCACAATGTGACTTTGCTAAATCACTTAGGCTGAGATTTCAAGAGATGCACAAGGGAGTTAGGTGCCCAGCCTCCTTGAGTTCAATAGAAGTTGGGCTCCTCAGTCCTTTTGGTACCTTTTGAAAATTTCAGCCTTAATCTCTCAGGGCATCAGTCCACCCATCTGTACAAAAGCAACAGTATCTATCTCCCTCCCTGGGAGTTGTGCAGTGAAAAGGGCTTTGAGACTGAGAGATGAAGGAAGGCGCTATATCCACTGAGGGTTAAATACTATGGTCCTTTTGAGCCATCGGAGCCACCATCCCTGAGAGCAACGGGAGAGAGGCGTGTACAGCTCAAGGGGAAGTGAGCGTCAATGTCTCAGCTGCAGGATGCATTTTGCTACTGCTTGTGCTTTTCTGTTTGCCATTGCATTTTCTGGTCACTTTCACCATCGTTTGTGTGTGGTGCTGGTAGGTGTCAGTGGACAGCAAGAGGCATTGTCAGGGCCGTTGTAGGGTGCCCCAGGAGAAGGAACATGTGTCTTTAGCACCTGTGGAAGGCACACTGTGTAACATGGCTTCCCACTGGAATATTCCATTGTCAGCACGGTGTAAGGGGCTGTCAGCATTCACCTGCACCACCCCACCGCCTCAGCAAGTGTTGGTCTTGTTGGGAATCATAGAATCATAGAATCATAGAGCTGGAAGAGACCTCAGAAGGCCATCAAGTCCAGCCCCCTGCTCTAGGCAGGACCAATCCCAACTAAATCAACCCGGCCAGGGCTTTGTCAAGCCGAGACTTAAACACCTCTAGGGATGGAGACTCCACTGCTTCCCTAGGGAACCCATTCCAGTGCTTCCCCACCCTCCTAGTGAAATAGTTTTTCCTAAAATCCAACCTGGACCTCTCCCACCACAACTTGAGACCATTGTTCCTTGTTCTGCCATCTGTCACCACTGAGAACAGCCTCTCTCCATCCTCTTTGGAACCTCCCTTCAGGAAGTTGAAGGCTGCTATCAAATCCCCCCTCACTCTTCGCTTCTGCAGACTAAACAGACCCAAGTCCCTCAGCCTCTCCTCATAGGTCATATGCTCCAGCCCCCTAATCATTTTGGTTGTGCTGACTCGTGAGGGCAGGGAGCTCATTGTCTCAGGTGGGAGTCCCTCTCTGAAGAGAATTCCTGACTCCCTCAGCGCTTCACCTGTGGAGTCATTTAAACCTTGACAGGTGGGAGCAGAATGCTGCTGTTCTAATGAGCGATCAGCGAGATCCCCGTGTCCTGCCCGCATCCCTGCCTCCCACAGAGCCTCCATCAGTGGAAAACTGAACCCTAATGTCAGCCATCGAGAGGCAGGCCTAGGGCCCAGGTATGAGCTCACATTGGGTTTACACTGGTCAAGGTCCATTGTCATCAGTGGAGTCACTCTTGGTTTACATTGGACTGTAATCAGAGCGCTGCCCCATGTGATTTGTCAGAGGCGCTAGACACAAACCCTTTGCTAAGTTTTCTGCCTTTTCATGAGTGTGTCAATATGACCGAGAACAGCACGGCCAAGCTATTCCATCTGTGCAGTTAAAACCTTCTGTGTCTGCGTGTCACCTTTCAATCCTGCCCACAGTGTGAAAGCCAGATAGTTACATAACTCCGAGCCTTTGCATTCTCGGTTCATTTCCATTCAGAAGAGAACAGCGGTTGAGCTATAAATGGCATCTAGCTTCAAAGAAACATATCTTCATGCTATCAGACCAATAGAAGAGTTCAAGTGTAACATCCTCAGACAAGAGTCTCTCCTGTTCTCAGACCCTTGTGGAAGTGCATCGTTCCTGCCCATTTCCAGCTGCCCTTCTCACTTACAGCAAACCCAGACGTTATTTTGAGTCCGGTCGACAGCCAGTATAAATCAGAGGCTGCAAACAGTTGTGCTGAGTTGATGGATTAATCATAGATCTGTAATAGGGCTGGTCACCCTGTTCATTGTGACTATTCCCTTTGGAAAGTAGCCCTGTATTTCTCTTCCCAAATTGTTTACACACACAGGGTATGTCTACGCTAGCTCCCTAGTTCGAACTAGGGTAGCTAATGTAGTCCTTCGAACTTGCAAATGAAGCCTGGGATTAAAATATCCCAGGCTTTATTTTCATGTTCCCTGGCGCTGCCATTTTTAAATGCCCGGTAGTTCGAACTCCGTGCCCGTGGCTAACTACCGGGCATTTAAAAATGGCGGCGCCCAGGAACATGCAAATAAAGCCCGGGATATTTTAATCCCGGCCTTCATTTGCAAGTTCGAATGACTACATTAGCCGCCCCCGTTCGAACTAGGGTGGCTAGTGTAGACATACCCACAGATATTTTAGAAGTGAATTTGTGGGTTGCATGTTTGTTCCAGGAGCAGTATCTTCGGTGAAAGAATTTGTCTGTTTATTTGCAAACTGTTCACTTAGCTTATTTGCTGGATGCTGAGGTGTATACTTGAGTGTCTGTTTGTCTGGACATCTGCAAATGACGGGGGCACAAAGAGAACTTGAGGGAAAAGTCACAACCCACGTTCCATTGCACTCAGTTGGCGCTTAGGAAAAAGTCCAGTCACTCCCAGGATGGAGGGAAAGAGCCTGGACATGAAGTCCTTGCCTGGCCAGTCTTTTAAGATGCATGCCCCATGGCAGTTACTGGTGTGACTCACCTGGTCTCTCTGAGCATCCCAGCCCCCCTCTGGCCACCCCCGTTCCCAGTCTCAGACAGGGCCTTGGGGTGCCGGCCACTGTGCACAGCTAGTCACCTCAGCAGGTCTGACTTCTGTGCAGGGTGCTCAGTTCTCTGAGCTCCAGGGAGCAATGGCCGTGGTGCCCAGGGACTAGGCTGCCTTTTGGAGGCCAGGGGTCCTAAAGCGATTCAAGCCCCAGGACGCATGTATGTCTGGTTTACCAGGTGTCCAGTGGGGTTGCCAACGTATTATCCACACAAAACCGAACACCTGGCCCCGCCCCTTCCTTGAGGCTCCCTCTGTGATTCACTCTTCCCTGCCCTCACTCGCTTTCACTGGGCTGAGGCAGAGGTTGGGGAGAGGGAGGGCTCTAAATGGGGGGGGGGGGTTGGGGCAGGGTTGGGGATGAGGGGTTTGGGGTGCAGGAGGGGGCTCAGGGCAAGGGATTGGGGTGCAGGAGGGATGAGGGGTTTGAGGAGTGGGCTGCAGGTTATGGGGGGCTCAGGGTGGGGCATGGGCTTGGGGCTCAGGCTTACCTTGGGCAACTCCCGGTCAGCAGCACTAAGGCAGGTTGCCGGGCTCCGTGCTGTGCCCTGGAAGTGGCCAGCAAGTCCAGCTCCTAGGTGGGGTGGGGGGCAGGAGGCTCTGTAGCATGTGCTGCTCTTGCCCTCAGCTCTCATTGGCAGGGAACTGGCCAATGGGAGTGCGGAGTCAATGCACAGAGCCCCATGGCCCTCCACCTAGAACTGGACCTGCTGGCTGTTTCTGGGACACAGCGCACTGTCCCAGGACAGGAACGGTCTATCCTGCCTCGTCTCTGCTGCACGGACGGCGGGACTGCGACTGGCCCGGTTGGCGGTGCTGACCAGAGCCCCCAGGCTCCCTTTTTCACTGGGGCTATGTCTAGACTGCAAGCCTCTTTCGAAAGAGAGCGTCTAGACTGCACGCGGAACTTTCGAAAGAGCAAGCCGCTTTTTCGAAAGAAAGCACCCAGTCTGGATGCTCTCTTTCGAAGAAGCCCTATTTACATTCAAGAACGCCTTCTTTCGAAAGAAGCACTTTCGAAAGAAGGCGTTCTTCCTCGTGAAATGAGGTTTACCGCCGTCGAAAGAAAAGCCGCGTTCTTTCGATTTAATTTCGAAAGAACGCGGCTGCAGTCTAGACGCAGGTGAAGTTTTTTCGGAAAAAGGCTACTTTTCCCGAAAAAACCCCTGAGTCTGGACACAGCCTGGGTGTTCCATTCAAAAACGGGACACCTGATCGCCTAGTGTCCGGCCATCTTCCTCATGGTGATCCTGAGCGTCTCCGCGTCCTGGTGCCTCTGAGACCTCCAGCATCTGGATGGCGTAGTCAGCCCCTCCACTCTCAAACCGTTTCTCTCTCCAGTTGAAAGAGCAGAGTCCTTTAAAAGGTGCTTAGTCCTACGGTGTGTCTCTCTCCACCCCCACGTTTTAACTGTTTTCTAGCTCTGCAACCCATCAGGCCTTAGCTGTGTGTCTTCAGCTTGGGGCCTAGGAGTATGCCAGCGCCCTGTAATTGCTAGAGCAACTCATTCATACAGGATGTAATGTTAGAACCCAGCATAATCACTTCTCTTCCCCTCCCCTAGCCAGGTCACACGCCGTCCTTGCAGAATGACTGCATCTCGATATTCTTACATGACTGTCACAGCACCTCCTTCCATTGCTGAGGGATGTCCCTGGAGCGTCAGGCCACTGGGCATGAGGAGAAAAATTCAACATCCAGCAATAAAGGGCCGTGAATTTCCATCCTGAGCTGCCTTTTTGTGAAGACAGCATACCCCATGTTGCCTTGAGGGGGGGGGGAAGGGCGGGATTCAGATTTGGAACATTCCCCTTTTGTGGAGTAGGGGGTTTGCTGCATTTGGCTGTCAGTCCAGATATTGGATGGGAGACCGGTTCACCATGGTGATTTAACCATTTCCATTTGAGTTGTGATTCGTATATCACTCTAGTTCACTGAATACAGCCCTAAGTGGGGGGGGCCCTACCATTGTAAGTATGTTAAGTGCTAGAACTGTGGCAGCGCGCTGAGCTATTATTAGTAGTGCAATGGGTTTCTAAGGGGATGAGAAATGATGCGAATAAGCCCGAAGGTGCCTCACATTGTGGGAACTGGCGTGGTTATTGCTGGGTGTTCTCAGCCTGACTTGAGAACCTTGCCAGAGGAGGCGGTGAAGGCCAGGACTTGAACAGGGTTCAAAAAAGAACTAGATAGAGGTTAGATCTATCAACGGCTATTGGCAGGGATGGGTCCCAAGCCTCTGTTTGTCAGGGGCTGGGAAAGGGCGACAGGGAGGGATCACTGGATGGTTCCCTGTTCTGTTCACTCCCTTTGGGGCACCTGGTATCGGCCCCTGTCGGCCGACAGGACACTGAGTTAGATGGCCCTTTGGTCTGACTCAGGCTGGCTGTGCTTATGTTCTTGAGGCAGTGTGACATCAGTGCTAATTGAATCAGTGGACATGGAGAAGGTGAGAGTTCCTGATTAGGAAAAGACCGATTGTAATGCGAGAACCACTCCATCTGTCTGTGTAGACCTGGGTTTACGGCATCAAACTGGCAGGTGAATTACAGCTCAGCAGGTTCCCATGGCAGTCTGGGGTTGAAGCTTTTTTGACTGAGAGTGACAATTTGCAAGTCAAGAACCGTGCGCCCAGGGAGGTTCAAATGCTCCCCTTGGTTTGCCATTCGGAATGTCCAGTTTGTGTGCATGTGCCCTGTGGTGCAGTGTGCATGGCAGAGGGGCGTGGCTGGCACGTGGTGGTGTAGAGCACAGTAGTGGACGTGCACGTGACTAAGCCTTGGATGGTGTAGCTGACATGGCTTAGTGCTGTGGTGGTGTCACTAGGGGAGAGGTATGGCCAGTGCTGGCAACAGGGCTGGATGTTGCAGGAGCTGGTTCCTGGAGTGGTGTTTCCGTTGTGCGGTGCAAAGTTGGCAGTGAGCGTTGGAGGAGAGCTGAAAAAGCTAGACTGGTGTCTGGAGTGTATGCTTCTGAAGTTTGCACGGGGCGTTGTGGGTGGCTCCAGTCACGGGGCAGACGTCTGCGGTGGATTTACGTGTCGACTTGCACATGGGACGCGCATGAGTCTGCCATTGCTGGAAAGCGTGTGAACTGCCCCCTCCAGAACCAGGAGCGCTAGAAAGAAGTCTCCGGAAAGAGCAGCGTGGGATTTGGATGAATGTGACGAGGGCTGCTGCAGCAGCCGGCACAGATGCCGAGTGTGTCTGCAAGAACCTTCCCTCCCTCTGAGAGACTAGATTAATTACAGCCTCCGCAAACTAGGCTTGGCGTGGGAGCGTATTGCTCCTCCTACGGCAGAGCAAGGGGGCTCCTGGGTGGGAAACTGGGATGTGGGGATGGCCTCCCTTGCAATGTCCATGTCAGCTATGGCTCTGAAGGCAAACTTTGTCCCTTGAACAGTCCTGTGAAAGGCGGAAGCCAGGGCTGCACAGAACTGCCCGGTCCGCGTTCTACACAGCTGGAGAGATTCCTCCTCTTGCCTCCCAGGGCTGCATCTCAGCCAGGCCCTCACTTCTGTCACTTGGGCCAACCCTCGCAGCTGCCCCGGGTGGTCAGTGATGCTGCTCCTCTGACTTATAGAAGAATGAGGATTTGGTGCGGAGATGAAAATTGTGCCTCAGGCAGAAGACACTGCAGGGCTGTGCCCGGGCATGGAAGGATGCCCGCCCAATCCGCTTGTACAGAACTGCAGTGCGATGCTCTTGGCTTTCTTGTGGAGACTGTTCCAATGGGAGCCTGTGCACGAGGAGAATTCACTAGTGAGCACGATTGCAAATGGTCCCTTTGCCACAGACGTCGTGTCAGCTTCTGGATGCTCACTCAGACTGTGCGGCTGTCAGCAAGCTTCGAGAGAAGCAGGGCAGGGTTGCCCGAAAGGGAATGGGGATGCGCCTGGTCTTGTTTCTCTTCCGCTGAAAAGTGAGGAGAGAATTTATATTGTCCCCGGTGAGCTCTCTGGAGGTTTGTGACTTGATGGCGGGGGCGGTTGGAGTTTACTCCATTAAAGCCAGAGCGCGGTGCTTGCTTCTGCCATGCATCAAAAGGAACGTTGTTTGAATGTCACCCACGTGGAGACGAATTCCGATGTGCTCGTGTGCTTCAGGAGGCTGTGCACGCTCGTGGCTCTTTCCTGGATGTTGGAAGACGTGTTGTTTCGAGGGGTCAGGCGGATGGTCCTTGACAAATGGAGATGAAATGAAGAGTGAAGGCCTGTTATTCCTAATGGGTGGGTGGGAGCTGCAGTTCTCTGGAGGATTTTCTGCATACTTGGGGCATTATTTTTCAGCTCAGAGAATGACCTGGAGAAAGTTGACTAGAAATCGCCGTGCTCTGCGGCTCGTGATCCGTAAGGCGTTTCCGAATCGGCGGAGGTGCTCGCGTTCCACCAAAGCATGTCCACCGGCAGCTGGCGATGCAGACCGAGTGACTGAACTATGGCCCAGCATGATTGCAGCTCGGAGACCGTGGACAGCTCTAGGGAATCTCGGTGGGGGCGTGCTATGGAGTGAACCCAAAAAGGAGCAGGACACCGGATTGACGGCTGAAGGAACTGCCCTATAAGAAGTCAGAGGCGAATGTGTGTTGCTTGGCTGAGGTGAAGGGATTCGATAACCGTGTACCTGGGCTTTAAGTGTGCACAAACGCAGGGGAGAAAGGAATGGGTCAAAAGGGAGGGGGAGAAATTAGAACTAATGGAATAAAGTTAAGCAGTTAAGACCAATGCTTGGGCCATTGGAAAATGAACTGAAGAAAACACCGGGAAGTGCTATGTACCGAGCAGTCCTGCGCTAGATGTTACCCAGTTGTTCAAACGCCTCCTCAAGTCCCGTGGGCCAGACCCTGAAGGCTTCCCTCAGTCTTACCTCAGCAAAGCCCCCATTGTCTGCAGTGGGCGTCTTGCGTGCCAGAGGACTTCAAGATTTGGTGCTTGTCCCTCCCAATCGGCAGGACTGCAAACAGCAGTGACTTCCTGGAGAGGACTTGCCCATTCTGTCTCCGGCTGACTCGGGATGAAACTTGTCACCATAGGTCCAGCTGGAAGAGGTCAAAATTGTTTTACATTAGTTGGATAAATGATAAAATGTGTTAAATATTCCAGAGCCCACATGGTTCTAGTGCAGGAGTCTCCCTGCTCAGAGAAAAGAAGCATTTCAGAGAGTCGCGTCTCACCAGCCTGCTCACGTTCCCATATGTTTGCTAATTTTTGGTGTCATCAATCAAGACTGCTTGGATCGCAGCCTGCTTCTGCCCTCCACGTGCTCCAAAGCTCGTTGAATGACCTATTAGTGGTTTCAGTTAATTCTGGTGACATATTTATAGCATTGAGATTTACAGCACAGATTTGCTAGAGAGACACATCATGGTTTGGCATCAGAATAAGTTATAGTGAATAACCTTTCTCGGCTCCATCAGTGGCTGTAGTTCTGCTAAGGTTTGTCTACATGTAGACACGGAGGATTAGATTTAAATCCGTAAATGGTGGTAACTCCTGATTTCTCTCTCCAAGCGGGGGGAAGGAGGAGAGAAAAATGGGTTGGCGTGGGGAGGGGAACGGTCATTAATAACTTAAGTTTACATCAAGAGACAATGAAGAACATCACATCTGCCTTTTCACCAGATAACTGGTGCCCGCTGTTGCTGATAATTCTGTCTGGCAGACGAGCACTATGAAATTATGATGATGAGGGTTGCAGTTATGGACCTGTTATGAATTTTCTGAAGTCATGACATTTTTTAACAAATATCCATTAATATCAGAGTAACCAATAATCTTGGCAATGCAAACATGTAAGTTGGAAAAATACTGACGAAAATACTTAGAAAGGAAAATCAATATTGTCTGTCAAACTCCTGAAAATAAAGATTCCTGAGAGATACTTAAGGATGGCCAGAACGGAACACAGTGTTCCCACGGAGCGATATAAATGGCCCGACTCTATTATTATCTCTTCTGGTTTATGCATATTATGATTCTGTTTGCTGCTGCGCATCGAGCAGAGATGTTCACGGAGCTGCCTACGGTGGTGCCCGGCTCTTCTTCCTGAGGATTTACAGTTCATGTTAAACCCATCCACAGTGACTATAATTCAAAGTATCCCTTTCAGGGTGCATCCCTTTGCATCTGTCATCACTACATGTCATCGGCCAAAGTGTTGCTCAGGCAGTTCACTTTGTGTAGGGCCCTCTGGAGCTCCTGACAGTCATTTCCAGTGCCGAGTAACCTGAATAATTGTGTCATTTGTAAATACATCCTCCTCTCTGGTCCCCTCCTCAATAAATGCACTAAGCAGCCCCATTTCTAGCAGGGGATCTGGGGGCTCCCTTCTGTTGACTTGAGCCATGCTGGGAATTGAAGATTGATTCCTTTTCTTCGTTTGGAAAGGAGAAATAAAAACACGAGCATCTGAGACCTTTCCCTGGCAGCCCTTCTGAAATAGGGACCTCGTGGGCCAGGCTTTTCCGTCTGCCTGTCCTGCATGGCCACGAATCCCCTGCCTCAGCACACGGGATCGAGCACTTTCACCTTCTGTGCCTCCTGCCTTTCTCTCTCCGTCGTGTAAAGAGTCCTCCCTTGCACGTGTCCGTGCTGTGCCGCAGGGACTATTTGCCAGTGTTTTACGCTGTGATGGAAAACATCCAGTTGACTCCAGTGGGCTTTGAATCAGGCTTTCCCCAGTGTGTTTAGAAACGGGCTGACCCTGGCAAGCCACCCCACGTGGTAGATAACCATGCTACTCCTCAGGGCTTATAGCAACACCGAGCCACCAACATGAACATCACTGGGTTCCTCAGCCAGTTCCTGTCCAGAGGTTACGTCCGCAGCCACTTTGACGTCACAGATTGCAGCTGGGAGGTGTCCGCTCTAGCAAGGCATAGAAGATCCCCCTCCGATAAAGGCGCCTTTAAGAAAAAGCCGTGAATGTTTTCAATTCTGTGTCCGTCTGTGATCGGGTTAGTAGGCTTCACGTTGCCCGCCGTCAGAAGGGAAACAAAGCATGTGGCTTATGACTCTAGTACAGCAGGAGAGCAGGCACTCTTTAGGCATGTCAAATCCTGTTTAAAAGGTTAACTTGTTAAACTGCTTGGTTAACTGAATAACCAGCAGGCAGAGGGCCCAGCCAGCCTGGAGCACCCCCAGCCATGGCACCGAGTTAACCGGTTACCCCAGTAAGAGTGCTGGTAAAGCAGTGCTTACCGTGTAACCGGCTAGCCCTTTACACGCTGGGGGCTGCTCTTGCTCGTGTTCTGTCCCAGATCCCATCGTTCATGATAGATCCAAAGCCCAGCAACGTCAGCAGCTGCTCTCTGGTAATATCACTGGGTTTGGGGCTCAGGCCCAGTCCGTCCTCACGGAGGCAAATCTCCCATTTCAGGGACCAGAAGAGGATTGGAAGAGTGTGGCGCAGCGGGGCCCTGATCTCGCCTGCAGCCTCCATGTGATACAGGGTGAAATTCCAGCACCTGGGAAAGCTTCTATGCCAGCCAGTTAGTTAAAAGGAGAAATTCTTTGGAGGGTGCGGGGGGAGGGGGATAACTGGGTAGTTGGGGAAGGCAGGGGCTCAGCTGGGCGGAGCCTGGAAGTTGTCTTTCTCGAAAGAGCCCTCAAGGGAGGGTTTAGCTGGGCATGGAGAATGCCCTGCAGTCTCTGTCTCCGTCCTCTGCCCCTCGTGCCTGGCAGCAGAGCAGCTACAGACCCTTTCTCTGCAGGGCTGAGCACTCCCCTGGCTTGTGAAACAGCCGGGGGCTCAGCTCTCCAGTGGCGCCCGATGCACAACATGCACGCGCTTCAGAACCTTCATTGGGGGAGCCAGGCAAATATGACAGCTCATGCAGATCAGTGGGAAATAATACATACAAAGAAATCAGCCTGAATTTCTAATGCACGACATTTGCAACCAGTACGCCCGAGTGAAAGGGCACCTGATTTATCATCTGTCAGTGGAAATCTTGGCTTTAGCTATTACCTTTGCTAGAGCAGCATACCCAGCTGTGGTACACGCGTTAAAGGGCGTGTGATTTATCACCTCGCACTAAGCTCAGCCGTTCAGAGCTGTGTCCAAGCAGCACAGAGTGTGCTGTTGTGTTTGTTTTAATCAGATCAGGAGAGGCTCTGTTACTTCCTGCAGCTAAAAGGCATTTGCATGATTTCGTTTTCCAAGAGTGGAAAATCCCAACGAGAGCTATTCATAAGGAGAACCACGCTGTGCTAGTGAAAGGGACTGGCAGGCGGGACGGCTCTTTTCCACCACTGACTTGCCATGGACCTTTGAGCCATTTGCTTCACCCCTCAGTTTCCTGTCAAAAGGGTCCAGTAATAACTAGCTCACCCAAAGGCCAGTTACCTACCAAAGAGTGAAGCTGAGAGGCTGAACAGGAAGGTGCTGCTGTGTATCTGTGCAAACCTGTATTACAGCACTGAGCGTTACGTAATATGGAAGGCAAGATTTTTAAAAGTTGGCCCACAGTTTTATACCCATGATTGTTTATAGGACCAGAGAAGATTGAGGGAGAACACGGACAGTCAGATGCAGCATGATGACGCTGTATTCATCAGACCTGGAAACTGTTGCAGGCACAGAATGAACGTCAACAATTTGTAGATGCAAAAAAAGGTATTGGGGAAGACCTGTTGAAATTAATCGCTCCGCCAGGTCCTAAAAGTCCCCGTCAGTTTCTGTTCAACTCGGGCCGGATTCAGCCCCGGCAGCTTCCATTGCCTGCAGCTGGCGTTTTGGACGTTCAATGCCCCGTGGCATTTGCAGCTGGCTGGAATGCCCAGCCTTCCATGGGTAGACTATTGTGGCTTTCCTAGTAAAGTGTAACCCTTGTGGCCATTGAGAGAGTAAAGCTCCAGTGAATCTCACATGGGGGCTGTTGGGCACCCGGCCCAGCGTTCAGGTACGGATGTAAGTTTGACCTGGTTTCCAAAGGCACTAAGCTCTACCTGCAAGGTGATGGCCGTTGCAAGTTCTCAGCCCCTGTGCAGCTCTGGCTCAGCTTAGTTCAGTGCTTTAGTGTGGCTTCAGGTGCCTATATAGGGCACCCGAGTTTTGAAAACGCCGGCCTCTGCTTTCCTCTGGCCACCCCGCCTTGACCTGTGGTTTGGTGAGCTCAAAAGGAAGAGCTCCCTTGAGATGCACATGGGCATACCTGCTGCTGAAAGCAGTCACTTCCTGTTCTTTCCCGTGAAGTGGTCCTGGACCAGGCCTGTGCATCGTGGGACCCTGGGCAGTGAAGAAGTTGTCTTTCCTACGTAAGCCAGACATCCTGGCCCCTTGGGGTCAGTGAAGGTGGCATGGTACGTTTGTCGGAGTGTTAGCTTTGGTGTCCCATGCAGATTTCCCGTGGGGAAATGCAGCCTGTTCTCCTAAGTCGCCCTCTTGTTTCTCTCCTGCCTCCTCCTCCGTTGTGTGGTGTCATGGCGTGATTTTAAACGGTGTCTTAAAGGCCCTGTATGTCACTGGGGGTGAATCACTTCCATGGCACAGTTCGTAGAGTCTGGGGTCCTTAAGCATGTAAGATATTCATGCAGGGATTAGTAGTAGCGGGTTGTCGGTGTCTGTAGCACATGAAGAAAATGATCCAGAACTTTCCTAAACGTTATTTGCTTCTTGATCCTGGCTGAGGGTTGCATCAACAAAAGGATCCAGGAAGAATAGAGCCGTGGGCCACAGAAACCTCGTTGCACAAGGCCTAGCAGGACAAGTCATATGTTGAATGAAAGAAAGAGACACAGGAAATCATGGGGCTCTGAAGCTCGAGGAAACGCTTCGGATCGTGTCAATGACCAGACACATGGAGAGACATGAAGGCTGCCATCCACAGAGGCGCGCTCTTCCTGAGTCTTCACGCAGACGGATCCAGGCACCTGTGCAGCGTCAAAGCGGTGGGAGGCAGGGCCGCAAGAGTCGGTTCATTTCCCTCTTCTGCTGCCAGAACTCAGAGAAACATCAGGGCCAGATTCTGGAGCCATTCGCTGAGCTCCAAGGCCCAGGCCTGCTCGAGAAAGTTGCAGAAGTGAAGAGTAAGAGCCAGTCCTGCTCCCGCGCCCGGTACCTGCCAGGAGGTCAGTGGAGGAATATTGTAGCAGAGATCAGTTGGGAGGCTCTGGAACGGCAGGGAAGCAAAGCCCCCCCCCCCCCCCCCGCAGAGGAAATGCACCAGGAGCTTTACTTGCTTGATAAGTAAAACCAGCCTTGTGAGGCAACTCAGACCAGATCTAGGTTTCAAAGGGGCTGGGGATGGATAGTGTGGGGGCCAATTTGATTAGCTTGGCATAGGGCTGGAATCACAGGTATGCATTTATTGGAACGCGAATGTTGTGGGGAATAAAAGCTTCAGAGGGAGAAGCAAGATACTCTGTAACTGGAAAAACTTAAGAAACAACGAATAGTCCAGCAGCACATTAAAGACGAACAAAACACTCCAGTTGACTATTTCTTTCCTCCTTTTCCTTCTCTCCCCCCCACTTCCAATCCCCTATTTATTTTGGAACTGGACCTGTATTAACTCCAGCCATCTGAAGAAGTGGGTTGCACCCACGAAAACTCATGATTCCGTCTAGGTGCTTTGTTAGTCTCTAAGGGTATGTCTACACTACAGAGTTAGTTCAAACTAACGGACGTTAGTTCGAACTAACTTTCCTAGGCGCTACACTAGCGCTCCGTTAGTTCGAACTTAATTCGAACTAGGAGAGCGCTTAGTTCGAACTAGGAAAACCTCATTTTACGAGGATTAAGCCTAGTTCGAACTAGCTAGTTCGAATTAAGGGGTGTGTAGCCCCTTAATTCGAACTAGTGGGAGGCTAGCCCTCCCCAGCTTTCCCTGGTGGCCACTCTGGGCACCACCAGGGAAACTCTTCTGCCCCCCTCCCGGCCCCGGACCCCTTAAAGGGGCACGGGCTGGCTACAGTGCCCGTGCCAGGGGCAAGCCTGCCAGCACCCAGCCAGCAGACCCTGCACCCGGCACGGCTGGAGCCACCCACCCGATGCCCCCCAGCCCTCCTCCTCTTCCCGAGACCAGGCTGGTGGCTCCCGGGAGCTTGCCCGGGACCGCAAGAGGCGGACACCCGCCTGGGCTAGTACAGACATCGTGGACCTCGTCCATGACCTCCGTACTAGGCACAGGAAAGTGGCCGTCTAGGGCAGGAGAGCTGCCAGCCTGGCCACCCAGGAGCAGGTGTGCAAGAGAATCAAGGGAGTCCACTGAGACCCCCGACCCTGAGCCCTGAGCTTACAATGGCCATCCTGGGTCAGACCAAAGGTCCATCTAGCCCAGTAGCCTGTCTGCCGACAGCGGCCAACCCTAGGGACTCTGGAGGGGATGGACCGAAGACAGTGACCAAGCCATTTGTCTCGTGCCATCCCTCTCCAGCCTTCCACAAACCTTGGGCAGTGACACCACTCCTACCCCCTGGCTAATAGCACTCCATGGACCCAACCTCCATGACTTGATCTCACTTCCCTTTAAACTCTGTTCTAGTTCTAGCCTTCACAGCCTCCTGCAGCAAGGAGTTCCACAAGTTGACTCTTTGCTTTGTGAAGAAGAACTTTCTGTTACTAGTTTGAAGCCTGCTACCCATTCCTTTCCTTTGGTGTCCTCTAATCCTTCTTTATGGGAACTAATGAAGAACTTTTCTGTATGCACCCTCTCCACCCAACTCCTGCTTTTAGAGATCTCTATCCTGGCCCCCCCTACGTCTCCTCTTTTCTAAGCTGAAAAGTCACAGTCTCTTTAGCCTCTCTTCATATGGGACCTGTTCCAAACCCCTGATCATTGTAGTTGCCCTCCCCTCTCCAAGCCTCTCTCTCTTCCCCTCTCCCACCTCCTTTTCCCAGTCTCCCCCAGTTTTGTTCAATAAAGACAGATTCCATTTTGGAAGACACGTTTTCTTTATTTTGGACATCAAGAAGAGGGGCTAGGGAAGGGTAAGTGGAAGGAGGCGAGGGAGGAATGGGGTACGAGCCCCCGATGGGGAGGACTGGGCTGGCTCTGTGGGCTTCTGGGGGTGGAAGCTCTCCTGCAGCCCCCCAATTGCCCCCTCTCCCCAGATGGCAGCCTGCGGCAAGTGCAGCCAGGCTGATGGCCGAGTGCTGTGATGTGCCCAGTGTGGGTACTCCAGGCAATCCAAGCCAGGACTGCTTTGCAAGCGGGGCACCCCTGAGAACTGTCTGTCCGGGGTTGGGTTTGGGACCCTTTAAGCACAGCCCTCGGCTAGCCTGAGACAGCATCTCCACGCTCTAAGTCCTCCTCTGATGCCCTGCCGGCACTGCTTCCGGCCATCCTTAACCCCGGTTCAGGGTCCACTTAATGTGGACATGCTAGTTCGAATTAGCAAAACGCTAATTCGAACTAGTTTTTTAGTCTGGATCCGTTAGTTCGAATTAGCTTAGTTCGAATTAACTAATTCGAACTAAGTTAGTTCCAATTAACGTTGTAGTGTACACATAACCTAAGGTGCTGCTAGACTATTTGTTGTTTCTTAGGTCATTGGGAATGTTTGTCTTGTTTGTAGATGTGAAAATTATGTAGTTTTGTTCTTCATCGATTGTGCTTTTAATTGTCCAGCCATTAGCAGTGCACTGATATGTTTCTAAAAACTGGGACAGTATTATTCAAGAGATAGGTCTGTTTTGGCAGGGGGCAGACTGTTGAGTTAAAGCCCCCTCCCTGGATTTATTATGGAGCAAAAGTGAAGAGCTAGAAAATGCACGTCAAGAAAAATGTTCTGTTCTCGTAGACAGACCTTCCCTTGACCCTCGACTGCCAGGGGCCAGCATGCTGGGTGTGGCTTGTGGGAGTTGTTCAGCAGTCTCTTTGCTAGGGGCCTTGGCAGTGGATTGCACTGCTGCTGTCATGGTGTGTGTGTAGGTCTGGCACAGGCACCTGGAGCTATGGCGAGGTCCTTGTTTGTGGGTGTAAATCTAAATACATCAAGTAAATGCAGACTACAGCGGGGCGGGGCAGTAGCGGCTGTATTGCCACATGGCACTATTTATATGCACTGACTGCTCCAGCCCCCTCCCCCTCGAGTTTGGAGTGCCCAGGCCAACTTCCCACTGTTGGGGTGGGAGGTGCATGAGCCTCGTGGGCCAGATCTGGCTCGTGGAGGAAGGAAGCGGCTCCAGGCATTACTACTGCTCCTTCCCCTGGCTGGGGGAACGGCAGCACAGGAAACCGCTCGCCTGGAGGCTCTCCCCGCTGCTCCCATTGGCCAGAATCACAGCCAATGGGAGCAGCAGGGGGGGGCCTTGGAAAGCGCCCCCATCCTCCTCGTGCCCCCATCGTCCTCACACACACCCCTCTCATCGAAACCCTACATCCCCAATCCCTCCTGCACCCTACCTCCCAGCCAGACCCCTCATCCTCAGCCCCCTGCTGCACCCCACCTGCCTGCTAGATCCCCTCCCCCTCTCACCCCACTGCTGCACCCTACCTCCCAGCCAGACCCCTCATCCTCAGCCCCCTGCTGCACCCCACCTGCCTGCTAGATCCCCTCCCCCTCTCACCCCACTGCTGCACCCTACCTCCTGGCCAGACCCCTCATCCTCAGCCCCCTGCTGCACCCCACCTGCCTGCTAGATCCCCTCCCCCTCTCACCCCACTGCTGCACCCTACCTCCCAGCCAGACCCCTCATCCTCAGCCCCCTGCTGCACCCCACCTGCCTGCTAGATCCCCTCCCCCTCTCACCCCACTGCTGCACCCTACCTCCTGGCCAGACCCCTCATCCTCAGCCCCCTGCTGCACCCCACCTGCCTGCTAGATCCCCTCCCCCTCTCACCCCGCTGCTGCACCCTACCTCCCAGCCAGACCCCTCATCCTCAGCCCCCTGCTGCACCCCACCTGCCTGCTAGATCCCCTCCCCCTCTCACCCCGCTGCTGCACCCTACCTCCCAGCCAGACCCCTCATCCTCAGCCCCCTGCTGCACCCCACCTGCCTGCTAGATCCCCTCCCCCTCTCACCCTGCTGCTGTACCCTACCTCCCAGCCAGACCCCTCATCCTCATCACGCTGCTGCACCCCACCTCCCAGCCAGACCCCTCCCCCTCATCCACCCCAGCCCCCATTGTGTGGTTGGCTGGTGGTCTGTGGACAGCTTTGTGTTGAGCAGGGTGGGCCGGGCGCCAAGAAGTTTGAGCGCCACTGGCCTAGGGCCAGTCCTGCGACTGGAGCCACGTGGATGGATGCCTTCGCCTGCACCAGGCCGCGCTGACGTGAGTGGGCTCTGCCGGGGTGCAGGTAGCGCCAGTGGAGCACGTGCTCACAAGGAGGGGGTGGGGGGATCGTCTAGGAACCTGTCAAGAGAAACTGACCAGATTCAGTTGGCCGGGCAGGGCAGGGAGGGGTCAGGGGCTGGGAATGGGCGACAGGGGAGAGATCACTTGATGATTCCCTGTTTGTCCCCTCCCCCTGGGGCACCTGGCAGTGGCCACTGTGGGCCGACAGGACACTGGGCTGGAGGGGCCTTTGCTCTGATCCCGTCGGACCGCTCTCATGTTCTTACACAGCAGTACAAGACAATGTAAATTTCAGCTTAAGTCCTCTGCTTGGGCCTGGCTGCTCTTCAGCTCCTCTGTGCAGACTGCTCAGCCTAGACCCTAGGTCCCCTCTTTGAGAGAGAACCCGCCTGCCCCAGGGAGTCAGGGGAAGCTCTTCATGTGCGCCGACAGGGTGCTCTGCCTGCCAGCCCTCGCCTTCCAGTGCCGTGTGTAGTCCATGCAAAGCAGAGGTCAGTCACATGGCGGTGGCAGGATCCTCCCATTCCTGCGCCTGCCATTTCCCTCCTTCGGAAACATTCCTGGCAAACACAAGTGGGAGCTGGAACCCTGACACATGCTCGTATTAATTAAAGCCCTTACCAGGGTCGGTGAAGGCAGCTCGTTAAGGCAAATGCAACAGTCTTCAAGTAGATGTGTACCCGCCTCTCTGAGTGGGGGCAGGGCCTGGAGGAAACAACAATAGTTTTACACTTGTTGTCATTCCGATTCAGTTTCCTGTTTCATTAGTTATGGTTTTGTCATGTTCTGTGCACTGGGAGGACAATACGAATCCCCGGGCCGGCTAAGTTCCGTGTCTGTCAGTAAATTCGCTTCGAAAACGAATCTCTGTTATTGCTTTTTACTTCCAATTTTGCGTGTCAAAGGTTTTTCTGCCTCCCCCCCCCCCCAGGCCAAGCCCGTTTTTGGTGCCATTCAGCATGCGCACAGCTGACTCGGCCCTGGATTATTTCGGCAACAGTGCAGCTCCCTGTCTGTGGTGGGACAGCAGCTAGCAAAGCTCACCTGTTCGCTTGCAGGATCCTTCTGCGCTGAGGCGACATGCAGATGCTACAGCACCACTGACTTGGTTGCTGGGGGCTCTGGGCGTGCAGCTGAGAATGATTTTGCAGTGGAACATAGCCAGGTGTCAGGGCTGCTTCCTGATTCTCCCTCGGTCTCAGTTGCTCAGACTCCCCTAGTGCTATGGGCTGTCGGGGAGCACTGGTCTTCCATCAAGGAGGACGCTAGTGGTGGCCAGTTGCCAGTGCAAGCCATGCTGTGAGAGAGACGAGGCTGTTTTCTCAATGGGCACTCTGAGGCTGTGAGAGGTTAAATGACTTGACCAGGGTCAGAGGGGAAGCCAGTATCAGAGCTGGGTTTGGCACGTCCGAGTTATTGTATCCCAGCATTTAGACCAGTGGGCCAGAGCTTTCTTCTTTCACTCGTCTGTCCACTCCATCACAACTAGCATAAGGAAGTCCTCTTTTTTTTTTTTTTTTTCTTCCCACTCAAGGGTGGCATCTCTTGTCATGCTCAGGGGTATCCTGCAAACTGTGTAAAACTCTTTGGTCAATACAAGAGCATAATGCCTAGTATGAAGGGAGGGATGGGACATGGGTTTGAACTGAGGAAGACTGGGCCTGATATTTCTTTTAAGATGAGATTCCTAGACAGCGGGGCAAATTCTGCAGTGGGCGGGCTTGCTGAAATCGGCAGACTTCTGGCATAGGTGTCAGTCCACACGCTGAATCGCTGCATGTTACTCTGGGGACGTGAGTAGGGGCTAGAAGCAGAAATGATGGTTCGAAAACTGGAGAGCATTTGGGCCGTGCTCTAGCAGGGGTTGGGGATAGACACGTGTGTATGTTGGTGTGTGTGTGGGCGTGGGTCTGTGTTAGGACTGTGTGTTGGGTGGACGTGTGTTGCATGTGTGTTGGCGTAGGTGTGTGTTGGGTGTGTGTGTTGGCATGAGTGTGTGTTGGGAGGGTGTTGGGGTGGGTGGTGTTGGTGTGTGTATTGGCATGGGCAGGTGTTGGCGTGTGTGTGTTGGGGCGGGCGTGTGTTGGAAATGTGTTTGTTGGGGTGGGGGGTGTTCGCGTGGGCATGTGTTGCGTGTGCCTTGGCGTGTGTGTGTTGTTTCTTAATGAGCTGCAAACCACGCCCGGGGCTGTGGAGAGCAGACACGCCCTGGCTATTTTGTTTTTGCGCGCTCAAATGCACGACGCGTCGAACGTTTGCACACGTAGGTAAGAGAGGCGAGGTGAGAGCACACCCGAATCGTGCGTTCATGTCTGATACGCCGGCGGAGGCTGGTGTTTTCCTCTGGCAGTTCCTTTGCAAGGAAGATGACAGGAAAAGGCATTTTTCTCTGTCCCGGGCTTATTTTTGGGCTTGTGTCTTAGATAACAAAGGCCTCTAGCTCTCCCCAATGATGGCCTATATGTTTGCAACCCGGGTGGATTTCATTTCATCTCATCTTCTGTGCAAACAAGCTGTGCACAGCAGCTGTTGGCAGGCAGTGCTTGGAGCCCCGCTCGGGCTGGCGAGCCCAAGGGGGCGGCTCCCTCACAGCCGCACGTGCCCTGGCGGGAGGAGCTGAATGAGGGAAAGGCAGGGGCCTGGATCTGCTGCTCCCTTCCCTTCTCGCCCAGGATGTTCCCAGAAGCCTGCTCGGGAAGGACGGGTGAAGCGGGCTGCCAGGGTTTGCCCAGCTCCGCCCCCATCTGGGCAGGCCTGGCTCACTGTTGTCTGGGCAGAGGCGGGAGGAAGCCAAGGGGCGTTATTTTGTCCCTCCCCTCTGGCAGGCTGGTTTGGCTGTGCTGGCACGTTAACGCCTGTGCCCAGGAGCGCAGCCTGGGGGGAGAGCCACGCATGCAGTGCCACACAGCACGGCCCCCCAGGGCCAAACAAGGGCTTTCAAAAAGCCACGGTCCCTACTGGCCACCTATGGCTCATCGTGGATCCGTGTAATAAAATAAAAAACAAACACCCCCCTTCCGAGCGGGTTATTTCAGGGGGTGGCTCTGCGTCCCTCGGTCGTACAGCCCGCGAACCAAAACAAAAACACCCTCCTCCAGGCACCATTGCTGTGTGTTATTTCTGTCACTAACTGAACTGCAGGGTCGGGGTGTGTGTGTGCGCGCGTGTGCAGGGTTTTGTGTGTGTGTGTGCGTGTGTGGTTGTGTGTGTGTGTGTGTGTGTGTGTGTGTGTGTGTAAACTGTAGATTGCATTAAGATAATTAATTATATGTGAGAGGAAACCAGAACTTTTTCCATTGGTTTTATCTGATATTGTGGTCAGTCGAGGCAATACAAAGTAACTCGGAACCGTATTACATTCACTCTTGCTATAATCACTCCATCTCTGTTTACCATAGTCAGTTAAAGTGGCTTCTTTGCTACATCCGCTCTGCTGCCAAAATAACCTCATTTACTCCTGCGAGGGTTTCTGCTGCTGCTGCTGCAGTGTTCCTGGGCTGCTGAGCTGCTCTTGGCCACAGCACCACAGTATGGAATCGATTGTTCTCCAGACCTGCCGGGCTGCTCGTCCGTTGGCTTTTTCAGGCCCTCTGAAATACAATTGGCGTGGTGTGGTCTCTGGAAGTGTGCTTGGCAGGGCTTTGTTTTAAGCTGCAGCAGGGTCTGTTGGTGTCTTAACTTGGGGGCTTCATTCCTTTTTTAAAAATTCAGATTCAGCTAGACACACCTGTTCAAAACCTCAAGAACACGCTTGAATTCAGGCCCTCACAGTTAGCTGGAGCTCTGTTCTGCAGCAGGCTGGGAATTCTACAGCAGGCTGCAGCGTATTCAAAACTTTTCCTGGTTTGATAGCCATTAATAAATGCTCCAGTTCATCTGAGGAAGTGGGTTTTACCCACAGACGCTCAGGGTTCTCTCCAGTTTTGTTAGTCTCTACGGTGCCACAGACTTATTCATTGGTTTTAAAGTTGCAGACTAACACGGCGACCCCTCTGAGACCATCACTAAGGTATCTCTTGGTATTTAACCGATACCCACTGCCTGCCACGATTTCATTTGTTTGAGCATGTTCGGCCCTTTGTGGTTCAGGTTCCTCAGTGCACTGCACAAGGTGTTGGACTAAGGCTGGAGTTCGTGGTAGCCAGATGGTGGACAGTTGCCGTGTTGGTAGCAGATGGGGAGCAGTTGGGTTTTGCTTCTTAGGAGGTTTGGGCTTTTGTAAGCAGGGCCCGGATGTTTCTCCTTTTCCCCTTAAGGTAACTAGATGTTCGGCTTGGAGATGGTGCTACAGCTCCATGTTCCTCACTTGAGCAGCCTCTCCTACACCAATAGTCTTTGATGCATCCAACAAGGTTGGAGTGCAAGTGCTGGACAGGTCTGGCCAGCAGGGAATGGTTAACAAGTGTGGACACTGCCGCAGTAATTAGACGCTGCCTTAATCCCCCGCTGCTGTGAGTGGGAGCCGCTTGCTCTCCCATGAGCTCTCACGCCAGGCTATCCGCAGGCTGACGTAGCGTTGCCGTTTACACTGAGTTTGTATTTCGGAGGTTGCCCTTTCCGCCGTAAGGCCCAGCGACGCACCTTGCAGAATGAAAGCTGAAATTCTGCGGCGTAACACGGCAGGAGTGGAAGATCCCGCTTCTGGCCAAAGCCGCAAAATCATGCCCCACGCAGGGTTGTACGTAACATCTTCATCGTCTGCCTGTTGTCCAGTGCAAGCTTAAAGTATCTGTCAAACCTTCATAATATTAGGTCACTTTCTGGTACTCGAGCTCTTGCTTGCTGGCCTGTTTCCCACAATCAGAACATAGCCCTTGGAATCAATGGGGTTGGAGCCTCTGTGTAAAGCGTGCTGGGCCCTTCTCCTCGGGAACTCTCACCTCATTAGCACTCGCCCGCTGAATGAATTTCCCTAAAAAATGCAGGAACCGAAATGTGCTCCCTCTGCTTGTGTGCGCTGCCCCGTTCTCCCCACGCCGATTTGGATTGCAAACTCTCTGAGGTAGGGAGCATCCTTGGGCTACTGGTCTTCATAGCCCCTACTGGAGAGGGTTCCCGATCTCCACTGGGGCTTCTAGGGTTGCCTCTGAAATACAAGTCGGATGGGAAAGCCAAACAAGCAAAGCTGCTTGGTGAAGTCCAGTAAAATCAGGGAACCTTCCTGGCTGCCTTCTCCGCATAGAAGCGTGAAGGGAACGTCTCTCCAAGAACGATTGTGGGGCACTCAGCTCTCTCTGAGCATGTCTACAGGGCACACATGCTGCGTGTAGCTCATCGGCATGAGCAAACTCGGGCTGAAATAGCTGCCAAGATGCGGAGATTTGTTTTCAAGCGGGTGAGTTAGCCCTGAGGCTGCCTGCTAGGCTTGCATTTGAACTGTTGTCATGAGTTGAAATAAGCTGCCATGTTCTAGAACCGCAGAGGGCCTTGCTGGCACTACTCCACAGTTCTCCATGTCTTGGATCATTGTCCTTTTTAATTCACTGTAATGTGCCTTTCTGGAGTCATTGTCTTCCTTTGGGAAGAAGACTGGGCAAAATTCATCCCTGCTGTAATTGCATTAAAGTCAGGTCTAGAATCCTAGAACACTAAAACTGGCAGGGACCTTGAAGTCCAGTCCCCTGCCCTCACGGCAGGACCAAACAGCCCATTGCTTCTTGTCCTGTCCTCCAAGGCCAAGCAGAACAATTCTTCTCTCTCCTCCTTGTGACGCCCTTTTAAATACTTGAAAGCTGCTATTCTGTCCCCTCTCAGTCTTCTCTTTCCCAAGCTAAACAAACCCAGTTCTTCCAGTCTTCCCTCCTAGGTACGCAGGGATGAGTTTGTTGCCTTCTATTTTTCTATTGTTTTTTTTTTTTTTTTCCATTTTGAGACCCTTTGGTTTGGCCTACAATGTCATGCCGTTGCCTTTGAGCTAAGCTCTGATTTGTTTCACATGGACTCAGGGCAGTTCTGACCCAGCCCTGGGCAAGCAGTGCTTCAACAGTACAAACCCCATTGTTTGGAGGTGTGAAATTAAAATTGTAGGACTTCACAGGTCACAGTTTTGTTTGCAGGTGTGTGTCTGTGTCTGTGTGTGTGTGTGTGTCTCTCTCTCTCTCTCTCACACACACACACCCTCATACAGCCTCCCCTGAGAAACTCCAAATCCTTTGCACAGGTAGGTCTGTGTTGACTCCACATTCCAGCTGGGCGAAACAGACCCTGAGGAAAAGGAGTGACTTCTCTGAGGGAGCCCGTGGTGTCTGTGGTGTAGCAGAACTCGGGTTTTCTGACCGGCAGGGCACTGTGCTAGTCGTTCTAATGCCACAGAATCGTGAGGGACTGATCGTCTGCATTGTGTTCGTTATCACTCGGCTAAACAGCGGGGTGCCCCTCAGTACTCCGATAGGGTCCAGCCAAGTGTCTGTGTATGTGGCAGTCACATGGGAGCCAAGGGAAACATTCTTTGTATTCAAGGCAGGCAGAGATGCAAATCTACAGAGGAGTTGTGATTTACCCCTCATGATACATTGGAAAAAGTCTTTATCCAGCCGTTTCCAGGAGTGGATGATTTAGGAGTAAGGCGAAGGAGGAGAAAGAACATAGTGCAAGTTTCTTCTGACTCTCCCTAAGTTAGTGGGTGGCTAGTGCCAGGAAGCATAAGAATTTCTCTCTCTCATGGTTTTTTATCCTCGCTGATGTAACAATAAATGTTCCCATAAGCCATGTCAATTTCTAACTATTGTGTGAATCCAGCTAATCTCTTAGGGTATGTCTACATAGCAAAGTTATTTCGAAATAACTTTCCTAGCATCTACACAAGCCAACTGGTATTTCGAAATTAATTTGAAATAGTTGAAGGCTTATTTCGAAATAGGTAAACCTCATTCCACGAGGAATAGCGCCAATTTCAAAATTGCGATTTCAAAATAAGGGCTGTGTAGATGCTTATTTCGAAATAGGGGGCCTCCAGCCCTCCCCAGGGTGCCCTGCTGGCCGCCCTGACCACAAGGTCACTTCTGACCTGATGCCCTGCCAGAACCAGTTCCGGCTGGCCTTAAATGCAATTCAGCGTCCAATCAGCGTGGACGCTCGATTTCGAAATAGCAAAAAGCTATTTTGAAAGGCATTTTGTGTGTAGACGCGTTATTTTGAACTAAGATATTTTGAAATAACTATTTTGAAATTAAATATTTTGAAATAACGCTGTAGTGTAGGCATACCCTTATGTTTGAGGGTGACTTGCAGCAGTGAGTTCCGGAGGCTAATTGCTCTGTATTTTCCCTTTTTGTCCCAGGTAGATTGGTTCCCTTTTACTTTCATTGGGTGTTCTCCAGACCTGCCATTGTGTGACAGACGGGTGACTAAGAACATTCCATTCACTTTCTCTCGTGCTTTTCATTAGTTTCTGTCCATTCTTACTCATCCCCTGTCTCCGCTAGGCAGTCCATTCAGTTCTCTGGGTCCCGCCCCTTGCACCTTTCTGTTGGTTTTTCTTTCAGACAGGGCTTCCAGAACTGACCACGGTGTTCCGGCCAGTGGTTTGGATAAGGCCTCATAGTCTTTGCAGCATTGTTCCCTATTCCATGCTGTGTAGATTTCATTTACAATTTTGGCTGTTGGTGTACTCTGAGGCAAGGGGCTAAAGGGCCTCCACAGCCTGAATCCAGCCTGCCGAGCTGGTGGATCCAGTCCGCAGCCACCCTGCCAACTGAGACCTGGGGACGGGGGAGCGTGCAAAGTCTCCTCCCCCCTCCCCACCAAGGGCGTGTGGTGGCTAGAGAGAAACACTGCCTGTTTCAAAACAGCTGGTGACTCTCTGCGGGGGCGGGACTTCATGTGCTCCCCCATTCCTAGGCCAATCAGGTTCAGGGGGGCATGAGAAGTCTCCTGGCCCCGCCCCTTCCACCTGAGGCCCCGCCCCTTCCAAGGTGGCCCGAGGACACTTCAGGAATGCCCCTTTTAAAAATGATTGCCATCCCTGCTCTGAGGGGAGGTTTTCATGGGGCGGGTCAGGGTGACACACCGGTCTTTTGTTTCACTGTTGGCCGTTAATTTCGAACCCAGGCGGGGGTATAAGTGAGCCAAATGATTTCTCCTGAAGTGCAGTAGCTTTCATAGATTTCATACACTCGTAGGCCGGAAGGGATCATTGTCATCATCTAGTCCAGGGGTGGGCAAAAGCCCCTCAGTGGGAGGATCTGGCCCGCCTAGGGCTTTGGTCCGGCCCGCAAGGCGTTTCCAGGCCCCGCCCCCTAGCACGTTTCCTAGAAGCTGGAGACATGTGAGCCCTTTCAACAGCTTCTATTTAAAGAGCTCGTGTCTTCCCCACAGCTGCCAGACAACACGTTGCCTGAGAGGCACCGAGAAGGCGTGAGCCCTTTCAGTGGAAGCAGTTGAAAGGGCTCTAGCATCCTAGTTTCCCAGGCAACGCGCTAGTAGCAAGGCCAAGAGCAGCAAGCCCTTTAAACAGCAGGGACTGAAAGGGCCAGCAGTTCCCATCCCCTGCTAACCTGATGCCTGGGAGCCGCAGGGGAGGTGCGAGCCCTTTCAGCTCCTGCTATTTTAAGACCCACCCCTTCCATCTGAGGCCCCGCCCCTTCCATTTGAGGCCCCACCCCTTCTGAGGCAGCCCGTGACCGCTTCCGAAATTTTGGAAGTGGCCCTCGTTCAAAAATTATTGCCCACCCCGATCTAGTCCAATCTTCTGTAAAACACAGGCTGTAGAATTTCTGCAAAATCCTTCCTAGAGCAGATCTTCGAGGAGAACCTCCAAACTTGGTTCAGAAATGGTCACCAATGGAGAAGCTGCCGCCACATTTGATAAATTGGCCCAGGCACTAACTGCTCTGACTGTTAAGAATATACGCCATCTTTCCAGTCTGAAGTGGCCCAGTTTCCACTTCCAGCCATTCGACTGACGAACTCAGGATCCAGTATTTAATTCCTACGTAGCTATCTACAGACTGTTAGTAGTCTCCTTCTGTTTGTTAAGCTAAATTGGTAGACGCAAGGAGCTCTATCAGCTCAATAGAAGGCAGGTTTGTAACCCTTGAATTATTCTTGTGGTGTCTTACTGCACCCTCTCCAGTTTGCCACCGTCTTCTTGAATCATGGGCACAGAACTGGACGCGGTATTCAAGTACAGTTTGAGGCGTGCTCAGTATAGAGGTGAAATAATCTCTTTTCTCCTAATTCAAGATTCTCATGTTTATGCATGACTTATAAAAGTTTAAATTGGATTAAGAGGATTCACACTTTGATTCGCACCAATTTAACTAAATGAGTTGAAAAATCTCACATTAGTTAACTGGGGCATCTTTAAATACAGGCAAAGCTTCAGTGCTCTGAAGGACCGGCTTTGAAAGGGAATCTGTCAAATGTTCTTTGGAAAATCCCTATAAATCATAGCATCCGATTTTCATTGATCCATGCCGTTACTGAGATCTGATAGGTGGGACAGGTATGATTTTCCATTACGGAAGCTGTGCAGGTTAGCCTCAGCATGGGACTAGGATCTTCCAGGGGGCTTACAGCTCTCTTACCGAGCGTTTCTCTGGCACTGAAGCATAAGGCTCTCAGTTTCAAATTCTCAAGATGACCCTACATGCTGCTGTGTGGCCGCTCAGGAGAGATTCAAAGGCTGGACAGCTGATTAGCAGAACTCCCCCAGCGAGGTTTTGTTTCTGCTGGTGGTGCACATTCGCACATGTCTCAGTGCACATACAAAATTTATTCCACTGCAAGAGGAAAAAATCTACACCAGGATGGGAAAGATTAGGAGGAACATTGGTGTACATGGGCCATCCTGAGGCCTCCATCAATATAGCAGCTGATTTTAATGAGAAGCTGCATATCCGCCATTTCATCCTACAGCTCCGAACTCAATCATGACACCATTCAGTCGTGATGACTTGTTGCACTTTAATTTGGTGTGTTCCAGCTTCTCCTCTTTTGACACTTCACTCTCTGGCCCTGTCTCATCCTTATTATCTTAAAAAAATGTGGATCCAGGAAGATATCTCTGAAACTTCTTTAATGGGGAGAATGGTACAAATTAACATTTCTTGCTTCTTTGCAATGCTTCTATCCTCCTCATTTGTCCTCTTTCACTGGTGGTCCAGCAGTCTTTCCAGTTCCCTCTCTTTCCTGTTTCTGACATGCATCAAGAATTTCTTGTTTGTTTTTTCTGACAGGTAGCCATGTTAGTCTGTTTCAGCAAAAATAACAAGGAGCTTGCAATCACCTTAAAGACTTGCATTTTTATTATGGCATAAACTTTAGTGAGCTGCAACTCACTTTATCAGATGCAGGAAGGGAAAGAAAAAGAAACGGCTAGTAGGGATACAGAGATGGGTGTGTTACATCAGAGCTAATTCTCTGTAACCCGACTGTCCATTTATTTTTCTTAGCTCCGATTCAACGCTCCCATCTCTGTGTCCCTCTGTTTGTTTTTTATGTTTGTCTCCTTGCTTTTCTAATTTCTTCCTAGCCCACCAGGTCACTCTGCAGTAGCTTGTGTTCCTTTCTGCTGTCTTCACTTGGAATGGTCATCCATTTCTCAAAGAAGCTCACTTAAATGCCTCTTGAATTTTGCCATTTAACTAGACTATTTTCTTGTTACCGCTTTGGTTCCTTTTCTCTTCAGGGTTATTCATGCCATCAGGGACTCAGTTGTAGTTTCTTTAGTAGCTACAATATTAAGTCAAATTTTTTTTTCTGTTTGACTTTAGGTTCTTTTTGTCTATCATTCTCGTTTGCTGATGTTGCCCTTTCAGAAGGCTAATGTCATCGTGCTAGGTTTTGGCACGCTCCTTCTCCTTTTGAAATGAGTTTTTTGATGATTGCTGTCACTTGGAAATAGTTATTCTTGAAGAAACACCTCTGTATTACCTGGGAATAATTCGAGAACAGCGTTTTCTCTTGTGTGCACCAGAACGGCCACCGAAAGCAGTCGTTTCGGATGATTCTCAAGATCTTGTCCTGATGTGACCTTTGATGTGTGTAGTCCTCTCCATTCAGAACGTCCACCCGTTCGATTCTGTGCTGCCTCCACACGATACTTCTCAGCCTCTTGGAGCGTGGCCTGCTAAGAGCTGTGGCTGGAAATGGAGCGTGGTCTTCCCGTCGGGGCCATCGCCTGGAAGGGAGAGAGTGAATCTGATTTTGGTGCCCAGGGAGGATAGTTAAATATAATCAGTTGATGCCTGGCAGTGGTGGCTGCCAAGTATGCACAGGATTTAGGTGGTGTTCAGCGTCCAGGCTCTGGGGGAGATCCTGGAGACAAGTGGGGTCAGGAGATGATGGTTTCTGCACTGCTCCAGGGCCATCCATGGGCAGGGGGCAAAGCAGACAATTGCACGGGGGCCCGGAGCTCTGGGCCCCTTTGTAATGCTGCTAGAGCACCTCTTCACGTGGCTTTAAGGCTGGGGGAAAGGGCCCAGTGCCGTGCTCCGAGCAAGAGCCTACTGTCCGACTTGGCCCCACCCCTTCCACCCAAGGCTCCGCCCCTTCCAGAGGTGTGAAGCTGCCCCCCCTTGTCCCTCTGCCCGCTGTGGCTGTCGGCCCCGCTGCACTGCTCACGGTGCACATTTCCACAAGGGAAGTGGAGAGGGAACGGAAGCTACAGTCCTGGTGGAATTTGCACACCAGGTGTTCACTTGGAATGCCCTCATGATCGCTGGCTGTGCTCGTTGGCCTGGCCGATGTGGCTCACAAGATTTCTGCTGCTTCTGGCCTTCCTCGCCTTTCATGCGGAGGCTCCAGTGTTGCTTCCCTTTCACGTGAACACTGAAGTGTCCATCCCCACACTCAGAAACAAAGAGGCTGATTAATTCCTCTGCAGTGGAAGCAACAGGCCTGGCAATGCAATACTGCCCCTTCAGCCACGCGTAGGCTGGAACATCTAGCACATGGGTTCCCAAACGGGGTGAGGTGCCCCTGGCGGGGGGGTGAAGAAATTCCAGGTGGGGCTGGGAGCCTGGCGTGAATCCCCAGCGAGGGTGAGCAGGGTTCAGTGGAAATCACTTTGCCCAGCAACAGTGTAGGAGCCAGGCGGGAGAACAGTCGTATTTACGGGTCACTCTGCTTAGGAAGAGTTGGATTTCGACACCCGAGGAGCCTGACCAAAAGGCTTTGGTCCAGGGGACCTGCTTTCCCGCCGTGCCACGTGCGGAAGCTGCCAGGCTAGTGCGTGGAATAGCTCCGGTGGAGGGGGCAATGCCTGATTTTCCAGGGGTGACTCCTGCGTCCCTGGTAGCCGGAGAACTCTCGGCTGCAGCTGGTGGCTGATCTTTTGTGGCCCCTGGAGCATTTCTCCCCTGCCTCCTCCCCTCCCCAGCCAGGAGCCAGAGGGGTGCACAGAATCCCAGTTCTTGCCTCTCACTCCCTGGTAGTCTGCGGGGCAGGAAGCAAAGCCAGCCATGTCCCGGAGCGCATGGCTGCACCCCCCTCCTGAAATGGGGCTCTCGAGCAGGACCTGCTGGAGCTTTGCCAGTGACTTCCCACTGGTGCGGCGCCCGTGCAAGGTGCAAGCCCTCTGTGCCCCACCTGACTCCTGGATCATCTTCTCTGGCTCTGGAGGAGGAGCTGGATTCACTCCATGGCCAGCCCGCAGAGCTGACTTGTTACCTGCCGTGTACACGGCAGCTCCTGGGCCCACCAGGGGAAAGGGAGAGAGAGCTTGAGCTTTCTGGGAACAGGGGGGAAACTTTGCATAGCTGCTCTCCCCGCCCCAATCCCTCTTCCTAGTTCCCACGCTGCTAACGGAGGGTAAGCTCTGTGGATGGATGCACACTTCCTCCTCTGTCTGTCTCCTGGCTCCCGCCTCCTTGGGCCTTAGGGGAAGCAAACGCCTCTCAGCGACCTCTCAGTTCATTGTCTGCGGCAAAGGAGGCTGCTGTCAATTCAGCCTTCTCATTTCCCCCCCACAGGCCGTCAAGCCAAGGTAGAGGGTTGGGTGCGTGCGACCCACCAGCATCACTAAGAACGACAGTTCATTAGCAAAGGTAGTAAGTAGAAGGGTGAAAACATGGGTGAATACTGATCCAGTTTAAATCTGTAACAGATTCCTGCCCCTCTCTCTCCCCCAATACATTGGTGTCCTGCTTTGGGGATTTTCTGAATTTATTTATTTTGGGGCTTTAACATTTTTTAGGGAACTTGGTTAATTATTTGGTTTCTCTGGCAGTTTATTTTTATTTTTAAAAGGCCCAATTTTGTAGCTAGCTATAGAGCTTTGGTAATTGTTTTTAATTCTCACAGTTTTTATGAAAAAATTGAAATTTTTTCACAAAAAACAAAATCAAAACCTCTATCTTTCAACCATGCAGAGGAAGGATGCTTTAGTGAGTAGCTTGCTGGACCAGGACTCAGGAGATGTGGGTGTAAGTATGTTCTTGTGTGGCTGGGCGGTTCCTTGTCTGTAAAACTGGGATAATGCTTACTTCTCAGGGGTGCGGTGAGAAGAAAAGCCATTAGTGAGTGTGAGAAGTTCACCTACAGTGGTGAATGCAGGCCATATGAATACCCACCTGTGTCAAATTAATAACACGTTTCATGATCATTCCTTTAATAAGCCAGGGTAGATTAAATCAATAGATACTAATTTAGGTTTAGGAAAACTCTTTGGTGTCAGGAATTGGAATGTTCTGATAGAACAGTCAAATGCATAAAACATGAGTAGACTTGGAAGAAATTCCATTTTTATTTTTTATTGTTCCAATGCTTATTATTAAATATTTGATCTAATTTTTAGGCACTTTACACTTTCAGAGTTGTGGGAAATTATGATGGGTGCCAGATGCTAATTATTGAGCGACATGAGACACAGAGAATAAAACAGCTGAAGACAAATTGTCGACAGCACGTGTCATAATGAGCAAAGTATCCTTAAATATCCTTAAATCAAACTCTTGTAAGTTCTGAAGCAGCGTTTTTCTTACGTTGTCTGTCTATAAATGCCTGTTGTCAGGGCAAATATTTGTATGGGTTTGTTTGTGTACAGCGAAACTGACATAGCCTGGCATTTACCAGCAACAATTTCATCCTTCCCAGCCTAAACATGACCCGACGACAGAAAATGCCTTTGCCCCTCTGTGTCAGTCTCAGGCCTCATCGCTGCAGAGTGCTGCAACGGAGGAGTCCAGTTACATTTGGTTGTCTGGTCCCTGGACACGTTAATGTTATGGGAACAAACTGAATGATTAGGACACTCTGCATGTTCCTGGAGTCAGGGCCTCGTCTGAGGTTTTCTTCCTCTATGCGAGTCCATGTCTGACTCCTGTGTGGCACTTCAAGAATCAAACAATTGAGAAATCGTGTGTGTGTGTGTGTGTGTGTGTGTGTGTGTGTGTGTGTGTGTGTGTGCGCACACACACACACGCATGTCTGCCTGTGTGCGTGTGTATTGATGCCACCCTGGTTTACACAGTCACCTTCTCTGTCACCTCACCAGTGCAGCCACGTTGCCGTCAGTGGCTCGTACCGGTGGCAGTAAGAGGAGCTAGCCACCGGTGTCTTTCCCACTTCCCCTGTGTATCTGGCGAAAGGACTGCTACAGAGAACGTTGACAATGGGGGTTTTGGCGGTGGCACAGTCATAAATTCTGTGTCGTTCAGGCACAAGGAATCTGTAAGAATATGCAAAGATCGGCGTGTAGCCTGACAAAGCAGCTTTTAAGTTTGTCAGCATGAGTTAATGTACAATAGGGCACATAACTCTCCCTCCCCCCGAAAGACCCTAATCAGACCTTATTTGTGAATCTGTGAATAGTGGTTTTGTAAATGTTACAGCTGACTTTATGAATGATCTGGCACTGACAGGCAGAAATGGACTCGATCATTTTATTGTGTTCGATTTAGTAGGTCAGGCGCATAGATGCCAAGTGCAAGTGGCCTAGAAAAACTTTCTAGGTCAAACTATCGCTTTAACAGCCCCCTCCTCCCTCCCCGTCCCCCCGCCCCCGGCAAGGCCAGACAATTTCATGCTTACTCTGATACATTTTTCTTCCAACCCTGCAGTGCAGCTCATTGCTGAGAGCGTCTTGTCTCGTACACTTGGAGCAAAATAAATGTGCAGAGCAGGAGTGGATGATTCCGTAATGTAACTGTCCCGTGCTGTTCCGCTCCCTGCGTTGGTCGGGTATCTACACGGTTGGCTCTTCGGCCGAGATTTGGGAAGCTAATTTCGCAGTTAGGCTCAACTTCCGAGAGTGTCGAACACTGAATAGACCCTGCTAAGCTGGGAGCTCTTTGGAAAGTCAGGCAGGTGCCTCAATGTGCCTTTAAGAGCGCAACTTTCCGGTCTTGAAAATCTAGCCTTGAATTCGCTGTCTCCAGCGAAACTCAAGCCCAAGGAAGGTCCAGAGAAGGGGACATGCCCAGGTCGTAACATAGCTGCACCCTGGTATCCACTACCTCTGTTCCAAGCAGCAAATCGCCCTCCTCCTGCGCACTTGGCTGCCCAGCCTCGCGGGAGCGGCTGGCTTGTGCGGGCTTATCCATAGGCCTGGCTAGGAATATGCAGGATTGGCTGGGCCGTGTCACCTCGGCTTGAGGAATAAAATCCCTTTGAACGCCCCTCGTGCGCCGCCTGCCCTGGCTGTGTGGAGCCGATCCCAGTTGATATTTAAGATGAATCCAGGGCGAGTGGGGAGCCCTGGACACTGAACATGAAGGGCCGTAAACACGCCCTTGGTCAGAACTGAGGAAGCATTGACGTGGGTTGAGGCAGCTCCCCGGGCTTCCCTGGCCGTGCTCCCCTGGGTAAAAGCCAGGCCCCGGCAGAGACAGCGGCTGAGTCGCACCAGGCCCTCGCAATTCTTCGCCTGGGCGCCGAGGGATTATCTCCAGAAGCGAGGGCATAGGCCAGGCCCACGCCCCATGGACCCTGGCCCCAGGCAGCCATCCAGCAATGACTATGGCTAGTGAAGTTGGATCCAAGGGACACGAAGGCCTTTGCTATTAAGTGTACGCAGGCCTGGAGAGCGAGAGATTCAGGCCCAGGGTGTTTGTAACCCTCTCAGGTTGCTCCTGGGTTCCCCCAGCAGGACACAGGCCTTGTCCTCCTGCCGTTTACACCTGTCCTGCCTGTGCTGATGCGAGTTCTGAGAGGATTTTCCAGCTCCCAAGAGACGCGCCTGCTCTTTGCTCCGGTGAAAAGCCTGGTCTTCTCCGGGGGCCAGCTCATGCAGGCTGCGGACACTGTGTCTACTTTTCATTCCCGTTTTTCCGCGTCCCCTTCTTTGCCCCTTTGTACTCTCCTTATGCGAGATGGAGCACATGCAGCCCTCTTCAACTGAGCCCTGGACTTCCAAACCGGTGGGGCCCCAAGATGAGCAGAGGGGTGGGCCTCAGGTCACACCGGCGGTGGTGAGGGCGGTTGTAATGTAGAGGTTGGGGCCAGCAACCAGCTACCAGATGGTGGTCATGGCTCCGGCACCTAAGCCTGGGTTGACTGCATGTCCCGATGCTATAGGGACAGCCCCATCATTGGGGCTTTGTCGTCTAGAGGCACCTCTTTCCCTCTCCCCACTCCTGGTTTTTAACACTTGCTCTCTGGTCACCCCCTCTGTGCAATCCTGTTTGTTCACAACTGGAGCTTGGTGTAGGCCATGTTGCACCATGGGTGGTGAGTGCAGGGTAGGCACAAGCCCTTGGAGGGGTACACGACCCTTTTCGAAGCTGGGGAAGAAACCCTGCCTCCCAGAGGGAATGTCTACACTACAGCGCTAATTCGAACTAAGCTAATTCAAACTAACGCATCCAGACTAAAAAACTAGTTCGAATTAGCGTTTTGCTAATTCGAACTAGCATGTCCACACAGAGTGGACCCTGAACCGGAGTTAAGGATGGCCGGAAGCAGTGCCGGCAGGGCATCAGAGGAGGACTTAGAGCGTGGAGCTGCTGTCTCAGGCTAGCCGAGGGCTGTGCTTAAAGGGACCCGACCCCCACCCTGGACAGACAGTTCTCAGGGGTGCCCCGCTTGCAAAGCAGTCCTGGCTTGGAGTGCCTGGAGTGCCCACACTGGGCACATCACAGCATTTGGCCATCAGACCGGCTGCACTTGCCGCAGGCTGCCATCTGGGGAGAGGGGGCAATCGGGGGGCTGCAGGAGAGCTTCCACCCCCAGAAGCCCGCAGAGCCAGCCCAGTCCTCCCCATCGGGAGCTCGTACCCGATTCCTCCCTCACCTCTTTCCACTTACCCCTCCCTAGCCCCCCTTCCTGATGTACAAAATAAAGGACACGTGTGTTCAAAAATATAATCTCTCTTTATTGAACAAAACTGGGGGAGACTGGGAAAAGGAGGTGGGAGATGGGAAGAGAGAGGCTGGGAGAGGGGAGGGCAACTACAATGATGAGGGGTTTGGAACAGGTCCCATATGAAGAGAGGCTAAAGAGACTGGGACTTTTGAGCTTAGAAAAGAGGAGACGGAGGGGGGATATGATAGAGGTCTATAAAAGCATGAGTGGGGTGGAGAGGGTGCATACAGAAAAGTTCTCCATTAGTTCCCATAATAGAAGGACTAGAGGACACCAAAGGAAAGGAATGGGTAGCAGGCTTCAAACTAGTAACAGAAAGTTGTTTTTCACAAAGCAAAGAGTCAACCTGTGGAACTCCTTGCTGCACGAGGCTGTGAAGGCTAGAACTGGAACAGAGTTTAAAGAGAAGTGAGATCAAGTCATGGAGGTTGGGTCCATGGAGTGGTATTAGTCAGGGGGTAGGAGTGGTGTCCCTGCCCAAAGTTTGTGGAAGGCTGGAGAGGGATGGCACGAGACAAATGGCTTGGTCACTGTCTTCGGTCCATCCCCTCCAGGGTCCCTAGGGTTGGCCGCTGTCGGCAGACAGGCTACTGGGCTAGATGGACCTTTGGTCTGACCCAGGACGGCCATTGTAAGTTCAGGGCTCTGGGTCGGGGGTTTCAGTGGACCACCTTGATTTTTATGCACACCTGCTCCTGGGTGGCCAGGCTGGCAGCTCTCCTGCCCTAGACGGCCACTTTCCTGTGCTTAGTGCGGAGTTCGTGAACGAGGTCCACGATGTCTGCACTAGCCCAGGCGGGTGCCTGCCTCTTGCGGTCCCGGGCAAGCTCCCGGGAGCCGCCAGCCTGGTCCCGGGAAGAGGGGGAGGGCTGGGGGGCATCGGGTGGGTGGCTCCAGCCGTGCCAGGTGCAGGGTCTGTTGGCTGGGTCCTGGCAGGCTTGCATCTAGCACGGGCACCGTAGCCAGCCTGTGCCCCTTTAAGGAGTCTGAGGCCGGGAGGGGGGCAGTAGAGTTTCCCTGGTGTTGGCCAGAGTGGCCACCAGGGAAAGCTGGGGAGGGCTAGCCTCCCACTAGTTCGAATTAAGGCGCTACACACCCCTTAATTCGAACTAGTAAGTTCGAACTAGGCTTAATCCTCGTGGAATGAGGTTTACCTAGTTCGAACTAAGCGCTCCGCTAGTTCGAATTAAGTTCGAACTAGCGGAGCGCTTGTGTAGCGCCTATCAAAGTTAATTCGAACTAACGTCCATTAGTTCGAATTAACTTTGTAGTGTAGACATACCCAGAGACTCCATTCCCTTCCAGGCATGTGGCCCAAACACATGAGCTGCTCCTGCCTTTTAAAAGCTGTACCCTCCGCTGGGCTGGCCAGGGCCGGCCTTACCATGAGGCGAGTTGAGGTGGCCACCTCAGGTGCCAGACTGTGGGGGGTGCCACTAGGACCCAGAGTGTAGAAAATTGTGTCTGCTGCTAGTGCAGCGAAGGGGTCTGGGGGCATCATTTGAGCTCCCCGCCTCAGGTGCCAAAATGTTATGGGCCGGCCCTGGGGCTGGCTCTGAGAACCCTGTCCCCTTCCCACCGTTTTTCAGCCACCCTGCTCCCTGAGGGGTGGATGGGGGGGTCCCGCATGTTTAGCGCCCCTCCCCTGGGCCTGTACAACCACGTAGGCGCCAACTGGCCTTTTTTCCATGCTTCGTGGTAAAATAACGTTAGCTTGCCCGGCTCACCAGAAAACCGGCTCCACCAAAGCCCCACAGGTTCCAAATTGTTTATTCATCCGAACCGTGACCTACTTCGCAGCAGCTTCTGCCATCCCAGGGAAGTGTGTAATCCGAGGCTGTGGGGCCTTCGAACAATTACAGCTCACAGCAGTCCAAATGAAAATGTTTGTTGAAAACAACATGTGCATAATTAAGGCTTAATGAGTCCTTGTCTGTTTGGAATCTGCAATTAGATTTATAATAGGCAATACTAGCAAATGTCAAATAGCTTTTAAAAGAAGCTGAGATAAAAGATAATTTTGCTGTACATCTATAGTAATACTGTAATTTAATGAGCTGGAAGTGGTGCAGAGAGAGACTATAAAAGCCCTGGACAAATATGTATTGTGTGTGTTTATCTTATCTGTCCACTTGCCTGTCTTTAATGCTGTCAGTCCAACTTGAAACTGTTTAGAAAAAGGCAGGTCTTCTGTGAAATCAGCAAGGAGTCTTTTTTTCCACTTTAAGGCATTAATTAGATGGACAAAGTTCATTTTCCGCTGTCTCATTAACGTGCTTTACTTTCTGTTGTTGTTAGTAATAATAACAGTAATTAATAATAACAATAAAGCTGCAGTCGTTAATTATATCAAATGAGGCTTTTATGGTAAAGTTAAGATATGAGACACAGAACAAGTTCTAGGTTGGGGTTATTCAAGATTTTATGGGTTAGCCATGGATTTTATGCGCCATGGTTCATGTCAGATTAACCTCTTTTCTTGTTCTTATGTGTCACATTCCACATGTAGATCAAAGCCCGGATTGAGTAGGTTGAGATTTTCAGGGTCTAAAGTCGTTAGGCTTCAAGCACTCATTAGACTTAATGGTATTTGGGTACCTAATGCCAATAGGCTCTTTTGAAAATCTCACCCCGAGACACCATTTATAATTTCCTGTAAACTTTCAAGTGGTATTGATGGAGGTAGGTCAATTCCACACTGCTACGCCGCAAAGCTACGTGGTATGGAAAATACTTCTTTCTAACGACAAACTGGAGGAGCAAAGGTGATTATTTCCGATTAAATTTTTTGTTAACTTTCCTCTTTCAGTTAGCTTTCTGTTCATTGAGGATCTCTTTAATGTCGCCATGCATTTTTAAATAAAAAATATTTGAGTTTGTTTTGAATTTTCCTGCTCAAAGTAATAAAAATATTCTATATTTTTGCCATAAAGTTAAAGTTAAGTAGCAGTAAAATCCATCTGGAAGATTAACAGTGACTTGAAGGAAAATGGACACACAAGTATGTATCCAAAAGAAATTACTCAATTTAGAAGTGATCCAAGGCAAAAGTGTTTTTCTAAAAATTTGCTGAGATTCAGGAATAAAGTTGCACCCTACTTGGGTAAAATTTGCTGGATAATGACTGCACAAATCTAGTTTAATTAAATGTTATGGTTGAGATTTACATGCCCAAAAGTCTGAACGTGTAGAATGGTGGTTTTAATTAGTACAGCGATTCTCAAACTTATTGATACTGCGACCCCCCGGGGGGTCGGGACCTACAGTCTGAGAAACGCGGAATTAGCAAATTTAACCCAAACTCTCAGTCCAGGCTCATCTGTAATATTTTGTGGTACTGCAGATGGATATTCAGTAAAATCAATTGCAAGTGACATGTGATATGTGGCTAAGCTAAGGTCCGTGCAGGAACTAGAACGGTGCATTTCCTGAATTTTATGCATTTGACATCTCAGCCTCGATGCTGTATTAACTATATTTTGCATGCAATGACATCTGCAAAGTTTTGCAATAATATGCCCCTGTGCAGCTCCACAGCGAGCAGAATTTGGCCCCTTGTGTGTATGTGCTGCACATGCACACACACGAGTCACGGAGTGGTTGCCTGTTGAAACAGACGTGCAGTGCGGGATTGACCTGGGGTCAGGGTTCTCATGCATGTGGGATCCCACGTTTACATAAGCGCCTGGGTGAGCCGCTGCAGTGGTTCTGCAAACCAGGCTGTTGTCAAGGTGAAGGCAGAAAGGAGCTACCTGCTAACCAGAGCGGTGGGGTGGACAAGTGCTGGCTCTCTGCTTGGCCAGCGAATGGGGAGTGTCCTTATCAAATCTTTCCCTTGCAGGTAAAACTATGTATTGGGCTTGTGGTTCCTAGTTGTGGCCCTTGCTAGATTTGAACCAATGGGGGCAGTTTGTGGAAAGTCGTGTCGCTGTAACATCCGCCCTCCGTCACCGCGATGTGCGATCGAGCCTCCTCTCCCTGTTGGGGCTGCTCAGTCCGTTCCCGTTGCATGGTGGGGGGGGGGGGTACCGTCGCCTTCAGCGGGGGCTTTCGAATGCGTTCGGAGGAAGATGGATAGGCACAGTGCAAGCCAACGATACATTTTCATATGGCTCAATGTAAATGTGAGGGATGTTAGCAAAGGTGGGTTTTGTCAAGGTGTCACTGCGGAATTTTTCAGAGTTTACACATTTACACGCAGGGGGGCTCCCGCGGAACCCCCTGCCTCCCCCTCTCGCTGCCTCCCACAGAGACAACAGCGTGGGGGGGGGGAGACAGGCAAGACCCGGTCCTTGGGGGGAGCTGGCTTGAAAGCTGGCTTCCCACATATACCAGCTCCTATCTGCCCCCCTCAACCCCGCACTGCTGCCTCTCCATCAGAAGCAGCAGTGGGGAGCCGGTGCTCATGGACAGTCGCCTTTTAAGCCAGCTTCTCCCGCCCCCCCCCCCCCCCGAAGGTGCTGCCTCTGTGAGAGGCAGCAGAGAGGGGAGCAGATGGCACACACAGGCACTTTTAAGCTGGCTCCCCACAGGCCCTGACTCCCGCCTCCCCTCCCCTTGCAGAGGCAGCAAGGGGGGAATGCGTGTAGTCATTAGGATTAACCGATTAGCCCAGGCTTATTGGTTAATCGTGTAAATGACTACATGTTCACACCCCTAGTAAACGTGAACATCTAGGGACAAAGGACGTAGGGGATACTTACAGCATGGGACAGTATCTTAGAGGCAATGGTTCTGGAAAAGATTTTGGGATTTGTAGCGAACACAGTGAATCGGCAGATACCTGCTTCATAGAATCATAGAATACTAGGACTGGAAGGGATCTCGAGAGGTCATGGAGTCCAGTCCCCTGCCCTCATGGCAGGACCAAGCACTGTCTAGACCATCCCTGACAGACATTTATCTAACCTGCTCTTAAATATCTCCAGAGATGGGGATTCCACAACCTCCCTGGGCAATTTATTCCAGTGTTTGACCACCCTGACTGTTAGGAACTTTTTCCTAATGTCCAACCTAAACCTCCCTTGCTGCAGTTTAAGCCCATTGCTTCTTGTTCTATCCTCAGAGGCCAAGATAAATAAGTTTTCTCCCTCCTCCTTATGACACCCTTTTAGATACCTGAAAACTGCTATCGTGTCCCCCCTCAGTCTTCTCTTTTCTAAACTAAACAAACCTAATTCCTTCAGCCTTCCTTCATAGGTCATGTTCTCTAGACCTTTAATCATTCTCGTTGCTCTTCTCTGGACCCTCTCCAATTTCTCCATATCTTTCTTGAAATCTGGTGCCCAGAACTGGACACAATACTCCAATTGAGGCCTAACCAGCGCAGAGTAGAGCGGAAGAATGACTTCTCGTGTCTTGCTTACAACACACCTGTTCATGCATCCCAGAATCATATTTGCTTTCTTTGCAACAGCATCACACTGCTGACTCATATTCGACTTGTGGACCACTATAACCCCTAGATCCCTTTCTGCCGTACTCCTTCCTAGACAGTCGCTTCCCATTCTGTATGTATGAAACTGATTGTTCCTTCCTAAGTGGAGCACTTTGCATTTGTCTTTATTAAACTTTATCCTATTTACCTCAGACCATTTGTCCAGGTCATTTTGAATTATGACCCTATCCTCCAGATTAGTCGCAACCCCTCCCAGCTTGGTATCATCTGCAAACTTAATAAGCATACTTTCTATACCAATATCTAAATCGTTGATGAAGATATTGAACAGAGCCGGTCCCAAAACAGACCCCTGCGGAACCCCACTTGTTATGCCTTTCCAGCAGGATTGTGAACCATTAATAACTACTCTCTGAGTATGGTTTTCCAGCCAGTTATGCACTCACCTTATAGTAGCCCCATCTAAGTTGTATTTACCTAGTTTATTGATAAGAATATCATGTGAGACCGTATCAGACGCCTTACTAAAGTCTAGGTATACCACATCCACCGCTTCTCCCTTATCCACAAGACTCGTTATCCTATTAAAGAAAGCTATCAGATTGGTTTGACATGATTTGTTCTTTACAAATCCATGCTGGCTGTTCCCTATCACCGTGCCACTTTCCAAGTGTTTACAGATTTACAAGTCCTTAATTACTTGCTCCATTATCTTCCCTGGCACAGAAGTTAAACTAAGTGGTCTGTAGTTTCCTGGGTTGTTCTTATTTCCCTTTTTATAGATGGGCACTAGATTTGCCCTTTTCCAGTCCTCTGGAATCTCTCCTGTCTCCCATGATTTTTCAAAGATGATAGCTAGAGGCTCAGATACCTCCTCTATCAGCTCCTTGAGTATTCTAGGATGCATTTCATCAGGCCGTGGTGACTTGCAGGCATCTAACTTTTCTAGGTGATTTTTAACTTGTTCTTTTTTTATTTTACCTTCTAAAACTACCCCCTTCCCACTAGCATTCACTATGTTAGGTGTCCCTTCAGACTTCTCGGTGAAGACCGAAACAAAGAAGTCATTGAGCATCTCTGCCATTTCCAAGTTTCCTGTTACTATTTCTCCCTCCTCACTGACCAGTGGGCCTACCCTCTCCTTGGTCTTCCTCTTGCTTCTAATGTATTTATAAAAAGTCTTCTTGTTTCCCTTTATTCCAGTAGCTAGTTTGAGCTCATTCTGTGCCTTTGCCTTTGTAATCTTGTCCATGTGCATCCTGATCCGTGGACCAGTGCGGAGATCCAGGGCTCTTTTTTGTGGATGCAGATGCGGTTGTGGAAACAAACGTTGGATCCGTGCAGGGCTGCTTCTGTGATCCTATGAGAGGGGTCTCTCGAGGATGACTGAAGAGGTTATTTTACCCCATGTTTGGCACTTGTCCAACCACCGCTGGCATACAGCGGCACTTCTGGTGGCCACCGGCCTGGAAGGGTCTTGGTAAATTGGAGAGGGCTCAAAGAAGAGCCAAGAGAACAAGGGTTTCTAAAGGGTTAGAACAATGGGCTCAAAGACCTTACTATATTTTTAGCTTAATACAGAAAGTCAAGGGGTGATTTGATCTAGGGATGTTAAAATTAGATTAATCAACTAATCGAATAGTCGATGGAATTTCCATCAACTATTTGATTAGACGATAAGGGCGCTTCTGCTTTGAAATGTAGCAAGAGCTGCCCAGCTGTTGCTACATTTCAAAGGCAGAAGTGCTGTGCGGCGTTCCGCCTTTGAAATGTCGCATGAGGCCTGCGGGGGACTGCTGGCCCCAGGCTCCATGCCGTGCTTCTGCTTTGAAATGCACAACATCCCCAGCAGGGACTCTGGTACATTTCAAAGGTGGAACGCTGCTGCTGCGCCCCTGCCCCTTCCCACAGAGCTGGAGGGAACGAGATTTTAAGCCAGCTCTCCCCAGCACCCTCTTCTCCGCCCCCCTTACTGCCTCTTTCTGATAGAGGCAGCAAGGGGAGGAAGCAACTAGTCACCTAGCCTGTCGACTATCCAATAAGCTTTTGCTTTCCGGAGAGTCCACTAGTCGATTCGTCGCTTACATCCCTAATTTGATCACCGGCTGAGCATCTACAGATATTTAATAATGGGCTCTTCGGGCTTGCAGAGAACAGTAGAACATGGCTGGAAGTTGAAGCTAGAGATGTTAAAATAGGAAATTAGAGGTATATTTTAATAGTGAGAGTAATTAGCATTTGGGACACTTTACGCAGGGTCATGGTGTGAGTTCATCACTTGCTATTTTAAATCCAGGTGAGATGTTTTTCTGAAATCCCTGCCTGAGGCGTTATTCCAGGGAAGTTCTCTGGCCCGGGTTGTGCAGGTCAGACTAGAGGATCACAATGAGTCTGTGATGACGACTCTGAATGTATCTGCTCCAGGGAAATTTCTAACAGTTTCCGTTTAATTGCTGCTTAACACAGTTGCAGCCGTGTCCTCCCACGGCGTGACCTGGCCCTATAGCCAGCCTGCCTGGCCTCTCGAGGACTCTCTTGCAGAGGGGATTCCTCAGAGGGCAGCCCAGTTCTCATCCACGACTCTGGTGCAGGAGACGTTGCTGAGGAATATGGGGCTTGGTTGGGGTTTCTTATGGCTCAGGGAATGCCAGAAGCTCTCCTGGGCTCTTGGGGCCGTAGGGGCAGGTCTGAGGCTGCTCTGGTCTGTGCATGAGGCCAGCACTACGTTGAGACAACTGAGGAGTGAGATGACATAAGGGGCCATGTTGCCCCCTGTCCCCTCCAGCTGCCAAAGCTAGGCAATCTGGCCCCGGGCTCTGACTCTGCCACTGATTGCTGTGTGACCCAGGGCATGTCTCTCGAGGGCTGTGGAGTCTCAAAAGTGGCTCTAAGTGTAAGTCCCTCTTTTCACCGCCCGTCCCTAGGTGGATGCAGCCAGAGCAGGAGGAGAAGAGCTGAAAGGTTTTAAATTGAGCTTGGGCGGCCGTTCATTCAACACGCGGCCGAAGACTGTGCCGAGCCCGTTCTAAAGAGCGCAGGGTGGAGGAGATGCCGGCTCTTGTCCGCGTGCCTGAGGTGCTAAACATAGTCTTCTGTAAAAGAAGCCGCCGACCCAGAACCCCGGCGAGGCTCTGTGCGGGGAACACCATGGGGTCTGGGATCATAACTCTGCTCCCCGGATTCTTCCTGGGGTGGCCAGTTTTACGAGAGCACTTCCGCAGATGCAGCAAGAGCAATATTCTAACCTCCCCGCTGCTTTCTGACTGGGCACGTTCCCACATCCCTCTTCCTCAGGGGGACGTTGCCGTGTTGTTTGAAACACAAACCCAGAACTTAGCCCTGGGGTCATTTGTATTTAAAACCACAGTTGTGCTGTGAACAGGTGTTGCCTTGTCACTGGGTTGATCAGGGACTCATCCCTGCCCAGTGCAGAGGAAGAGCTGCTGAAACGCAGAGACTCTGGGTGTGACGCTGTATTTCAGTATGCAGGTCAGTGACACGGGCACGGTGCAGACACCTCGTCAGAGACAGCTCCTGCCCCAGTGTGCTTACAGTGTAATAGGAGAGAAGGGAACTTCCTTAGGAAACACACTGCTCCTGTAGAATGAGGTTGCTGTTTGTGCCCAAAGTGAAGATGGGAACATATCCAAGTTCCCAGGTCACTGACAGCAGTTGAGAAATAATCCTATCTTAGCCCTTGATTTTTTTTTTTACTATTAAATAAAATAGCCTTTTCCCATCCAATGGGGAAATAATTGCCCCCTTTTTCTTTTTCTTCTGCCCCTCCCCACGGCACCGTTGTAAATTTATGCTTCAAGATGTTTTAGATAAACGTTTCCAAAAGGGCTAGTATTTGCACGGGTGCATTTTTGCAAATCATAGCAGTGACCTCAGCAAAACTCACTGGCATCCAAACTTGAGTGCGAATCTGGGTATTTTGCATGTGCGTGTTGAACCATGGGCATTCCCAGGCTTTGTGTGCGCAGATTTGTTCGTGTGTGAGGGTACGTCTACACTACAGCGCTAGTTCGAACTAACTTAGTTCGAATTAGTTAATTCGAACTAAGCTAGTTCGAACTAACGCATCTAGAACTAAAAACTAGTGCGAACTAGCGTTTTGCTAGTTCGAACTAGCAAGTCCACATTGAGTGGACTCTGAACAGGGCTTAAGGATGGCCGGAAGCAGTGCCGGCAGGGCATAAAAGGAGGACTTAGAGCATGGAGATGCTGTCTCAGGCTAGCCGAGGGCTGCGCTTAAAGGGTCCCGACCCCCACCCCGGACACACAGTTCTAAGGGGTGCCCCGCTTGCAAAGAAGTTCTGGCTTGGAGTGCCCTGAGTGCCCACATTGGGCACATCACACCACTCGGCCATCAGCCCGGCTGCACTTGCCGCAGGCTGCCATCTGGGGAGAGGGAGTAATTGGGGGGCTGCAGGAGAGCTTCCACCCCCAGAAGCCCGCAGTCCTCCCCATCGGGGGCTCGTACCCCATTCCTCCCTCACCTCCTTCCACTTACCCTTCCTTAGCCCCCCTTCTTATTGATGTACAAAATAAAGATAACGTTTCTTCCAACATTGACTCTGTCTTTATTGAAAAAAAACTGGGGGAGACTGGGAAAAGGAGGTGGGAGAGGGGAAGAGAAAGGCTGGGAGAGGGGAGGGCAACTAACATGATCAGGGGTTGGGAACAGGTCCCAGATGAAGAAAGGCTACAGAGACTGGGACTGTTCAGCTTAGAAAAGAGGAGATGGAGGGGGGACAGGATAGAGGTCTCTAAAAGCAGGAGTTGGGTGGAGAGGGTGCATTCAGAAAAGTTCTTCCTGAGTTCCCATAAAGAAGGACTAGAGGACACCAAAGGAAAGGAATGGGTAGCAGGCTTCAACCTAGTAAGAGAAAGTTGTTGTTCTTGACAAAGCAAATAGTTAACCTGTGGAACTCCTTGCTGCAGGAGGCTGTGAAGGCTACAACTAGAACAGAGTTTAAAGGGAAGTGAGATCAAGTCATGGAGGTTGGGTCCATGGAGTCCTATTAGCCAGAGGGTAGGAGTGGTGTCCCTGCCCAAAGTTTGTGGAAGGCTGGAGAGGGATGGCACGAGACAAATGGCTTGGTCATTGTCTTCGGTCCATCCCCTCCAGGGTCCCTAGGGTTGGCCGCTGTTGGCAGACAGGCTACTGGGCTAGATGGACCTTTGGTCTGACCCAGTACGGCCATTGTAAGCTCAGGGCTCAGGGTCGGGGGTCTCAGTGGACCCCCTTGATTTTCATGCACACCTGGTCCTGGGTGGCCAGGCTGGCAGCTCTCCTGCCCTAGACAGCCACTTTCCTGTGCCTAGTGCGGAGATCGTGGACGAGGTCCACGATGTCCTCACTAGCCCAGGAAGGTGCCCGCCTCTTGCGGTCCAGGGCAAGCTCCCGGGAGCCGCCAGCCTGGTCCCGGCAAGAGGGGGTGGGCTGGGGGACATCGGGTGGGTGGCTCTGTGCCGTGCCAGGTGCAGGGTCTGCTAGCTGGGTGCTGGCAGGCTTGCACCTGGCACGGGCACCGTAGCCAGCCCGTGCCCCTTTAAGGGGTCCGGGGCCGGGAGGGGGGCATAGAGTTTCCCTGGTGTTGGCCAGAGTGGCCACCAGGGAAACCTGGGGAGGGCTAGCCTCCCACTAGTTCGAACTAAAGGGCTACACAGCCCTTAGTTCGAACTAGCTAGTTCGAACTAGGCGTTAGTCCTCGTAAAATGAGGTTTACCTAGTTCGAACTAAGCGCTCCGCTAGTTCGATTCAAATTCGAACTAGCGGAGCGCTAGTGTAGCACCTATTAAAGTTAGTTCGAACTAAGTTACTTCGAACTAACTTTGTAGTGTAGACATACCCTGAGAGAGAGGCTGCTCTCCTAAGCCCTCACGGAGACGTCAGTCTGTAAACGGAGTTCAGCTAGTCGTACCTCCAGCACTGAGGCAGTACTGAGAGCATCTAGCCCGTCCCGGACAGGTGTTTGCCCAACCTCTTCTTAAAAGCCTCCAAGGACAGGGATCTCACATCTTCCCTAGGTGCCCTGGTCCAGTAATTACTTATCCTTATAGACAGGCCCACCGCAGGGGGGGGGGGGGGGGAGTGGAATGGGGGGTGGAAAGAGGCAATGGCCAGAGATCCAAATCCTTAAAATCGTCAACAGAACCCCAGGCAGCTCATTGCGAGCAGTGCTGAAGGGCTGACGGGGGAAGCTAGCCCCTAGCCCTGACCCTTCCTACGAGGCCCCACTCTTCAGAGCACGGAGCCAGTCCCCTTGGCCAGGGGCCCACCATTCTGTCTGCTGATAGTTATTTTTTTCCTAATTTGCAGCACGGGAGATTTAGGTTAGATAGTAAGACAATTGCGTCTTTCCCTACCTTCGCTGGACACCCACTTGATCATGACTTGGTCATATTATGTGCAAGCAAAATAAAGTCCAGGCAAGGAATATGTGTACTTGGTGTTTTCATATGGCCAATTTCATAGAGCTGCAAACATTTATGAGTGTAATCAACTGGGAGGAAGAATTTAATCAGAAAAATGAGAGAGATAATTGGGAGCTGCCCCAAAAGCCACAGCTGAGGAAGAAGGCTGCACTAGTTAAAAACCGACCTGATTTAGAGGGAAAGAGGAGATGACAGAAAGGGGAAGTTGATTGTAATGAATCTAAATTAGGAATTGTAGAAAATTAATTCAAGAGAAATGAGGCCAAATCTATGGCAAACAGTTAAGGATAACAAGAAGATAGTCTTAAAATATATTAGGAACAAAAAGAATACAGACAACGGTATTGGCTGATTACTGGATGGAAATGGAAGAATTATTGATAATGCAGAAAAAGCAGAAGTGTTCAATAAATATTTCCATTCTGTGTTTGGGGAGCAAACAGATGATGACGTGTTATCATATGGTGATAGTAACACTCAGTCAAGTCTTCTGGTCTGTCTGGTGGGTGTTAAACAGAAGCTACTAAAATAAGCGGGTCTTGGTAATTTGCATCCAAGCATTTTAAAAGAGCTGGCTGAGGAGCTTCCTGAACCGCTATGGAAAACCAATGCTAAGTCTTGGAGCACTGGGGATGTTCCCGGAGACTGGACGAAAGCTAATGCTGTGCTGAAACTTAAATGTAAATGGGACGACCTGTCAGCCTGACATCGGCCCTGGAGAAGGTAATGGAGCAGCTAACTCAGGACTCAATTAAGAATGACAGGAAGGCAATGTGGCTAACACAAGTCAACATGGTTTTATGGAAAGCAGATTCGGTCAAACTCGTTCTTGTTTTCATTGAGATTACCAGTTGGGTTCATAAAGGTAATAATGTTGATAGACTAGACCAGACTTCTGTAAGGTGTTTATCTTGGGACTGCCCGACATCTTGATTAAAAAATAAGAAAATTAACATAGCACGCATGAAAAGGATTAAAACGTGACTCGCTTACAGGTCTCGAGATGTAATTTTGATCAGTGAAAGAAAGTATAAAACCATCCTGATGAACTCTGCATTTGACAAAAATCAGGGGAGTAGAAAACCATGAAAAGAATAAGTGCCTGATTTGGAGCCATCTGGATCTCTTGGCAACTGGGTGCAAGCAGACAAGGTGCATTTTAACATAACTACATGCAGATGGGTACATCTAGCCCAGAAAATGCAGGCCGTACTTTGAGGATGGGGATTCTATCCTGGGAAGCAGGGACTTGCAAATAGAATTGGGAGTCATGGTGGATGATCAACTGACCAAGACGTCCCGGCATGATGCTGTAGCCAGGAGAGCTAATGCGATCCTGGGATGTGTAAACGGGAATCTCAAGTCGGGTGTTTTACCTTGGCATTTGGCACTTGTGCGACCTCTGCTGGAATCCTGGGTCCGGTTCTGGTGGCAACGGTTCAGGAAGGGTGTTGATAAATTGGAGAGGTTCCGAGAAGAGCCGGGAGAATGGTGGAAGGGTTAGAAACCCTCTTTTATCGTGAGAGACTCCCAGAGCTCAGTCTGTTTAGCTTGACAGAGGGAAGAGGTGATTTGATCAGTCTGTGTGCCTTACATGGAACAAACAGGCTCGTCAACCTAGCAAGCAAAGTATCACCCAATTCAAAGCCTGGAATTTGAAGTGAGACAAATTCAGGCTGGAAATAGGGTGAACGTGTTTATTGGTGAGAGTAATTAACCATTGGAACAACTTGCCAAGGATGGTGGTGGACACACTCTCCCTAGCCATTTTTAAATCCAGATTGGCTGTTTTTCTAAGAGTGCTGCTCTAGGAATTATTTGAGGGACGTGCCCTGGCCGGTGTGATCACAGTGATCTCGTCTAGCCTTGGAATCGATGGACACTATGAACGGTCCCCAAATAACAAGACAAGAGAACCTCTCAAGCTAGAGGGAACCGTTTCCCCCTTGTCATGCTGCTGATCAGTCTGAGAGTTCTGGCTCTCACATGGCCTTTATTACACATTACCTTTGATTGCAGTGAGAGCTGTTGTTTTGGTATCAAAACCAGCATCTCCTTGAACGACTTCCACAGTAAAACCACACTTGTAGCAAGTTCAGAATCTGGTAGATACAGGCTCTATTTTTATTTCAGACTCCAGGTTTTATCTTTCAAAAAACTAAGTTTCTAGATACCTTTGACTCTCCTACACTTCCTTTCTTACATGCTCTGAGGGTTCTTTTAGGTCTTTGTACATTTGCTGTCTCTCTGAGTTTCCGGTACAATACAAAAATGTTACTGGCTGAGTAGAATGCACAGTTAGTTTCATTGTCGCTGACTCCATTTGTTTCAGACGGTGCCAGTAAAGGTGCTGCATTAATGTACTCTTTTTTCCCTAAGCAATGCATATGGCATGAGAGATTTTCTATGCAAGCTCAGGACGACCAACCTCTTGATTATTTGGCTTCCAGCTGCCACCCCTTATGGGGAAAGGAGCCATTAGGTGCCTGCTTTTCGCAGATCAAATCCTTCCGCACCTATGCAAGTGTGAAAAGCAGCGCAGGATGTGGTGGTTGCTCGGAAGCGAGGAGGAAGCAGTGCCTGTAAGACTTACAGCCATCTCAATCTGGCCAGTGATCATATCATGCAAATGAACCCACTTTGGGCTTGGTCAGTGCTGGGACGGGAGGACCCCAAAGAAAACCCAGGGGATCTTTGGAAGGCATGCGGGTAGGCTCGACAGAAGCCATTCTTCCCCTCGAAGTCACTGCTGAGCCAATAGCCCAGCATGGGTTTGGGGGGTACCTTGCTTACAGTGGTGACTTTCCAAGAGGATGGAAACCAGATCTTTGTGGACTTGGGAGAACTCGTAAGAGACATGCCGATGAGCTCAATCGGGGAAGAGCCAACATGGCTTTTATAAAGGGAAATCACGCCTCATCAGGCGATTAGCATGTTTGAGATGGTTAACAAATGTGCACAGGAGTGTGAGACGGGCCCCCCTGGGGTGCCACTTGGAGCCTGGTGCCACCGGGCCCTCAGATTCACCAACCTGGGCTCCTCTCACACTGCTACTGTGCCAAGCTGCAGACCCACTCCCGGTCCTGCACTCCCACCAGCATTCACACCAGCAGGGACACACCCCGCTGCGCTTACACGTAGGCTGGTCAGCTACTACATGAACCACGAATAGAGAGGCCGTAGCCAAATAATCACCAGCTTCCCAGCCTAGGTCCCTAGAGCTGTACTGTCCTGCCCTAGTCAAAACCCAGACTGGTATGAATTTGTTATCTAGTTCGGGCCCCTCCCCCAATGTGGAGAGGTGATACAACAGCCTTTGCCTCTTGAGCTAAGATTTCCAAGCACTTCATTCAAGCTCACTGGTTGAGATACTGCAGAAACAAGTGTATTGACTACAAAAGCTCCATTTTAAGTGTGTCTGAGGGATAGCAAACAGATCAAAGCGGATTTCCCAGGAAATAAACAGAAATGCAAACTAAGCATTGGCTTTGGATTTGATGGGATTGGATTTGAATGAACAGTCTCTCACCCTGGCTGCTGATACAAGCAGGCTTGTAGATTCGCAAGGTACAAGCCGCACTTGCTTTGCAGCTAGGGATCCGCAGGTTTTCATGCATGGGCTAGAAATCCTGTTGGGCTGGTCCAGCACTTTCCCTGCCCGGTTTTTTGTTGTTTAGGTGTTTTTAGGATTCTTCCTGTGGGGGGCATGAAGAACAGCAGATGGTGTCCCTCCTTGCCCTACAGAGCTTTAGCTTTTGTCTCAAACTCAGTGTGCAGGAAAACTCTGGTGTCCAAGATGGAGTTCAGTGACATGGGGTCTGGTCACATGACTTTGCACTGTCATACCAGCCATTGCTTATAGCAGGGGTAGGCAATCATTTTTGTGTGTGGGGGGGGGGGGGGGAATTTCATCAGTTTTATAATGGTCGCGGGCCAGGACCCACCCCAAAAGGGGCGGAGCCTCAGGTGGAAGGGGCGCGGCCTTGGGCAGAAGAGGCTGTTCCCTCTAGGTACTGCCTGCTGGGGGAGGAGACTTGACACACGCCCCACTGCCAGGTGCGCAAAGTCATTTGCTGTTCAAAATGGCTAGTGGCTCCCTCTGGGCACCACGCACCCCTGGTGGGGGAGGGAGCCACTGGCTGCTTTGAACAGCGAATGACTTCGCGCACTCTCCCGCCCTGGGTCGCTATTAGACTGGGGGCGGAGGCGCGGTAGGGCAGGTCATGGGCAGATCAAATGGCTTGGCAGGCTGTACGAAGCTGGCGGGCCATCTCTTGTCCACCCGTGGCTTACAGACTGGCCAAAGTGTCCACAGGAAGGTGAAGGCATTCCCTAGCCCATTGCCAATACTGATGAGCCATTAGCACTGTCTGGCTGCTTCCTTATTGCCACAGGCTGGCTGTGGGTGTTTTCCAGGGAAAGCCAATTGAAAATCCCCGCTCCCCATCACTGTCCATAACTTCAGATACAAAATGATACAAGCATCCAAATCCTAGGCAGCCAATCATCACTTTTCCGCGATGCTCACATGACACGTCTCGTACAATATACACTATAATTATGCTGTAACCTTGTACTACCGCTGTGAAGAATACGGGGCACAGAGCTACAGCATGACCCCCTATACAGTGTGCACTTGGACTTTCAGAAACCTTTGACAAGGGCCCCTACCAAAGGCATGTAAGCCAAGTAAGCAGTAAGAGGTTTAGATCAGCTCCTCAGTGGCGAGTAGCCAACACGATCGGGGATGCAGCACTTTCTGTACCTTCCCTTGGAAGCATCTGGCATTGGCCAGTTAGAATACAGGAGACTGGGCTAGCTGGACCTTTGGCAGATGGCAGAATGAGGAACAATGGGCTCACATTACAGTGGGGGACGTCTGGGCTGGATATTAGGAAAACGATTTCCCTACGAGGGTGGGGAAGCACTGGAATGGGTTACTTAGGGAGATGGTGGAATCTCCATCCCTACGGATTTTTAAGTCCTGGCTTGACCAAGCCCTGGCTGGGCTGATTGAGTTGGGTTGGTCCTGCTTTGGGCAGGGGGTGGGACTCGATGACTCCTGAGGTCTCACCCAGCCCTAGGATTGGTCTGACCCAGGACGGCTATTCGGATGATGTGAGATCCCCTAGCACTACATTCAGTTGTCGGAGAGTTGATATCCTGGGATCTTTGCCAAAATCTAGTTGGCTAATTGTATTCTGCGCCTTGATATTTCTCTGGGGCTTCAGTTGGGTAAATAATCCGCCTTCACTTCCTTTCCCGAGCCGCCATTGGGAGGGGCTAAGGCGCATTGTCACACTGTCGCAAAGGTGGGTGAGGTAGCTCCTGTATGGGTCTGCAGCCTGGCCTGGTTTCCTTTCCCCCTTCCCAAACTCCTGCTTCTGACCTTGCTCACTCCTGTTGACTCCAGTGAGACTCCTGCCCATTTACCCCAGCGTAAGCAAGAGCAGCACGAAGCCCTGCTCTGCCAGGTGCAGTGTGATTTGTAAGAGTGTGTCTTGGACAGTTTTACGCAAGACGCTGGAGTGCTGTGTGGGCACCAAATAGCAGACAAACGGGAGTGTTTGAATTCTGTTTAAATATGTCAGGCTGCATTTTGGCCCCTGTGTCAGCCCTGCAACTCCAAAAACCAGCATGCAGCCCAGCTGCAACCGAGAGCAGTTCTTGGTCTCTTTAGTGTTGCATTTCTTTGGAGTCCTTCCATCTCTCTTGGTCCTGGAGTAGGAAATGCAGACTGAGCACTGGGCAAACGAAGATGCAGGGAGGTTTGATTCGCCTCTCTGTTTATGCTCTTCTCTCTTCTTGCAGTCAGGCGTGAAAGGGTTAGCCCAGAATTTTGATCTCTGCAGTATTTTCATGCTTATACATTCTGTTTCTCATTTCCATGACAAAGATTGCAGAAAGAACAGAATAAGGTACAGAATTTTTCAGAGCAATTTTAAGACTGTAATGAGAACAGAAAATGGTAGGGGGGGAATAAAAGGGTTGTAATTAGAATATGAAATGGGGAAAAATTAATCTATTTCCATGTCACTCTTAAGACTGAATTCTCCGACTGTCCATGGCTTTGAGTGGATGAGTTTTTATTTCTGAAGAATTTTCTCTCTTTTGCAGGATCTGAAAGATCTACTTAAATTATTTTAAGTCCTCAGTCCTGCCAAACAAGATGAATAATAATAATATCTGGCACTTGGTGTACTGCAATTTCCATCAAAAACTTGCAGGCTCCCTAGAAAATTAAATCACATTACTTGAGCACTTGCCGTTCTCGAGATTTTTCACGGAGCCATTACAAGGGAGGGTTGTGGACCCGGGGCCCACTCCTGTGAGGGTGTAACTCCACTGATGCAGGATTGGGCCCTGGATCCATTCACCGAAGGCAGAATCGAGGGCTGTCCTGTGCGTTGGACTTGGACAGGCTGGGGCACTGGACAGCTGCTACGGCGGAGGCAGTTCTGATTTTTGCTGTGTCCTGCAGTGATGTGACCATCAGGAGCCGCCCAAAGAACAAGTATCTCTGGGCACAAACCCCCTTCCCGCTAGCGCTGCTTGTAGTCTGGATCTCAGCCTGCCCCTGTAATCTCTCGGCCAGCTTCTCAAAATGGCCGCCATGTGTCTCCTCAGCCTCATCCCTCAGCATCGCTTCCATCCCCGTGGCAGTGCCCGGGAGCAGAGGCTGCACAGCCCTCCTGCCTCATGGGGAGCCAGTCACCCAGCAAGGGGCAGGGTGGAGATGGGACTATGGGCCCCCACCTGTGCCCCCTAGTAGCTCCCCGAGGCCTGTTCTCTCCCTGTGCACCTCCTGGGATGGCGAGGCCTCGTTGCCTCCTCTCCAGGGCTCTGTACAAACTGCATCGCTCAGTGAAGGTCCCACATTGGGCCAGTGCTAGAGTCATGGACAGAGCCCAGGGCCAGATTTTGCTGGTCCCCAGTGCAAATATCCATGTCACTTTGGGGCCAGGGTTTGGCCTGATCCTTGCCTCTAAGCATTCGATGCCATAATCGATATAAATTCCAGACGCTGTAGGCAAGGCAGTACCGTCACTAAAGCCGGAGCATGCCGGCTCAGAGCCGGAGGGTGGTGGTCCTCCTCCTTTCAAGCAAGAGGAGCCAGGCGCTTTGTAGTCCCAGCAGCTTCTGCTGAGCACGACTCCTCCAGGAAAGTGCCCAGACGCCTCCGCAGCTCCGCGGGCTGTGCACCGACGAACTCCTCTAACCCTGGGACTTCAGTCCCCTTTTCCTTTTAAAAATCACACGAGTTCTTCATATTCGCCATCTTCCTTCCCTCTGACCTGGAGGCTTCTCGGCTCCCTGCAGGTTTATCCCCTCACTTGGGAGCTGAGATTCACCTCTGTGCTCCTTTTCCCTTCCTAGCCTGCTCCCAGCAGGATTATACCGCACAGACCACTCCTCTGAGTCGCATAGAACCTGGGTTTTCTTCTCTGACCCAGGGACTCCTAGGACCTTCCTACCCCCCACGACTGAGCCTCTTGCAGGCTTTAATAAGGCCCCGACGATCTTCAAGCTATCGCCTGATCCCTGGCCCATTGGCTTCTGCTGAGAGGCAGCTGATTAGTCACAGACCCAACTCCCCTTAAAGGGCCAGCCATGCGGTGATGCTCAGATTCAGCAGGGTACTTAGCATGTGACTTGATTCAGCAGAACTGCTGGTTGGTCACTCAGAGTTGGTCACCATATCGTGCTGGGCTTATAAATCTGGCCAGTGCGTTGGCATTACAAAGGGTGTAATTAACATTAAACAATTAGTTAAATATGCAATAACGTAAAGTATTTAAGAATAAATAATGGGTACTGGCTTCTTACCATGTCTCATAGTCATTATTATTCCTGTGGTTTAAAATACTATGTTATGACATCCTTTTGTTTTGAAATAAAATGACACCTCCTGCTAAATATTCATATTTTTTTTATATGTAGAACAACCAACCTTAAATCTTGGTTTAAAAGCAAGAAACTAGCTTGAAAATTGCACCCTGATAGTCTCACAATACATCCATATGTCTGATAAATGCTTTTTAAAACTGACTATAGAATTTTGATCCTTTATAAGGATGTTCTTATAATCTGCCTGCTGGTGGTCTATAACGTCCAACGGTTGCTCTAACTTAATACACAATAATATTTAACAGCCATGTGTAAAATTCTCCATAAATAAAAGCCAGATTACTTCTGTAGCTCTGCGGCTTGTCTAGCCGTGTGAGGCGCATAGTGTTCTGAATGCATGCTGGGCTATTATATTTCCATTTCACCGTGTTCCTCTAAAAGCCAAGCGGTAGTAAGCGGTGAGCCTAAATGAATGTGCTCTCGATGGAAATGGAAATGTCAGTACCATCCTTGCAGTAGCATTCTGGAAGTTTAAATAAATCTATTTTTGAACTTTTGACCCTGTATGACAGGCCCAAGTGAGGGGAAATCTGAGCCTTTCAGTGGACAAATAAATAATGCTAAATAGATCGCTTTGGGCCAGAGGTTGTGTAGAGACCTTAATGGGGAAAGTGCAGTTAAAGAGATTAGACTAACCTCAGTTGTGTGTTCCTTGAAGGAGTCTGATGCTAAATTACTCCTTGAGGAAATCACAGTTGCAGCCCTGCGGGTATCGGAGTGTGATGGGGGCAGGGCAGAAGCAAATATCTCACCTCCTTATGGCTTGACAGAATGTGTGTTGACAAAACAGACTCCTGACAGTGTTTGGAGGTGTTTGTTCTAAGGTTAGCATTGCAGCACGTCCATAAAACGTAGCCGGCTCAACTGGGATCTTCCTTTCCCTCCGACACCCCGCAACAGGAAGAGTCCCGCAGACACGGGCCTAAGACTGTTACGGCAGACATGCATCTCAGGCGGCAAAAGGTTTGCCCAGCACAGAAAAGTTTGGGTTTTGACATAGTTCTTGTTTGCCCATAATTCACAATGGGGAAACCCATGTCTGTAAGGTAAGTGCCATTTGCTAGCCTGGCGGGTGTGGACCTGACAGGGTCGCAGCCTCTTAAATCTCAACAGTTTATGTCGATTTGGTATGATGAATTTTTTAGAAGTAACTTTAAAAAAAATAATGTGGGCTATTCCGTATGTGGGATTTTGCATCTCTTTGCTTAGCACTAGCTGTCTACAGCAGGGGCGAGGAACCTTTTTTGGGTCGGGGGCCACTGACCCACAGAAAAATCACTTTGGGGCCGCACGCAAGTGAGAAGCGGGGGGGGAAAAGCCTCACGGTGGCCCGCGACTGAGGAAAACGACTCTCTCCACATTCCCCTTGCACACCAGAGCCTGCGGGTGCCCAGGCTAGTAGATTTTGTGTGCTCCAGCCCCCAGGGGGACAAAGGGAGACTGGAGCACCAGCACGGGCTCCCCAATGCTGAGGAAGGGCCCGGAGCCTTGGGAGCCTGATCCAGGCAAGCCGAGGGTCACATCTGGCTCCCGGGCCTGAGGTTCCCCACCCCTGGTTTACAGGAATTCCCTAGAGAGTATTATTTTCATTCATTTCCCTTCGTGATCTTCGGACTGGCAAGATGGTAGATTGATCATCTTAGAGACTGAAACCCAGGCCACAGTTTGGCTAAAGTACAAGCTTCTGCCAGCGAGAGACCAGCTTTGGAGTGATGGTCTCTAGAGCAGTGAGGGGAATTGATTCTCCAGGCTCAGCTGTGCCTTGGCTTCTCTGCCAAGGCAAACAGATGAAAGAGCTTGTGATGAGTTATCTGGATGCTAGACACCACCTGCGGAGCCCAGCTCATTCCTCCTGGGGCACTCAACAGCTACCTGATGGTCAAGACTTCTGGGCACTGCTACCTGGGGTTGTCCTGGTATGATTCACTTGTGAAAGACTCTGTTATCTGGACTTAGTTTTTTTTTTTTAATTGTCTCAATGTGGCAGATTCCAAGAATTGAAACAGTACAAGTCAAGCCCTGGGAATCGGGCTAAAAATCATAAGATTAAAAAACTCCGATGTATAACTTCAAACTTTGGAACCTTTAGGGTTCCAATTTTCAAGTTTTTTTCTCTGTAAACTTGAAACCTGGACATTTCTTTTTTTTTAATCCAAAGCGGAGAGTTTCATGTCACCACTAGATCTCACAACTGCTTTGTCTTAGTTTCTGCTTCATGTTCATTTTTTAAAATTTTTTATTCATTTTCATCCACTTAACGTGCACTCTTAGCCCTGGTCTACACTAGGACTTTCTTTCGAAATAACCCCTCGTAGGTTGAATTTATAGGCAGAGCATCCATACTACCAAGCCTGCTATTTTGAAATAACGGACTGTTTAATTGTAAATCTGTACTGCTTTTCATCAGTAGTAACACTAATTCTGAAATCGTTATTTTGAAATAATGGTACCATTATTTCGAAATAACTACTCCTCAGAGTAATTTGAACTAATTACTCCCCAGTGTTTCCTAAGTCGAGGTAGCACGTCCACATTAACAGAGCCTGCCTCGGACTAATTTTGAGGCTTCCCTATAGTGTGGACACATTGGTTCAATTTTGTTAAATTGGGAATTAAGTCGAAATTAGCAATTTCAAAATAATATCCCAGAGTGGACATGGCCATAGTGACTGAGAGGCACATTTATGAATCAAAGCTCCCATCATACTGTAAAAACAGCACGTAGATGACAAACCAACCCAAAGAATAATAATTAAAAAAAAACCTTTAAAAATGCCACTTCTGTTGCAGGTGGAAGGGACTCCCTTCCCCATGTGCTGATGTGCGAGTTACACTTTCCTTGGTAAGAGCTGAATTAAGAGAATGGACGTTTGGGTACGTTCTCCATGGCCGAGTGAACGTACCGAAAAGCAAGCTACCTGGCCTTTCCTAGCAGACTAGAACAGTCTTCATCTAGGTTGAGTGATGGCCCTGAGGCGCTTGACACCGTATGTGATGCGGCCACGCTTCCCCGGGCATGCAGTCCTTGTGCTAAAAGCCCGCTTGATTTGGTACTAGTCTTGATTCTCCACCGTGTTACATCTTGTCTCCATCTGCACCCCCAGAGCTGACATATCAGAATTCTCTGTTCAGTCCCATTGCTGGTAGCGTTTTACGGCCCCGCCGCAAGGGTGTTGCAAAGCCGTAGAAAACCAGCCCTCCTGATCTCCGTGCTGCAAGCCTTTCACAGGTGGGTGGGATTATAACCTCTTCTGTGGAAGGAAGAGCCTCGTACTTCATATACGTTGACTCCAAAAGTGAAACAGTGGGAGGCAGTGTGGCCCGCAGAGCCGAGACACCTCGTCAGAGGTGCTTGATATGTTTTACGTTGCAGAGTCTCAGGTCATTTTAGCTTTTTTCTTCTTCTGGGAGGAATTGGTCTGGCTGCTTAAATCTCGTGCTGATTGTTGTGCCGGACTCTCTGCTGGCCTTGGATAGAAATGGGTTCTCTTAAAAATAGGGGCCTTGGTTTTGATTTGACTTAGGCCAGATGCCTTCAGTCTAGTCATTCTAATTCGCAGCAGTGTGAGATCAGAATCGGGCCCCGGGAACATAAAAAGGAATCCCCTTTTTCCAAGTTTAGAGACACAGGGCTAGGTTGTTCACTGCCTGGCATTCTTATGCACCGCTTGGGTGTGAAATGCTACCAAATCGTAATGATCACAGTTTGCTTCTACTTTGCATTCACTTAACCTGGGTGTAAATAACTAGAGAAGGTGAGAATTAGCCCCATTTATTTCATCTAGTTTTTACCAGAGTGGCCATTATTAAATAATTACAAAAAAGTAGAGGCATGATTAAGCCAATAGCACAAGATTTTCCAAGGAAAGAGGACTAGGAGAGAGCCTGGCCCAGTTTTCTGCATGCCTAGATCATTACAAAAATGAGGCAGATCAATTTTTATCAGCGATGGCGTACGAGGAGTGTATATGCTCTGATCTGGCAATGGGTTAAAATGCTAACATGCAGGAGGAAATACTCCAGAGTGAAATGGGAGGAAGTAATGGCTACAAAAGGCAAATATTAAAATGTTTGTTTTCTACAGTAAATCAGGGTGGAATGATGCGACTGCTTGTTCTCAGATGCATTTTGTGGCAAAACGATAATGACGCGAGCGAGCGAAGGAGAGAGCAGGTTATTTATTTGCAATACCTGGTTGGTGCATCTAATTGAAAAAATATCCTGACTTGAGAATTTCCAATACATTTGTTCGCACCCTTATAGCCTGGAGGGGAAAAAAATCTAATCAGCAACGGGGAAGTTCTAAAGTTTCCCCTGCATTTTGAGTCTTGATTTTCAGCCTCACTGCTCAGGTTGGCAATCAGTTGCACAGTAATTTTCAGGACAGGATTCATTATAGTTATTATGAAGGAACGGGGGATGGGAGGAAATGGAATAAAACAATAAAACAAATTTGTTCTGCCAAATTGAATGATGGAGAGAGAGCTTTTCCTATTTAGAATTTGTTCCAGAGAAAAACTTGTATATAAAATCAGCTTTCAAATGAGGTCTATTTTCTGTAGGTTTCCAAAGAAGAGATGGTGCAAATCACTCTTATCCTGAGTTTGCAAAATCTTTGGCTTGGAATGGCTGGAAAAGTGAGCAGCATGTGTGTGTGAAAAGATACTGGTGATGGATGAATGGATCTGTGCCATTTGTATATTTCTAGGATGGTCGGGAGACTGTCACTTTGGAAGGAATTTTAGTTTTTCTACTGCTGAGAATTTCTACAGTGAGAATAACTGATTTGTTTCAGAGGTAGAAACGATTATTTTACCAGTGGGGAAAAAAATGTTCATGGAGCTGCTTGTCGAAGTGTGTTGTTATGTGATGCACTTCCAGTATCCGAACATGCAGACCCTGGTGCGGAAGACTTAGTGTGATTTTTAGGAAGCTCTTAGGTTACTTAACCTTTGCCCCAACTACGTCCCTTTTTTTGATTTGTGTGGTTATGATTAAAATGGTTAATTTATGATTTTTCTAAAGATTCCCATAGCAATGCTTTGGCGTTCTAATCCTCTGAAACGTCTCCCTTGACCATAATGTGTATGGCATGCAGAGCGGGGCTGAAGTGCCACATTATGAGTGTAGCTAGCTTTTCAGGGTGCAGCCAGTCCAATTTTCATGCCCCCTACTTTCCTTCTGCTAAAACCAACCCATTTTGCCTCGCATTTTCCGGATGGCCTTGGTTAGAGGGGCTTTGTTTGTGAGAGGGCTGGGGGGAAGGGAACAAGGTGTCTGTGAGGCGGGAGGATTTTGGAGCGTCAATTATTCTCAGTAGGCTTTTGGTGTCTTTTAGTATTTTAGGTCTGTGTGGAGGGTTCCTGTTTGAATGTGCATTGTGGGTCTGGTTGAGTGTGCACTGCGGGTGTGTTTCTGACTCTCACATTGCTGAGGTTATAACCGGGGCCCACAAACCCCAGGCGAGAAGTTGAGTAAGCCGTGATTTAAAATCAATTAACTATTTTGTTCCTCAGATTTTGCTTCTCTGTGTTGAGGGGGTGGGAAAAGCCTATGAGGGACAGAAGGAGTTAACATTCTGCATTTCGCTAACCGTCCCTTCTGTTTGTCTTTCCAGTTTGACGGGGAGAACATGTACATGGGAATGAATGACAATGCTCAGGAGTTCCTGTCAGCGAATCAGGTAAGGGTCACTTTGCTTCTGTGGGCTGAGAAGATGTAGCGAGAGTGCCATTTTCAAGGCACCTGAGAGATTCATGAGCAGAAGTCCTTTTAACTTTCAGTAGACTTGTTTTCCTGTCATTTGACTGCTTTGGAAAGCAGTTTGCGTAGTGCAAATTGCATATCTGATAGTCAAATTCTGCTTTTATTTCCACCCATGCTGCTCTGTTGGGATTTGACTTCGAGGCACAGAAGATTGCCTCTGCCACAATCGATATTCCGGAGTTTGATTTAGCAAGTCTGATTAAGACTCACTAAGTTGAACTCAAAGGCCATCCCGCTGGCATCCCGTACTCCTCTTTGTGTGAGGAGTAAGGGAAGTCAACGGGAGTGTTTGCTCCCATCGGCCTCCCGCTATGAGGCTGCTGCCAAGCTCGGCTTAAGGGAAGCCAACTCCAGCTATGTATTTGATGTTACTGGAGTTGCGTACTTTAAGGCGAGCTGCCGGGTCTAGTGTAGACCTGGCTTTGGTGTCAATAGGCTGTCACAAGTGTAACAAAAAAGCTAGTGCACTAAAAGCTGGAGTGTAGCTGTGTTGGCTAGGCCAACTGCCTGGACACATAGTTGAGATCTCAGAGGGTCTGTCTACATTGCAAGGCTATTTCTGGATACCAAGCTATCCCGAAATATCGTCTCTATGTTCAAGGAACATGCCTGTTATTTTGAAATAGATAACGGATGCGCTATTTCACCATCCCTGTAAACCTCATTGCATGAGGGATACGGGATGGCTCGAAATAGCACTTTATTTCGAAATTTGGCACCATGTAGATGGGCCAAATTTCAAAATAAAATCAAAATAAGATACACAGATTGCATAGCACAAATTGCATATCTGATTTTGAGCTAACAGTGCAGTGTAGACACCCAGATAGGACTGTACTTATGCACCAGGGCCACGCTGCTCTTTTTAGCACACTAGCTTTGGGAGAGCTAGCACATGTACATCTCTCCGGGACGGCCTGGGGCAGTGTTTCTCAACCAGTGGTATGAGTACCCTCGGGGTACTCGAGAGACGTCTGGGGGTACATCAGCACACTGAAATTTGGAGAAAACTGAATTTTTGTTTTTAAGTTTTCCAGCACTTTGTTATTTTTGTACTTTTTACACTAAAAATGTCATCGCCCACCCGGCTACAATTATGTCGTTTAAACAAATGTGTTGCAATGGTAGAAAAACATTTTGTGTGTCCGAAAGCTGTAGCTTCTGGGAGTACTTATAATTTTTTTGTAAAGGGGTACTTTATAACAAAAAAGGTAGACACACACTGCTCTAGACCGTGCTTGGTCCTGCCGTGGGGGCAGGGGACTGGACTCGATGACCTCTCGAGGTCCCTTCCAGTCCTAGTCTTCTAGGATTCTGTGATTGCGTGATCTACTCGGATCAAACCTCGGTGTCATGGGACAGCGTGGCAGTGCCCCCCCGTTGGAAAGGTGCCTGAGGCTGCCGTTGGCACGTCTCATCTGGTCCGGCTAACGGCTGAGCCAAATTACAAGTCTGACGTAACGGAAGGGCTTTAAAATGTATCACTCGGTAGGCCCAGCCCTCGCAGCAGTGTCCATTGTAAGCTGTAAAGTTGTGTTAAGTTATTGCATCACAGATTTCGCATGGACGATTTGTCTCCTGGCACAATATGTTACCCGCTTCCTGGTTCCCGGGACGCTGATTATCTGCTGTCTGGGCAGCAGTTACAGTACATCCCTGTTGTTAGGCTTCTTGCTTACCAGGTCTGGGCTAGACAGGCTAGTGAATCATTTGTCCACGTCTAGATCAGATCTTGAAAATGATGCAAAACAAACGTTACGTGGAAAAGAAGAAGAACAATTGTTGTCTTGAGAAGAGGCGTTCGTCACCTGAGAGATTCGTGTGGTGGGAGAGAGACGCCCTGCTGTAGGCTTGTGTGACGGCGCGTTGGGGGGTCCCCCGTCTCCTGCACCCCGAAATGGCACAAACAGACTCCACCAGCCAGTGGAATTGAGGGTGGTTTATTGCTCCTCCAGGATACAGCACAGCACAGATGTAATCTGGTTACAGGAACTGGGGCTAAGAGGCCTCAGTGCCCCCCTTGAGATAGGGGAGTCCCAGCCCCCTCCCCAGCTCCTTCTCCCCTGCTTTCCAGACAGGCACTCACTAACCCTCTTCCAGCCCTGCCCCCCAGCCAGGGCAGCATTCCACCTTCCTTTGTTCCTCTCCATGGGGGGTGTCTGGCCATACTCCTTTGCATAGTGACTCATCCTGTTTTGCTGGGTCGTGGTACCCAGTGGGGGTTACCCCAGAGCCAGCAGCATAGAAACCAGCCAGGTACCCCCACTACGTCACAGCTTGCCCGGGGGCAAGAGATATTTCTGTTGCTACAGAGGAGAGGGGCTGCTCTTGCTTGAGAAATTTGTGGTAGTAGAGACAAAATGTATGTTGCAACCGCAGGTGTTCAGGTGGCTCTGCAGAAACAAACGCAGCGCAAGAGCAGCGCCTTGAGTTTTGAGAGCATGCTCACGGTACAAGAGATAAGCCAGGGGCTGGTCACACCCAGCCTAGGGTTCCCCCTCTCCGCTACACCCTGGGTGTTCGGTCTGACCTCCCACACGCTGTCTCCCAAGCACCCACTTCCTGGGAGCCTGGGCAAGGAAAGGGGGAATTGGCGCTGGAGCTTTCATGGGAGCTGGGCAGAGCTGCAGAAACGCTCCGAGTGTCCCCTGTTCTGATCTCAAAGAGCTTGATCCTATGAGGCTCAGAGCGTTCTGGCCCCAGTGCAGCAAAGCACTCAAGCTGTGTTCAGTTGTACGCCTGTGCAGACTCCCACTGGCCTCAGGGCTGGAGTTCACAGCACCTCACAAGCTGGGAGTCCATACAATACGATGGGGACTAATTTAGCTACTACTAATCAGGAAAGAGATCTTGGAGTCATCGTGGCTAGTTCTATGAGGACGTCCACACAGTGTGCAGTGGCCGTCAAAAAAGCAAACAGGATGTTAGGAATCATTCAAAAGGGATAGAGAATAAGACGGAGAATATCTTATTGCCCTTATATAAATCCATGGTACGCCCACATCTGGAATACTGCATACAGATGTGGTCTCCTCATCTCCAAAAAAGATATACTGGTATTAGAAAAGGTTCAGAGAAGGGCAACTAAAATGATCAGGGGTTTGGAATGGGTCCCATATGAGGAGAGATTAAAGAGACTGGGACTTTTCAGCAAGGAAAAGAGGAGACTAAGGGGGGATATGGTAGAGGTCTATAAAATCATGAGTGGTGTGGAGAAAGTGAATAAGGAAAAGTTATTTACTTGTTCACATAATATAAGAACTAGGGGCCACCAAATGAAATTAATGGGTAGTAGGTTTAAAACAAATAAAAGGAAGTTCTTCTTCACACAGCGCACAGTCAACCTGTGGAACTCCTTGCCTGAGGAGGTTTTGAAGGCTAGGACTGTAACAGGGTTTAACTAGATAAATTCATGGAGGTTAAGTCCATTAATGGCTATTAGCCAGGACGGGTAAGAAATGGTGTCCTTAGCCTTTGTCAGAGCCTGGAGATGGATGGCAGGAGAGCGATCACTTGATCATTACCTGTTTGGTTCACTCCTTCTGGGGCACCTGGCATTGGCCACTGTCAGCAAACAGGATAATGGGGCTGGATGGACCTCTGCTCTGACCCAGTCTGGTTGTTCTTATGTTCTTATGTGGCAATTCTTGATAGGGGGCCCCTGCGTGGTGCGCGTGGTGTTCTCATTTGGCTGGGACAGGAATTGTGATAAGCTTCCTCTAGCAAAGGGCTGGGTGCCCACCACGCCGGGACTGTCAGTGACTTACCTGGGTCTGATGGAAATGAGCAAATGATTCTCAAATGTCCGAACAGACGCCAGGGTGGCCACAGGGCTTGCAGGGGTGCAGCATCTTCTTGGATGGAGCCCACAGTGTATTAACGGAGTATGAAGCCTAAGAAAAGCTGGGAGTTAGAAAAATCTCCCGGAGCAAGAACTTGACCTACTAATCAAGAAAGATCAGAGGTTCCCCGTCCAATGCACAGCATGACTTGCCTGGCCACCAGGAATGTGCCATCAGTAATATAGTGGGGGGAGGAGGGGACTGTACTGGGACCTGAAATGCAGCCAAAAGGAACAATTTGCATTTCCTATTGTAAAGTGATACATTGTATCTCTCAGGCCTTGTGACATCTCGCTTCCTCCTCATGCGGGGAACTTGAGGGAAACTAGAATAAGAACCACGGCTAAGAGATCGCGGACGGAGGAGATGACTTTCTAATAAGGAAAGACACATTGTCAGGCACTTGGCAATAAGGGTGCAAATTTAAAATAGAAGGTTGAAACATTTGCAACCCCCTTCTATCTAGTAAATCATTAATTCAAAGGGATATTCAGCCCGTGTTTTAAAATGTAAAGGAAACTTAAAAAGTTAAGAAGGAAGAAATGAACTGTGGCGAGGCCTAGGGTCAATATTCAGACTGATCACTGGTCCCCATGGTGCAGATCCTGAGGGAGATGCATCCGGAATCATGGAAGCTAAATCGTGATCAGTTTCACCCTCACTACTCACCCCTTCCTTACATCTCGCCTTCCTCCAGAGGGTCTGGCACCAGCCCCATTGAAAACGTGGGGTGGAATCTCTGGAGCCAGCCTCTTGGCTGCGTTCCCACAGTCCTAGTTGGCCTCACCCTGGACCTGGGAGGCAGCAGTCCGTACTTTGGGGCATCTGTTTGGGGCAGGGACCAACCTTTTGTTCTGTTTGAACAGCCCCTGGCACATCAGGGTCCTTCTGTGTGACTGGTCTCTGATGTGGTGTGGAAATACAAATACTAGAGCTTCTAATAACAACAGCCGAGAGAGGCCAGGGATGTATCTGGTCTGGGGCAGTGAGAGGAGCCCTCCTAAGGGAATGCCAGGCTGTGGGAGGAGAGTGGGAAGTGGGGGGAAGGCCGTTTGGTGCTCAGGGGGCAATGTGAGAAAAGTTGGGAGCAGGCAAAAGGTTGGTGTGGATAAGCTGTTGAAGGAGCTTTGGTTGGTGGCGCTAGCTGACTTCATCCAACACCGTAACTTTACATCCTAGTTTAGACGAGGCCCGACATGTCTCTCCAGGCGTTGGCTGGGTGCTTAACTCACATCAGAGCTATGGGGTGGCCCCGCTCCCTCACACTTCTGGAGTATGTGAGCTGACACCTTCCCGCACCACGCTGGTGGGAACGGTCGTGGATCTGGAGGAGGGAAGGAGCTGAGAGTGCAAGGCGAAGTATCAGGTTCCGGGCACTGCTGTTACCCTGCGAGTGTAGCTGTTAAGCCCCCATGCATGCCCAGTGAGGTGGGTGTCATGTATCCCTCACTGCATGGCTCCTGAGCAGAGTTCCCTTAAGCTGTGCGCTTGTGCAGATACTCAGGAGAGATTTCAATGCCACTCAACTAGTTAGCAGAGCCCCCACAGCTAGGTTTTGTTTCTTCTGGTGGTGCACATTCACACAGGCCTTGGTGCACATAGCAAAATGTATTCCACACGTGGATGGGGGAAAAATCTGCACTTAAATGGAAAAGATTAGAGGGAACACTGCTCATGAGCCTCTTAGGGATGTTAAATATTGGTTAATCGAATAGTCGAGTAACCTCATTAATTCTTATTGGTTAGTCAACTATTCTATAGTCCCTTGTGGTTGGGCCAACAGCAACACAGGGTGCCAGACGGGAGCTAGTCTGCGAGGGAGACCAGTTTAAAAACCGGCTCCTCTTGTTCCCAGCTTCCCCCCTCATTAGTCTCTCCCCAGCCATTGTTTGCTTTCACAGTGTTGCTTGTTTGCCTAGGGGTGCTTTATTACGCTGGCCATGACGTCATTCCTGACAGCCAAAGGTTCTATTCCAGTGAGCGCTGCAGGCGTTACTTAGCGTTTGCTAAGCACTTCCTGCCCCCAAATAGCTCTTGTGATCTGTAAAGCAGATAATTCATTAACTTGAGCTTAGAATTTCTCGGGTGTCACTGATGAATTTGATCTGAAGGATATACATTAGCCCAGAATCTCACGTGAGAAACAGGTAAGTCACCACCACAGGTGGCATGCCTCTCTAGTACGCATTAGAACACCATTTAGAACCCCCGTTCCCAGGGGATAAATAGAAACCATAGTTATTGTTTGTAGCCTCCATTCTGTTATAACGAGTGGATGTGGTTTCTTTCATTTCCTGTCCTGAATTTTTATGAAGTGCTACTGTGCACAGTTAGATTCAGCTTCCATATGAGGGGGGACTAAAAAGATCAGGTTTTAAGGGTTGAGATCAAGATCAAGAATTAGGGGTCGCCAAATGAAATTAACAGGTATCAGGTTTAACATAAACAAAAGGAAATTTTTCTTCACATAGCACACAATCAGCCTGTGGAACTCCTTGCCAGAGGATGTTGTGAAGACCAGGACTTTGGCAGGGTTTTTAAAAAACTAGATACATTCATGGATGTTAGGTCCATCAGTACTTATTAGCCAGGATGGGTAGGGATGGTGACCCCAGCCTCTGTTTGTCAGGGGCTGGAAGTGGATGACAGGAGAGGGATCACCTGATGATTCCCTGTTCTGTTCACTCCCTCTGGGGCACCTGGCTTGGCCACTGTCGGCCGACAGGACACTGAGCTAGATGGGCCTTTGGTCTGACCTACTCTGGCTGTTCTTCTGTTCTAAGCTTCTGTTCAGCTTAGACAAGAGACTGGGGAGTGGGGAAGGATGTGATCGAGGTCTATAAAATCATAGATGGTGTGGAGAAAGTGAATAAGGAAATGCTGTTTACCACTTTCCAAAACACACAAAGCAGGGGTCACCCAATGCAGTTAACAGGAAGCGTGTTTAATACAAACAAGAAGTTATATTTTTTCCCACAACGTACAAGTAACCTGTGGACCTCATTGCCATGGGAGGTTGTGATGCCTAAAAGTATAACAAGGTTAACAAAAGAACTGGGTGAGCTAAGGGAGGATATGTCTGTCAAAGACTCTCAGCCAAGGTGGTGAGGGACACAACTACAATTGCTCACCCTGTACCTCTCCTGCCCCCCGCCCCGACCTGAAGATATCGTCTGGGCCACTATCAGAGACATGCTATTGGGCAAGATGGAACATGATCTGATCCAATATGGCAGCTTTGATGGTCTTACAGAAGATGCTGCATACCTCCCCAGAGGTGACCAGACAACAGTGATGGCCAATGTATACACTTCGGATCAAATTCATCAGTGACACCCGAGAAATTCTAAGCTCAAGTTAATGAATCATCTGCTTTATAGACCACGAGAGCTATTTTGGGGTAGGAAGGCTGATTATAAATATGGACTAGATATTCTCTGTGTTCCCCCAGCTTTATGCTGGGGTCACTCTGTGAACCTATTGATATGGTGCAGAGTCTGGCCCTATGCCTCTGTAGTAGCTAAGGACGAATTGTCTTTTTTGTCACAGGCTGCGGCTGATTTTTAGAGTGCGTGGACTTTTGTTCTACAGTGCCACTTGGAGTTTAGTTTTCAGATTCATTTCTCAGTTGAATGTAATGGCTTTTAGCCTTTTGGATTAAGTGGCCTCTGGTGTGTAGAGTTTGTAACTACAACTTCACAATGTTAAAATCTTGCTCCTTTTTTGAGTACTTTCTATCAAGGAATTTCCAAGTCCTTTACCTGTAATTAGTTAAGGCTCTTGACCTCTTCCTTTCCCATCAGGTAAATAAAGTTGGGGATACTGGAACACTGTGACACAGAGAGATTAAGGGGCCTGATCCTGTGATAACCTTTTTCCTGGGGATGCTTGTGTCCCAGGAACTTTTCCCCAGGGTCTCGCAGTGGTAAAGCAAAGCTCAGAACCCAGTTCCCCATTAAAACTGTGTGTATGTGAATTTCCTTATGGGCGGTCACACAGTTGAGAGCTGCTGTGCTAAATAAATAGCCATGTGCATTTCCAAGCCAACCAATCCCTGAATCTCATTTTGAAAAGATTTGCTCCCAGGCTGTTCATTAGGTGTCATGTTTTCATGCCAGAAAGAGGCAGTCTCAGCTGAGAACTAAACCTGTGAACACAGAAGGCAATAGCATAATGGAAGTGCTGACAGACCCTTAGCCACAGTGGCAGAAACTGCTCCATGAGAATAATTCCTAGCGTTCAGTCACACAAGAGGGACATATGACCCCAGAAATGAGTCAAATGCAAAATGTAATTCAACCCCCAACAGAGGCCATGCTATTAATGCAACCTGACGTCTGATCAAACGGCCATGGACATTTGACCCCTGGGATGAGTGAAGTATCTATTGTGCCTAATAAAGTTGGCAGAGTGTCATTCTTTGCCCTTGTCAGTTTCCTTTTTTTGAAACAAAAGAGGAGCAGCTAAATAATGTAAAATCTTGAGGAATGTAACAGGTTACCAATGAGCCAGTGTACCATGCAAGGAGGGACCAGCCTTGCTATGTGAATGCCTGTCAATGCAAAGGGTTAGAAATTTACAACAACAACTGGGAATTGTTAAAGACTAACAATTTTATTACAGCATAAGATGTAGTGAGTTGTAGTAACTTACTTCATCAGATGCATGAAGTGAAAGAAAAAAAGCAGACGGTAGGGGTACAGAGATGGGAGTGTTACATCAGAGCTAATTCTATTGTGTTGCAGTAGGATGCATTCTTGAATGCTGATCTTGATAAGTTTGATTCATTTTTAAAATGTATTTAACGTGGAAAACTGTAATGAGAGAGCCCTTCACTGTTCCAGTTCTGATGGTGTCAAATTTGCATGCTTGTTCCAGCTCAGTAGTTTTGCATTGCAGTCTGGTTTTGAAATTGTTTTGCTTGAAGATGGCAACTTTCAAGTCTGTCACTGTGTGTCCAGGGAGGCTAAAATGTTCTCTCTCTGTGGGTTTGGGGTTCTTTTCCATTTGTGAGCTCTGATTTATGTCTTTATTCTGTTGCGTTGAGACAGTCCAGTTTGTCCAGTGTGCATGGCAGAGGGGCATTGCTGGCACATGATGGCATAGATGATATTCGTAGATGGGCACGTGAAGAAGCTGTGGCCGATGTGATTAGATGCTATGATTGTTCATACATCTACCCTAGTGACACCGAGTTGGCAACAGAGATTGTTGCAGGGATTGGTTCCTGGGTTAGTGTTTCTGTTGAGGGGGTGAGGTTGGTGGTGAGTATGTGTGTCAGGTTGCAGGGCTTTCTGTAAGGGAGGACTGACCTGCCTCCCAAAGTCTGTGAGAGGGAGGGATCGTCATCTAGGGTAGGTTTTAGATTCTTGAGGATGGGCTGAAGAGGTTTTAGCTGGGGGCTATAGGTAATGGCCAATGGCGATCTGTTGCTTTCTTTGTTGGATCTGTTGTGTAGTAGGTGACTACAGTCTGTCCATTCGCTTCCCCAGGTGGGTACTGTAGCTTGATAGAGATCCCGTAGATATTTGTCTCTATCTGAGGGACTGGAGCAAATGCGGTTGTATCTTAGGCCTTGGCTGTAGACAGTGGATTGTGTGATGTGTTCTGGGTGAAAGCTACAGGCATGTAGTTGAGAAGAGCAGTCGGTAGGTTCCCAGCATAGGGTTGTGCTTGTTCGACTATTTCTTGTTTGCACTGTAGTGTCTGGGAAGTGGATCTCTTGTGTGGACTGGTCCAGGCTGAGGTTGACGATGGAGCAGAAATTGTTGAAATCTCAGTGGAATTCTTCAAGGGCCTCCTTCCCATGGATCCAGAGGATGAAGATGTCATCAAGGTAGCATGAGTAGAGGAGGGGCATTTCCGCTTCCAGGGGTGGAGGCGGGCATGGGCTGGGTTTTCTAGGGAGGCTGGGGGCATCCAGCTTGTCCAGGGGGGCAGGGATCCACTGCCTGGTCTATCTGCAGCTGCTCTGGGGCAATCGGGCAGCTGGCTAGTGCCCCCCCCATCTGGTGCAGCAAGTGAGGGCGGGGAGAAGGAGTGTGGGGTAGAAGGGCCCACTTACCTGGGCTGGTGGCCAGCAACATGGAGAACCCTGGTCCCAGCTTGTCACTCTCTTCCTGATGTGGTTACCCCCCTGTGGTCACACTGCAGTATAACTGTCCCTCCTATTAGCCCCTCCCTTTCTGTGTGATGGAAAATAGTCAGATTCCAGGCACATCTCATTGTCGTGGCAGAACCAATCCCTGAACTTGCTTTAAGTTAGGAGAAGAGGAAGCTGCCTACCAAATTTCGTAGCCCTAGCTCTTACTGTTTAGAAGGAGTTCTTGAACAAACCGGCTCACAGATGGACGGCTTTATAGATTGACAGACCGATGCATAAATTCTCTAAAATAGATATACACGGTGTGAATGTGTATAAATCAGCACCTCTCCACTATGTCTGTCTTCATGCATCTTTAAACTTTGGTCTGAATTCGTCATAACAGATACAGTATCTCACTGATCTTGGGGATCAAATGGTCAGGGTCATTTGATCAGATGTCAAGACACATTACTGCCGTGGCTTCTGTTGGGTGTTGAATTACAACTTGCATTTGTCTCATTTCTGCGGTCAAAACATCCCTCTGATTTGATCGAATGACAGAAACTGTATAATTTGTATATATCCCTGAGCCACGTGGGTCTGAGAGCTGCTCTAATAAGTTTTATAAAGGCACAGCTGTCGTGGTGACTTATTTAAAATGGGAATTTGAAGCAGTGTTCTTGCCATTTCATGCCCTCATTCAGGGTTACGCAGCTTTTCTCAAATAATAAATATCACTTAGAACACTCGTTTTAGCATAACAATAGTTTTGCTAGTTATGAAGAATTGCCCATTACAGTAAAAGTGTATTTGGTAAATGAGAAATAATGTGAAAGTAAATAATAGCATAATTAGAGACTAATGAGGATACCGGGAACTTCCTTCTATATTCTTGGTATTACAGATGAAGATAGTTTGGGCAAGGTTCTACAGTGTGCTGTAAAACGTGGTGATAATATTGGTGGATATTTTACGCTCCCTCCCCCTAAAGATCCTTCTCAGCTGCATTGCAACAGAACATAGACAAGTTGTATACAAGTAAAGCAGGACTGTGGGCAGGTACATAAGGCGCCTTTAGAGCTGAGCCCTCCGTCACCAGAGATTTAGGGCTTGTGTATAGGATCCCCCAGTTTGTATTGTGAGGATGAGAGTCTCAGGGTGCACTCATCGGGTGTGCAGTCCCTGCTATTGCAAGCTAACGGGTGCATGCTAGCAAGGTCTCTAGGGCAGTTCCAGTACGATGCTTCAGTGTGCACAAGAACGCTCACACCAGCAGTGTGCACTGCAGCATTAATCGACATACACCACTGACCCTGAGCGCATTCAGAAAAAGGATGATTCATTCACGAGTCAAGTAGTCGATGGAAAGTCGACTAGTTGATAGGAACTTCTGCATTCCTCCTTTGAAATGTACAAGACAAAGTGGAAGCACCCGCGTGGGACTCCCACCAGGGGCTCTTGTGCATTTCAAAGCGGAAGCACCCACATGGAGTATGGGGTCAGTGGGGGCGGTGCTGCTGCTTTGAAATGCCACATGGAGCCAGAGTCAGCTGGGGACTCCCCAGCTGATCCTGAGCTCTACTCTGCATTTTAAAGCGGCAGCGCTGCATGAAGCCCAGGATCAGCTGATTCCGGGTTCCACAGAAATGCCACAGGGAGGCCGGGGTCAGGGAGGGAGTCCCCAGCTGACTCTGGGCTCCACGAAGTGCTGCCTCTTTGAAGCACTGCTGCGGCGTTTCAAAGGGGCAGCACCGCACAGAGCCCAGGATCAGTTGTGCAGTGCTGCCCCTTTGAAACACCGCCAAGACGTTTCAAAGTGGTGGTGCCACATGAAGCCTACTGGCTCTGGTGGCGCTGCCGTTTTGAAGTACCTTTCTTCCCTCTTCCCCTTTGCTGGCTCTATCTGATAGAGGCAATGGGGGGGGGGGGGGAATCGACTAGTCAACTCCCACTGGGCTCTTAGAAGACATTTTGGGTAAACTAGAGCTAAATAGCAGCCTAGAACACTGAGAGCCAGGACTGGTGGCTGTAAACAAACTTTATGGGATCGCAGGAAACTTGGCCACACCCATGTTAAGCGGACATCTGCCTAATTAAAATCATGCTGGAATAAATTGCCTAGGAAGGTTGTGGAATCTCCCTCTCTGGAGATATTTAAGAGCAGGTTAAAAAGACATCTATCAGGGATGGTCTAGATGTGCTTGGTCCTGCTGTGAGGGCAGGGGACTGGACTTGATGATCTCTAGTGTTCTAGGATTCTGTGTTCTATGCCAAACCATGGATGTTGCTGGCCCAGAGAGTGCCAGACTAGAGAGATTCACCCTGAACTCAGAACACAACCGGGGTTTGGCTGAACATACAAGAGCAAGTGCCATAATTGGGGGTCTTTTGGTGTTAGTGAAGAACTCCTAGCATGTCCCAGAATGGCTGAGCAAAGTTTCCTTGAAGCTGATAGGTTACTTCTCATATCTGAGCACCAGGACCAAGCCTGTGTTTGGACCTTCCATCATAACAGGGTGATTAACTGTCAGAAGGTAACTGGGAGCCAGTTACTCCGAGCAGGAAGGCATTATTTTCCACTTCAATATTTGGATGGAGGCCTGTGCAAACAGGAAGAAGAATCCACAATCCAAACCTGCCTTCAACATTTATGTTCCACGACAACTTACAACTTCATGCATGATGGATTCAGACCCCACTCCAGTTTACCAAATGTCTGATCTAAAGCTCATTGAAATCTGTAGAAAGAATCTTTGTCATTTAATAGACTTTGGATCCAGCCTCAGCTGCGCCCCTTGCTGTGGATTCGTCAGTATTTCCCCAGCATGTAGAAGCCCTGCTAACTACCTAAGCCTGAAAAATCTCCTTTCGGATTATTGCAGGGGCCTGCGTCTGCTTCCGTTACCTCAGTGGGATCAGAGTTCACCTCTCAACGGCCTAGGTTAAGGAGAAAGGCAAAACCGGGGGTGTTCTCATGCCCTGGTCTGCAGCGAGAGCTCTTTTCGATTCTCTGTCTGGGAAGGTGGATCCTGCACAAGTCCATGGGCATTAGAGATGCTGATTAGAGATTTGCGGTTGCATGTGCTGGGGCAGATTGCATCACTGTGTTCCCTTGTGGTGATTGTGTTGAAGACCTACAACAGGCGTGGCTAACCCGTGGCTCGCGAGCCTCATGCAGCTCTTCAAAGAAAAAATTGCGGTTCCCGCACCCGCAGCTCTTCAAGGAGCAGCTGTGTGAAAGAGACAGAGCTGTGGCATCCTGAGCATTCTTCAAAATGGCCGCTCAAAATGGCCACCATTAAAAGGGCAATGCCTGCTCTGACACACACACACAAACCCTTCCCCCCCCCCCCACCTTTTTTTTTACTTGACTAAACTCGGCAGCCGGGTGTTTTTTTGTTTTTGATTTTTTTGCTCAGCAGCTTTTTTCCCTGGTCTCTTTGTGCCATATCCACCACTATTTTGGCTCTTCATCTGTAAAAGGGTGGCCATCCCGGTCTACTAGAAAGTTCTGCCTATCTCATCAATGGGCCTACGAGCTTTCTTCCTGATCATGCCCAGCAGGGGCTTAAACTAGGGTCACTTCTTCCCTTCTTCCTGTGTTCAGCCTTTCATCTTGTGTAGCATATCTTCTTGTCCACCCAAGAGATGCATTGTCCTGCAGCCTTTGCCAGGACACAGAACCTAAATAAAAATAAAGCTCCCCAGAACGAACGCGACATGGAAGGTGCCAGTGAGATGTGGATTGAATCCTACTCACGTCGTTCTCAGCTGCATTAGAACTTACAACTCTGCTCTGAGCTTCAGTTTGATACCCGTCATTCTTGTACAGAGCGTGCCGCCATGCCAATGCTAACATCCCATGTTTGCCCTCCTTCCATTCCTGTCTTACTCTGCTTTCTGTCTCTCTCACAATCAGTGAAGGCCCCAGTCTTACTGAGTATGCTCTTGACACTGCTGAGTGACCCTTCTGATGTCAATGGGATGACTCCTGGTAGTAATCCTGTGCTGGGCGTTGGTGGCAAATGGAGCCATGTGGCGGCGTCTCTTTGCTCGCTTTGCAAGCACCACGTCCGCCCATGTTATTGATGCTAAAGAAGATGGGAACAAAAATCGGTGGGAAGTTGAGGCTGCCCTAAACGTCCATGCTCAGAGGCAAGTTGGCCTTTGGTAGGGAGATGAAGAGCTGGGATGTGTAGGACTACATGCAGCTTTGGAGTAACATTTACTTGCACCATTTGAAGGAAATGGCAGCTGAGACCATTCGGACCAGGCCTGAATTTGGCCCATTGTCTGTGCAGGCTGCATTGCTGTATTGTCTGGCTGTCCAGCGGCAAGGGGGTACGTTCGAGCCATTCCCAGTGAAGCGTATGGCTTTGTTAATCAATGGCGCCTCTCTTCATGATTGGGAATCTTTGAAAAAAAAGACTCCTTTGGATTAATCATAAATGAAGAAATCCATCAGCAATAATCAAAACTGTCTGAGCTGGTGCTATATAACTTAGGTCTATATGTCTGTGTACATTGTAAAGGGCAAAATACGACTTAGCTTTTATTACTTTAATTAAAACATGAGTGACGAGTATGAGATTCATATTAAATTGTATTTTGCTGGCTGCTGTGTGAAGGAGCTAACTGATCTGATTACCATGAAGATTATAAACTATCAAAGTGAAAAAGAGCTTTTTGCAAGTATTTCATATTAAACCTTCAAGCATAACACTTTAAGAATAATTATAGTTGTATTACTGGAAAATGATTCATGAATTCTGAATAAATAGAAGGTCCTTAAAGGGAAATGTTCCAGGACCACAGTTTTCATTCCAATCTGATGAAATTTAGTATCATTTTGCAGCTGTAGAATAAAATGAAAAAAAAAATATGTACATAGACTGTATTGAGTATATGTCAGACTAAACTAATGAGATTTTTTTCATCAACTCTAAGCATGCACACAGACAAATGGAATAGCCCCTCTTACTTTCTGTAATAGAAGGCAGCAAAGGAAAAAAGCAAAAAGGGATCTTACTGTGCACCACCCTTTATTCTATCTTTGATTGTTAAATAATATATTTTAAGTTCTCATATCTAGGCTGCAGACTATTTGAACTGACATTAATGAATACATAAGAGAAAAGAGCTAACTGGAAAAAAAATGTAAGGAAGGGCTTTGATTGGGAATTTTATTAGTATTCCCAGTGGACTGTAATAAAGATACTTTTGACACAATACAGTGAATGTTTACAGCAGACAATTTAGTTTCCTTCCAACAATTATGAGAGAAATTGAATATCAGGAAATGTTAGTTGTCCCTAAAATTAGACATAACAATAAAGAGATCCCTGAAAGTTTATTAAGCAGGAGGGGGGTGGGGGAGAACCCATTCATCCCTGGTAGACAATTTGGTAAATTTATTTAAAGAACTCCACATGATACACAAACAAACCAGATCTGAATGTGGCTACCCAAGATTGAACATTTCCCCCGGAGCCCTGCTTGGGGAGCATGACGGGAGTACTGGATGTTCTCCCAGGCTGCCCACCCCTTCCAAATTGCTTTTCTCCAGCTCTTCTTTGTCTGATACAAACTCTAAGAGTGCTCTGCATTGATCTGGATTTTGAAAATGCTCATTGAAAGTAGGGTGAGGGGTTTCCCTTCCCCTAACACAAAGCTTTTGGCAGATTGGCATTGACTCAATCCACCTCTAATCACAGAATCCTAGAAGACTAGAACTGGAACGGACTTTGAGAGGTCATCGAGTCCAGTCCCCTGCCCTCACAGCAGGACCAAGCACCATGTAGACCATCCCTGATAGATGTTTGTCCAACCGCCTCTTAAATATTTCCAGTGATGGATATTCCACAACCTCCCCAGGCATTTTGAGTGTTTCACCACCCCGACAGGATGTTTTTCCTAATGTCCAACCTGAACTTCCCTTGCCGCAATTTAAGCCCATTGCTTCTTGTCTTTATGCTGATAGCCTACGTCTCTTCTAGAAAAGAAGGCCATTCATTGTGCTCCCAGAATGAGAGAGTTCTGCCAGGAAGGTGCAGCATCACTCAAAAAAATAAGAACCTGAAATCACAGTAGAACAAATTTCCCTTCATCCTAATTCTTTCCACTGTTCATTCACAGCCGTTAATTTAATAAAACTCGTCCACTTGACAGGTCAGTGTGAGGCAGCCATGTCCCTGGTGCTATAAGGCCAGAGTGGTAGGAGACTCCAAAGCAACTGCCCTAAGATGTCAGGGGGCCCTTACATGCCACAGAACGTCCTGGCACCCAGCAGCAACTCAGGGGATATGTACAGCCAAGGGACATTACAAACCCTAGCATAATTGAGTTTGCCTACAGCCACCACTTCCTATTGTATTCCAAGGCTTAGCTTGTGGTTTCCCTTGCAGGTCATGGCTTTCCACCTCTTGGGCACCAGCTGTCCACCTTTGGACTCTGAGGGTAGTACGTGAGAGAGATGTTGGGAGGTACTATTTCTCCTCCCTAGTGGACTTTTGTCTCCATCTCCAAAATGGGAAGTGACTGTCTAGGAAGTAGTCCTGCAGAAAGAGATCTAGGGATCAGAGTGGACCACAAGCTAAATGAGTCAACAGTGTGATGCTGTTGCAAAAAAAGCAAACATGATTCTGGGATGTATTCACAGGAGTGTTGGGAGCAAGACCCGAGAAGTCGTTCTTCCGCTCTACTCTGTGCCGATTAGCCCTCAGTTGGAGTATTGTGTCCTGTTCTGGGCACCACATTTTACGAAAGATGGGGAGAAATGTTAACCAATCCACTACACATTGCCTGCAGCATGGTGTGGCTGAAGCAGCCCTCAGCCAGCAGCATGGTGGGCCCAGCCAGCCCAGAGCAGCCATGCTGAGCGCTGGTTAATCAGTTATCCCAGTAAACATGCTGGTAAGGCAATGCTTACTGGGTAACTGCTTAACCGGTTACCCCTTTACATCCCTACCCCCCAGTAGAAACAAAACATCTAGCTGTGGGTGCTCTGCTAATCAGCTGGGGGGGGGGCATTGGAATCTCTCCTGAGCGCCCGCACAAGTGTGCAGCTTACAGAGAACACTGCCTGTGAGGGAAGGCTGAAAGAATTGGGCTTGTTTAGTTTGGAAAGGAGAAGGCTGAGAGGGGACATGAGAGAACTTTTCAGGTATCTAAAGGGTGTCACAAGGAGGGAGAAAAAATGTTCTCCTTGGCCTCTGAGGACAGGACAAGAAGCAAAGGGCTTAAACTGCAATAAGGGAGGTTTAGTTTGGACATTAAGAAAAACTTCCTGCCTGCCAGGGTGGTGAACCACGGGAATGAGTTGCCTATGGAGGTTGTGGCATCTCCGTCACTGGAGATATTTAAGAGCAGGTTGGACAGACATCCGTCCGGGATGGTCTTAGATGGCACTTGGTCCTGCCAGGGACCGGCCCTGATGGGTTCTAGGATTCTATGAGCTACTGCACTGTCTAGCATGCTTGAACAGTCTTCTGTCTGTGCACGAGGCACTCGGGGCTGCTTCTGGGGCTCTGGCAGAGCAGTGAGAAGGAAACGGGCTGACTGGCTCACTGGCCGTTCTGCGGGCAGAGCCTTGCTCTCGCTGTCATGGACGCAGCTGAGGAGAGCCACAGTTGTGATGGATCTTGAGCCATGTTGCCCGGGCAGGGCCCACTGGAGCACACCATTCTTGCAGTCGGGTACATCCCTTTTAATGCATGAAGCTGACAGCATACTCCCAGCCTGATGGCTCTGACTCTCTTGAGCACCAGTCTGGGTGCCCAGCATTTGAAATCCCGTCCTGCTCCCAAAAGGCAAGGAAGATGGCCTCTGTTTTCTCTGACCTGCCAACCCACTTGGCCACCCAAGAGCAGGATTTTCCTCCACATTTGCCACCCCTTCGTTATTCCACTGACACTAACAAGAAAAGCCAAATTCTCCTTGAATTCAGCAGTGACGTTCTAGAGGCTGGTGGCCCCACAAAGTCAGTAGAATGCTTGTGTAGAATGCTTATGCACTCAGTGCCGGCGTGTTAGAAAGCTGATCCCTGTTCTGCATGCCTCCATGAGCAAGAGGGAGATGTTACCCCTCCACGTGCATCACTGCCCAGTCTGCATGGGCTTTGCGAGTAAATGCATATGCTGGCACACTCGAATGACAAGCAGTAGGCAAACACTGGACGTGCAATTCGATAAGTTTCTCTGGGAAAACGGGCTCATAAAATGTCAAATGAAAAACTGCATATAAAGGCAAAAATTACCATGCGCTTGAGCGCAACATAGGGAATGAATTGATCATGCTTGCATAGAGATGCTGTGGATCACAAAAGGAGAGCAGCTGTATAAAATGCAGAAAGCTCTCCAGAGTTCTTCAAGCAGAGCATGCTGTGTTGTTAATTTCTGAACACCAACGACCGTTCTGCATAATACTCCTTATTGCCCTTTATTTAGAATTTTAATATCAAGGATATGGAGAAACGTCCATGGTTTGGTTTTTTTTTTTTTTTAAGTAACACCCTTTTCTTTCCCATCAGTTGTTTTCTGTAGTGATGCCTGATTATCAATATTCTTCCTGCGCTGCTTTGGCTAGCGTGAAAGAAAAGAGGAAAGGGAAGCCAGAGTGAGAGACAAAATGATTTGGCTCACATGTCGATTCCTTTGCTAGCTGCACTTGGTAAGAACTCTGGTCCACTCGGTGTAGACATGAGGCTGGGCCAGCAGAGAGGAATAAATGTGCTTCTGATGAAGGCTGGTAAGCATCCAGGAGAAACGTTGGTTGCAGTGATGACAGATGCAGATATGAACAGCATAAGCACTCCATTCTGACTGCACCTGCTCCTGCTTATGGGAAGGCACAGGCCTGGAATAGACTAATATTTGGAAGATGTCAGCTAAAACCCCAGGATACGCTGGGGAAGTCCAGGCACTTAACACAAGTCTTAGCATTTTGACTCCATGACCAACTGTACCATCTCATTTATTTTAGTTCCCTTTTTACTGTAGCTTGCTGCCTCCCCTTGCATTTCCCTTCCCCCTCTTCGGCTGCTTTGTTAGGAAAACCTTCCCAAGTCCCTTAATGAGTGAATCATTTGTAGCAGGTTCCCGCCCCTCACTGCCTGGCAGGTTTTCTTCGGCTCTACTTGCTAACTCGTCTCACTCCAGGCTGATGAACTCCTGGCTTCAGCCAGGTTGTGCTTGTACTTGGTGAGTTAGGCGATACTGGCAATGGTTTGTCAGCAATGGGTAACGTAGGCTTGTGAGCGGGCCACAACATTGTCATAACCAAGACGGTCTCCTGGGCAGTTTTGGTAACTGCGCTGGTGTCCTTAGAGTGGGTGGGGCATGAACCATGATTGAACCATGGCAGCGCTTTGATTGGATGCAGAGCGAGTGGGTGGCTCTCTCAGTCAACAGTATGTGCAGCCAGCATGCACCTCACTTCACATGGGCTTGCTGTACGTGCATGTAACTTTAATATCAATAGTAAACCAAATAAACAAAGGGAAACCAGCTGAGTCTGGCAACCCTGTGTATGGGCAATGGCAAACAAAGGTTTTGTCTACACTACCAAGTTTTGTCCGCAATAGGAGAAACACCCAGTTTTGGCAACAAAAAACTTCCACCCCAAGAGAGCCTTATCTTATTTTCTTTTCCTCTCCCCAAGAGCCACTGTGGACTCTGCTATTTGTTTCGTTGACAGAATTGGCTTCCGTCAGTATCCCACAATGCCTGCCCTGATGGCTGTGCTCAGTGTTTTGTGATCTTTGCTGCCCTGCAGGCATGTGCCCCTCCCCCGGAGTGAGCTGCTCCATTTGGGGAACAAAGAAAGAACAAATGATTGGACTGCTCTTGTTCTGCCCTGCACTAGGAACACAGCGGCAGGCAGGCCACTGCTGCAGGGGGAGGGGAACAGACGCTGTGCTGCTCTGACATTCCTCAGCACAGGGAGCTCACAGAGCTACTCATGATGCTGCTCCCAGCAGCTGAGGAGGCTTTAGGAGAATTCAGAGAGAATCCTAAGATGTCCAGGGATCAGTTCTGCCTTCCCACAACGCTCCACTGTGGGATGCATATCCACAATGCGCTGCCCACAATGCCCATGATGGTGCCCCCAAAGTGGACATGATCTGTTGACAGAGGGAGCAAGTGTGAACTCCCTCTGGCAACTTTTGTTTTGTCAACTTTTGGGTGTCGACATAAATGTTGTCAACAAAACGTGGTAGTGTAGACACACCCAAAATGTCTCATGGGCTACACACAGAGTCCCGATGGGGTGCATGTGACTCCTGGGTCACAGCTCGTCCGCCACTGATTTAAATCCTCCCATCCCCTCATCTGTTCCTTGAGGAACTGTGCTTTGACCTTTCCCCCGGATCTGCAAGTATCTGGAACGATAATTCATGAATTGTAAGTCAGTCTTGGCCGTGCCTGCGATGCCCATTTCCGCAGTGTGATCGTAACGAAGAGCAGTGGCTGGCTACGGCTGCTGTTATCTGTTCCCAGGTGGACAGGTGGCCATTCTGGACAATGGGTTATAGATGTGTCCACAACAATTTACCTTTCTTCCTAGTGCGTTTGCAAGTCTGATATTTGCTAGGGTTAGAGCTGCTGAAGTCTCAGGGGAGGTAAAGTCCTTGTCACTCCTCTAATTCTTCTGTGCTACCTGTTCCCACCCACCCTGCATATGGGTCATGCCTGGGGCAGAGTCTCGTTACCCAGTCTCTGGAAATGCGGCTCTTGAGATGTTGCTCAGGTTGGCATAACAGAGAGCAGCCCCTCAGCTGCTTTCATTTTCTCTGGGGGCCATTCTGACTTCCCCCGCTCCAGGATAGAATAGAAACATGATTTAGAAGGACTCTTACCCCTCCCATTCGGTCCCAGTGAGGCGCTAGCTCCTTATCGTTGTGGCTTCAGATTCATGGTGTGTATTTGGTCACGCTCAATACAAAAGTCTTCTAAAAAAACCCTCAAAGTGACTTGCTGAAAGTTTCCCCGTTCCTCTTTTAGCGAGAAGTTTGTCACCGTTATTGCCCTTGGACTGGGGTTATATTTCCTAACCCCGAACCAAGCCAGGCTTTAGTTTTATTCCTTTCCCCGAGCTACGGTGTTGCACCGTTTCCACCGTTTGGAATACTGTGTTGTATTCCAAACTCATCAGTAACGTTTGCCTGTCTGAAGCCATTTGCTGTTCCGAATCACGGCCTTGCTGATCTGCAAACATGCAGATGCTCCTTGCTGTAAGTATGCAATATGTATTCTCCGCGCGGGACGTCTGAACTAGTTGCTCTGCTGTTTCTGGGCTCATGTTCTAGACCAAAGCGAGTACAGTGTTCCTGCTGGAAAGGGCTTCATGTCGGCCTCACTTTTCTTGCTGATTGGAATTTTTTTTTTGTTGCCTTCATTTCTACTTTTCTCCTTTTGAAATGATGCCACCTGCACCAGGTGCTTGTTCCATTCCAGGTCACTGAGGGCTGAATGCCATTAAAAAGTCAGGTAGTGTGACACAGCGTCTAATTGTAGGAGCTAGGAAAAATCACAGCCACGAAAGCCAGAATGCGAGAGCTCCCTGCCTGTGCAAGCCAGTGGGAGATGCTGGCCATAGGGGGGCATGCTCAGGGATGGCACCGAACTCCAGGTGGTTCCTAGACTATTTTGCAAGAGATGGGCTGGAGGAAGAGGCGGGGATGGGATGCACTCGCCTTCTAGCTTTTAGCCCAGTGGTTCGTGTACTCAGCTAAGATACGGGAGACCCAGGTTCAGTTCCCTTCCCCACCCTGTTGCTAGAGGTACGGAGAGGTGGGAGACCTGATTGAGTCCTCTCTGATGAGTGCTCTCACCACAGGACCGAGGGATACTCTGGTGTGTGGCGCCCTCAGTCTCACCTGGTGGAGCTGCTCCCTGGTAGGGTGACTGGAGCAAGAGCATGGACCTTGGGGCCCCAACCACTGCACGATGGGTTTATTCTCACACTCTGGGTCTGGGCCAGCGCTGAGCCAGAGTGCAACAGGCACCGGCCAGCAGAGATGGAACACCACAGTGGTTAGGGCAGCCACCTCAGAGGTGGGAGACCCAGGATACAGGCCCCCTTTAATTGCCGTTACCCCTGCTTACAGCTGCTAGACAGTCTGAAGATGAAACGATTGGTGAGGTTTTTCCAGCTACTCTTGTTTGGAGAGAGACGTGTGTGCGCATGCGTGTGCGTGTGTGTGTGTGTGCGTGTGTGCGTGTGTGCATGCGCGTGTATAAAAGCAGCACGTGGCTGCTCATGCGACAGGCGTGTCCAACGCTCTGGATAAACACATATTTGCTGAAGCCATTAGCGGTGGGTTGCTGTAATAAAGCAGAGGTGTTCAAAGACCCATTAGTGGTGCTCTGACTTTGGCTTTACAACTCCACTGTGTGTTGCAAGGCGCCTGTATCATATCAGTGCTGCTTCAGTGACTTTGCCCCCCACGGGAATGGAAGTGAATTCTAGAAGGGATTTGAACACAGACTTGGACTAGTTTTTTTAAGTGCATTTCCTCTTTTGTATTGATCGACATGGATGTTTGGGGGTGTTCTGTAGTAGCCAGTGTGGATTTATATACTTCCCATGGGAATCCACTAGAGCATCTTCCACCCTCCCCTAGTCCTGGTTATCATTGTCCGGCTGTTACAGCGTGAGCTTCCTGGCACGCAGGGTACGATGCAAACAGCAACAGATTTTTGTGTTCGGTTTCTTAAGTGACAGGATAAGGAGAGCTACTGAGACACCATCCATTAAGAAATAACTAGGTAGGTGATTCACTACCATGTGTAGAAACGGCACCGACTCTGGGCTGCCTGCACAATTTATTAATACTTCACGGGAGGAAAAAAATTATTTTAATCTCATAATGGATGATGAGCTGTGAAATTGCTTCTACAGCAGCTGGGCACCCTGGGGGAGGTGCTAGATTGCACCACATTATGCAGGCTTTCCCGGAGATCGCCTGTGCTACTTGTGCTAATCAGAGACGTCAGGTCTGGGGCAGGGAGCTGGCATTGCTTCCATTGTATTTTGTTAGGTTTTTCTTTCTGCTTTACCCCCCCCCCCCCCCCAGCCCGTTTGAAACCCTGTCAGTTGGCTTTTTGGGCTCCAACGCTAACTCGAGAAGTAAGTAAGTTAGGTGCGATCCGATTCCATCATGCAATGGGCCTTTTGGCGTTAGGCAGGGTCCATTGTGTTGCTTTGTATTTGTACAGCTCTTAGAACCGTGGAGTTCAACCAGTTCTGACGCGGTAGCCACTAGAGTGGCTCTAGGGAACTAGCCCTGCTCAATCAGACAAATAGCCACTTGTGGCAAGCGTGTTGGACACCACGGGCCTTAGAACAAAGGGCTTGTAGCCCACGACTGGCTCTCCTAGACACTAGACGCTACAGACAATAACTCCTAATGGGCACTCTGCTCCCAGTGCTGGTCAGAGGGCATTTGGAGCCAGACTCCTTTAGAACCCGTGGCAAATGCTTGCCCTAGCAGGCCTGGGTTATTCAGCCCCTCTCCGAGGGTGTTTGGGACGGTATCCGGGCTAACCCCTGCGCTGTTTGCACAGGCCCAGCACATGAGCTGTGTTCTGCTGGGTTCTGAGACGGAGGGAAGGACTCCCCCTCCCCAGACGGAGGGCGGAGGTGGACAGCGCGCTCAAACCCTGCAGCACCGAGTCGGGGAGTCTAGGTTAACTCACTCCATATCGGGCTGTGGGGCTGTCAAATGGCAGCATAGAAACGTTGAGGCTTAGGCTGGACCCAAGGCTCTGTGACCCAAACAAAGATGGTTGAGCTGGGCCAGTCACAGGTCTTTCATTGCTGTGTAGACCTCTCCAGAGTCAGGCCTGGCCAAGGAGCGCGGGGTCCGAGGCTGCACAGCGTGGTTGGCTGTGCCACACAGCCGGGCGGCTCCCAGCCAGGACAGTGAGCGGGCGGGCAGGCACCGAGCAGAGCCGGGCCGCGCGGGGCCCAAGGCAACCACCTTGCTCGCCTTGCCCTAAGGCTGGGCCTGTCCAGAGTGGCAGCTCAGCGGCCCTGTGGCCTCTGCTTGTGCTGACTGTAGGACCCCGGCATTCATGGAGCTGCGCCTGTTTATGCGGGTGCGGCGTTCAGCTCAGCCCGTCTCAGTGACGCTTCAGCTTTATTTCAGCGTCTTCCTCAGAGTGAGCCACGCCCCAGGCATGCTGCAGCCAACGGGAGATCTGGCACTCGCTTAAGCAGGACCAGGGTTGGCCCTGTATTCCTTAGCACTTAGCGCGTCACAGAACTGGTGCTGAGAAGCTGACAGGACGGATGGAGAATGGCTTGCTTGCGCTGCTGGGTTCCGTCTAGTTTATGGTCAATGCCTCAGTCATAGCAGAAGCTCTTCAGTATTTTTACAGAAATAAATGGCAACGTCCAAGATGCAGGGCACAGTCCAGGTTCATCTTGCCATGGTGTTCAGCAGCTGTTTCATTGGTCCAGGCCTTGTCACCGAGAAGTCCCTCGCATGCTCCTATCTGGGATGGGAGGTAAAAATCAAAGGCAGGACCATGTAGGGTTATTAAATAGATCATGGAACTTTCTGCATGTTAATCCTGGTGTTAACTCTTACTCTGTGGCTCAAATTTCCACCTGAAACGTCCTTCTCTTTTCAGTGACCTGCATTATTCTTCACTCCCTGTGTAAAAATCCCAGTCACTTTTGCTGTGCATTGTTAAACAGCTACCATGCCTCCCCCATTCCACCTCCCCGGAGGTGTCTTGGTATTGTGCATAATATGGCCACTATCAATCTTCCTTTTCCTGTTCCAAACTCCGGGAGATTTTGTATCTATAATAATACATCATGGAGTACAAAAGATCAATCTGTACATGAGGGGTGCAGGTTGTGTGTGTGAGGGACACAGACGGACAGATACACAGACACCAGGATATACCCGTTATGTACTGGTGGGTCATTTTGTGGGAACATTCAGTATATTCACTGAGCATCTGATATGGGAAACAATCCTATTTTTAGGGCATCTCTTATATGCTTTCAGAAATCCACATGCTCCTGTGAATGGCCCCGTTAGTCTCACACTAGTTGATACGCATACACCATTTTGTGTGAGCACAAGATTTGGGGGTGAATGATCATGCAGCACTTGGCTCCTTCTATCTTGAATCCTCATGGACAAAGTAAGAAAAAATATGGGACATTTGGGCAGAAACTGTAGGTGAATCAAAGTAGCATGTAACCCTTTCCTAGGAGCAATATTTGATTATTTGAATTCCACAGAGCCTGAAATAAAGTAATGTTTACTGAAATCCCTTGTAACGCTGCCAAGTGCAGTGCATAGTGGTCCCGCTCAGCGGGATATAGGAGGCCTGCTGAAACCTACTCCAAAGTATCCATTAAAATTGGCACAACTTCTTGAGAACCACTTAATAGTTCCCTGGAGTACAGAATTTATGTCCGATGGAAAGGGAAAGAGAATATTCATAGTGCAGAGTAGTATTCTTCCTGCTTTGGATACTCTGTTTTCCTGCTCCACTGGAGCCAGGTTGGATTAATTTCTTCGAGTGCTTGTTACTTATTCTTTCCTGCATGAATTCCATTACTGTTTTCTAGCAACCATATCTTTTCACCTGCATGCCCTGCATTATATATAAACATGTACTGCAGCCTTTGCTCAGCACAAAATAGGTATGGTCCAACAATGCATCCCTACGCAATACTTGGAACATCTTGTTATGCATGGGCAGTAAACCATGAATGAAAAACAATATAAAATGTGCACTTCTTAAATACGCAGGTGCATGATATTCTTGAACGTCGTATTTTAATATTTCTTTTGTCCAGACCAGCCCAAGATACTAGAACAATAAGGGAGCGTGTCTGGTCCCATCACTGTTAGCAAACATCCGTATTTGATGAACCCTTTGCTAATGAAGATGGGTGGACCGGAGCGCTACCAGTTGACACCAGCTAAGTTGCTGGCATTTGGCTGCGTAATTCATCCCTAATATTTTGTTTAGATCCTGCGAGCAATAGCAGCAGCACTGTATTAAGATCACTAATATCCCGCTGAGTGCAAACAGAAATTAATTTCATCATGTAACTAAAGTCGTACCGAGGTTACAGTGAGCCCTGTGCACTTAGTGATGTCAGCCAGCATTGTGCCAAGTGAGCAGTAGACAGAACCTTCCTCTGCATTACGTAAGCAAACCCTCTTAAGCCAATAGCATGAATAGCCAAGGGGAGCAACAGTTCAACTCATCCAAAGGAAATGGTCACATCCAAATGGTCACGTCCATAGGGTTGCCAGTATTTGAGCTTTCTGTTTGGGAAACAAATTGAGAAAATATCAATGTCCGGTATTTAATAAATAACATGTATTGTAGATTGTGATGTAATGTCAAGTGTGTCCAGTATTTTTGTTAAAACCATCTGGCAACCCTACTCATCCAGCACAGGCGGAGAAAAGCATTCTGGGTCACATGACTCTGATGAGTCCCCAGTCTGTCTGCAAAGACAGAGGATGGGGTTTCTCAGACATGGTCAGTGTTGCTCAAAAGCTGTATAAGCCAGCAAGATCAGCATCTGCAGAAATCTCACCGACAGCACTGTGGCCCTTTTCCAGTCTGCTCAGTGAGGGAAGAGTCTTTCTCACGGGAGCTCAAGGTTGCTCAACAGAATTCACCCTGCAGGACATGAGAATTTTGAAGTTCTCGGATGTGCTGATGAACCAAAATGTGACAGGCCTTCGTGTTTACCCTGTCTTCTCAGTAGATGTTTGCATGAAAACCCAAAGGCAACAAACTTACACCCTGTCGAAGGAAACACTTTTTACACTCTGTATAATTGTTCTGTGGCACTCACTAAATATTGAGGCCAAGAACTTAATAGCCACTTTGGAAGAATTAGACATTTCTACAGATGACAAGAACATCTATAGGTAAATTATACATAATATGGAAAGGCCAAACTCTGCATAAGCCAGCTGCAGGCTGACAAGTTCTAGTAAGAAGAAGTTTGTCCGAGGGACAGGTTATTCTATTATGGTTCATTATGGATTTATTGTGAAGTATCTGGTCTGGCCACTTTCAGAGGCAGGAGACTTGTCTCAGTGACCTGTTGATCTGATCCAGTATGGCGGTGGTTCCTATAATGTGCTTGCTTTCCGTTCTTTCCTCTATTATTTTGAAATGCTGTTCCTATCGAAGGGTCCATTCTCCTCGTAGATGAAGTCACTGGGGCTTGAGAGCATGTATTTGGAGGGAGAAATTGTCCCCAAATCTTTGTGTAAATTTGTATTTGGGCACATTCCACAGCTCTGCTGGGCTCCTTTTGGGTACCCCTTTACCAAGCAATTGCTGTACTTTAGAAAGCCTACTAACAAAGCAGGAAAAGTTGGGAATGGTGGTGAATTACAATGTTTTCCTCTTGATTCCTGAGGGTAACTACTTCCAAAACTCATTTCTGGTTTTTCACTAGGGAATTCTAGGTCTCTATCCTCACAAAACAGGATAAAAGTAGCATTACTAATCCTTTATATACCGTTGCATGCTGCATTACTGCTTTCATGCATGTATTATCTGCGTTTATGGTAACAGTAACCTTGTCTTGAACCAGAGATTTTCCTGAACAAGAGCCCTCTGGGACCGGTCTGGATTTTCCTGGATACATTTTTAATAGACACAATAAGTTGACTGTAAACCCATTACCTATTCTTTGTTTGTTCTAGAGGCTAATCATTTTCTTAGCCACAAAAACACTAATTCACAGCACAGTCAAAGGAAGAATGACAACCAGCACAAAATTGGTGTGTGTGGTGATAAAACAGCCCATCTTCAGGACCATGCACTGCACTTTTCTGTATTGCCTGTAAGAAATGGCCTCCAAAAGACAGTCAATCGTTTTAAAAAATCAAGACTAATTGTAACTATATTTTTGTTTTTCATTTTGGTTTATGTGCAGCGTGTGACTTCGGCAGAGACATTTTTATTCCAAGAAAATGACAGGCCAACAAGAAGCCATAATTGCACTGATTTTTAGAAGTGCTGCGGTACTACAGATCTGATGTACTGCAAGACATGAATCAGAAAAATTCTATTAAAAAATCTCTTGAATGGCTGACACAGGAGTATTATCCACAATGATTAATTTGACTTGGTCATTATAAACACAGACAAGTCTGACAAAATTGCATTTCATTCCCCACTGAATTCATAAAATCACTACACACATAATAAGAAGTTATAGTTCTCTGCTATCCACGGTCTCTGACAGGATTTCAGTTCTGGGTAAGATACTGTTTTTTTAAAAAGGAAGGGGAGTTGAGAGACTGTTTAAAAACCTGCAAATAGAGTTGGTTTCTTTTGCTACAGATTGTACATAGCAACATTTTTAATTTTCCCTTGGAGGCCGTGATGCAAGCCAGCTGGAGCTGGGAGAATCAAAGTCAAGATTCAGTGTATGCTTCTATTTATATGATAAGATTTTAGGTAGGTTCTGACTCTCCAAAGATTTTTCATGTGCAGACTGGATCGTGCCACTGAATGGAAATCTTTGCAGGATCATGGTCTTGGAGCATAAGGTCTTGGGGCCAAGACTTTCTTCTGTACCATAAGAAGGGCCAGACTGGGTCAGACCAAAGGTCCATCTGATCCAGTGTCCTGTCTTCCAACACTGGCCAATACCAGGTCCCCCAGAGGAAATGAACAGAATAAGTCATCCCTCCCCTATGGCCCATTCCCAGCTTCTGACAAACAGAGGCTAGGGACACCATTCCTACCCCCTGGCTAATAGCCATTGATGGACCTAACCTCCATGAATTTATCTAGCTCTTTTTTGAACCCTTTGATTTTCTTGGCCTTAACAGTGTCCTCTGGCAAGGAGTTCCACATGTCAACTGTGCATTGTATGAAAAAGTACTCCCTTTTGTTTGTTTTAAACCTGCTACTTACTACTTTTTAGAGTTTTTGGCTATCTGTTCTTCAAATTCCTTTTTGGCCTTCTTAATTACATTTGTACACTTCATTTGACAGTTTATGCTTATTTCTATTTTCCTCACTGGGATTGAATTTCCACTTTTTAATGATTCCTTTTTATCTCTCACCACTTCTTTTACTTGTCTGTTAAGCCACGGTGGCACTTTTAGGTCTTTTTACTATGTGATTTGTGTTTTTAAAAATTCTGGGTACACATTTAATTTTAGACTCTATTATGGAGTCTTTGAAAAGCTTCCATGCAGCTTGCAGGGATTTTTTAATTTTTTTTGGCACTGTACCTTTTAATTTCTGTTTTAACTAACCTACTCGTTTTTGTGTAGTTCTTCTTCCTAAAATTAAATGCCATAGTGTTGGACTGCTGTGGTGCTTTCCCGCCACAGAGACGTGAAATTGTATTTATATTAATAATAAAATCATAGAATACTGGAACAGGAAGGGATCCTGAGAGGTCATCATGTCCAGTCGGCATGATGCTCCCACGGCAGGACCTAGAACCATCTAGACCATCCCTGATAGATGTCTGTCTAATATCTCCAGAGATGGAGACTCCACAACCTCCCTGGGCAATTTTGGCACTGTTTCTAGCATCCAGCTATATTCACCTCTTGCACCAGAGCCTGCACTCCATTTATGACCAGTCAAGAACTGCCTCTTCTCTTGTGGGTTCCAGTAGCAGCTGTTCCAAGCTGCAGTCATTTAAGATATCAAGAAACTTTATCTCTGCCTCCCGTCCTGAGCTGACGTGTACCCAGTCAGTATGGGGACGGTTGAAACCCCCCTCTAAACTACCTTGCAAAAGTCTCCGGTTACCTGCTCCTGTTCACTTGCTGCTCTGGTCACTTAGGAACACCTAGCACAAAGCCCTGATCAGATCTCTGGGCATGTCTATAACACAGATAATTCATCATCATTGTCCTCCTCATGTCCTCTCTCCCCCCTTACTTACACCAGCCTAAATGAAGTACGGAGATGGAAGTTCTCATCAGAGATGATTTTGACAACACGTTTTCCAACTTTCTTGCTATTTAAATGTATCCTCTATAAACCCATAAATAACTTGCCCATGGTACAAAAGCCACATCTTTATCAACGGTTGTTGGGATTTTAGGTCCTGTTGAGAGTTGGTATTATTCAGAGGAGCCATAGTTAAGGTTGAACCTTGCCTTCCATTGTAAGCTGGATATTAGCCTTCTCTTTAAAACTCTTAGAAAGACAATTTCCACATTGTCCGTTTGGAACTGCCCAACAGTTGCGTTGGAAATGTAGTTCTTCACCCGTCTCGGTGCGCCTTTCCCCTTCCCCCAGCATTCTGGTGAACAACAACTTGTGCACGTGAATGTTTGCAGCAAGCGAGGGAGAAGGACAGTGAATATCGTCAAAGGCAATTAGCAATTTGTATATGAACCACTACTCGCACATGTCTCTGTAGAATGTTCAGCCAACTCTGCTCAATGTATTCATAGGCCCAGTAATTCACAGCTGTGACTGTTAGGAGGGTTGTGGGTCTCTGCGTATCTCATGGTGTATTCTAAATATAGCAGAAGGTATCCTATTTTCTTGTGCCATATACATTAATGGAGAACAGGCTAGATCTCCACACCCTAAGATGAAGCAAATCAATTTCCATTCCCAACACACAAGCCTGCTGATGCAGAAAATCAGTGCTGCTTCAGTTCTTTGGCACTGAGGGTTTGAAATCCCAGATGTTAAAGATCACCTTATCCATCAGTGTTATGCAGAAACATCACGCCAAAGGGGCATGGAGGGGCATGTGGCCCTGCCCGCTGCTTCTGCACCAGCAGGGGGCCTTTTCCAATGACATCAAGAGAGCTCTTACCTCCTTCTTTCATGCTTCTCGTTTTTTGCGTGGGTCCAACGTCCATCTGCCACCATTACCAGGGTGTGTCCTTGGCAGGCTTGGTCCACAGCAAACACTGCAGTGCTGCAGCTATTGAATTCAAAGGTACCTCTGCAAAGGGCCGAGGGAGCAGCAGAGGAGAAGTGTGGTGGAAAGTGGTGAGCTCGGCTGGGACTGGCGGGAGGTGAGGAGGCAGGGAAGTTGATGCCCACTCCCATCTCGCTGTTTTCTTTTCATGACAGTTTATTTTGCAGCTCAGTCCCATAAACAGGATAGAAATGAGGGAGCTTCCATCCTAAATAACAAGGTGCTAAGTAGAATTTCCTAGTTCTTGCTTATGGCAGACATGCCTGAAGAAGACACAAATGAGACACGATAATGAATGTTTGTGTTTATAGTGTGGGAGAAGCAGTTTATGAACAATTAATTGTTGCCAAAAATGGTGCCCTTGTAAATCTGCCAAGGTTAGTGAAATCTCATGCCTTGGACTCTGGACAAATCAAAGATGGGCTCGGAAATCAGACTTTAGAGGGGCAGGGGAAAGATTTCTTAGGAATACTCATGTTGTCATTCAGTTATGAACTTGTGCCTTGCACATGATCACGATATTTCAACCCCCTTTTCTCCTCATGTGTCCCATGTTCGCAGAGCCACTCACTTAACCAAGTCCCCGCCACCCCCACATTCCTCCCTGTGTCCTGACTGTTTAGTACACACTGAGGATTGTGGGTGGATTAGAAGTTCCGTGGGGCGATTTTTGGTATAGCTGCCACAGTGACCGTTTATGGCAAACTTCCCCGTGACTCAAGAAGCAAATAGGTCTTAGTTGCCCTGAGAGATTTATTCTCCCATAGTCCATATGCAAGTGACATGCTGTATAATTGCTATGAGGTTTGTTTCTTGAAAGAAATTGTAATCCCTGTGCATTAGCAAGCTGTGTGGTTATCTGGCTTCTCCTCTTTCGAAGCGGCTCTACCCTTCAGGCAGCAAGCCTTCTGGCCTTTGGGGATGGAGTATGACGAAGGAGGAGCACAAAGGAGACCCACCTGTTGATTCTCCTGAAATCCTTCCTCCAGTCACCTCCCAAACGTCTATGTTCCTGGAGAAAGAGACCCTGCTCTTAGCCCACAGGGAGCCCTCGGGGCTCAGCCCTGAGGAGTCAGCTCTGGGCCACCTACTCCCAGTTCCCCTAGAGACAGGAACTGCCATGCACTCTCACCACCTGGGGCTATCACCAGCCTTGTGTATTAAGAAAAGGCCTTAGGGGGCTGACCTTGCCCCAGGACAGGGGTTGGGGATGATGAGGCGTTGAGGCTCCCTCCTCCTACATCAATGTTTCCCAACCAGGGTTCCGTGGAACTCGGGTTCCACAGACTGTTGTCAGGGGTTCCGCGAGAAATCGTGGAATAAATAAATAAAAAAAAGTTCTTACAGTGTAAGCTGACATTATATATATATAAACAGCACTTTACAAATACATTTTCTTTACAATAATTTAGCAGTAATTGAATTGTGTTCCCTGCTGTCAACTTTTTCTGGCCAAACAAATGTTTTCATAGGTAGGGGTTCCTTGGGATATGAAAAATTATTTTAGGGGTTCCTCCATGGGAAAAAGGTTGGGAATCACTGCCCTACATGTTAGGTTGTACTCCAAGTACAGCTGGGCTAGAGCTGACCCTGACTAGTTTTTAGGATCGAGGGAGGACACATCAACCGGAAAATGAGCTAGCGAGATTGTTCCAGTAACGAGGTGTCTAGAGGAGTGTGTGCTGGGGCTTCTTTCTTGTAGCTTAAAAGCAGGCTCTCTTAGGAAGTGGAAGGGAGATTTTTAAGAGCCAGTTTGACTTATTCCTGTCAGGAATAGTTTAGGTAAGACTTAGCCCTGCAGGGGACTGGACTAGAAAACCAAGGTCCATCAACTTTTGCGTTGCCTCTGCTGTCAGGGTGGGTGGATCACCCCGTTCCCCGTGTTTCTTGTAGTTCACCAAAATACAGTCTCTGACGCTTTCTCTCATGGACTCAAGTTTGCTTCTGAATGTAATTTCACAGAGCAAATATTTGCCTGCAGTAATGCTGAAAATCTCCCCTTCTAACTGTGAATATTATCCTCTGAGATTGGCTGAAATGCCTGAATCCGAGCAGATAATCACAGGGAAGATGACTTAGTGGAGAGTTGGGGTCATTGGATATTCAGCATGTTTCAAAGGAGAATTGAATCCCAAGTTCACGGTCAGGTCAGGATCTTGGTAACAACACTCCTAGGGTGGGGCTGGCTAGCTGTAAACCTAGAAGAACTGCAATTTCAGCTTAATTACACTGTATGGGGGGGCACATGGACTCAGCACAGGGGAGTTTCATCAAACAACAAAACAAAAGAAATAACCTGATCGTGTCTGAATAGACATTTCCCTATCTACCCACGATCTGTGCTTCATGGTCCAGTCCATTTCCATGCCCGTATTCTTTGTAGGCATGATAGTTCTGCCTGGTTCAGTCCATCTTGTACCCAGCTCTCGGTTTAAATTCACACACAGAAAAACAGCAGGCTGGTATATCTCAATACCTTCTCCCATTGGCTCCTCTGGCTCCCTGCCAACACCCCCTAGCTACCTGAGTTTAACCCTTTAGTCACTGAATACTGGGCTCTTCAGAAAAGGCCAGCACTCTTCCTATCACAGGCCTAAACTATCCTCTAGGTGGCCTGCTAATGTACAGGGGATGGGAAACTCCAGGGTTCTCTTCTCAGCGTTTCCTGCCCATTCCTATCTGCCAGGGAGAGAACTTTGCTTCCCTCACAGCAGCACACAGACGGAGGGAGTAGTCCAGGGTCAGACCCCCTCCCCACACACACACAGAGAGCAGCTCCTTGAAGACCCTTGTGAACCTCGGGCATTCCACAGTCGCCCTCCAGCAGCTCATCTCTTTTTATGGTGCTAACAGGACTCACCCCCCGCCCACCCCAGGTTGCTGGACCTAGAGCCCCTTCCAGAAAGAGCAGTGGGCTCCACAGCGTGGAAGAGAAAGGTACCGAGTCAGCTTTCACACACGCCCCACAGCCTTGGGAGGCTGACGTACAGAAGTTCTGATGCCCCCGGAGCCCATTCACACCGCTGCCCGTTCTGTAGTGCACTTTTATTTATGCTGGTCCATAAAGTAGGCTCTACTATTGACCAGGAAGTGGAACGGCTTCTGCTCCCATTACTCACCCTGTGGCAATAACTGGGTGCTGCTGCTGTGGTGCTGCTGAAAGGCTGCTGGGGATTAGAGTGGATCCCGTGAGGGCAGGGGACCGGACTCGATGGCCTCTCGAGATCCCTTCCAGTTCTAGGATTCTATGAAGTTGCAGGTGAGCAGTGTGGTACAGTTGGGGAAAAGTGAACAGAATTCCTGGCAATATTTACACGCGTGTTGTATGGAAGGCACAGCGAGTATCTATCCCAGTGGGTTTGCCACGGTGTCCAATTCCCGTGTCAACACATTGGAGAGTCCAGAGGAGAGCAACAACAGCGACCAAAGGTTTAAACTACCTGAGCGATTGTGAAAGGTTTAAAAAAACAGGCACGTTTAGTTGAGAGAGAATAGGACTTTGAGATGTGTGTTGGGGCGGAGTGGGGTCAATCAGTCAGTTAAGGACTGTTATCATTGATGGTGATCAATGTTCCCTCTAATCTTTTCCATCCATGTGTGGAATAACGTTTGTTATGTGCACCAAGGCCTGTGCAAATGTGCACCACTAGCAGGAACAAAACCCAGCTGTGGGCGCTCTGCTAATTCCCGGCATTGGAATCTCTCCTGAGTGGCTGCACACATGCTCAGTTTACAGGGAGCTGATGGTGATCACAGGGCAAGAGGTGATGGAATTTATCCACAGCAGGAGATTTAGGCTGGATATCAGGGAAGGCTCTCTAAAGACAGGGCAGCTCTGGGACAGGCTTCAGAGAGAGGTGGTAGGATCCCCATCGCTAGAGGGTTTTAAGAGCGGGAGGGGGACACACCTGTCCAGGGATGGTCCAGGCCTGCTTGGCTCCTCCTCAGCACAGTGGGCAGGACTTGACTTCTCCCAGCCTGGCCTTCCTTGGATTCAACGAGAGAGGGATATGATCTCACCAGGGATCTGTGGCTCTGCTTCCTGGTGGCAGCACATGCAGTGGTATCTGGGCCAAAGCAGAATGAGTGCATGGGGTCCTGGCGTCCCTGGCGTGCCGTGGTGGGGACAGCACGTGGTACCTGCTGGCAGGATGGCCAAGAGGTGGCCACAGCTTGAATTCCGCCAGAATCCTTTCAACAGCTGCTCTCATTTCTCAGCCCCTCGTCGTTTTGAAAGTCACAGTCAGGCTCCAGCTTGAGAGTCACAAGCTAGCCAGGCTGGGGGGGCTTGGTCTTTGAAACCACCGAGGTGCCATCTGCAAACACGGCTCACCAGAAGGTGGGAAGCCCTGTCCTTCCACGTTCGCAGCATCAGTGACCAACTGAGTTTCACTCCGGTGACATCTTTCAGTCCCTGACGAGATGAGTGGGCTTGAACTCAGATTAGAGGAGAAGTTTGTGTGAGTAAATAATTAAAATGTAACATTTAAACTTCAACTTTAACATCGTGTATCTTATTTAAAATATAACCTCGTGTACAGCATAATTTAATCTAAAATAACATTAGAATGTCAAATACGTTGTATAACACACTTCCTGAGGAAACTGAGCTGGCTGTTACTGAGACAGGAGTTTTAGAGGGCAGCATTTCTTCAGTTGTGACAGACCACTGCTTGTGCTCTGGGATTCAGCCCTTCCCAACCTGTGAAAGTAAAGAGTGTGTATTACAATACAGCATCATAATGCGTTCCACCTATGTACAGTATCTAGCTACTTATCTTTCAAGCCGTCTACATAAAGCATGTGTAGAGCAAACATTGGCTTGGAAAATGTGCTTAGCTGATACGGTGCCAATGGTTGTGGGCATGAAGTCTGATTATGTTGATTGGATATTGTCTAACCTGATTCTGATTGTGTGCTGCTTTGATCCTGATTTTGATATGTTGCGTAATACTGTTGTGATGTGGAAAGCTTTGTGGTTCTGACCGTTCTGATTTTCTACGCTAAATAGACGTGAGGAGACAGAAAGGTGCAGAAAGTGTGAACAGGGATGACAGGTTTTCTATACTCCCAACAAAACCTCCTCAAAGCCTCTCTGCAGAAACACAAGAAACATATGTTTGTGAAGAGAGCTTAGGGAAACTTGGAGTGGAATTTACATAATTTAGTTAAGTACAGCAAAGCCACTTGCTTATATACCTGGTACCAAAATAACCCAGCGGGCAGAAGTTTGCTGTGCAATAGTTTATTCAAATCCCTCTCCCGATGCCATGGAATAAAATCTTCTAAAATATCTGGGGAAGAATCAGTGCACATCAAACTGTGGATCCCAAATGAGAACTAACTACCGGACCTATTACATGGAATCCATCGGCCTTAGACCCTTTTATTAGGGTTACCAGGTGTCCAGTATTGAACCGGACTGCCCGGTATTTTCACCTTCCATCTGGGAAAAAAAATTCAGAATATACTGCTCATCTAAAATGTCCGGTATTTTCTGTGTTTCCCAAGGCAACTGCATTTCGGCCCTGGTTTTTTTTGCTCAACACAATTTTTTCCCTGCGTGGTGTTTTTGTTTGTTTGTTTGTTTTTGTTTTTTTTAGGGGTTTTTTTGTTTGGTATTTTTTGTGAAACCATCTGGCAACCCTACCTTTTATGTGCAGCCCCTTCCAATGGGATCTCTGAGCTAGACAAGTTGACTGCAAGAACAAGGGAACTGGAATCTCCACTTAACTGCAACTGTGTTGATCCTAATGCACAGCAGCTTAGACGTGGAGCCTCCATTTCTTGTGAAGTCAGTGGGCATTTGGGGTGCATGTACGTCACGGGATTGGCCCCACAACAAGGGTTCCTATCACTATCTCTGTTGCAGTGGTGTCCAGTGAGCACCAGAGGGGAGACATGAAAGAAAGGGAGGATCTCCTTTAGCTAAAGATATTGTACATTTTTAGTTTGGGCAGAATGACGAAGGGGGGGGTGTGCTATGCAGCGTGTTTCCCTCCATCTGATGCACTCTCCGACCAGTGTTTAATGAAATTTCAAACTGCCTCTTCTTCTCTTGCTCTCTGCTGCCTTTCATAACGACTTTAGAATTCAAGTTGCATAAATCTGTTACTGTATTATTTTTAAACTGGGGTGATGGAAGGTGAGGATTTGTGTGTGAGTTTGGGGGCAATGGCTTAATAGTATACAGTGTTTAACTGTTTTTGCACACATGGATTGCTGGTTTTAATTATTCAATGAAAATCCAACCATGAAACTAAGTGATCTTCAAAACTTAACTTAAAATCCATGTTTATAACACTAGGAATAACCAGGATTTCATATGCCATAGTGACATTGACTAGGTTTTGGGTAAGCTTTCTCTTTAAAATAGAAACTATTATAATGTTCTTCCATGCCATAATTAACAATCTTATTGGAAGAGTCACTTTTATTTTAAATTTACTGTAGATCTAGTATGTTTTGTCTCAGAAGAATTACATGGGCGCAATTCCAGATTAATTTTTAACACAGGTCAGGGAAATTTTTGTAATAAATCCCGCCAAACTGGAATTGATTGTGATAAAACTGTCTTGATATTTGTGTTCAAGGTAGTATCATTGGGAAAAGATCTAGTGGTGTGATGTTTTTATTCTTAAAAAGCTTTGCACAGTAAATATGGGGAGGTGTCCATGTGGAGGACAGCCAAATGAGACTCATTTTCAAAACCAAACCAACCATGCCCCAGCCACATTTCTGACTTGGTCACTCAACTGGTACATAACTGCTGGATCTTTCTCAGGAGCCTACAGAAATTTGGTCCTTAGGTGCGACTGACTTCTCATGGGGGTAGAGTGCTTAATTCCCCAAAGTCCCTTTGAAAATCCAAGTCATAAATATTGCACACTTATTTGTGTGTCCAAAGTCAGAAATGCAGCCATGTATGGATAGCTACCAGATTTATGCCTGCTTGCTTAGGGCACATCTACACTAGGAAACTATTCCGAAATAACTAAAATCAATTTAATAACTCCTGAAATAACAAAATTGAACTAGTGTGTCCCCACTACGGGGGAGCCTCGAAATTAGTCTGAGGCTGGCTCCGTTAATGTGGTCGCGCTACCTCGACTTAGAGCCCCAGGAAGCACTGGGGAGGAATTACTTCGGATTACTCTGGAGAGTTGCTATTTTGAAATAGCCGCACCAGACCATCCACACTACCATTATTTTGAAATAACTATTTTGAAATTAGCGTTATTCCCCAAGGAAAGCGGTACAGATTTCGAAATAATGGGCTTGTTAGTGTAGACGCTCCACATATTAATTCGACCTAAGAGGGGTTATTTAAAATAGCTCCCTACTGTAGGCCAGGCCTTAGAGCCCCATTTGCAGATTGGGTTCTTTGGGTCATATCTTGACATCGATCCATTCATGGAATTTTCCATGGAGGTAGATGAGAGTTCTACAGAGCAGAATGGGTAGACAGGGTATACATTACTAATAGAAACTGAGGCTTGGGCCTCAGTTTCCATTTGATTTGGGCTGATCTAGATATTAACTACAGCATGCTGTTTATGTCCAAGACTGAGAATTGTCTTTAGCAATTACTGTATTATCTGGTTGTGGGTTTCTTTTTGTTGGTGGTGATGGTGGTGGTGGGTTTTTTTTTCATCACAACGCTGTTGTTTTCTTTTGCTGAAGTAACAAGTGAGTAACACATTGAAAAAGGCCCTTTTACTATTTCAGACGTATAATGGTCAGAGTGAGACTAATGAAGACTATGAAATCCCTCCTATAACTCCTCCTAACCTCCCGGAGCCCTCTCTCCTTCACTTGGTGGACCATGAAACTGGGTATCATTCACTGTGCCACAGCCTCCCTCCAAATAGCCTGATACCAGCATATTCCTATCAGAACATGGACCTTCCAGCCATCATGGTGTCTAATATGCTGAGTCAGGATGGTCATCTTCTCTCCAGCCAGCTACCTACGGTGAGTAAAACTTTCTCCTTTATCACATCCTGTTTGATTCGATCCAGTCCACTGTGTGTCCTTGTGAATTTAGGATATTCATGAACAAAAATCCAGCTAAGGTTTGAATAAACGCAATTAACACTTAGCTGCCATCAGTTGCACTGGGAGCGTATTTCAATGAAGTCATTTGCATAGCCATGACCATGGTCATGAATGAAGCTTTTCAGCATCATTTTATATTTTAAATGATGTGCCTTTTAGACTCTGTTAATAAACTAATTGTGTACTAATAATTACCTAAGGGGTGATTTTGAGCTTTGCTCTTGCTGCATAATGTCATGCGCATTGATTTTTCTCTTTTGGGAGGGAAGTACGCACGCTTTATTTTTCCAGCATTTTTTGGTTGGATCACCACAGCATCGCATCCAAAAAAAATCCCAGGCCACTTCCACGTTGATGGTCTTTTGAATAATAAATATACCTCTGTGTTCCTTGCAAGTGCTGTAAAATGGGCACAGTCTGCACACTGGCCCATTTAGTGAAAGAAATGAACCTACTCCATGCCCTCACAAAGTCAGGATCGGTTACCAGTCCTGCCACGCCTTAAAGTTGGCAGTCCTAAAATGTCTTTTGGGTTACTCTAGGACAAGGCAGTTTCTTCAGGAGTTGAATGTTAACCTGTTGCATAAAGAACTAGCACAGGGCAAATTAGTGAAAAATTACAAATGGAGGTCTGAGGGGAGAAATGGGTTATTTAATCCAGTGTCATGATGAATTCATCTTAGAGCCAGCTATGTTGTGTTGTAAGCTTTTGTCTTGATTTCATCAGCTATACTGATTTTACGATGAAGTCATTTAATAATATTTTCCCTTTTAGCCTATTTAACTACGTTGTAGGTTTTCTATGTTGTTTGCTTTTAAGATCATTGATTTCCATGGGTGTCACAGGACTGCATCAATATCAGACAGAGCTTTTTTTTTTGCTTTTTTTTTTTAATTAACATGCCTGCATCTCCACAACCATCCTAGTTAAAGAGCATTTGCTTTTCCTTGCATGGGTAGATAGGGGTGTGAAAGGTAATAGTTTTCACAGGAGATATTATCACTTTCTCTAGGAATGTAACAAAGCTCCAAAATCCTCAGCATGTCTGCACTTTTTTTTTTTTGGTTAAAGTTTGTGTGTTTAAAAAAAAATTGATTGAGCATGATACTGAAAGCAGACATCTTTCTATGAAATTAAATATTATATTGGGCTCCACTTTAGCTTTTAGGTTCTTAGTTGATTAAATTATTCATTTCTGAGACAAAGAGAGTCAATTTTGTTTGAAAGATGTTTTTCCCTAGTTTAATTTAAAGCACAGACCCTACTTCTGGCCCCTATTTTCATAACATGATAATTTTATCGTGTGTTGATTGTCTCATTTTTGAGAGGTGATATTGCACTGATAAATCAGTTTTTAAAATACCCAAAGAAACAAGAATAGTGGGATTTATTAAGCAGCTTTTGAACGTCTGAAATAATTTATTTTGGAGAAGTCCTTGGGAAATGTTCTCTTTCTCATTTTATGGTTCTGTTTTACAAATGCAGCATCTTGACAGTAAATCAGGACTGAGCTAGGGAAGATAAGAAGGGGGCTTAGTGTGCTGAAAACAGATAATAGAGAGGTTAAGAGTTGTTTCCCCCTTACCACTAAAATTAAAAATCCAGGGAATCCTCAAATTTCTAGCTGATAGTGAATTGGAAGGGTTTAGTTTTAAACCAAAGCCTTTGGGAAATATATCTCCAAAGGTCCTGGCAATAACGAGGTAGCTCCATCAGTGAACTGTGTTGTAATTTTTATCCAAATTAAATCCTTTCTTTCCCACCTTTCAAACACTTTTCCTTGGCTATCAAACTTTGTGTTATAGGGTTACATCCTCACCCCTTTTCCCCTCAAATTCTGCCTTTGGATGGACAGACCGGGATCCCATTGACTCCAACGAGTGCATATGACAATATATTGTTTGTCGCTATGTGCCTGGGTAATCCTGATTAGCATTGTTCGGAGCTGTACATGCACATGAGGGAACAATAAAATCCCAGATGTGGAGCAGATTTTTAAATGTTATCATTAATACCTTCTGCCCGCATGCCCATCAAGTCATTCTCCCCTTGATAATGGTCTAATGAAGTAGACGATTCTTCAGGCATTGCTTGGGTGACATTGCAGGACATCTGAGGTGCTGTGAGCCTCCATGAACATCACCCATATTTCAGGAAAAATTCAGTCGTAGGAGGAACATGTTTGCTGATCAGCAGTAACAAAGCATGAATTGTGTCACCGGGTAGCGATGGGGGCATCAGCCACATAGGAAGGAGACTTGGGTTTGAGAGTTCAGCAGGAAACCTGATGAGATTAGGTCTTTGTTCCGAGACCTAGATGACTAATCCAAATGTTAAGACCATGAATACACCTTCTATGGGCTTTGCCTTGCAATAGTCTCTACAGATTTTTGCATACACAGCTGTTTCCTATTTTTGCTGCCATTTCTTTTATTTCTGAAGTAAGAATATTTTGAATGAAAGCATAAAATTGTAATTGCGAAAAGCTTGGGATGCAAATATTGGTTAGAATTTATGTCCAACCGCTCAGATTTTTTTTCATCTGCTCGAATGAAAAATCTAGGAGTACTAAACTGACATGACCTTGCCATTACGGAGAGCAATGGGAAATGCTATTTACTCTGTGCTCAGACATTAATTGGGAATCAGGGTAAGGAATGTTTTGCAATCCGGTAGTGTCTCCTATTCAGGGATCTGATAACTAACCCTTTCCAGCCATTTTGTTGAGCCACACAATACCTCTGAGGTGTAGGAAATTGCTATACCCATTTTACAGAAAAGAGCACTGCAAAATGACATAGCTTGTTAAAATTCCCACATTGAGTAATTAAAGAGGCAGAAATAGAACCTGGTTCTCCTCACAAGGAGGAGGGAGAAATACTTTTCTCTTTTACACCTGAGGATAGAAGAAGATGCAATGGGCTTAAACTGTAGCCAGAGAGGTTTAGGTTGAACATTAGGAAACACACCTGCCCTGCAAGTATCTACCTCTCCTGCTAGCGTAGTGTCATCCGCAAACTTGCTGAGGGTGCAATCCATCCATTCATCCAGGTCATTAATAAAGATGTAGCACAAAACTGGCCCTAGAACCAATCATTGGGGCACTCCACTAGAAACTGACCGCCAACCTGACATTGAGCTGTTGATCATTATCAGTTGGGCCCAACAATCTAGTCAGCTTTCTATCCACCTTACGATCCATTTTTCCAATCCATATTCCTTAACTTGCTGGCAAGATTGTGGGAGACCGTATCAAAAGCTTTGCTAAAGTCAAGGTCTATCACATCCACTGACTTCCCCTTGTCGACAGAGCCAGTTACCTCATCATAGAAGCTAATCAGGTTGGTCAAGCATGACTTGCCGTTCGTGAATCCATGTTGACTATTCCTAATCACTTTCCCCTCTTCCAAGTGCTTCAAAATGGATTCCTTGATGATCCCCTCCATGATTTTTCTGAGGACTGAGGTAAGGCTGACTGGTCTGTAGTTCCCTGGATTGTCCTTCTTCCTTTTTTAAAAGATGGGCACTACATTTGCCTTTTTTCAATCATCCGGGATCTCTCCTGATCTGCACAAGTTTTCAAAGATAATGGCCAAAGGCTCTGCAATGTCATTTGCCAACTCCCTCAGTACCCTTGGATGCATTAAATCCCGCCCCCAGGAGCAAACTGTATTTACATCATCTCAGAGGGTTGCTGTGATACTCCTTGCTTCTAAAGTTAAAGAGTGTGTCTAGATTACCAGGCTATTTCGGGATACCCTGCATCCAAGGAACGTGTCCGCTATTTCAAAATAATTTTCAAAATAACGGATGTGCTATTTCAGCATCCCTGTAAATGATGGTCCACGAGGAATAAGGGATGTCTTGAAATAGTACTTTATTTCAAAATTTGGCACTGTGTAGACATGCCAAATTTCGAAATAGCCTATTTTGAAATAAAATTGAAATAAGATACACAATTTGCGCAGCACACATTGCGTATCTTATTTCAATTTTAGAGTGAGTTTAGACGTACCCAAAGAGTGGTCCTGTGGCACCATACAGGTTAGCCAAAATATATAGAATGAATTGGAGTGGAAATCACAGAAACCAAGAGAGATACATAACAGCCTAAAAAGTCCCTATCAATTGTAGGACCGGTGTTAATCAGGCTAATTAAATGGTCTGGAGGTGTCCTATGCATAGCTTTTGGTGTGGAAATGCAGATGTTAATGGCAGGAGATACTGGCTTTGTAATGTGCCAACCAGTTAATGTCTTTATTCAAGCCCAGGATAATGGTGTCAAATCTGTAGATAAATTCCAGTTCTGCAGACTCTCTCTCTAATTGGTTAGTGAAATTCTTTTTGAGAAAAAGGACTACTTTTAAAACTCTGTTTTTTGCCACCAGAGTAAAGGGGGCAAATAAAATGAGGAAAAGTGAAGGAGAGAAAAAGGGGATAGAGTGAGTGAAAAATAAAATAAAAATGTTTTGGTGAGAAATTAAAATATTTCAAGCAAAATGAAAATTTCCCTCCCCATGCAAAAAACAGTAATTCAGAAAAATGGTGTTTTCTGAGAAAAAGAAAATTTCTGACTGGCTTCAGTGACCACAGAATTTGTGCTTGTAGTCGGTAGCTGTTGCGGCCTCTCTGTGCCCATCAGGAGTGACTGTGGTGATGAGGGATGGCAGCAGAGTCATCCTGGGCTTTGGTACGGTGGGCGAGGCCGCTGTCTGGATTGGGGTGATTCCTGAGGACAGAGCAGTGACAAGAGTGGTGTAACCCAGGTAGGAAAGAGCCGGGAGTCAGCGCAGCCCAAAGCTGAGGTAAAATGGCAGTGGTACCGAGGAGAATGGGAGCATGCGGGGTTAAAGAGCTTTTGTGAATAAATGAGTTTCCAGAAGGGATTTGGAGGAACATGTTTGACAGAAACAAAGGGTGATCAAGGTCAGAGCTGAAGAATTTCCAATGCAGCGCGAACATATTTCCATAAATATTAGATAGGGGTCTCAGAACGTCTGCGTCCCCCATGGTGTCAGACTGCTGAACAGGGCCTGTCGGCACTGGCTGCTCCGCTACCGGGGGGTCACTCCTGCACTGAACTTCAACCAGAGAAAACAGAACCACCACTCACCGTCCCTCCTGCTGCGCCCTCCTATGCTGCCTCAGGCCAGGGTCCCCTCTCTGCACACAGCTCTGCCCACTGGGCTCCCCAGACTGCCCAGGGGTGCACCCCAAAAGGGGAGAAATCCCAGGAGCCTACTGAGGGTCCAGAGCGCACCAGCTCCTACGCCTCACGCCCTCACAGCGGCGCTGCTGGTTGTCCTGAGCCCACTGGCAGCTCCCTCATTGGCCCGTTGGGAACGGCACCTCCCACTGTCACTTACTCAAACCCTTGGGGTCATGTTGTCTCACACCCGCTCCTAGGAGATGAATATCACAAAACTCGACATGAACAAACGTCCACTCCCGGAACCTGGCCTTGTTTCCCCATGGCCCTGGTGGCTGTGTCAGGCTGTTAGAGCACTGGAAATGCGCCATGACTGGGCCGTTCCTTCCTTGGGCCGGGGCATTGTGCGTGACTGGGTCAGGAAGGGGGTTCGAGTTGAGGTACATACCCCTGCTGAGAGCTCTGTCCCCTGCTCTCCTTTCGCACGGGTTCCACTAGGGCAGAGGCAGAACCAAAGACGACATTGTTCCTTACACTGGTGCGGAGAGTGTGGGGGTGGAGGGGCATACAACGCAATGGTAGCTATTAGCAAGTGCTGTAGCAGTATGAGCACCAGGGCCAGAAATTGAAGGTTCAAATCGAGTGGGGGGACACAGAGTTCTTAATTACAAAAAGTCTGAAAATTGTATACTCCTTTCACACACTCACTAAGGCTTGGTCTACACTACAGACCAGACTGGGTCAGACCAAAGGTTCACCCAGCCCAGTATCCTGTCTGCCGACAGTGGCCAATACCAGATGCCCCAGAGGGAGTGAACAGAACAAGTGATCCCTCTCCTGTCATCCATTTCCAGACCATGACAAACAGAAGCTAGGGACACCATTCCTACCCATCCTGGCTAATCTGTATTGGTGGACCTAACCTCCATGAATGTATCTAGTTCTTTTTTGAGCCCTGTTAAAGTCCCGGTCTTCACAACATCCTCTAGTAAGGAGTTCCACAGGTTGACTGTGTGCTGCATGAAAAAAAAACTTCCCATTGTTTTAAACTTCCTACCTATTCATTTCATTTGGTGACCCCTAGTTCTTACGTTATGGCATAATGACATTGCTTGGGTGTGAAAAGTCCACACCCACAAGTAACACAGGGTATGTCTACACTGCCACCCTAGTTCGAATTAGGGTGGTTAATGTAGGCATTCGAACTTGCAAATGAAGCCCAGGATTTAAATATCCCGGGCTTCATTTGCATGTTCCCGGGCACCACCATTTTTAAATGCCCCGTAGTTCGAACTACCTGCCTGTGGCTACATGCGGCACAGACTAGGTAGTTCGAATTAAAGCTCCTAATTCGAACTACCATTAAAGGAGGAATAACTGTCAATGTTGGCAGTGCTTGCTAAGTGCTGCACAAGCATAGCTGCAGGGCTGCACAGGTTGGCAAGCCCTTTGTCAAAAGAACATTAAGGCTGCAAAGTCAAGCAGTCTACAGTTAGACTATGCCAGATTTACAGTTGCTTATGCAGCTTTAATTCAAATGCATTAGGGCACCGTCTTTAATTATAGCCCGTGCTATTTTTTCCCCACATAACCCCCCTTCTCAGTTAGGGCACAGGATACATGCACAAAGAAGCAGGATTAAGATTTCTAACAATCGACTGCTTGGTTTGGCAGCAGCGTTCTTTTACCTTTGTGGAGGATGCGTATGAAATAGAAATAAATAAAAGTGTAATAACAATCCACCTGTAAACAATCTGCCTGCCTCTGAAAGGCAAATGGAAACTAAAAATAACCACTTCCTTTGGCTCTGCGTGTGCATGTGCACACGTGCGGATGTGTGTTTGGGGGGAGTTGAAGCCTCCCCTCTCCCTGATCAAAGCCTGGGATCATCAAAAATGCAAATGGTCGATGAGCACAGGCGGTGAGCTGTTCAGGGCGGCCCTTTGTGGGTGGAAGGTGCTTCGCACATAGCTGGGGTTGCCAGGTGTCCGGTATTGACCCAGACAGTCTGATATTTTCACCTCCCATCTGGTTAAAAATAGTCAGAAAATACCGGACACCTAAAATGTCCTAAAATGTATTTTCGGATTTTTTTCCCAGCCAGGAGGCGAAAATCCCAGGTGCTCACCGGGTTGCGCAGGGGAGGTGTCTGGCCCAGAGCAGGGAGACAAATGGCAGACGGCTGCCGGCAGCCTTTTAGGGCCAAAAAGCCTCAAAAGTATTTTTTTTAAAGGGGCCATGCTGGGTTTTTTTTTTTATTATTATTATTTTATATTTTATTTGCTCAACAACTTTGGTCTCCCCTTTTTTTCCCCTCAACAGAATTTTTTCCCCGGTGGTTTGTTTTTTTGCGGGGGAAGGTGGTATTTTTGGTTAAACCATCTGGCAACCCTATACATAGTAGGCCCTGGCCACGATCTGACTAATAAATAAGAAACAGTGTCATTAAATGAGACCATTAAAATGTCAGATGGAACTCTCCAAAGCCCTGGGACTGCGTTCCTGCATTTTCTTTTCTGATTCCCCCCCTCTTCTTCTCTCGCTCAACATGTCTTTGCTCCATCTCTCTACTATTGCTCACCCCCAGCTCCCATACCTTAGTCCCCACAGGCCCCAGTGCCCAGCCCCTTGGTTCTCCCGGGCTTTTCCTACCGCTTCTCCCACCCAAGCAATTTCTCCCCTGGGCTCCTGTCCTGCAAATGGCAAAAGCCCCAAAGTATCGTATTTCCTTCACATTGTCAGTGGGACCTGGCAGGTATAACCGTTCCCAGGATCACACCCTTGGTCATCTCTGCTGTTTCCTCAGACTGCTCTGATATGTTCACCCACTCTTTCTTCTGAGTTAGACCTGCCGATGCGTCCATACACAGCTGTCCATATTGGCCAGAGCCAGCCCCAGTGAAGTCTGTGTACTGTGTGGTTAATTATTTGTATTGCGGTAGTGTCTCCAAGCCGCAGGCATGGACTCAGTCCCCATTTTACAAGGCATTGTACAGACACAGAGCAAAGAGAGGGTCTCTGCCCAAAGGAGTCCACCCTCAGTACATCATAATTGATTTAAATGGGTTTTGGATCATTTTCCAACTCCAAAATTACTAATGTATGAGGCAAACAAGTGATAGCCATTTTCTGTTTCTCCCAGGTGTGGAAATAGTTAAACGTGTTTTTTAGCTAGGCAGATGGTATCCTTTGTTTATTGTTTATAAATATTTAAACACCAGACTACTTCAATATATTTAAATTCCTATCCCATTTTAAATAAAAATTACATGTTTAAATACGAAGTATTAAAGTATTATTTGTAGGATTTGTACAGAGGATTTAATGGAACAGTGTCATCAAGAGGGTGATCTCGTTGTGGTAGAACCTAGAGATCTCTGCTGTGGTGAGGTTTCCATCGTGTTAAGTACTGTACAAACACACTGAGGGTATGTCTACACTACCACCCTAGTTCGAACTGGGGTGGTTAATGTAGTCAATCGAAGTTGCATTTAAATCCCGGGCTTCATTTGCATCTTGCCGGGCGCCGCCATTTTTAAATCCCCGGTAGTTCGGACTCCGTGCCCGCGGCTACACGCGGCACGGAGTAGGTAGTTCGGATTAGAACTGTACCGGTAGTTTGAATTAGCCTAATTCGAACTACCTACTCTGTGCCGCGTGTAGCCGTGGGCACGGAGTCCGAACTACCGGGGATTTAAAAATGGCGGCTCCTGGCAAGATGCAAATGAAGCCTGGGATATTTAAATCCTGGGCTTTATTTGCAACTTCAATTGACTACATTAACCACCCTAGTTCAAACTAGGGTGGTAGTGTAGACATACCCTGAGAGTCTGCCCTGAAGAGCTTACAGTCTAAATGGTCCCATTTGTCTTAGAACAGAACAGGACACAAAAAATAATTAATATAGATGAGACTTGTTTGTATTTAACATATAGTATGTTGTACATCCAATTCCCATCCCTCACATTGCTACTGCCTCTATCCAACTAGTGTCCCTTGGCCTACCACTGCATCAAACCCAAAGGCTTAGATTATTAGAGATGAACAATTAAAAAGGAAATTGAACTGAGCTCCCTCTAGCTCTGGTATTCATCTCCTTTTAGGGTTTCACTCCAGCGCGAGCAAAGTTAGCATCGCTTCCGTCAGCTGTTAGGCCCTGATCCCACAATGGGCAAATATTATGGGACCACACCTTAGTCGGTTTCACTTGCCTGTTCTCCTGCACCGAAGAGGAGATGCTTGTTTGTTGAATTTTAGAAAATCTGTTCCCGTTGGAATTTTCTTTCTTTATAATTTAAAACAATATTTCTGTTGTCTTAGGTTTAGGGGGGAAGCTGGTAAACCTGGCTGCAAATTTGCTCTTATGATGGCGCTAAAAGGTAGAAAATCCTGTACGATGGTATTGGCAATAGTGGGTGTAATTCTGTCCCCCGAGAACTATGGGTCAGCTCGTGGCCTGTGGACCTCCATCCTAGACAAGATCAGGGGTGAGATCATAGCCTCTGTAGCATGGCATCCTCTCTGTGCTGGATTCAGTGCAGGGCCCTCATGGGCTGAGATGTGGAGGTCAGGGGTGATGCACAGCACTCAGAGGAAATGTCCATGCGATCAGGAGGATAATAGTGTGGGGTGCTTTCATAACTTAGGTTCATTGGAGAGTCCATTTTGTGGGTGTGCCTTCTGCAGGCCTTAAAATTGCACTTGTCCATCCAGAACTACAGTGACATCCATGGAGCCAGGATTTCACCTTTTTAACAAGAATTCGGTGTTATTCAGTGGAACTCACCCAAATAGGTAGAAATCCTTTGCAGGAGAGATGGAATGATACCAGGACCTTATGTCTTGCTTTTCCACATGGCAGCCATACAGGCCTGTTTTCCAGAGTTACGGAGTTTAGAAACACCTGTGATGCACAATCAGAAATAACTGGAGCACCGTATGCAAGTTTGTTTACCAGACATATTGTTGAGGATGGCAGCAATAAAACAGAACATGACTCCTCACAAATCAAGCTGCAAACCAAGTTAAATTCTAAATTAGCAGGGCTTGCAACACAATGAACAGCAGTAATGTCGGTGCAGTTTAATGTAGAGACAGACTTCGTCAGCCCAGGGACTGTCACCAAAGAGGTGTCTGACGAGAGTGAAAATGTACAGATTTTGACCTAAAACTATATGTGCCTCTCTGGATTTGTACCAATTTTTTACACCTTGGTTTTTAACTAATTTGTAAATTCTGCTCGTTAGTTGAAAACTAAACTGCCTACCATAAGGCCTGGCTCGAAAATAATAACACAATCACATGCGAAGCTTTCTTTGTATTAAACGAAGACCTGTTTGTAGTCCCCTGCTTGTGTTTTTCTCAGCGGCAATAAATGAAAGAAATATGTCTTTTTAAATTTTATAAAACTCAGAAAAATGGTTTTAAACAGCTTTTCTTCACCTCCTATAATTATTTATTTTCAAACAGTCCTTCAGGGTAATGTTCCGTTTTCTTATTTCACACTCCTTTTTCTCATAAATGAACCATCACTTCAATAAATCATTATGAAAACAGAGACTAACACAAACCCTGAAAGGTTGAAAGATTTATGTAACACATTTATGTTTTCCATTTTCTCATTCTGGTACTCTGCTGCTAAAGCTAAGCTAATAAAAGCTGCTATTAATATTTCTTGTTGCCTAGCAACCGCAGAGAGGGAGTAATAGCTTTAGCTAGAAAAATAGATGACCGATAAGGAAAAATTCAATTCTTTTATTATCTCAAGGGAAAATGGGCTTTTACTGGAACATTATGATGTACGAGTGCGAGGTTGAATACAAAGGATATTTTTTCAGTTGTTTTTCTATTTTTAATGAACATTATTTTGCCTTCACTAACTCTTTTATGGCATTTGCCCCACCTCCTTGTGAATTTAGTTTAGCAGCACCCACATACGTTCTTGGTAAGATTCTGTAAGCGTTTTATTTGAAGGGTCCCCCCTTTTTTTTCCTGGAGTTTATCAGTAGGTTATAAAATTTCACTCCGAGTTGGAACCTGGAAGACAAGCCTAGGGGTACGTCTAGACTACAGGCTTTTGTCGACAGAGGCTTTGTCGACAGATACTGTCGATAAAGCTTCTGTCAACAAAGAGCGTCTAGATTACATCCAGTTCTGTCAACAAAGCAAGCCTCTTTGTCGACATGAGAGTGTAGATGCAAAGGACAGTGTAGATGCAATAACGCGCTCTGTCAACAGAACTCTGTTGACAAAAGGCATTATTCCTTGTAGAATGAGGTTTACCGCCGTCGACAAGTGTAGATGCAGGTATAGTTTTGTCGACAAAAGTCCACTTTTGTCGACAAAACCCTGTAGTCTAGACACACCCTAGGAGAACGTTATTTTATACCTATTAAAAAAAACCCCTAAAAACACTTTGCTCTTTCTAGATTATAAAAAGTTGCTGACTCAGGTCTTTGCTTTGCACTCAGGTTTGGGTGGGTCTGTGCTTTTGGGGTGATGGAGCAGCAATGCTGGGGTTAGTGGTCACACCTCCATGGCAGCTGTTTATAGGTACATGGGGTGGTGTCTCACAATCAAAGAGGCACCGTATGCTTCAGCCAGCTGCAAATGAGGACAGACAGAATTTGCAGCCAAGGCCTGGGCATAGTCCTGGATTATGGCTGTGTGCTCAGCACTGGGATTGTGCCAAGGGCCTTCATGGTACCAACCAGCAACCCCTACGCAGCTGCTCCATGGGGCCCACTGGTGCTCAGAGCTGCACCTCACTGGCTTGGTCAGTAGCTGCTCTGGGGCACATTGCTCATGATCTTGGTGGCTCATCAGCTAGACCCAAGGGCAAGAAACGTCAGTGTCAGGTCTCACTAAGCGGCTCCTCCAGCAATGGAGAAATATAATTCGTAATTCAGACTGATCCGGACAAACTGGAGAAATGGTCTGAGATAAACAGGAGGAAGTTTAATAAAGACAAATGCAAAGTGCTCCACTTAGGAAGGGACAATCAGTCTCATACATACAGAATGGGCAGTGATTGTCTAGGAAGGAGTACGGCAGAAAGGGATCTAGGGGTCAGAGTGGACCACAAGTTAAACATGAGTCAACAGTCTGACACTGTTGCAAAAAACAAACATGATTCTGGGCTGCATTAACAGGTGTGTTGTGAGCAAGACACGAGAAATCATTCTTCCACTTTGCTCTGTGCTGATTAGGCCTCAGTTGGAGGATTGTGTCCAGTTCTGGGCACCATGTTTCAAGAAAGATGTGGAGAAATTGGAGAAGGTCCAGAGAGGAACAAAAATATGATTAAATGTCTAGAAAACATGAGCTGTGAAGGAAGACTGAAAGAACTGGGCTTGTTTCGTTTGGAAAGGAGAAGACTGAGAGGGGATATGATAGCAGTTTTCAAGTATCTAAACGGGTGTCACAAGGAGGAGGGAGAAAAAATGTTCTCCGTGGCCTCTGAGGATAGGACAAGAAGCAATGGGCTTAAACTGCAGCAAGGGAGGTTTAGGTTGGACATTAGGAAAAACTTCCTATGTGTCAGGGAGGTTAAACACTGGAATAAATTGCCCAGGGGGGTTGTGGAATCTCCATCTCTGGAGATATTTAAGGGCAGGTTACACAGACACCTGTCAGGGATGATCTAGATGCTGCTTGGTCCTGCCGTGAGGGAAGGGACTGGACTCGATGCCTCTTGAGGTCCCTTCCCATTCCAGTGTTCTACGGTTCTCTGATTACAGGTTCTGGACTGTGCAGGGGCACAGCGGCGTAGGCCACCCTCTTTATAATAACTTGATTCCATGGGTGAGACCTAATTTGTAAACTAGAAAGCAGCATAGCTTCAGGGAGCCTGTGGAAATGTGCGAGATACGTTACTTGGCCATTGTACAGGTTAAACCTCTCTAGTCTGGCACCCTCGGGACCTGGCCGGTGCTGAACCAGAGAATTTGCTGGACTCCGGGCAGTCAGTATTGTCTAGCAGCATCCCCTGCTTGCGGGGCTCTGAGCAGAGCTAGGCGTACATCAGAGCTAACTAACCGCGCCGAACACAGAGAGCCAGGACTGGTGGCCGTGAACAAACTTTCTGGAACTGTGGGAAGTTCAGCCATGCCCATGCTAAGTGGGCATCCAGCTCACTAACATTGTGCTGGACCAGAGGGGCTCAGCCTGTGGCAAGCTTTGCTGCAGGTGCTGAGGATGGGGGTGAGAACAAGTCGGGACCCTACCTCCCTAGGTGACGTCTCATTCCAGACAGACCAGGGACCATGCGGCACTGGCCCTTATGGCGCTGCATGTGCCCCTCACCATTTGTTCTGCAGCACACTTAGCCCTGAGTGCCCAAGCTGTTGCGTCTGGATCCTTTCGCAGTTGTGCTGTCCACGGCAGCCCTGTGGCCGTGAAAGGCTGAGTCAGCTGCAGGCGGGGGAGTGGCTTGCATAGATAAGCTTTTAGATTATCACAATAGTCTCGTCTGCCCCTAAAGTCTGTGAGTCTGGGCGCGAGATGTGCCAGTCCCACCCCAGTTGGTGCAGCCAACAGACCAGTCCCACCAGCAGTAATGGTGCCTGAGGCGTAGCTTTTACTTGGCAGTAAATGGATCTGCTGTTGGCTAAAAAATATCTTTCTGCTCTTAACTTTGCGGCACCTCTTAGCTTGCATCTCTCTGCCCTGTGCCTCAGGTGCTAGTGCTGTGTTGCTTTGGGTGGCCACTAAGCCACGCTGAAAGCCCTTGTGTTCGTCTAGTCCAAGGCCATGCCATGACCCTGCTCATCCGTACGTGGCCACCTCCTCTCCGAATCCCCTGCTTGCACACTCGGTGAGTACACGCCAGCTGCATCCAGTTGTGGGAGATGCAAGCCACTTGGGCTCTCCTGAGAAGCAGCGGCAAAGCCCCTCTTGGCTTGAGGGGGCGAAGGACTTCATTAGGCATTAGATGCCCATCAGTTCCTGGACCCAGACCCTATGGCCATGGACGAGGAAGGGCTGGGAACAAGTAACCCCGCATGCAGTTGCAAGTGCTGAATTCTAAAGATTAGCATCTCATCTGGGCGCTGGGTTTCTTGCCCCTCGCCTATTAGCACAGCTATCTGTAGCACTGTCCCTCCACTCCACAGGAGCCACTGCGGTGGCATTATTGTTATTGCAGATGCTCAATTCCTCCCGTGAAAAGCACAGGATGTGTTCAGCTGCTGGGATTTTCATATTGGGCAGAGAGTTGTTGAGAGCAAAACTCCTAGTGAGCTTTCAAAATCCCAACTCAGTGTGGTACAGTGCATCCGAACAGAGAGCCAGTCCTCCGTAGAGCTCCTCTCCAGGAGAGATCTCGATCCGCAGGACCCAAAGAGGGGAATAGCTCAGGTTTTATCTGGGCCTTCTTCCCTGGTCAGTACTTAGTTCACTTCACTCCCTACGAGCCTCGCCGCAAAGAGGGTTTTGAGGAGGGATTGGACCAATGAGAGGCCAGGGGCTTGGAGCGCCGAAGCTGGGAGGTCATTCCGTGCCTGGGGGACAATGCAGGAAGTAGCAAGGATGGGGGGGGAAGTTGGGTCTAAGTGGGGTGTCGAGGCAGGTATGGCTGACTGTGAAAAGGGGAGGGGAGATGGGAGAGAAGAGGATGTCCCAGATGCCCGTAGCAATTACAGATGCACTGCCTGGGAGATTTTCAAAAGCACAGAGGTCAACGAGGTGCACAACTGCCTTGGAAGACACAGCTCCAACTAGTGCCTTTCAGAGTTGCTCCCTTCTTACAGCCTCGCCTTGTGTGCTCAGATCTAGAAGGGGTTTAACCACAACCTCCGAAGTATTGTCCTGGGCTGCAGGGTCTGGCCAACGGGTGGCAGTTCTGATTTCCCTTTCCTAATCATGTGGTCAGGGGTAGCTAGGTGTCCACGTTACACAGGCAACACACAGTGATCCCCAGGATCTTAGAGCTGATGCAGGATTCTTGTCCGCAGCCTGTTTTGCAGCTCTTCACCAGCCATTATTATTTCAAAGGCTGAATCTTTGCAACTCGAGAGAGTCTCATCTGCTGTCTAATAGTAGGTCTCACCCTGAGGAGATTTTCTTGGACATTCAGCTGCAAGTTGCCTGTGCCTCGTTTCATCCCACATAGCATTCCTGTTTGCATTGCTCTGCGCATTTCCTGCCATTAGAAATTCGCCACAAAATATTGGTTCATTTTTTTTTAGCAATTTATAAAATATTACCAGTTTAAATGCAAACTTCTTTGGAACAATAATCAGTGCCATAAATAAGCTGTTTGTCTAACACCAGTGAGGAGGCTCATTGTGAGCAGCAGCATGTATGTATTAGTAGTGTAATTAAAATATCAATTACGCTGTGTTGACAGTTTGCCAAATAGCTGGCTTTTGTGCACAGTAAACTTAATCACTCCTAAACCTACTCACGCAGCCTGATGCAATCTTGAAGCTCGACTAGTACAAAATAACAACATCATTTGTCTAACACGGTTTCAATATTACTCTACGTAATGGTGCAACACTCCAAGTGTATATTTGGCATTGCATTTGGACAATTATCTTTTAATGTACAATTTGTATTGCTGAGAAATGTCGTGTACTCTGTAAACACCACACTGCCATAAAGCCCAAGATTTATTTTAATCATTTGTGTTTCCTGGTAGATTGATCATGCAAAGTCTACTTTGTGTGTGATGTTTGTGTCTGGTTTGAAATTTGGGATTTCACAAAAAGCAACAGTATCAATAAAACATGAGAGAAATTAAAAATGTGGCGGAAAATAAAATGTATCAGTTACTGTGGCAGAGGAGGAAGGAAAAAGTGGCTGGAAATACACCCAGTAAATATGTTTAGGGTGTATGGGTGCCAATTCTAGTCCACTGATGAATTTAAAACCCATGTGTGGTGATATCTATGAGTATTCATGTATATGCATGAATGCTTATAACTTTGCTGAACTTAAATACTTAAGGCTGAAATTTTCCATGTTGAATGTCTCCTTGGGCTGATTTTTTTTTAATTTCAGCAAGAATGGTTTAGCCATCCATCTCATAATGAGGTTAGGGGAAATGTGTTATTTATTTTCCCAATGTTACAGCTGTTTTGTTGAGTAGCTTTCATGCCTCCATACTTTGAAACAGGGGCTTGAAATTTGGAAGGGAAGTTGCCTGGGCACCAAGGACATCCCAGTGAAAATCTGCCCATATTTGGCAGTGTACAAGCCTCTAATCTCAGTTCACACCTGCTCAGAAGAGAATATGTGAGTTTGGCAGCTAAATTCCCTGAAGAATCTGCCGGTATTGAGCATGCTCCGTCCCCTCCCAGCTCCTGTGTTCCGACTGGACTGCAGACGCACCGTGCCATCGCCACACTGCATGCTCCTTCCATAGACGTTGAGTAGGTCGAGCAGGACTTGTCCTGTCGTTGCCCCACTCAGCTGTCAAGGGTGGTGGAGGAATCAGGCATTGGAGCAGAAACCAGGGGGGTTGTGTCTCTTGTGCTCTCAGTGCCCCCTGCTGGCGCGTGGATGAGAAGGAGGAGAGGGAGGAATCAGTCTGATCCAGCGCAGAACCGGGGGGTGAAGGAACAAAGAGCTGGAAGATGGTGGAGGTGAGCTGGGACCAGGGCCAAGTGGAGTGAGGGAGCTGAGACGGGCAGACGGGCAGGGCCAAAGGCACAAGGAATCTGGCGCGGGCTGGGGTCTGGCATAGAAGACTCTGTAACCACTAAAGTGCCCTCCCTTCAGAACCTGGAGTAGAACCAAGCATCCCTGAGTCTCAATGTTCCTCTGCCTTCCGCATATGCCTGCTCCCTCGTGTGGGAAGACAGCCTGCGATTACCACCCGGTACTCCGGTTACACAAGCAGCCGAGGTGCGTGGTGGGGAGCTAAATGTTCTAATCCTGCTGATGAACCACGCCCGCAGCCAGTGCGCTGCCACATGGAATTTCCCTCCCCTTCCCCCATTTCTGTAAACCTAGGAGCTTTACACCCAAAAAGCCTACGTTAAAAAAGGGTTTCGGTTGCAAAGTCAAATACGGAAAAGGTGCCAATTGCCGGCTTTTAAGGTTGCCCATCCCATTTTAATTCTGCCCCATTGTACCTATGCACCATGGTGCACTCGGTCTGTCATTGCACCATCACTTACCATTGTAATTAAAGTCCATATCATAGTATCCTCCATCAAAGATGGCCATGTTGTAGTGGTACCTCGCTAAAGATTTACAGCTTCCCGAAGTTGCATACTCTATATTTTGACTGTAACCTCTTTGGGAATAATAAATAATAGTGGCAGTGGTTTGCAATGTTTTCAAAGGCTTAGACTATAAAAGGGAGGCTTATCGGAGGCCAAAAGACGTTTCTCAAGGAGTATTTCGTTTGTTTCAATTAGGGGATCCCTTGGGCTGCATTAGTGATTTCCAGATGACAATAATCCGAAAGGCCATGAGTCTGAGCGTTATACTGTAGCCCATTTCAACTCACTATATGCCATTTGTGTGGCGAGGAGGAGGGTATTGGTACAATTGTGCAGTGTGGAATAAAGTGTCTATTGCCACTTGCTTGGCACAGCTGGTTTTCCCTGATTGCCTGGCACTCCCACTCTATCCTACGTATTTTGTTTGTTGTCTTTGGTTTTTATGCCACTCTCTCCCCTTTGTACATTAGTTACCCTGGAAATGATGTTATTTTTTTAGGGGGAGCATGTCCAAATGCCCTATAAAAGTCATATAAGTAATGGTTTTAATTTGGATTATGCCCTCATCTATGTATAAAGATAGTTCTCATGTTCCCGTATGTGTTTGCACACTGTTGTACTAGTAACTCAACATAAAATCTATTTTAAGTGCAGTGGGCAGTTGGAATAGAATAATTTGTATTAACTTCAAACAGCATAATCTCACAGACCCAGAAAGAGCTGTGCTTTTATAAACAACCCCCCAGTGTAACTGTGGGTAGTCTTTGATGGCACCGCTAACATTCTTGAAAATCTGCTCTGCAAACTTGGTGCAGTTGATCTTAATTATTTCATCTGAAAATTATTTCTCTCCTTTCTCACAATTGCCTCCTCTTTAGCATCTTATCAAGCTGGACTGTTCACAATATTTACTCATCATTCCTGAAGATGGTCTGGGCTTACATGCCAAAAAGCAGAGCTAAAAACTACTTTGAGACTTGTTTCTAATCACAATCTATGTTGTGTTAAATTGCTTCCTTCCAGCCTCCTTTATGCAGGTTTCATTAGTAATGAACAAATGTTCTTGCAGTAGTTTGTTTATACAGTATAAGAAATCACAGCCTGTGCACCATCCCTACAGTTGAATTGCTAAGATATACTGTAGGCGAAAGAACACAAAGGAATGGAAAATTCCATGGCTTTTGTTTCAGACATAGGGGTTAGGATGACTTACAGTGAGGTAGGTGTATGCACATTGAAAATGTCTCTTTTTTTCATTTAAATCTGAACCATTTTTAGAAGCAAATAACAGAAAGTGCTTACAATAAAAATAATAGCCTGTAAAAGGCTTTGTTATGCAATGAGCAGATCAGCCACTCTGCAAATGCTCCTGGTGAACTGAGAAATATTGTAAGATGGGGATGTAAGATTTTTTTTCTTAGCTGGTAAAAATAAAGGGCCAAATCCTCACTTCCTTACTCTGTGTTATCCTGTCCATGGACTCAGTGGGGGTTACTCTCATTGTGGAAAGAGTAAACAGTCAATAAGAACTTTGGGATTTGGCCCACTGAAAATATTGATCAAAAGTCAGATTTCTCCTTTTGTGGGTGCAGTATGAGTCCCTGAAATCTGTGCCTGCATTTTGCATCTCCAGTTAAGTTGTGGATGCCAGCTATTGGTCAGCAGATGGAAAATTTTCCAGCCTCAGTTGGGAGGCCAGTCCTCCACCTCCCCAGAGTATACAGTGCCTGACTCTCCTGATTTGTGCCACAGAGGTACAGATGGAAATGGTTTAAATCTGGGTGGATCAGAAAAATCTTTTAGAATCCTGCTTGAGTCCTGCCACTGTGAACAAACAAACAAAACAGGACGGCATTCAGTGTCAAGAGAAATTAGGATGATTGCTACAGATACGGCTCATCACTTAGAGAGAAATGTTTCCTTACCATCTGATGCATGGCAGGAAGCCAGCTGGTAACGTTATGGATCCGCATGTTTCACTCTGGCTCTGTTGGTTATAAAGCTTCCCATCATGCTGTATCTCGCTATTATATTTGTCCCTCAGCTCTACAGCATCCCATTACTAACCTTCTGCTTACACCATGGAAATTGTTTGGTTTCTCAGAACTGGCTTGCAGGGAAGGGGGAATTGTATTGCTGCAGCTCTTCAACAGCCGGAAAAACAGCCAGTGCCGCACTTCTCGCCAACCGCACGCTGCAGCGGGTGTTTCTCGTTGTAAAGTGAGATGCACTCATCATCCGTTCCAGCCCTTCGCTTGCGGCCCTCTGCGGCAGCCAGGGATGCAACCTCCGAATGCTGGATGGGGACAAGTGAAGGGGAAGTAGGGTTGTTGCCTCTCTATCCCTCGGCCTTTCCTTCTGGAATTGCTGAAGCCAACTATAGAGGCCACATGGTAGGGGTTTAAAGGGCAGGAGCGGCGCCCGAGCACTGGACCCTTTAACTCACCACCGGAGGTGCGCTGCAGCTGGCGCTCAGGGCTGGCCGCTCCGGCTCCGCCGCTTCTGCCCGAGGCCCCGCCCCTTGTGGGAGCACAGAGCTGGGGCCTCCCATACAGACCCTGTCCAGGGGCCCGCAGAGGCTGTCGGTGCGCCTGTCCACATCAATTCATACCTTGTTAGAGCCATTCAGTAATGCTTTGATCTCATGCATTTGCCCTACATCCTTGTGAGATCAGGTGTCTGAGTCAATTGTTCTGCAATTGTCTCTACGTAGTTGCACTGACCAAGGTTGTATGTGTAATTTTCCCCCTCCATCCAAGCCCTAACTCCTCCTATTCTTGTCTTTTGAGGGGGGCGAGGAGAAGAAAATGTGGGTGCATTTCCAGATTAAACCTTTTAGCATTAATAACTATCTATTGCTATGCAAATTTTCTGTGTCTTATCAGTGTTTTATCTCATGCAAAGAGGTTGATCACAGCACTCGTTTTCAGTCTATATTAGTGACAACCAATTAGGATGTTTCATACACTGTAACCTGATTTTCAGAGTTGCAGTTCTGTGTTGGTCCCCTGAAAGGCTGGGCCGCTAATACGATGCAAGTTTCGTTTTCTGGTAGTGGAGAGCGACCGTCGCTGCCTTTGCCAGTCCACCTGCTGAATTCTAGAATGCTTCTGCTCAGCATTGGAACCTGCCCTGTGTGGCTCTTAGGTCTTCTCTGCTAGATCTTTCAATGGTGTTTCCCCAGCCCTGTCTGTCCTGGATTCTCTCTTTGATCACTTCATCGGTGTAGGTCTTAATGGTAGAGCCCTGCACGGATACAAAAATTTAGATCTGCATCCAATCTGCAAAGATGGCAGTTTGCGTACCCTTAGTTGTCCAGCAAGTGTTCATCTGGGACAGAAGGTTGGTCACCGACCTGCCGTCAAACCACTTTCCTTTGCAAGAAGAGTGCAGTTTGGCTTTGCAGTAGTGTAGAACTGAGCCGGGTCCGTGTTTGGCTGACCAAAGGCCTACAGAATAGTCTTGGAGGGGAGGGGGAACGGGCTAACAGTGACTTCCCAGGACAAATTTGGCCCTTATGTAGCCAGCACAACCCAGCAAAACTCAGAGGGTTGTCCCCAGGTCATTGAAACTCAGGTGTGAGCCCTTGCCAATTGCTGTGGTTCTACAGCAAGCATGTGAGAAGGACAAAGCTTGGGCCTTCCATGGTGAGAAGGGGTTCCGGTCGAACTCTAGGATGTAGCTGGCACTTGCTGCTTAACACACATGCTGAGCCCTGATTTCTCTGCCCTTGGCATAACGAAATCTCCTGACACTCCTGACTGTGGTTATGGGGGGCGCTCAGGTTGAAGCTGTCCCCTTGCCTGTCATGGCTGCCTCTGTGTCATCGCAACATTGGCATTTGCTTTTAGAACAAAACCTAATAGTGGCAATGGACCTTGCAAAAGAGCCCGGCCTTCTAAATGTTCAGCTGTTACTGGCCAAAGCTTCCTCAGCGGCCCTGGTCTGAGTAGCTCTGTATGGACACTGGGCAGAGCACACAAAGAATCATCCCCACGGGCAGCAAAATAGCTTTGGAGCCATTGTGTAGGGGCGCCTTAGCTACCCGGCAGGAGCAGCTCTCGGCACTGCTTATGTTCTTGTGCCAGTGGCTGAAGGACTGGAAGATCCGCTCAGCTGCCCCCAAGCCCCTGCTCCCCTTCCTTTTTGCACTCTTCAAGGTGCATAGGCAAACCTGGCCCTTGTGCTTTTCATGGATTCATCACTCCTCTAGGGCCGCCACGCGGGTAACCAAGAGGAGTTCTGCATTGACCGCCAGGGCTGAGAGAGAACTGGCTAGACAAACTCTAACAGATCTTCTCTATCTTTGCTTACCGTGAAAGTGGGTAGGAATCCAGCCTGGTCGCACACAGGAGATGGTTTCATGTGCTGGATTATTTGCTTTCAAAATCAGAGAGAGGATTGAAGCGTCTTTGAAAATGTGGCTCTTGAGTTCCATTCTGGTCGATGGAAGCTGGACTTGTTTTGAGAGACCGTTTTCCTCATTCGCTTTTGTTTTGCTTTCCCACTGAAGTAGAAAAGTCACAGAAAGTGCCATGAATTTAGGTCAGGCAGCAACAACCCAGTCATGCTGCCTGACTTCAAACCAGCTGGGGAGCAGCGCCTCTCTGAATTTCATGTTGCCCAGGAATGGCGAAAAGGTTTTCACTATTACAGCCAGACTTCTGCTCTCTCATCCTCGGGGTGGAGCCGGACTCTGGCATTCAGCTGTTCTTCGGAGACCTGTTCGTGTGCACAGCACAGAGCCTCCAGTCTGTGATGCCGTGAGCAGATCCAACAGCAGAATTGTGAATAATTCCATGGCATCTTTACCTTTCTAATTGATTCTGCTGCATGGGAATATTGTAGTCTGGTCAAAAGAAATAGAGAGTTTGATGTCTCATTGGAAAGGTGCCAATACAGCAGTGACATTACACTTTAGAAATGTATTATTTGCGTGCTTTAGAAGTATGCTAATAATAAATAATATTAATAACTGAACTTGGACTCAGATCATCAGGGAAATGTCAGGCAAGTACAGTTATATCAGAGCAAGCAGGTTCATTTGTAATAGATAACCTACTGTAATTTTAAAATAGTGGCTCATTAAAATCAGTGTGTGTTGCTATTAGATTTTATGGACCTGATTCTTTATGCTAAGGCTGCTTCCCGCTGCTCTGCCAATCTAAAGGGTGATAGGACTATAAATATCATTTAATCTCTTTTTAAGGCCTCTTAACACAGCTAGAGCGATGGGAAATGGCCTTATGTAAATGAAGCAGGTGTAATGTTTAACTTAAAGCGCTTGCCTAACACTGTTATTCCCTATATTTATCAATCTCCGTGTATTTACACAACGTGGAGAGGAGACTGCTCAACCAGGCACAATTCAAGGCAAAAATGATTAATAGTTATACTCAGGGCTGAAGTTCCTTAGGTGCTAGCTCGGGTGTTTCCTGTGTCTGAATTCAGCTGCGTTCGGTGAGCCAACTCTGGTGTTTGGCCTCCGAGATCGTTTGCCCGTGTTACCCCTCTTGGAGGCAGCACAGCCAAGCTGATCGTTAGATGGGCTGTGTTCTCGGGCCTCTACCATTGTGTTGTGATCTGGACGTCTGAGTGCTGGGAGTGGCTTCTGCTCTTAGAATGCTCTGCCCCGGTACCCGGGGTGGGGGGCTGGTCACTGAGACCCGCTGGAGGCTTGCCCACCTGCCCAGGTACAGGGGCCCCACAAAAAGATCTCCAGGCCATCTAAAGTCCACAGCCGTTGGCAAGACCCCCTTAGCCCGGGGGGGGGGGGAGCTGCAGCTACTGAAGTCCCTGCATTGGGGGAGAGGGGTCCCTGCACACAAGTTCTGGGCAGCACGACCCATGCCAAGGCACCTTCCTCCCTCCCCGTCCACAAAGGGGAGCTGCACCAGGTAAGAGCCCCTCACCCCAAGCCCCTGCCCCAGCCCTAAGCCCCCTCCAGTACCCTAAATCCCTACAGCCCTCTAGATCCTACACCCCAACCTGAGCCTGCTGCATCACCCTAACTCCCACCCAGACCCCACATCCCACCCCAACCTCCTGTCCTTATCCCCAGCCTGGATCTCCCTCCTACACCCCAAACGCCTTATCTCCAGCTAAGGTCTTATTCAAGCCTAAGTTGATAGTATTGGACTTGTAAATGAACTGCAAATCCAGCTGTCTCCCTCTGTAATCGGTGACATAATTCCTTTGTGGAAGGAGGGCTACTTCTAAATCCATTATTGACTGTCCAGGGAGGTTAAAATGTTCCCCTGGAGGTCTGTGTATTGCCATTCCTGATGTCTGATTTGGGTCTATTTAACCTTTGTTGCAGAGACTGTCCGGTTGGCCGATGTACATGACAGAGGGGTGTAGCTGGCACTTAATGGCATAGATCACATTGGTGGACGTGCAGTTGTATGAGCCCCTGATGTGGTTAAGTCCTCCAATGGTGTTGCTTGTACAGATGTGTGGATAGAGTTGGCAGTGGGGTTTGTTGCAGGGGTGGGTTCCTGGAGGAGTATATCTGAGGTGTGGTGTGTGGCTGCTGGTGAGTATTTGCTTCAGGTTGGGGGGGTTGTCTGCTAGCGAGGACTGGCCTGTCTCCAGAGGCCTGAGAGAGTGAGGGGTTGTTTTACAGGGTAGGTTATAGATTGCCAGTGATGCGCTGGAGGGGTTTGAGCTGGGGGCTGTAGGCGATAACCAGAAGGGTTCTGTTGTTTTTGTTGTTGGGACTGTCGTGTAGTAGGTGACTTCTAGGTACTCGTCGGGCTGTCAGTCTGTTTACTCACTTCTCCAGGGGGGTATTTAAGTTTTAAGAATACCTGATAGAGATCCTGAAGGTGTTTGTCCCTGTGGGATTGAGCAGATCCAGCTGTGTCTTAGGGCTTGGCTGTAGCCCCTGGATCATGTGACATGTCCTGCTAGAGCCCTTCAGATAAGAATAGCGGTCAGTCGGTTTCCCGTATAGTGTAGTGTTTAAGAAGTGGGTCTCTTGTGAGGCCTGGTCCAGGCTGAGGTTGGTGACAGGGTGGAAATGGTTGAATTCCTCAAGGGTCTCTTTCCCGTGGGTCCATAGGACGATGACATCAATGTAGAGTAAGCAGGGGAGGGGTGCTAGGTGTTATGGTAATGAAGGAATGAATAATATTTCCTTATTCAATTTTTCCACACCATTCATAATCGTGTTCCTCACCCTTTAGTCATTTCTTTTTAAAGCTGAAAAGTCCCAGTCTATTTACTCTCTCCTCATCGGAAGCTGTTCCTTATCCCTAAGTGTTTCCGTTGCCTTTCTCAGTACCTTATCCAAACACAAGGTATCTCTTTTTAGATGGGGCAACCAAATCTGCATGCGGACATTCCATGACTTTCTATAGAAAGACAATATGGTATTTTCTGTCTTATTATCTATTCCTTTCCTAATTGTTCCCATTGCTATTGCACACTGAGCAGATATTTTCAGGGAACTGTCCACAATGACTCCAAGATCTGCTTCTTGAGTCATAACAGCTAATGTAGACCCCCATCACTTTATGAGTCTAGTTGGGATTATATTTTTCTGAGTTCAGTACTTTGAATTCTATCTGCCCTTGTGTTGTCCAAACATCCCTTTGTAAGTCTTTGCAGGCAACTTTGGACTTAACAGTCTTGAGCAGTTTTGTATCATCTGCACATTTTGCCACCTCACTGTTTACTCTTTTTTCCAGAATAAGTTGACTTGCACCGGTAACAATACAGACCCTCCCCCCCCCCCCCCCCCGCACACCACCATTTCATTCTCTCCATTCTCACAATTTATTCCTATCTTCCCCTCCCCCCCATCTTCTTTGTGGCAATGTTTTCATGATCATCTAACAATCTTTCAATTACTTGCATGCCCAGCCCTTTTTTATCTCAGTCACCTGGCCTCCCTTGATTTATAAATAAATTTCCTGCCCCAAAGACAAAGCTGGGAACAGCACAAGCTCTGTGGCAGGTAAAAGCTTCATCTGAGGCTAGGACATGCACTTCAAGTATGAAATTCAGGTGGTCAAATTTGAGGGGATGGCAAATTTCTCCCCCCCCCCCCCGAATGGCACCCCTAATTTCCTTTCTATATATAATTTTACCCAAGGTGGGAGTCTTTTGTGCTCAGTCTAAACTTTTCTCACCTTTCATTGAAAAGTGCAGCATCCAAAATGGCCGCCAGCATCAGGTGACCTGGCCACATGTCATGGCAAAGCCAACCATAATCTAAGTTTACAGGAAAAACAAGACTATTCACAAATCATTGTCCTGAGTACTGAGCGATTAAGTTCCTTGTGTATTGCTAATGGCCCTCGCTTAGCACATCTGGATAAGTAAAGAGGTTTATACTACTTATGTCTAACTTCAAGTACAGGAATGATACCTGCTCATAAATAGAATACACAAATTCAGAGGATTAAAAATTTTCTATGATAGGTTACAAGAATTATTTTGCATAAAGCATATTTGAGTTATGCATATTCATAAGTATATTTCCCTAAAGAATATGAAATACACTATCACACCCATAGCGAAATTTATCCAGCCAGATCTTCATGTGCATGGGAAGTAATCCAGGAGTGTGCTTTTATTGGGCTGTGTTTTATCAGGAAGCATAAAATGGTACTGCAGGACCTGTTTCAATGTCACGGTTCCTCGTGTCTTGTGGACTGACTCACACCAAGAACCAGCCGCAGCTGGAGACAGGGAATATGGCCTGGCTAGATTGCAGCAGCAGCATAATTCCTGTTTACTATACACATTATTCTCTGCAGTTCACTACGTAAATGAATTCCCCAGAACACTGCCTCCGCGGGAGAGGAAGGCCCAAAGTGCTGGTGAATCTGGGAAAAGATAAACTAACGTTCTTGTGTCTGTTGCCAGCAATTCGAACTTCTGCAAGAACGGTTAACTAACTATGATTATGGAAACACTTGTGTTACTGCCCCATGTAAATGCTGCCCCCCTTGCCGAGGGAATGCTAAGGAGTTCTGACTGTGGTACAGCAACTTGAGCTTTAAGCCAAGGTACCAGAAAAATGGACAAATAGCAAAAGTACACACACCCATATACATAACACTAGGTATGTGTGCTAAATATATACAGTGCCTTCCATATCGGGTAGGGGGAAAGCTATGAAGAAGTCCAGAAAAGATATGAGTAAGTAGGACAAACTTTTACTTCTAAAGGGCAGATTTCCCAGGTAGGACCAAGTAAAGGGCGGTTCAGCCAGGAATAGAGAGATGCCCAGCATTTGGGCAAATTGCACCAAGCACATCACTCAGTAAAAATGTGCTAAATCAGGAGAGCGCCGGGCCAGCAATTTGAGGATTCCTCCAGAAAATGGGATGAACTCTTCATAAATACAGTGGAGAAAGAAGCCGCACTAAAATCATGCGCAACTGCTCCGTATGTGACGCACAAAAGAGTGTAATAACCACTGCTCTCGAGCGGTTCAAAGAGACAATAAAGTTGGAAGAGCAAAAGGTGAGTTCCTACAAGGTACTTCTACGCTGCAGAGGAAAATCGAAGCTGCTGCTGTCGATCTTCCAGGGTTCCAGTTCGCAGGTCTAGTTAAGACAGCTAATTCGAAGTAGGGATGTTAAATATCGGTTAATTGAATAGTTGATTAAACTCATGAATTCTTATCGGTTACTCGACTATTCTATAGACCCCAGAGTGGGGCCGGCAGCCAGTGCGCTCAGCCCCGCTTTTCAGGAGCCACTCTGCTGTTGCCTTTGTATCAGAGACAGCAGCGCAGGGTGGTAGCAGCCGCTGTCTGGGTGGGGTCTGAGCTCCTGGACCCAGTGAGAGCCAGAATGGAGCTGGGCTGCCTGACTCCTAATTCACTTTAAATGCAGAGCCACAGCAGAGGTAGGTCCCAGGCCCGGCACAAGCCAAGACTGAGCCGGGCTGCTGGCCAACCTGCTAGAATATGTACTGCTGGGAGAGGGGGGAAGGAAGATGCATGTAGTCTATAGCATTAACCTGTAAGTTTGTATTTATCGGTCAATCAGTTAATCAACTACACTGTTACATCCCTAATTTGAAGTGAATGGGGTGCTCCTGTTGATGCCGGTGGTCCTTCTTCCATGAGGAGTAGGGGAAGTCAAAGGAAGAGTGTTCTCCCTTCGGCTTCCTGCAGTGTGGACAGCGCCAAAAGCTGAGTTAAGCTACTTGGACTTCGGCTATACAATTAACATAGCTGAAGTTGCGTAGCTCAATTTGACCTTGTCCCGTAGTGTAGACACACCCGTAGTGAGCAACAAATTCTAGATCTAGGTGTGTGTGGACTGTTGCTGTAGTATAAAGGCAACGTTTTAGAACAAGAGCTTGTGAGTATACATCAAGCAAAGGAACCACTCTTCTGCTTCTGCACCTGTTGAAATGCTTGGCTAGTCGGCAAGGTGTCTGCCATAACTCTAGTAAGAAACGCGACCCAGGTACGAATGGGCTCTTCACGTGCAGGGAGATACGTTCCAAGGAGAAAGCTGCCTTCGGGTGACATGCGTGATCTGGTCCTGGGGACCACGGCCCACAGCCTTTGTAAAAGAATCCCGAGGAGGAACTACAAAACGTGGCAGTGGACGTCCTCTTCGGTAGAAGAGCCTCTCCTTAGTAGACTTGGGTCACTCCTTAGGAACTGTGGAGGGAATAAGGGGAGACTAATGTGTTTTACGGACCTCCACCCTAAACCAGAACTTTGCAAAGGAACATTTGTACATGCCCCTGGGAACAAAATGTTTGCCGTGATGGCAGGAGCCAAATTCGTTTGTAAATTTAAATGCAGCTGCAAGGTTTGGGAAGCATCAACATTGGTCAGGAGCAAAAGAGCACACCTCTGACAATAGTCTCAGGCAACAGAGCTGTTGGGCACCAGCCACAACCCAAGAGAGTACTTGAAAATGCGGGAAGAAGAAACCTTGAGCTGAACCAGGCCATTGTGTCAATTTCAAATGACTTAGGAGAGAGAGAGCGGAGGCAATTGGAGGAAAGCCAGAAGATTCTGGGGTGTGAATTGCACTGAGGAAAGAGAGATCCAAAGAGAAAATAGGAATTCAAAGACCACAGGCCATGCTGAATTATACAATAAGTTCATTCCCAGTGATGCAGGTCAAACAACTCACTCTTCTGAGGCCCAGAATGGGCCGGGATGCCGGAGCATGAAAAGCATCACGGTGTTTTCAAGCATGTACTGACACCACCACAATCACTACAGTCCTTTTGACTCATTCTCCCAGCTGTATTAGTGGGTAGATATGGGACCAGATGGCTGCAATTTATTAGCACTACGACAGTGGTGGACAAAATGAACTGCACATGTCAGTGTAAAACTGTAGCTGCAAAACTGAAACTGACCATAAGCCACTGGCTGCAGAGCCTAAGAAAAACGACCAGCAAGGATCCAGTGATTGTTTTTAAAAGATCACTGCAGTTAGAGCCGGAACATCATCTCATAATGACAGCAGCGATATCAAGAGTATATGCTGCACTGCTGACCGCAGCCGGGTGATCTGGAACAAGTAGTCCAAGTACATAAAAGTGCGATAAAATCATCATTCATCACTAGAAAGAAGGGATGAACTAACTGCAGAGGCAGTTACAGAAACAGCGAGAAACCAATAGAAACACCAGCGTCCCCACCAACTTATTCCCTGTATAAAAATGAATCTGAACCTCCCAGGTGTCCCTTGTCCTGCTTTCCTAATGTGGGAGGTGGCTCCCATGGTGGGTGGGACTTGAACCCACCACCCTGTGCTCCATCACTGCCCTGCTTTCACCAAGTCCCTTATCCTGCCTTCCTAATGGGGAGCCAGGTCTGTCCCTGGGGCCAGGTTTGCTGTATCCACTAGGCCACTCCCAAACCCACACCACTGCCCAACCTTCACCAAGTTCTTTATCCTGCCTCCCTAATACGGGAGCCGGTCCATCCCTCTGGTGGAAGAGACAGTAATTTCCACATTGGCCAGGAAAACAATCTTGGAAAGAGGAAATAAAAGACACCCAGGGATGACTCCGTCAAACAGAAGAGCTGCAGATGCTGTATTTTGCTCAGAGATCAGCGGTGTTACTGAGGAAAGGGAGAGGGAGTTTAGGATCTATCAGCGGCACAAAACCTGAAAGCAGTAAGAATCTGTAAGACAGTTTGAAAAGACTGCAATCCACTGGGACAGTGAGGCCGTTGATTTGTTCGCAACATGACCACCTTCCCGTAACAGACTTTTATCACTAATAATGACACATGAAGATCACCAAAGTTTACTTATAATCCGATTTGTTAATTTCATGTTTGTATTTCATAGAATTCTAAGAGCTGTAATGGCAGATAATGGATCATAGTTTGAAATCACATTGTTCCTGGGAATTGCTAAAGCTAATTAATTTCATCATAAAAAAAAAATCTAGTCCTAGATATCAACAAGTAAACAGAACAGTCAGTTGTGGAGACCTATGGTGAAGAACTGGTTCAGAAAAGCAAATGATAGTATGTGTGGGGGGAGGGAGGAAATCCACATTTAGTAATATTCAGCTACAGAGCAACATTGATTTAGGGTGAAAAATAACTCGCACAACTTCAGCGTAACAGATGCATATTTGCTTGATTACAAGATAAAACAGAGGAGAGAAAAGTGGTCTAAGCAAAGAGATTAGACAGTGTAGGCAGAAAAATGTAACGCAGAGACTTTTACAGCAGTTAAAAAAGAAAGATTCTGTTAGATTTCGGCAAGGAGATTGCCAGCCAGACAAGTTTATGGAAAGTAAAAAAAAAAAAAAAATAGTACCTCATATTTATTAATAATCAAAAGTGGAAACATTTTACAAAGGAATTGTAAATGTCTGCTAATAGTACCGGGGCGCTCATTCAGGTCTATGTGAAAAAGCTGCATAGAATTTTTAAGGCATGGACATGTCTAAAAGCTGCTTTGCTTTTCAGTATTCCCAAAAGAGCGTTGAAGTGGCCAAAAAGGTTAATTGAAACGTGTAATAACGGTGACATTCTTTTGTTTAATCGCTGTACTTGAGTTTGTTGTCCAGGAATATGGCAAACAGCATTAGAAAAGGAAGGCATATTAACTGTCTAAGGCCTGGTTTACACTAAAGCAGAAGGTGGACTTAAGAAATGCAACTCCAGCGACATTAATTGTGTAGCTGTAGTCAACATATCTTAAATCACCATCCACACACCAGGAGATCAGCAGGAGCAAACACTCTCGTCGGCTTCCCTTACTCCTCATGAGGAGTAGGAGTGCCTGCGCCGGCAGGAGCACCCTCTGAGTTTGATTCAGCAGGTCTTCACTAGACCTGCTAAATTGAACCCTGGAAGAACGTCTGCGGCAGCATCAATCTTCCGCGTAGTGTAGACATGGCCTAAGCCATGACTCATCACCATAACATGTAAGTGCCTCAAAGAGGGTATGTCTACACTACAGAGTTTTTTCGGAAAAACAGCCATTTTTCCGAAAAAACTTCATTTACGTCCACACTGCCTTTGAGTTCTTTTGAAAAAATCAAAAAAACAAAGAGATTTTTCTGACATTGGTAAACCTTTTTCCACGAGGAAGTAGCCTTTTTCTGAAATAGCCCTTTCGGAAAAAGGCGTGTGCGGACAGGGAAGCGGGAGTTGCTTTCGAATGAAGAGGAAAGAGGAAAAAGCACAGGTGCCCTGGTGGCCACTCCGTCCATAGTAATCACACTTTAAATGTGGGATAGCGTCCATACAGTGTGGACGCTATCTTTTGAAAAAGCAGATGGCTTTTTCGATGCGCTTTGGCAGTGTGGATGCTCTCTTTCGGAAGAAGTTTTTTCAGATGATCTCTTCCTTGAAAAGCTTCTTTTGAAAGAAGCCTGCAGTCTAGACATAGCAGATCTTCTGTAGCTTTTCCTCACAGAATCCCCAGGAGGGAGAGAAGTCGTTGTTATGGCCATTTTGCAGAGGCGGGGATGAGGTGCATGCAGGGCTGGACGGAGGCACGGGCGCGCAGCATCCCTTACAGCTGCCATCAGGAGCTGCGCGCCCGGCTCCCGCAGTGCTGGCCCCGCGACGCCGGACAGCAGCGCCCTTGCTCCTACGGCTGCGGGGCCATGCACAGCCCGGCTGGGCCAGGCTGGGCAGCGCATGCACCGTGCGCCCAGGGGGCGGGCCTGCGCACCCTGAGGGGGGTGGGCCCGCGCCCCACGGGCAGGCCTGCGCATGCACCCTGCACCCAGGGGCGGCGCTGCATGTCCGGGCGCAGGGCACCAAAAGGGCTCGGGCCGTCCCTGGGTGCATGTGCCTCAGGAATGCTGAGGGTCGTGCAGTGGCAGAGATGGGATCTAGACTCACATCTCCTGAGTCCTGTCCCAGTGACTTTTGTTATGGCTCTTACCTCTGTTTCCTGCCACAACCAACAGATTCCATTGTTGTGATAAGCTGCTTGCCCTTTGATCGCCTGAGTTATCCACTTGCACCTCGGGTCACCCCAGACAACAGAAAAGGAGCAGCGATGCGATCACCTAAAACAAACAAATCTGTTGTGTCGTGTGCATGGGAATGTGCAGAGGCAGCATTTGCTGGGAACTCTCTGGAGGTCTCTGGGAATGAACCGTTTGAAGTAAAGCTGTGCTCCGGAATTGGCTGTGTAAAAACAGCACCTTCTGACTCAGCAGTTCTGCCCCCTTTGGGAATCATTTGTCTCTGTGCAAAGAGCAGCACAAGGCTAAAGTGGGACGTGGTGACCAGCCCGGGGCAGCCAGAGTGAGGTCTCAGCGTGCTGGCCCTTTGCCGAGGGAAGTTTCATCCTGAATTCCGCTGCCAAAGTCACTTTCACTGACTTTTTTCTCCCATTCGCCTATTGGAGGTCATAGAGCTAAAAGAGGGTGAATTGGGATGTGCCCTGCAATATCAACACAATCGTTAACTGAGGCCCCGATTCAGCCCAATGCCAAGCACGTGCTTCCGTTTCATTGCTTTGTCGAGCAGGGGCCCATCTCAACCGTGTGCTGAAGTGCTTTGCTGAATCATGTCCTTCGTGCTGATGGCAGAGCCTTTTTTCACCAGTGAGCTACCTGGGTCTGAAAGAGGCTGATTCTCAGGTCCCTGGCTGAGTTTACTAGGGCAAGGGGGAAACCATTTTTAATTTATTAAGTGAGCAACTGTGAAATGGTGCCACCGAGAAGCAATAAACCTGGAGCCGCACAATGTCGTTTTTATAGTCACTTTGCACAACAGAACCAAACGTTACATCAAAACTGTCCACATTAAAAATTCAAAGCCCCCGAGTCGCACAGCCCTTGATCATTATTTTTAATGCCACTGCCAAAAAATACCCCCTGAAAAGGTAGCGTGTCCCTGCAGAATGCTGCAGCACTGGCCCATGTCCGGATTTTATTTCCAGATGTGTTTTATTTACTCGTGTTGGCTGGTCGACAGAGTGGGGAGTCAATCTGTGCAGTGAAATAGCTACTGACGATGCCAGAGCTGCTCGCTGGCAATCTCACCCCAGAGCGAGTGCCTAGGATGCTCCTGTGGATCCTAGTGCCTGGCCAGTTGGTTAGTCATGATCTTTGGGATCACTACATTTTCTTTTAGTTTTCGGCAGTCCGCTTCTCTTCGACAGTGGCCAGCACCAGATGCCCCAGAGGGAGGGATCACACCAAGGGATCTTCACGTGATTCCCCCCCCCCCCCCACGCATTTCCAGACAAGCAGAGGCTAGCGACACCATCCCTGCCCACAGCTGCAAAGGCAAAGAGACCAGCAGATGCTCAGCGCTTCAGAAATCACCAGTCGGGGCTGCACAGAGATGCAGGCTGCCCAGCCGACTGGCGCAGCTCCCAGCCATCTTCGCCTGGTCCCGGTGGCTGAGCATTGGGTCTCGCCAGGCGCTGCGTATGGAGGCCGTGATCTAGCCAAGCGCGTGGGCGTGTGCTTGCTGCGTGTCCCAGGGAAGTCACTGGGCCCTTTCTGCAGCTCCCTGCTGTGCGGGATGGGGGCGGCGGGATCAATCATAACCCAGGGCACCAGAGTTCCGGCTTGTGGGCCCATTCCGAGCCAAATGCCAGGGACCGGCACAAAGGCAGGTAAAGGCGCCATGTGCAGGGGCGCCTGCTGGGCAGGGCGTGATGGACCTTGGCCTAAGGAGCAGAGCCCCAGCTCAATAGGATTGCCAGGTGTCCGGTTTTTGCCTGGACTATGCATTATTCGGGTCCCCTGTCCAGTAAAAAAACCCCAGAAATTACTGGAAAAAGTCCGGTATTTCCTGTTTCCCTCGGATGGAAGCCCGGCGGGGACATTTTTCCCCTGCTGCGTGGGGCGGGGGCAGGGAAGTGAGGAGCTCACGGCCATTTAAAGGCAGTGTCCCTTTTTTTTTTTTTTTTTTTTTTTAAATAAACAACTTTGGTCTCCTCCTTTTTTTTTTTCCTCAAAAGAATTTTTTCCTGGTGGTTTGTTTTTTTCTTCTGGTGGCGAAGAGGTATTTGTTCGGTATTTTTTGTTAAACCATCTGGCAACCCTACAGCTCAGACACTCTGTCTGCCCGCAGCTGCTGGGTTGGCGTTAGAGCTATGGACCCACAGGGCTGAGGTCTTCTCTGCACAGCCCCCTCTGGGGCTGGCACAGGGCACCCTTCCGCGCACAGATGGGTCGGGAGCCTCCCTGTATAACTGGGCTCCGCTGAGGTCCTCCCTGCAGCGAAGGGATCAGGCCCCGGGGAAGCTGCAGCGCTGGGGCTACGTTGTATGTAAACGTGACCGCGTTTGAAACGGCGCCAGCCCGCCGGTCCTGAGCACACAGCAGGAGGCGCCTCGCTGCGCAGTGTTAATTGCGACTTTTTGAAGCTTTGCCTAATTACATCGCCTCTCCTCAGGTAATGACACAAATATTTATGAGTGGGCCATTTTAGTCTCATTGTAATCAGCGACGCACATCGGTAACACCTTTATAAAGAGTTAATACAAATGTGTAAACAGAGGCTAGAGAAGACAATATTGAGCGGTGTGCGGTAAAACATTCCAATATTTATTGTTTTAATTGAATATTCATGAGATGCCAATTTAAATTACCGTTCACAACTGTTGCTGTGTCTAATGAATAATTTAAACAAGTGTGGCCAAAGAGATTTCAACGCTGCGTTAGCAAACTGCAAGGGATTAGCAACAGAGAATTTATAATTAGCTTTGTATATCTTATAATAAATTCATTGGGAAGATGGTTTTAATTATCCCACATGTTAATTTGGAATGCAGTGTATTCATTTTTGACTGAAAAGTCACCCATTTCTCCCCGGTAATATTTTTCTCTCCTTTTAATTTTCTTTTAGTTTTCGGCAGTCCGCTTCTCAAATTCGGTAAGTTCCAACTGCTGAACGGCTGCGGTAAATGCAGGTCTTTTACAGTGATAACAATCAGCACTTACACAGCGCTTCCCCTCCGGCCATCTCAGAGAAGATGAGTGAGCAGAATTATTTCTTATTTATAGCTTGGGGAAACTGAGGCACAGTTTGAAATTAAGTCATTTGCCAAAAGTCTTGCCACCAGTCAATGGGAGAGCTATCAATAGATACCAGAAGCCGGGATTTATCCATTCTGGTCCCGCATTATAGCCCCTGCTGCTGCTTTGGCACAGTTATTGTTGGTCGAGAAATATTTTATTATCTTGCGAAAAATTTCAATTGTCAAAAATCCCAAAGCTCCAAAAGCAATTTTTTCTGCCAAAATTGTTCAATATTTGGTGCTGGAAAAGGAAACATATTTCTCTTGTTGGTTTCCTGAAGAAAACCTGAAATGTAGTTTAAAACAGACAAAGAAAGTCATTTTAATAATATAGCAATTTTAAATAATGGACTGAAAAATTGCGAACAGCTCTAGATGCAGCGTAAGTACCCATCTGTGGCTGAGATCAGTTTGAGATTTGTTTTGTAGACTTTCTTTTCCTCCTCCCCTCCTGTCCATCATTTTTGAGACTTGGTTGGAGGAGGGGTGGTCTGGTTTCTGGAAGGACTTTCTGAGCTGGTGTTTGTATTAGGGATGTAAGTGAATAGCCGACGATGTGATAAGCATAAGCTTTTCGGCTAGTCGAGTAGTGACTCGACTACTCACTCCCGCCCCCTTTGCTGCCTCTATTGCAGAGAAGCAGCAAGCAGGGGGAGCAGGAGCTGGTGCTGAGGGGAGCCGATTTAAAAGCCGGTTCCCCCAGCACCGTCTCCGGGGTGCCGCATGCTCTTCCTCCCCAACTCCCACTGCCTCTATCAGAAGCAGATCCCAGCGGGGAACTACCTCACCCCCCCCCCCCCCTCCCCCCGCGCGCGGACAGGGACTGCTGCCGCCAAGCAACCCCTGTTCGCAGCACCAAGGGCTGGCTGCGGGCAGGAGCGGCTCCAGCACCAGCCCCTGTTCATGGTGGCCAGAGCTGTCTGCCCCGAACAGGGGCTGCTGGGCTCAGTGTGAGCTGGTTCCGAGCAGTCCTGGCTTCCGCTGGTCTGGGATGCTGCAGCTCTGCATTTTCAATGTAGTAGCAGCCCCGCGGGTGGCTCCCGGAGCCGGCACGAGCTGGGACTGCTCAGTCGCACCTTGAGCCAGCTCCTGGAGCCACCCCACTGCGGCTCTGCCGAGAGGTCCCTTGACCATACGATTAGCTAGGTAACAGCGATTTCACCCCCTTGCTCTGCGTGCAGTTGGGTTGTGGAGCTGCAAGCCACAGAAGGGGAGACTTGTGAACCCGGCCCTGTGCTGGGAGGCTTCTCGCTGTCATGGCGTGTGGCTGAGGAGCTTTGCCTGGGGTATTTGCCCGAGCTGCGGAAGGGGCTGCCTAGCCGCTCTCACTACAGTACGCTGCTCCAGAAGCACTGCCCAGTCCAAGTCAGAGCTGGCCTTCCCGGAGGGCTGACATCTTAGCAGAGAGGGTTTAAAACCTGGAGCACAGTTCGCAGTGGCCAGCGCGCCGAGTCCTGCAATTATTCCGCCCTTCTCCCATGGGGATTACGTTTCCCTAGGAGGCCTGCATTCCACAATGCCAAGCTCTTCCTGGGCTATGGAGGAGCCTCCGTGCGGCACGAAGGTGATGGCAGTGGCAGTGCGGGGCAGCTCCCGGGAGAGCGCCTTCACCGGTCAGGGTGTTGTGATTGTGGAGACAGAGGGAGAAAACCCAAAGCTGTGCACGACGGCCCCCAGGAACTCGGCTTTTGTAGCAAGCTCAGAAGTTTCTCGAGCTCCCAGAATCCCCATTTTCTCCGTCCAGGCAGCTTTGCAGGTCACCTTTAATATATTATTGTTTATGTCTTGAAATATATAAAAGTGCAAGTGTCACGCGGCACACCAGTGATGCAGAGGGCAAAGGGAAGAGGTGTAAGGATTATCAGCCCCCAGGGCGCTCGGTGGATTCCCCGAACAAGAGCTGCTCCCGTCAGTCAGGGTCCGGGTGAGACAGCCGGCCAGTGTGCGGTCGCTTACAGTGCCGGGGGTCGCGGGAAGAGAACTTGGCTTGTTGCTCTTGAGCTAGACGGGGGCTCCATATTTAATTTGGTTGAGGGAGGTTTTCAGTCATGAAGAGGTGCCGGTCCAAGGCCCTGTGTGCCCTGGCACAGCCTTACTGCAATGACGTCCCAGCAGCACGGCAGTAAGAATTGCACAAGCCCTCGGGCAGACAGACACGCCCAGTGCCTCCGTGTTCCAGAGACTCAGAGCCCTCCTGGAGTGCGCCTTGCCAGGGGCTCAGCTCGTCTCTCCCCCGGGCCACCTGCGGCTGGGACAGCATGGCTCAGGGAGACAGGCACTCCACGAGGTGGGCTTAGCATGGCATAGTCAAGGCCTCAAGCTCCGCCCAGAGACGGAAGGGCAGTCGGTGCTGTGCTGTGGGTCACTTGCTCCCACAGAGACGCCCGCTCAGCAGGGCCACGTCTGCACGGGGAGATTATTTTGAATTTACGAAGTTCGACTTCTGGGCACCCGATTTTACAAATTCAAGCTTCTGTGTCCTCACTGCGGGGAAGAATCGAATGCAGCCCGAGGCAGGCTCCGTGAACGTGGGACTTGGAGCCCCAGGAAGCGCTCTGGGGAGCTGTGGGAGGCCTCCCAGAGGCCAATTAGTTCCAACTCCTGGCACCGGCGCGTCCACCCTGACGGTATTTCGGACTTACAAGAAGAGTGTTACTCCTCACGAAAAGCAGGACTACGGAGTTCGAAACCTGCAGCCCCTTATTCCGAGTGGACACACCGCTTCCAAATTCCGGACTAAGGCCCGGCGTGGACCAGGCCGAGGAGAGCTGGCGCGTTCTGCTCTGGCTTCGATCTCGGAGCAGTGTTACGGTGCAGCCCCTGCCGAGCGCGTTGCAGCAGTCGGGTCTGGAGAGAACAAACGTGGACAATTCCGGCACCGTCTGTGCCCAGAAGGGAAGGGCGAAACCTCCTAGCCACAGACAGACAGCAAAACTGACTGGGCTTCTCCCATAATATGTTCAGCATCACCCCGACATTGGACACCCTCAAAACAGCTGGCAGATGCACCCCTCCCCCCAATCAAACGGGCTGCCCTCCCGCCCCCAGCTGAATCTCTTCATTCTTTCTGGGCATGCTCTCTAGCCCTTTGCTGTGAAGACAGCTGTAACTTCTTAGGGGCTATCTCCATTATCATCCATAGGGAAACCTAAGGTATTGGTGGTTTTCGTAAAGAGGAGCTAGGATGGACTTAGGCAGCCTGAGATCTTGTGCACAGACTTTGGCTTTCTTGATTCTATAAGGCTGGAAGGAAGGGAATTTGGGGGGAGGGGAGTTATAATAAAAAAGCAAGAAGGGCGCAAGCCCATCTCTGCAGGTGACCTTAAATACGTTCCTGTCACTGTCATGAAATATACACTGTACCATATACAGGATGCACAATAGGCCCCGGTAATGAGGTGGTTGGACCCTTAAATATGACATTTCTTGAGGTTTCGTGATGTTAACCATGAAACCGTAATGTTACGCATATGTAGCATTTTGCATTTGCCATCACTTGTGTCTGCAGTTACCTTTGCACAGACACAGCTTGAAAGGGCTTCTCAGTTCTCACGGTTCAGAGCAGCAAATGAAGTGATCAGCCGCTAGGGTAAGAAGGGAGCTCCCATGCGTCCTTTTCCCCTCCCTTCCCGGGATAAGTAGTGTGGTACAGGTGTATTGTGGGAGTTTTACATCTGTGTTGCAAGTATCCACCATTGGTCACGTCCAGAGACCAGGTACTAGATTAGGGGACTGCTGATCTATTCTGCTATGTACTGGTATGGCCCCACGTGTATGAACACCACAGAGGGATTAGTTAATTTACCCTCTGAGGTAGGCAGGCATCATTAGCTCCATTTCACACGTGGGGAATTGACATACAGTGATTAAGTGACATGCCTTGGGATCCTTGGTCAGAGCTGGGATTTATAGCCATGTCTCTAGCATCTTGTGCGAGCGCCTTAGCGTCTTGCAGGTAACTGAGAACCAAGGACGTGATCTAGCAAAGCACTTCAGCATCCACCATCCTCCGTCCCAGTATTGTGGTGTTTCTGGGAACTCTCACGGTGTCTGAGAGCCTTGCCGCAGACCAGCAACTCCAGACACTCTTCACTGCAATGCAAATCTCCATAATTCAGATGTCACTTATAGCAATCCCAAATAGATCAGATAGAAACATAGGGTACGTCTAGACTACATGCCTCTGTCGCCAGAGGCACGTAGATTAGGCTACCAGACATAGGAAAATGAAGCGGCGATTTAAATAATCGCCGCTTCATTTACATTTACATGGCTGCCGCGCTGAGCCGACAAACAGCTGATCAGCTGTTTGTCGGCTCAGCGCGATAGTCTGGACGACATCAAACGTATTTGTCGACCACCCAGGTATGCCTCCTGGAATGAGGTATACCTGGGTGGTCGACAAATACCTTTGATGTCATCCAGACTATCACGCTGAGCCGACAAACAGCTGATCAGCTGTTTGTCGGCTCAGCGCGGCAGCCGTGTAAATGTAAATGAAGCGGCGATTATTTAAATCGCCGCTTCATTTTCCTATGTCTGGTAGCCTAATCTACGTGCCTCTGGCGACAGAGGCATGTAGTCTAGACGTACCCATAGAGGGCTCAATTCTGCCATGATTGACACTCTGTGTGATTCCATTGAGGTTTGTTGAGGTAGTCAGGAAATAACTAGAGACAGAGTTTATCCCAGTGTATGTCAGGGTGCCCTTCAGTATTCCCTCTATCTTTCTCATCCACGTGTGGATTTTTCCCTTCCATATGCGGAATAGTTGTATGTGCACTGAGGCATGTGAGAATGTGCACCACCCATAGGAAAAAAAACCTAGCTATGGGCACTCTTGTAATCAGCTAGGCAGCACTGGAATCTCTCCTGAGCGACCACCCAAGCACATATCTTCCAGGGAACACTGGTGCCCCCTCTCGTTAGTTGTCTCTTTGATGACGAGTGTAAATGTTGGGGCTCAGCATTAGACTTCATTGTTATATAACTGATTGGGCCTTTCATGATATTTGAAAAATGAGCTGTTAAACTTTGCAATGAAAACTTTTGCCTTTCAAATTAATTCACAGAGCTCAATCCCACAGGAGTGATTTTTTCCCCCTACCACCTTCCCATTTTTCCTGTTCTGTTCAGTTCTGAAATCACTCTTTTTCATACTCCTTGCAATAAAACGTAGAGGCCTGTCATTACTTTTCAGCTTTATGGGAATGCAATCTCTAAAATGCCTGGGAAAGGCCAGGAGAGACATAAAACAAGGTGGCTGGTGCTGCGCAGATGGGGCTCAGTAAAAGGCAAATGTTCCCGAGGAGTATTACTGCTGGATAAACACCAGGGCCACTGTTGCCCTCTCTCCTGCAGTGTGGAAGTAGCAGAAATCCTGCCACAAGGGGGCAGACAGGAGTCACAGGCACCAACTTGGCATCATTTCCTGGCCCTCAACCAGCACCGGGGGCTAGGCCAGGGTACCACACTAAGCATGGGCCTGGGTGCTTCGTAGCCTCCTTCCAGCTGGCCTCTCTCATTTCTTTTTGAAATTCCCATGGGAATTAGACCTGAGGCTATCAGAACGAAGCCCTGCGTCTGAAGTCCGACTCCCCGGAGAGGACAGCATGCTGGGCAGAGGGACATCTCGAACATCCAGACGGGGTCAGACCAAAGGTCCATCCAGACCAGAGTCCTGTCGCCCACAGTGGCCAATGCCCCAGAGGGAGGGCACCGAACAAGTGATCCCTCCCCTGTCGCCCATTCCCAGCCCCTGACAAACACAGACCAGGGACGCCCTCCCTGCCCATCCTGGCTAATGGCCATTGATGGACCTACCCTCCGTACATCTCGGAACACTCTTACCCCTCTGTCTGTCAGCCGTGTTCTGCATGCGTTTCTCTCTCTGGTGAGCTTTGCGTGGAAGACATTGATCCTGCTCAGAGAGTCGTTAGGCAGGTTTTCAGAGGTGCGCAGGAATTGTCCAGCCAGGCCACATTGGGGATCCATATGGTCCAGGATTCTCATGCGTGTGACGGGAACCAGCATGTTAGTTAACTGAGGGATTCTGTTTAGATTTGTTCTTCGGCAAAGTCCTTCTGCGCCAGGTGGGGGTAAGGTCAGACTCTGTCCCTGTGGCCCCTGAAAATGACATCGCCAAGGTCCTGAGTCAACAAAAAGTTAGGCACGTGCTTAGCTTCATGCCGAGTGAGCGATCACATTGGCATTAGTGGAACTACTCGCAGTGCACAGAGGTAAGCAGGTGCATAGGCCTTTTCAGGATTGGTGGTCTTAGTTCCTCCTTAATCTATACAATGATAGAGAAAAAGGCCCTATGTAAAAAGAATATTAAGGGCATAAAGTCAAGTGCTCAGCCCTGTGTGCCCTAAATCCTCGTACTTTCTCCACCCGGAGTTCAGCTCTCGCTGCAGCCCTGATCCTGCCCACCTTTACGCGCATGCCTCAGTAGCCCCATTGCCTTTAACAGAGTCAATGCTTCGCGCTGAGTGTGTGCCTAATTGTTTGCAGGAGCAGGCCCGAGGGGAAGAAAAATGGACTTTGATCGATTTTAACAGTGCAAGACTTTGCAACAAGAAGAGTGAACCATATTTCAAGCTATAAAACACATTATAATAATGTCAAGGATTGGCAAACCCACGGAGCAAAGCAACCCCCTCCATGGCAGGCTCCTGCAGCTGGAGATACTGCATGGAAAACGTGTTCTCTCATCATTTTCTGCTTTTTTTTTTTTTTAATTCCCTTAGTGCTGCTCATGAAAACAAGGTATTAGTTCCTCAGGAATCCGTTTCTGGTTGTGGCAGTAATTAAAGATTCAGTATATGAATGTACTCTTTTGGTGGCCATCGAGTGATCCACGGTGGTTTCAGGGAATGTCTCTACCTTACGCCACTGGCATAAGGTCCTACCCTGTGTCAGAGGAGGAGCGCAATCTGCCACATCCCTCCACATCTACAATACATCCTCCAGTGCCTCAGGGAGTTTGTGGCACCTCCACTCTTCAGCCGGCAGATAGAACATCTCCTGTGCAGAAGAACACTGCTCGTCATTTCTTCCCACTTGATATCCTCTTGGGCACTGCAAAGAAGACTTACTGGCCCAATGTTAGTAGTGCGGGGAAAGTCTAGCCGGCACAGCTCCGAGACGCTGTGATGAAAGGCACCCGATACCGCGAAATATTATTTATCATGACAAGCTCCTGGGGATTTTCAGGCTGTCCCCTGTGGATACATTTCTACAGCTTCTCTGGAGGCATCAGGCCTCACCTCATCTGTGTCTGGAACAGCGGGAGCAGCTTTGCAGAGGGAGATTGGGGTTGGATGTGGTCTCTCTGCTGGGCAGTCCGATGAATAATTTCTCTTCCCTGCACGTGTGGAGCCAGTTAGCAGTCAGGTGTGACATCGGGCCTCCAGACTGACACCCTCCCAGGACTGAAATGACACCTCCTCCCTCTGTAGTTTATGGCACTCTTCTTTGCATTTCTCCCAGTATTTAAGGGTAGTCTTTCCTGTTGCAGTTAAATGATGGTCTTGTCCATCTTCACCTTGTCTCTCTACACATCTGCAGACATGTCTTGTGTCTCTTCATAGGCTTTTCTCGACAACGTATTGACCTGGTTCTTACAAGCCTCTCACAGATCTTAGTTCAAAGCTTTGAGTGTGTTGGTTTTTGTCCTCACAAATTTCTCCATTCCCATTTCTTTTTGAAATCCTAAACTGGATGCACTTCTCTAGTGAGTAGAGAGAATTCTTTACAGTCGTGTTGCCACTTATCTCCTGCAAGTATCCTCACAGTCATCCCTGCAACCAAGAACTTCCTCACCCCCTTATCCTAATGCCCAAAGAAGGCATCTGACTAGTTTCCTGGGTTTTGGTCCTTCTGTGCTCAAGCAACAGGCTCCGGATTTGTCCCTCATGACTTAACCTCCCAGCCATCCTTTACAGGAGGTAATTGCTGTGACATGCACAGGAAAAATCCTGGCTCACAACTGGTGGAAAACAACAATGCGATGGCTGGCTCAGTTTCTAATGTGTACATTCTCTGGCAGTCTTAAGAGAGATTGTCAAATAATTTATTCACAAAATACCATGAGATTTAATTGAATAGATTATTTGCAAATATGTTCATTGAATTATCAGCCTCGTTTTGTAGCTGAATAGCAATTAACGAAGTAATCTGAATATTTTTAATGTCATAAAGCTCACCGAATACATTAGTTGAAGAATATTATTTGACTTTCTCCAGCTGGGATCTGGAGCAATGTGAACTGGATGGCACATACAGGGAGTGTGCAACATGAACACTGGTTCGTCTCCAGGAAGAGGAACAACAGTGCTTTGGGTTTTCCTGCACCACTAGGACATCACCTAAGTTGGAAGAAGGAAACACGATGGCAAAACTAATTATCTTCAACAGCCACAAAGTCATAAAGTTTAAGGCTTGGCGGGATGACCAGACCATCTAGATGTACAAGACAGCCCCTACCCAGCCCCAAATGCTAAACTAATCCCTGACATTAAACCAAAGTGTCCCATCCCGCAGTGCACTAACATAGGTGGGATCAAGATGTACCAGTGCCTGAGGCCAAGTCTACCCTACCACAGAAAGTCAACCTAAGATTTGCAACTCTAGCTATGAGACTAGTGTAGCTCAGTCGACTTATCTCAAGTCAAATTTCTGCAGCATCCCCACTATGGCAGGTCAATGGGAGAAACTCTCCTGTCTACTTCCCTTACTGCTCTGGACCTGGAGGACTACTGTGGTCGACGGGGGCACCATCAGCAGTCTTACTAGACCTGCTAAATCAAGCCCTGGGAGTTGGATCTCCGAAGCATCAAACTCAGGGCAAGTGAAGACAAGCCTGGAGACTGGCACAGTGTCAGGGAAATGACAGAGTACGATTTTCCCAAATCATCCTGGCAAGTAACCCTCATGCTGCAGAGGAAGGTGCGAAAATACCAAGATAAATCTGACCTGGGGGTTGGAAATTCCATATAGTGATTTGTTAAACACTGAGCATGTGCACAAGACCAGGCAGCCAAGCACCTGAGAAGGAGAATGCTTGGTGCCACGTTAGAGCCCCCTGTCCAGTGTCCCATCTCTAGCTGTGGCTGCTTCTGATGGTTCAGAAGAAGGAGACAACAAATCCAACGCAGAATACATTGGGGAGAAAAAAATCCCTGCGAGACATCTGAGGCATGAGGTTCTGAGCCATGCTAAATTCACCACAGGCAGGCCTGTAGTACAATTGCACTCGATTCTGCAGCTCCCTATCCAAACTAACTGTGGTTTGCCTCCACAACCCCTATTGAGAGGCTGTTCCAGGACCTTGCCCCTCCTTCTTTTAAGTTCCAGATTGGATTTGTTTATGGCCAATTTATACTTAATGGTTCAGTCCCAGCATTGTCCTGTCGCTTACGGAGTTCTTCACCCTTCCTGGTGTTTACCTCCCTGATGTGTATACAGAGAGCAATTATAAGAACTAGGGGGTCACCAAATGAAATGAATAGGAAGCAAGTTTAAAATAAACAAAGGGAAGTTTTTCTTCATATAGCCCGCAGTCAACCTATGGAACTCCTTGCCAGAGGATGTTGTGAAGACCAGGACTTTAACAGTGTTCAAAAAAGAGCTAAGAGAGGTCCATCAATGGCTATTACCCAGGGTGGGCAGGGATGGTGTCCTTAGCTTCTGTTTGTTGGGGCTGGAAGTGGATGACAGGGGTGGAATCACTTGATGATTCCCTGTTCTGTTCACTCCCTCTGGGGCATCTGGCATTGGCCACTGTTGGCAGACAGGATACCGGGCTACAAGGATCTTTGGTCTGACCCAGTCTGGCCATTCTTATGTTCTTATATCCCCTCTCTGCCATCCTTAAACAAGCTGGGCTCTTCCAATCTCCCCTTGTAAGATAGGCCCTCCACTGTCCCGATCATCCTGGAGGCTCTTCCCTGCACCTGCTCCAGTTTGCCTTCTGCTTTCCGGAAAACAGTTCAACCCTGAGCATTCAGGATCAACCTGGTCAATCCAGCCGTGATTACCGCAGTCCTCTCTGCTCTGGGCAACACTTGGCATAGCACTCTAGCTTCCCGTTGCTGTAGAGTACAGGAGCCTGTCTGCTTTCATGGGCTTCTCAGCCAGATCATGTGTCCCTTGTGCCCCAGGGAGAACACTGGCTTCCTGTTATGGCCGGGGCACTTACAGGTTTCGCTCTGCTCAAAGTCCCTTCGGGCGGAATCTCTGCATTTTGGCCACCAGCTCCGTCTTCCCATCCTCTGGCCTCCGGGATTAGCCTGGACACACGTGCTGACAGTGCCTCGGTTTCTGTCAGCCAACTGAGGGCCGTCTTCATGGAGGATCCTTCACTCGGACTTCCCCCCTTTCAGTCCCCCCGGGCTAACCTTGGTGAAAGCATCAAGGTTTTGGTGTTTGCAAGTAATTCAGGCACAGGTGAGTTGAGGGAGACGTGGCTGACTCTTGCTTTACCCCTTCTCTGTCGATGCAGAGGGGTGATTTGGTTGGGGACATAGGTGCACTCAGTGCAAATTGGATACCTCTAAGTTCACGCGCCCACAGTCCAAACGGCGGGGGTGGGGTAGAGGCATGCCTCGTGCTGCTACAACACTGGGTCAAATGGAAGAGCCAGAAGTTGAACATCCTGCCCTCAGCTCACAGCAAGTCGAAGGCAGAGGGGAGAACAGAACAGGGGCCCCTAGCAGCGTAGTTCTGCCCTGTTGGCACCCTGTGGAGCCCTTTCTCGCTGGACTGTCGCAGGGCAGGATATGGCTGCACTGGCTTGCACATTGCTCAGGTGTGAAGTTACAAGGTGCAGGTTGGGAGAGAAACCAGCCCTTGCTGAGCTAACTGCGCCCCCTCGTCCTAGCCCTGAACACGCTTCCCCTACTACATTGCTAAGGCCAGCTGATGCATGGGAAAGGTGCCAGCTCGTCCTGCATGGGGCTCAGGACACGCCACTTGGCGCAGGAAACTAATCTGGGGCAAGGCAGGGTCAATGACCAAACTCCAGGACGGTCGCTCAGGGCCCGGCAGTCCCGTCACGTGACCTTTCCCGTGGGAACCAAGACGAGAGACAGTCCAAAGATTAAAGTGGAGCGAAGCCGGAAGGGGAGTTGTGGGGCTGGCAGCTATCTGCAGTCACAAAGAGGCGGGGGACTGCCCTGCTTTTAGCAGAGGAGGGGATGCTGTGCAGTCCTCTCTTACCTGTCCCTCTGACTCAAACCACATTCAAAATCTCTCCCCAGTGCCCAGCTTTCCAGATGTTTCTTATAAAATCCCTTTCAGCAGGGCTCCCAATAAATCGCACAACACTTTCTGTGCCCAGGCAGCCTTGTCAGATAGACCGTATAGTAAATTCCTGCGCCTTTAAGTAAGCACATTAATGTATGTCTGTAGCTACCCGCCCTTCCCCATGTGAACCAATGAGCAGGGGAAGGGGGGAGGGACAAGCGGGCTGGCTTTCCAAGGCTCTAGCTCATGCTGGAATGCAGTGGTCACCAACCTTTTTGAGCACGAGATCACTTTTTGAATTTAGGTGCAATCCAAGATCTACCTCACATATCAATACCTGTGCCCCTTCTCCAAGGCCCCGCCCCGCTCACTCCATCCTCCCTCTCTTGCCCATCCTCACTCACTTTCACCAGGCTGGGGCAGAGGGTTGGGGTGCAGGCTCTGGTCTTGGATTAAGGGATCTGGAGTGTGAAAGGGGCTCTGAGCTGCTCTTGGGGCAGGCAGTTGGGATATAGGAGGGGGTTCTAGGTGCTGGCTCTGAGATGGTGTTTTGATACAGGGGTGCTCGGGGCTAAGACAAGGGCTTGGAGAGCAGGAGGGGATGGGTTTATGACTAGGGTAGGAGTTTGGAATGTGGCCTCCAGCTGGGCAGTGCTGGTAGCTCCTGGTTGGTGGTGCAGCGGGACTAAGGCAGGCTCCCTTCTGCCCTGGCCCTGGCCCTGGCCCACTCCCTAAAGCAGCCAGCAAACTCCATCCCAAGTCCTGTTGTGCCCCCTCTCTGCTTTGTGGAGAAAGGATACAGAGTGGGAGAGGGGACACCTTGACATCAGCGCTCCTCCCACCCTCCCCTGCCCTGGCCAGAAAGCAGGAGGCTCCCCGGGGCAGCTCCAAGGCAAAGGGGCAAGAGATGAGCAGCAGTGAGGGGAGGGACAGCTGAAGTGCCCACACTTGATAGCCATGGGGCCAAACCAGTCAGGATCACCTCTCAGAGGCTCCAAGATCGACCAGCAGATCCTGATCTACGGGTTGGTGATCACTGCTGTAATGGGGTAACACACACGCTGCTCAAACTGTCTGAGATCTCAAGTTTCCTGGATCCAACTGTCCAGGAAAAAATAAATTGCAAATTTCAGATCACACGTGTGCCAGGCTCCACTGAGAGCCGAATGTAACCCGAAGTGCTGATCTGATTTTATTCAATTGAATAGATTTGAAATTAGTGAGCACAGGAGCCCCCTTGCTCCTTCGTATCCTCAGTCCCTCCGGGGCCGCGGCTTTCAACAGTAATCCCAGCTGCCAGGCCCTTGCGCGGACTGGGGTTGTTAATTTTGTTCCAGTGGCTCCGAGATCAAATCCCCATCGTGGCCAGGGCTGGACGTACACACGATGAGGTGCTTCCAGTCTAAATGGACAAGACAGGCAAAGGGTGAGAGGGTGAACAGGCCTGGAGGGATGACCAGGCCCCTGGTCTGTTGATTCCCAGTCGGTTTCCAGACCACTAGTCCTCACTGCCTCAGCATCAATGGGGAATTAAAGCCACTAGGGGAAATTGTGGGTGTCACTGATGGTACCGTTTGGTTCAGGGTCTCGTCACCCCACATGATTAGAAACATGTGACTTCTCCTCCTGTGGAACTGGAGTATAGTAAAATAGTGACTGTCCTTGCAATGGAAAAGCTTTCACACCAAGTAGGTACCCAAGGGCCAAAAAGAGGACAGCTATCGAGAAATGTGGTCCCCTTGTGTAATGTACTCAGAGGAGGAGGGCTCCCCCGCTGGGGTGCTAGACTCTCTAGCCAGGTTCTTTGACTATTAACCTGATCCTTGATCAGTATTAAGTCCTGTGCACAGTTGCATAGCCACATTTTCTTGTAACTTTGCTTTAATAAAAGGTTTCAAAATTATTTATTCAACAAAAAGCAAACAGAAAAACAAAAAATACTTTTTTGATGGTTTTTTTACTGGAAAAAGCGTCATCTCTGGATTGTTAACTAACAAGCAGCGTCATCACTGAACCGGTTGCTTTGCACTAGCTCTTACTATTCCTTGGGAAGGGCCAGCAGGATTTTGAAAGAGAGATGACATGTTACAGTTTGTATAATAATTCGGCTAGCCCCAGAGACAAGCAATCCCTCTGTTAAAAAAATAAAACTGATACCTTCCTGGGTCCTGAGAGTTCCTGGACTTGGGATGGCTGAGGGTGTTCGGCTACATTAGTTCACAATTACATTAATCATTGCAAGTGTGCACAATGGCGTGATTGTGTAATGTGAAAATAACAAGGTTTAGGAAGCACCCCAGGAACCTGGGATATCCCTTTTGGTCATGCTCCTACAGTGTGAGAGAGCAAGGAATATTAATGAGCGACATCCCCCATTTGTTAAATGTTGTCTCCATCCTGTTTTCTGCTGCTTTCCTTGCACAGAAGTTAGAGTGATTTATCTTTATAATGAAGTGTTAATTGTGTTTGGATTATTCTTTTCCTAGTAATAATAGGATATCATAACACTAGATCAGAGCCTGTCAAAATGCTGAATTCCGATTGTCGTGCAGTTATGTTCCAAAAACAATACCGAGTTCCCTTTGTCTGTGAGACAATGAGGGACGAGGAAACTGCTGATTACATCTGTTTTAAGCAATAATGTACAGTTACATGTTTATCTTAATATTAACTTAGCGACCATTTGAGATGCTGATGGCACCTAGGCTAGGGCCCAATTTTCAAGTCGTTACTTAGGCAAAATTCTCACTGACTTAGAGAGACAGCAGGCTGAGGTTTCTAATGAGGACAATAAAAATGATGATTTAATCTCTCATGTACATCTTTAAGTTGTTTAAGTATCATTCCTATCCCCCCTCCGTAATGGCACAAAGACTGTTGACTCAAGGGAGAGCTTTTCACGCTGGAAAGATTTTGGCGCACATGTAATCTTTTTTACGTGTTGTGATTCCGCTTCTCAGATCTCCACACCTGCCATGTAGTTGTAGCTGTGTCAGCCCCGGGACATTAGCGACAAAGTGGGAGAAGTAATACATTTTATTGGACCAACTTCCGTTGAAGCGAGACAAGCTTTCAAACCACACTCAGCTCTTCTTTGGTCTTGGAAAGGGATCTGAAGAAGAGCCCTGGACTCAAAACTTGTCCCTTCTCACCAATAGACATTGGTTCAGTAAATGATATTGCCTCACCCACCGTCTCTCTCTCTCTCTTATATGTGGCTCATCCTCATCCCTGCCCGCCTTACCATCTTACCATCAGAGACATTCCGTTCGGAGTTGAAATAATTCTGCTGTAAAGTGAGATCACTCCATTAAAGCCAATGAATTGACCCCACTTCCCACCAGTGAAAATGAGACCAGAACTTAGCCCAGTTTGCTTATTCCTGTCATAAGTCCATTAAGGGCTAACACCTGCAAACTCTTCTGCATGGGAGTTGCCCCTCTTTAGGCAGGAGGGCTGTTTGAATGAGCAAAGTTCACGTGCTTTGCAGAATCTAACCTTGAGAGAATGGTTCTGTTGCAAAATATTCTTGCTTACAGGATGTTATGCTTTTCCATATCATGTTTTAAAGTGACCTGCGGAAGGGAAAAAATGTGCTTGTACCTTCATTGCAATGGATACGTCTTACTTAAAAGACTTGAGGTTCTTTGTTTCAAGTCTGATTTCTTATTTTTTCTTGTTGTTCTTTTTATACTAGAGAATCATGTCCTAGCTGCCCGGAAAGGCTGTAGGACGCTTGGGAGACTAGTCAACTGACAGCCTCCTAAATGCAAAGAGAGTGAACGCTGAGCAAAAAACTTCTTGTTTTGTTAACTCCCATTGACAGCAATGACTAATTAATATTTTAGAGAAAGGAAACTTCTATTAAAACCTTCAATTGTCACTTCTTCAATTAAGGCATGAGCATAACAATAAACATCCACTTAGAACCCCTACTGAGTCCTGGAGCTAAGCCAAGGGAGGCCAGAGTAGAGATTCCTGATATTCCCAAGTTAAAAAAACAAGCAGAAGAAAAGCATTACAGGTGAAGCTACATCAATAAATTTACTGCTGTTCCAAGACCCTTGGAGAGATTGATAATCTGGGTCAGCACTGTGGCAAAGAAAAGGAAGCATTGTCTTAGCAAAACCTGCCTTCATTAAAATGAGTGGGGTTTAAGGTAACTAGCCTTTAAGGTAAATGTTCAAAAGCTCCCTTATCAAATATTATCCATCCAGTTGAACTTCCAGGATCTTGGTCTAAACCCAGATTTTTTTCAACCCTCACGTCAGTGCTAAAATCTGCGGAGTAAGTGGCTTTTTGCAGTGGGCACTGCCCATGCGGCCCCCATCGCTGCGTGCTGCCCTTCTGGTCGCTGTGAGTGGTAAACCAGCTGTCTGCAATGTCCCCTGCTTCCACCTGCTGGCCCCATTCTCTGATCCTGTGAGTCTCAGCCTCTGGTGCCAGTCATGCTGCCAAAACGCACCAGTTTGGCTTCAAAATCCAGATATTTTTTAAAGCAGTGAAAGTCGGGTGCTTTTTCTTTGCCTTTTGGTTTCCAGCCTTTTCTCCTGAACCATGGGGCCAAGAAACGTTCTTTTTTAAGGAAGGCTGAGTCATACAGTCATAGACTCCTAGAACACTGGAACTGGAAGGGACCTCGAGGGGTCATCGAGTTCAGTCCCCTGCCCTCATGGCAGGACCCAGTACTGTCTAGACCATCCCTGGCAGCTGTCTGTCCAACCTGCTCTTAAATATCTCCAGAGATGGAGATTCCACAACCTCCCTAGGCAACTTATCCCAGTGTTTAACCACCCTGATGGTTAGGAATTGTTTGCTAATAACCTAAACCTTCCTTGCTGCAGTTTAAGCCCATTGCTTCTTGTCCTATCAGCAGAGGCCAAGGAGAACAATTTTTCTTCCTCCTCCCTGTGACACAGTTTTAGAAAACTGCTATTATGTCTCCTTTCAGTCTTCTCCTTTCCAAACTAAACAAGCCCAATTCTTTCAGTCTTCCTTCATAGCTCATGTTCTCTGGACCTTTCATCATTCTTGTTGCTCTTCGCTGGACCTTCTCCAATTTCTCCACATCTTTCTTGAAACGTTGTGCCCAAAACTGGACACAATCCTCCAATTGAGGCCTAACCAGCGCAGAGTAGAGCGGAAGAATGACTTCTCGTGTCTTGCTCACAACACTCCTGTTAATGCAGCCCAGAATCATGTTTGGGTTTTTTTTTCCCCCTCTTTTTTTTTTTGAACAGTGTCACACTGTTGACTTGAATTCAGCTTGAGGTCCACTATGACCCCTAGATCCCTTTCTGCAGTTCTCCTTCCTAGACAGTCGCTGCCCATTCTGTATGTGTGAAACTGATTGTTCCTTCCTAAGTGGAGCACTTTGCATTTGTCCTTATTAAACTTCATCCTGTTTACCTCAGACTATTTCTCCAGTTTGTCTAGATCATTTTGAATTATGACCATAACCTCCAAAGCAGTTGCCCCCCTCCCAGCTTCGTATAATCCGCAGACTTAATAAGCGTACACTCTATGCCAATACCTAAATCGTTGACGAAGATATTCACAGAACCAGCCTCAAAACAGACCCGTGCGGAACCCCACTTGTTATGCCCTTCCAGCAGGATTGTGAACCATTAATAATTACTCTCTGAGAACGGTTATCCAGCCAATTATGCACCCACCTTATAGTATAGCTCCATCTAGGTTGTTTTTCCCTAGTTTATTGATAAGAAGGTCATGCAAGACCGTGTGAAATGTCTTACTAAAGTCTAAGTATACCACGTCCACCGCTTCTCCTTATCCACAAGATTCGTTATCCTATCAAAGAAAGCTATCAGATTGGTTTGACAGGATTTGTTCTTTACATGCTGGCTCTTCCCTATCACCTTGCCACCTTCCAAGTGTTTACAGATGATTTCCTTAATTACTTGCTCCATTATCTTCCCTGGCACAGAAGTTAAACTGACTGGTCTGTAGTTTCCTGGGTTGTTCTTATTTCCCTTTTCATAGATGGGCACTAGATTTGCCCTTTTCCAGTCTTCTGGAATCTCTCCTGTCTTCCATGATTTTCCAAAGATGATAGCTAGAGGCTCAGATACCTCCTCTATCAGCTCCCTGGGTATTCTAGGATGCATTTCATCAGGCCCCGGTGGCTTGCAGACATCTCACTTTTCTAAGTGATTTGTAACTTGTTCTTTTTTTATTGTATCTTCTAAACCTACCCCCTTCCCACTAGCATTCACTGTGTTCCTTCATCATCAGACTTCTCGGTGGAGTCTGAAACAAAGTCGTTAAGCACCTCCGCCATTTCCAAATTTCCTGTTACTGTTTCTACCTCCTCACTGAACAGTGGGCCTACCCTGTCCTAATTGCTTCTAATATATTTATAGAAAATCGTCTTGTTTCCCTTTATGTCTGTAGCTAGACAAACACATGCCTCCCGCACCCACGCCACCAAGAGAGTGGCCAGCAGGGCTGGGACTCCGCCATCTTGCCTGCCACCAGACCGGGGAAGTAGCCCCCCTGCCCCAAACTTTTGCCCCCCCCCCCCCAACAATGGTGATACTAGGCTGGCAGGGAAGACAGACGACTCAGATACTGCTGCCAGCTGGTGTCTGTTGTGTTGTGTGTTGTCAGCTAGCAAGGCACCTGGTGTAGTACGTCCCAGACTGAGCTTTGGAGCAGCACAAACTGCACTAAGGGCTAGATAACATACCAGGGACTGAGAGATTGTCGCGGCAGATCACTTGCACCCAGCCACAAGGCTGATTCTTCAGAGCCTGGTGCAGGGCAGCTCAGCTTCCCTGGAAATCAGCAAGTGCTGAGGGCACTCAGCCACTCACCAGAGATGCTCAGCACCTGCCAAGATTGGTCCCTATGGCAGCAAGGGGAAGCCTGTTCTGTGAGGCAGCAAAACTGGCAGACAGGCCAATGGTTGGGCTCTAGGCATTAGCGATGTCAACGATCAGACGACTACACGATTAATCAATAAGCCAGGGCTTCTTGATAATCCTGTTGACCCCAAGCACTCCCCCACCCCACACTCACACCTTGCTGCCTCTGCATCAGAGGCAGCAAGGGGATGGGGAGCCGGTGCCCATGCGGAGCCAGCTTTTAAGCCAGTTCCCCATGAGCCCTCAATCCGTGGAGCCACCTGCCCCCCCAACCCCCGCTCTGCTGCCTCTGCAACGTGGGGGGTGAGGAGAGACAGGTGGGAAATGATACACATGGGGCGCCAGCTCTTAAGCCGGCTCTCTGCGCGGGCCGGTTCCGTGGAGCCACCGGCTCCCTCCTTGCTGTCTCCCACAGAGGCAGCAGGGAAGGGAAGGCAGAGCAGACTTAAGAGTCAGCTCCCCACAAGCACTGGCTCTACCGGCCCCCCCCCCCCATGCTGCTGCCTCATGGGGCGGCAGGGGTGGGGGAGCCTGCTGCGGAGCAGCATCTGTCCGTGGCGGGCCTGGACTCACCGTGGACAGAGGCTGCTCTATGAATGCTGGCAAAGCTTCTGTCTGCAGGGAGCTCGGGTCCCCACAGACAGGGGCTGCTGCCGCTCCGCACTGCTGCCTCTGCATAAGAGGCAGCAGCATTGGGCAGCAGGTGGTAACCAGTCTTGCCGGGGACCTGGATTTTATATATAAGCTTTAAGCTGCAGAGCTGCCAGCACTTTTAACAGCGAGTGTTTTTAGCGGTTACCCAGTTCATTGACAAACAACTTTTGACATCCCCAGTTGGGACCCACTGGACTAGGAGACTCCTACCACCTGATAAATGCAGCCCCTAGCCAAATTAGTTGCTTCCGTTTTAAATCTTTCCCTGCCGCCCCCCTCATATCCATAGTAGGATGATCAGTGGAACCAACGATGTGGCTGTTACTTTAAAGGATAAATTAGTTTGACTCTTAACTCAATAATTAAAACTGTTATGGCTATGAGCCTGCAGGGATAATGTACCATTATTATAGTCATTTGTTTCAATTAAATGCTTACTGATTTTACAATAGCAGCTGGGCACCTGTGTGAGAAAGCGATTACTCTGAACAAGACATCTCAAATTCCAGCAGAAATTTGTCACTGCGCTAGAGCATTTTCCATAGACCATGAAAGTTTATTAGGAGCAGTTACAAATCGAGAGGAGGGGTGGTGGTAATTGGGGAGATATTTTCTTATCCGCATCTCCCCCCCCCCCTAAAGTAAATCATCTTTACACAGTTCAGCTATAGTGATGTGTTTACATGTAAACTCCAATACAGAAAAAGCCTGCTGGGAAAATTTGGCTTCAAAGCTGTTCAGAAGACGATTTCCCTCCCTGGTTGATTATTGTAATGGCTTGTTCTGTAGAGGCAAACCTTAGCAGAAAGAGTCTACACCAGAGATTGCGGTTACCAGAGGGTCCCCCAAATCATGTGCCATTGAAATAGCTGTTCCTTGGTTGGGGTGCGAGCAGTAGGTTGCAGCTTTGGGTTTGCCAGAGATGCGGGAATATAATATCATAGACGCTGTTTGAAAGGACCAGTAGCTCTCGACTGAGACATGCTGTAGGAGCCAATCTGAGGAGATGGACCAAAGTCACTCAAGAATGGTTGGCAGCGCTGCAGGTTTTTTGTAAATCGAGCCTCCCCGCACCTCTGGTGTCTGGAGCTGGGGTGTGATCTTGTAGTCTGGTCTTGAGATCCAGAGTCAAACTCACCATCCGGAGCCAGCAAACATCTTGCCAGGCTCAGGGGAGCTGTTAGAACAGAAAAGTGGTCGGGTCAGGCTTAGCAAACCCGCTCCGGACCTCTTCCTTCCTAAGGGAAACACCTTCTGTATGGATTTAGCTAATGTAGTTCCCGCTTGGTTTTCCCCCTACAGTGTGTTAGCTGGCCTCCTTTCCTAGTCTAGACAAGCTTGTAGAAATAGGAGCTGTGGGCAAACCACTCTTCTATTTTCATTGTAGCGTATTCTGTCTTTCTTCAGTGTGAGTAGTAGTTCCACAATTAAAACAAGGACAAAATATGCAGTGGAAATCAGCAAGGGTAGATAATGGTTTTAGAGGCGAATTCTAGCCAGCCAGCTAGCTATCTTAGAAATGTCTGTCTTAGGGTTGCCAGGTTTTGAACCGGACAGCCCAGTATTTGAGCTTTCTGTTCAGGAAACAAATTGAGAAAATATCAATGAGAAAATATAAGTGCCCGGTATTTTCTAAATCAGATGGGATGTCGATTGTGACGTCATGTCAAGTGTGTCCCGTATTTTTGTTGAAACCATCTGGCAACCCTAGTCTGTCTGTTCTTCTGTAAGTCTTTTTGTTCAAGAACTCCAAAACGGTAAGAGCTAGGACCACGAAATTCAGTAGGCAGCTTCCTCTTCTCCTAGTGTAAAGCAAGGCCAGGGCTTGGTTGTGTCAAAGAAACAGGAAGTGCTGGGAATGGGACTGTTTTCATGACGTGGAAAGGGAGGGGGCAGAGAGAAGAGGGATTTGAAAGGGAGGGGGCAGAGAGAGGAGCGCCATGATACTGAGAGTGGCCACTGGGGGCACCCACACCAACAAGAGTGGCCAGCTGGGCTGGGGCTCCGCTATCTTGCCTGCCACCAGACCAGGTATGTGGCCCCCTTCCCCCACCCACTCCTGCCCTTGGCTGCAACGCCAGATGGGAGCCCCTGTCCTGAGCCCTTCATCACCCCCAACCCTCACTCCCACATCCCCCATGTTCCCCACCTCCTACTCTGCCCCCCAACCACAAGGCCCTGCCCTGACTCTTGCTCACACACACACACGGCCAGCCCCTGCCCTGGAGGACCCAGGCAATGCCGGGTCTGTCTTCTAATGTGCTATATATGAGTGTCTAGTTTCACACCACCAAAACACAATGGCGCCTGAGATGCAGCATCACAGCAAAGGCATTAGCAGCCATATGCACAACGGTGTAAGGGTAGGAGGCGGAGAAGGAGCCGAGTACATTGCAGAATGAAAGAACAAGGAGTTTTAGATAGAACTATCTAGGGTGGAATTTAGCCAGGACGCTGGAGTTGAAATCTCATCGCAGCGAGGGACCACAGGCTGGCCAGAAGTCAGCACTTGAATTCCATTGCCTAGCCTGAACAAATTCAGGACTACGCTGTCTGAAGCATGATGCTACATGGAATGACAACATATTGTCTGCTCAAAGAAATTGGCTAACGCGGTGTGCTGCTTCCTGCGGGAAAGAGCTGCTTTGTGCGGATGAATTTTCTGGGAGGGAACACAGAACTGCACTTGACGTATTTAAAAACATTATCTTTGCTGCCAGAGTGTCCAATTCCCAAATCGAAATCGTTAGCCTGTTTTTTAATGCTGTTTTGATACCCATGCTGCAGAAGTGTAGATTACTGGTTCCCCCATAAACAAGGAGCTCAGAGCATGTGCAGTTTGTCAACCTATTTTTCTTTCCTTTTAGAGGATTAGCGGGAGTGTTTATATGCCTGATATGCATATTCATTTAAAAAAACTAAAATATTGTGAAAGAAGAGGCTGGCTTTGAATTAGAGTTGCCTTTGGGAATCTTTTAAGTAAGATGCATTTAATTACTTTAGTAACTACTACATCGCGAAGGTGCAGAACATCTTATAAACAGAAGCAGCCAGCGTGTCCTTTGGAGACTCTTAAGTTTGCAGCTCTGTAGTGCCTTGTAGTGAAGAGACCAGTGCACTTCACAGGCAGGTGCAAATTCCTTCCTCAGATACTCACACGCACGTGTAGGAGAGCAGAATTCAGATCAATCCTTCTACTTCCCATACCAAGGAACTGAAACACAAGAAGGAGAAGTGACTTCCCCAGGGTGTTTGTGACCAATCCAGAAATGGAATCTGAGTTTCTTTTGACTAGACCTGCCCGGTAGCCACGAGGGATGTTAAGAAACAAGTAATTCGTTAATTGTGTAGTCGACAAAAGGGCAGGATTTGGACAAAAGTTTTGTCAACTACACGATTAGTCGATAAGGGCTACCACTAATCCCGGCTTCTGCCGGGTCCAGCAACTATCCCCCTGCGGCTAGTGCAGAGCCTCAGCGGGGATGGATGCTGGGTCCCTCGCGTGCCAGCTCAGAAATGCACTTGTAGGGCGCTAAAGGGGGAGTGTTGCGTGTAGTTGATAACGTTAACCGATCTGCACCCGCTTATTGGTTAATTGTTTAGTTGAGGGCACTATTCCATCCCTAGTAGCCACTAGGCCGTTCTCCCTTCTTTGCCTTTTAAACAGCATGCACATGCTGACGGTTTAATTATGAATGTATTTGCATATGGCTCCATTCATGGCAAATAAAGACACAACCGGCACTAATGAGCCTACATCATGCTCATCATCTGATGAAGTAGGTGTTGCCCACAAAAGCTCATGATGCTATATATTTTGTCTCTAAGGTGCCACAGGATTGCTTGTTGTTTTTAAAGTTACAGACTAACACAGCTCCCCCTCCAAGACATTGTAGGTTAGATTCAGTGTAACAGGAAGCAGAGAGAGATTACATTGGGATGGGTGCTTATGCCTGGGGGTGTAAAAGGGGCCTTGCATTTGAGAGAGGCACTTTATACTAGTTCCCTCATTCTGGTTAGGGACATTTTGTCATTACTTTGTTTACTTAGCTACCGAGGCTGGTGCCAGCATGTGGGCTGCTTTGGGAGCGATGGAAGGAATGGAGACTTGACATTTTGCTCCCTGCTCTTCTCTGAGTCCATGTCCTTCTTTGGCAAAGCCGCTCAGTGTTATTGGCTGGAATGGAGTGGCAGGACCTACGCTGGTATTGCTGGCATCAGCAGAATTTGAATGCAAGTCTCTGAAAAGAAGTGGTGTGTGCAGGACCATATCTCCTGGGTCCTTAGACTGAATCGTGCTCACCAGGGCCTAGGTTAAAAAGCCAGGGTTTCCTTGGACTCGGGAGGTGCAGCGCATTGGCTCTCCCAGCACCGAGCAAGGCTGGAAGCCACATGGCAGAGAGGGTGACTGAAATGGAAACTAAGCAAGGCGAGGCCAATTAAGGAGCTTTCTGCAAACATGGCATGGAATGTGCCACTTCCCTGTGGGAAGGGATTTTGCCAAACCTTTGTGATGGAGGTTTGCAATTTTGAGGTACTTCTAGAGTTCCAATTTCTCCCAGAATCCCCTGGGACTGGATGGAGAAAATCCTATAGAGTCTTTGAAAGACACCGAAAAGGCAAAGCTGCTGAAATTTCCACCCTGCCTGCTGGACAAGCTCTTCGGGGACCTGTCCAAAGACAATTACGGTCCGTGGGCATCTTTTCATCGTCTTCAGCGGGCACTGGCTCAGGCCCTAACTCATCCCCCCACGTGTGCATCGGAATGTGGAGCACGTGTCCATGAGCCATAATTACACTCCTGGACTTGTTCTGCTCTGCTGCATAAATAATACCCACTTTAAAGAAAAAATGTCTGATTACATAATTAATGGATAAATGGAGCCGTTGTGGTCGATTGCCCACATAATAAGAGTTTTAAAAATTGTCTTACTACAGTGTTTACCCAAGAGACTAGAATGGCTGCAGATGAGAATGAGCTATTTTAGCTTTTAGGATGTTTTAAACTTTGCTTTAAAGCCTTCCCCATTTATAAAACACACATCTTATAAACTCCTCTTCATTTAAATTTAAAATCAGGACAATGAATTATTCTTTTCCTTGGCAGCTGCCAGATCATCTTGTACATGAAAGGTCTGGATTAAATACAAAATCCAAGGCACATTTGCCATTTTCTCCTTTGAAATTTGCAAGTGAACTCGCTGCGTGGGAGCCAGGCGGGTTCCATGCGAGCTTCCCCACGTCCATCTCTGCCATGCCCCTCAGCCCTGCTTGTCTGCCTCCTTGTGATTGCAGGCCTTTCCTACCCCTGCCAAGTCCCAATATGCTCCATTTCTACCCGGCAGCAGCCCTGGCTATGCCATTTCTGGGCTCTCTGTGTCAATGCGCCTGCAGCGCCCTCCTCCTTTAGATTGAAAGATCATTCGATTTTCATTCCAGAAGGGATCGTTAGATCATTGACTCTAACCCCTGTAAAACAAAGCCACAGAATTCCCTTGATGACTCCTGTCTTGAGCCCCGTAACGTGTTTGGACTGACCTCTTCCAGAAAGGCATCACCTCTTCATCTGAAGACCTCGGGTGTTGGAGAAGCCACCACTAACTTCTGTTCCGATGACGAATCGCCCTCACTGTTAAAAGACAAATGTGGAATGGAACGTGGTAGAGAGGCAGACTCTATTTCCAAGGGCCCCATGCCTTGGGCCTCAGTCATCAGGGCAATGAGATTTGTACCTAACTGTACGCACAAATGGTCCCCGTCAAGTTTCCCCCGGCTCCCCTTGGCTGGAAGTGGCGAACGGGATGGGAGCCACAAGACTGTGGTGCCTTTCGATAAACAAAGCAGAGCGGCTCGCTAGTGACTTTCCCAAAGCCCTCTTTGAGGAATGCTGCCATGAAGTCAGTAGGACTAAACTCCAGTGGCTATGGTAAGGCACATGCTTCCATCCCTTGCTAGACCTCTGGAGAAGAGAGACAGGCTGTCATGGAGTATTTCATTTACCAGGAACACAGCTAGGGGCTTGTATCATCTCTTCTGTACTGGGGTCCTGAAATAGCTGGGCCTAGCCTAGCCCCCCACAAGCAATATGCACAGCCTGTCCACAAACATCTTCATAGCCTGGACCACAGCCTTCCTATAGCACTTGTCTCTGCCTCTTTGTTACTATGCATGATCATCCACCCTTCCTGCAGCAGCTACAGCCATTGCTTAGATGGGAAAGTTCTTGTAGGCGAATATTTGATGTGTTTATAGTTGTCTGATGAGGCTCAACAAGGACAAGCGCAGAGTCCTGCCTTTAGGATGGAAGAATCCCAAGCATTGTTACAGGCTGGGGACCGACTGGCTAAGCAGCAGTTCTACAGGAAAGGACCTGGGGGTTACAGTGGATGGGAAGGTGGAGATGAGTCAACAGGGTGTGCATTAGGAGGAGCATTGCCAGCAGATCTAGAGAAGTGATTATTCCCCTTTATTTGGCTCTTGTGAGGCCACATCTGGAGTATTGCATCCAGAAAGGATGTGGACCAGTCCAGCAGAGGGCAGCCAGAATTATGAGGGGGCTGGAGCACATGACCTATGAGGAGAAGCTGAGGGATTTGGGCTTGTCTGCAGGAGAGAAGAGTGAGGGGGGATTTGAGAGCAGCCTTCAACTTCCTGAAGGGAGGTTCCAAAGAGGATGGAGAGAGGCTGTTCTCAGTGGTGAGAGATGGCAGAACAAGGAGCAATGGGCTCATGTTGCCGTGGGAGAGGTCTAGGTTGGATATTAGGAAAAACTGTTTCCCTAGGCAGGTGGGGAAGCACTGGGATGGGTTCCCTAGGGAGGGGTGGAATCTCCATCCCTAGAGGTATTTGTCCCGGCTTGACAAAGCCCTGGCTGGGCTGATTTAGTTGGGGTTGGTCCTGCTTTGGGCAGGGGGCTGGACTCGATGACTCCTGAGGTCTCTGCCAGCCCTGGGATTCTGTGATTCTAGGATTTTTTATGCAATTTAATATTTGGAAATGAGGAGGATGCCCAGTGCCCTGTGACCAGTCAGCTATCCAGCGAGCCCTACTGTTTGGGAGTGTCTTAGCTGTACAGGCCCCCCGCTGCCACCCGCACCGGCTTTGGAAGTTCCTTGCAGCTTTATAGCACAGGCCGTGGCGGTCACTCTGCCAGTAACTCACATCTCTGGGTTTCTCTGGGTATTTGTGTGTATCTTTTTGCGGTGACGTGAGCTGAGGACGGTGATGCAGCATGACCCAGAAGGGCATGAAACATAATCAGCCTGAGTCAAGTTCTAGGTGCTATTTCAAAACAGGACCAGGGGGCTGGAACAGTTTGTATCATGGAGGTGCTGATCCTGTGTGGGATGGAAACCACTTCTAGCCGGGGGTGCAACAACCCCCTCACCCCTCTCCGAACCGCTAATTCCAGCCTCTGTGTGCAAGATACTTTTGCTGTTCATAAGTTGAATCCTAGCACTGAGTAATTAACACAGAAAAGGGTTTCTCTTGTCAAAATCTGGTTTCCCCCACATGTGTGATCTGATTGCACAAGCAGAGCGCGCTGCCTGGCGCTGTGGAAACTCTCGATTCCTGCCCTGCAGCAACAAATCTGCGTCTGCATTTGGATTTACTTCCACTGAAGCCTGCTGAGCCCTGGCGGATCTTCCCTGCGTCTCCCACTTTGTGCGGCTCATGGGGTTGTCAGGACTCCCCTGTTAAGGAGAGATTGCACTTCGGCGCTCTCGGCGGAAAGGAAGATTGTTAATAAATAAAGCCCCGGGTCTTTAAACGCCTGTTAACATTAATCAGATTAATAAGAAAAGCCAAAAGTCTGCAAGACATTTAAGACTGTGTTTGATTTCCCTCCTGCTGACTTCTTCTGTGGCTGAACCACATTGTACATAAGTAGCTGGCTTAGCTGTGCCTCTGAAATTAGTCAGAGAATCCTGGTGCACTTCTGCTGACAGTGACATGTGGGCAGGCCTGGTTTAGAGGGTGGGGGGTAATTGTTTGATCTGTCGGTGGGAGGGGAAGGTAGCAAATAGCCGCAGGTGAATCTGTGTGGGTTTCCTCTGGGAAAGGCAGTACATATTTAGATTGTAGCGTTTTTTCCAGATACTTTGGATGCTGCTGTTATTTCACTTGTCCCTGGGAGTAAGTTCAGTTCTAGGTTCTGCCCTGACAAGCCTTCCTCTCACCAGTGGTGTTCATTCATGTGCGCAGTCAGACTGGGTTAATGGGGGCTCTCGTGTGAGTAGCTAGTGTTTGTGGGATCAGACCTGCAGCGATATCAGGAGTTAGGTCCTGATTCTGCAAAAATGTAGAGGCGCGCTGACCTGTACAAACATGAATAATCCCACTGACGATGGAAACGACTCGTGCCTGCAATGCTAAGTGCGTGCCTAAGTCCTTCCAAGAGCAGGGACGTCGAGTGCCCAGATGAGAATATGGGGCAGGTCGTGGATTAACTGAGGGAGAGGAATGCAAACTAGTTGTCTTTTTTTTCTCAGATTTGCCAGCTTCCCTGAATAACAGGCAGTATAGTGAGGCTTCCCCCGAGTCCTTCCATACACGCAGGAGGGTAGATTTTGTGATGGAGGAGAGTAAGCAGGAGCATGGGACTTACTCTGCTAGATCAGACAGTGTAGTAAAGCTGTGTCTCTGCTCAGTGCCTTGAAGACACAAGTGTAACCCAGTGGATGTGGTTCATTGTCCCAGGTAGTGGCACTTAGAGCACGTACAGCGAGAGCTAAGAATAAGGGAGCTCTACAGCCTAAGCTGCGAGCCTCTGGCTTTTATAGTACAAGCTGCAGAGGCTCCTACATTAAGCTCCAGAGGTCCTAGGTTTGAATCCGCCTGGTAGTGGTTACACAAGAACCCTTGTAGTGGATAAGAATGGAATGTTTTGCACAACGAGAAAGTTTCTCTGTAACCCCAGCCTGTTAGAAATTGATTTATCCCGTGAAACATGAGGATTTATGTCCCTTCACATCTTTTTGGGCTAAGGGCTCGTTAGATGTTCTCATTCTCCACTTACAGTCTTAGCCTTTTTATGAATCTTACCACCTACCTGAGCTTGATAATATGTGTTGATAAGGGTTCTTCGGGTGACTTATGCACTATTTATGCATCTTCTCTCTGTCTCAGATGGGTTGTCTTTCAGTTTCGTTAGATGTCCCCTCGTTCTTTCTTTATGAGACGAGAGAAACAGGAATGTCTAATTTAATCTAAATCCTTCATTATTGTGTACAACTTCTTCTAAGTCAGGTAGTCTTCATCTTTCTGCTCTCTTCTCATATGCAGGTCTCTTCATACCTCTAATAATTTTTGTCGCTCTTTTCTGGACACCTTTTATTTCTGATACATCCTTTTTGAGCTGACACCGAAGGCAGTATGTAAACAGGGAAGCCTGAGGGAGAAAAAAGGAAGATTGAGCTTCTATTACTCAGTTCAGCCACTGGATGTAGGAGGAGCATTTCTCACCATAATTTCACTGTGAATTATATTTGAAAGTTTATTTACACTGTTATTTCTGAAGCTACTAGCTATGGAAACCATCTTGTGTAAAAGTGACAATTGCACATACAACCTCGCTCAGATTTTCTTCGACATTGGATCCAAACAAATAGCACGTCATAGTCGTGTTATTATTCTGCTATTGCATTGAGTCTGAGCCCTCAGGAACCACTCACTGTTCGATTTTTGTGACTCCTACACCTCTCAGTTATTACTTTGTGTATATTGGACACTCAGACAACAGGAAAGTCATCTCTATGAAAAGTACAAGAGCATGCAAAAAGTCAGGAGCAGAATACAGAAGGTTCTCAGTTAGAGACCTGTGCTTCAGCCACTAAATGCTTCTGCATTTATTAAAGGGCCAAATTTTCAATATCAAAGAATGAGACTCCATGCAAAAAAGGAAAGGCAGCTCTGACCTCTCTCTGGGCTTGCAACTGCAGGTGCAAACTGGATCGGCACATTGCTGAATTTATGCATGCCTCCATAGAAGTTGCATGCATAAATAAGGCTGTGTAATTTTGGTGTTCATATGTATACAGACCTCCGCCCTTTGGAAAATTTAATATGAAACATATAACTTCAAACATGAAAGCCCCAAAAAAGAACTTTTAAGAGAGTGACCAACAGGTTGGGAACTGGTTTATACTCTCTTATCCTGGGCTCCTGATGATCGCAGACAATGGCCTTTGGTTTTACTGCAGTTCCCAGCCTCGAGGAAGACATGAAAAGCCAATTGGAATTCAAAATGTTGCACAAAATTCAGCCCACGTAACAGAAAGGGTTTCTACGGGTAATTCAGCAACAAGTAGTTCAGGGGTAGTGTGGGACTCTTACTAAATGAGGAAGACAACCTAGTGAGAGATGATGTGGAAAAAGCTGGAGTACTCAGTGTTTGTTGTTGGGGGGGGGGGGGTGATTGTTGTTGTTTTTTGCCTCCATCTTCACAGACAAGGTCAGCTCCGGGACTGCTGCACTGGCAGCGCAGTGTGGGGAGGAAGTGGGCAGCCCTCAGTGGTTAAGGAACAGGTTAAGGATGCTTTAGCAAAGCTGGACATGCACAAATCCATGGGGCTGGATCTAATGCACCCAAGGGTGCTGAGGGACCTGGCTGATGTGATCGCAGAACCACTGGCCAGTGTCTTTGAAAAATCTTGGCACTCAGGGTTGCCCTCTGATGACTGGAAAAGGGCAAATGTAAGTGCCCTGCTTTAAAAAAGGGAAGGAAGAGCATACAGCTCTTGATACGGTCTCCCACAGTATTCTCACTGGCAAGTAAAAGAAGATAAATTGGAGGATTGAACCAAAAGAAATCTACTGATGTTCAACAAGGACAAGGGCAGAGTCCTGTGCGTAGGAAGAATCCCAAGCAGTGTTACAGGCTGGGGACCAGCTGGCTAGACAGCAGGTTTTCAGAAAAGGACCTGGGGATTCCAGTGGATGAGAAGGTGGATCTGAGTAAACGGGGTGCCCTTGTAGCCAAGAAAGCAAATGGCACATTGGGGCGCACTAGGAGGAGCATTGCCAGCAGACTTACAGAAGGGATACTTCTCCTCTGTTTGGCACTAGCGATGCCACATCGGCAGTATTGCGTCCAGTTCACCACCTCTACAGGAAGGATGCAGATAAATTGGAGAGAGTCCAACGGAGGGCAATGAAAATGATTAAGGGTCTGGAGCACTTGACCTATGAGGAGAGGCTGAGGGATTTGAGCTTATTTAGTCTGCAGAAGAGAAGAGTGAGTGGGGATTTGAGAGTAGCCTCAGATGGAGGCTGGAGAGAGGCTGATCTCAGCGGTGGCAGATGGCAGAACAAGGAGCCATGGTCACAAGTTAAGTGGGGGAGGTCTAGGTTAGATATTAGGGAAAACTATTTCTCTAGGTGGGTGGGGAAGCCCTGGGATGGGTTCCCTGGGGGGGAGGGGGTCTCCATCCCTAGAGGTGTTTCAGTCCCGGCTTGACCAAGCCCTGGCTGGGACGATTGAGTTGGGGTTGGTCCTGCTCTGGGCAGGGGGCTGGACTCGATGACTCCTGAGGTTTTTGCCAGCCCTGGGATTCTGTGATCTGGCGAGTGCAGCAGTCCTCTGCAGAATTTCCTCTCCATGTTTGCATTATATTCCCGAGACTGATTACCATGAGTCGATGCTCAGTGATCGTGTAATGGGCTGGTCTAGAACTGTCTTTGAGAGACCGATCATGGGCCAGCTTATCAGCTGGTGTAAATCAACCTCACCCCATTATCCTTGGCTGAGTGCCCTAGTTGGCACCAGCTGAGCATCTGGCTTATATCTGTGTTTTATCTTTTCTCCCTGTGGTTTCAGATTCCCAGACTCTGCCTGGCACAAGGCATCCCCCTGTATGAACAACCCCCTAGAAGATGATTCATGTCTGGGGTTGGGGGAGAGGGCTTCAGTTGAGGCTGGGCTGACTGTCTGTTCTGAGGCATGTTCTGGAATGGATGGCAGGATGCTTTGGCTGAAAGTGGCTAGACATTTCCTGGGTCAGTAACCAGGGCGTTAGCTCTTTGTGCTGTAGCACTCTCACCAGAGCCTCTTCCCGTAGCACGGCTTGGGCGGGTGTAAGGACCTGTCGGCGTTGACTCTTTCTCCTCCTGTGTTTTAGCGATTTGGTCGGCGGCGTTTGCGAGAGTCTGGGGTCAGTGCGTATTCTCTGCCCAAAGGGATAGTGTTCGTTCTCCCACCTTTTTATGCGGTTGGTCCTCGGACAGTTGTGATTTCAGCCCTTCCAGCTGGCTCTGTCTGTTGTTTTACGTTCCTCTCAGACCTGTGCGGAGAGGACTCTTCGCAGGCTGGGCTGCTGTGCACACAGTGTTGGTTAAGGCCCCACCATGGGTAGGCTTCTGAAGCTGGGAACGGGCTGAGCCGGGGACATGTGCAAAACCAGCCTTTTCCCTCATCTACGGGCCCCGTGCCGTGGCCTCTTTCTTCATCACCCTGCTGCCATAGCAACAAAACGGGAGCTTGGCCGTTGCCGTCAGCCAGAGCCGAGCTTGGCCCTGAATGGGTGAGTGCGACGCTCCCGTGCAGCCGGGGCGGAGGTGGAATTGGTTGGCAGTATGGAGGCTTGTTTACATTGGAAGGTGAGCATTGGCAGCCAGAGGGCCGTCCGTGCCGGGCCTGCCTCGCTCTGTCTGCCCTGTGCACATGGCTTCAGGCTAATGGGATGAAGAGCCTGAAGGTCAAATGTGGTCACATTGAAAAAGGATCCTGAGGGAGCTCGGCAGGACACCTCAGCCCAGAGAACCCCATTTACACCCCACCCTGCCAACGGCAGCACCCAAAGGCAAGGCCTGGGCCTCCTGCTGGGCGAGAGGCTGTAGGGCCGAGCAGGGTCTGGTCTTTGTGGAGGGTGTCCCTGGCAGTGCTTGGCGTGCGAGGCTCTGGGAGTTGGTCCGAGGGTTGGTTGTTTCATACCATTAGTTCCAGTGACTGGGAAGCCTGTTTAAGGATGTAAATACCGTAGAAAGTTCTTGGCTTCTCTGCCTCCTGTCTGTAAACCGGGGGCCTCGGTGGCCAAGGAAGGGTTTGGCTGTTGTTGAAAAAAATGAAAACCTCGTCCATAAACCTTCATGAAAGGGAGGCTACAGTCGGAGCAGTCAGGGAAGGAGGCCTGGCCCCAAGACTCAGGCATCAGTCTTAATCGTTGCCTGTACACACATGGCAGCAAACGGTGTGAGAGACCCCATGTGTCTAGGACAGTCGCTCTGGGGGCTCGGAACCTCCTTGGGTTTGACGAATGCCGAAGTCATTTGCCTCATGATGTCTCAGCGTGGGTCCAAATTCTCAGCTGGTGGGATCCAGTGCAGCTCCACAGACATCAATAGGACTGCAGTGACTTACCCCGGAGAAGGGTCTGGCCCATGGATCTGTGAGGAGAAGGAGCATTATTTACTATTTTTTTTAAGTTGGAATTTGTGGGTTTTAGTCCTGGGGGAACTGTGCAATTTTACTCTGGCTCCAAATGCAGCAGGTGCAGAATTCCCTCAGGTCTAGTTGTTGCAGGGCATTCAAATAACAAACTTAGGCAACATCATCTCCTTGCGTTCTGCCCTGAAGCCAACCCAAGCATGTTGGGGAAAGCCGGGGACTTGGGCTTGTTCTGCTCCACAGTGTGTGATGCTTTTATTTATTTCTCCTGCACTCTGCCGTGTAAGCCAGTGAGGAGGGGAGCCGTGGCAGCTAGTGACATGGGAAGAAGTTAGTGGTTTGAGCCTCTCCGTTTTCTAACCAGTAACACGTTGTATCTTGTCATGCGGGATGCGCCAGGGACTGCAGCTCCCTCCAGCTGCATACCCTGAGCAGAAAGGGCTGAACGGTCAAATGCAGAGGCCTGCTTTGTGTCTGCTCAAGGTGTGTGCGCTCACATGGTTGCCCCCGCTAGTCTGGCACCCCGTGGCCAGGACCAGTTGGGTCAGAGGAGGGTGCGAAACCCCCATTTTCGACAGATTGGCCAGAGCCTGCCTCCAGGGGAAGTTTCTTCCCACTATTCTAGCCAGAAGCATCTCTCTGCTGACACATTCACACAAACATTTTGCTGGCACATTTTGTAACCCCAAGGGCACGTCTACAGGGCAGCTGAGAGAGGTCACTCCCGGCTCAGGGCGACGCATGCATGCTAGCTCTGCTTCAGCTAAGGCACTACAAATAGCAGAACGGGGTGCCCACAGCAGCCGAGGCAGCAGCTTGGGCCGGCTGCCCGAGCACAATCCCAGCTGAGACCCTAAGGATGTACGCAGGCAGCTAGCCCTGCCGCCAGGCACACTGCAATGCTGTTTTAATGGACTGGCGCAAGCAGACCTACTGCATCTAGGTCTACTGGCTGGTAATTGCACCTCCTAGCTGCAGTGTAGAGGTGACTCCAGTCTTCCCACAGGGAAGCTCTGGAAAGCGTAGAGTCCCCAACTTGCTCTCTTCTCTTGTTTTGGCCGGGGGCAGGGACGAAGACTTTTCTCTGCCCCTTCTGTAATAGCTTTTCTAAATCCGTCAGTTAAGTTCATCATAAAGTAATTTGATAAGACAATAAATAAAATATATTTTAATTAAAAAGTAATATTCTCCTAACTCAGATCCAGGAGATGGTCCACTCAGACGCCACTTCCTATGATTCCAACCGTCAAGTCCCCCTGATCAATCGACCAGGGATGTTAGCCGGTCACATGAGTGCCCTCAGCCAGTCACAGCTGATTTCTCAGATGGGCATGAGGAGCGGTCTTACCCATGGTTCCCCATCGCCCCCAGGAAGTAAATCTGCTACACCATCTCCCTCCAGTTCTACTCAGGAAGAGGAGACAGAGTCACATTATAAGGTACGTGCAGCCATGCCTGATTTGACAGACATACCGTATGAGAATGACAGACAGTATTTTCAGTGCTAGAAATAATTCGCTCTAATAAGAGAACAGACCTTTTGTTTTTCCTTTTCATAGAGCTAGAGAGACACTTTCTCTGTAACAGGGGAGATTGTTCACAAAGAACATTTTGGGGATAGGACGTGGGAAAGCGTGGCAGATTTGCAAATCGTATCAAACATTGCTGAGCTATATTGGTGCATATAACAACGAAAGGAATGAAAGTCTCTAATTCTAAGAGAAGTTTCCTCCCCTCAGTCTTTTCTTTCCTGCTGCACTTGCCAGAGACATCATACTATGTTGTTCTTTCAAATTAGGATTTTGACAATAAATACATGGTTCGGTGCTCAGATTTTTCCAGTTTCAAAGACTGTCTATGTAAAACTAGAGTTTGTGTTGGAAAAGAGAAGTGAAAATCCAACGTGTGAATTACCTGCTTTCATAGGAAGTGATGTGTGTTAGTGAAGCACATGTCAAAAAACAAAGAAAGCATCTTCTGTCTTTTAATTCACATGGGTAATTTTGTAGCAATCCGCTGTTATTACCTAGGACAGCTAATAAAGTGACAGTGACATAGGATATAGTAACGTTGCTTGCCATTCTTGTCTGGCAAGTGGATAGCAGCCAGGATGCTAGGGGTCTTGCATGGATGAAGAGGTAACAAAGAGGTAAAATATAACAAACAAAGAGGTACAATATAGGAAAAATTAGGATTGCTTAGTCATCCTGCATTCTTCTCAAAAAATGCACTAACAGAGCAAACTCTTTGTGCTCCGTTCACCAGTCTTCCCTGACAGTCATTACATGCGAGCTGACTGCAGGGATGACTCTGGAACAGCCATAATGGCTTGTGTACCTCAGACATGGATTCTTCCCTGATCACTGAGGATTTTGTTATACTTGCAACTTCCTGTGGTGGTGCTGACCCGTTGGTTAAGATTCCAGGGAAAGGTTCTTTCTACTGCTGAGGATGATGCTAAATTACCAGAATCACTGGTTTGTTCGCAGTATAACCTCATCCCCGAAGAAACATCTCCCAAAGAGCAACTGGTGACAAGTTGTGTGTATGGTAGCCAGAGTACTAAGTAATTTAGTGACAACTTAGCTCTAGTACTAAGGCTGAGCAAACTAGCAAATACTTTCTTGTGAAACTCCAGGAAAAAAATATGTTTAGTTTTCATTTCATTGTTCATTTCAAAAAGTGTGTCAGGATGCAAATCTCATCTACGTTGCAAAACTAACAATATATATTTTGCCTGAAGATAGAATATTTTATGATTTTGCAGTTTTAGAATTTGGTTGTCTCTTTTTGGCACAACCCTGTGCAAGCTATGCATCACCAACAACTCTGGGGTTAGAGAAGATGAATGGCATTTACTCTGCTGCTCAAATCTTTCTTTCCCCAGTGCACTGAGAGTTTTAGGCTCACTACAGTCCGTGTCTGCTGCAGCTTTTTTCATTGCACCTTTACCAATTCTCTTCAGGGTTTCAACCTGACCATATGATAATGAAGGAATTGCCTGTGATCTCACTGATTTTTTGCTAATACATTTCTTATAGGTCCAGCGAGTCAGTATTGAAAGTGAGGGGAAACGAATTGGGGTAGGCATTAGATTCTTGGAGCTAGATAGCTGAGGCAATTTATAAAGCCCCGTGGTTGTTTTTTTCTGACCATAAAAATATACCGTGTCTTATCCTGTATGCCACATAGCAACTAAAGAAAAACAATAATCACGTGGTATGTTTCCTAGAGGAAAGAAACCACAGAGTAGAGAGTCCAGGAGTACCGTGGCTTTTGCGTTTTTGTTTGCTTTCTCTAAATACACAGCTGTTGGAAATATTTAAAGGGACCAATCTGTCGTTTATTTTATGACCATTAATGACATCTGTACAACAGATCATAAAAACCGTTTCTAAAGAACAGGAATTAAAATATCTACCAGGAAGATCATATTGGCACAAAAGTAATAATCCTCATGCCCAGAGGTGGTTTTTCTACTCCTACAAAAGCCAGTATATTGTGAAAACTGGATAGAGACCAAACACTGAACTAAACTGTAACTCTTATTGGAAGAGTTGTGTCCCACTGCAAGAAGTATCGTGGAAGATCTACTGCATCTGGGTCTACTGGAGTGGAGAATTTTCAAAGTCTGTTGGGGGGGAGGGGGGACGCAGCAGGAGAAGCCACGCAAAATACTGGTAGGTAACCAAGATTTAGGGGCAAAGGAGCATGCTAACATTTTGCACAAAGTAATTTCACTCACAGTGCTTCACGGCTGAAAACTCACTTTTGTCGTGCATCAAGGCCGAAACGGGGCTATTTCATTTTCACTAGTGGTGTCTGGTGAGCTAAGCATTCTTGTGGCACTTCCCTGTCTGCACAGAGAAGTCATTTAAATTCATATCCATTAAACCGTGAGAATGGAGTTTCCAAAAGAAAGACCAATGGAAATGTCAACGGCATTTACATAAGAACGGCCATACCGGGTCAGACCAAAGGTCTGTCTAGCCCAGTACCCTGTCTGCCAACAGTGGCCAATATCAGATGTCCCAGAGGGAAGGAACACAACAGGTAATCCTCACATGATCCCTCCCCTATCACCCATTTCCAGACAAATAGAGGCTAGGGACACCATTCCTACCCATCCCGGCTAATAGCCATTGATGGACCTAACCTCCATGAATCTATCTAGCTCTTTTTTAAACCCTGTTAAAGGCCTAGTCTTCACTGCATCCTCTGGCAGGGAGTTCCACAGGTTGACTGAGCACTGAGTGAAGAAAAACTTCTTTTTGTTTGTTTTAAACCAGCTGCCTGTTCATTTCATTTGGTGACCCCTAGTTCTTATATCGTGGGAATAAGTAAAGAACTTTTCCTGCACTTTTTCCATACCGGTCATGATTTTATAGACCTCTAACATATCCCTCCTTAGTCTCCTCTTTTCTAATCTGAAAAGTCCAAGTCTTTTTTTAATCTCTCTTCATATGGGCCGCTCCAAATCCCTCATCGTTTTGGTTGCCCTTTTCTGAACCTTTTCCAATGTCGATATCTCTTTTTTGAGATTTGGGAGCCAAACTCCCTCAGGCTCATTTGAATACCTCAGGCAAAGAATTTAGTATCTTCCCAGGCCTCATGATTCCAAGGTATGAACATCCAACTGCTCCTCGCCCAGACAGGAGCGGGTATAGTCCCGATTAGCTTTGCTTTAGAAAGCCTCCTGCAGGTGATAACGTCCTGATGGGACCAGGGAAGCCCCTGCCCATTTGGGAACAGTCTAGGTGACAGCAAAGCAGCCTGTTTATACGGGGATAGCATTGACTTGTGAATCATCCTAGCTCATTGTTTGTGTTACCTCGTGTGTTGTGCAAACTGCCTCCCCAAGGGAGCTCAGAGTGTTAGCGCAGGGCATTTGTAGCTGGAGAAAGAGCACGGCACCGTCATGTGCTACAATAGTATTCACCCTTGCTCTCAGTCTGCCACGGTGGATCCAAACCATTCCCAGCAGCCCGTGGGGAATGATCCCACTCGCAGTAAAGGGCAAAAGACATTCCCACCCAGGAGCAGCTCCTGCTTCTGACCCCCGGGGAGGTGACCCAGAGCCAGATCGTGCTAGGATGAGGCTGGCTCCCTTTGGGGGCCATGCGCAACCAGTCTAGGGGGACCTCCGAGCACACAATCCCTCTCTGAGCTCCCTGTGCCTCGGCAAGGGGAACATGCACAATGCTCCGACTCTTTGGAGGTGGCAGCCTGTTATCCCCGGCAGCATACCCAGCAACTCCACAGACACAGGGGTGGGGTCATGACTCTGCTCCCCGGGGGTGCACTCTGGGGTGGTTGCAGGGAGCAGTCCTTGTGCTCCCGTGGTGAGCGGGACTGCGATTGTCTCAGGCACACGTGCAGTGTGAAGGTGGAGGAGTTGGGAGGGACACAATGGCCAGGAACAGTGTATCCTAGTGTAGGGAACAACCCCACTGTGATGGGTGAGATGTTACATGATCTCACTGCTCTTCCCCACTCTGCCCAGTGTGCTGCTGTGATGTGGGCCACGGTTCAGGTTCGATTTAGGGTGCTAGTAATAATGATCCGGGGGCATAAGCACCTTCTTCAGCGGGAAACCTACATACTGCCCACCTGCAAGGCATCCCCCTCTAGCAAGGCTGCGTCATACTCCGGCGGAAAGCGAGCTCTAAACAATGGTGCCGCTTTGCTCGCTGCTTGGTACGTGGGGCATAAAAGCTTCACAGTCCACCCTGCTAAAGGCTGGAAGACCCAAATCCACCAAGACGCGAGGAGGCTAAATACCCTGTGAGCGAAGACACGCCCTGTGTGGTGCCGTGGCGCTGATGGCTCTGTCTCAGTAGGGATGACCATGAAGGCCTAACCATGACGGCTCCTCCACTGGAAACTGCACTTTGTCCGATCACTGCCGGAGAGTTTGCCGCCTTTTCCCACCCAGACGTGGAGGAACGGAGATTCAAATGAGAGAAGCTGCATTCCAACTCACCCCCAGCTGGAACCTTCCGATGGAATTATTCCTCCTACCCTAGTGGCCTTTCATGCCCTGGAGTCCCATTCCAACCCACAGGGCAGTTTTCAGTTAAACACTTCTTTGTGTCTCAGTCACTTTTTTTTTCCTTTTTATTTGCTAATGGGCCAGTTTGACAAGTGCTCCTGCCCTGAGGCTGAGCCCAGAGTGGAGTTGATGAAGAGAGAACATCAGAAGGTGCCAACTAAAATGAGTCTCCTTCGGCGCTATAGTTCCCGACCACTTCTGGAAATCAGCAAAGCTTGCAGTGAAATCAGCAAAGCCATTATGACAGAGGCCTTCTTCAGACAGACAGACAGACAGACAGACGTGTCTTGTTACATTTTACATGTAACGACTTGGTATTCAGCCTTGTTTTTGGCATGAAATGGTTTTTTTTCGAGTGCTGGTCACTGCGTGTAGGGCACTGAAGGGGTGCAGGTGTCCATGCACCGGTCCATGATCCACACATGCACCCTCACGCCCTTTGGGCCTCCAACCAAGGAGAGATGAGTGAGGTGATCCGCCCCCTCCCTAGTTCCTTCTCACCACTGTGTGGCCCTGGTCGGACACACCAGAGTCCAGAGATTTCTCGTCTTTGTCCATTTATCTGTCAAATGCCTCTCTCTGTTGTCCACTGTCTGGTCTCTCTGTTGCTCTGCTGTCCACTGCTCTGGTCTGCCTCTCCCTCGTGGGGTGAGGTCTCATCCCCCAAGAGTACGCGTGACACCCGGGCGCTGCATCAAGACGTAGCTCTACTGGAGACTGACCGAGAACCTGCCTGGAGCTCCCGCCACACTGCGAGGCATTCCGCGGCTGTGCCGGACTCCTCTGCCAGCGTCCTTCGGCACGGTGGCTTTGGGTCCCTCTCTGCCATCCGCCTTCTCGCACACCCCTGCCACTCGGGTGCTGCTTGTCAGTGGCCCACCATGCCATGTACACAGGCACCAACCCTCCAAGAAGAAGAAGTTATTGGAGATTCTTCACCGTGCGTGGTCCCTGTCTGTATTCCACTACCTGCCTTTGAATCGTCTTTTGATTCACGTTCAAGCAGGAACAGGCGAGGCGGTCAATCCACCTGGCCCTCTGTCTCCTCAGGTGGAGACACGAGGAGAGTGACAGCCCAGACCAGCCAAGCCGGCTTTTAAAATTCACTGGCTTCGGAGGCCTATAGAACATCTAAGCCCACAGGGGACTAGAGAGAGGGCCCAGACATCTCAAATAGTTCTAGCTATGAAAGGAGCTAACGTCCTCTTTCAAAATCATTTTCCTGAGAAAGTGGGTAGCTCTTTAAATAACGTAATTCCTAGCAATCTGAGAACGTGTCTCAATAGTGTCAGCATTTGGTAAGCAGAGATGCGGCAGGTTGAACCTCTCTAATCCGGCACCCTTGGGACCTGACTGGTGCTGAACCAGAGAATTTGCCAAATCACGGGAGGTCAGTATTGCCTAGCAGCATTCCCAACACTTCCCCTGCTTCCTGGGATGTTAGGAGACATTTATTTTATTTATTTTTACCCTGCCTCTCTATTTCAAATATTCGAGGGAGCTTACAAAAAATTTTAAAAACACAATAAATAAATGTATATAAAGTAAAATACAAGACCCCAAATGGGAGGGGGACATAAAACCTGCTAAAACACCCCAAAAGGAGGGATACACACATACACACGTCTGGGGAAAATCAGAGCTAAACAACAGCACAGAACACTGAGAGCCAGGACTGGTGGCTGGAAACAAACTACATGGGACCACGGGAAACTTGGCCACTCCCATGCTAAGTGGACACCTGGTTAATTAAAATCAAGCCGGACCACGGATGTTGCCTGACCAGAGAGTGCCGGATTAGAGAGATTCAATCGGTAACTGGCTTTCTGCCTCTCAGGGAGTGTTATTGGTAGTTCGAATACAGAACTGGCAGCCTTTACTTCTGGGTCCTCTTCCTGGCTCCGTTGTTGACGTGGGACAAGTCAATGAACCTCTCTGTGCCACAGAATTTCCTTCTGTAAAACGAGCTTAATACTTCCCTGGCTCCCCGGGGCGTTGTGTGGCTCACACACTACCATGAACACATAGAGGTCCTCAGTGTATGAATGCAAAGGGATCTAAAAGTATCTCTTTCCTCTGCAGGTGAGAATGTATGCATCAGTATTGGGGGAGGGGCGGGAGTTCTTTTGCCTATGCCTGGTACTTACCTGTCCTGCATCTATCTATCTTCTGTAGCGAGTGCCCTCCGCTTGAAAAGGTACTTTTGGTTTTCAAGATCACTGTATTATTTGTGAGCGCTGTGACTGTGTCCTGCTGTCACCTACCCTGCAGCAGAGCCATGGGACTCCTGGGGATGCCAACAGGGAACAGCACCTTGCTAAGAAGGCAGTTCCATTCCAGCAGTGCGGCCTGTGGGCCAGTACCCGCAGGGGTGCCCAAGACCCTGGGCCAGACCTTTGGCCATGACACCACCTGAAAGGGAAGCCATGGCTTCTACCTCGCTGCTGGCTGGGTCTTGCATTCTCTTGGAGGAGAGTTCAGGGAGAGCGAATTCAGCTCTGTTACAGCGCAGGGAGTGCACTAAATGACCCACTGCAGGCCTGCCCGGTACAGTGATCAGGTAATCGCAGGGAACCAAAGGCAGCCCTGACCCTTTTGCACTCAAAGCTCCCCTGGGCTTTGGTTGATGGTTAGCCCAGCGAGGAATGAAGGAGAGGGCCTGGAGGCCCTTAACATCTTGCCAGAAGTGGCAGAAAACTGAATAATCAGTCCTCCCCCCCCACCCCTCCCACACACACCCACACACACTCTTCTCATTGCACTCAAAGTTCATGGGATGCTGAAGGCATTCGGAGAGCTGACTCTACTTGCATGCCACAAAATGTGTCTCTAGCCATTAGCGCTGAGTACAAGGTTTTCAGACAGTTATACGAGGTGCTGGTAGCACTTGCAGCCCTGCCTGTGCCTGCCCCAGGGGAAGGGGGACCCGGAGCAGAGGAACACAGCCCGAGCATGGCCGTATACCCGTTCTGGCTGGGACAATGCGTTTTTTCAAGCCCTGTCTTTTGGCAAAACTTGGCATTTGTCCCATTGCTCTTGATGGAGTGGGATCCATGCACAGTGTTGTCAAGAAAGGGGGGCAGCCCCTCGCAAGGCATAGAGAGGATGAGCGGCAGCCCCAGTCTTCGGAGAAGTAGCAATAGGAGTAGCATGAGGTCCAGAGACGAGCTACAAGAATGATGAAAGGTCTAGAGAACACGAGTTAGGAGGGAAGACTGAAGGAATTGGGCTTGTTTAGTTTGGAAAGGAGAAGACTGAGAGGGGACATGAGAGCAGTTTTCAGGTATCTAACAGGGTGTCACAAAGAGGAGGGAGAAAAATTGTTCCCCTTGGCCTCTGAGGACAGGACAAGAAGCAATGGGGGGGTTTAGGTTGGACATTAGGAAAAACTTCCTACCTGTCAGGGTGGTGAAACACTGGAATAAATTGCCCAGGGGGGTTGTGGAATCTCCATCACTGGAGATATTTAGAAGCAGGTTAGATCGATATCTGTCAGGGATGGTCTAGACCAGGGGTACTCAACTTTGGAAGCCATGGGTGCCCACAATGATACTCACAGCAAATGGCGAGGGCCATAACTTAAGTTGCATATGCATGCAAATATATGCAAATAGCACAACACACCGGCCCCATTTAAGTCAGTTCTGCTGATATTCATAAAATGCGATATTCACCCATTTTTCACCCATATGACAGCACTTTTAATGAGCAATGACAGTCCAGGAATAGCCGTCATCTAAACGGTACTGGGTCCTGCCATGAGGGCAGGGGGCTGGACTCGATGACTCTCGAGGTCCCTTCCAGTCCTAGCGTTCTAGGATTCTAGGATTCTATGAGATAAAACAGACGCGTTCATGGGAACTGCCAAAGGCCTTCATTACACGCTGCCTGAAAACCTCATCCAGGCTAGAGTGAGAGTCTTGTCTCCATGATGAGATGCCCAGGGTGCAAGGACGGCCTGGTCACCAAGCTCCAAGAGTGGAGCTGGTGAGAAACCAGGTGGGAGGAAGTTGAAAAGCAGCGTGTGCTGGCCCGGCCTTGTTCACACTGTACACGGACAGCAAGTACCTCAGGGCCTCAAGACCGGAATAACCAGCAAATTGCTCCAGTTGTGGAGGAGGTGACCTGTGTTCGAGGGCAGGGCTGGGTAGCTGGGGAAAGCCCAGCAGTTGCTCCTAGCCAGGGTGATTAGTTCCTCACTCGGTTGAAAACTCCTCAGAGTGTAAAGAGAAGCTGGATAACTTCATGGAGGTTAGGTCCATAAAAGGCTATTAGCCAGGGGATAGAAATGGTGTCCCTGGCCTCTGTTTGTCAGAGGCTGGAGACGGATGGCAGGAGACAAATCGCTTGATCATTGTCTTCGGTCCACCCTCTCTGGGGCACCTGGCGCTGGCCACTGTCGGCAGACAGGATACTGGGCTAGATGGACCTGTGGTCTGACCCAGTACGGCCGTTCTTATGAACGCTGAACTTCACAAGCTGTTTGTACACAAGGAAGGGATGCTCTTGGGAGGGCGGGGAACAGGTTGTGGTGGCAGGCACCATCCTGGGTTCTTCCTTCATTGGCTGCCAGCCTCAGCCTTTTCAATACCCCTGAATCTTCAACCCCGCTCAGAGGGAGCTGATCATTACTGGACCCCTTTTGGTTTTACAGGTGACTGGGGAGAAGAGACCATCCACAGACCTGGGCAAGAAACCCAAGAGCCAAAAGAAGAAGAAAAAGAAGGACCCCAATGAGCCGCAGAAGCCTGTGTCCGCATACGCCCTGTTTTTCAGAGACACGCAAGCAGCGATCAAAGGGCAAAACCCAAACGCCACCTTTGGAGACGTTTCAAAAATTGTTGCATCCATGTGGGACAGTTTGGGAGAAGAACAAAAGCAGGTGAGTTTCCGATCTGCTTTGTTACCGTGGCTGAATTGCTTTTGGCTTTTCTGTATCTTGCCAGTTGGAATCTGGCCGAGGGGTCAGAAGCCCAGTTTGGAGCTTAGGCACCCAAAGGTGTATGCACCTAAAATCGAGGCTGTTTTCGGGGGTATTAGCAAGGTGCCCTTTGCCACTAGAAGCAAGGCATTTATGGTTGGCAGGCACAATGTTGAGCTGCTAATTCTGTCCAGTAATTGTGTAACCTGCCCCCTGGATAATTACGGCGGGGCTGAGTTCTCTCCACACACAAATCCCAGGCACAGCTGTATCACAGTGACGTTGCGATGAGTCAGAGAGAGGTTTTTATAGACGTGTCCTGGAATGCTCACCACTTGCGGCAGGGCGTTCGACAGCGTGAGCTTCAGAAGCCCCTAGTCAATACGTTCTGCAGGCTTCTGTCCAGAACGCGTCCTCCAGTGAGCACACGTGGTTCCTGCAGGCAAGATATTTTTTTTCAAGTTTTTCATTCCGGGTGGAACAATGTCCAATGGCAAATGTCCCCGTGCCCGTCCCACCCAGCTACATGTAGGAACTGCAGCTTGCTTGACGTGTCGGAGACCTGCTAGGCGATAGCTGTTCACACCGTGCAGCCACTCGTCACGTCTTGACTCTTGCGGTTCATGAGCCATTAGCCTTGCTGCGGTATTTGTGAGAGTCCCTGAATGGGTGAGGAGGGAGCACGCTGGTCACTGCAGTGATACCAACTAGGGACCGAAGTAGAACGTACCAGTGCTCATGGCGGTTACTCTACTGGGGTGAGGTAGCGTGAAGGGGGCCGCTCGGATTAGATCGAATGGTGTGTTACTGCTGTGACCTTGACAGAGCTGGTGTGGGGTGTGCCCAGCCTCCGTCTGTCTCAGCATGGTCCCTTGGGGCACCCCGGCAGACTGCGGGGAGGGAACTGAGGCTCCTACCATGGGGATGGGCTATGAACCCCAAACAGAACATTCCTCATCTCTGCGGGGGGGGGGGGTGCAGTCTGGCCTGTACCATTGTAGTGTCTGAGGGAAAGTAGCTTTAGCCTTCGCATCGAAGTGCTTAGCCTCCGTCCTTTGCAAAGAGACACCATCCGCGTCCTTGCAAGGCGGGGAGGGGAGTAAATTCATTTGAATTTACATAAGTAATAAACATTATTTGTGACAACACCAATCCCTTGTATTGTAATGCATGCCAAAGCTGGGAACGTCTCAGGGCTCGCTGTTCCCGCCAGCCGTGGAACACATGCCCCGATGGCAGACAATTGTATCTCTGCCGAGTCACCGTTTGGGGGATTGCCTAGGAATGACAGTAGCTTTTCTCCACATCAGCCACCTCAGATCCAGTGTCGCAGCTTCAAAAAAATACCCAGGAAGCAGTTTGTCAGTGTAACGTCACCCGGGAAACGTCCCTGTGCTGTAGCCGTCACACAGGCCTGCGCCTGTTTCACGAAGGGATTTCTAGGCTCGGTGTACCTATTCTTGTTGATGCTGAATCCGTTACACACGCGCTGTACTTGCCTAGTGCCTGTCTCCAAGGGTGTGTCTAGACTACAAGGCTTTTTGAAAAAAGTGGCCTTTTTTCGAAAAAAATTCCCCTGCGCCTAGACTGCTGCCACATTCTTTCAAAAGTAAATCAAAAGGACGCGGCAATTTTTTTGACCGTGGAAAACCTCGTTTTACAAGGAAGAACGTCTTTTTTTGAAAGTGCTCTTTCGAAAAAAGGCGCTATGTAATGCAAACTGTGCTTTTCGAAAGAGAGCGTCCAGACTGCCGGGGTGCTCTCTTTCGAAAGCGACTTGCTTTTTTGAAAGTACTGGTTGTAGTCTAGACGCTCTTTTTTGAAAGAGGCTTGCAGTCAGGACGTAGCCCAAGACTCCTGGGCACCATTTTGAGGTGGCAAGTTTGTATTTTTATCAGAGGGAGGGGAGATCTGACTTGCTCTGCAGTTGGTCTTTGAACCCAACCGTCCAGAAATTCTCAGTTCTCCGCCAAAGCGCCGAGCCCTCACTTCACGGGCTTGCTGACAGCTGAGGGCCTGTGCCTCTGTCACTGAGCTCCGAGTGCTCCCATGGCCGGGGTTCCAGGTGGCATCAAACAGAACTCACTGGAACAAAAGCTCTGCTGGGAAACGGCTCCTGTTGCTTTGAGTCAGGCACAAACTGCAGGTCTTTTCAGGCAGACTTCAGCAGAAATGGACTGGCGATTGCAGTGGATGAGAAGCTGGATATGAGTCAACAGGGCGCCCTTGTAGCCAAGAAGGCTAATGGCATATTAGGGGGCATTAGGAGGAGCATTGTCAGCAGATCTAGAGAAGTGATTATTCCTCTTTATTCGGCTCTGGTGAGGACACATGTGGAGTATTGTGTCCAGTTCTGGGCCCCCCCACTACAAAAAGGATGTGGACACATTGGAGAGGGTCCAGCGGAGGGCAACCAAAATGATTAGGGGGCTGGAGCACATGACCTGTGAGGAGAGACTGAGGGATTTGGGTTTGCTTAGTGTGCAGAAGAGAAGAGCGAGGGGGGATTTGATGATAGCCTTCAACTCCCTGAAGGGGGGTTCCAGAGAGGATGGAGAGAGGCTGGTCTCAGTGGTGACAGGTGACAGAGCGAGGAGCAATAGTCTCAAGTTGCAGTGGGGGAGGTCTAGGTTGGAGATTAGGAAAAACTATTTCCCTAGGTGGGTGGTGAAGCACTGGGCTGGGTTCCCTAGGGAGTGGGTGGAATCTCCATCCCTAGAGGTTTCTAAGTCCCAGCTTGACCAAGCCCTGGCTAGGTTGATTGAGTTGGGGTTTGTCCTGCTTTGGGCAGGAGGTTGGGCTTGATGACTCCTGAGGTCTCTGCCAGCCCTGGGGTTCTGTGCATGGATGATTTTCACACCAGTGGGGTAAAAGCCATTTTTTAACGCAAAAATTCTCTCCAGACGTGTGGGGTTTGCCACGCTGCGTGAGGCTTGCATACTGTCTTCCATGCTACTTGTATTGGTTATTCCTTCATGTCTTTTTGCCTTCTTAAATTCTAAAATCTATCACCCGGATAAATGTAAAAATGCTGATTGAGAGAATACGTCATTTGCCCTGACAGACTGCAAATGAAACCCAGAATCGGTTGAGATCAGTCAATATTCGGATGACTTCTAAATTGTGGCTAAGATGGATTTTTCATGTTCCCTGACCATGCAGGCTGAACCAGACGGTCACTCTAGCTGTGGTGGGTGCTATCAGTATCTGCACTGGCCCTTTTCACACCACACAACCCTCAGTCACTCCCATCACAGAGTGTTTATTCGTCCCTTCAGATCTTACTGCAGTTACTAGCATTGAGGTCGGCAGTTGCACCATCAAGTCCACACTCGGGTTATTATTTACACAATGAGTTTTAACAGCAAGGGTGCAGTACCAAATTCACAGCCATGAAAAAAGTGCCACAGACCATGCAAGCTGGTCTCCCCTTGCTGTACCCCCTACTATCCAGATTTCATGGGGAAGACCAGAGTTTCTCAACTTGGAGCCTGACCCAAAAGGAAGTCACGAGAATATTTTAGGGGGGTTATGGAATTGCCACCCTTACTTCTGTGCTGCTGCTGGGGGCGGCTGTGCCTTAAGAGCTGGGCTGCCAGCCAGCAGCTGCCATTCTCCGGCTTCCCAGCTCTGAAGGCAGCACCGCTGCCAGCCGCGCAGAAGTTAGAGTTGAAGTACTGCGCGCACGCACACGCACATACAGTGAATCCATCCACAACTCCTTTTGGGTCAGGACCCCTACAATTACTACACTATGAAATTTCAGATTTAAATATTTCAGGTTTAAAAATTCTATAGCTGTGAATTTTATCATGATGGCTTGTGAATTAGAAGATCCTTAGCAACGACACTTCTGATTGTTTGCTGATCCCGTCCTCCCCATCCCTCCATCGCTGTGTTTTGCCTTCTGAACACACCATAACTTCCTATTCCTAAACAGCCCCCAAGTCTTCCCCTGTGTAAAAAGTCTGTTCCATTTCTCTGACACTGCTCTTACTGAACACGCTCACCTCTGCTTTCTCTCTGGCAGCCAGACAGCCTGGAGTTGCCTGGATCTCTCGCCTTCTCTGTCCTGCTACCTCTTAGCTCCCTATCAGGTGTCCAGCCCCATCCTCTGGCTGGGATTCATCCTGGCCTTGACGTTCTACTGAAATCCTTGACCCTGAGCTAATCTTGACTCCTGGTCTTTCTAAATTATTACTCTGTGACCATCAGGAGGCCCACAAGGCTGTTTTCCGAGGACACACAGTTGGTCTGTGGAACACAGTGATCTCAGAGGCCAGGAACTGATTCCAAGATCAGTTGAAGCAAAATGCAGGACAATGTAGCACTTTAAAGACTAACAAGATGGTTTATTAGGTGATGAGCTTTCGTGGGCCAGACCCACTTCCTCAGATCAAATAATGGAAGAAAACAGTCACAACCATATATACCAAAGGATACAATTTTTAAAAAATGAACACACATGAAAAGGACAAATCACATTACAGAACAGAAGGGGGATGTGGGGGGGGGGGGGGAAGGAAGGTGAATGCCAGTGAGTTAATGATATTAGAGGTGGGGAAGGGGAAATGTCTGTGAGTTAATAGAGTATTAGAGGTGATAATTGGGGAAGCTATCTTTGTAATGTGTAAGATAGTTGGGGTCTTTGTTAAGTCCGGTGTGGAGGGTGTCGAATTTTAGCATGATTGCCAGTTCAGAGGATTCCCTTTCAAAGATCAGTTGGACGTTTGTATCCCAAATGAGATCCCCTCCAGACGTGATGCTGAGGAGTTTTTAATGCACTGATTTGTTTTGGATGGATACAAACGGTCCTGCTTTAGGGCATGAGCCAATCACTCATGCAGGCCAGAAAGCCACCACGTGGCAGCAAACTGCCACTGCCTATTGCAGCAGTCCTTGCACCTGCCTCCCTTGCATCTTTTACTGGTCACTTTTGGGACAGGACAGCCAAGGAGAAGGACCCTGCATCTGATCTAGCCTGGTGCTGCCCGTGGTCCCTGTGCCAGTCTTACCCTCACTGTCACCTTCAGTCGGGCTCCACCCCTGCAGCTGCTAAACACGTCTGGAATGGCAGACCGCTCCAGGCTGCATTGCACCACAGGGCTGACTTCATGCCCAGCTGCTCCCTGGCTTTGGGCCTGGTCTCCGTTGCCCAGGTGTCGCGGGAAAGGAACCGTGACCAGGGTAACCAAGACAAAAACCAAGCCCGTGTGGACCTGATTCCTCTCTGCCCCCCTCTCCAGTGCTGCCCACAGCAGTTGGTGGCTTTTGCATGGTCTGCCCCTCCATTTACAAATCAGCCCTTCCCTCTCATCTCGGAGGCATGGCTCCTCTTCCACTTGTAGTCAGAAATACTCAGCTGAAAACCTACCTTCCCTGGTAGCTTATACGTGACTCTCACAGTAAATCGTCCTCTCACACCACAGGAATTAGGGCCTTCCCGGAATTTCATGGACTAAATTCACCCCTGTCAAGGCTGTTCCCTACTCTGGCATGATGAATGCAGAAGTTGGGGCCCGCAAGCGCTCTCCAAAACCTTGCCTCTACAGGCTCTGGTACCAAAACTTCCCCCCGCAAAATCCTAATACCCAGATTTTGGGGGACCTGCTGCCACCACCCAAGAATTCCAAGAAAATCAGGGAAGAGATCACTTGGGAAATCCCCCCCAAAGTAAAGCTCTCCCCCTGCCCCAACCTCTGTTTTGCTTGAAGTTGGGAAAAACAGAGAATCCACAGATAATGGACTCTGCCCTTGTAACTAGGCACCAAGTCCTAAGGACACAATAATCAACCAACACCACTTAATTAGAAAAAAAACCCAATCTTTTATTACCAAAACAAAACTACAGTTGCAAGCATAGTAAATTGGCTAGATGGAAAGAGCCACCATTTGATTTAGCCCTGGGCTGCAAGGCTTAGCTACAAAAAAGAAAAAAAAAACCAATGAGCCAGCTCAGACATGATTTCCAAATCCCCAAACAAGGAAAACAATAAACCCTGAGGGTATGTCTACACTACAGCACTAATTCGAACTAACTTAATTTGAATTAGTTAATTCGAACTAAGCTAATTCGAACTAGTGCATCTAGATCTAAAAACTAGTTCGAATTAGCATTTTGAACACACGTGACAGCAGGTGGCTGGCTCGAGCTGTGCCAGGTGCAGGGTCTGCTGGCTGGGTGCTGGCAGGCTTGCACCTGGCACTGGCACCGTAGCCAGCCTGTGCCCCTTTAAGGGCTCCGGGGCCAGGAGGGGGGCAGAAGAGTTTCCCTGGTGGTGCCCAGAGTGGCCACCAGGGAAAGCTGGGGAGGGCTAGCCTCCCACTAGTTCGAATTAAGGGGCTACACACCCCTTAATTCAAACTACTTAATTCGAACTAGGCTTAGTCCTCGTGGAATGAGGTTTACATAGTTCGAATTAAGCGCTCAGCTAGTTGGAATTAAGTTCGAACTAGCGGTTTGCATGTGTAGCACCTATCAAAGTTAATTCCAACTAACGTCTGTTAGTTCGAATTAACTTTGTAGTGTAGACAGACCCTGACGGACTATCGGAACTTTTCCCTACTTACACCTTGTAAGAAGTCCGTTCTTAGAGAGAGAAGCATCTCCCTCAGTCCCTGGGAGAAACTGCTCTGCCCTCAAAACAAAGGGGAGAGAAAACCCCCTCTCTTTCAGTTTGAATTTCCTGCCTGTGTTGTTGGCTGATACCCTGGCTAAGTACATGAGTTAACCCCTTAGTCCCTGGTGCTGGTCAGCACTCCTGACTATGATGCCCCCATTAGCTCCATGGAGTCACAGGGACCGACTCTGCCTTCCCAGGCTACGGAGCAGCTGCGCAAAGGCCCTTGTGACTCAACAGCTGGCGTAGTCCCTTGGGGCCTCCCTTCTGCAGCGTCCAGTTACAGGAGGCTCCATGCAGGCCACCCATATCCCGCTGCCAGCCCGGTGTGCGGCCATGACAGGTTCCGTGCCCCATTGTCCCTCCTCCCCCCTTGCACAGCAGAGCTGTGCTGCCAAGGGGCCCTCTTCAGAGCAGGGATTGGCTGTGGCCCCAGGCCCCCTCCCGTGTACAGAACCCACCTACACCGAGCTCTAGGTGCACATTGGAAACCCAGCCTCGGCTTCTGAGACGGCAGCTTTCTCTGCCTTTACTCCTGCTGTTTAGTCCCACCCCACGCTGCTCTGTCCGTTATTCACCCGTCCAGGGCGTCTCTGCGGCTGGGAGACCCGGTTTCACCGAGCACAGCTGAAAATGGGTTTACACACTGGGAACACTGCTGCCCATCCCAGAGTGAGCTCGGTGTGAATGCTCAGCTCTAATTAACAGAAGGAATGAAACCCGCCCATTTTTCTTCCCCGCTAATTCTCCCATCTTTTCTTTTACAAGATACACATGCCGTTCGCCATTTCTTTACACAGGCTTTATAAGTGGCTCAATTTCTCTTTTTCTAATTGCCTTAATTAAGTCGTTTGTTTCTTGTCTGGGCGCTTAAATATTAACTTCCTGCTTTTGTCCCCATCTGTGTACATTTCTCCTGCTGTAATTACCCCAGGCCCTGGCAGAGAGGACGCGATTTATCTCTGACTCCAGGGCTTCACTGGTGGTTTGTGAGCTGGGGCACGTTTGCTCTTGAAGTGTTTGGCTGCATCACCGCTTGTTTAGTCCCTGTTTGCTTTCTCTTGGCAAAGAAGCCAGTATTTCCACTCTCCTCTGTTTACATTCCTAAGCAAATGCTAAGGAACAAGAGACAGGTTAAATTAACACAACTTTTTGATATATGAAACTGCTGAGAACACGTGCCATATGGGGCATGTCATCTCTGGCTCTCGGAGCACGACTCAGGCTGCCCAACGGCCAGGATGGTTACGCACTGGAACACGTTACCTAGGGAGATTGTAGAATCTCTCTCACTGGAGATTTTTAAAACAAAAGACAGGACTATGCAGCACTTTAAAGACTAACAAGATGGTTTATTAGGTGATGAGCTTTCACGGACCAGACCCACTTCCTCAGATCATATTGTGGAAGAAAATTGGCACGACCATATATACCAAAGGGATACAATAAAAAAAAGTGAACACATATATCAAATTCTTCCACAATTTGATCTGAGGAAGTGGGTCTGGCTCATGAAACCTCATCACCTAATAAACCATCTTGTTAGTCTTTAAAGTGCTGCATAGCCCTGTCTTTTGTTTCAGCAAGACCAGACTAACACGGCTGCATCTCTAACACTATTGGAGATTTTTAAGAACAGGTTAGACCAGTGGTCCCCAAAGCGGTGCCTGCAGATTCCATGGTGCCCGCCCGGGCATTTATGTGCACCCACCTACGCCACCACCAGGAGCGTGGCACATGTGCGGCCGCCGTTCCCAGGCGGCCCGGCAGCCAAAAAGGTTGGGGACCACTGGGTTAGATAAACCCCCGGGAAAGATGATCTAGATAATACATCGTCCTGACTCATTTTGGAAGCTGGACTGTTAAGGGCCCTTCCAGGCCTACGTTTGTATGATTCATTTATTATTGCAAACATTCCTTTGTAATAGATAGATAAGCGTCATTTCCCCTATTTAACAGATGGGCAAAGTGCTGGGCAGGGAAGGTGAGTGGCTAGTACAGTCACTCAGTGAATCCTTGGCCAAAATTGAAATAAAACTCAGAGATCCTGACTCTCAGTACTCGCTTTACTAGACTACAATTCACCCCCATCTGAAAAGAGCCTTTCGTGTTCATTTCACGTTCTAGGCACTGCTAGCTCGACAGACGTGGATTTTTTTTAACTGTCCATAGAGTATCGGAAAGAAATCTACATTGCACTGTTCAAAATATTACCATTTTGCACATGCTAATCATCTCTCAATGAGGCCCATGCAACATCTGAATGACAAGATTGCAGTATGCCACACAACCCAGTGTTCAGAAAGACAGCACTTTATATCTTTAGCCTCCTAGGAGAGGATTCCTTACAATAATTAAAACCAAACAATCAATGAGCCAACGCCCGAAGGCCTTTCTCAGTTTGTACTGAGTTCTTGCTCATGCAAAACTCCCATCGACTCCAGCAAGGCTTTTCCTGTATAAAAACGATGGGATCTGTCCACAGAACATAACTGTATAGTTGGCAGAACATGGAGACCAACCGGGCATTTCTTGCACACACACAACTCCGACTGAGGTCATCTGGAGTTTGGGATCTGCAAGGTATGGTGGGTGAAGACTGGCAGGTGTTCTCGGAAGCAAACTAGAGAAATGGGGTCTGGAGGAAAGGACTGTAAGGTGGGTGTATTGCATCTGATTGAAAGATTGTTCTCCAAGTGTAGTTGTCAATGGATCGCTGTGGTATACTGGGAATGTATCTAGTCTGAACTGGTCTGAATCCAACAAGCTGAGATTCAGTAAACACAAGTGTAAAGTATTTCCCTTGGGAAGGAAAAAAAACCAAGTGTCCAGCTCCAAACTGAGCAGTAACTGGCGAGGTCCCTGTCTGCCTCAAAGGATTTTAGTGAATTGAACCTTTAATGGGGCCACAATGTGGCTCAGTCTTGAAAAAGGCGAATCTCATTCTCGGGTGTTTGAATGGAAGTGTCATACGCAAGACATGAAGATAATTGTCCTGCTTTTCTCAGCACGGTGAGGCCCCTGCTGGTGAACCGAGTCTGGGTCTGAGACCCTCTTTATGGAAGATGTGGACAAAGTGAAGAAAGTCCAGAGGAGACACGCAAAAAAGATAAACGGGTTAGAAAACTTGGGAGGAAAGTTACAAAATGGGCATGTTTGGTCCTGAGAAAAGAGGACTGAGGCTGGGACATGTAATCAGTTGCTCTTATGTATTCTGGAGGTCAGACAAGAAGTCATGGGCTTAATCTACAGCAAGGGAAATATAGGTTAGATAACAGGGAAAAAACCTTCTAACTCTACTGGTAGGGAAGCTCAGACACAGGTTGTCAAGCAAGGTTGTGGAGTCACCATCACTGGAGATTTTTAAGAAAAAAGACAAGTGTGTCAGGGACTTGGTCCTTCCTTACAGGGGGCCAGACGGGGTTCCTTCCAGCCCTATGTTTCCATGACCCCGTGATTTCCAAGAGGGCCACAGCGCTTTCAGGACACTAGTCGTCTCCAGATAATATTTTTTGACCTCACCTGAACTGTCCACTTTTTCTAAGATGAGATGAACTCCTCCCACAGCCCTTTGGGCTTGATGGCTCTGTTTTGCTCGGACAGAGGTTGCAAAACCTTTCTTACTACTTGTAGTCTGACGATCCCTGCAGGTGCATTTTGGTGCCAGCCCTCTCAGGGATGACGGCCACTGCATTATTCATGTGTTTCACAGCACATGGCCATTACGTATCACAAACCCATGTTATATATATTTTTAATGGAGATCTACCATCTCATAGAGCTGGAAGGGACCTTGAGAGGTCATCAAGTCCAGTCCCCTGCCCTCACAGCAGGACCAAGCACCATCCCTGACAGATTTGCCCCAGATCCCTAAATGGCCTCCATAAGGATTGAGCTCACAACCCTGGGATTAGCGGCCAATGCTCAAACCACTGAGCTATCCCTCCCCCTTATATGTGGCGTCTGTCCCATGTTGTATGTGGCGTCTGTCCCATGTTGTATGTGGCGTCTGTCCCATGTTGTATGTGGCGTTGAGGAAACCAACCACCATCTCTGTGCTGGTGAAGGCAGGTCCATAAATTGCTTGTGTGCACCGAGACACAGTTTATCCAGTCCCTCCCGTTAGAGAAGGCGGGCCCAGGCCAGTCTTCTGGGCAGGCAGAATCTAATTCCCTCCTACAGTTGGCAGATTGGCAGAGTGAGTTCATTGGAGAGACACTCCGCCTGGCATCTCCCACTGCCTCTCGTGGCAGGCAGAGGGTTAATCCTCTCTCCTTTGGGTTGCTAATGATTACATGCATTGTAATCGCAAATACGGAGCCATTTCTTTGCCATTGAACAGGTGCTGCTGCACCCATAAAGCAAATTTGCTTTTTTTCTCCTGATGAAATAAGCAAAATAAAGGTTGCTTCCGTCCCATTTCAAATATGTTTTTTCCTTTCTCCTGCCCAAACTGAAAGACAAACACAGACTGGGAAACAGAATGCATATTATGCAAGAAAACCTATAATCTTGGAACATCTTTGATGAGAAGGCTGCTGTCACAGACGTGAATTTCTTAGACTTTTTTTTTTTCCTTTCTGGTTTATCGCTTGTGCCTTTTGTCATATTGTTCCTTCTTCTCTTCCCAGCCTCTTCACAATGAATCTTCATTTTCCCTCTGACACACTTGTATCTAAATTCCTCATTTCCTGCCTTTTTTATTTATATCTGTTGCCTGGTGATTTGATCATGCTGTGGAATACAGGATTAGCTATCTCCCTGTCCTTGGGCACTGCTCAAGGACACCTGTTCAGAAACTTGCACCGATGCCTTCCTCTCCTTCTCCCCTTTGTGCATGGAACGTGCCACATGCAAATAATAATAATAAATAATAATGATCGCTTTAAATACCTCCGCCACTACTCTTACAGGATATTATCATCTTCATTCTTCAACAGCTGGCATGGCCTTGCCTAAGAGGCTTATGCTAGACTCTAAAGAATGTGACACTAAAAAAAAATAAAAAATAATATACATGCTTTGAACTTTGCAAAGAGTTGAGCAGCTTTTCCTGTAGAGACAGCTTATACTTGATTGAAAAGTGAAATGCTAATTCAGCTATTGTCAGCAAATGGGGAACCTGTCTCTAGTAAGCCTCCTTCAACTCCCTGCTCCTGGTATAACCCCTCGCCACAGTGTTATAGTTGTTGTTTTTCATTAAACAGCTACATGCATGATGTTAGAGAGGCTTAGCCAATCGGGCTGGTTTGACACTATCACAGATTTTGAAGCCCGGATTGAAAGGCAATTTCTCATTCTGCAGAGATGATTCTGGAGTTTAGGCCACCTGCAGGCAAGAGGCTGAATTCTAGTTAATGTTTCACCATCTAGAAGAACTTTGGTTATCCAGATAGGGAGCGTTTGGACAGTACCTTAGTGGACTGACTAGGTTTTAGTTTCAAACTCTTCTTTAAATCCCAGGCTATCCCATTATAGTTAATGGTTAGCTGAGCGGGCCATGCTGCCGGCGTGCTTGCAGCAACAGGGCTAGGATTCGGGAAGAGCCTGAGTGAACGTCAGCCAGAGGCTGTTGCAGGAGGCGCTCGGGGTGAGGTGCAGTGTGCACTGTTCTCCAGGAGGGGTAGCTGTTCCACTTGGAGGATGTGGTGCATGGGTGGCGGGTGAAGGCCCAGCTGGGGAAGGCAAGCTGAAGCCCCACCCCTTCCACCCAAAACCACACCCCTTCCTCCAGGCCATGCCCCTTCAATAACCTGTCCCCAGCCAAGCCCCGCCCAACTGCAGCTGAGTTCTGGGTATGCCACACAGAGCGGCCCCGCCCCCTGCCAGGTGGCCAGGCAGTGTAGGCAGTTTTGGGAAGGCTGTGCGTTCCCTTGCCTACATTACCCACGGCCCCTGGTGTGCTGTGTGTTTAAATGTGGGCAAACAGATCCTGCAAGAATGCAGGAGGCAGCCAAAGCCTTTACTTTTCTGTCCATTACAACTAGGAGGCAGTCTGCTGTCGGCTCTGAGGGTGCCTCCGTGGTTCTCCAGCTGTCCCTGCAGGAGAGGGGAGCGGGCCCTCGCTCCAGTCCTAGCACTGGCATTAGCACTAGTAGTTTGGTGTCCCATGGGACTGCTGCCATCACTGGGAGTGATTTCTGGAGGAAGAGCGCCCTCACTGAGGAGAAACAAAAAACAGGACGATGCAGCACTTTACAGACTAACAAGATGGTTTATTAGGTGATGAGCTTTCGTGGGCCAGACCCACTTCCTCAGATCAAATAGTGGAAGAAAATTGTCACAATTGTATCCTTTGGTATCTATGGTTGTCACAATTTTCTTCCACTATTTGATCTGATGAAGTGGGTCTGGCCCACGAAAGCTCATCATCTAATAAACCATCTTGTTAGTCTTTAAAGTGCTACATTGTCCTGTTTTTTGTTTCAGCTACACCAGACTAACACGGCTACATTTCTATCACTCACTGAGGATCTCTGTGACCCTGCCCATCTGCCTCTGTAGGGGACACAGCAAAGGCCCTGTCCACACGACCCATGCAGCTGTGCCAGGGAGCCTCACAATTGGCTTGTCCCCTAGCCTGGCTACAAACGTAGCTCAAATCTGTTTCATACCCAGGTCCAGGCAAGATGGGGGAAAACAAAATAGCAGGGAGGTTCCCTGGTCTCTTGGCATTTGTGCACAGAGGACCCCAGACCTCAGCCCTCCCAGCCAGCGCATTTGCATTTTGGCACAGAGAGGGCCCCAGGAAAGGGTCTCTCTCTTCCTCCATTAAGCAATTTATCACAAACTTTTACAGAGACCACTGACATGAATTCACTCAAGATTGGTCGGAATGTGAATATTGCCCTTTGATGTCTGTATCCGTTAGTGATAGACAGAAAACATCTGTTTCCATGATTAGTATCTAGAAGAGACAAGTAAACCCCTCTAACTAGTATTCCCTCTGACTTCCAACACTACAGGTTTGCATTTCAAAGTTTTAGCCTACCTGGCTTAATTACCTTTTGCATACTTTTCTCACTGACTCTGGGTCATTTGGTCTGGGATTGTTTAACCCTTTCAGACCACACGTCTTGCTCAGCACACGAGTTGTTGCAGCTGTGTAACAGGGGTATCAACCTTTTTTTTCATAGCAACATTATAATCGGATAAAGCCACAGGAGGCAAGGGGATTAATAATATATGCAGGTCTTACTTCTGGATTTACCAGTTGTTAGTGGTGTAAAATTCCAGAGTTTTTGAAATCACAACAACATTAACTTAATTATATGCCATGTTTACCATCTACCACTTTAAAATCAGCATTAGCATAAAAACAAATTCTTGAATAAACAGAACTGAGCATTTTCATATAACTATGAATCACATCTCCCTGGTTTTCAAGTTATATAAACATGATCTTAATATGGAGATACTATATTTATCTTAATGCAGAAGCAATCATCTTTCCCTTTGGTTAGCTTTTCTCAGTTTTAGGTAACAATTTGACAGACCCAAGTTAAAACAGTCATATTTTACTCAAGTTAAACTTGTGAAAGTCACAGTCATTTCTCCATGGGTGTTTTGCATCACCCTGTAGACTCTAGTAGCTTTTAAAGTAATTTCTCAAGGTACTTGATCTAATTCCCACTATAGAGCCAATAGAGCCTGGTCAACACTAAACCAGGCAGGTTGGCTTGTGGTACGCCATCCAGCTACGCAGAATGCCTAGCTAGATTAGTTTTACCTTAAGCCGAGCTGCTGCAGCATCTACACTGCGGGAGGCAGACGGGCGCACAAGCTCCGCCGGCTTCCCTTACCCCGCCCAGACTGAGGAGCACAGGACGCCCGCGGGGGCCGTCCTCAGGAAGATCGGTCTCCCGAGATTGGGTAGACAAGCCCTAGGAGCCTTTGGCAAGGTCCACGCTCCACACCCCTGAGCGACACAGGCAAAGTCTGTGCTGCCACGCTACAGCACTGCAACTTTCTGGCTCAGAGATGTGAAGAAACACAAACACACACCTGAGCGCCGCGCCAGTGTAAACGGATTCCCAGCTTGGGAGCTACTCCCCATGGAGAGCCCGGGGACAGCTGCATGCGCTTCTGCCGCAGCCACACTTTCACTGGCAGCTCTTAAAAATTAGAAGTGTAAGACAAAGCCATAGCTGCACAGACCCTAACTCTTCCCTGCCGTTCCCCTTCCCCAGATAGGCAGGAGCAACTGCCAGTCTTTCACAATGGCTTGTCTGGAGATAACAGGAGATAACAGTTCTTGTGGCAAACTCCCATTCACACGGCTGTGGGGGGTTTACAGTCTTAGCAAACATTCTGATAGACACGGAGCAAATATTTCAATGGTACCGTAGAGATACAGATACTATCGGTAAGATTAATGCATGCAGCATCCTTCAGTCATTTCATAAAGTCTGGACTCGTTCTTGGAACTCTGATATTTAGTTTAGCACTACAGGCAATCCACGCTGTTCCCAGCTCTGCATGCATCAGTGCTCCGGTCCAGGAGACGGGGCATGAGCTGTGCTTGATCTGCATGTGTCTTGATTACATTTTCCTGCAGATAAATAGCGGAGACTTACGGAAGCTGCGTTATGAAACCACTGACCACGTGAAAGTTGCTGGTTTGGGGTTTCATTACAAACGCGAAACTCGGACCAGGATCAACACAAACTGATGGACGGAGCTTTCCAGTGGTCCTGGGCTCCTCATCCTGCGGCAGGTGAAAGTCACCATTTCACAGAAGGGCGAGTTGCACTCCCCAGCAGTTGTGCCTGCGTTTCGAGGCTTAGGATTCAGTGGGTTTGCACACATCGGCAAGCAGAACATAGCTCGTCATTGGTGCATTCCACCCACAAATGGGCACGCTCTCTATGCAGCGGAATGCAGTACCCGTTGCAAGGGACACGTCTTCTAAATGCACCGCATGGGGAATGGAACAGAGTTTACACTAAACAGATAAATCACCAGAGGAAAAAATTACTTGCTCAGCAGAAAATAATAGCTCACCCATCTAATCAGAGACATCTGCTCATTGGACCAGATGCATCCCTTACGGACAGGGCCCTGCGTTTATCACCTGCAGGATACGGGTCTGTCTGAGGCCTGTTGCAAAGTCGTATCGCATTTCAGCCACAGCGAAGCCTAGACCTGTTGGGAACACTAAACAGCATGCTGCTGCCAAGCTACCTGGCCGTAGAGCTGACCCGGAATAGTGTTTCTGCGGAGAGCTGACTGCGGTGAACCCGGGTCACTCGCGACAGCGCGAGGAGTTGGCGATGGCAAGCGATGGGCCGATGGCAAACGAGGCCTGCGAACTTGAAGAGGCAGCAAGGCCCTGAGAGCCCCATCCAGGCCTTTGCTGAGCCCCATGGGAGCAGACGGCCTGGGGGGAGGGAGAGCAGCCTGGGGGAAGTGCCCAGGAGAGGCAAGGTGCTCTGACAGTGCCGTGGGGTGAAAGGAGGGAGGCTCTGAACAGAGCCCGAGAGTCTGAGCTTTTCTCCTGTGCTTGGTACACGGCTCCTCTCCTTTCACTGCATTTGTCTCCCCCCTTCCTCCCCAAGCCAGCTGCTTCCCTCGCCGCTCAGCGCGGAAGAGAGAGAGGCCAGGCCTGTGCAGACCCTTTTTCTCCCTCCGTCTTGTGTACGAGTCCCTGAGCTGGCACCGTGTGTTCTGCTCCCTAGACCAGTGAAACCATCCCCATTGCGCTGGGATTCGCCTTCCTGCAGGCCTGGAGTGGCTGTTCCCCCAGGCAGCGACCGCAGCCAGGCACGCCCATGCGCACAGTCCTCCACTAACCGTTTGAGCCACCACTACCACGAGGCTCAGAGGAGGAGGCGCCACAACCCCCCTGGGCAATTCATTCCAGTGTTTCACCACCCTGACAGGTGGGGAGTTTTCCTAATGTCCAACCTAAACCTCCCTGGCTGCAGTTTGAGCCCATTGCTTCTTGTCCTGTCCTCAGAGGCCCAGGGGAACCATTTTTCTCCCTCCTCCTTGTGACACCCTTTTAGGTACTTGAAAGCTGCTGTCATGAAAACAGCACGTGTGGGTCCATGCCAGGCGTGCACTCCTCAGCCACCCCAGCACACTTGTCATCGCCAGCATGGGCACTTCTCCGCTATTAGCACCCCAGCATCTCGACAGCTCTGTGTAATTCAGAGGCTGCACCCCCAGAGCGAACCCCAGGCCGGCAGCTCTGTCTGCAGAGGCCGTACATCTCGCTGGGTAGGTGCCCTGCAGGTGCACACAGCTGAGTGGGGCCAGACCCGGCATTGCCTTGCAAGGAATGAAAACAAACCTCTGGACCGTGCGGGCTGCAGCGCTCTCGCCTGAGGCTGGCTGTGCTGTAGGGCGTGCACTCCGCATGGCGTCACTATTACAGCACGGTGCCCTGCTGACGACTGGGGAGATGTTGCTCAGGAAGTTGGAGGATTTGTTCACCTGGGTGGCGAAGGCTTGAGAGGGCAGAGGACCAGTGCATGCCGCCCTACATGGCCTGCATAGACTGGTCCATATGGGACTGCCAAGTGGGCGGTAGGGTGGACGGGCTTTAGGGAGAGTATTGTCCAGGCAGGCTGCCTAGCTGAAGGCTGTGCATGGTGATAGCAGAGGAGTTTCATGTGGAGTCATATGGCCCAATGTGCCTGATCTGGCAGCAGTGCTGATAACGGCCTCTGGGGCTTTACGCTGCAGGAGAGTTGCATTGGGACTGGGGAAGCAAAGGGGAAGGCGGGTCATTACTGGGCCTATGCTCACCCTCCTGCCGGTCGTCTGCGCTGAGAGGATCCCGTCCCGCTGGAACGCCCTGGGCAACAGCCCACGATGCACATGGCTGCCTCATCCCAGATGTACAGTGCGGGGAGATGCCCAGAGCCTGTGCCCTTCCCATTGGAGAGGACAGTGTGGAGACGGCAGTTTGGTGGGGCAGGAGGGGATCAGGAGTCAAGGTGGCCATATGGGTGATGGGCATAGAATCCTAGAAGAGCAGGACTGGAAGAGACCCTCGGAGGTCACCCCTAGTCCATCCCAGCCCCATATAGATGGACGTTGGGAGGGCACAGATGGAGGAGGGACCTGGAGCTGCCTAAGAACAGCCCTACTGGGTCAGATCAAAGGTCCATCCAGGCCAACCCCAGAGGGAATGAACAGGACAGGGAATCAAGTGATCCCTCACCTGTCGCCCATTCCCCACATCTGGCAAACAGAGGCTGGGGACACCATCCCTACCCAGCCTGGCTAACAGCCACTGATGGACCCAACCTCTGTTGAGGGTACTGAGTCCTTTTTTGAATTCTGTTAAGGTCCTGGCCCTCCCCCCTCCTCTGCAGCCTCAGCTGGGATACAGTTATTACCTGGGCCGCAGGGCACACCTTCAGGTCATGCCATCAGTCGCAGTGAGAAATAGCAGCGATACCAGGCTGCACTTCCTGGAAAGGAACTGGTATTTATTTGGCTTTTCAAAAAAACAAAACACCCTTCGGGTTTTCCCAAACGTAAACTTTCCGGGCCCAGACGGACAGTCCATCGGGTGGTAGCTGTCACTGTAACATCAGTCCCAACCCCTGCAGGGATGAGGAGGATGTTCTGTGGCAGTTCTCTGATCCTTTTCATTCCCCCCGCTTTACAAAGCACTGTGCCTTTTAACCACCCGGGACGGGATGGAAGGGTTATTGATAACTGCTCTGCCTGTCACTCTGTGTGTGTGCAACTCAGAGCTGTTCCGTGGGCGTCAGCAGGGGTTGGAATAATTGTCTTCTCTAATTAACTGGTTATCAAACAAGAACATTTCATTATGGTACAATTACTAGCTGCTTTGCTGAGACACAGCCGTGTCAGGATTATGACTCCGACATATGCTTCTTACAGCTCAGATAGGTTTTTTCATAATCACTAACTGTATTTGCTCCCCCCCGCCACCCTCCACCCTTCCTAAATGACTAATGAATTCTGCTTACGAATAAGCAAAATAAATCAGCAGGCATGGCAGATTATCAAGGAACACGCGCAAAATATTTGGAGGATCTTTAAATCTGATAAATGACTTTGAAATTAAAATCCCTGGGAGAAAATGTGATTTAATTAGACAGTCGCATGGTTCTGTCAATATTTAAATGAAAACTTTAAAAGGTCACGAACACCGCTTCAAAGCTCCTTTCGCACAGAGGAGTTTTAAGCAGCTCCACTAGAAACAGCTGTTTGCACTGAAGTCCCTCAGTTTTCAGATGTGCCATGCAAGGCTTTTAGCCACCAGCCTTCCGTGGCTCAACAGGTAAATTCCTGGCCCTGCTCAATGGGAGTTTTGCCACCGACTTCAGTGAAACCAGGATTTCGTCCCCTAGTCAGTGACATGGTGTTTCCAAACAAGGCTGCCAATAGTGATGCTGACTATCGGGCTGTCAGGGCAGAGCCGCTGTGTGTGCCAGGGCAGTTGTTGGCCAGCGTGCTCGGACACATGCGTACGCACAGCTCTGGGAAAGCTCCTTTGCAGGAGTCCCTGCTGGAGTCCCTACATCGCCTGAGCGGGTCTCGCGCTCCCGAGGACTCGTCTACTCTACGAGATATGGTTGGATCAATTAAGGTCAATTTTTAGCACCTGACTTTGCAAAGCCGGAGGTGCATGTCCCCACTGTGCGCTAGAATTCGACAGTGTGTGTCCCCAGTAGAGTGGCTACCGTTGGCATCGTTTGACAGCGATGCACTGTGGGTATCCATCCCACAAATCCTGTCCCCCCTTCGCAGTCTAGATTATGGTCCTAGTTCTCCATGGGGAAAAAACAGAGCAGCAGGCGGTTCTGGGAACGTGTTGTCGGCATCCCATAGTGCAGTCATCTCCTCCTCCTCCTCCTTCCCCCGCACTTGAAAGCATCGGCAAACTCTTTTCTCACACCATTTTTCCCAGATTATCTCCGCAGACACCATAGCAGGGCAAGCATGGACCCCGTTCAGCTGCAAAATGTTGTGGTGTCCTAGCAAACATCTTGCACCTTGTGCAGCCGTATGTCCATAGCCCCAGGGCCTGCCAGAGGGAGGAGGAATCAGAGGAGGCCATGAACAGACACTTGTGTGGAGCAATTGGCAGATGCTGGCGGCAGTCAATCCTCTGGAGCCAGGGGAGCGCCGGTTCTGGTCGCGAGAGAAAAGCTCAGACTGTGGTGGGACCCTGATACAGCTATGGGGCGATCAGCAGTGGCTGTAAAACTTTTGCATGCCGATTGCTTTCCCCTGCCCTGAAGTGCAGCAATGCCAGGAGCAGACCGCCCTCAGCGAGTGGCAATAGCCCTGCGGAAGTTGTCAGCTGGGGATCCGTTCGGAGTGGGGACATTACAGTGGGGGCTGCTGTGGTCCAAGTAGTGAAGGCAAGCCTGGGACACGTGCAGGACACTCCCTGACCACCTTGCCAAGGGGGACATAAGCCACAGGGCACTTCTCAATGATAGTGCAGGCACTGGTGGATCACGAGGCCCATTTCACCAACATCCGCGGGGGATGATCAGGAAAGGGGCAAGGCACGTACGTCTTTGGGAATTTCGGCCTCCTCACAAAGCTGTCAGAGGGAATTTTCTTCCCTGACCAGAAAATTCATATGCGAGGCATTGAAATGCCAGTAGGGATCCTTGGGGACCCAGCCTCCCCTTGGCTCCCGTGGCTTGTGACGCTGCCGTACACAGGCAGCCCTAGACTGCAGGAAGGTGCAAGTGCAGAATGGCGGTGGGATGTGCTTTTGGAGATTTAAAGGGAAGCTCTTGCAGCTTCTTCACTTGGTTAAACCTCGGCAAAAGCAACGTTCCCATTCTCGAGGCAGCCTGCTGTGTGCTCCCCTAGTATCTGTAGAGGTAGAGGGGAGGTTTGTGTGCCAGGTGGGGGATCAAGGCACAGTGCTTAACCACTAATTAAGGACCACCGGACGCCAGGGCCACAAGGAGAGCTCAACCAGGGGCACTGCAAACCAGAGGGGCTTTGAAAAAGAGCTTTGCGAGTGTCCAGACTGCAAACGACAGTCGTGTGCTGCTCTTAGCAAGGTACTTCCTGCACTAAGTGAACCCTGCAGCCCCTCCTTTGCAACACAAGCCACAAAGTACTGTTGTTGAGAAATCCTGCATTTTTATTCGGGGAACACAAGGAAGCAGGGACAGGAGAGGAACTCAGGGCGGGAGCTTCAGTGGGCGGTGGGGGGGGGAAGGAGAGCGGTATATTACAGTCCCCCTGCTCAGCAATCACACAGGCGTGCCAGTGACTGCCCTTTGTTCTGGGACTCACCCCTGGGGACTGAGTGGGCTGCCCTTGACTCTCCCTTCTTCCTCCACCCCCGCCGGTGAGGAAGGAATATGGTATTAGCATGGGCCTGTGGGGGTCTCTGTGCATCTGACTATCCTGTGGTTCTCAAGGTGTTCTCCTGTGTCCTCACGTCTTGTGCCTTGCCCACTCTCCCGTCCGCACTCCACTTGCATCTCCTCCACGCTTTTAATTGCGCCCTATCCCATTGATCTCAACCGATTCTGGGTTTCATTTGCAGTCTGTCAGGGCAAATGACGTACAAGTAGCATGGAAGACAGTACAGTATGCAAGCCTCACGCAGCGTGGCAAACCCCACACGTCTGGAGAGAATTTTTGCATTAAAAAATGGCTTTTACCCCACTGGTGTGAAAATCATCCATGCACAGAACCCCAGGGCTGGCAGAGACCTCAGGAGTCATCAAGCCCAACCTCCTGCCCAAAGCAGGACAAACCCCAACTCAATCAACCCAGCCAGGGCTTGGTCAAGCCGGGACTTAGAAACCTCTAGGGATGGAGATTCCACCCACTCCCTAGGGAACCCAGCCCAGTGCTTCCCCACCCGCCTAGGGAAATAGTTTTTCCTAATCTCCAACCTAGACCTCCCCCCCCCCCGCAACGTGAGCCCATTGCTCCTTGTTCTGCCACCTGCCACCGCTGAGACCAGCCTCTCTCCAGCCTCTTTGGAACCTCCCTTCAGGGAGTTAAAGGCTGCTCTCAAATCCCCCCTCACTCTGCTCTTCTGCAGACTAAAGAAGCCCAACTCCCTCAGCCTCTCCTCGTAAGTCACGTACTCCAGCCCCCTAATCATTTTGGTTGCCTCTGCTGGACCCTCTCCAATGCATCCACATCCTTTCTGTAGGGGGGGGCCCAGAGGCATCCTAGCCCAGCTCTGGGACCAGATTACATCTGTGCTGTGCTGTATCCTGGAGAGGCAATAAACTTCCTCTATTCCACCGGCTGGTGCAGTCTGTTTGTGCCATTTCGGGGTGCAGGAGACGGGGGACGCCCAACGCGCCATCACACCCCCAATATGCCATTAGCCTTCTTGGCTACAACGGTGCCCTGTTGACTCCTATCCAGCTTCTCCTCCACTGGAATCCCTAGACATTTTTCTGCTGAACTGCTGCATAGCTTGTCGGTGCCCAGCTTGGAGCAGTGCCTGGGATTCTTCCACGAGAGCTCGTGATTCTGTATATTTTGGTTAGTCTCGATGGTGCCACAGGACTCCTTGTTGTTTTTAAAGTCTCTGACTCACACGGCCACCCCGCTAAACTCCTCGTGGAGATCAAGCCTCCGATTCCAGAACGTGGCAATAACTCACCAAGCAGCTCCCACCTTCTCTCCCTACATGGCTGCTGTGCGAGAAGGACCCGGAGGAGGATGCTTCAGAAAGAGCATAGACCCAGGGAAGGCTCTCAGGACATAGTCGTCTGTGCTTGCTGCCATCACTGCTGCTGAGTTTCCAGATGTCTTGTTCCCTAAGAAATCAGTGCACTTCAGCCTCGATTAAGGAGATGAAATGTTGGTGAGGCCCCCTCCTCACTTGCGTTCTTCGGGAAGAGGATGATGAGCTCAGAAGTGAAAATTCTCCCTGGAAATGACCATTTCAAGTGTGGCCACAGGAAATATGTCGAAAGAAAAATACTGCGGCTGTATCTACACTGGCATCCCTTCCGGAAAAGGGATGCTAATGTAGCACTTTGGAATAGGCAAATCCACGGGGGATTTAAATATCCCCCGCGGTATTTGCATTAACACGGCTGCCGCTTTTTTCCGGCTTGGAGATAAGCCGGAGAAAAGCGCCAGTCTAGACGTGATTCTCCGGAAAATAAAGCCTTCCTTGAAAGTAGGAATAAGAGATCCTCCGGAAAAGGCTTTATTTTCCGGAGAATCACGTCTAGACTGGCGCTTTTCTCCGGCTTATCTCCAAGCCGGAAAAAAGCGGCAGCCGTGTTAATGCAAATACCGCGGGGGATATTTAAATCCCCCGCGGATTTGCCTATTCCAAAGTGCTACATTAGCATCCCTTTTCCGGAAGGGATGCCAGTGTAGACACAGCCTGCTTGTTTACTTTAAAAAAATCTCTTACAGGGCTTCTGCAGGGCTGAGGAGGAATAGTTTGTAGTCTGCTTAATTCCCTGCTTAACCACAAAGCTGTTTTCCTGTTTAGGGATCATGACCCAGCGGACACCCCTTTAAACAGCGCACCCCACACTGTGGGCCCCAAGACCACATTGCAACGTCAGCTTAGCAGAGGATCCTAAATCTAGTTCAGCAGCAGGCGACCTTTATCCCGGGCAGAGCTCCCTTCTGCTGTCGTTGCTTCTTAACATGAGGTCCCTTTGTTCAGTTAGCGTGTCACAGATTGCTGTGGCAACTACAAATTGGTGGCACTTTCCAAACGCAAGGGACGACACAGTTCCCGCTTCAAACCACTTACAGTCTAAAAAGACAAAGGCGGATGAAGGGGGTAGGGAAGGGCTGTAGCACACCAGCAAAGTGACTGGGGTGACAAGCACACGGCTTCGTAGTCGCTTGTTTCTTACTGTTTGTTTAAGTTAAAAACTCTAACTTCCACTCCGCTCTGCCAAGCACTAAATCGCAGCTCCTCGGTGTGTGCGCGTGGCAGTAGTATCCACCGCCTCTGAGCGAGTGTCCAGGCAGCATTCGAGCTGAGAGCAATTTTAGTTTGTGCTACCAAAGCCAAGGAAATCTTGTCCGAGGTTCTTTACATCTGCACGAGAAGAAAATAAATGTGCTTTGGATTCATCGCCAGGAGTTATGGTGGCTGTGATGTACTGATCTGAGAGATGGGGATGGATAGTCCATTGTTATACCAGCACCTGAGAGTCGGTTGAAGAGCATTGTTAAAAGCGAACACCCACTATTATGTATTCCTTTAGACAAAGCAATGAAGAAACCGTGCTGGCACTGAGATAATTTCTGATTAGCTTTCATCCAAGTTTCAGCTTTTACACTTAAAATGATCTTTAAAATGTCTGCCTTCCAATCTTGCATGCCCATCCCTTGGTAGTGAATCTGAGTGGAAGCCATAGGTGACTGCATCATGAATAATAAACAGTGTGTTCCGGCTGCAACAGTCTTTCCTGGCACCACTTTAGACACTCGCATGTGCACCTAAACATACAGCCGGTGAGCATGGTGCATAGACAGGTGGGGCTGGTAGCACCACCTACTGCTCAGGTTGCCAGGTAGTACGTACAATAGTGGCAGAGTGTATGATCTATATTGCACACAAACGAGTTAAAAGCAAATAAAGGCAGCAAACTCCCTAATCTCATTTGGGCATCCATATATCTATGCCAGGCCTCACACAGGACGTCAGGGAAGACTGCACCTTTCCGGAGGGCTCTCAGTGCCTTACCAATAGCAAGCATCCTTCTGTTCTTCTACCATCCCCTCCATGCACTGAGCAGGGATCATGGGGAACAAATGGATCATGTAACTAATGGTTGCATCGTTAAGGGTCCTTACTAAGGGGCTAATGAAGTTTTCATGGCCAATCTTAATTCTCCTTGTCTCACTTTAGACCATTCTAATGGTCTTTTAACATCATTTTTGGATCAGGTTTCATATTTTTGTTAAATGAAAAGCCAGAAATTGTGTCCTGGGAAGCCATTTTGACTTGAGCTTGAGATCTGTGAGGCTGGAACAACCCCTCACTTCCTACTCACTTCACTGGAAGTTTTGCATGTGGAAGAACTTCAAACCAGGCCCAACATTTTCCAGACTGTTCCTTCTTAGAGACATGATCCCGTTTTCAGACTGTACATTCCAGCCAGAAATCGTATGGCTTGTAAATTACAGCCCTCACAAGAGAAAAAGCCTGATGCAACATCCGACACCTTTTGCTTTTCTGGTTCTGTTGTGGCCACAGTTCTCTGAGCACTTGTAGCCCGGGGGATAGTACTGCAGTAGCTACCAAGACTGAGGGACTGGATGTAGTAAAATAAACAAGGGTATGTCTACACTACCCCGCTAGTTCGAACTAGCGGGGTAATGTATGCATACCGCACTTGCTAATGAAGCCCGGGATTTGAATTTCCCAGGCTTCATTAGCATAAGCGGGGAGCCGCCATTTTTAAATCCCCGCTGCTTCGAACCCCGTGTAGCGCGGCTACACGGGGCTCGAACTAGGTAGTTCGGACTAGGGTGCCTATTCCGAACTACCGTTACTCCTTGAACTAGGAGGGTAGTGTAGACATACCCCAAAAGATCAGTGTGTGGACAGACATGACCCAATGGGTCATGCCAGGCAGCTGCCTTCTGGGTGTTCGGAAATGTGTATGAACCCAATGGTAAAAACTTCCTTTACTTTTTTGCATTGGACTGTCATAACATACTCCTTTGTAACCCAATGGTGATCTGACCATGCAGCCTGGGTAAAGGACAGTGCGGGTACGTGTACACTGTGCAGCTACTTTGGGATACCGGAGGTGTCCTGAAATAGCTACCCTGCGTCTACACAAGCCGCCTGTTATTTCAAAATATTTTTTTGAAATAACGGGCATGCTATTTTGCCATCCCAGTATACCTCATTGCACGAGGAGTAAGGGATGGCTCAAAATAGTTCATTATTTTGAAATTTGGCACTGTGCAGACGCGCCAAATTTCAAAATAAGCTATTTCAAGATAGTTTCGAAATAAGATACGCAATTTGCAGACACACCCTGTGTAGACACACCCTGCGTGAGCCGATTGTGATCAGAGTTTGCATAGTTTAGTGCCCTTTGCAAGGTGCACATAGCTCGCAAAAGGAGCTTCTTATGTCTTGTGGCCCCGCGGCAGGCACACAAGTGAGTTGTTTACATTATTTGATGGCTTGATGGAAACACACACGAAAAGCAATGACAGTTCTCTCTGGACTTGAGCACATTGACTGTTGTAAAGTTGTTCTTTTGAAAGCAGAGTTCAATGTATTCACCTCGGCCCTAAGTGAAATTAACTTAGTGTGACTTGTGTGAGGAGGCACTTGGTTTTGTACAAGAAATTAGTTGATGTTTTATTTCAGTACGTGCGTTTTCTCCCTTGATCATGTTAACTGGTTCAACTTTGGTCGTTGGGGGCCACAGAGGAGTTGGCCTGCAGGAGGCCGGACTGTGATGGACTCCAGGCTGAGGATCCATGCGTGTCATTCAGAGCTGAAAATCAGCCCAGTGCAACACAGCTGCAGCGAGACATTTGCTCTTGTGAGAGAGAGACTAATTGTCAACCCTGGCTAAGGTCAGGCTCGTTCCACTTAGCGCTGCTGCTTCTTGCGATCAGGAGTGTTTTTCTCAAAGGCCGGTTCCCGGAGATTCACAGCGTTCATTTTAAAACCTAGCTAAAGTTTCTAGTTCTGAAGATTGCAGAGGAAAGCTTGAAAACAGGAGCCTTAAAGACTCAAAAGCGGAAAGCAAAGAAAAATGACCCCAACATGTAGAGATTCTGAAAATGTGATTTTTAAACCCAGTCTCATGATTTTGAGGGGCCTGACTCATGATTTTTGGTCATTGGGGGCTAGCAGTGGTGGGAAGCGTCCTTATACTGGATGGCTATGTCTAGACTGGCATGATTTTCCACAAATGCTTTTAACGGAAAAGTTTTTCCGTTAAAAGCATTTTCGGAAAAGAGCGTCTAGATTGGCACTTTTTTGCGGAAAAGCGTCTGTGCCAATCTAGATGCAGTTTTGTGCAAGAAAGCCCCGATCGCCATTTTCGCCACCGGGGCTTATTTGCGCAAAACAGTCCTGAGCTGTCTACACTGGCCCTTTTGTGCAAAAACATTTCCGGAAAAGGGTTTTTGCCCAAATGGGAACATCAAAGCATTAGCTTTTGCAGAAAAACTTGCCAGTCTAGACACAGCTGATGAGTATGTAGGTAGGTTTTCAAGTACCTGGACCAGATTCTGTCCTTCTTCATAACAGCATGGAATGACTCCCTTGATTTCACACCAGTGCTAGCCAGAGGACGCCCCCCCCCACCCCATGACGCTCACTCTCACCGTGAAGACTTTCACCGGGTATTTCAATGAAATAGGCAAAATCTCATTCATTCACATTGCCATGGCGTTGCAGGCCTGGTGGCTGTGAATCGGAGTGAAATGGCAGCTGCCTCTGAAACAGGCCTCTGGCGAGGGCAGATGGGCAACATAGAACGCTGGTGGGATTCTAGGTTTGGTAGTCGATTTGCGCCATTGGCAGAGCTTCCTTCTCTGACCTCAGACCTCTGTGCACTGTGCCCAGAGAGAGGCCGTCTTTGCCACCCCTGACCCGCACATATCATGGTAATGAGCCAGCAAATACCTAGCAAGGTTCAGCTCCACCCCCGCTTCCCCAGCATTTGAGGGTGTTCAGAACTAGGAGTGGATTTGTGCCAAATGTTTCTACCCCTGGCCCCTGCCTTTGACAGCCACACCTCAGTAAACAGCCAGCTTTTCCTTCACACTGTATTTTAAAGCGCCCCTCCCCCTTTTCCTCTGCCCAGGGAAGACACGAGTGGTCTGCAGAAGGGGAGATGTCGCGGTGCCGGACAGCACCCTGTTTTGCTTTATTAATTATTATTCATTGTTTGGTCCTTTCAGGCATACAAGAGGAAAACAGAAGCGGCGAAGAAGGAGTATCTAAAGGCTCTGGCAGCCTACAGGGCCAGCTTGGTTTCCAAGGTAACAGACAGTGTGTTTCATACATGAGTCTCTATGGATGTGGCAATGATGAATTAGCTGGAACTCGTGGAACTCTCTGGGGATGAGCGAGGGTATAAGAAATACACTGTAACCGTGCGATCAAAACTAATATCAGTGTTAAATACCTTCTGGAAGCGCTAAATGAAATGCTCCGCAGCGCGATGGAGCCTGCACGATGCCGTGTGAGTGCCAGTTTTTTCCCTTCACACACCAAAACAAGGTCTGGTTTGCTAGGGCACGTTGCAGGGTTTGGTGACTTCTTCCTGCACCAGAACTCCCCATGGGATCATGGTACCACTTGGCCCATCCAGCCTAGGCCTCAAGTAGCACCCCTCTCTCTCTGTGCAGTCTGGGTGCTCTTGGGGCCTAGGCTGGATAGGCCAAGGGGTGGTAGACTGTAGGTGCAGACCAAGGAGTAGTAGACTCAAGGTGCAGGCCAAGGTGTGGTAGATTGTAGGTGAAGGCCAAGGGGTGGTAGACTCTAGGTGCAGGCCAAGGGTAGTAGACTCAAGGTGCAGGCCAAGGTGTGGTAGATTGTAGGTGAAGGCCAAGGGGTGGTAGACTCTAGGTGCAGGCCAAGGAGTAGTAGACTCTAGATGTAGGCCAAGGGGTAGTAGACTCGAGGTGCAGGCCAAGGGGTGGTAGACTCTAGGTGTAGGCCAAGGAGTGGTAGACTCTAGATGTAGGCCAAGGGGTAGTAGACTCAAGGTACAGGCCAAGGGGTGGTAGACTCTAGGTACAGGCCAAGGGGTGGTAGACTCTAGGTACAGGCCAAGGGGTGGTAGACTCTAGATGTAGGCCAAGGGGTAGTAGACTCGAGGTGCAGGCCAAGGGGTGGTAGACTCTAGGTACAGGCCAAGGGGTGGTAGACTCTAGATGTAGGCAAGTGGTAGTAGACTCGAGGTGCAGGCCAAGGGGTGGTTGACTGTAGGTGCAGTTCCAGAAGCCAGTTGAGTGAAACTTGAGGCAGTATCAATGGAAGTGGGGCGGGGAGGGGGACAGAGAATCCACCCTCCTGCCAGGTAGCATTACTTCTAGGTTGTGACTTACCAGGTCGGGGCCCAATATGGGCGTGACAGGAGCTCAGATACCACAGTGGGAGGTTCCATGGGAACTGCATAGATTGTCTTTGTCCTGCCCCTGTTCTTGCCCCATTGAACAGGGCTGGATCTGGCAGGAGGGGAGTTCTATGCAGGTAGCAGATTCTCTGGACCTTCGCAGGGGAAAGTGCCTGTACTTGGTCCCTGGAAAGATGTGTGCTAATGTCTCCTCCCCGCTCCTCAGTGCTTTCCCTTCTCTCCCATGTGGGTCTGTGCCGAGCCAGAGCAGGGAAGATTTACTCTGGTGTCATCTAGTGGATAGGTCTGCGGCTCAGCCTGGCTTCCTAAGAGAAACGGACGCCTGCACTACTTGCAGGGAGGGAGAAGGTGCTGTTCCCCCGGCTAGGTTAGGAGGAGAGGTGAAAAGCAAATGTGAATGAATTCCTAGAAAACGGGACAGTGAGCCACCCCAAGCAGTGCTGAGATAGAGCTAATTAGTGCGTAACAGCTGTGAGCTGGTAAATAACACATGGCAACAGCCATAGTAAAAATCAAAACAGCCTCCTCTGCTGTGAAGGAGGAAGGGCCAGGGAAGGAGAATGGAGAGAAATGGATCGGACCCTTTTGGTTCTGGGAGTCGATGGCTGTCCAGGCACCTCGCGGCTCAGCGTTTCCTAGCTCTGGCACTGCCTGGCTCGCTGCAGCAGTTCTGAAAGGAACAAGTAGAATAGTTTGAGCCCCGACTTCTCCTTCCTTACACATGAAGTTCTGGTTCTGGGTCATTCGCAGCCACATTTCTGGGATCTTGGTTCATCTCCTGCTGCTGGGGCGTTCCTCATGCCTCCTTCATACCTTCATACGTTCTCGCCTCCGTGGCGTGATTCTCCAAGGGCATTGCACTCAGGTGTGTGCGTGCGCGTGTGTGCAGGAGCCGGAAGGTATTTCCCCTAGCAGCTAGCCGTAGGGTCAGCCTGGGCTCCACTCTACCGGTGCCACCAGCACTGGGGCTTCCAGGGCTCTCTGGTCCAGCAATGTCCGTGGCCCTGCCAGACTAGAGAGGTTCAACCTGTATAGACAAGCGCAGTAGCAATCAACTTCATGGTGTGCGGCCAGCGCCAAGGAGCCTGCCGTCAGCCGAGACACACTTGGCGATTAAGAGCTGGGGGGAAAAGGAAACAATCGAAGTCCCTCTGATTGGCATAAGTGTTTAAAAAGCCTGGGAACTGCTCTGCGTGGATTTAATACGCGCTGGCCTGGGTGGTTTGAGGTTGGGGTTCTGGTCATGCTGCCTTCCCTACCGCGGCGCAGTATCTGCTGCACACAGCAAGAAAGCAGTAATCACCGCCGTGTGCGGGAGGGGCAGAGAGAGCAGGAGTTTGAAAGGGCGCGTTTCATATGGAAATCAATGTGAAAATGAGATCGTTTCGAGGCAGAGATCCTGCCTGTGCCGGAATGGGCCTTAGAAACTTGCCTGTTGCTTCTGATAAGTAAATAGGTATTTGCAGCGAGATAACATTAGTAATTGCTCTATGCAAATGAGTAGAGGGAGGTAGAAGAGGATATTGCAGGTGAGACCCGATCCTGCTCCGGATCACGTCTGTTCTCACTGCATCATCCCAGCTGGCCTTCCTGCTAGGGCTGAGTTTAATTGGTAAGTCAAATCACGAGGCAGTGTTGTCTAATGGATAGAGCTCTGGACTGTGCTCAGGAGACCTGCAAGCTACTCCTCGCTCTATCACTGGCTCACTGGATGACCTTGGGCAAATCATTTCCCTTCCCTGTGTCTCAGTTTACCCATCTGTACAATGGGGATGATAATACTCCCCCCTTTTGTGGAGGGCTGAGATATCTAGTGGTGAAAAGTGCTAGCTAAAAGCTGATGTTAGGGTCAGTGTATTATTGAGAAGACATAGACTTCAGCCTAGCTTTCTCTCCGGCCTACATCCCTGTGCCCAGAGATCCCCTCCAAACCTGGAGTGAACAAGATCCAGCTGATGCTGGGAGCTGGCAGTAATTGATCTGACACTTCATGGCCAAGCTCCCGTCAGCCCTGGCCAGGGCAGTACTGTCACATGCAGACACGGGTTTATCTTGGGGAAGGTTCCCATGCCTGTAAGAACATCCCCTGCACTTCTGCAGTTCCTGAGCGTGCCCCGGGTGCTTAGTCATTGGCATTTGAAATCAATCGCAGAACCCCAATCAGCAGGGCAGGCTTCTGGGCGCCTGCCTGGGCGGGTGTCTGGGAGAATGTCGGAGCCAGCTCCTCTTCCTTGGTTCCTGTGCTGAGGTGTGAGAGCCTAGATTGGCTGCAGCACTGTCAGGTACCGAGGAAGATCCGTGATGTCCCAGATCCAGCATCCTGACGGACCTGCGGAATCACAGGGCAGAAGGCCCTTAGGCAGCAAGAGAGCAAAGCATGGATGGCAGGTGAAAGCCCAGCTGGGCAAGGCAAGCCCCGCCCCTTCTGCCCCCCCTGGAGCCAAGCCCCGCCCACCTCGGCCTGATCCTTCCTGGCCACGAGCCATCCCTCCCTGGTGACTGGGGAAGCCAGGCTGCTGCGCCGCAGCCCCAGCCTTCCCCAGCGTCGACCCCAGGCTCTGGCGGTCAGGCATGCAGGCAGTTTTGGGAAGGCTGTGTCTTGCCCTGCCTCCATCACCCGCCGCCCATGGAGCAAAGCCAGTGGACAGACCCGCACTGTAGCATCTGTGACTGTCAAACGGATAAGAGCAGCCAGGACAGACCAAGGGGCTGTGTGTGAGGGCAGTTTGGACTCAGGTGAGGAACTTTGGAATCTGTCCAACGGCCTTTCTCTGGAGAAACCCGCAGCTCCAGCCCCAAGCCGACAACAGGACAAGGCAGTGAACTGAGCACCGGAGGGCAGTGGAGCACTAGGCGGGTTTCTGTGCAGTTCTGTGGGGGGGGAGGGGGGAAGGCTGGTGGTTATGGCAGAAGTCCTGGGGAGTGTGTCTGAGGTGTGATTCTGCAGCCGCAGCAGTTGGGCTCAACCCTGAGGAGCCCTGAGCACCCACCCCAGGTAGGACAGACTCGGTCTGTTCCAGGGAACAAAACGTCCTGACGCTCTGCTGCAATCTCCTGCTCTTGGCCGGGAGGCGGGTGTGGACCGTTAACGGGGGAGTGGGAGATTTTTTTAATGTCAGTTACTCCCAAGCATATCGGTGTGCAGCTGGGCAGCCCTGACGTGAGTAAAGGTCGGGTTAGGCAGTGCTCCTCTGCACGGCAGGAAGCAGCTATTAGTGACATCACAGAGCCCTCATGAGAACCCGGCTAGCCACGCCTGAGAATAGCCCAGGTAGCCGTCTTTGATCCCAAAGGAGGCCATTGCTGCGGTGCACTTTCGGAAGCCCTGCCAGGGTCGCAGGCATGCACAGGAGCAAACAGCCGGCATTTCACAGCACCCTCCTGGTTTCCACTGGGAAAGCAAATGATTCTGTCGCCCTTTTCTGAAGACAGGCACCCGCTCTGAGGAGCTGCCTCGCAGAGCGCCAGTGTACAGGCCAAGCTAGTCCCTGCTTCGGATAGTGCGCTTGATCTGCTTTTACCGGCCTGCTGGCTTGAGCTGGGAGCAGGCAAGGGCAGGAAGAAACGTCTTACCAGTGCAGCTTGGTGGCAAAGCCTGCACAGGAGACGAGAATCGGCAGAGAGGGATTTTAATGGGAGGGAGTCAGCGCTGGGCTCAGAGCAGTGGGTGATGGTGCCAGTTGGAGGGGGCTGTTGTTTTAGGTGTGGGGGAGGGGGCAGGTCAGGGAAACTAAAATGACTTTTGTTACAAGATTTGAGGTAGGAATACAGTGCGGGGAGCACAACAGAGCCAGTGGGAACCACATGGCAACTGGGTACAATGTTTAAACCTGCCTCTTAGCTTGTGGTTGTTACCATATTATGAAGTGTTTGTACTACCATGGTGTAACGCCGATAGAGGGAACCAAGCCTGGGACTTCTGGAGCTTAATGCCTGAGCCTCTACAGCTTGAGCTAAAAGCCAATTGGCTCTAAGCTAAGAGCCTCATCTCCACTTGCTGTGCTGGAGATCGATCTTTTGGTGTTTGATTTAGTGGGTCTAGTTAAGACCCGCTAAATCAATCGCTGAAGGTGGCTCCCATCGGTGCCAGTACTCCTTGCAGTTGGGAGGGGTAAGGGAAGCTGACTGGAGCATTTGCTCCCTCCAGCCTCCCATTGTGAAGATGGTGCTGGAATTGTGCACCTTAACCTGACCTTCCGGGTTTAGTGTAGACCTGGCCTAAGGCTGTAGAGCAAACTCATTCTCTCTCTCTCTCTCTCTCTCTCTCTCTTTCCGTAAGTGTTCTAAGTGTCACTGCATGGGAGAGTGAACCACACCCAGTAGGTGTACGGGTTACACTGGCACCTAGTCAGGAAGCTGGACCCAACTGCGCCAGGTGCTGTACAACCCAGAAAATCATGAGCACCATCCTCAGTGTGGAGGGGGGCGGCAGAGTGCCTGGCAGGGACCAGGCAACGCTGGAACACGATGTTCACTCTTCACCCCTCCTCTGTTTTCTTGCAGGGCTCTGCCGATCAAGGGGAGACGAAAAGCGCCCAGCCCAACCAACCTTCCAAAATGATACCACCCAAACAGCCCATGTATACGATGCCGCCGCAGGCCTCCTCGCCTTACCCTGGCTTAGGCTCCTTCCTGTCCCCATCAGATCTGCAGAGCTACCGGGGACACCCTCACCCCGGCCTCTCCCGAACTCTCAGCTCCAAACCCATGCTGCCCAGCATCAGTGCCTCTCCACCTCCTTCTTTCCAAATCAGCCCTCCTCTCCATCAGCAGCTGTCTTTGCACCACCCCCAGAGCCCCCTCCTCAACCAGCCACTCAGCATGCAGCAGGTCCCACAGCAAGCCATCTTGTCTCCTTCCATGGCACTACAGGTACAGCCCCCTCTCAACGCTTCGCCTCCAGGGCAGCAGGTGAGTGGCCTGGGTCCCAAAGCCCAGTCTGTGGGGGAGGGGGACATGTTTTTAAGGCTAGGCCCGCCGTGGGTCAGAGGGAAATGCTGCTCTCGGCTGAAGTGTCTCGTGTTGCTGGTGGAGCCTGGTGTCGATGCCGACTTTCCAGGTCGTGACCGTGCTAATCTGTCCCTTTGGGCAAAGACGTGCCTTCAAGTGAGTGTTTCATCGCCAGCTCCCCTAGCCATGAAGCTCTCCTGGAGATGATCGCAGGCTGTTACCTCCCAGCTGCTATTGGACTCACTTGATGGACAGTTTGGGGTGGGAGTCTGAAAGGGAGTAACCGGCTTAGGCGCATAAATCCTGTTGACTCTCATTGTATGTCTCCATGACCTGCCCTTCACACCCCTGGCTGCGATGGACAGGTGCTTTTACACACCCTTTGCAGTCAAGGATGTATCGGGTAGAAGCTCTTGCAAGACACGCTGCCCCCTACTGAGCATCAGGTGAATTGAGCAGAGTGGAGCAAAACTTTCTGTTCACCTGAGGTGGTACCCTGGAGGATCAAGCACAGAAAACATGTGTGACAGCACTCAAATACAGTCTGAAAGCTCCTGGGATAGCAACAGAGTTGAACGTAGGATGTTTTTTCCCAAAGATGAGCATTTGGGAAGAGAAAATAACTTAAAAATGCAAAGAGAAAAACCAAGCGCATCAAGGAATCGGATTGATTCTCCAGGGACTTTCCACCAATGGGGAAATTACCGAAATCATTTGTTTGAGAGAAGATTTAAAAGACTGAAAAACGGGCTTTAACGTGACTCGCATGGCAGCAAAGTCATTCCTGTACTGTGTGCTTGTATACAGGCCTCCCTCCTGTAACACATGCCATCCTTTGCAGTGTCCAAACTCGGCCTGCGAGCCCACATGTAAGCTATGTCTACGCTGTAGCATTTTTGCGGAAGAGGAAATGCAAGTGAAGTGCTCATTAGCATTTCTTGTGCTCTCATTTGCATAATCTCTTCCGATCCGTTTTGCGGAAGAGGTTTTTGCGGGGGAAAAGAAGCAGTGTAGACAGGGCAGAAACCCCTTTTGCACTACATCCTGTATCCCTCCTTTTTTGAGGGATAAGGGATCTTGCGCAAAAGGGGGTTTTTGCACAGCGTCTACACTGCGTTTTTTCCCCACAAAACGGATTGGAAGAGATTATGCAAATGAGAGCGCAAGACATGCTATTGAGCACTTCATTTGCATTTCTTCTTCCGCAAAAATGCTACAGTGAAGACATAGCCGTGGAGAAGACAGTCCTGGGTTTCTGATCTAAAGAAAATAAATCCGGAGGAGAGACAGCTCTTGGATAGCTGAGCAATAGCTCTGAATACATCACACTCTGGCACTGGCCAGGGATGAGGGGGCTTCTCCTTCTCTAGTGTCTAGGTTTCTCTGGTCCCCCCATGGAACAAGAGCTGGGTGAACTATTCCTGGTGAAGGACTCCGTCTGTGATTTCACAGCTGCCACATAACTTATTTGATGAACCTTTTCCCCCAATAGTCTCCCAGCTGGAGGACCTGACGGAGCAATTTGTGGCCTTGTGTATTTATTCGCTACGTTTCACAAAAATTATCACACAATGTAGTCAATGAACAGGGCTTTCCCCAAGATTCTTGCCCGTCCTGTTCAGAACCAGCTTTGAGAAAACGTCAATGGATAACATTGGCATAGAGAGTGGTGGCGAAAAGTGTCATGCGGCATGGACCGTGGTAGCAAAATTCTCCCTCCAGCTCTTAAAAGACATCACACCCCAGAGAGCGAGGTCCCAAACACTCTTTGCAGAACAATAACTTCAGGAGTGGTGGGCCAAGGTGGCCACCGCTTAAAGCCAGCGACAGCTCTCTGCCCATGGTGGAGATAAGAGACGATCATACGGTGAGCGCTTGAAGTGAGGTGTCGGGCTAGGTCCGGCACAGATATTGTTAAAACTTAATTCCACATATTTTGTTAGCAGGTTAAATACCAGAAGCGACTGGCTGGGGAGAAGTCATATTCTCAGTCAAGCCGCTGCCTGGTTCCATGGTTCATATCTGTTCACTAACATTTGCTAATTAGCTCACCTGTGAGCATACAGGCTGTGTCTACACTACACTTCTTTTTCAGATAAAGGTATGCAAATTGCGCTCTGTAATTTGCGTACCTTTTTCCGATTGTTTTCTCAGAAGAGGCTTTTCTGAAATGTGGCCTGTCTACACTGGACCAAATTTTGGAAAAACCTTCTCTTTCGGAAGAGCTCTTCTTTCCTCGTGAAACAAAGTTTACAGGGCTACCGAAAGAGCAGCTCTGCTCTTCCACAAAAAATGTCGGAAGAGCAGACGTGTTTCCTGGACGTGGAAACCCCGTAGTATGGACATAGCCACAGTATCATGATGGGGGTTCAGATAATCTGGACTCCCATAGTTGCTGTTAAATTTCCAGCCATGACCGTTGGCAAGAGAAGGTTACCTAAGTGGATTTTCTTTACCTCGTTACTGCCCATTAAGACAGTCTAATGTAGTACTGCAGAAAGAGCTGCCCTGGAGATGGGGAAATGGTTTTGATTGCCAGCATGCTGATGCAAAGACTTTCCTCCCCTTGCGCATTCTGCGGCTGTTTGCCAAGATCTCCCTAAGAGAGAGGCCCTTTAAACATGGGGGAGGAGCACAGAGGGGAAGTAAATGCTGCTCAATTGAGTCTTTCTATCAAGGATCATGGTGAAATGATTCCACTTTGGTCCTTACTCAGTTCTTTAAATCCATGCTCATGTCCCTTGGATTTCAGTGAGGCTACGCTCATGCTTAAATGCTCAGCTGGGCCGTATATTTGGACATGCTTATTGTAAATGTTAACTGGGCCCTCTGCTGGTCTGCCTGTTTGTAACTTTTCCTTCCTTTCCTTGTATTGTCTCCCCCTTGCAGGACTTTTCACATATTTCATCTGAGTTTCCAAACAGCGTTGGACCCCGGTCACCTGGTGCATCAAACCCCCCAGGAAATACCGACTGGGACAATGATTACTCCAGCAGAGAGTGTGGAATTAACCACTGCAGGCCAGTAGACAAAACAGTGTGCGACTAACATGCTTGGCGAGCTGTCTGGGCTGTGATTTTGTGATCAGACACAGGGTAGTTCAGAACTACAAGAAAGGAAAATATAAAAGATCAAAACACCATGTTCCAGCCACATTTGCATTGTTTTAGCAGTCGTGTGTCACTGGGGTTTCTGGGAAAGTCAGCTGTCCCGTCCCCAAAACAATTGTTGAATCTGAGGACTAAACTAATAAAAGGAGAACTCAGTGAAGATTCTAGTTAGCCTTGGCTGGCTTTCATGCCTGAGCTGGGACATAGTTTCTGCAGTGTTTCCAACTGCTGCTGAGCAGTTTTCATCAGCACTTTTTACCAAAAAAAAACCAAACAGGGAGAGGGGGTGGTACAGATCCTCAGCTTTGTAAATTGCTAGAACTCTGCCAGTTGACACCAGGTGAAATCTGCCCCCAAATGTTCAGCAAGTTGTTCCACTTGCTAAGGTAAATGAAGCTGTGTAATTGTCCCTTCTGCACAAGCTAATCTAAACCACGCTACACGAGCAAGCCGTTTGAAAGTTACCAATTCATTGACTAGACAAATACTTTTAGAAAGGAAAGAAAATGACTGAATCTTGCGATTGTCTTGTAAATGCCCAGGAAGGGCAGGGATACCCTGAGCAGGACAGGACAGGCTGAGCCATTGCTGTGACGTGCGTTGGACAGCTCTTCCCAGAGCAGCAGCACCTTCAACCGGAGAGAGGTTGATTTGCTGCCCCAAACTTGAGAAAACGAGATTTCTCTTTTGACTGGACAGCTGCTTAAGTGCGTGGGCTGGGTGGGGCCCAATCCTGAAAGATGCTTGACTTCAAGTGGAGCTGTGGTATTCAATACTATGTCTGCAGACACTAGACTTGTTTTTTCAGCTTCCAAAATATTGGCCTCTACCACGTAAGCTTAAGAGCTCCCCAGCTAACAGCTGTAGTAGGTCCCTTATCTTTTCAGTAGGTTTGAGCACTAGAAGGTAACATGCCTCACTCCCTAATGCAGGTTGAACCTCTCTAGTTCAGAACTGTCTGGTGTGGAAACATCCATCCTCTGAAATGATTTTAGTTAGCTGGATCTCCACTCTTCATGTGTGTTGCCAAGTTTCCCGCAGTCCCATAAAGTTTATTTCCAGTCCTGGCTCTCAGAGTTCTGTGCTGCTCTTTAGCTCTAATTTACCCCTCAATGTCCTCTAACACCCCAGGACGCAGTGGAAGTGTCGGTAATGCTGCCAAACAGTATTGACCTCCCGTGGTCCAGAAAATTCCCTGGTTCAGAACTGGTCAGGTGCCGGACTAGAGAGGTTCAACCCGTACACACAGAGTCCTTTGCAGCAGGCCCTCCACCTGTCCCAGGAGCAGGCCTGTAAATTCTGCAGGGCTGAAGCGAGCTCTTTCCCGTTATGGTAGCATGAGAATTACGATATTGACAGTGTCAATGCAAAGTTCAGTGCAATGACATTCAAATGCCAAGAGAAGAATAAACTCTTCTGGAAACATCTTAGTTCTTGAGGTGCAGAGCCGGAGGGTGTGCTATAAGCACTGCAGCCCCAACTGTATCCACTCCTCATGGCGCCAAAGGGCAGCGCTAAGCCGTGGGAAGCCACCCCCTTTTCCCTGTGCGCTCTGGGTGCCACCCACTCGGCCAGTCTGGAAGGGGAAGAACGCTTGTTGTCTGAGCGCGTGTTGGAGTTGACTGAGCGAGGCGCTGTACTGGAACGCTGTGCTTTCTCGCTCGGGAATATAGAGCAAATTTACAGATTGCTTGGAAATGCAACACTCAGCTGGACCAGCAAGGCAATTGCCAGCCCTTGATTCAGCACAGATAGCACGTGCCTTGTTTTTGTCTGGCTGAGCCTCTGGGACACTTTCAACCAGCTCAGCTACCAGAGCAGGGAGGCCGTCCTGTCTGTACCGACAGAAGGAACCAAAGGCAGGGCCTTCATGGGCGATGCGTAGAAGAAGCGGGGCAAGGCAATGCCTTCCCAAATGGCCAGGCATGGCCCCGCCCACACTCCGCCCCCAGAACACCGACTGCTTCTGCAGAGCTCCTGCCAAGAGCTGTGCTGAAGCAGTCGGCATTCTGGGGGTGGGGTGTTGCTGCCCCGGCCTTTAGCCTCGCTGAAGCTCCAGACGCTGGGGCTGCCTGCCCTCCCTGTGGTGCTCCCGGGCTGGGGAGCCTCCCACGGGGGGGCTGAAGGCTTGCCTCTGTGGTTGTGGGGGACTTGGCTTCTGTAGGGGCGTGGCCTCAGGCAGAAGGGGCAGAGCTGGGGGCTTGCCTCCCCTGGCCCTACACCGGCCCAGACCCTGGTAAGGTATTCTGCATATTAAGGCCCAAATATTAAGACTTGGGAGCCTAGAGTCAGGCCCTGGATCTATGATGTGAGGTCTCGCTAAGAGGGCCCTGAGCATCCACAGTTCCCACTGCAGTCACGTAGGCCCAAATTTTCAGAAGCGGCTTTGAGTTCTGGGCACTTCCGACCTGATAGCGACTGGTCACCTTGGAAAATCTTATCCAAGGCAGTTGAATCCGAGCACAGTCTTGGAGCATTGTGGGCACCTCTGGAGCCAGGGCAGTTGAATCCGAGCACAGTCTTGGAGCATTGTGGGCACCTCTGGAGCCAGGGCAGTTGAATCCGAGGTGCCCACAATGCTCCAAGCATCTTGTGCCAGTCCCTTCCAGGCCACCAAAAGTTGGGCATCTACAATGGAGGCTCCCAGAATCACTAGTCGGTGATAGGCCGGAGACCCCATGCTGGGCCAGAGCCCCTCGTGCTAGGAGCCTGCCCAAGAAAGCTTATCCTTGGAACAGGGTGGATTGAGGGCATCATGTCCAGCGGTGCTGAGCACCTGAAATTCTACTGGCATCAGTTGCCGTGGTGGGACCTCAGAAGTTGTGAAGACCAGGAACAAAGCGTCTCCATTCTGGCCCCAGAATTTACGATACACAAAATCGGGGGCCTGTTTTGAAAAGGTGGGCCCCTCGGAGACCTCTGAACATTTTGGCTTGAAGCAGCAGCACCGGCGGCCAAACGGATCAGGAAAAGCAAGCCCCTCTTTCCATCCAGCAGCAGCCAGTGGCCACTGAGGCTGCAGAACGTGAGGGGGGATTCCGCTCAGGGCAGGGTTTCCTCGGCGTGGCCTGGTGGGAGAGCCTGGCCAGTGTTCTGAGATCGGCCGGCTCTCCCTGCTCATCTTCTGGGCAGCTCAGGAGCATGCACCTCTGGGGGGGTATCCAGGTCTTGTACTCAGGCTACTTGTGACCGTAGGAGAGAAACGAGCAATACTCGCTGTGAATCTCAGCGTTCGGAGCGGTCTGCAGCAACCTCGTTCAGTCACTTCCTGGTGCTCAGCAGTGCAATCGTTTTGTACATATTACGGTGAAAGGTGCTGGATTTTCAGGACTGAGAACTAGTCACACCCACCCTTCCCCCATCCCGGAATCAGACTCCATGCAGGGAGCTGTCTGGGGTAGGGAGAGGAGATCCTTATAGTGTGATAGAGGTAGCTTGATAAAAAGTGTGTTCTACACAATACTTGGGGTATTATGCTAGTTGCATGAAGCACCCATGTAGTAGGCCAGTGTGAGCTGTGTGTTGCTAAAGCACATACTTTAATAGCCTGACCAAAAGCTGTATTGTACGCACAGGGCCCCGTGCAGTCCATGATCAAAGTTCATGCATTTCATGCCTTTGTCACAGTGAAAATATCCAGTTTCATGGATTTATCTCTAGTTCCTGGAAGAATCATATTAAACCCACGCAGAGTGCCCCGAGAAGGCCGGAAAATGATTATAGCCACTTAGAACTATGAACTGAACTGAGTACGGGTCTGTCTGGGGACTGTCTCTACTCTTTCCATTTGTACAGACAGGACTGAAAAAATGAAGTTTCTGTCGAGGAAAGAACAAAGCTCTCGGTACTAGAGAGATGCACTCGGTTGGAAACCCAATTTCCATGTTGCATCTCAGAGCCAAATTCTTATTTTGCTGTTAGCACTGTTTGCCAATGATTGTACCGCAATGTGAATTTGCATCTCTTGCACTTCTTAAAACCTGGTATGTGCTACAAAATGTGTGGTTTGTAAGGTCTGTGGTACAGGAGGACTCATTTTGCTTAGCTTTGAATACTTAGCCCTGTATGTCTCAATGAGACATAGAACATGAAGCTGGAGTCAGCTTACCTTAAGTCGAGCTTGGCAACATCCCCACAGCCAATGGGAGCAAACATTCGCATCGTCTTCCCTTACTCATCACCAAAGGAGTACTGGACGCCGGGAAGGGCGCCCTCTGAGTTTGATTTAGCGAGTCTTAACTAGACTTGCTAAATCGAACTTTAGAAGATTGATCACACTAGCAGTGAACTTCATTTAAGTTTGGCCAGGCCTAAAACTCCATCTGTCTATATAGGTACTTTTATGGCCCCATTGCTGTGGTAGCTGAATGTCTGCATAGCCTCACCCACAAACTTCACAATAATTTGCAGATCACATTAAATGTTCAACTGGACTGCTCTTCTCCTGTGATTTCTACTCTTGGCCATGGACTGTTGACCCCACATGAATGAACTGACTTTCTATCAACAAAGTTTACACAATCCATGTATTGTCAAATTCACATTTCATTGGGTTTGATTGTTACGGTTTTTACCAGACAATCACACTCTCACGTAATTCCCTTTTCAACCTCAAAATGTTGTTCAATTTAACTGTGATTAAAGTAACAAACTGGGGAAAGAAATCAGCAATAGACAGGTGAGTATCTGTACATTCTGCATGGTGATGTGACTCCCCAGGTGTACCGATCCCTGTTAGCGAGGGTTCAACCGTCTCCCTCAAGCAGCCGGCAACTCCATCTTGCTTTCCAGACTAGTATTGTCTGTGCGTCGTGTCTGATCTGCTTTGTTTCTATGTGCACCTCGGCCATTCTCTTGGCCAATGATGCATTGTTCTTCTAAGGCTGTTGTCCAGACACCTTTTAAATGATTCTCAAGGTTGTGCTTCCCTTTGCAAAGTATTCCACATCTACTAAGTCCTCGGAGTTAGAAAGTATTTCTTGATCAGTTAGATGAAATTGTCTTTAGTTCAGATTAATCCAAATACTACTAATGATTAAGCTCCTGCATTTATCCTCTTCAAACACGGGTGTGTCATGGTCACACCTTCTGTTATCACTCAGCCCATCTTTATCAATCCATCCTTTCAAGCCCTTCATTATCACGTTGCTTTACCCAGCTCCATCTACTTTTTCAATATCTTTTTGGCCAGGAGTTGCCTAGAATTGGAAGTAATAAAATAACTATCATCTCCCTATTACAGCTGAAAAGTGACTATCATCTCTGATGTGTTGCAATCTAGAACTGTGAAATTACGTGGCTGTTGTTTTCCCGGGTGTATCGCAAGCTACTGACTCGCGTTGGCTCTTCTCTGTCACCCCTTGGCCTCTTTTACCTTCACAGTTTCTCAAGTACCTACAGAATACCTGGGATCGCCTTCCTTCAAGTAGATGAGCTGGCCTTTTTTCAGCTAGACGCTCATTTTGTGATTGCCTGGCAATCTCTCTCATCTCTCTAGGCCCTTCTGCCTTTATTTGCATGTGCTGTTCTTCCCAGTGTAGCATCGTCTGCTGATTTCATTTGTGTTTAGCTGTCCCCGCTAGATTGTTACAGATAGCACTGAATTAGACCCTCCTTACAATTTAAGGCATTATAATTCTCTAAACCTATTACCACTTTTCCAGCCTGACATTAGTCATTTACAAGAGTTAACATTTTCAATAAGATTACACAAGGCACTGTGTTAAATGCTGCTCTGCTTAGGCCATCTATTGTCTTGCCTGCCTCTGCTCATTATGTGATTTGGTAAAACTGACCCCAGTCGCTCTAGCACGGTGTTTTCCTCATGCACCCCTGCTGGTGCTTGCTTGTAGTAGCTGGTGTCCCCCAGATCAGTGGGGATTGATCTTGAAGAGCTGAAGGAAGACTAGGTCATTGAATGGATTCGCAGAGAGATGTGAAAACCATCTCAGCTGTGTTGTTCTCATCGGGACTATGCACCGTAATGGCTCATCGGCATCATGGACTCATGGGACGTCACGACGCAAACCTTGCAAAGCCGTGTCTCCTGCAAGCGTTGATTGCCTTTGGGACTCGGTAATCCCCTTCAGCGAATGTCCTCCTTTCCCTCCGTCCCACCCTGGGTTACAAGGAGAGCTGGGGGATGATCTTCTCTTCCTCCTTCTGTCCCTGGGAAAGATTCCTAGCTCCCCTTCCCTGCTTGGAGCCCTCTGCATGCTCCTCGCAGCCTCGCTGCTGGGAGCTGCACTTCGGGACTCTGCGCACGTGCACAGCAAGGGGCTCTGATCAGATCCAGTCGCTTGGGTCACCCCGCACGTTCCATAAAAATCTCTAGGGCTACGTGCTCAGGCTCTGCTCTTAGTATTTGCACAAGGGATTAGTAGGGATCAGTGTTACCAGAGCACTGTTACCAACGTGTGTGGGCTGTCCCCTGTGAGATGCTACCACCTTTGTTCTTTTCCCGGCACGTTTCTCAAAGACACGGTCAGCGGTCCAGTCCTTCGGACCCGCATAACTTCACTATGACTTGCTAAACTTTGGCACGTTTTCCTCACCCTCCTCTGGGCGTCTTCCCAAAGCTGGATAATTTACTTTGGGATGCACGTCAGCCCGGCTTGCAGATCTGCGTCTGCTCCCTTTTCCCACATGAGGAGAGGCTCAGCCGTTCGTACCAATGGCTGGAAGAGCTAGTCCGGATGGCTGAATTTTCCCAATCAGCCACTGAGTGAACAAACTCCATAGAAAAAACAAGATGAAGCATCACAAACAGACGGAGTGTGGATTGGTTATTTATGGCAGTCCACTGTGACACACTAGGAAGTGTTCTGCGCTGGATACTGAAACGTGACTGAAGTGTTGGTACTAGCAGACCTCGCTACTGCTCGTTGGTCTTATATCTTTGCTCGTGCAGTAGGGAAAAGACTGTGCATTTGAAGTGCAAATTATGAAACATGCAGACTAGCAAAGTGCAGGCCCGACTGCTTTCGTTGTTTTATCCACGGCTGCATCAACCAGGCCTTCGGTACTTCATTGCCGGCATCCTTTCTCTCTATTACGGTCGTTAATAACGACCCGCACGAGAACCTCCCAGTGTTGGGCTGTTTTTCTCTTCACCGTTTAAAGCCAGACTTTTTTATGGGGCTAAGTTTGTTGAAGTAGATTTGTGTCTGTTAGAAAAGCCATAAAAGAGCCTTCCCAACCCTGCGTACTTCCCTGGCACGGCCTAGCCCCCCACAGCTGGGAAGCCTCTGGGTTGGCTGACTCCATTCCCTGGCTCGTGGCGAAGATTTGCTCCCAATGGGACCAGCTAGGGTCGCCTGCAGGCCGCTGCTAACCGCAGGTTGGAATTCATTTCCCATAAGAAGGTGCAGAGGCCGCATTTTGGCTGAAAAGCAATTGGGCTGCGGCTGGCCTGTGGGTGGCAGGCAGGGGAATTGCCTGGTATCGTGTGGTGAATTCCTTACTGTAGGGAGAGTAGCAAGGACCCCGATCCTCTTGCAGTAGGAGCCCCGTGCATAAGACATTGCCATGCCAGGCTCAAAGGCCTTGTCTATGCTGTGCATTAAGCCCAGGCTCTGACTCAAGTTTCAGCCTGCATCCTCCTTCCGTCCGCCCACACTTCAGTCAGCCGCGGGCCAGCCAGCACTCGGAACCACGGTCCGAGGACCCCAAGGGGGTCAGAGCACAAGGCCTCCTACAACTCAAATCCAAGCCCTGTTGCTTGCAGCGTGGCTGCAGCTCTGGGGTTGCCAGGTGTCCGGTATTCACCTGGACAGTCTGGTATTTTCGGCTCCTGTCCAGTAAAAAAAAATCAGAGAATACCGGACAGCTGAAATGTCCTAAAATGTCGGGTATTTTCTGAATTTTTCCCCAGCCAGGAGGCAAAAATGCCGGGCACCTGACAACCCTACAAACACTCAGTGCCTGGCCTCCCCCCTTCCCTCCGAGCCTCCCTCTGGCCCCCAACACCCCCAGGCCCCCGACCCCAGCCCCCATGCTTACCTGGTTCCAAAAGGCTGCTGGCACAAAGTGGCTGCTTAGTGCTCAACTTCTCCCCTGTTTCTCTCCCTGCATTTAAAGGGGACATGCTGTTTTAATGCTCCCCCACCCCCGGGTTTTTTTCCCTTCAACAGAATTTTTTCCCGGTGTTGTTTTTTTTGGAGGGAGGGGGGAGGAGTGTTCGGCATTTTTGTTTCAACCATCTGGCAACCCTTCACAGCTCACCCTGCCATCCTGAGTCAGAGGATCTGCATGGTGCAGGGGGGCCCATTAGCATGGCTGAGGGACCCAGGTTTCGAGCGCAGTGTGGACCCTGGGGCACAGGCTTGCAAACAGCAAGTCCACTGAGTCCCATAGACCCCGGCTGAGTGCGCCGCGTCGACACACCCGTACAGAGCAAAGGAGCTCGTGGGGAGCCGTCTCTGTAAAATCCTCCCAAGTGGTTTTGAGGCCTAAGGAGACTGGTCCCGTAAGGCCCTTTCATCCTGGCTCTAAGTCAATGGCCGAAATCCCATCGACTTCAAACGGGACCAAGATTTCCCCAAGTCTTTGCAGAGCGTGGCCCCTACAGAGCCCCGTTCTCCAAGCCCTCCCCAGGTGAGGGGGCATTCCCTGGGGGCGGTCACAAGCATGAGGACTGGAACGAAGGGCAGATCCTCAAAGCGTCCATTGAGCTTGAAGACAGGTCCCTTCGTTAGGCGTGGGAAGCAGCTACACAGGCAGGCAGGATGGGGGAGCAGGCGAGGTGTTCTGCCTCCCCCCCTCCACAGCAGAAGGGCCTCTCAGAACATGGGGCTGCTCCTTGCATGCCCCCCCAGAGCCTCAAAAGGGCCAGCCAGAGTCAGGACTGTGGGTCAGTGCTAGGCCCCATGAACAGGTGAAACCTTGGCAGAACTGGGCCCCAGGAGCACTCGCTGACTCTGTCCCTGCCCCCTGCCCCTGCATTTCCATGTCTGGCAGGCGCTCCGGCATTCAAGCATTTGGCTGGGGGGACTCTCGTCTGGCCAGGAGGTGAGGGAATGAAAATGGATAGACGTGCAAGCGGGCAAATGTTTGGCCTCTCTGCCAACAGCAGATGCTGGGCAGGCCAGGAGCGGGTGTCGTGCTGGGGGATTGCTGGGTTTGGTGAAGTTCATTAGGAATTTAAAAGTGCCCAGTTTGTTGCTGTTTGAATTGCCCGTTTGTCACATCAGGCGTTGATGTTGCTGCTTCCCAGTGAGGGCCGAGGCAAGAACATCTCCTATTAAAATCTGCCTCACAACCAGGGGCAAAGAGAGCGGCTGCTCTGGGGCCTGGCGATTCAAAAAGCGGCAGGGTTCCTGGATGCTGTTGCCATGGCATCAACAGCAGCCGAAGCCCCAGGCCTTTTAAATGGCCACTGGAGCCCCATGTGGTGTGCTCTGGGCAGCACTGTGGATGCCTGGGGAAGTTAGCCCCGCCCTGTCTGCCTGAGGCCCCGCCCCTTCTGGGGGCCCAGAGCCTCCCGCCTCCTCCCACCCCTCCTTGGCCAGGGGTCTGGCGAATATGTTGGCCCCACTGCTTATGACACAATAAAACCCATAAACCAGCTCCAAAGATGCAGTTGCAGTTCGTGGGATGGCTCCTTTCTGTGCCCTCCACTCCAGTGCTTCTACGCTGCGAGTTACTGTTTTAGAACAGCTGGCAGCCTGTCTCACCTCCCTCTGTCTTCTGCTTCCCTTACAGCATGCTGCCACGGGACAAGTCACTCTACCTCACCTAAACCCACCATAGCTTTCCAGTAAGGCTCAAAGGAAGGACACTTGAGAGGGTCTAGAATACAGACCACCCAGAGGGGCGTCACGCAAGTCATACAGACCAGAGAGCTGAGCTAACACGTCTCGTTGCTGGCTTCATTTCCAGGCTCTGAGAGCAGTTTTCATTTTTTATTTTGAACTCTAAAGTCTACTTTTCGTGGAAGCCCAAACCTCATTAATCATGAAGAACAAAAAAAACGAAAACAAAAAAATAAGAACATGGTTTCTCTGCTTGCCATCAGCTTAGCTATGGACTGTTTTCCTAGTGAACTGCTTTTAGACGCAGCATAGGCCCAGGTCTGGTGTCCTACCGCATTAGGCCGGCTCAGTAGAAGGACGCACTCTTTTGACTTGCTAACAGCACTAAACTTTGTGCAGGAAAATGTGAAGTTTGTGTGAATATTGTACATGCAAAGGCCTTGGATGTCTGGCGAGGAAAAAAAAAAAGTAAAAACTATTCCTAAATGGGTGGGTGGAGAGAGCAGCTGGCAAAATATGAAAGGAAAAAATGTGAAAAAGATCATGAAAAATATAATTTGTTGGATAGTTGTAAGTAGTTTACTAAGTGTTTTAGAACTGTGCTAAAGACATCTTTAAGATTTTTTTGTGGATAAAAATTAGTAGTTTACTTTATAGTAAAAGCATTTTATATTAATTGTAGCACATTTTTTAGTTATACATAGAAGGGAGATGTGTATAAAAAACAAAAACACAAAAAAAAGCCTGCCAAACTTGTTTCTATTATTTGTACAGCAAGAAATGGACAATTTATATCCATGTTGTATGGCATTATTATATTTTTTTCAGCCATATGTCCATCTATTTAAAATTGCTGACAATGATTTTTGTCTATTTATGAAGAATTAGAAAGCAGAATTACAATTTATCATAAGGTGCGTTTTTTGGGGGTTTTTTAATTTTTTTGATGGTGCTGTTTTCTCAGCACCCAGCACATTCAGTTCACAATGCTTATCTTACTTTTCTTTATAATAAAACATATGAAAAATAGAAATGAATCAGACTCGTTATTTTGTGGTCACCACTCAGAGGTAACACGTATCAAAGGGTAATCGTGTTCATCTGTATCTGCAAAAACAACAAGAACTCCTGTTGTACTTTAAAGACTAACAGATTTATTTGCGCATCAGCTTTTAGCGAAGTGGGGTTTTGCCCCTGAAAGCTTATGCCCAATAAATCTGTTCTCCCAGAGGTCATGCACACAGACCAGACACACCTCGTTGGCTGTGTCCCCAGTACTGCAAAGACTTATGCACACCCTGCATTTACAGACAGTCCTATAGATGCACAGTTTTTTACCGTTAAATTATTTCTATCTACTCTCACCCTTATTAGGCCTTAATGTAGTTTGTTTGGGAATTTCTTTGACTTTTTTAATTATTAAAAGGTCAAATCTGAATATTCAACTAAGAAATCCAAAAATGAATGCTATATCGAACCAACTGTTAATAACTTTAACAGTTTATTATGACATAATAGTTTAATATGGAGCTTGTGGGCACAATTTCAGAGAGTTTTAATTCTGCGGGAAGTTTGAAGAGTCTGTGTTATTCCATTAAGATTACTCAAACCAAAAAAGTCTGATACAAGGAGCTAAATATCTTCCAGGACCAATTTTTAATTACTTTTGCTTCCAGTTTAGCAGATTGACCCAGACAGTTCATGCTGTGCTTACGAGGGAAGTGCAGCAGATTTGGGGAGGATTCACTGAATTCTTCATCCCGTAACAAGGGCTAAGTCCTGAACAGAATTTAACAGATTGACAGGATGTCACAAAGACCATATTTTCACCATCCTCAGTGCCACTTGGATCCGATGGATCCAAATGCCAATCAAAGCTACTAAAAGATTTTGCTCCTGATATTTGATCCAGGGAGAACGAGTGGGGAACTCTCTTCTAGTCGCTGACAATTAAATCTCCTCTAGTCAACACACCTGCTCAGAGCTCCTCTATGTGTTTTGACAATTACAGCCGGGGGTGCCCACAATGATGCGGATTGAGGCAGCATGTGGTCTGACCTGATGTGCCCAGGGGGTCTGTCACGGGGCCGCCTCAGAGGGGCATTCCCTGATCGAAGCACAATCCAGTGATGCTCCTGATCATATCGCCCAGAGTCTTCACTATTCCTGGAGAAAACACTCGCACATAACCCAAGTGACTTCCTTTCAGGGCCGTCCCAGGATGCTTCTCTCAGATCAGCTCCAGGCTCTATTTTGCTGATTCAACTCCTTCACAGCTCTTGTGAGAGGCTGAGTCACCAGCTACACTGGACACTGTCCCATGGCTGACATCTCTCCAGGAATTAATGTAGCATTTAAGCCCATGTTAGACCACAACCTTAAATTTAGAGTCATACCCAACACTTCCATAATAATCACCACCATTCGATACTACAAATATTAAGAGCTGATCTTAATTATAGGCTCATTTCATTACATATACATGTAAAAGAGTTTTAACTACATGGAAAATTTGAAGACTCTGTTATTCCATTATAAACCTCATTGGGGAGGAAAACAAGATCCGACAGACACCAAATCCTACAATTATTAAAGAAGCCCATTTTTATGTAGCTGATTCTGACTAAGACATTTTGGAGTTTGTGGCCTCAGATTCGTTCAAGTTGACCTTTAAAGATAGATTAGGTTGGGTTTTTTCATATTCACCCCTCCCTACCTGGCATCCTGGCCGGGCAGAGTTAAGGTTGTTTTGGGTGTGATGGAACATATAAACCATGTACTGGTTAACCGACAGTTAACAGGCACCGACCCCCGTGAGGCCATTGGGTGTCAGGCAGTAGGTGATGAAACCTAGCCGGGCGGTTTTCACAAAAATGGGCGCACCGAGTGGACGGGGTGGCAGGAGAAGGAAGGAAATTGCCAGTCCTTTGAGTAGCAGAGTGAATTCTGCAGAGATAGAGGTAACTGGGATGCGTGGAGCATGCTCCAGCAGTGAACCCCAGCAGAAGGACAGGACTTGGGCCTCCAGGGAAGAAATGGAGCAAGGCATTTACCTGAACTTCCAGGACAATGGAGTCCAGCTTCCAGCGAAGGGCCTGGGAAAGGTGGGGAGAGGAAGGCGCTGGGATGGAATTCACCCCTGCAGTGGGTCCTGGAAGTGGGGGACAGAGGCAGCCCTGAGGGAGCTCCAGTCTGGCGGAGAATGGAGGCGCCAGGGACAAGCCAGAGGCCTGAGGAACGGAAGAGGGCCTGGGTGAAGGGCAGGCCGCAGGGAAGCAGCCCAAGGTGCACTGTGGTGAGGGATCACATACAAGTCCTAGGAGCAAAGGCGGGAAGACCTGGGTCTGTTTAGTTTGGAAGACAGGAGGGACTAACGGGGGCCTTGATCGAGATCTGCAAAGACTTGAAAGTCTGCCATAAAAGAGCTGGGACCAAAAGTTCTCTCCTGCCACAGAGGGCAGGACAAGAGGCAAAGGTCGAACTCAAGCGCAGCAGACGACTATTAATTTCCAGGGGAAAACTTCCTCGTGGTTACAACAGGGGGGCCTAGGGAGGTGGTGGATGCGCCTCGGCTGGAAGTTTTCCCAGGGAGGCGGGACAGCCATCTGTTTGGGACGCTTTAGACACGGCGGAGCCTGCAGTTTGGTCAGGGCTAGTCTTAGACTACCCTATGGCCCCTCCCCACCCTGTGGCTCTGTGGTGCCAAGCGGCCCAGGGAAGGGAAGTGCATCTGAAGGCGCAGACCAAGCTGCTTCCCACAGGGCCCCTGGGCCGAAAGCCAGAGCGGCGTGTGAGCTGGGCCCACTGGCCAGCCTTGGGGAAGGGCCGGGCAGGCGGACATAAGGACTATTGTGCTGGGGGGGAAGGGAGGCAGAAGAATAGTCGCCCTAAGAGGTGCCGAGAGGAGCTTTTGCGGCGAGACACCTTTGGGCCTTTAGATGAAACTTTGTTAGCTCCGAAGGGGAGGGAGTTGAAGTGCCCAACCAAGGCCTGGGTGCCGAGGACAAGCACCCCTAGAATGCCAGGCTGCTGGCGGGGGTGCTAGCTGAGAAGAGCTGCCCCGCCAATGCCCAGCCCTGAGGGATGTGCCGGCGGTGAGCCCAGCCTCCCCACGCGGCAGCCTTAGAAGGGCCTTTCCACGAACATCCCTGGGTCCCCGTCCCGCTTTCCGTGCACAAGTGCTCCCTCCACTGGGATCCCGTCAGCACCCCATACAGGCACACACCCGTCCCTGGGATTTACCAGCTTCATTTCCTACTTCCAAGAAACAGGAAGACAAGAAGAAAACTCTTGTTCTCAGGTTTGTGTCTGTCACTCTCCGTTTCTCACTTCCTTTCAGCCCAAGCCACTCGGTGCCCTCCTGGGGTCTCTTCCAGCCCTCTGCTTCCACAGTGTATTGGTCACCTCGCAGACGGCTTGTGGCCGCCCTGGCCTCTGCTAACAATGTGTCTGTGGTTGTGCTGAGCCCCATGGCACCTTAGCAGGCCTGGCCTATACTAGGAGTCACATTAGACCAATGCTCTAAACAATGAGTCGACACCGCCACGCCTGTGTCGTTAAAGTCAATGTGGCTACTCCTGCTGTTCATGAGAAACGGTAACTTCAGCCTCGCATGGTCGACTTGAGGGTAGAGCAGAAAGGACCTTGGGAAAGTCAATGTTCCTGGTCTCCGCTCTGGCCAGGACTTTCAACTCCGCTGCTCTCCGGCTCAACGGGAAAAGCCCTGGGACAGTTTGAATTTCAGCATGGCCAGCAGACCTCAGAGCAGGCGGCGCAGCTGGCTGTAAATGCCCAGGGTCGCAAGCGAGCACCAGCAAGGGGCGTGGATTTCCTGGGCCTGGCTGCGCTGAGGAGAGGAGCCAGTGCGGGCAGAGCAGTGAAGCAGCAAAAGAAAGGCTGAGCACCAGGATCGCACGGGTGGGAGGAGGCTACGCCAGGGACGCCCAGCAGGGCCGTGTGAAAGTAGAGGAGCTCAGGCAGGCGCGCCTGAAGGAAGAGGAGGCAAACGGACAGTCTGGGTCAGGGTGCCCCTTCTATGGGCAGCAAACGTGCCCCTTCTATGAGCAGCTGCCTGGCATTCTAGGGGGCCTGACCGTGTCCCAAAGGCGTCCGTGGAGTCCTGCCAAGACCCGTCAAGCAGCCTCGGGCCGCAACGCGGAGGAGGAGGAGGGTCGGCAGGAGAGCAGAGCATCTGAGCTCACCAACAGCAAGGCCATTTGTATAACTTTGGAGCCTGTCTCCTGCTCCCAGGACGTCCCGCCGCTGGGTCCTGACAGCGGGCAGGGAGCTTCGGGTGAGTTCCCATGTTTATCATGCTACAAGTGGGTTAAGGCAATTGGGTGTGATTTGTGGCAGCCAGACCCCACACCCCTCACCCAGCCCACTCCTGCTCCTACCTCCTGTCCAGACCCCACACCCCTCGCTCAGCCCACTCCTGCTCCCTACCTCCTGTCCAGACCCCACACCCCTCGCTCAGCCCACTCCTGCTCCTACCTCCAGTCCAGACCCCACACCCCTCGCTCAGCCCACTCCTGCTCCTACCTCCTGTCCAGACCCCACACCCCTCGCTCAGCCCACTCCTGCTCCTACCTCCTGTCCAGACCCCACACCCCTCGCTCAGCCCACTCCTGCTCCCTACCTCCTGTCCAGACCCCACACCCCTCGCTCAGCCCACTCTTGCTCCTACCTCCTGTCCAGACCCCACACCCCTCGCTCAGCCCACTCCTGCTCCTACCTCCAGTCCGGACCCCACACCCCTCGCTCAGCCCACTCCTGCTCCTACCTCCTGTCCGGACCCCACACCCCTCGCTCAGCCCACTCCTGCTCCTACCTCCTGTCCAGACCCCACACCCCTCGCTCAGCCCACTCCTGCTCCTACCTCCTGTCCAGACCCCACACCCCTCGCTCAGCCCACTCCTGCTCCTACCTCCTGTCCAGACCCCACACCCCTCGCTCAGCCCACTCCTGCTCCTACCTCCTGTCCAGACCCCACACCCCTCGCTCAGCCCACTCCTGCTCCCTACCTCCTGTCCAGACCCCACACCCCTCACCCAGCCCACTCCTGCTCCCTACCTCCTGTCCAGGCCCCACACCCCTCGCTCAGCCCACCCCTGCTCCTACCTCCTGTCCAGACCCCACACCCCTCGCCCAGCCCACTCCTGCTCCTACCTCCTGTCCAGACCCCACACCCCTCGCTCAGCCCACTCCTGCTCCTACCTCCAGTCCAGACCCCACACCCCTCGCTCAGCCCACCCCTGCTCCTACCTCCTGTCCAGGCCCCACACCCCTCGCTCAGCCCACTCCTGCTCCTACCTCCTGTCCAGACCCCCCACACCCCTCGCCCAGCCCACTCCTGTTCCTACCTCCTGTCCAGACCCCACACCCCTCGCTCAGCCCACCCCTGCTCCTACCTCCTGTCCAGACCCCACACTCCTCGCTCAGCCCACTCCTGCTCCTACCTCCTGTCCAGACCCCACACCCCTCGCTCAGCCCACTCCTGCTCCTACCTCCTGTCCCGAGCCCACGCCCCTCGCTCAGCCCACTCCTGCTCCCTACCTCCTGTCCAGACCCCACACCCCTCGCTCAGCCCACTCCTGCTCCTACCTCCTGTCCTGAGCCCACGCCCCTCGCTCAGCCCACTCCTGCTCCTACCTCCTGTCCAGACCCCACACCCCTCGCTCAGCCCACTCCTGCTCCTACCTCCTGTCCAGACCCCACACCCCTCGCTCAGCCCACTCTTGCTCCTACCTCCTGTCCAGACCCTGCTCCCCAGCAACTCCCTTCCAAACACCAAATCCCTCCTCTTTGGCCCTACCCTGGAGCCTAGGAGCCCCATAAAATCTACTTGGCCTGGGCCCCTAGAAGAGCTAATCTGGCCCTGGTGGTGGCATGGACGTCAGGGTCCAGGCTGAATTTATGAGGCTGAGGCTAAGCCCTGGCCCCTGTGTCAATGCAAATTAAGCCGGGAGGAGGAGGGTGGAGCCACTGGAGCCAGGGGAGATGGGGGCTGCTCATGGGGTCCAGAGGCACCAAAATAAGGGCTATTTTCCCTCCGGCTGTCACTGTTCAGTTCCCAGAACAACAGGCAGCCTCGGGCCTCGCAGGCCAGGGCACCACGCCCACCGCAGAGTGAGAGAAAGCAGTGCTGCAAGGGAGAGCTTCCGCCAGACGGCTGATAGCAGAGACAGAAATGAAGAGGCAGCGGCAGATAGAGACCGTTCATTGAGTGTGTTTTATGGAGAGATAATTAACGCCATAGAACTAGGGTAAATGTCCTGGAGAATTTAACAACTCTCATCACTGCGTCCCTCTTTTGTACCCCTTCTCGTGCCTGGCGCCTGGCTGTTGGGCTCCTCTCCCCGAGCGTAACCGTGTGTGGAGACGCCTGCTCTTCCCCCGCGCTCCGGCGGGCTGAGCCCGGTCGCGCCAAAGCTCTCTGACCAGAAGAGGCAGAACGAGGGGATACTCCGTAGCACCAGCCTTTGGGTGAGCAGGTCGATGCCCACGGGGGGGCCTTGTTCCCCAGTCTACCACCAGTGGAATTGCTACTGACTTTGGGTCCCCCTGCTCCTCGTGCACTGGCACCAAGAACATTGACATCTGTGTCGGTCTTTCCGTTTCACAAGCACCGCCTCCATTCCATGGCCTCCCCGCTCCCCGCCCATCCAAGCCCGGCTCAGCCTGCCCCCGCACGCTTCTGGAGACCTGCCGTGACCAGTCTGTAGCAGAGCAGAGCTAAGGGCCAGGCCACCGACTTATTCCCCTACCAAGTCTCTTCTGTTGCTTCCTCCCTTCCCCTTTTCGCTTCCTGCATGGTACCGGGGTGTATCCCTTCACCTTTCTCAGCAGAGGACCTTGTATTCTGTCTGGTCACTACAGCCTCCCCCGGCAGGCACGCTCCCCGCCCTGCCACGTTCTAGTCCTTTGGTCAGTATTTGTCCTAAGTTAGCCAACCCGCTCGCCGTAGGCTTCAAAGTCAGCCCCGGGGCAGACACGCTGTGAACGGCTTCTTGCTGAATCGGACCAGACAGCCCCTTTCCGCCTCCTGCTTAGCCCTTCCCAGCCGGCGTGCCCACGTGCAGCTTCCCTCCAGCCCTCTCCTCCACCCCGGCTAGGAAATCGCAAGGGCTACTGGGTCAGTGGCAAGCAGGCTCCTGGGGGTTAGACACGGCCAAGGCCCGTCTGCTCTCCTGCCCTGGTGCAAAACGGCTCCTGCTAAACTTGCTCCAGTGCAGCTTTAAATAAAGCAAGAGGCTGAGTGGCCACAGACGGGGCAGCCACAATCCTCCTCCAGCTAACGTCCCCCCGCTGCTCCAGGCTGTACCTGAGCCGTCGTCCTCCCGCTGGTGTTTTCCCCCTTGAAATGCCCCTTCCGCATGGAAATCTGCAGCAAGCCCCCGGAGCCCCGAGAGAGCGCGGTGCGCGCCGGTGCCATGCCAGTGAGCTAGCAGAGGGCTGCTTTGTCTTTGTTACGTTCCATTGTTGTTGTTAGGATGAGTGAACAGGCGGGCAAACAGTGTTGACAAGCAACGTTGAAAGCGTAATGCCAGACGGATCAGAGCATCCCTTCCTCTGACGGATTCTGGGCCCTCCGGCACACGAGCATCCCCGAGCGGCGGCGTAAGACCGCCAAAGTTCTGCCTGGCGTGTGCCTTTCTCATGCCCTCTGCGCCAGCAGCATGGTCCTGTTTTGTACCCAGCTGGGTACCTCTCTGCCCCGTTCCCTGCCCGCCGTCACAAGTCACCCGCTCCATTGTAAAGACGAGTAGCAGAACCCACCAAACCACTGCCAGAACGGCCGGATCCGATGGGGAAACAAACTCATTTAACCTGGTACATTTTGCTCCGCCCTCCGCCGTGTACGGGTGGCTTCCCACCCCCGGGAGAGTGGGGAGAAACCGAACGTTCTGCTCTGGGAGCCCTTGGTACAGGCGTAAGTGACAGCACACGGGCCAGGCCACGGGAATCAGGCCCAGGAGATCTGTGGCCAGAAACAGGCTCTGAATCAGGGTCAAGGCCAGCCCCACAGCGCTGAGCTTGGCTGGGCACAGCTGAATGTGATTGCTGCAGAAGCCACGGATAATACCCCCCCCCATGATTTAACCCCCCACGGCCTTTGCTGCGGTAGAGTCTGCCCCCCAGAGTGCCAGCGTTCCACTGCCCGGGGGGGACCAAGCCCCATCGGCTCCCTCGGAGGCACAGGACACAAGGTGTCCCTCTCCTGGGTTCATACGTCCTCCAGGAGAGCCCTGCAAAGCGGCGGCTGAACGTTCACTCGGGGGTTGGACCCCTGCTGTCTCCCGGCCCGCCTCAGAAGAGACCCCTCTCCCCACTCACCTGAAGGCAGCTCCATGGACAGTAGGGTCTGGGGCTGCTATTGACTTAGCCCTGATCTACACTGGGGTGTTATTTCGAAATAACGTGAAATCGTGAGTATAATGCGCACCTATGTATAGTGCGCACCCTGACTTTAGACTCTTAAAACCATGAAAAAACCGAACTCCTATGTAGAATGCGCACCCATTATACAGGAGAACGGGAAGGAAACCTGCCTCCACCCAGCTGCCCGCGTGCCAAACTTGCGCCTGCCGGGGGTGAGTTTAAAACTTGAAAAGATAACCCCCCAATGTATAATGCGCACCCTGGCTATCACCCTAAAAAACCAGGAAAAAAGGGCACATTATACTCACGATTTTACGGTAACCCCCAAGGTCGAATTTATAAGCATCCACGGGTCGCTTCTTTCAAAATGGCTACTCCTGCTTTCCTCCGGGAATAACGTCATTTCGGAATCGTGGGAGTGTGGACGCGCCACTGGTGCTATTTCGAAATAACGACTCCCCAGAGTCACTCAAAGTAACGACTTCCCAGTGCTTGCTGGGCCTCAGCGTTGAGGTAGCCCATCCCCATGAAGGAGCCTGCCTCAAACTCATTTTGAGGCTCCCCCAAAGTGGGGGCGTGTTAGTTTGCTTTTGTAAAATCGGGGGTTCTTCAGTCGAATGTCGTTCTTTTGAAATCATCTCCTAGTGTAGACATGGCCCCAGGGGCAGGCGCATGCGAGACTCGACGCTCTGCCCTTCTAGTGCAGCGTGAGATTGCTGCCGGCATGCACGGGCCGATTCATAGAATCCCAGAATCCCAGGGCTGGCAGAGACCTCAGGAGTCATCAGGTCCAGCCCCCTGCCCAGAGCAGGACCAACCCAACTCATTCATCCCAGCCAGGGCTTGGTCAAGCTGAGACGTAAAAGCCTCTAGGAATAGAGATTCCACCCCTCCCTAGGGAACCCAGCCCAGGCCTCTCCACCCGCCTAGGGAAAGAGTTTTTCCTAATCTCCAGCTCAACCCCACCTGCCCCGTTTCTGCCCCTGGCTGGGTGTGTCCAGGTCAAGTCACTCTGGCCCCAGGAACCAAATTTGGCCTTTAATCTCTCCTTACCTTTTTATATTAAAAAGCCGGTTGCCGCTCCGTCAGTCCAGGGCGGGCAGCTCCGGAATGCAGTAGCTTTGCTTCCATTTTCGGTTGGATTCCCCTTGCCTCGAAGGCCGTGTCGTTTGGTCCCAGTGCCCAGTACCCCTTTCCTAGCTAATTGTGGAGCGCCTGGAAAGCATCATCCCCATGGGCGAGACGCGCAAAGGAGCCGATTGCTCGCACGTTTTGAGGAGGAGAGAGCAGGGAAGAACATTCTTCTGGGTGAAGTATAGTGCTGGGCAGAGGGGTAATATACATCCGATTCTAGATCGGCCATTTCATCACTGTCCCCTCAGCTTGTCTTGACTTTCAGCTGCGATTTCTGAAATCAGCAGAACGCCCGGCAGAGGGATTGAGTTAGGTTCTATTCCGAGTGGGGTTATTTTGTTACAATGCCAGCGCGATACAGAGGCGATTGTTGTTCCACTACAATTATTTGTGGGTAAAGCCTCTCTAGAATGCACAAAAGGCTGGGTAAATATTTTTGCAAATCAAACTGGCCTGCTCCATTTGCTGTAATCAGCAGTGTCAGGAGATGTATTGCTTGTGAGTATTCAAACGATCCATCATGTTTATCTGGCCTTCACCACCATAATATTGAAGCACTTCCCAATCTGTCACATTATTTAGCCTCATAACTCCCTACAAGACAGGGGTATTATTCTTGTTGTATGTGTGGGGCACTGAGGCTCAGACAGGATAAGTGACTTGACCAAGGTCACAAAGTTGGTGGCAGAGCAGGAGACTGCACATAAGTCTGCCAAGTTTTAGGCCAGTGTCCTAACTGCTGGGTCACCTTTCCAGCATGCCAGCTGCAGTCTCTGTTGGAGAGCCTTTAGGAATTCCCACCGTGTCTTTAATTTCATGCTGGAAGCGTAGTTGGTTGCTACGCATTGTTTTCCTGTTTGACAAGTTTCAACCAACCAACCAGACACCTGGAACAACATCATGTGACCTACCTGGCTTATCAAAACACACAAATAGCAACTAATCAAAGTGAACAATTTGTGTGCATCCCATAGGGCAACTGTTATTCGCATAAAATATTCAGTGAATGCAGGATGTCGCTGTAGTAATCTCAACCATCAGCCACAGGCACCCTCTCCGGGTAACTGAGCTGCATGCAGCTGTTCAGGGATTGGTCACAAGCCAGTCTGAGTCTCTTCCTGGCTCCACCAGTGGCTCGCTAGGTATGTTTCTTGGCCTCTCTGCAGCTCAGTTTCCCCTTTTGTAAAATGGGGATGATGCTTCTCCCCCATCTCCGTGAGTTCTGTGGGTGGGAAGAGCCATATGGAATCCGGATGCTGCTCAGCATTAGAATGGTCGACCCAGCTCTGTCCTTGAATGAAAGGAGGAGAGCAGCTTCCGATACGTCCCCCTCCATCCAGCATCCTCTTGTTCCCAGCCCAAGTCCAGTCCTGCCCTGTGCTGCAGCGTTCTCTGGGACCGGGGGTGTGCAAGGTTTGCTCTGCACCTTGGCTCTGGCCGTTGCTGCTGTCAGAGGGTTTCTCCTGTCACCCTCCCACTTGCCCTGGTCCTTCACGTGAACAGAGAGCAGCAAGACCCAAAGTCCGGAGATGCAAATAATTGGATGTTTAGTGGGGTAAGCATAAATCCAGTTTCTTTTCCTTTTTCCCTTGTTGTTTCCTATGTGCTTCCTGTTTGTGCCTAACATATACAGCAATGTTTTCAGCTATACCCTAACCAAAGTTTCTACTGACATCGAACTAACCAGTCCTAACATCTTGTAAGATGGTTATCTGACCATTTAAATCCCACCGCCCTAACTGGTTTATACCCAGCAACATTAATTATGCAGAAGACAGAACCAATCAAAGAACCAGTCAGAGACCACACAGATAAGCAATAGAGATAGGGGAGCTTAATGACAAAGCCATGAATAAATGCGGATTTCACAATCCCAGCTATTGAGAAGTGGGTTCTTGCCAGACAGAAAGCTACCGACCTATGTTTCTAGGTTTTTTCCCTTTCTCTGGTGGCGATCAATTGGGTGGCTTTGGTCTTTGTAACAGCCCCGAATTGCTGCAATGCACCTTATTCAGCATGACTGGTTTGGAATGTACCTTCCTTCCTACTTTGGAATGGGCCTTATTTCAATATGCATAGTGTATTGAAGGCTTCCTCACAGCGGCAGGACTGTAGTTTCCATGGTATCCATTTGCTCTTCCGCTTGAACTACTCACCCCTCCAGTGAAACAAGATTGGCAAAAATACCCTTAACTCTCCCCCTGAGCAAGGTGTAGTCTGACTAGCCTTGGACTTTTCTGTCAGCCTCCTCGACAGCTCTCACGTAAGTACCACATCTTAGGCGGAGAGAGTACCCAGTATGTGCCCCCTCAAGGGCTGCAGGTGCAACTTGCCAGGAAACCACAGCTAGCGGGCAAACCAACTGACCAGTTCCAGCCCCTCTCCTCTATAATAATAGAGAGATGTGGCCTGTGGAAACTGTAGGTCCTAGCATGCAATGCTACTGGGTGGCTTTTGTCCAGCCTGGTCAGGTGCCTACCGAATGCAGAGGCAGTTAGCATAGAATGATGGGGAAAGTTCAGAAGCTGCAAGGAAATTTAGCTTTCCGTTTAATGACCCAGTCCACTGTGTACACCGCATTTAAAATACATGGAGAGGAGCACCACAATTTTTCAAATGCAGTATGTTTTAACGAAATGTGGAGCTGTGGAAATCACGGTTTTTGTGGTTTGTTTGTAAATCTGCAAAAATGTCAAAGTAGTACATTTGGGTTGAACTACATCTATTTTTCCTGTTAGTGTTTGTGACACAAAAAGTAAAACCAAAGTCATGTTGATTCTGAAAGGTTTATATTTAATTTTTTTGAAATGATTGTGAATCAAAAAGTCAAAATTTCTTGTTTTAAAAAAATTGAAATATAGCATTCGGAGGGTTGGCTTTTTCAGAACCCCTTTTTAAAGCAAAACAATTGAAATTGACACAAATTTGCAAAATATTTTTCACCAAATCTGCAAGTTTTTTGCTAAGGAAAAAACATTGGTGACGTTTATTGGAAAACCACTTTAAAAACACATTAAAATGTCATGGGAAAATCTTCACTTTTTTTTTTAAATGTCCTCACTCTTCAACAAAATCAGAAAAGAAAAACATTTTGGTTGTGTCTAGACTGGCCATTTTTTCCGGAAAATCAGCCACTTTTCCGGAAAAACTTGCCAGCTGTCTACACCGGCCACTTGAATTTCTGCAAAAGCACTGACTTCCTACTGTACGAAATCAGTGCTTTTTGCAGAAATACTATGCTGCTCCCGTTCGGGCAAAAGTCCCTTTTGCGCAAAAGTTTTGTGCAAAAGGGCCAGTGTAGACAGCTGAGATTTGTTTTCCGTAAAAAAGCCCCGATCGCGAAAATGGCGATCGGGGCTTTTTTGTGGAAAAGCGCGTCTAGATTGGCCACGGACACTTTTCCACAAAAAGTGCTTTTGCAGAAAAGCGTCCGTGCCTATCTAGACGCTCTTTTCCGAAAATGCTTTTAACGGAAACTTTTCCATTAAAAGTATTTCCAGAAAATCATGCCAGTCTAGACGTAGCCTTTGGGCTTATTGTTACAGTTTTGTTTTTCCTTCCCACCCTTTTCCAGAGGCAGCAAGGATTAGGAGAGGGGGCTTGGCAGGAATAACCAAAATTTCAAACGTACATTTTTGAAAAATATTTTTCTGGAAAAAAATGAATAAACAAAACTGTGTTGTGCGTCAAAGCTTGGAGCATGAACATGTTTTAGAAACGCTTAATGAAAATTGCCTCCGTTTTTCAACTAGCTCTAGAGCAAAGAAGTAAATCTCTGTTTAAAGTCCCAACAGTGCACTAGGCCTGGGGTCTTACAGCTCCCGGTGGCAGGCGTGTCCTCAGAACTTGGCTTTTCTCATTTGTTAACACTTTAGCCACGGAACCAAAGCCGCTCTCTATCCCAAACTGCTCCCGATCCGTTTTGGAGCAGGGGAGGCTGGACTGAACATTCCTACCTGTCAACAGGGCCCTTGTGGTCTGGCTCTGCTGGGCAGCCAAGCAAAACCTCTGCAAACCGAAATCCAGAGAGAGGTTTCTAAGGTCTGAACAAGCCCCACAGGCGGTCCATTGGCTGGGGTCAGAGCATCTTCTCTCTGCCCCTCTGGGTGCCGGCCCCACCGCTCGGCTTCTCTCTCCTGCTCGCTGGCTCCCAGCACTTCCAGCCGGTCCGGGCTTTGCTCAGGGATGGTGTTCCAGCCTCTCCCCCTCTCCCCCCTTTAAGGGCAGTCAGCTCTGCCCCCTGCCCCTCACCCGCCTGTTTTATGCCCTGTCTGCAGTTAGCCTGTGGCGCTAGAACAAGTCCTCGGAGTGCAATCGCATGGGACCTTCCTTATGGACGAAGCCTCTTGCTCTGCGCATTGATGGGCCAGAGTCAGACTTGTACGGCTTGTCTATGTGCAATTAGTGTCCATTGCATTGCTCTCCAGAGGCACTTGTGCCATGGGAGATAGTTATGGCTGTAAAACGACAGTTAGTTTTGATGGGGTAAAAAGTACAGGTCATGCCCCTCTCCGAAGCTGAGTCCTCCCCCAGACTTACCCTGCAATCAGCATTACTCATGCTGGCTTCATTGGATGGGAATGTAGCAGGACAACGCAGCCCTCGGAGCGCACACGGAGACTCCGCTCACTGGGGAATAACACAGTCGAGCTAATAAATTGGGGGGCGTGCAGCCAAATTAACCCAGAGTATTTGCAGACAGCCGGGCCTCCTGTTAGAGACACCGTCAGTCTGCTTCCTTTCCTGGGACCGCCAGGCAGCTGCTAGGGGTCACAAAGAAAGGAGCCCAGATAAGAAATGACGGGGTGGGAGACACATCAGACGCACGGTGGAGGTTCTTTGCCTTTTTTCATCTTTGTACCAGTGTTTCTGTAGTTCATGCCGCAAGCCCTGGCCATGGTGCTGAATGGTTAGACATGGGGTGGGGGAGTGACCCATGGCCAGCCTGGTCCGAGAATGCAGTAGCCTTCTCGGGGAGACGAATAGCTGGTCCTCTGACTTCAGAAAATAGGGGTTTTTTCCTGTTTCCTTGGAGTCAAATGTGGCTTCTGAAATTGTACCCTGTTTTGATTGCTCAAAGCTGCGTGGGGGGGGTGATTTTTGCATCCCCCCCCCCATTGTTATACCTAGAGGCGTGTGTGCGCATCTCTTGCAAACAATATCAGGCATGGAAAATTGGGCACATACACCTGGGCATGTTTTATTGGGGGTGCAATTACAGGTGAAAGGACGAGGTCCCTCTGGAAACCTGGCCTCCCGAGACCTGCACTCATTGGACTCAGATTACAGCAGACCCTGCTTATCTTAGCAAGGTCCCAGTGCTCTCGCTCCAGGTCTAGACTGGGCCTGTCCTGCGCAGACGTTCTGTGCCCCCAGAAATACGATTCTAAAATGCGTAAAAGTTTGGCAGGAGACAGAGCTTGGAGAGGGAAGTGAACACTGCAGATTCCAAGCCCAGCAGCCCTTCCAGCCTCTAACCTAGGGCGGGAGATTTTCTCAACCGAGGCGTGCACGCAGTGAACACTTGAGGGCTTCGATGGGCAGTTATATACCCCAATGTGGAAATCACACTGGCCTGGCCATGCCCACTGCCCACCGCTGTGTACTCCCCCCCCCCCCCCCGACTGATCCCCATAGGCCCCACTGGCACACACACCCCGGCACTGCTGGGCTGTCCAACATGGCTGCTGTGGCCCATCCTGCATGCCCCCCCCCCCACTCCCTGTGCCCCCAGGTCAGGCCCTGAGAGCACCAGCACAGGCCTGTGGGCCTCCCCACCCTGTCCCTCCTGGGCAGGGGGAGCACCAGTGGGGGAGACCTGAGCTGTCCCCCAGGCCTCCCCACCCCACCCCAGGGAATGCTGAGGGGGGAGGCCTGCAAGCCCCCTTCTGGGCTGGGCCCAGGGAGCAGCCCCGCCCCCAGCCTCGGGCTGGCCTCCCTCCCCCAAATTCAACCCCCCAACCCAAACCCTGGGACCCCCACATCCCTGGGCTGCAGCTACTGCCAAATGCCAGGCCACCCCCTTCTCCCACCCTCCGACCCCAGGCTGGCCGGTTGGGGGTCTGTGAGGTCGTCCCACTCTGGACCCAGGCAGTGCCAGGTAAGTCTGCTAGTAATAAAAGAAAAGCTGCCGCTAGGTCATTTCCGTAAATGGTATTTGTAGATAATGTAAACAAAGGGAACGTTGGAACAGGGAGGGCAACAAATCGGCAGAAGAGCTTCCCAAGGCTTGTGTGAATTCTCCATCAGTGACCGTGTTTAGAGCCAGACGGGATGTTTTCTCCAGGCCCTGCTCTTGGGATGCCTTGGGGGTTCTGGCCTGTGCTCACGGGAGGTGAGAGTAGATGATCACTGTGGTCCCTTCTAACCTTGGAATCCCCACACTGTCTGTACCTCTCGCTAGTAGAGTGCTGGTCTGCCTTGTGTCCGTCCATCTGTCCACACATCCGTTTGCTTGGGAACCCCTCGTAACCGGTATGAGCGAGGGCCACCACATTTGGACTGCGGCTTCCTCTTGTCATAGCTTAAAGCAAGGCCAGAGTTTGGTTGTGCCAGGAACATGGGAAGCGCCTGGAATGGGATTGTTTTCCATAGCATGGCAAGGTGGGGGCTGATCACTGGCCGGCGATGCAGGCGCATCAGTAGGAGAGTAGCTCGCTGGGGCCACGGCTCCACGTGGCTACCCACTGAATGAGGGAAGTGCCCCCTCGGTCCCAAACAGTGCTGGGTAGGAGGGAAATTCCCTCCCCCCTGCCCACTGGTCCGGCCACTGCAGCCCCCAGGACCACAAGCAGCACAGCCTGGCCTGCACCCAGGAGAGGCCCCACCATAGAGACAGGCTGCAGCTGGGAGCCACAGTCCACCCTCCCCACCCTGGAGGAGAGGCTGGGAAATGTGGCCTGGCCCCACAAGGAGAGACCCAGCCCCAGACCAGTTGCAGGCCGGGAGAGGGCAGCTGGAGGCCAGAGCCAGCCCCCGAGTCCTGTCCCCTGCACCAGCTGCAGGCTAAGGGGGAGCAGCTGGAGGCCAAGGCTGCCCCCCCCTCCCCGAGACCCACTCCCAAACCATCTGCAGGCCAGGGTTGGCCCCTGGATTCTCCCTAGACATTCTGGGGCTGGGGCCAGTCCAGAACAGCACCACCCTCACTGCCACAATCGGCCCCGGTACATTCACCGCCAGCCTCCCATCTCCCTGCCCTGAGCCCCTCCCCCACTGCCCTAACTCCAGCACCCCCACCCACTGCCCTGAGCCCCTCATCTTCCTCCCTGTGCCCACAGCCCCGCTCTCAGCTCCAACTCAGCACCCCAACCCCCTGTCCTGAGCCCCCCACCTTCCTCCCCCTGCCCTGATTCCCTCCCCCCTGCTCTAACTCCAGCACCCCCACCTCCTGCTCTCAGCCCCCACCAAACACCCAAATCTCTGCCCTAACTTCTGCACCCAACTCCGTACCCTGAGTCCCCCCACACACTGCACGCCATGTCCTGAGCTCCCCACCCCATGCCCTCACTCCTGCACCCCCTCCCCGTCCTGACCCCCCCCTCAAAACCCAACCCCCTTCCCTGAGCATCCTTGGCCATTAATTTCAAAGAAGAAAGGCTGCTTCTCTCCTGTCAAGAGGCTGCTCTGAGTATGATGCGACACACACACACACACGCCCCGCTCTCCGCGTTCACCGCCAAAGGCCCATGTGCTCATAGCTGCCTGCTCTGGGCTGTTTCCTAGAACAGTGTGAAACGCAGCAGATCTGGTTCCCATTGCTTCCAACCACATTTTGGGGAGAGTGGCTGATTCCTCTTGGCCTGCACATGCTCTGGCACTGTTTGTCCCCGAGTTGAAAGCGACTGTGACCACCATGATTCATTTCGGTTTTGAGTCAAAACCATGAAAACTCAACCCGGTCGAAACATAAATGTGGAGGTTTGCCTGGAACTCAACCCGCCCACTTCCCGTGTCCTTGAACCTTCCAAAAGCTGCATTCAGGGTGTATGTTCCAACGGCAGTACGTGCTGCATTTTATTCTGAATAGACTGGCCTGGAAAATGGAAAAAAAAAATTGCCTAAACATTTCACAAGTGTTTCCATTTTGCAGGATTAGAAATGGAATAATTATTGTTTATTTTTAATATGTGTAAATATCGTATTTTAATATCGGAGAATTTTTTTTTAAAGTTTCAAAATTTCCGTTTTCCTTCCTCCCTACTTTTTGCCACAAAGTGCGTTCAAGTGAGAGCGTCCAGGGATCAATTTAGTTTTCCGCTTCTTATTCTTTGTTTCTGTTCCCACCTCAAAAGGTCTCCAGCTGTGGGGCTGTGGCAGAATTTCAGTGGTTCAGTTTTCTTTTTGTACCTGACCTGTTTCCACAGCTGAGGCCACCTGTTAAAGCTGCAGAGTGCAGAAAGGAAAACAGGAACAAAAAGGAAAAGAACCTCATTCCTACCCCTGGCCATCACTCATTTGGTGGCCAAAAAAGAAAGGGGAGAAAAATCCAAACTTCGGAAGGGGAGGGGAACAATTTCCAAAAATAAAGATGAAAAATGAAACTCAAATCAATGGTTTCATTTATTTCATTTAGAAATTTGCATATAAAATAGCAAATAAAAATCAGACTTGCCCAATGACCTTTTTCATTAAGGAAAAACCCAATTTCTGGGTGGGAAAAATTTTCTTTCTGAAACTTTTGATTAGCTCCAGTTCTGAACAGTTTGACATTCAAATGCCCTTCTGCCTACGCCCAGCCATGAGACGACAGCACTTCCCCAGCACTTGGATTGCATGATTTTGAGGGTACACCAGGCAATATTTTGGTCCATGTTTTGAAAGCACACAGCATAATGAGGCCCTGGCTTTTTCTTTCCATTCCTTGAGGATTCTGCAGAGAGAAAATAAGAAAGAAAAAGAAAAGTGTACCTTACACATTGCCCTGGGTTTTAAACATGCACCCCCTTTACAAAACCACACACTACAAATGTAAAAACTTAAAAAACAACTAGTCTAGCAGCACCTTACCAACTAACAAACCATAGAGATAGTAGCATGAGCTTTCATGGGCACAGCCCACTTCTTCAGATGTAGTCGTAGTGCCCGGGAGTTGTATAAACATTACACAAGTGCAAAGTCGCACAGGAAGTGGTATAAATAACAACTCTCTTTTACGTCCTGATGCTGAATTTTTTGCACAGCCAGACGCCTACAGAAACAAGAGGCATTTAGGGTGAGTAGTTACGAATGCATGAAAGTGGACTTTGCTATGAAAATCTGTGACAAAGCTGTCATGGTATTTGATTTCCATGTGCTGCCGAGCCCCAGCCATGCTGGTCCATGGCTGCAATTCATAAAGCCATGTGAATAGAAAAGCCAAATATGTCTGAGTTTAATAACTGGATGGCAACAGCCCCCAAATCCCACCAATGACTGAACCTGGTGATCGTCTACACAAAAGAGCCCTTGACCATGTGTGCAGGCTTTCCTTTGCTTCACCCGGGTTTGGCAGGTATTCAGGCTGACGTTGGCGGTTACTGTGCGCACTGGCAGGCGGTTGTACCAAGTGCATCTGTGGGGGTTGTACTGGGAGCTGTAGGTGGCGGGAGGGGGGGGGCGGGCACGATGTGGCAGCTGGGCCAAATGATGCCCCTGCTCTGCAGTCTCCATTGTATGACCAATGAAATTATTGCATGCAAATCACTGGAGAGGGAGGGAGTTGATTGGCTGGATTACCACTACCATCACAACGGGCTGGCCCTGTTGACACAGAGACTTGCCCTATTGTAGTTGTGCACCGCATGAGTACAATTAATACAGTGAGAATGGCTGGGAACCATGGGCAGCACCAGCCCCTGAAACCCAGTGGTGAACCAACCCAGAGATACTCTGAATAGGAAAGCCTCCAGCTAAGCTGGTAGCTGTTTCCGTCACTTCGTACCATGACACCCGCATTCAAAATGGAGTTCTCCACGCGGCGTGAGACCACACTGTGTGGCGGATGCCATCTTGTTCTGTACAATGGCATCCTCGGTGGGCCGGCTGGAGCCATCGGGTGGGCACACTGAGGTCTGGGGCCCGCCGTGCGTGCCTGGTGCACACGGACAGCCCGCTACTGATACGCAGTGACGGTCAGCGCAAATCACTGAGTTACCGGTGTGCCACTGGAGTTGTCTGCACAGGCTGTGCTGTGGCTTTGCGGCAGCCCCATCTGGGGGCAGCACATCGCTACACTGCGGCCGGGGAGGCAGACTGTGACTCAGCCTACATCTGCATTGCTGCAGAATGTCAACCGAAAGTCCACAGCGCCAGCCGTGTGAATAACTTACCTCAGGTCGCATCACTGCGGGGTCTACCCCGCGGGGGAAGTGACAGGAGAAACTCTCCAGTTGATTCACTTTGCTCTTCCCATCAGGGGTTGCATACCAGGGTCAACTACAGAGTGATCTGCGCTCAATTTGGTGGGTCTTCTCTAGACCTGCTAAATCGCCTGCTGGTGGATGAATGTCAGAGCTTCACTCCTCACTCGAGTGTGGATGTAGTTAGAGTCAAAACCAGCTTCCTGACGTCCCCCTGCTGCCTGGTGCATTGTGGAGAGGGGAGAAGGGGACTTCAGGCCAGCCCCACCTGCTCTCTGCTGGTCGGCATGGGAGGAGTAGCAATTCTGAAGAGCCTGCTTCAACCTGTGGCTGGGAGCTGAACCCAGACAAATCGAGCCTGGAAAGAAGGTGCAAATGTGAACACTTTTAAAATCCTGGAACCGTTTCCCCGGGTGGGCGGGGTGGGGGGGTCACCAGCCCTGGCAATTTGAAAATCCAGCCTGGCTGTTTTTCTAAAAGATCTGCTCTTGTTCAAAGAGGAATGATTTTGAGGCAGCCCTCTGGCCTGTGTTATATGGGCAGGAGGGGGGGGGGGGGGGGCAGACTCGACATGCACAGTGACCCCATCTGACCTTGCAATAGATCAGTCTGGGCCCTGTGTTGCTACCTGCAGCGTGGAGAGCTGAGGCCAGGCACTCGTGCTCTGGAGGTGAAAGCCGAAGTGCCAAGGAATCTGTCTTGACACCCAGGGCTTGGCGGGTGCCAGGATGGGAAGCAAAGGGGCGTGTGGAAAGCGCGCTTATCCTGAGCCTCCTGATCTGCTCACTGACCAGGCGGACTGCTCAGACGACCCTGCTGCGTATTAACTAGAGCTAGTTCAGTGACACTCCCTGGACCCCGGTATGATCACACTTGGTTTCCTATTACAGGATGTACACCACAGGTAGCGTTAATTGGCCGCTGCCCCCCACACTGCCCCAGATAATTGTCTGATCTGTGTTACCTTGGGTACTTTCAGCCGGGGGAATGTAATGTCCTCGTGATAGCCATTATGGGACCAATGTCCCCCCCCTCGCCCCCGCACACACACTTTTCCATATATCGGAAATGTTTTAATTGATGAGCGCGGTTTTTGCTGCAACTCCCTTAATCCGCACTTGTGCATCCAGGTCTCAGACAAATCCCTCTCCGCGTCCGTGGGAGTTTTGCCTGAGACAGGTCAGCTAGAACGGGAGCCAGAACCTAATGTGACTCTCTCCCACCTTGTTTTCTATGGGGCCCTTTCAGCAGCACTGAATGAGGCCTGTCAGGTACGAACAGGCTGCTCCGCGCTTTCCCGCGCAGACCAGCCGGCGCCGGAGCACGTTCCGGAGTCAATTCAGAGTCGTCTGACTGATGACGATGTAATACTGACTCTGGATTTACCCCGCGTAAGTGTGGACAGAACTCTGTCCTCTTCCATGGGAACCTGTGTCCTCCGCACGTCCCTGCCCCCGCCTGAGGCCCTGCCGTGCGCTGTCGTGCGGGACACGAGGGCTCCACAAACACTGACAAAGTCTAGCAGTGAAGCTGTGGCCGAGGCTGTTCTTCCTCCCTGCACGAAGCCCTTCGGCCTGCCTACCGGGTCACAACGCCGCCACCTGCAGGCCGCACGAAGAAATCGCCTCGATTCCAAGAGCCTCTGTGCTGGTATAGTGGCTGGAACGTGGCGGGGGGGTGTCTTTGGGAGGGTGGCCACCTCCCCCTGCCTCCACGCCCCTCCTCTCACTGGCCATTGCTTCCCCTTGGCCTTGGTTCCCATTTCCCATGGGGGCACCTGCCTGCAGCCCGTGGTCTCGGTCGTACGGTCGGGAAGCCCCAGCCTAGCGACCGGCAAGGGGCGGGGCTGCCGGCTCATTCTTACAGATGGGGTGCAGATGCCAGGTTCTCCCAGGGTGCCAACGGGCTCCCGCACAGGCAGCGTTGGGCCCAGGAGGAGTCTTGCTTTGGAAGCCGTAATACAAAGCCCTCGGGGGCTCCGGAGATGAAAACGAAGCCCCGTGGTAATGGCTTCAAAGGGCAGCATGTGGCAGGGCTCCTGCAGCACATGCCAAAGTGCCAAGCTCCCCTCATCCAATTGCTGCTTCGCCAGCAGGCCATGGGACTGCCGGGGGGGTCGGACTGCCGAAGCCCCAGGTGGCAGGGAGAGGGGAGTCCGACATGTTATGAGGCACAGGGCATGGGTCCCTCGCCAGTTTAAACTAGTGTAAATGGGGGTGTCTCTGCAGTGCAAAGTCTTTAAATCATGAGGTGAGAACTGCAGTAACTCAGCCAGAGGCTAGGGGTCCGTGCCCGGAGCGGGTGGGTGGGCGAGGGTATGAGGTTGTGTGACAAGGTCAGACTAGATCCGTGGTTCCCAACCAGTTGTATGTGGGGGCACAGAGGGCTCTTTAAGGGGGCCCATCAGCTCATCTAGTGAGTTGTCTGGTTTTATAACAGGTTACATGAATCAGCCATGTCAGTGCAAACTAAAATTTCCCACAATTACTAGTTTATTCTGCTCTATACACCACGCACTGAAATGTAAGCACAACAGCTACACCCCAACTGATTTATTTTGTAATGACAGGGTGACGGTGAGAAAGTCAGCAGTGTGTCCATAACAGTGCGGCTGTAGGTCCGATTGTGTAACCACATCATTGTTAAGGCAGGTGGAATTTGGGGGTACGCAGGACAAATCAGACCCCTGACAGGGACACAGTTGCCACTGGCCTGAATGACCAGAAGCTCCCACCTGTCCTTAATGTCTATGGTCTATGGACCTCCTCCGCCAGGTCTGAACAAGGCCACAGTTAAGCCTGTGACCGAAGAGATGACTGATGTGTGAGGTGACGCTCCTTTTCCCTAAAACTCTGACACAAGGCCCAGGCCAGCACTAGTGTCTGGGCACCTCACAAAGGTTCACAAGACGTACACAGCCCCTGAGTGCCTCTCTCCTTTGCCCCAAGGAGCTGGGCAGCGCGAGGCCTGGCACTGAAGGGACCCGCGCAGAAATGTATCCTGGTTCTGATCCGGGCAGTGAATATTTCTGAGGTAAACAGAGCCAAGCAACCCCCTCCCCCGCCATCCAGCAATGCCTGTGGGTCGGGGGGGAGGCTTTGCCTACGTACGGCCTGCTATTGCCGGTGAGAACCCAGCCCTTTGGGGCTGCAATATGGGAGGGTTACTGAGGAGTTCACAAGCCTGTTGCTTAAAATAGCAGCCAGTGAGAACCCTGTGAGGAACCGAGGAAACCAGCCCCAGGATGCAGGGCTAGTGAGCCCCAGCTGCTCGCACAAAGCTGCCGTGCAGCCTGGGCAGGCTGCAGGAGAGGGGAGTAATGACCATAAAAGGCCGGAACTCATTAAAGTCACGTCCAGAGCCCCCGCCGAATTATTGTAAACGTCTCCGTCGGCCCAGCCTGCGGTTATGTAATAAGCAGGCCACAGGTTTCCGGTGATATTTGCACAAGGAGGGAGCCTGCGAGGTGCAAAGGTCCACCTCCAACCGCACCTAGTTCCGTAGCCACAGACCTTTCCACTTGCCATTTGATGGGGGCCTGCTGAAGCTTACTTGTCAGTTAATTTATTCTCTTGTGGTGTGAAACAATACAGGAAGGATGTAGGTGTAGTCAAGAAGAAAGAGGTGGGGGAGAGGGCCCTTGTGCAGCTGAAAAGGTCTCTGTGTCTTTGTCACTTGCAGGAAGGTGGAAGGATGCAGTAAGAGACACACAAGCAGTCATCACTCCCTGGTCCCAAGGTTGGGGGGAATGGTGCAGCAGGGGTCACATTCCCCTCAGGGAGGCTGGGAGGGAGACAGCAATGCTTGGGAGGGGCAGAGCTAAGCCCTTAACACCTTTGCATCCCTTCCTACCTACTCCAGCTCCTGTCCGGACCAGTGGAAGGGCTCTCGTCTTGAGCCAGAGGACGAGTTACAAGCTGCGCCCGCTGCTGTCACAAGGCAACTAGAAGTTCGACGGCCATTGTGGTTGCACACGCCAAGCTGAGGGCCAGCCACATCCATGCTTCACAGCTCACAGTGCTCCGAGGGGTGGGGAAGGAATTTGCTCTCAGGTCTGGGCAAAGCCTGAAAGTCAGACCAAGAAGAGCAGTGGCTGCAGGCCAGTCTCGGCTTCCCCATGCCCTGCAAATGCAGAGTCCAGCACAGTCTGCTGCTGTCTCTTGAACAGGCTAACGTCGTTGGTCACAGCATGGCCGCTCTGGCCAGCTCACGCCTAGTATGTGATATCAGTACGCCCCTCCGCAGTCTTCGTACGGGGCCGCAGCCAGAGGGCGAAGCTCAGTGGGAGACATGGCAAGAGACAAGGCCCCGGTCCCAGGGAGCTGGCCTGCTCTAGGAAACTCCTCCCAGCAGAGGAAGCTGGTCACAAGGCGGTCGCGGGGCTGTCTCCATGCAGACTCCATTTCTCCTCAGGTCCTTGGTGTGACGTCTCACTGGATCGGGGCGTGGGGGGAGGAGGCGCGAAATGAACATCCACCTTTTCTTTGCTGCGTTGGGGGTGCAGGGATGAAGCAGTCTGGAAACAGCCACGAAGACCAGGGTGGGCGATAACTACACAAGGGGCGCTGGGTGACAGCTGCTCTGGAGGGCATGTACGCCTGACGCCTCGCTCTGCAGCAGGACGGCGGGTTCTTAGTCTCATGCACAGAGCACCTCTCGTGGCACCGCTTCCTCTTTACCCAGCACCATCCCGGCGCCCAGCCTCACTGGAGTTGATGTGGGGGGTGCTCGCCACGGGTCCGTTCTGAGTGGCAGCCGCCCAGAAGTCAAAGCAAAGTTCTCTGCGTCACTCACCTGCTGGGAGCTGAGCACCCCACTTGCATGCCTTAGGTCCGGGAATAGCCCACACTAGGCCAAACCACTGGCCCAGTCCACAATGCTCTCCAGGAGTGGACAAGGCCACATGCTTGCGAGAAGGACAAATGCCCCTTCCTTCCCTCACTCTCCCAGCCAGGCACCTCCAGCCTCTTTCGTCCCAGGCAGGTGCATACAGACAGCAAACAACCCCAGGGGCCTCTTCCCATCAATGCCTTTCTCAGATCATCGAATCCTAGAACACTGGAACAGGAAGGGACCTCGAGAGTCATCGAGTCCAGTCCCCTGCCCTCACACCGGGACCCAGTACTGTCTAGACCATCCCTGATAGACGTCTCCAAAGATGGAGATTCCACAACCTCCCTGGGCAATTTATTCCAGTGTTTCACCACCCTGGCAGGCAGGAAGTGTTTCCTAATGTCCAACCTAAACCTCCCTTGCTGCAGTTTAAGCCCACTGATGTGGTTTTGCTTTTCAGATGGAGCCTTTGGCTCATTGGTGAGAGGAGATTTTGGATCTCCATGGGCGACTTTCTAGACAATGACCTTAATGAACCACATTGAGCTACAATAGTTCTCTCTGTCATTTCTTTATTCTTGAATGTTGCCTGTGCAAAGCCAACAGACCTGGGTTGTCTGCAGGAGGGAATGAACCTGCCACCTTAGAGGCTAAAGCTATGTGCCTCCGCTGGATGAGCTAAAAAGCCAACTGCCGCTCAGCCGAGGCTGTAGAGCAGACTTCATTCTCCTTTCTCAATGGCCTCCATGCCTTTGGGTTACATCTGCATTTAAGAAACCACCGAGTCAGCAATGTGACATTCAGAGGTTAATTCTGAGAGAAATCACCTCACTGAGGTTTCTGATTTGTTTGTTGAATGATAGAAGCAGCACAGAACTACAGGGGAGCAGACAAATTGTTTGCAGAGTTTATTCATTTGAACTTCAATTAGAGCAGAGGCGTCAAGTGAACGGCTGTGGGCTGGTGTATTTTTGTGTGATGTGCACATCGGCTTTTCTTACAGCTGCGATATGAACTGCATTCCACGTAAACTCGTAGCCTTTAAATCCAAGAGGGACCCTCTTAATCGTCTGGTCTGGCCTCTTGCACCTTGTACATCACAGAACCTCACCCACCCCATCCTGTAATAGACCCCTAGCCCATGGCTGAGCCACGGTAGTCCTCAAATCATGATTTAAAGGCTTGGAATTACAGAGAATTCACTGGCTTCAGGGGGTAGCCGAGTTAGTCTGTACAGGATAAACTTAAAAAACAACAAATGGTTGGGTAGCACTTTAGAGACTAGCAAAACATGTAGGTGGTATCATGAGCTTTCGTGGGCACAGCCCACTTCTTCAGATGATCGGAGTTTTCACTGTTTACGCTAGTTCAGAGGACCTGTGTCCCATACTACAGAAGAAGGCAACTCTCCCCCGCCACCCCACCCCAACGGGTATCTTCCAATCTGAGCCAAGGAAAAATTCCTTCCTAACCCCAAGTATGATCAGTTGAACCCAGAGCACGATGGCAAGACCTACCAGTCAGACACATGGGAAAGATGCCACTACAGTAATTCAGAGCCCTCCCCGTCTAGTGTCCCATCGCCGGCCACTGGAAACCTCTTCCTCCCATCCCCTCCATAAACTTGTCAAGCTCAATCTTGAAAGGAGTTAGGAGGGTTTTTTTTGGGGGGGGGGGGGGGGGTGGCAGGCTGTCCCAGAACTTTGCTCCTTTGACAGCCAGAAGCCTTTGTCTAATTTCAGGCCTACCCTAGTTGATAGCCACTTTCTATTCATGTGTTCTTGTATCACTGTGGTGCTTAAGGTAAATAACTTCTCTCCCTCGGTATTTACCCTGCTGATGTATTTACAGAGCATGAATCGGCCTTCTTTAGAATAGGCTAAACAAGCCAAACTCTGAGTCTCCTCTCCCAAGGTAGGTTTTCCATTTCTCTGACCATCCCATTTGCCCTTCTCTACACCTGTTGTACTTTGACTTTGTCTTTCCTAAACATGGCATGTCAGAACTGCACACAGTGCTCCGAAGGAGGACTCACCAGTGCCGGGTATCATGAAATAACACTTCCCTGTCTCTACCGGATATGCCTTGCCTGATGCATTAACCTTTTCACAGTCTCATCCTGTGATCAACCAATACACCAGCTCTTTCACCTCTCTCTTGCTTTCAACTGATACATCTGCAACAGACAGCAAAAATTCTTGTGCTTAGCCCCTAACTGCATGAACTCTGCCCTATTACATTTCTATCCATTTCTATTATTCCAGTTTTTAAGGTTTTTCCAGATCCTCTTGTATGATAGTCCAGTCCTCCTCCATATTGGCAATACCTCCCAACTTTGTGTTGTCCACTGATTGTTTTAGCACACTAGCAAATACCACACAGCCAGCCCAGCCACAGTCCAGTTAGCTGCACCAGTCAGAAGTAAAGTGGAGAAACACAGTGATGGATAAGACCCGATATTTGTACCATATGTGGGATGGCAACCATCTCTGAAGCCCCAGAGCTAAAGCAGCTGGGCTGGGGAGGGGGTGTGAATCAAGGGCAGCGGTGTGAGTAGCAGGTGGGGGTGTTAACACAGGACAGGGGCACTCAGGAGTGTGTGTCAGGCCCACACACTCTTCAAGTGTTAGAGCACAAACATAATGCAACAGCGCCTATCCAGCCAAAACCATGCCCAGCCTTGTAGCTTCCTCAGATCCTTGTTAAGCTCTGGGCCTTCTGGAAAGGGCAAATCTGATCTCGATAGTAACCGTGTGAGCCAAACAAGTCACTGTAGATGTGCAGCCCATTCTAAGAAGAGGCGCTGGTCTGCACAGGAAGTTTATATGGATCATAGAGCACTAGAACTGGACCCGCGAGAGGTTGTCGAGTCCAGTCCCCTGCCCTCAGGGCAGGACCAAGCACCATCTAGACTATATGTTCCCAAACTGGGGGGGGGGCAGGGCGTGAAGAAATTCCAGGGGGGGTGCAAGGCAACCCAGTCCCCCATCAACCCCACTCCCAAGAAGGAGCCCAGTCTGTGCAGCTCAGGCTGGCTGGGGAAGGATGGAGTGTCCCGGATAGACTTCAAAATGGCTACCTTAAAGGGGTAATGGCTGCTCTGCTCTTAAAAGGGCAACTTTTTTTTTTCTCAACAAGTTTTGCTGCTATTTTGGGGGCGGGGCGTGAGGATTTCTCAAAAATCAAAAAGGTGGCATGATGCTGAAAAGTTTGGGAACCGCTGATCTAGACCATCCCTGATGCTTGCAGGTTTGGAGCCTTGGCTGAGCTTAGGCTTTTGGTTCTGTAGGACCTGGGTTCACTAGCAGCCCACATGACGCTGGTAAAATAGCCATCGAGCTGGTGCCCGCAACCCAGGTAACTGCAATGGTGGCCTCCATGTGTAATTATCTATTTGCTTGAGTCAGTTTAGTGCTTTTCCATGGCAGCTGTGCTTCTGTAACCCCCCGATGTAGTTAGCGCCTGAGAGGTGGCTTAACCCTTTGGCCCCTACCCAAAGGAACCCCTGTCAATGTGAAGGAAGTTGGCACTTCTCCATTGCTGGATCTGAAAGGTGTATCGCTGTTTCCGTGACAGGAAAGCTGTTCTCTCGAGCGGTGTTATCTCATCTATTTTGCAAATACAAATGTGATAGAAATCTGCAAAATAAGGAATATGCATTAACTTCTGAAAAGTTTTGACTACATATCATTATCTGTAATTTCACTGCTTTGATTTGCATATTCATAAAAGAAACATACAGCACTGATGTGTCAAAGGCTTTCAAAGGAACATGAACAAAACCAGCAGACTTGCCAGCTCACTTCTGGAATAATTGCCAAGAAGGTTCCATTTTCTCTGTTATTTTAATATTCTGCTCATGAGTATACTAGGAGCACCCTGTAGAATTCTCCGAGATTCCGTGAATACTACCTGGTTAATTACACAATGGCAAATGTTAGAGACAGCTCCGTTCCCATATTGTGGGTCTGAATATCTACTAGTCCAATGAGCAAAACACTAGAAGCCACAAGACCTTGGGTCTAGACTGATCTCTTTCCCTAGCGTGCAATACTGCCTTAGCTAGACTGCTTGTCTTCTCTGCTCCTTGCTTTGCCCCAGGGCACTAACACTTGTCCCTTGAAAAACAGGGATATCCTCAGATAAAACAGGCTGTCTCCAGCTTAATGTTATACTGAAGTTTTCCTCTTAACAAACGTGTCGTGGTGAAAATGGTGATAAACAAAACACAGAGTGGACAGACCAAGCTGTGCCGTCCAGAGGACAAATCGGGGCAGCTACCCCAGGTGCTGCACTTTGGGGGACCTTGCAGTGGCTGCCCCAACCGTCCTCTGGAAAGATGGGACCCAAGGGATTCTGGGCCCTGGCACCGGGCAGCAGCAGGGGGTGCATCCCACACAAGGAGCCGAAGCGGCCCACCAGCCTGCTCTACTCTACCCTGCCACACCGTCCTCCCAGCTCACTACCCGTGGCTTCTCTCTGGCAGCAGGAAGCAGAGCGCTCTGGCCCCGACCACCGAGAAGTGGGGTGCAGCAGGGCAGGGCAGACCAGCGTGGAGCAGGCTGCTGGGCTGCTCCAGCTCCCGCCGCCTGTGTGGTGATGGAGGACAAGGCCTGCGCCCACCACTTCAAGGCCCTCATGATTCCCTAGGCCACGTGGCATGGGGCGGGGGTGAGGTTAGGGAAAGGGGCAGAGCCAGGGCAGGGCTTGTGGAAGTGGGGTTCCCTGTGTCCCTTGCCTGGGGCCTTAGGGAAGGATGATCCAGGCCCCGCGCCCTCCTCGGGATGGCCCTGTTACCAGGCATGCAATTTTTGAATATTGCATGGTGCTCGGGCTGCCGTGTGTGACCAGCAAGGTAGTCAATATGAAAGTGACAAAGAATGCAAGTGACTTTTCTCTGATCTTCACGCTTTGAGGACTGCGTGGGGGAGGCATGTCGTGATGCAGCTTTAACTGCCACTACATAAGATGTTGGGTTGTGTTAATTGTTCTAGGCGGCAACCCAGTAACGTTATTTTAGGAGTTTGATAGTATTTATGGTCCAAATCTGGATCTTGATCCTCATTAGGTAAACGCCCCATCCTTATAATGGACCACGTCAAACCCTGACTCCAATCTCCTTCCCTCCATTCTCCTTCTACTCCATGGGATGCCTGCCATAGTCCCCTGGCTCTTCAGGTTTTGTTTTCCTGTGGCCCCTGTGGTAGTTCTGTTCTCTCAGATGTTGGGGTTGCTTTGGGCTCCCCAGAGCACTTGCATGGCTCGGTGACCATGTACGCCACCTGGCAGTATTCTCGCCACACATAATCAGGACCTCAGTGCTGAGAATTGGAGCAGCTCCAAAAATCCCAATTGGTTTTCACGGGGAACTTTAGGGAAATGTTGGTTGGCACATCTGGGTTTGTTTGCCAAAAATATTTTTGGTGACAAAGTATAAAATCTCAGTTACAAAAGTTAGTTTTCAACAAGTGAACCTTTTTCCCGAAACCCCAACACAAGCCGTTTTCCAGCGAAAGCGGGGCCTTTAGGGTTGAAACTATCCATTTTGTATGATAGGCCAGTTTTCGTTGTTGTTGAGATGTTAACCAGCTCTACTGAGAGCATTGGGTGTGCACAATTATTCATTCCCTAGGACAGCCAGACTTTCCATCAGTCCTTCAAGCAACAGCCCTGGGAGACAGGTGGCATTATCATTCCCTTTTTCAGCTGGTCAGCTCCAGCACCGAGGCACTGAGGGACTTGCTCAAGACCGTGGAGGAAGCAGGCAACTGACCCCAATACTCTCTAACTGTAGCTAAATTGGACCCAGCACCCTCCAGCTGTAGGCCGGCCCCTCAGCCCTGGCCCATCCTTCCCGCTTGAACCAACTACTAGCGAGTGCAGCCTGTCGGCTCTGCCAACTCCTCCTGCCACCTGTCTGTGGAAAGAAGCCGGCCGGATGGTGAGGAGAAACTCAGTTGTGTCCCATTCACAGTTTGGTCTTTGGAGACGAGAGTCAGGCCTGGGCTGTCCCCCCACTGCCAACGGCTTGATAGTTGTTTCAGTTCATCGATTACGTGTCAGTCTTGTGCAGCTTTCATGCCCACGAGCTCGCTGGCCATCCATGTTATTTGTTTGATAGCTCCATGTAGTGTGGGAGTGACAATTAAAATCACAGGCCTAGATGCACGGACTGGGCATAGCACTGGCTTCGACCATATTGTGCTCTGGGCTCTGTAGACACTGGTAACATGCAGCTCTCCGACTTTGATAGCTGAGGTAAATGTGGTCGCCTCATGGGCTGATGCAATCACACTGAAATCTGTGATGGTGCCCTGGCTGTACATTGCCAAGCCATATTTAGATCCGGTAGCACCTCGCCTGTTGGTCTTTGCCAACATGGGACTCTTGCAACAGGAGATGATCATTGTTGTACATTTTCCACAAGGAACTCGCATTTCACCAATGAGATTCCTTCACCATTAAGTTGCAGGATTCTTATTCCAGGGCTTATTTGGTGCGGTGCGTGGCCCTGAGGAAGGGCTGCAGAATTTGTCGAGTTGTGGGTGTGAGCGCTGAGAGATCGCTGAGCAATATTTGGTCACTGAATTGGAGGCATTCAGTGTGAATTCTCATGTACACCACCGTGGCCCCCAAGAAGGCTGCCATCTGCTACCTTAGGGCCTGTGTGAGCACTGGTGAAAGCGTTCAGTGCACCCTGAACGTGTCATGGAAAGGGTGGGCCCTCAGAGCATTCTGCAAGTAGGTATGTTTAATTGAATGGGTGGTTCCCTTGTTTCAAAAGTTAACGCTCTCCAATCGGGCAACAAAACCAGCACCATGTGATTTAGATGACCCATCACACGATCCCAAGAGCCAAGAGTTGAAGTGATCAGTTCACAAACGAGCCATTATTCCTCCCAAATCTTCAGTGAAAATCAGCGTGGGAATGACTCAAAGACCCTCCCCCCCAAAAGGAACTGCACATAAGAATAAGAGTGTGACCTCTTCCAGTGGGGTGGCTGATTAGAGGCTCTGACTGGTTATGGCAGCTCCCATAGTCCTCCACTGCCCTTGGAAAACCTGCGTGTGGGGCTGTAAAGTGTATCCACCAACAGCCAACCCCAACCTAGTGTGAACCCAAAATAGGGTCACAGTCTCGCCGGTGATGGGAAGGCAAGGTGGGTGAAGGACGCAGGCTGCCTTTACCCAGCATTTATCCAGCACAGTCCGCACCTCTCCTTCGGTGGGATAGACCAGAGATTGTGTTTAATTAGTGCTGACATTTCATCCGCCACACAGTGGCTTCTGTGAAAGGCCAGAAGTAAATTAGCTCGCCTCCTTGAAGAGCAAGTGTAAACCCCATAAAGAAAGGCACATGAGAGAATGAATTCATCACCGACATATCAGCGTGTGCTCTGACTCATTTGTACTATTAATGGTCGACATTAAAATCAAGAGTCTGGGAATACAGACAGACACAGAGCACGGCGAATGTGGTCTGCTGAGGAAAGAGGCTGTTTCTGGGATCGCCAGTGAAAGGCCTGCCACTGGGCTGGGAGAGGGGCCACCCACCTGACTCTGTGATGGTGGGAGAGAAGAATGAAACCCAGGCCTGGGGGTACAACTCACTAGGTCAGAACAAGGGACCCACCCAAAGAAGACCCTTGGGCATCACTCACTACAGTTGGCAGTTGGCGAGCGTGCAGTACCCCGGTTACCACAGAACGAGCACAGCAGAGACAGCAGTAACACCCACGTCTTCGTACTCCTGCCCGCTATGGCTGAACCTCGACCGAGAAGGCCCACTCCTCAGGCTGAATATGTGTACAGAGCAATCTACATGGGACTGGGCCTTGAAATCCCCAGGGCCTCTCTTTCCAGACACTGGCTGCCTTCTTCAGTTCAGGGCAGACTATTCCAGAGAAGCTGCTCCTATCTGCTGAGGGGAAATCAGTCGTCCTCACAGCCCTGGTTCCTACTCCTTGCCTAGTTGCAATTTTAAGTGCCAAAGTACCTTTGAAAATCTGGCCCTACTGGATGTTACTGGAATCTCCGGCTCTTATCCATGTAGAGGTGAATCCATGTAAAGGTAGCCGCTGGCTCTGGGCAAATATTTACCTCTGCACCTCATGGCCTGTCATATCAACATGCAGCATAGTGAGACATGTTAGTATTACAGATGGTTATACCTGCCCATGCCATTGTCATGTAGCTGCACACCAGGATCACGCGCACAATTCCGGTCATGTAAAACCTTTGCTAACCATTTGCCTCGCCACCCAGCCTAACTTCCACTGATAGCAGATAACTGCTCTGATAAATGTTTCCGTCTCCAGCATGTGGGTCACCCACAAGCGGCTCACGGGAGTGCTGGCTTCATGCTGCAAAGCTTCCCCTCTTTCCCCCATCTGGTGCAGGAGCCTTGGTCTATAGCGTGCCCATGAGCGGGTCCTTGGGAACATTCCAAATCGCCGCTGGCTTGGTTACTTTTGCCTGGCTGCACAGGTCACATGGGTTGGTTTCTGTTGAGGGTAGGGCAGGTCTACACCACAGCCAAAGGCTGGCTTAAGATACCCAATTGCAGCTGCGTAAGTAGCAGAGCTGGGAGTGGACATACTAGACGCAGGCAGTTACTTCGGGCTAGTCAATTTCTAAAATGGCGACCGGCCGGGAACATGCAAATCAAGCAGGGATATTTAAATCCCGGGTTGATTTGCAATTCCGGTCACCCTCATTAGCCTCCCTAGATCAATCTAGGGAGCTAGTGTAGACGTACCCTTACATTCATAACTATGATGTAGTTTATTGCTGTGTGATTGTATGAAAAACAACAAGGTTAACTAGGTAAGTAACTAGGCATTTAGAAAGCATTACAGATGACTTACAGTAAACTGGATACGCTCAAAATCTTTTTACCTTTTATTCATTAAAAGAAATGAGTTACTCGTTTGCTATAACAGTGGTTTTAAATGCTTGATTAAAATATAGTGATGAAATTCATATTTAGGTTGTATAACGTTTATTTCTCTTGTGTTTTATAAGCATTTGACATTTTTCATATAAAAGACATGAACCTAATGAGAACGGGATATGAACAAATTATTTAACAGAATGTAAACCACAAAAACGATAATTGATATTTGGCTGTAGTTAGTAAAAGAAGTAATTCATTAAATGCTAAATGTTCAGAGAGGTGGATTATTTACAGTGACTTAGTGAGGGGTTGCAGGGGGCAGGTGCCCCCCAAGTACCACTCTAGAGGAGCGCCAATTTAGTCCCCCTCTGTTCCCCATCATCCCTCAGCTCACCTGCTTCTCCTCCGCCTGCCTCCAGTGGCTGGAGCCTCCTCCCTGCCTCTCTGCCCCCAGCCCGACTCTCCTCCATCTCTGTTGGCGGGTTAGTGCGTGCGGGGGCCCGGCCCCAAATTGGAGGGGGAAGATGCGGTACTAGCTCCACCCTCCTCCCAGGGTCGGGCTCAGCCGTGTGCCAGGTTCAGGGCCCCGCTGAACAGCGGCAGGGGCACAAATTTTGCCTCCGCCCCCCGGGCGCATAACACCCTCACTACGCCTCTGGAAAGAGCCACTGCTCTCCTTGCTGGGACAGCAGCCCACCTGGCCAACACCCTGGGCACAGAGATCTGATGCTGCGGGTCATGATGAGCTGAGCCTGAGGTGGGCCCAGGCTGTGTTTCTCCTCCCCCATCTGAATAACACAGAGGGGACCTGAAGAGACCCGCTGGGTCCCATGCAGCCTGAGACCAGTGCAGGATGCTTCCCCGTGGGCCACCTCCGACTTCTCTGGCCAGCCACTTTCAAATGCTCCAAGCCAGGGGCCTAAGGCCAGCACTCCTTCATCTCCCGTGGCAAGAGCGATCGACTCCGGTTCCTCTGGATCTTCAGGGCTAGTTCTTCCCGCACTGTGAGCCGGGGCCTTCTGTAGAACTGGGACGCTCTTGTAATGCCCTGTGCCTGGCCGGCGGGCCTGGGCCACCCCTGCTAGTTTCAGTCCCCCCCCCCCCCCCCCCCATCACCACGTTGTGAATTTTTATTCATTTCTAAAGGCTCCCAGCAGGTTCAGCCTCTCCCCTCCCCCGGCGGCCTCTGGAACCCCTGTAGAAATGCCGACTCAGCCCAGGGGGCGGCAGGGCCTGGCTCAAAGGGCTCTCGGCAGGGGCCAAACACCGCTAACCCTAAGTCTGAGGGAGCTCTGCCCCCCCCCCCCCCTCCGGGATCCGTTCGCTCCCAGGCTGATCCTCCCAGGTGCAGTGGGCCCCTCGCACCCTGCACCGTGCAAGGGCTGGGGAGCTCGGCTCCCGGGAGCGTTTGCTTCTGCAGATGAACCAAGCCCACTCACCTGACTCATACCCAGAGCAAACCTAGTCAACCGAAACCACAGGCAGAAATCCCGCCTGCCGCTGCCGAGTCAGCAGGCACGTCGGGGGGGCAGAGCCTGCGAGGTCGGCTCCCGACGCTCGGTTCTCAGCTGCCCCCCGAGGCCATCTGCCCGCACGAGCCGGGACCCTCCGGGAGATGGAGCGTTTGGCCTGCGCTGCCCCGGCTGACTCCCTAGCCCTTCCCCCGCCATTCGAAGCCAGGTTCAAGTTCGGCTCAGTTCAAACCGAGATGGATTCCCGGCCGCAGCAGGGAGGGAGGCTCCCGGCGCAACGCAAAGAGGAGGGCTAGCAGAGCGGGAACGCGCGGGAGCAGACGCTTGGCCAGAGCATGGACCGCGGCAGGCAAGTGTAACTTCGAGCAGCCTCGTGTCTCCCCACATTGCACTGGGAGCCATTTTTGTCCCAGCGGACCAGAAACATGAGCATAAACTTGGCAACACAGCGGGAGATGTGGACTCAAGTTTCCTTGAAATTGTAGAGAAACCACTCTCTGTATTAGAACACACACCCCTCTACACTGCATTTACAAATACACACCCACACTGCATTTACACACACACACACCTACCTACACTGCATTTACACGCACACACAACCCTACACTGCATTTACACACACCCCACCTACACCTTTACACTGCATTTACACACATACCCCACACACACCACTACACTGCATTTACACACACAACCCTACACTGCATTTACACACATACCCTCACACCCCACACTGCATTTACACACACACCCTCACACCCCACACTGCATTTACACACACACACACCTACCTACACTGCATTTACACGCACACACAACCCTACACTGCATTTACACACACCCCACATACACCTTTACACTGCATTTACACACACACCCCACACACACCACTACACTGCATTTACACACACAACCCTACACTGCATTTACACACACCCCACCTACACCACTACACTGCATTTACACACATACCCCACACACACCACTACACTGCATTTACACACATACCCCACACACACCACTACACTGCATTTACACACATACCCCACACACACCACTACACTGCATTTACACACACAACCCTACACTGCATTTAACTCAGTTGTAAGTCTCTGTTCTTTCCCTGTCTCCCCTCAGCAGCACGTCCGCTCAGTAATGTGCACATCAGGGTGAAATCGCAGACCCCAGAATTTTCGAGCGGGTTTGTAATTAGACCAAGCAAGTTTCTCTTGGATCTGCCAACTTTGTGGCAGTCGCAGGACTGTGGCAGTGACCATTTCACTCTATCACCCCCCGGGAGGCCAGCAGCTTGCTGTGTGGGGCAGAGGGGCTCCATGGGGCAGCCAGCCCTTACCCCAGGATTTCCCTGTGCTGCTTTCCATCCTGGCTGGGTCAGGAACTGCACTGGCAGGGCAAAACCAAACCAAATATCCCAACCCCTTATTCCAACGAAGGCACCATGTTTGAAGCTCACCGTGGACAACTGGGTCTCTTGCTAAAACAGAGGCTGTAGCTCAAGCAGCCATTATGGGCTTGCGGCAGAAATTCCCAGACCTGAGCTCTGTTTTGCTGATCAGACTAGATGGCCCTAATGCTCAAACCTCTGGGTCTATGCACCAGGTGAGTTTGCAACATCTGTGAACACGTTCACCTACCCTACCAGCGACCGCGGCTCCAGGAGCAGGGCACACAGCAATTGCTGACACTTTTCTTCTTCACGATGCTCCCAATGGGACAAACTTCCCTCCTGCCTAGAGTTGCACCTGCGGGTGCCAGAACTGAAAGCTGCCCTGCTTGGTCCAAAAGAAACTTGCGAAGGTTCCACAAGAATAAGCGCAGAGTCCTGCCTTTGGGACGGAAGAATCCCAAGCGTTGGTACAGGCTGGGGACCAACTGGCTAAGCAGCAGTTCAGCAGGAAAGGACCTGGGGGTTACAGTGGATGAGAAGCTGGATATGAGTCAACAGGGCGCCCTTGTAGCCAAGAAGGCTAATGGCATATTAGGGGGCATTAGGAGGAGCATTGCCAGCAGATCCAGAGATGTCATCATTCCCCTTTATTCGGCTCTGGGGAGGCCACATCTGGAGTGTTGCGTCCAGCTCTGGGTCCCCACTACAAAAAGGAGGTGGGCGCATTGTGAAATGGAGGGTCGTTCTATTTTCCTACCCACAGAGGGTGATGAGGCTAAATGCACGAAAGGCCATGGACTTGAGCTAGGGCAAGTTGCCCCTCTGTGTCTGAGTGCTTCACATTGTAAAGCCGCTCGGCCTGGCTGGAGCTTTGGAATGGAGTCTGGCGAGCGCAGGGCCCTTTCCGGGAGGCCGTGGGCCTATTTTCTATAATGAATATAAATATTTGTTGGATGAATAATGCTTTCCCAGAGGTATGCACCTAATGGATCTCCGGGAGGCCGCAGCTCTCTGCCGATGACTCACAAAGAAGCTCGACTGTTCAACAACTGGAGGGACAAGACTCGAGGACTAATAAAGGCCTATTTGCAATGGACAGAAATTAATGAATTTGTGCGGTATGCTGGCTACAAGATGCATTAATTTAGCCAGGCTGCACTCAAAGCCTTAAGAGCAGGCACTGCAGGAGACGGACAGAGTGAAAGCAAGAGAGAGTAAACAGGAGATGTCTGAGTGCAGGTGACATTCGAGCGAATACTTTATTTCAATCCGCTTTAAAAGGAAATACAAAGCTGGGGTCACTCGTAGGAGAGGAAATGAAATTGAAAAACAACGAATGGTCGGACTGCAGTGGAGCTGAGACGCGCACACCCACTCCAAAGAGGCCCTGAACAGCAACACTCGACAGCTTTGCTTTTCCTTTGCCTTTGGTATTTTATTTCAGATCGCGTGTCCCATCTCTCAACTGGGGTGTGCATTAGGGAAACTGCTCCAGACCAGTGTTTCTCAACCAGGGGTACGAGTTCCCTTGGGGTACTCGAGAGAAGTCGGGGGGTATGTCAACACAGCTGACGTTTGGAGAAAACTGAATTTTTGTTGTAAGTTTTACAGCACTTTATTAGTTTTCATCCAAAAATGTCATCGCCCACCTGGCTACGATTAAGTTGTTTAAACAAATGTGTTGCAATGGTAGGAAAAAATGTGTGTGTCTGAAAACTGTAGGTACTGGGGGTACTTATAATTTTTTTTTGGAAAAAGGAGTGCTTTTTAAAAAAAGGTTGCGAAACACTGCTCCCGAACATCTCTGAGCCGTGTCATGGTGGCGGAACAAGGAATTTGTGGTTTCATGTTGACATTGCAGCAGTGCCCAAAGATCCTGATCTGGATCGGACCCCTTTTGTGTCAGGTGCCTCTGCCCCCAAAGAGCTTAAAAACCTAAAGAGCCAAGACAAACACACACACAGATCCCAGTGGTACAGCTGAGAAGGGAGACATAACACAGAACAGACAGTGACCCAGCTCTTCACAGATGTACAGCACCTTCCATCTGAATTCCTCCAAGCACCTTGGGAGCGTTAATTCATTAATTGCCTCAAACCGCATCTGGGAGTAGGTGAGTCGATTACACCCATTTGAGAGACTGATAAACAGGCTGCTGTTTAGAGCCCTGCACAGATACAAAATCATCAAACAGCAAATCCTAGGGCTGGAAGAGCTCTCAGGAGCCATCAAGTCCAACCCCCCTGCTAAAAACAAAGGATCAACCCAAACTAAATCAGCCCAGCTAGTGCATTGTCCAGCCGGGACTTAAAAACCTCTAAGGATGGAGATTCCACACACATACACACACACCACCTGCCTAGGGAACCCAGCCCAGTGCTTCCTCAGCCGCCTAGGGAAATAGTTTTTCCTAATCTCCAACCTAGACCTCCCCCCCTGCATTTTGAGACCATTGCGCCTTGTTCTGCCACCTGCCACCACTGAGAACAGCCTCTCTCCATCCTCTTTGGAACCTCCCTTCAGGAAGTTGAAGGCTGCTCTCAAATCCCCCCTCACTCTTCTCTTCTGCAGACTGAATAAGCCCAAATCCCTCAGCCTCTCCCCACACGTGATGTGCTCCGCTGGACTTTTGGTTGCCCTCGGCTGGACTTTCTCCAATGCCTCTACACTCTTTCTGTAACAGGGGGCCCAGAACTGGACACAGGACTCCAGATGTGGCATCCACCTCTGCATCCGTACCCACAAAAAGGCGTCGTGGATACCAGCATCCACATCTGTGGATCTCTGCGGACTTGCAGGACTCTCTTCTTGTTACCATGGTGATGGGGGCCCTAGAAAGAGCTGCAGAGCCAGAATGAGAGTCGTGCCCTACGACACAGAGAGGGTGGCCCAACATGCCGTCGCCCGGCCTGGTCATTAATTGTTATAGCCTTGGCCCAGGGAAGTACCTCAGGACATGGCCCTCTGCAGCAGTCCCAGATGGTCCCAAATCTGTGGCTCAGAGGGGTTATGTCTAATCAGGTCGCAGAGCAGTAGCTCTTCAGGGCCCCATGTCTCCACCTTTGGGCAGGTTCAAATGCTGTAACCAGGGGCGTGCTTTAACTCCGGTAAACATACCCAAGAGGCCTCCAGTGGAGGGATGCTTTGCCAACACACCCTTCTGCACAGGCTGCTGGGAATTCTGGTAATCCCTTGCCGAGCGAGCCTGTGCGCCTGTCCAGCTCTCCAGCACACTAGAGTAAAGCTAGCATGGGGATGCCGACCTGAGCTGCTGTCACACCCGGGGACGATGGTAGAGCTGTACCTTACATTGTACAAGAATTCATTCACATTGCTGGCAGAAGCAGCATGAACCAGCCACTGGTGCTGTGCTGGTAATTTCTCTCCGGGGCAAGGGCAAGAAAGCTAGTGTGGCATAGCCAGCCACAGGCAGAGAAACCTCCCCAGGGTTTGAATTCTGGACTTCCAAAAGAAAAGAAAGCTGCCCAGTGGTTTTCTGGCCATGCCTCCCGTGAATAGGAATTATGTCTCTAAAACTGAAATCCACCAAAGCCAGTTTCTGACATGGTTCACACCCTCCCTTGCCAAAATACACAGCCCCTGCGCTAGTGTCTGCAAACCAGGAGGAGAAACTGACTAGAAAGTGACGCCAAACGAAGGGGACGAGTCGCAGTCTGTTTTCACAGCCCAAGGTGTGTGACCTGCACAAAATAAAAAATAAATAAAATAATCACAACACCCCTGGCAATGACTAGCGATGGGCAGAAATGATTAATCAAAACTAGTTTTTGGAATAAAATTTTGGTTTTGCCATGACATAAAAAATGTTCATAGAAATTATTTGCCTTCCGTGGTAACATTAGACTTCTTGTTGGAAAATTTGTTTGTGGTATTTTGCTTTTTTGTCAAAATTTTCTGTGGAGATGTTAGGAAATATTTCTAGCTGTGGCAAGACGCAAATGGGACTTTTTTTAAAAAAATGCATGTATGGAATTATGTTAGGTGGTATTTTCCATATGTGATTTTGCATTTTGGCACCGTCTTCTCTTTAACAATTACATAAATTTTCATCTATCTATCTATCTATCTATCTATCTATCTATCTATCTATCTATGTACCTACCTAATTAGTCAAATTAGGCTCCAAAGTCTTTTACATTAGTCCTTTACATTCAACTTAAGTGGGTTCAATTTTCATACATATATTTGAAAATGTGAAAATGGCACGTACATGGGATAAAGGACTAATATGAATCGCTCTTTAGAGAACAAATTACCTAATAATTCCTTAATTCCTTTTTACCTGATCTTTAGTGCAAGCAGTGTAATATGCATAATTCAGTCTTTAGGATGCTTAACCTCCTTGTTCAGTTGTTTGTTTGCTTTGCTGCTGTTAGCTTTATAAGTGTACAAACGGATGCTGTGACCACAAAGACAATCCCCTAGAAAATATTCCGCCACTTATGTTTTATTTGTAGACACCCAGGGCAAAGTCTGCAATTCCATCGTGGGAATATTCTTGTTCCATCAAAAGAAGTAAAGGTTGCAAAAAATGAAAACCTTCCAAAAGACCAAGGGCAAGTCTGATTTTTCCTAGCTGCATTTCATCCTTAAGTTACACAAGAATGTGTGAATGTATATGTCAGTAGAAATGAAAATACACACACACAAAGCAAATGTGGTTTCAGGTAGTGGTGGGAAATTTACCCACAGAAGTGATTTTCTCAAATAGCAGTGACTTTCTCAGCGCATTTGTTTCCTGGAATTTCTTTGTTCGGTGCCGCACGTGTATTAGCAGCAGTGAGTCTAGATGAAAAGTTAGAACAGTTGGCGTAATACTGATTTCTGAACTTGAAAATCATTTTGGTCCCAAGCAACATGTAACCCGCACCCTTTAAACTCCGAGCCAGGGGCCTGCAGGGTTCTGCGAGGCACTGCTGCTTAGCCATCTCAGCAAGGCTATTCATAACCCCACAATAAAATTAAAGACAAAGATTGTTTCTGTTTTGTAACACAGCGAACCAAACAAGAGTAGTCTTGAGGCTCTGATGTATCATTTCATACTGGACAGGCACTTGGATCCCAAGTAGGAACACTGCCCTTTTGGAGACAGCTGTGAATCCCATTGCATAAAAATCCCATCAAAGTCAATTGTGCTTGTGCAATTTTGTGGGTTTGTGTATATATAGCGATGTGGGTGTTGTGAATGTGCGTGCACACAAGTGTTTGTGTGCATATGCCTATGGGCACAGTGTGTGTGCTTATCTATAGAACTGCCCAGCCTTCGGCTGCAGAGGTAAGACCTGTGACCCATTCCTTTTTGTTAGAGCAACCAGTTAACTTGGGACTCTAGGCCCAGGCCCAGGACTGGGCTATTCCAGGAGCATTAGATAAAAGGGCCCAGACGCCCAGGACTGCATTCAGTGACACTGGTGACAATTGGGACAAAAGCCTCACACAAGTGCTCGTGGCGTGGAACCTGTCTTCTTCCTGGCTGGTGTCAAAGAAAACATCTCCCCCTCCAGACACCCTGAAAAGAGAAGACTGAGAGGGGACATGAGAGCGGTTTTCAAGTACCTAAAAGGGTAATACTAGGAGGAGGAAGAAAAATTGTTCTCCTTGGCCTCTGAGGACAGGACAAGAAGCAATGGGCTTAAACTGCAGCAAGGGAGGTTTAGGTTGGACATTAGGAAAAACGACCCGCCTGTCAGGGTGGTCAAACACTGGGATCAATTGCCTAGGGAGGTTGTGGAATCTCCATCTCTGGAGATATTGAAGAGCAGGTTGGACACACACCTGTCAGGGATGATCTAGACGGTGCTTGGTCCTGCTGTGAGGGCCGGGGACTGGACTGGATGACCTCTCGAGGTCTCTTCCAGTTCTAGGATTCTCTCGCCTGCTTTTCATAAGCAGCGCGTGCGCAAGCGACTGCAGAGCGTGGGATTGCTCTGTGTGCAGCCTACCTCCCTCGTGCTATGCTTTCAGAGAGCAGTGCCTAGCACTGTCATCTGGAGTGCGCTGGCTGGGGGAACGTGTGTGCGTATGAAGATGATGGTGCAGTACAAACAAATGTTCTTTGTCAGCTGTCATTTATCATTTACTTCCTGGCAAACTGTCCCAAATGGCAGCGGAGAGTCATTAGGAGGAAGATATGATCAGCTTCCATTGCTTTTAAGTTAGTTTAGGAGCGAGATATGAAACTTTGAAGCATTTGCAAAGACTACTCTGAAGCAATTAAATTAACAGAATATTGGCTGATGGGTTGTGTGACTGTTTTGAAAATACAACAGCTCCCCCTACCGCACAGAGGGGAAACTGCCTAAGAAGGAGACAGCATCTTGCAGGCAAGAACATCCTTTTGAAAAACCAAGGAGTCCTGTGGTACCTTAAACACGAGCTGATTTATTTGGGCATCAGATTTTGTGACCAACTATTTCAGACTGGTTTAAAAGACATGTGCTTCTGCTTGTTTCAGGCCTGTTTCAGTTCAGTTCAACTTGCTTGGAAGGAACCAAAGGAACCAAAGGAGGTCACTCCGAGTTGAACTAAGAGTGTCCACCTAGAGGTGTGCACTGGTTAAATCAGTTTAACTAAGCCAGTGCAGATCTGTACGTATACAAGGCCTTATTCTGTATCTCTCTGGTCTTCCTCACCCGCTCTCATACTCAAACGTCTACATTTTCTAGAACCTCCCAGTACTTTATAAACATAATACAGATGGATCAACTCCCCGGTTCCTTCCTCGGGCAAAACTCCACCAGTTTCAGTGCATTTGGCTTGGAATTGTATCCATAGGATAGGCTGTTTTAGGGAAATAGAAAGCTTTCTCTCGTCAGGTTTGTGCTGGTCAGCTGAAACCACGTGCATAAAGCCTTCACACTACCCCACAGCACCATGTTCTCTTGCCAGGCTGCATCATTTTTTGAAAAATTGTTTTTAGAAATATTTCAGGAACATTTAAAAATGGATTGATGCTATTTCCACTGCCTAGAAACCCCTAGTTCCATAAGGCCAATTTCTCAAGCGTCAGAAGGAAAGAGGAAAAACAAAGAAAATTTGAGAACCCTGGAAACCAGCATTTTTATGTATCACAATATTCCAGCATTAAGGTCCAATACCTGGTGATTCACTAGGTTTACATAAGAACCTGAGAACAGCCACATGGGTCAGACCAAAGGTCCATCCAGCCCGGTGTCCTGCTGCTGACAGTGGCCAGGTGCCCCAGAGGGAGTGAACGGAACAGGGAACCATCACATGATCCCTCCCCTGTCGGCGATTCCCAGCTTCTGACAGAGGCCAGGAACACCATTCCTGCCCAGCCTGGCGAATAGTCAACCTGTGGAACTCCTTGCCAGATGTTGTGAAGAATAAGACTATAACACGGTTCAAAAAAGGACTAATAAATTCATGGAGGTTCGGTCCATCAATGGCTGTGTTATGTGAAGCAATACAGGGAACTCCTTCACAGTGGGAACGCACTGCAAGAGCAAGGAACCGCTGGGAATTCACTGCAGCTGCCAGGAGCCGAGGTGAGTTCCCCACGGCTCCTGAACTCTCCTCTTCCCCCTCCCCCTGCCCAAGGCTAGGACAAAATACATCAATACATGGAACCACGAATAGCAGTTCCGTAAATCGCAGGGGTCTCCTGTACTTCCTTTGTTTGTTTTAAACTTGCTGCTTATTAATTTCATTTGGTGACACCTACTTCTGGAATTATGAGAAGGAGTAAAATACGGTAATAAGAATAGACTTTCTTGTTGACTTTCTCCACGCCAGCCATGATTTTGTAAATCTCTCTTATATCTCCTCTTAGTCATCTCTTTTCCAAGCTGAAAAGTCCCCACCTTATTAATCTCTCCTCATACGGCACCTGTTCCTTACCCCGGCAGTGAATAGCGAGAGTTCGTATTTGTATTAGAAATTAGAAAATTAGCTCCTGCCCCTTTGCTAGGGGCATTCCCAGGTCCTCTCTAACTGGAATACAATTCCACTGGTCTCTTCACTGGGTTGAGACACGGGAAATAGAGGGGCTGGAGTGCTCCTACCATGAAGTGGTTCTCCGCCCCCTACTATACAAATGGTTCAAATGCCAGTGAATACTAAGCCTTCAAGTGGTCCCTGAGCCATGAATGAATATTGCCCAGGCTGGCCAGTGCAGGATAATGTTGCGGGAGATACATTCCACCTCGGGAGGGAAGGGGGACTAGTTTGCTGGCGGTTTGTTGGTCATCTGAGCTCATTACAGCAAACTCTGGAGGCCAAGCAGCTCCCAGGTGTAGCAGGAGGTATGGGCTCCAGTCTGGGGTGAGGCAGGGGATGAGGGGCTTGGGGTGCACAGGGTTGGGGCAGGGGTTGGAGTCCATGAGGGGTGAGGGCTCTATCTGGGCCTGTGGTGGAGCAGGGGGCTCTGGGATGGGGCCTAAGGGGTTTGGCATGGGGGAGTGGTCCAGGCCTGGGGCAAAGGTGGGGTGCGGGACGGGCTGTGGGGTGAGGGCTCTGGGTGCAGGAGGGAGCTGCAGGCTGGGGAAGGGGGTTGAGGTGCGGTAAGTTCCAGGAGCTGGAGCTCAGGGCTGGGGCAGGGGGTCGAGGGCCGAGTGCGGGCTCCGGCCAGGAGACACTGAGTTCGTGCAGCTCGAGACGTGGGTGGCGTGTCCTGGGAGCTGCGCAGAGCCATGGCTGCAGGCAGCCTCTGCACGGCCAGCGGGACTGTTCGCGGCCCAGGGAGCGATGCTGCCTGGAGCCGCCATGGTCCCTTCTGACCAGGTGTTCCAGTGGAAAAGCCAGGCACAGCGACTGGCGCTCAAGGGCGGGAGAGGCCCGTTTTGTTTGGCTCCCTCGGCAAAGGAGGCGTGGAAGTACCAGGAGCCCCTTTGCTCAGCTTTCTTGCTCCCTTTGTTGACGGGGGTTCAGAAATATTTCTGTGTTTTACAGGAGAGAGTTCCCAGGATAACTGCTCCGCGTGGGTGAGCAAATGAAGGGGATGGCTCATGTTTCACCACATTCAGTGAAAGGGAGTAGGAGGAAAAAGGGGGAGAAGCAGCAATTAAGGCAAACTCCAATCCTGCTTGCAGCTCTGCCGTCAGGGAAGTTACACCGGGGATAATTACGACCTACTGTGTTTTCTGACACCCAGGTGATCCGCTTTTATTCTCAGCGGGCGCTGAATAGACAGCGCTTCCAGGCCTGTGTTAGCCTGCTGACTGGGGTCAGTGGTGATTTCTGTTGCAATAACATCCAGAGGCCTGATGTACCAGCAAGGAGCCCTGTGGCCCCTCTACACTGCAACACTATTTCGGGAGACCGGAGTATCCCAAAATAGCTCTCCTGTGTCTTCACGACACGCCTGTTATTCAGGCTCCCTATTCCGGCGTCCCTGTAAACCTCTTTCTACGAGGAGTAGGGGAGGTTTAGGAATAGCGCTTTATTTCGAAATCTGGCGCCGTGTAGACAACACCCAATGAGGAAATAAGCTATTGCGAAATAGCATCAAAATAAGATATGCAATTTGCATGGCTCAAATGGCATATTTTATTTCAAGTTCCGGTGCCGTGTAGACACACCCAGAGAGGCTAACAAAAACATACACAGTACCATGCGCTTTTGTGGGCAAAACCCACTTCCTCAGAGGAGCTGGAGTGGAGGAAAAAAGCGGGGGGGACTTTCAGGGCACATCTACACAGCGGGGGATAACGTCGAATTAAGCTACGCAACTCCAGCTCCGTCAATTGCGTAGCTGAAGTCGAAATAGCTTAATTTGGCGTTTGGCCCCTCACTCCTCGTCCAATGCAGGTTACCAGGAGTCAGAGCAAGAGGTCCCGCAGCTCAACAGGATTTCAAAACAAAGGCTTGTAGACGCACACGATGTTATTTCGGAATAATGTCAATTATTCCGAAGTAATGCTGCTGTGTAGATGTAGCCTCAGAGTTTACAACAGAAAAAGGGAGAGTGGGGACGTACCTGTCAATTGTAGTGCTGAGGTTAAGGAGGCTGACTGAGTGGGCAGGAAGTACAAATGTATGAGAGGAAACAGCCCCCACCCAGAAGCCCAAGACAACATCTGGCCGGTGGCACTCGCCGTGCTTTGCTAGTGACAAGCAGCAAACTCCAGGTGCTGCGATCAGCGGGCAGAAGAGCCCGTGGAGCCCCAGGGCTGGCGAGATTGCATGCACGATCCCAAAGCCGCTCATGAACCCCCAGAGAAAGGCACCACAATCCCCCCAGCTCCCAGCCTTGCACCTCGGGAACAGGCCGTCCTGCTCCGCTCCGCTCCGGCTGAGCAGGGCACATTTAGCAATGAGTGCACCGCCTCCTCCGTGGAGCGGGACGTACACCGGCCATTGTAACCTGAGCAAACACCATTACCAAAGGCTTCAGTCAAACTCTCTGGTAAGGAGAAACAGTCGGACGAGTGTATTGACTCCAAAAGACAGGTGGTAAGTGACTGTAAATGACAAGCAAAAGGTCAGAGTCAGTTTGCAAAGGAGATCAAATAGCAGCGCGCAATCTGAACGCCCAAGCCCATTCGAGTGGGCGACAACAGAGGAAGCAGCTTTGCCCACCCCACAGGATGCTGGGATGCCGACTGTACCGATTTCATGCTTGGAAACCTGGGCCAGTCCCCTCTGTTGGACTCTTTGGTCTTCTTGTCAGTGTCCTTGTTGCTTGCAGGACAGGTGGGGGCAGGAGAAAGCCCAAAGACGGGGCCCCGCTGGTCTCTTTCATACCCTTGTCCCATGTGCTTGGAGCACACACTGGCAGGAAGGGCGCTGCTGAGTTCCAGGCCAGGCTGAGCCAGTTTGCGTTCGGGTCTGTGCTCGGGCTGTGAAAAGGGGCTTGCTCTTGTAGACGACTGAGAACTGTCAGCCTGCACCGACTGCCATGCCCATGCGACCCACCTGCGTCCTAGCCCTGAGTGTCAGAGAATTCTAGGACTGGAAGGGACCACGAGAGGCCATCGAGTCCAGTCCCCGGCCCTCACGGCAGGACCCAGCACCATCTAGACCATCCCTGAGAGGTGTCTGTCCAACCTGCTCTTAAATATCTCCAGGGATGAAGAGTCCACAACTCCCCTATGCAATTGTTCCCAGTGTTTAACCCCCCTGACAGGGAGGAAGTTTTTCCTAATGTCCAACCTAAACCTCCCTGGCTGCAGTTTAAGCCCATTGCTTCTTGTCCTGTCCTCAGAGGCCAAGGAGAACAATTTTTCTCCTTCCTCCTTGTGACGCCCTTTTAGGGCCTGAAAAGCTGCTGTCATATCCCCCCTCAGTCGTCTCCTTTCCAGACTAAACCAGCCAAGCCAGGCTAGGCTCAGAACAGGCTGGCTATACAGCCCATGAGGCTGGGGGTTAAACCTGCCCTGTGTATTGATTTGCAAAAGCTTTTTGAGCTGATGAAATGATAAGGCAGGAAATGAACTTGGGGAGGGGCATCTCTGAGCTACGGGGCGATGGCTCACAGCGACCCTGAGGAGAATGGACAGCCAAGAGAGCAGGGTGTGCGGGACGGGTTAGCCGCACTAACGCTGTGCCCAACCCCCAAAGCAGTGTGAATACGGCTCAGCTCCGCGCCCCTTTCAAAGACCTCCCCTCTGAGACATTCCTGCGCTGGGCATTACAGCTACTGACCAGGGCGTTATCACCCCCCCCACACACACATACACACACACACACACACGCCCCTTCCTGCACTCAGGACTTAGGGAATCACACTGCATGTTGGACTAAATTCGAACAGAACTTTATGCAGCTACAAGATCCCCATCTCCGGGTAATTAGGGATTTGGATAGGGATTTGGGGGGGGGGTGGCACTGGGCATGGGGATTTGGGGAGGAGAGGGGAAGGGAGGGGTGTGGCACTGGGCATAGGGATTTGGGGAGGAGAGGGGAAGGGAGGGGTGTGGCACTGGGCATAGGGATTTGGGGAGGGAAGGGGAAGGGAGGGGTGTGGCACTGGGCATAGGGATTTGGGGAGGAGAGGGGAAGGGAGGGGTGTGGCACTGGGCATAGGGATTTGGGGAGGGAAGGGGAAGGGAGGGGTGTGGCACTGGGCATAGGGATTTGGGGAGGAGAGGGGAAGGGAGGGGTGTGGCACTGGGCATAGGGATTTGGGCAGGAGAGGGGAAGGGAGGGGTGTGGCACTGGGCATAGGGATTTGGGGAGGAGAGGGGAAGGGAGGGGTGTGGCACTGGGCATAGGGATTTTGGGGGGCACTGGTCATAGGGATTTGGGGAGGGAAGGGGAGGGGTGTGACATGGGTGTACCCCTGCGCAGGAGGGACGTGCTGGCAGCACAGGGCCGGGCGGGCCAGTGTGCCTTTGGCAGCTGCCAGTTTGTAGAGCCCTTGCGCTGAGCTGGGCAGAGCGGGGCCTCCCCTGCCACACCCTGCCTCAGGCCAGCCCCTCGTCTGGGGCCCAACCTCCCGGCACCGTGCGCCTTTGTGCCGATGGGGCCCACAAATACCTTTGGTGCCAGGCCCCCAAGCAGTCACCGCGCGGAGCCCTGCTCTACCCTGCGTGCGCGGACAGCAGGGCGGGCGGCCGCAGCGCGCTCCTGCAGCTATGGCTGCGGATACAAACTCGGAACCGCGCAGGGCTCTGCTCGTCCGGCCCAGCCCCTGGTCCCAGGCCTGGCCAGTCCCTCCAGAGCATAGCTTGAGCCTCAGGCTGCAGGCAGAGGTAAGGAGCAGACAGCGGTTCCCAGCTGAGGGCATCTGCATAACTGGTGCTGGGAATCTTCGTTCCCCCCTGGCTAGCGCTCTCCGGGCTGCCCACTGGAGGGGATGGGCCAAAAGTCCCGTCCTGCCCGTCCCATTGCTCAGGCTTATGCCCTAACCGGCCAATTCCTAACCCTCTCTGGTTACTACCACGATCTGCAAAGAGACTTCAACTGAATTCAGTGCGATTTTTGAAGGTGATCACCATGGCTGGCCAGTGAAAGTAGGGCTGAGGGAGCCAAACCCCAGCCCCGCCCCCTCTGCCCAAGCCACGCCCCATCATGGGGAGGGCGTGGCCCAAGCCTCCTCAGCGCTGGAGCACACGGAGGGCAGGTGTTCTGGGGCTACAACACTCCATCCGGAGAACACCTAGGCTACGTCTAGACTGGCATGATTTTCCGGAAATGCTTTTAACGGAAAAGTTTTCTGTTAAAAGCATTTTCGGAAAAGAGCATCTAGATTGGCACGGACGCTTTTGCGCAAAAGCATTTGATTTGTGCAAGAGGGCTTTTGCCTGAACGGGAGCAGCACAGTATTTCCGCAAGAAGCCCTGATTTCTTACATGAGATCGTCAGTGTTCTTGCGGAAATTCAAGCGGCCAGTGTAGACGGCTGGCTAGTTTTTCCACAAAAGCAGATGATTTTGTGGAAAAACTTGCCAGTCTAGACACAGCCCTACAGTCAGCGTTCTGGGGGCAGTGTGGGGGCAGGGCCAGGCTGACGGTTCGGCAAGGCAACGCCTCCCCCTGTCTAGCATACTCGCCGCCCACGGTGATCACAGGAAACTGACATAACCGTACACACACAGGCACAGAAATGCTTGTATGTGGACAGCCCCAGATAAGATAAACATTGTAGATTTCCAGCTTTTCTGCCACCGATCAATCCGACAGCAGCCTCCTGGCTTTGCCAGGCTCTGCCTCGTAGCATCTGGCCATTTGGAACACATGTGGGTGGGAGAAGTTCGCTTGTGAAAAGGGTTTTTTCCTGACCGATGTTTCAAGCTGCAGGATTGGTGTGAAGCCATGGCAGCCATTAGCATCCTGAGTCTGTAATCCGGCTGTGAATGAGAATAGGCAGCGGTGTATTAGCTACAAGCTCCTCCAAACAAGGGAATTATTCAGCGAGGTTTTAGGGCGACACAGGATGCACAAGTCCCACTGTCTGGCAGGTGCCCCACAATGGTGCAGTGTCAGCAACAGGTAGCCAAGGTTTGGATACATTCCCGACTTACAGATGTTCACTGAACTGTTTGGGATCAACCATACCCCCAATGTTTGTTTGGGGTTGTTTTATAAGAACACAAGAGCGGCCAGATGGGGCCAGACCAAAAATCCATCCAGCCCAGTGTTCTGTCTGCCCACAGTGGCCAATACCAGATGCCCCAGAGGGAGTGAACACAACAGATAATCCTTACCTGATCTCTCCCCTGTCACCCATTTCCAGACAAACAGAGGCTAAGGCCACCATTCCTACCCATCTCGGCTAAAAGCCATTGATGGACCTAACCGCCATGAATTTATCTAGCTTTTTTTGATCCCTGTTAAAGTCCTAGTCTTCAGAACATCCTCTGGCAAGGAGTTCCACAGGTTGACTGTGCACTGTGTGCAGAAAAACTTCCTTTGGTTTGTTTTATGTGAATGTTTTTTCCTGCTGCCTCTTTCCTCCTTTCTTCTAGTGGAGGTGAGACATGCCCAGTATTTCGGATTTGACTTGCTCCAGGAATTTCCCAAGCTGGACACCTCACCGTGGTATCCCAAGATAAAAGTCAGAACTGATCCCAAAATCCAGACCCCAGAGAAGAGACCTTCTAGAGCCCAAAGGGTGCACACAGACAACATATTGGGTTCGGAGCTTCACTAGTCCCTCTGCACAATTGTACCAAACCCTAGCAAAGGAAGAGTGTTACCTACCTATGGATGTGTGTGGCCCCCTGGCTACATGGCCTCTGCTAACTCACAATGCTTAGTGACGTGTAACTGACAGCACCGCGGTGAGAGCAGGAAGGGTTAGCTCCATTTTACAGATGGGAACACAAACACAGGGCAGCGTAAGGATCTTTACTGAAAAGCACCCAAGTTACTGCAGCATCTGTAGCTCAGTTAGGAACTGAACGTCAGTCTCCTAAAGCCCCGCTGGTGCTCTCCCCACTAGGCCAGCCTTTTTTCTCGCAGGAGGTGCTGGAGGTCATCGATTCATCGTGGCTTAGATGAATGTGGGCGGGGAAGAGGGAACCCCCTAGTGCCCTGGTCTGCAGTGCCCACAACAGGCTTGGCACAGACACTCCCACCCTTGGCCCAACCGCCAGGGACCGGCACGGAGCTGGGAGTCCATCCCCGCACTGACGGCCCCCGCACGAGCAGAGAGGAAGCTTTTTAACAACGACCAATCAGGAGTTCCCATCTGAAGGGCCCTGAGAGTCACAAGGGCCCAGGGTAAAACAGGCCCTACGGAAATGAGCCCCCTCCCCCATCTGGCTCCTGCCTCCCTCCCAACGCCCCGCTTCCCCTGGGCAGCCTGTCCTGGTGGCTCGGGGCTTCCCTTCTGCCCACACAGGTCAGGGGGCTGACCTCACCAATGCCGCTTCTGCCAGGGACCAGGGGGCGGGGGCCTGGGAATTCCCCACCCCACATGGCCTCTACCAGGGTCCTGGGGCTCATGGATTCTGCCCCCCCCCCCCACACACACACACATAGATTCTACTTGTGCTCCAGGGCCTGCCTGGGGCCAGAGCAGAGCTGCCCAGGTGGCTGGCGGCTGGCTGAGAGGAACACACTTAACTGGTCCCCTACGTTAAAGAGAAGACAGGGAAGTACAACCTTTGTGATGCCACCTGCTGTGATGGGGTGTCACAAAGATTTTCAATCCTTTTCCTTATCAGAGGGTTTGTTTCTCTGATTCATTTCAGGCTCTACATGTCACTATTGGCTCATGTTACTAATTGGAATCCCCCCCCCCCAGGCCATGTCTTTTAATAATCCAAAATTATAGTCTTGTTTAGATCGTTCAAGATTGTTCCTTCCACGCACTCTGCAATTTCAGTACTTTTAAACAATTATTTACCATGACAACCAATACAATCTCTAATGATCAGCCAAACTTCATGGTCATGCTTCAGATATTCTTTGATCCGACACAGGCATTTCATGTTATTTGGGGCTTGCAACAAAACAAGAGAAAGATGTCGATTTGCGTCACAAGGTAAGCAAACGTGCAGCTCTTAATTTTTGGTGACTAATATATCGAGGGGGCAAAACAGAGAGTCAAAGGAATATTTGATTTTTCAAGACAAGCTAATATCTAGTTTATAATTTGGGGGACGACGTGTGGGTGGATTTCTTAGGGTAACAGGCAGTTCACCCTAACTGGCTTTCAGTCTCACTGCCAGTTATTTCTCCTTTGATAAAGTTGCATGTTCCCCACTCTGTCTCTTGATTCACTGGGACTGTGCAACAGGGCCTCTGCACAGGAAAGCAGAGTTACCCTTACCTGGTAACTTCTGCCAGGTGAGCTCAGGCCTCAGCCCTGCATTTCTGGAAGCAGCCGCTGGCCCGCCCCAGGCGTGACGCCATCTGTACCCTCCCCAACAGCCTGTGGCCCACAAAGCCCCCAGCCCCTGCTCCCGTGCGAAGGGCGGCTTTTCCTGTGGTCCGTAACCACCGCCCTCCGCTGTGTCATCGCAGCCCAGCGAAAGGGATGTTTCCCTTTTAAGAGCTCTCCTCCAATCATCTAGGTTTCATTATCGTGACAGAGAGGCCACCTGTTGCCATGGTTACTTGCCCTTTGCCGGAGCGAGAGCTTTCTGGATGCTTAAATTCGGCTATTTTTCCGGATCCGCGGGTTGTTTTTCTGTTACATTTGGTATTTATTTGTATTCTCAGCCTCGGAAACAAGTCATTGGTTATATTGTACACGGACCCGTCGTTGCGAAAGCAGTATCCTGCTGCTTGGAGAAGGAGTGTTGAGAAGACGTCTATCATGCGCCATTGGTGATATACAGGTCCTGGGACAGGGTCTCCTCTGTGGCGCCCCGCATGCTACATCCAGCGTCATCTCTGGGTTTTAGAACTTCATGATGAGTGTTAGAAAACAAAGCCCAACACTATGTGGCTTGCCTACTCTTGCTTCAGATGAAACCCCTCCCTCTTCCGGTTGTCCATTAGGCTGCCCTCTGCTCCAGAGCCTCTTGAAACCTAATTGCTTTTATTAAAACCCAGAGAAAAATTAAATGGAGCTATTTATTTCATGTATTTATTTGAGCAATTCAACCGAGCCTGCTTCTGTAGCAATGAAGTGCTAGTGGACACATATAAAACACACTCACACACACACTACATTACAGAAAGCTATCCAAAATAATAAATTAATGTATATTCCTATTTTATAGATAGGGAAACTGAGGCACAGCAAGGCCGAGGACTTGCCCAAGGTCATCCAGTGAGCGAGTGGCAGAGCTAGGCATAGAGGCCAGGTTTCTCAACTCCCTGTCTAGCACTTTAGCACCGCCGCATGGACGTTTTTAACAAGCAACAACTACTCTAGTGCCAGAAATAACCGCCAACACAACGAAAATCAGACGGGGCCTGAATCAAGTGCATTGTGATAAGCTGCTTGCTATGCTTACCCTCCAGAGGATGCCTGTCCCTAGTGGGGGCTTCAGACACGAGGCAGGCCATGCAGGCTGAGACCTTTCCAGCCAGTGTAGACCTTTGGACTCTCACTTCCCATTGAAATCAATGGGATCCGGCCCTCCCAATCCCCTGGGACTGTCAGCCAGAAGGGTTAACCACAGTGATGGGCATTCCCACCACTTGCCCCGGCCCTGGCGGGTTTCTCTGGTTGTCCGTAGGTTGGGAGCTGAAAGTGTCACACCAGCGCTCAGAAACCAAGCAGCAAGTGGCTGGGTGCCCCGGGGGGCCGGCTGTACTCTGCACCCACAGAGACGTGGGGTTAACACCAAGGACAGCCCTGGGGAAAGTGGGGGTGCTCTGTTTGAACCAACAGGCGCCTGTCCGGTGGAGAAGCGCCCATCCCGAGGGTGCCTCGCAGGGCTGGATCTCCGCCAAGGCAAGGCCGGTACCTAGGGCTCTGGGGGAGATGGGGAACTCTGCAATGCTGAATACTGGGTGGCCTTTGCCCCAGGGGTGTGGGGGAGGGACACATCTCTGCATGGCTTCCCTCTGCACCCCAGTGAGGGCCTGGCTGGACTCGCAGCTGCCGGATCCACTTGAGGCTGCAGGGGAGTCTTGGAGCCAGTCCTGCCCGCAAGGCTGCCTCCATGGGGAGGTGCTCAGGAGGAAGGGGCAATACTACAGAGACATGACAGCTGCCCATGGCCCCATTGACGACATGGCCAGTGGCCCAGGGTTTTATTTGGGGCACTATGGCTTTTTCCCAAGCTAGCCCAGCACCATCTTGGCTCACATGAGGGCCCTGCAAAGAAAAGCACCCTGGGAACTGAGAGCTGGCTCCAGACGCAAGGGCTCGGTGCTCTGGTACATGGCAACGTCACATCTCCAAAGAGTTGGGTTTCCTTCCACCCGCCTGGAGACCTCAGACCGCTGGTTTCTGCACTGGATGCTGAATTCCTTTCCTTGTGGCTTGGGTACAGAATCCTAGAACACTAGAATGGGAAGGGATCTCAAGAGACCTTCAAGTCCAGTCCCCTGTCCTCACAGCAGGACCAAGCATCGTCTAGATCATCCCTGACAGATGTCTATCTAACCGGCTCTTCAATATCTCCAGAGAGGGAGATTCCACAGTCTCCCTGGGCAATTTATTCCCGTGTTTAACCACCCTGATAGGCAGGAAGTTTTTCCTAATGTTCAACTTAAACCTCCCTTGCTGCAATTTAAGCCCATTGCTTCTTATACTATCCTCAGAGGCCAAGGAGAACTATTTTTCTCCCTCCTCTTTCTAACACCCTTTAGATAGTTGAGCATGTAACCAGGGGTATGTCTACACTACCCTCCTAGTTCGAACTAGGAGGGTAATGTAGGCATACCGCACTTGCAAATGAAGCCCGGGATTTGAATTTCCCGGGCTTCATTTGCATAAGCGGGGAGCCGCCATTTTTAAAACCCCGCTGGTTCGAACCCCGTGCAGCGCGGCTACACGGGGCTCGAACTAGGTAGTTCGGAATAGGAAGCCTAATTCGAACTAACTAGTTTGAGCCCCATGTAGCCGCGCTGCACGGGGTTCGAACCAGTGGGGTTTTAAAAATGGCGGCTCCCCGCTTATGCAAATGAAGCCCGGGAAATTCAAATCCCGGGCTTCATTTGCAAGTGCGGTATGCCTACATTACCCTCCTAGTTCGAACTAGGAGGGTAGTGTAGACATACCCATTAAGACTACATCTACACTGCAGGCTTCTTGTGCAAGAACTGTTTTGTGCAAGAGTTCTTGTGCAAAAGGTCTTCCACAAGACCGTGTCCACACTGCCATGTGCTTTTGTGCAAGAGTGTCCATGGCAGTGTGGACACTCTTGTGCGCAAGAAAGCTCTGATGGCCATTTTAGCCATAGAAGTTTCTTGCACAACAAATTCATGTTGCCTATCTACATTGCCTTTTCGTGGAAGAGCTTGTGCCCAGGAGGGCTTATTCCTCGTGGGAAGAGGAATAACTCTTCTGGAAGAAGCCCTGTTTTCCGACGCTGTACTGTACTTTTACTTGCAACTTTACAGCCGTTCTTGTGAAAAAAGCCTGCAGTATGGACGTAGCCTCCGTGTCATTCACCAAGACATTGGTCTAGTCCCTTGTCTCGTCTTTGTGGGTTAATTTTGAGAGATGAACCTACAGCAGGGGTGGGCAATAGTTTTCGCAGGGGCCTGGGGTGGAGCACTCCATAAATGTTGGTAAGTTGTCAGGATCTGACTCCGGGCCCCTAGAAAGGGCGGGGTCTCGGGCGGAAGCTGTGGGGCTCTGTAGTGCGTCGTACTATACGTCAAATTGCATGTAGTCATTCTCAGAACTATTTTCAAAGACGTCCATATCAGCTGCTTCTTTACCTTCTGTCGAGTAAGGTGGGGTTAGGGTTTTCCCTCTGGTTCCTTTCCATAGAGTCCAGTCTGGGGTACACAGTCTGGCTTACTTGCCATATTCCCTGTATTTCTTCCATTGGTTTACTTGTGTGCAAATAGGTGCAGGCATGAAAGCAGTCAAGTGGAATAATGCAGAAAGATCCCAAAACATATCAAAGAACACAGAAGCTACACATATACAATACCCACATTACAGGAAAAAAATGACTAACAGTGAACAAAAAATGAAAAAAGAGAACAGTGCAATTATACTGGCAAGGTGAAAAATTGAGTGATTTAATGGCTTATATAAAAGTTGTGAATGTAATGAAAGCTGGTATCCATTTAAGATAGTCTGTGGACAGGAGATACGATGATGTATTAAACCATTTATTAATAGTGATGTTGCTGGGAGATTTCCACTCAGTATCTATAATGACTCTGGTATCAGATAATACATGTTGTAAAAGGTGGGAAAGGCTGTTTTCATTACTTCAGAAAACACAATCCTGGTGTTAGATTGAATTGGAATTGTATCTTGCATTGTGGAACAAGAGCAAAGGCCCGCATCCCGAAAGGTGTTTAGACACCTAAATGTGAAATACCTCTGGGGAGCTGGGCCAGAATCTCCTGTCCTGCTCTATTCTCTCCAGCAGTCGTGGCTGGGCAATTTAACCTTCTAGTTTAGCTTAAGAAAGAGGGGACTTGGTTAGTCTGTGAGCACCTCCATGGGGAGCAGATATTTAACACTGGGCCCTTTGGCCTAGCAGAGAAAGGTCTAGCACAGTGTGGGGACTAGAAACCGAAGCTAGACAGATTCAGAAAGGTGTGCGCTTTTAGCAGCGAGGGTCGGCCACAATCCGCCAAGTGCGCGGACAATCTCCTTCGTGTGTTTGATCTATGTACGGGTCCTTTGGTGAGTGGGGAGTCTGACCCCGGAGCTCATTGGCAGACGTTGCAGGGGTGTGAAACAAGGGGCTCCGGGCTCCGTGCACGGAGCTGCCTGGCTGGGCGGGGCTGGTTAAGCAGCTGCAGGGCCGTGCTGCCACACCGCGTAGAGGGAGCCTTGGTGGACGTCGGGGTTGGGCCCCAGTTGCCGTCCGATCCTTGGCTTTGTCTGGCATTTTCATATGAAAAAGACAAGGCTTTGCCAGTTATCCCTGTCCTGGGACAGTGTGTGGTGTGAGTGCCGCATCTCAGTGCTTATCCTGAGGGTGTCTATTTCTTTTGGCCTCCCCATTTCCTTCTGCCTCTAGTGAGCGGGGCGCACAGCAGTTGTTCTGGTGAGAGTACAACAGGCATGCACACATCACGCCCCCTCCACCTCCGCTGGCGCTGGAGAGTCAGGGTCTCCCCGCTGATGACACCAGCCTCTGGGAAGACAGGACGGTAGAGCCACCAACCAGAAGCTTCTGAAGAAAGTGCTTCTGCCGGAGTTCCAGGCTTTTCAGGTGTGTTCAGTCGCCCACCCAAATCTCGCAGCCATAGAGGAGAGTTGGAATTGCTATGGAAACTCAAAGTCTAGTGTGTGTTGTGACGGGGTGACGGCAGAACACCCGGCGAGACAGTCTGCTACAGGCAAGGCCTTCCCAGCGGATTCTGTGTTGAGCCTCCAGGTCTTGGCTGCCAAGGCAGACAAAGTGTTCTGCATTTTCCAGTTCTTCTCTGCCGTGCTGGTCTCCTTGTTGACCAGGAGTTGGCTGGTTTTGCTGTTGTTCAGAGCCAGCCCCAGGCTTTTGCTGTCTTCATGCCAGAGCTAAAGTAACACTGGCAACAAGAACCAAGCTCCAGAGTGCAGAGGACAGTGCTGTAGTTACACACTCAGAGGAAGTTCATTCAACCCTTTGGGAACAAATGCTGCCTGTTCTGCACCTCCCTCGGGGGGTTGCCGTGCCAGGGAAGCGCTCCTGGAGGGATGGGTGGGAGCAGGAGAAGGACCTGACTGTCTCGCTGGAACCTGCGCAAAGAGAAACAAGAACTAACTATGGCTAAGCCATTCCCCCAGAAGTCCAGGGGTGCCTTGTAATAGAGTGGGATAGCACACCAAAGTCTGGAGACATTCTCTACTCACAATGGGAACAGAACTGTAAAGAGAGTAACTATCAGCTCCCTAATCTTCTCAGACAGCAGCACTGTGAGACATGCCAACACGACATCCTCCATGGACAGAGGGGGGAAACTGAGGCACAGCCAGCCAGTGAAAGTGCTAAGGGTAAAACCCAGAAACTCTGAATCCCAGTCCCTACCCTGGCCACCAGACAACAGTCCCTCAGATATGAAATATATTTGTATTTCCATTCCAAATAACAGCCGCACGTCGGCTGTTGGCCGTGCAGGAAAGTCTCTGTTTTATATGCAAGGTGCAACACCATCTCATCACAATCTCCTTGACAATGTCACCCATTAAAACATATTTCACCAAAAATTTGATTTACCTTTAATACAGAAGGGAGAAAAGGGTTATTCATGACTCATTTCTTGTGCTACCCATGCAATTTCACATCACAATCTGTTGCCATGGAGATGTCACACACAGGAGATGGAAGCGGGGTCTCTAATACATCAGTAGACAAGCACAATGAGGAGAAGGCAAAATAAAGGAAACAAATATTTGCCATAAACAGAGAAAGAAAGGGGGGGGCGGGTGTAGGAAAGTGACAGTCCAGTGAGTACTAATCAAAAATGTAATTGGCTGCAGGAGCGACTGGAAATGCCCAAATCTAGTGCTGGGGAGGGGATGGTTTTCAGTGGCACCCAGTTTGTGTTGCATTGTGTCTTATGCAACCTTCCCTTCATGTGGAAAACAATTCCAGGAATGGATGGTCAATGCTCTGGGGAGCTTGGGTTTGTGCCGTGAGTCTAGTTTCCCTCCCTTTTTTGGGTGCAATTTATGCCAGCAATTGGGCTGTCAGTGCAGGATATGAAAACCGGCCTTTTTGACTCGGTTTGCACCTAAAGACAGTTAGCCGGAGGAGTTGCACCCACGTTTGCCCATGGTCTATTTTGGAGGTTCAGACATTGCAGGCGCCCTCCTGCAAACTGTACAGTTGATGGTCAGACTAATCAGGGGGTTTCAAGCTTTTTTTCTTGCAACTCAGTTGAAGAAAATTGTTGATGTGACCCCCACGTAATTATATCTTTTGTCTAGAGGGCAGGCTCCAGGGCGGGGCTGTTGCAGGGATGAGGGGTTTGTGGTGCAGGGGGGTGAAGACTGCCTGGGTGTGTGTGCTCTGGGGTGGGGCCAGAGATGAAGTGTTTAGGGTACAGGAGGGGTTTCTGGGTTTCGGGGGTTGGGGCAGGGGATTGCTGGGGCACAGGCTGACCTCTGGCAGCTCCTAGTCAGCAATGCAGTGGGACGGTGAGGCAGGCCTCCTGCCTGTCCTGGCACAGCGCACCTCACTGCACTCTGATAGCAGCCAATAACAGGTCCCACTCCACATGCTGCCCCTGCCCCAAGATCTAGCTCCACACTCCCATTGGCTGTTTCCCGGCCAATGGGAGATGGGGGGTGGTGCCAGCCGCTGACAGGCTGCCAATGTGGCCTATAACAAGTCCAGTTCTACTTGTTTTAAGTCGATTGGACATGTCACTTCTTCCAGTTGCCCATTTATTGCCTCTCTCTGCTCTTCACCTGGCTTCTTGGAGTTGCTGCTTGTCTGGGCTAACCCGGAGACGGCTGCTTTTTTGAATTTCCCATCAGAGAGCGTGATTGCCTAGTCCATGGGGCCAGAGAGGGGGCTCAAACTCACATACCTGGGAGTCCTCTGGATGCTGGACTTCATTCCTCCCTGCCACCCCGAGGAGCTACACCAAGGGAAGGCTGTGGGATAGGGAGGGGTGTGCGTTTGGGGCTGCTTGTTGGTTTGGAGGATACATGGGATGCTGGGAAAGAGACTGTGTTTGCCTGCCTGGTCTGGTGGGGTGTTGCTTGTTGGTTGGGTGGGTACAGTGGGGGTTGGTTCCGAAGGGGGGAGTTGTGTCTGCTGACTGCTCTGTGAGGAGTTTTTTAAAAACATCCCCTTTGGAGTATGGCTTGTTGGGGGGGTGTTTGTTGGGAGTGGGCAGTGCCAGCCTAGAAGGGAAACGGCCTCGTTTGGGTGGCTTGTCGCCAGGCATTGCCGAGCAAACATGGACGGTGCTCGTTTGGGGCTTGTTCTGAAAGGGGACCGGCTGGCTTTGGGGGCCTGAGGCGCCAACTCTCAAAAGGTAAAACAGCAAAACCCTTCCACCTCGGAGCCAGACCTGCCACTGGCTGCTCCCGGGCGCAGCGCAGTCCGTGGTGCCAGGCTAGGCAGGAAACTGCCTAAACCCCCCACTGGCCACCTGGTCACCCTACAGCAAGGTGAGCCAGCGCCTGACTTTCCGCAACCCAGTGCTGTAAAAACCGCTGGACTGCGCCAGGGCACACTCTTGTTTCACAGCTGTACACACACGCTGGGGGTGTTTTAGTCCTTTTAATACTAATATTGTCTGAAGTGTGGCCTTCTGTACCACTATCAACAATCCAAAAAAGCAGTGCGCACACGCCAATTCAACACAGTAGCAATATCACACAGACAGCAAGCTTAGCCCGCTGAGCACAATAATTCTGTGTACTTCTACTTGGAAAACGCTTCTAGACATGAAACTGCTGCAAGAACAAATACTAATCCTAGTTCAGACGTAAGATCACAAAAGAATGCCCCTTACATTAGAACAGCAGTAGTTACTGCGATAAGAGACCATCACGCTTAGTCATACAGAGTAAATATGGATGTAACCAGTGCTCCAGAAATCACATTTTCTACCCCCGCGTAGCCAATATAGAAATGTACTCCTTTCTCCAAGTGTAACAGGATGAAAGCTGCGAGTAAACTGAGGCAGAGGGCAGGGTCAGTGAGAATTTTGCTGGTAAAGGCTCATGCGTGTGAACTGGGTGTTGCAGACGTTAGAACGGAGCGCGCTCTCCGTTCTCAATTGATTTTTTTCTCTGTTCACTCCCCAGCGTGCCGAGTGGCAGTAGTAAGGTGCGTGTAATGGCAAGGGCTGGCTTGTTTTGACTGCATCTTTGCAGCTTTAAATGAACAAAGTCTGCATGTGGGAACTTTCAGCTTAACACATGGGAGCCTCTTTTTCTGCTGCCGAAATGCAACCACCTTGAGGGGAGAGAGTCTGGGCTGACACTCAGCAGTGCCACATTTTAGGACAGGAAGAGACGCTGACTCCTGTAACCACGGAAATGCCGAGGGAACCAGTAGAAGCGGAATGTGGCTATGACTTGGAAGTTCTATGCAATGTTGTATTCTGGCTACGACCTTCTCGCAGGCCCATCACCATGATATCTGAGCAGCTCCCAAGAAACCATCATGCGCACGTCTGTTCCTCCCGAAGCTGCGACGCTGTTCTTAGTGACAGGAGCAAAGTTATGATGGGTCTTATTTGTAACGACTGACCTCTCCGATAACCCTGTGCTCAGCAATTGCCTAGTGCTGAGGGTCAGGTACCAGCCTCTGGAAACAGGCCTTCAAGAGCGTCTCAGCCATAGTCACCCTGTGTGACCTTGGACAAATCACAGAGGGGCAGGCTTGCAAAACGGTGTAGGTATCTAAAATGGGATTCTCAGACTCAGTGGGAACTAGGTGCCTAAATGAACCCCCCCGAGGCACCTCTCTGCACCTTCAGGTACCTAAATACCTTTAAATATTAGGCCCAGGTTCATAGAATCATAGAACTGGAAGAGACCTCAGAAGGTCGTCAAGTCCAGCCCCCTGCTCTAGGCAGGACCAATCCCAACTAAATCAACCCAGCCAGGGCTTTGTCAAGCCGAGATTTAAACACCTCTAGGGATGGAGACTCCACTACTTCCCTAGGGAACCCATCCCAGTGTTTCCATTACCCTCCTAGTGAAATAGTTTATCCTAATATCCAGACTAGATCTCCCCCACTGTAACTTGAGCCCATTGCTCCTTGTTCTGCCATCTGTCACTACTGAGAACAGCCTCTCGCCAGCCTCTTTGGAACCTCCCTTCAGGTTTCCCTGTGCCTCAGTTTCCCATCTATGAACTCGGGATAATAGCAGCTCCCTACTTTCCAGGTTGAACTCAAATAATTTGTACGGGCCTGCATCTGAAACAGATTCAGTGTGAGGCTAAACATGTTCATGACGCCACATCAATAGTATCACACCTGTCCTAAGCCTTCCCTGGATCGGGGTTTGAACTCACCCTATACTGAATCGGAAAGAACACCCCTGGTCTTTAACAAAACTTTTTCTCTATTCACTGCCACAGTCCTATCCCCCAGTAATATCCGTGGTGCTTTGCCTTAATCAAATGCCAAATACAGTTTCCCTGAACGCAGAACGGGAAATGTCTCTGACTCTCGGATACCTCCGTGCGGTCGTAACTCCAGATGAATATTGACTTTTTAATGACAACCACTATAGTACAAATACCAACTGATATTATTCAGTCAGATTCAGGCGGCTGAATGGGGCTGACATGCATGTTATTCAGCAAATGAATTATTTGATTCACCCTTCCCCGTAGCATGCTGTCTGCTAGGAAAATTTTCATTTGGTCTCTCTAACGTGAGAACCAATCGTAAATGTCAAACCTAAATGCTCAGATTTAAGTGTTAGGTTGTCTTGTTTGATTATGGAAGTAAAAGGTCACAGATGACTAATGAAAAGTACAAGTGATATTGCTCGGGAAATACCACTCTGCCAATGAGTAAGCAAACAACTCGAGACAACGTTATCAGTCTTCTCTCTCACTCTCGCTCTTTCGCTCCAGAGTCTGAGTCTCCTTTTTCACTAGCTCTTTCATCTGGAGCTATTTGCACGGTGCCCATATTTTCAAGGGATGGCTGGTTTTACGCAATCTGCTTAGAATGTTGTGGGCTGGTGCCTGTCAGCCTCGCCCCGAGACAATGACACTTTGTAGAGCGCTAAGTAAGCCGCTAAATACCCACAGCTGGGGACTGGCCACTGAACCGTTGCAGAGGCCCTGGTATTGCCACAGTCCGAGCCCTTCGGCTGGGTGTAACACTGTCCAACTACGCTGCAATAACCCTCATTTCCAGAGGAGGGTCCCGGCCCCTGGCCTTGCTGCTGTGGGGATCTAGACTTATCCCAGCTCCCAGCAGCGGTAAGTCCGTGGGAGCGATTTGCACCTCTCAGGCACCCTGCTCTGCACAGATGCAGCTTTTCAGAGCAGATTGACCCTCCGACTGTCCGCGCCCTTTCCGCAGGCCGTGACGGCGACGCAGTCGTCCCTTGTCCAGCACGTGGGGCCGCGTGGAAAGAGACAGATCGGTTCCGGTGGATCCCGCTGCATGGCCTGGCTCGCTCTGGCCGGACGTGACGCACGAGCGACGTGGGCCCATCCCTAGCCAGTGGAGACTCCACCCAGAGGGTCAGGGCCATTGGCAGTGGGGGTCCCCAGGGGCTGTGCCAGAGCTCCTCCCTGACCTGCCTAAACGGGTGGGGCTGGGACGGAGAGGAAGACGGCCCAGCGGGGGAGTGGGCGAGACCCGGAGAAGTGAGGAATGACCTGGCCCTGCCTCCTTGCCTGGGCCTGGCTCCCACTCCCACCTCTGGGTTCCATTGGTGGCCCCATGACTCAGCTCGGACTCCCCACCTGCCCTCCCCACAGCGGCAGCCCCGGCGCTCCCCTGCCTGACCCGCCAGGGGGGCCTGGCACCTGCTGGCTCAGAGGATGCTGTCGGGGAAGAAGGGCCATGGGGCCGGGGAGCAAAGGGCCCGAGGTTGCTGGTGAAATCCTGCCCTTTGCTCTGCCAGGCCTCGGCTGTGCTCTTCTGCTCCGAGCTGGGGACCCACACTGCTCCGCTACCCAGCTCCAGGCCTCGTGCCCGCTGGCTGCTGGACCCCCCCTTTCCAGCTGAGCTGGTGGGACGTGCTGCTCGGGGCAGGGAGGGAATCCTGCCCTGGGCACTGGGCAGAGGGAGCCGAGGGCCTGGAGCCTCTGGCAGCTCAGGGGGGCAGCTTCTCAGGCACCTGTGGCTGGAGAGAGAACAGAGCCGAGCAGCAGGATGGCTGCCCCGTCCCACAGACGTAGCACAAGGAGAGGAGGGTCCATGAGGCGCCCGTGCTGGGGGCTCAGCCAAACAGCCAAGAGGGGCCTTTCCCGGCGCCCTACAGGCCCCAGGCTCTGGGGCAGCGGAGGGTATGTCTACACTACCCTCGTAGTTCGAACTAGCGGGGTAATGTAGGCATACCGCACTTGCAAATGAAGCCCGGGATTTGAATTTCCCGGGCTTCATTTGCATAAGCGGGGAGCCGCCATTTTTAAAACCCCGCTGGTTCGAACCCCGGGCAGCGCGGCTACACGGGGCTCGAACTAGGTAGTTCAAACTAGGCTTCCTATTCCGAACTACCGGTACACCTCGTTCCACGTTCCACGAGGTGTACCGGTAGTTCAGAATAGGAAGCCTAGTTCGAACTACCTAGTTCGAGCCCCGTGTAGCCGCGCTGCATGGGGTTCGAACGAGCGGGGTTTTAAAAAATGGCGGCTCCCCGCTTATGCAAATGAAGCCCGGGAAATTCAAATCCCGGGCTTCATTTGCAAGTGCGGTATGCCTACATTACCCCGCTAGTTCGAACTAGCGGGGTAGTGTAGACATACCCTGAGGGAGTAGCGACGGGGCTGGGATTTGCCCTGTGCCAGGCCGAGGAGATGCCTACGGGCTTGAGCTGGCTCGCGACACGGGGGAGCTGCACCCTTTGGGCGTGTTTAGATCGGAAGAGCCCTGAGGCGGGACCCATGTTTCCCTGGTGTCACGCCCAGCACCAAAAAACAGCTACCAACCCATCCCTAGCGCTGAGCCACCGTCTGAGAGAGGCTGGTCCAGTCCTCAGAGACTGAGTCGGCTGAGTCAGACTCCACCTGGACTCCACCTGGGCAGCCATCCACCTGTCCCTGAGGTCTGGAACTCAGCCCCTCTGGGCTCGGGCAAGCCATCGCCCCAGGTCTGGCTGCTGCAGCCTGGGGCCCTCTCCAGCAAGTTGTACAGGCAAGGGAGGGAGAGGAGAGGTACCTGGTATGGTGACTCAGCCATTGGCCATCCTGCCCAGAAGTGTCAATACACAGGCAACCTGTGGAACTCCTTGCCAGAGGATGTTGTGAAGAGCAGGACTTTAACAGGGTTCAAAAAAAGAGCTAGATAAATTCATGGTATTTAGGTCCATTAGTGGCTATTGGCCAGAATGGTTAGGAATGGTGTCCCTAGCCTCTGTTTGTCTGGGAATAGGCTACAGGGAGGGATCACGTGTTGATTCCCTGTTGCGTTCGTTCCCTCTGGGGCACCTGGCTTTGGCCACTGTGGGCAGACAGGACAGTGGGCTGGATGGACCTTTGGGCTGACCCCGCTTGGTCGTTCTGATGTTCACAAATCTTGGGTCATTCGTAAGTATTATGCCCCGGTGATGGCATGGCTAGTACTGCCTAGATTCACAGCCCCCAGCATTTCCCTATGGGGGAGAAGCATTCACTGCCCCATGCCATCGATGGGGCAAATGGAGGCACAATGGGGCTGGGCTGGGCTGGGCTGGGCTGGGCCGGGAAGAGAGAACAGCCCCCCCCCCCACACACACACACACTCACACATCCCCATGGCCCTGCCCTGAAGGACTCGGGCAACACCAGGTAAGTCTGCTAGTGCGGAATAAAGCATCAGTGCACTGTATGTCTGCTACCGAGAAACACCCACCTCAACTGTGGGTAAAGAAAAAAGAAGTGGCGGCTGTGACAGTCGAATTTACGGCGCCCTTTTGAGATGCACTTGCGTGCAAAGCCCCCATAAAGCACTGGCTGTCAGAGCATGGACACAGGCTGTAAATTCTTTCCAAAGTGTCAAAACCGAAACTATTTTATTTTAAAATAAAGGTGTAAAATGAAATCATCCGACCTGGGATACCCAAGAGAGCAAATCTCTGCTTGCCCCAAACTGCCCCGTCTCTCCGTGGCCTAGGTCTCGGTGCCCCCGGAGACGGCACTCGTCTCCGCCACCCAGGCTGCCTCTCGTGTAGCTGGGACTCGTGCTTCCCAGCTTGGGTAGCAGGACACGGACCTAAAACTCAGTGGGGTTTGGCCAGCGAGTCCGGCTACCAACCGCAAGGGGCCCCGGAGCCTGACAGCGCCCAGGAGCAATGGGCAGAGACCAACACCCCAGCTCAGCCTGACTGGCTACAAGTCTGGAAAGAAACCGATTTTGTCGGAGAAAACGCCGTTCCGCGTGTGCACAGGAACGTCAGGGCCCGGCGTGGGCATTCGGGAAGTGCCGCATTTTTAACATAGTTGGCTGCACTTTGTGACCAGAAGAACAACCCCGTGGGTCACTCTTACTGTTCTCGTTCGAGGAACGCTGCAAAAATCAGCATCAGCACATTGTTTCTCTGAGCCCAGACATGGTATCGCCATGGCAACCACTCACCCTAGGTTTGTGCCAGGCAAGAGGACAGAGCATCCACACTGAGGACGGAGCAGCTTTGGTTTCCTGCCGCTCCTCAGGAGCGTCCTGCCTTCCTTCTTTGCTTAGAATCCCCGGCCCTCCGAATTACTCACCTGCCCATGTGTTTTGGACCCCTCCCTGTCTCCACCCACCCACACACAGGTCCTGGAAATCTCCACCTTGGCACCCTGCCATCCGCAGCCACACGCAAGCTCTCTAGCCAGCCACTGCCCAGAGTGGGAGTCCAGACCAGCACCGACAGGCCCTGGTCAAATCCGGCCAGTCGGTGGGTTCGATACCTGGTCTGCCTCTCCCTCCATGTGACCGGGCACGTCTGGGAACCAAGCAGCGATTTTCCCTGAGCACGTCAGCAAAGCTCACTGCAGTCGATAAAAGCAAGTTTATTAATGACAAAAGTGAGTTTTTAAGTGATGCAAACGGATCAAAGCAGATTACCTGGCGAAGAAACCAAACATGCAAACCAAGCGTAACGTGCCACATCGCCTGGACACCAACAAGAAGGTTTTAACCCTGAGAAATGAGCTCACTTTGCAGCTTGGACTCCCCGGACATTTCAGGCACAAGCTCTCAAGCTACAAGCTCCTCCAAAACTGGAAGAGCGCCAGATGCCCATGGTCACATTTGCACCTGCAGCTCAACGCTGTCTGGGGATCTGATGTAACTCCCTCCTCCCAGAACAGCAGAAATCCGGCACTGAGCAGCAGTGTCCCACAATGCCACGCCACGCCAGGCTAGAATTGGACCGACTAAGGCCAGAAGGGCCCACCGGCTCACAGTCTGACCTCCTGTACATCACAGGCCTCCAAGAGAAGCCAGCCACCTGCACATCACCCTAACCATGAAAATGAGACCTAAGGGGACCAGGCTATCCTGCGCCACAGGCAGCGACTGGACGGGACCAGTCTCTGAGGCCTCCCCAGTGGCCGGGAAGGGATTGTGAGATATGCCAGATAACCAATGCCCACGCTACAGAGGAAGGCAAAAACCACCCAGACCACCCTTGATTTCTCCTGGGATAAATTCCTTTCCATCTCCCCACATGGCAATCAGACAGAGCCTAAGTATGGGAGCCAGAGCCAGACAGCCACCTGAGAGAATGCTTGGGGCTACCTCAAAAGTCTGGCCCAACCCCACTCTGAGTCCCATCTCCAGACATGCCCATCCCTGATGCGTCAAAGGAAGGTGATAAAAACCCTCCAGAAGACACCGTGTGGGAGAAGCCCCGTCCTGACCCTTGCTGGTGACCAGCTGAAACCCTGAAGCACGAGCTTTAGGATCATAAGAAATAACCAGAAGTGAGCCCCAGGGCTGTGGAGCCATCACAAGCGCAGAGCCTGCCATACAATTACCCTCAGATTTGGCCCGTTCTCTCTTAAGACAAAATAAGTTGTTTTTCTCCAAGGACTCCTATATAGAGCCTGTTCCAGAATCTCCTCTTGATGATGGTTAAAACTCTTTTCATTGCCACCCTGAATTTGTTCATGGCCAGTTGCTGTCCCTTTGTTCTGGTGGCATTGTATTCTTTTAGCTTAAATAGCTCTTCACCCTCCCTCAGATTTACCCCCGAATGTGATCTATACAGAGCCCACGGCTTGCCTCTCAGCCTTCTTTCTAAAAAACTAACTAAGCCAGGCTTTTCCAGGGTCCTCTCCTAAGATAGGCCCCTCCTTGCCCCGATCATCCTAGGAACTGACCTCGGCCCCGTTCCAGTTTCAGTCCATCTTGGCTGTCATCTGCCCTACACTGGGCTGAAAGGGGTTAATAGAGCCCTGGGGAGGCTACAGAGGGGGCCTGTGAGGAGCAGCCAACCAGGGCCAGGCAGGTCCATATAAAAAGGGCTGCAGAACAGAGCAGCTGCAGTCACTCCCTGGAGCTTGGAGAGGGAGAACTAGCCGTCTTGCAGGCAGAAGGCAGTAAGCACCATGGACAGAGCAATGCTGCAGGCAGGGCCCCGGGGAGCTAGAGGCAGTCCCTGAGGCAAGGGCACAGAGGGTGTTGTGGCCATGGAAAAGTGGCACCAGGAAACCCACTGATCAGCCACAGAGGACATAGCAAAGGGCAGCCATCTACAGTGTCCCTGGGTCGGGACCAGGAGTAGTGGGTGGGCCTGGGTCCTCCTTGCCCCTATTTGCCACTGAGGAAGCATCTGGACTGAGGGACTGTGATACTGCCCTCCCCCCCGGCCCCTGTCCCAAAGGAGGGAACACAGAGCGTGGGCCAGCCACAGGGCTGTGTCATGAAGAGGATGCTGCAGTGGTGGTGAGACACCACCGGAAAAGAGCATGCTGGCATAGGGTGCCAATCCCCAGGACAGCCAGCAGGAGGCACCCCAGCAGTGAGTCGCACTCCACCCCAGCTGAAGACGCACGACTAGACCGGTACACGATACGCAAACGAGGTCTTCCCAGCGCCTTCTCTAAAGGCATTAACACGTCTCTCTCTCTCCTGGGAATGCCTCACCTCCCACAATCACACCTGTGTGTGTGTGTAAGAGCCGGGGATTGCTCAGCACTCCAGTCCGAGCCTGGGGGAAAGTCTGCCGCGAGTCACTGGGTTAAGATTAGAGACTGGAGCAACAAGCCCGAGGTCACGCTGCACGTCTGCTGTGGGCCACCAGGACACGAGGATAAGACAGACAAGGCTTTGTCAGTAAGGCAATGGAGACTTTTCCATTCCCAGGCCAGGACCATGTTTGTAACTGGAATGTTGTGAAGCACTTGGAGAGCCCGGAATGGATAGCGGCCTGTGCAAAGCATTGCTGGTGTTTCAGAGTACGCGGTTCTAGGACTATTATGGCTGTACTGTTAGAATCACCTTTCTTCTGCCCCGGGCAACTGGAATTGTACAAAAGCTTCACTAACACTTCTCGGTTGGAGCAGTCAGTTCATAGTCTGGCTTTAACAGATGCAAAGCAGCTAACTTGTCTTTCCGTCCCACCTCAATGGGCCACGTCCTGATGTTCGTACTTAAAGTAAACACTTCTAACCCTAGCTCCTTAACCCAACCCTTCCTACAGCCCAGGAAAGGAAAGAACCGAGGCTGGTTTTTCAGATCCCATGTTGCGGTTGTAGGGTTGGTACTTAAACTCCCCTCCCCACTCAAACATCTTCCACTGTGTACACTGGGATCACCCGATCCAGAAGCAGATGCAGGGAACAATGTACGCAGCCTCCCTTTCCAGAGACGAATCTCAGCGCGAAGAATTGTCTGGAGGAACTGTTAGTGCAACACAAGCCGGGGTGTGACTCAGAGCCCTGCGGATACAGAATGTGTATCTGCATCCACAAAACCTGAGCGCCGGGTACCAGTAGTTGTGGGTCCGTTGATATCTGCGGATTTGCAGGACTCGGGTGTGAAATCTACTTTGCACAAGCTTGCCCTGCGCTAACGCTCCTGCTATGGGGCATTTACAAGTCCCTAGGGCTCTTCATATACACCTGTGTGGAGTCCAGCTCCTAAGTTACCCTCCAGTTTAACTTCTTTGCATCTAGGAAGAGGTTTGGGTTCCAGCTGGCTGAAATTCTTCAGTTGAAATTTTCTTTAGATCAAAAGGAGCCTTTATTTTGAAGGAATGTTTCTTTCTAAAGTTTGGGGGGAAAGATGAAAACTCAAAATGGAAAAGTTAAGTTGTCAAAACCAAAAATGTCGATTCTTAAGTCTCCCTCCCATTTTTAAATAAAAAAATAACACCCTTCCCCTCTGAATTTGGGGGTTTTAACCAATGTTCCCTCTAAATTTTGCCATCCGTGTGCAGAATACATTTTGTTCCGTGCACTGAGGCATGTGCAGATGTGCACCACCAAAATAGAAACACATGCAGCCGGCTGTGAGCAGCTGGGACACTCTGACAATCAGCTGGACGGCACCTGGCTCTCTGCTGGGCGGCCGCCCAAGCGCTCAGCTTTAGGGAACCCTGGTTTTAACCAGAAGCAGAACTCTTTCTTGCTACAATCGCTTGTTTTTGCCTTTGCTTCCACACCAGACTGGAAGCCATCAACCTGACTTTTCTCTGGAACCAATGCCATGTGAAGGGTTAGACAGCATCCCCTCAGGGCAGGGGGATCTGGAAAATGCCCCTGTCTGCAGAGAAAGCTTTGCTTTGGGAGCAGGTCAGCTCTGTCTTTGACTCTGCTGTGCTCACTACCATGCCCAGAGTGCCTGGGAAGGAATTAGGCAGCACAAGGTGTTGTAAGTGTCCCCGGCGAGAGAACAATAGGAATTCCGGGAAATTGCAGAATTGTACAAACGGGTGTTTACCTTGTTGAATGTAACAGCTACTAAGATCCATCTGTCAGCGCTGTTGTCTTGTCTTTTGAATTACTGGGTCGTTAACCTTTAGCTGCCTTCCCACGCACAGCGGGATTTCATAATTCAGCATGCATGCGCCACAACAGGTTTTTCATTCTTCATTAGATTCTTGAGAAAGGAGAAAAAATAGTTACAGGGAAAATGTAAAGGCCTTGCGCATCCTGCCCTTCGGCTGGGTCGTTCTGAGTCTGGGAATACGGGTGGAGGATGGACACTGGACTCGCAGTCCCAACTGGCTGTGTGACACAGGGGAAGTCACTTTTTCTCTGGGGCCTCAGTTTGCCACTGTCAAATGGGTGTAATAATGCACCGGCTTAGCCCCTGGAACTCACTACCGACAACGTGGGCAGAAGCAATGACAGGTTCTCCTGCTCCTGGTGCCGCTCGATCCCCACCCCCGACGGGCAGCCCAAGAAATGCTGGTGGGAAGGGGACCGGTCATTCTCTGAGCTCATTTGTTTGTTTCTCTGCTGCTATCGAGCCAGTTAGTGCTAACTGCAGGGCCGTCTACTGGGAATTCGACTCGTTCCAGCCCGTCCGTCCCCACAGGGTAACCAACCGCACGCAGCCTTGGCTGCTTCTTACCGGCAGCCTGGGGGTAGGAGCATTTTACATGTTGTAAACATCCAGTATCATGGTACCTGGGTCTTTCCCACTAGGGAGACTCGGTCACACTGTCAGCATGACCCTGCGGCAGGGCAGCCAGGCAGCTCGGGGCACCGCCTGGGGTTGGCTTTGATGCTTCGTTTCTGCTTTTCCCCCTCAAGGTTCGTCACATTGTGTTGGGCTCAAAGCCATAACTATGGAAGCCAGGAACGGCCACGAACCCGGGGGACGTAGGAGAGGTGCAGCTGCCGTGGGTTAGGAAGCCAAATTAACTGGATAAAGGGGAGACCAAAAATCACCGGAGAGGTAGGAGACTGGTCTCAGAGCTGGCTAGTCAAGCCCAGACTGCGGCTAACTAGATCTGGTCAGAAAGCAGAACGTCCCTTCCCCGGGCAAGTCCCCCATTTGAACAAATTCATTCCAAGTCAGAACGAAAAGTCCCAATTTCTCATTAAACAAAACTCCGGAAAAACTTCGGTCTGGGACCCTGGAGATGTTTCACGTTAATAATGTAGCACGTTACATTTGGCTAATGGGAAGGTTGTTTCATTCGGTCTGTAACATTTGGATTTTGTCTTGACTTTTATAGTATCTTAAAATATTAAATACGTCACATTTACATTTATAGATTTAATCATAATCTAAATTATATACAGCTACTTAAAATTGTGATTTTCATATCATCTAAAAGTTGCAATAACACAAATTGCCACATCAAAAATGAAACATTTGTACTTGAGCTAAACCAGAGGTTTTGACATTGAAAAGATCGTTTCGCCGTTTTCCCAGGTAACGGTTTGTCAGAATTGACGTGTTCCCACAAAATGTGTCAATTTCAGCTCAACAGCATTTTGCAATGGAAAAGTGTCCCACACAAAACCCATTCAATGAGCGGGGTGGAAAACAAGTGTCCCCGCCCCTGGAAAATGTTGACTGTCCATGAGAAGAGCCGCGGCTGCTTTCCAGCGCCATTTGGAGTTTCTTGAAAATCCAATTCTTAGTTAGAAAACAGTGTTGGTGGAAGATTATCCTGGGGAAGGGCGGAATCAATAAGGGGACTTGGAGCCTTATGTGACTGCGACACGCGATACCGAGCCCACGTGTTACCCTCCACCTGGCTGCCTGCCTGCTGCCCCGAGGCAGGTGAGCGGCGGTAAGGGCCCAGGAAGCGGGCACGAGGAGCAATGTAATTGTTTCAAATGGCCAAACCAAGCCAGTGGCCTTTGGAGCTGTCAGAGCATCTCGTAGGCCTGTCCCCGTGATGACCTGCCCACAGACCTGCTCATGGGCGGAACCACTGTCTGGCCTCCCTGCTCCCGTTAGCACAGGCGCAACCCCGAGGAAGTGCCCGGGCCGCACCTTAGCGCGGGAGACGGCTGTGACGAGGGGGCTGGGGCAGCGGGGAGCAGAGGGAACGCCGAGGCTCCCGGGTGCGGAGCTCAGGGGAGTTGGGAGCTGGGGTTGCTTTTGGCCCCTCACCTGGTGGCATCTGCTGGAGCTTTCTAAGCCAGAGGGCGGGGGACGGCAGCCCAGCTGTGTCCACGGCCGGTCGGGTCTTTCCCCGTCAAGGTTCCCTAGGAGTCGGTTTCCCTCGGACACGTGCTCGTCGGTATCCGCTGCGCTCTCCCGGCTCGGCAGCAGGCATCCATCAGCTCGTCACCCGCCCAGCACACGCGGAGACTGAGTCAACCCCTTCCCGACTGCCCTGGCAGGGCTGGTGGATGGGGGGTGTTCCGGAAGGCAAACAGCCTGCGCGCCCCTCCTCGGGCAGCAACCCCCCCTCCTCGGGCAGCCGGCGCCCCCCCTCAAGCAGCCAACCCCCCCTCCTTGGGCAGCCCGCGCCCCCCCCTCCTCAGGCAGCCAGCACGCCCCTCCTCGGGCAGCCAGTGCCCCCCCCCTCGGGCAGCCAGCACGCCCCTCCTCGGGCAGCCGGCGCCCCCCCTCAAGCAGCCAACCCCCCCCCTCGGGCAGCCGGCGCCCCCCCCTCCTCGGGCAGCCAACCCCCCCCTCCTCGGGCAGCCAGTGCCCCCCCCCTCGGGCAGCCAGCACGCCCCTCCTCGGGCAGCCGGCGCCCCCCCTCAAGCAGCCAACCCCCCCCCTCGGGCAGCCGGCGCCCCCCCCTCCTCGGGCAGCCAGCACGCCCCTCCTCGGGCAGCCTGTGCCCCTCCTCAAGCAGCCAGCACCCCCTCCTCGGGCAGCCAACCCCCCCCCTCCTCGGGCAGCCAACCCCCCCCCCCCTCGGGCAGCCAGCGCCCCCCCTCCTCGGGCAGCCAGCGCCCCCCCTCCTCAAGCAGCCAACCCCCCCTCTTCAAGCAGCCAACCCCCCCTCCTCAGGCAGCCAGCATGCCCCTCCTCGGGCAGCCAGTGCCCCCCTCCTCGGGCAGCCCGCGCCCCCCCCTCCTCGGGCAGCCCGCGCCCCCCTCCTCGGGCAGCCCGCGTCCCCCCCCCTCGGGCAGCCAGCACGCCCCTCCTCGGGCAGCCAGTGCCCCCCCCATCCTCGGGCAGCCAGCACGCCCCTCCTCGGGCAGCCTGTGCCCCTCCTCAAGCAGCCAACCCCCCCCTCCTCGGGCAGCCGGCACCCCCCTCCTCGGGCAGCCGGCACCCCCCTCCTCGGGCAGCCGGCACCCCCCCCCTCCTCGGGCAGCCAGCACCCCCCTCCTCGGGCAGCCAGCACCCCCCTCCTTGGGCAGCCGGCGCCCCCCCTCCTCGGGCAGCCAACCCCCCCCTCCTCGGGCAGCCGGCACCCCCCCCTCCTCGGGCAGCCGGCACCCCCCCCTCCTCGGGCAGCCGGCGCCCCCCCTCCTGGGACAGGCTGTCACATGGCGAGTAGTCGCTCCCTCGTGGACTGAAGAAAATGCCACCCCTCTTCTCTTTACCATCACCCACCCCGTGTTGGGGCACCCTCGCCAGCTCCCCCACAGGAGCACAGGCCCCTGCCAGACGGCACTGTTACCAAGGCCAGGCCTGGCTCTCCACCGGACCCGTTCTTCGGTCTGGGACCCTTCCCTTGCCTGGAGGGACTAGATCTCCGGGCGCTGCGTGCTGAGTGCCAATTGCCCTCCACTGGTTTTCATGACAACCCCCCCGTGCGCCCAGATAGCAGAGGTCCGGCCTAGCTGAGCGGGGCCAGTGCCCGCGGGAAGGTCTAGTCAAGCCCAGCCCTTACGGAGCGGAGAGCCACGTTGGCTGCACATTCCACGGGGGGGGGGGGCGCCGCCTGCCCCCGACGCACACGGGGGTCGTGATGGTCTCACACGCGCGTTGGACGCTGAGCTGACGTATGCCCGGCGCAGCACGGCTGGCCCATGCTCACCCAGGAAGCCACTGGCCAGGCCCCTATGTTCTGAGTCCAGCTGCCTGGCTCTGACCACTAGACAACATTGCCTCCAAAGGCTGCTCAGTCCGACATTAAGGGCCTCCACAGGAGATATGCCCAGAGCACAACCCCTGTCGGAGCTGGGGGGGGGTTCTCCCCTCTATTGGCCCTTGAGGGAGCCTCTCAGCTCATCCTTCTGCACCGCGCAAGGAGGGAAGAGGCAAGAACCCTTGCCAGAGCGTCCCTGCTCCAGTGTCCCCCCCCAGCTGGTGGGGGAGGCCACGTGGTGGAGACGTGGCACTTTCTGCTCAGCTCCTGCCAGCCACCCCGGCTGTGTGGACTGAACCCCAGAGCTGGGGCACCCGGCTGGGCCAGGAGTTCCCTGCGTCTGGCAACAGGGCGGCTTGAGCCAAGCCTAAAGCTGCTGGCGTTTGACAGCCAAGGTGGGCGCCGTCCGAAGGCAGAGCTCAGCACTCAAGCCTGGCAGCGTCGTGCTGGGCTTGTTGGGGGCCAGCCAGGCCCCTGGGGCCCTTTCTCTGCCGTGAGAGAGGAGCAAACCCCGGCAGCTCCTGGAAAGCCCAGGCTGAGTCAGGAGGGAACGTTCCAGCTTCGCCCCACTGCTGGTCTCCTGCATGTGGCTGAGCTCGCTCGGCTGGGGTCTGTGCCTCGGCCCTCCAGACAAGACACAGTCAAAGTCAAGGAGCACACATAAGAACATAAGAATGGCCAAAGGTCCATCTAGCCCAGTATCCTGTCTGCCGACAGTGGCCAGCACCAAGTGCCCCAGAGAGGGTGGACCGAAGACAATGACCAAGCGATTTGTCTCCTGCCATCCCTCTCCAGCCTCTGACAGACAGAGGCCAGGGACACCATTTTATCCCCTGGCTAATAGCCTTTTATGGACCTAACCTCCAGGAAATTATCCAGCTTCTCTTTAAACTCTATTATAGTCCTAGCCTTCACAGCCTCCTCTGGCAAGGAGTTCCACAGGTTTGACTACACGCTGTGTGAAGAAGAACTTTCTGTTAATAGTTTTAAACCTGCTACCCATTCATTTCATTTGGTGTCCTCTAGTTCTTCTATTATGGGAACTAATCAATAACTTTTCTTTATCGGCCCTCTCCACACCACTCATGATTTTATAGACCTCTATCATATCCCCCCTCAGTCTCCTCTTTTCTAAACTGAACAGTCCCAGTCGCTTTAGCCTCTCTTCATATGGGACCCGTTCCAAACCCCTCATCATTTTAGTTGCCTTTTTCTGAACCCTTTCCAAGGCCAAAATATCTTTTTTGTGGCATCACTTGTTGCCTCAGAAACCGCCTTCCTCTGCTGTGAAAGGCCGCCTGCCGGCGGAAATCTGCCCCTTCACTGGAGCTAGACGCCACCCCGGTCCACACCACTTCCCGCCACGAACAGCAATCCGTGGCCAACGGGCACTGCGATCGTCCGGTACTGCAGAGGCGCAGGTAAATATCGCCAGGGCGGGCTGCCAGGGTTTTTATTGCCCAGCGCTGCTCTATAGAAATCTTCCCGTAAGGAGACTTCTCCCACCAAGTCTCTGGGAGGCCGATTAAGTCAAGGTTTAGTTTACATGCTTAATACGCCCAGTTCTTCCTGTTTCTGCCCTACATGCCTTTCCTTTGTGAGAGACGTCTAAGATGGCGAACACTTTCCTCCCCGGATTTCTCTCTTGTTGCTCCTGTTACCCTGGTGTAATTTTCCATGTTCCCTCCCCACCCCACCCCTCAGCTAGCCCTCTGCTAACATCGCCTTTTGGGGCTTCCCTGTGGGCTTGTCACCTGCCCCCTCTGAAGCTCGCCGACAGCCCTCCTCACCGGGCTGGTGCACAAAGACGCGCTTCCCCATTTGGGCAGATGAATCTCTTCTCTTGTCCTAGGGTACGGACAGTCCCTCCAGCGCACCCCACCGGCTATGGGAGCCACTAATATCACCTGGGTGCTCTCCTGGGGTCTCTCCTCCAAGGCTGGACACATCTAAAGCTGCGTGGCTCGGCAGGCTGGACGAGAAGTCAGCACACCATAGCGGAGCTACAGCTATTAAATCCAAAAAGGTCTGGGCACGCTCCGGGGGGCAAAGCCTGAGAGAAAGAAGATGTAGCAGAGCAGTGTCTGCAATACAAGCGGAACAACTGAGGGGTCTTCCCAAATCCTAAGTAGCACCAGTACTGCTTACAACGCCCCCTGTGAAATCGCTCTGAGCTCCGATCTGCAGCTAGCTGAAATGATTGCAATTTTGATGAACGTTGCTAGAATTTCAAAGTCTGAACCCCCCAAACAGAAAAAAGTCAGTGTCATTATTGCAGTTTTCTCCCGCGATTTCAAGCTCCTCCAGTCAGAACCTCACCGTTACTTTCGCACGATCCTTTGGCAAAACTAAATCAAAGCAGCAGGCCATCTGTGACTTGAAATGCAGAACTGCGACTACCCGGCATAAATCAGGAAACAGACAGTGTCTGTCATCGTTTGTGATGTTTATTTCGCAAAAGAAAAGGAGGGAAAAAAGGATTTTCATGCATGAACTTTTCGTTCATAAAACAAATTGGTTCTGACTGCCCACCTGACAGCCCCCCCCAAAAAAATTAAACCAAAAAGTAAAATTTTCAAGGCGCTCGGAGTTAGCAAAACCACCATCCAAATCTAATGAATAAAAAGGGGGTTAAATGAAGGTTCTTCTAACTGGTTACAGAGTCGTATAAATCAGCAAATATACTTTATCCTCCCTAGTCCCCATCTGTCAAAAGAATACAAAGTTGGCTCAGGTCTCCAAGCCAGCCGTTTCCAAAATGGGTCTCCGAGGAAGAGATGCGTGTTTAAATAGCTAATCTACAGTTCATTTGATGACAAAGGAGGGTTAAAATACGGGGAAAGTTGCCACTTCCCCCTTTCCAACGGAGCTCTAGAAATATAAAACGTTGATACAAACTGGTTCTCGTACAGAAAATATCATCTCCCAAGGCACTAGAGTGAGGGCGGACCCGGGGGCTGCGTGTCCGGCATGGCTATTTCTCAGGCTTGTTTCGAGCGCTGTTCTCGCGGTGGGAATGTCGTTAGTTCTTGAGCGACGCTGCGGAGAACACCCGGGGCAAGCACGCTGGGAGCAGAGACTCGTCCCCGGGCTGGCAGGAGGCAGACCAGCAGTGGTGGGGATTGGGCCAAGGGTCCTGAATATTGAGAAGTTTTCCTGGGCTGTGGCTATTACCCAGCTGTGCGCCTCTTGTCCGAATGGCTTTCATGTGGCGCTGGCCAGGACTGGCCATATGCATAGATCTCGGAGGTTCGGCCTTCTCTCTCGGGCTCCTCCCCAGGCGCCTAGGCCAGCAGCCCGAGCCGGGTCACTTTGGCGGACAGGAATGAGTGGATAATGAAGACGATGGTTTTGGGGCAGGAGTGAAGGTCCAGTTGCTGTAAGAAAGGGGAATATTGGGAATGGTCAGTGCCCTGCTCACACATGCAGGCTCCGCCTTGCTCCTGTGGGGCCTCCGAGGAGGCGGGGGGCTGACACGTGTGGTGAGCTCATGGTGGGGGTTCCTCTTTAGCGCCTCAGGCGCCTGGGCCAGCTGAGCTGGGTGTCCAGGCTTTGGGCTGTTTAACTGCAGCGTATTTGTGGGCCGAGCCCTGGACTCTCCCACCTTGCAGGGCCGGGCGTCCGGACCGAGCCCAAAGGTCTGTACCGCGGGACGAAGCCAGGCGCAGGGAGCTGATGCCTAAGGACCTCTCAGCCGTATGCTGCCCCTCAGGGTGAAGAACAGGACTCCAGCCCGGGGGCCAGGCCTCGTCCCTCACCTCTTTCTAGACACCATGCGGGGTTCCCCCCGGACCGCCTCCCCGTGCTGCACTGCATGTCCAGCAGAGGCACCGGCCGCTACCAGCCCGGCTCCTCTTCTGCAGGAATCCCGCGCTGCCCACTGCCCACTGCCCACGCGGCACCCGCCACCGCACTCGGCCCACCCCCTCCGCCTCCTCGGGTCCCGCCGGGCCCGGCCGCAAGCGAGCAGAGCCCCAGGCCAACGCACAATCTCCCCCTCCGCGCTGCCGAAGTCCAGGTAGAGCATCTTGGCCCCGTCGTCGGAGGACATCTGCAGCTTCTCGAAGGGCTGCTGCAGCAGGATGGTCCTGCTGAGCCCGGGCTCCGTGGTGAAGACGGTGAAGCCTTTGTCGATGTGGATGGACAAGGTGCAGTCCCGCCCGTTCCACGTGCAGGCTGGAAGAGAGCGGGGCAGAAAGGCGTCATGCCGGCCCCGTGCTCCCCCCCCCTCGCTCCTGCCGCCCCGGCGCAGGGCTTGGAGCCGCCGCTCGTCACAGGACACGGTGGGGCAGCGGGGGCCACGGTGCAAGCCTGGGGAAATGCCCCTCTGGCGAGGGCAGGGACATGGGACGTCGCTCCCCACTGGCTTCCTGCTGCGCAAAGCCCCAGAGCAGAGCCAAGGGAAGCCGGGAGCACGACGGTGCCTGGGGGGGGCCTGGAGGAAGCGGCTGCCCGGCTCTGTCAGACCCGACAGCCAGCGGCCCCGCAGGTCACCGCCGACGCCCGCGCAGGGCTGAGCGTGGGCTCTTGAGCTGTAGTCACCAGGCTCCCCCGGTAGCTCTGCCCCGGGGGGCAGCCCCAGGCCCCGGCATTCCCCGAGCCGTGTCACTCCCGCACCTGTGTCCCTCCCTGCCAGCCACGTGTCCCTCTGCCCGTGCCGCGCCGTCCTGACACCCGCGATCCCCAGGGAGGCCAGCGCCCCGCTGCGTGCTGAGCCCAGCGGCTGGGGGGGGCCCAGTGAGAAGGGGCGGAGCGCTGCCTCTGGGGGGCCTGCCTCCCCCACCCCACCACTGCAGGCACGGCTCTGCCGCCCCCCCCCCCCACAGCCTCCCTGCTCCGGACCTGTGGAAACTTCCTGCGTGAACTCGGCCGCGCTGTGGCAGCCGTCCACCAGCATCCGCGTCCACGTCGCCAGGTCCCGGTGCGTCTCCACGCTGAACAGGTGCGTCTCCACCCCCTTCTGGGTCCCCGTCCGCAGGGCGAAGGAGAGCTCCGCGTCGTAGGGGAGGGAGCCCTTGGACGGGCCGGAGTGCACCAGCCTGGCCAGGAGAGAAGTGGCGAGAGTCCAAAGAACCCTGCCCTGGCCACCCCCAGCAGCACCGGAGAGCACTGCCACTTTGTGAGGACGTGTTGCCTAGGGGCTAGGGCACTAGCTTCCTAGGAGACCTTCTCTGCCACCTGCGTTTTGGGCAAGTCACTTAATCCCTTTGGCCTGCACCCTCACAGGTGTGCAGGGGCCTAACCTCCATGGGTTCCCAGGGGAGTTAGGATCTTGGCCTCTGCCTCGATTCCCCGTTGGTCAGTGGGGTGGGAAGAGTCCCCATGAGGGGGCCATGCGAGCGCCTGGCAGCGGCTTGGACATAGTGCGGGCGGAGCCAGGGGGAGCCAGAGCCTCTCCCGGAGGCAGCCGGGCTCTCTCGCCTGCCTGCTTGGGGCTTCCTCTCTCTGCCTGGCCGCAGGGCGGTGGGAGACATGGCCCGGATCGCTCACGGGGCCCCGGCGTTCTCCAGCACCCGCCGGCCGCTCTGCACGTGGCGACAAGGCCACCTCCCGGCCCCGGCCCCGGCCCCGGCCCCGGCCCTGCCCCTGCCCGCCCAGCAACTGGGGGAGGGGGCAGAGCGGGGGCCGGCAGCACCGGGAACCCCAAGCAAGCCGCAGGCGCACGCTCCCTGCTCGCTGGGCTGTGCGGCTCCCCGCAGCTGCCCCTGCAATAGGGGAGAGCGGCCAGCAGAGGCCGCTGCAGCCCCGTTTACTGGAGCGCTGCTGAGATCCACAGGAGCAGCTTCCTCCGGCCTCTTACCCCGGCCCCCTCCCCGGGGTGCTGGCCTCTGCCCCGCCCAGCCCCCGGGAGCCCTCAGACACACGGGGCCACGCGATCCTGCCCCCGGCTCCCCCGACCCGGCCCCTGCAGGGGGAAGCAGGAGGGAACCGGCGCTAAAGCCCCACATGGCCCACGTGGCACTGCCTGAAAGTGCAGAGACACCTGTGCCCACCCCCGGTCGCCCAGACCCCCGCTCCTGCCCCCCGCCCAGACCCTGCCCCCCCGCTCTGCTCCTGCCCCACGCCCAGACCCTGCCCCCCCGCTCTGCTCCTGCCCCACGCCCACACCCTCGCTCCCCCGCTCCATTCCTGCCCCCTGCCTCCCACCCACACCCTCGCTCCCCCGCTCCACTGCTGCCCCCATCCACACCCCCACTCTCCCAGTCTGCTCCTGCCCCCAGCCCCGCTCCTGCCCCCGCCTCCCACCCAGACCCTGCCCCCCGCCCACACCCTTGCTCCCCCCCCCCCACTCTACTCCTGCTCCCGCCTCCCGCTCACACCCTGCCCCCTGGCCTGCTCCTGCCCCCCGCCCCGCTCCTGCCCCCCGCCTCCCACCCAGACCCTGCCCCCGGCCTGCTCCTGCCCCCACTCTGCTCCTGCCCTTGCTGCGACCCTGACCCCCACTCCGCTCCTGCCCCCCGCCTCCCGCCCAGACCCTGCCCTTACACTGCTCCTGCATCCTACCTCCTGCCCAGACCCCTCTCTCTCCCCCCGGCAGGCCCCTCCTGTACACTGAACTGCTCATTTTTGTTCCCATCTCAAAGCCATGGCGGGGGGGGGGGGGGGGGGGGGGCTCACAAAATCTCCTAGCCCTCGGCTCCCAGAAGAGTTAATCCAGCCTTCGGAGAACCCAAAGCCACAGCACCCCCCCCCCCCCCATGGGGCTGGAGCATGAGGGGAACCCAGCTGGTCTCCCCAAAACGCACCGTGTGCCACCTCTCCGCTGGGGTCCCCCAAAACTCACTCCCTTCCGCCCCCTGTTGGGCTCCCCCGAACTCACCTCCTGCAGCCCCATGCTGGGCTCCCCAAAACTCACCACCTGCCTCCTGCGGCACCCCCCAGCTCCCCTGCCGCCCCATGTGTCCTAGGCGTCCCCAGGTGTCCCGCGGAGGATTCAAAACGCCCCAGGGCCCCGGCGCCAGCAGTGCCGCAGGGTTACGCTCCCTGCAGTTGCATCCCTGCGGCCCGGGGGGGGTCTGCATGCCATTCTCTGCCCCCCCGAGGGAGCAGCCCACGGAGACACCCACACACCAGGCTGCAGGGGCGCCTGTGCTGGCAGTTGCGAGTGAGTGGCCAGAAGCTGCTCTAACCTGCTGTGCTGCCGATGGCAACAAGGCCCCGGGGTGTCTTAAATCGCCCAGGGGTGGCAGGCGGGGCTGGAGGATGCACGAGGACAGGGGGAGTACACGGGGAGCAGCAGCACCCGGAGACTATTACCCCCCGGATCCACTGCCGGGGGGGCCTCCAGGTAAGCACAGCACCTCCTCCTTCCCCCGAGCAACCCCACCACCTCCAAAGCCTGCCCCCAAACTCCCCCCCAGAGCCTGCCCCCAATCCCCACCTGCACCCAAGCCCCTCCAGAGCCTGCCCCCAATCCCCACCTGCACCCAAGCCCCTCCAGAGCCTGCCCCCAATCCCCACCTGCACCCAAGCCCCTCCAGAGCCTGCCCCCAATCCCCACCTGCACCCAAGCCCCTCCAGAGCCTGACCCCAATCCCCACCTGCACCCAAGCCCCTCCAGAGCCTGCCCCCAATCCCCACCTGCACCCAAGCCCCTCCAGAGCCTGCCCCCAATCCCCACCTGCACCCAAGCCCCTCCAGAGCCTGCCCCCAATCCCCACCTGCACCCAAGCCCCTCCAGAGCCTGCCCCCAATCCCCACCTGCACCCAAGCCCCTCCAGAGCCTGACCCCAATCCCCACCTGCACCCAAGCCCCTCCAGAGCCTGCCCCCAATCCCCACCTGCACCCAAGCCCCTCCAGAGCCTGCCCCCAATCCCCACCTGCACCCAAGCCCCTCCAGAGCCTGCCCCCAATCCCCACCTGCACCCAAGCCCCTCCAGAGCCTGACCCCAATCCCCACCTGCACCCAAGCCCCTCCAGAGCCTGCCCCCAATCCCCACCTGCACCCAAGCCCCTCCAGAGCCTGCCCCCAATCCCCACCTGCACCCAAGCCCCTCCAGAGCCTGCCCCCAATCCCCACCTGCACCCAAGCCCCTCCAGAGCCTGACCCCCAAGCCTTGCTCCAGCCCAGAGCCTACCCCCAGCACCCAAACTCCCTCCCAGAACCCACACCCCTCCCCCGCCCAAACACCCTCTTGGAGCCTCAGGCCAGGGGTGGGGATGGGGGGGCGAGTTCGAGTGGGGGAGGGGGGCGGGCTCCAGGCACCACCAACATTTCTGCCACCCTGCCGCCGGGCGCACGAGCAGGGGGCGCTGGCTCCGGGCTTTGAGAGGCTGCGTGGGTTTATTCTTGGGGGAATTCCCAGACCCTCAAAGGTATTTAGGCTCAATGGATCTGCACCGAGATTCCCGCGGCCTGTTGTCCTGGACCAGGGCATGTCTAGCCCCTGTGCCTGCCGCTGGCCACCAGGGGGCAGTAGAACTCCGGGAACGGGGCACCCGGGCGAGGGCAGGTCTCGGCTCCGGTGCCAGTGGGGCCCGGCCAGTGGGGCCCGCGGTGCCCGGCGGGTGCTGCTCAGCGGGCAGACAGGCTCCGCCGCAGGCAAGGCCCCGAGGCATGGCGTCTCGTGGGCTGTGCCGAGATCTGGGGGGAAGAGGGGGCAGGGACCCCACAGCCGGACAGCCACGGGTCCTGCCCCACCTCCCAGCTGCCTCAGGCCTGCCAGAGGGGACCAGCGAGCAGGCCAGGCTGCCACGCTGCCCCCTCCTCCAGCTCCGAGAGCCTCCTGAGGAGCTGATCTGCCCCCTGCCCCTGCCAGAACCAGGACAAACCTCCTCCTCCTCCCCTCCCCTTCCCCCTGCCCCCCCCCGGCACACACAGGGGGTGTCTAGACTAGGGTTTCACAAACACTTCCCCTGCGTCTAGACTGCAGCCGCGTTCTTTGCAAAGTAAATCGAAAGAAGGCGGCAGTCTTTTCTTTTCGATCGCGGTAAACCTCGTTTTCTGAGAATCACGCCTTTTTTCTTACGTACTCTTTCCCAAACAGGCGCTATCGAATGCAAACTCTGCTGTCTCGAAAAATCTGCTTGCAGTCTAGACGCTCTTTCGAAAGAGGCTTGTAGTCTGGACGTAGCCAGACGTGTCAAAACTACACCCCTCTGTCGGCAGAGGGCTGGAAATTAGACACATCGAAAGCGCAAACGAAGCAGGGATTTAAATATCTCGCGCTTCATTTGCATAACGGCAGCTGCTGCTTTTTTTCCAAAATGGGGCTTTTCGAAAAAACCAGCAGTTTAGACGGGACATTTTCGACAGAAATGGCCCGTTTCGAAAGATCCTGTACTCCTCATCCCCGCGTCATATGCGCTTTCGACACGTCTAATTTACATCCCTCTGTCGGCAGAGGGGTATAGTTTAGAGGTACCCACAGCTGGGGCGGGCCCCTAGACTCCACAATGACACCCCCTAATTCTGCTTCATTTGTACCCGCCAGCGCTCGCTTGGCCCACCGCCGGCCACAGCCTGAGTCCCCCCTCGCCGGTTCCAACCCCGACCCGCACCCAGCTCTGGGCTTGGCTGAATCCGAGCCGGGCCAGTCCCGCAGACAGGCCACAGGGATCGGTCGCGGCTCCAGCACTCAGCGGCCAGCCCCACACTTGGCCTGGGATCCTGAACTCCAGAGTGGGCCATCCCAGTGCCAAGCACCGCGACCCTCCCCTCGGCCACGGGGACAAACCCACCCTTTGCTGCTGACCAATCTGCCCCTCCGTGGGGGAGATGAGCTCCAGCGATGGACCAGGTGAGGAGCAGAGGCTGCATGACCTGGGCAACCAACTTCCCCACCCCCTGCCTCAGTTTCCCCATCTGTCACATGGGGCTCACAGTGCTACCCTGCTTTGTGAAGAGCGACCCAGTGAGGGGAGGGGCCGGGCGCGCGAGGGCTCCCTGGGTGGCGGCTGCCTGGGGTCTGTCCCACCACCGCTGCTTGGCTCAGGCCGGGCGGCTGCCTGCCCCGGCCGGCACACGCACCTGGTGGCGATGAGCGGGTAGCTGTGGCTTGGCTTGTTCAGCGCGTCCCGGGTCTGCGGGAGGCTGCCGTAGAACAGGAGCTCCTTCTCCGTGAGGATGCTGAGGATGTTCTTCGTCCCGTCGCCAGGGAGCTGGAACAGCGGGCATGTGGCTGAATGGGCCGCAGAAGAGCCCTGCCCAGAGACCGGCGCCGGGGGGACCCAGGTGTGCATGGGCGGGGCCGCACCGAGTGGGACCAGGAGGTGGCTGATTTGCGGTGGTTCAGCGCTGGGGGGGGGGGGCGCCAACCAGGCGATTTGGGGTGCTCCAAAAGAGCTGGGGGAGCAGGTAAGTGTGGGGCTCTGGTGCCCCCTGTGCAAGAGGCATGTGGGGGGACAGACAGGGGGTCTGCAGGCCACAGATGGAACCCCCGTGGACGGGGGCTGCTGCGGCTCGCTGAGATGAAGGAGGCCACTTGTGCAACCCTCTCTCTATTCACGGCCCCTCACTGCTTTTCTCTGATCCCCCCTCCTGCCAGACCCACCTCCAGCCAGGGAGGGGGCGAGGGGCCTGGGGCAGGTACCCAGGGCAGTGGGGTGCAGGCTGAGCACTAGGGACCTGGGGCAAGTACCCAGGGGAGTGGGGTGCAGGCTGGGTGGGAGAGGCCTGGAGCGGGTACCCAGGGGAGTGGGGTGCAGGCTGGGCGCCAGGGGCCCGGGGCGGGTACCAGGGGAGGGGGTGCAGGGCTGGGCGCCAGGGGCCCGGGGCGGGTACCAGGGGAGGGGGTGCAGGGCTGGGCGCCAGGGGCCCAGGGCTGGTACCAGGGGAGGGGTGCAGGGCTGGGCTGCAGGTCACTGGCAGAGCTGTGGGAGAAGAGCGGGCAGCGGATAGCGGCTGGTGACAAGGGCTGAGTGGCCCGGCGGGCGCTGGGCGGGGAACCCTGCCCCACAACCCAGGGGACGCAGCCCCTGAGAGGCCGGGTACCTGCTCCGTGAGCCAGCCGACGTGCTTGATTTCTTTGCTCCCCGCGACTCCGGCTGCTGCCAGCAGGGCTCTCAGCTCCTCTTTGACTCTGGGCAGCAGGGCGCTGGCGTTGGCGTGAATGGCGCTGAACCAGGACTGGGCCGTCACCTCGTCTTTGGCCCGCAGGAAGAGGGGGATCCGCCCGTCCGCCGAGCACACGTCCAGGTACCTGCGGAGGGGGTTGTGGCCCGGGTCCGCGTGGCAGGAAGAGCCGAGGGCTCGCTCCCCTTCACGCTTCGGCCTCCGCCTCGCAGTCCCTGCAGAGCTGTGCCCCGAGGGAGACCGCGGGACACGGGAAAGCCCGGAGCCGCTAGCCACCCGTTCTAGGGCTGCCCACGCGCCCCCGGGCAGCGCCAGGGCCCCGGCGCCACTCGCCTCCCCCAGGGCCTGCCATTGGGCGGCGTTTGCCCGCATGGGCGAGTGGCTTTGGCGGGGGCTCACGTCACTCCTCTCGCAGCACGACCCACACGGCCCTGTGCTGGGGGCGCGGCTCGGGGGGCCCCGGGCCCCGCAGCAGGAGCTGAAGGAGGCTCCTTGCGCTGCTGTTCCGCTCGCTAAGCCAGGGAGGGGACGCGGGTCAGGACTCCCTAGGAGCTGCCCGGCAGCCGGGCGCCCGGCCCCACGTGGTGCTGCCAGAGAAGAGCAGGGTCTGCACTGCTCAAGGGAAGGAGGCGTCCGTCCACTTCCCCAGCGCCCTCCTAGCTATTCCCGAGGCCCACGGCCCGGCCTGCCAATCCCCCGGCCCATGGAGTGGGACCCAGACCCCTGGGCAGGGAACAGGCGGGTCGTGCTCTGGACGGGGGCTCAGACCGCAGGCGCTGGGTTACCTGTTCTCGGGGTCGCTGGGGAGACACTTCCGTGCCAGGTAGCACATTTTCAGGGGCACGTTCTTCCCTTCCTTGAGGTCTCTCAGGGACAGGATGGGCGAGGCCTGCTTCTGAAGGGAGGCAGCGGGCGCGGGGTCCCAGCTGACGGTGGCCCCGGACGAGGAGTTCTTGAAATACGGCGAGATCTCCTTCATGTACTTCACTGGAGCGGGGGGAGACGCCTGGTCAAAGGCACAAATCCCTCCCCATGGAGAGCGTCCCCCTTCCCTGCCCCCTCGGGGTTCCCCAGCCCTGCACGGCCGCCCCAGTGTCAGCCCGGAGCCCCACAGACGGGGCGGCAGAACACACGGCACCCGGAGCCTGCAGTCCCCTCAGCCGCGCCCTGGCCCCAGCCACCCCTGCTCGCCGGCCCACGCTGCGGCAGGGAGCCCAGCCACGGGCAGCCGCCCACGCACCGGGGCTGCACCTCCCAGGAGACGGGAGATATTCCTACCTGGCACCAGCAGGGACTCCAGGGCCCAGGTGCGGGGCCGGGCACCATTTCTCCCTTCAACAGGGAAGTGCGAAAGCGGGACCCGTTCTGGCTGAACCCGCGCGTCTCCGCTACAGCCTCCGTGTGCCCGGCAGCCTGGCAGGGCGGGGAGCCAGGCCCCGGCCCCGCTGCCAACGGCCCTGGGAACGCAGGTCTCAGCTCTGCGATCACACCCACCCCCACCGTCCCTGCAAAGACGAGCGAGAGCGCCCGGAGGCAGGGCCGCACACACTCAGACACCTCCGGGGCCGGGTCTCCCAGCCGGCACCACGATCGGTGGCCAGGACCTCAGCCCGTCGGAGCACTGGAAGAGCTGGTGCCACCCAGGGCAGAAACGTGAGCTGCCTTTCCCCTGTACGGCCCCCAGGGCGGCAGGACCTTGGACGAGCCCCGTGGGCCTCACAGACGTGCCGGCTACTCGCTTTCGTTCTGAGCACTGGCCCGTGGCTAGTGAAGTGCCCTGGGCCCCCGCCAGCACGGTGTCTCTAGCAAGGTGGGTCACAGGAGATGCGCCCTGGGAAGCGCCTGCCGGTCTCGCCTTTCCCCGGGGCAACGCAAGGCCGTGGCTAGCGGCTGGGCAGACGCACACAGACAGGAGACAGGTAGCTAACCCCCAGGGCGAGCGGAAACGGCCCTGGCCTGCGACCGGCTGGCGAGGAGCCCCACGGACGCCCGTGGCTGTAAGTGCTCGGGGTGAATTCCCTGCTGCTGCGTTCCCGCTTTCCCTTCCCCAACAAACCAGCCACGTTTTCTCTGGGCTGGGGAAAACCCGGGGCCCTGCACTCGGCCGTGTGGCCATCAGAGCAGGGGGGCATGTGCCTCTCCTGCCCGAGGAAGCCACGAGGTCCCCCCGGAGGGACCAGTGCTTCCCGGCGATGGCCCACGCTGCCGGAGCTGCTTGGGGCAGGCAGCGCGAGGCCGCGCTTGTTTGGGCCTTAAAGCGCCCACAGCGGGCAGGGTGGCACGTCGGACGCCCAGCTGTGTGCCCAGCTGTGTGCAGTGCGTGTGCAGCGCATGTGCCCAGCTGTGTGCAGCGCGTGTGCCCAGCTGTGTGCAGCGCGTGTGCCCACCTGTGTGCAGCACGTGTGCAGCGCATGTGCCCAGCTGTGTGCAGCGCGTGTGCCCACCTGTGTGCAGTGCGTGTGCAGCGCATGTGCCCAGCTGTGTGCAGCGCGTGTGCCCAGCTGTGTGCAGCGCGTGTGCCCACCTGTGTGCAGTGCGTGTGCCCACCTGTGTGCAGTGCGTGTGCAGCGCGTGTGCCCAGCTGTGTGCTGCGCTCTGGCGCTGCGGGTCCAAGGCAATCCAGTGGGCAGTGATGGTGACCGGCTGCAGACCTTGCCTAATGCAGGTCGGGGGGCCATAGGGGAGAAGGGCAGGAGCACATGGTTCTCCCACTTCTGCCAGCACCCGTGTCCCAGCCACCCGCGGGGGAAAATCCCAAAGCAGCCACGGCAGAGCCATGGCTCCCGGGCTGCTCCCTGGCTGCCTGCGGCACTTCTGGGCAGGCGGCGGAGGGGAGATGGCCACCGGCCCTGTTCCCAAGCCCTTCCTCCATGGGAGTCCCTTTTTAGACAGCCCCAGGGCAGGCTGTGCCCAGCTGGCCAAGCAGGCCCCTTGGCTGGCGTTTCCGTTTGAATCCCTCTCCTTGCCTGTCTCCCAGTCTCTCCCGGGCTGCCTGCCGGCCCCAGGCAAGAGGCACTTCCAAAGCCATGCCAGTGGCTGGCCAGACCTCAGCCAGGAGCAGCTCGCCTGCCCCTTGGGCAGCCCGTGTGCTAGCCAGGGGTGCTGGTGTTTGGGCCTGGGGTGCGGGCAGCAGGCGGCTGGACTCCCGGGTGTGCATTCCCCAAGGCTGCCTGCGGCAGGACGCCGGGACGCCTGTGACGCGGGAGGAGCTGTGGGGGGAGGGAGAAACACGATACCACCCGAGTGGGAACTATTTCCAACCCAGAAGCAGCCGGGCTTCGCTAGGAGACAGGACTCACAAACCTCCCCCCCGCCTCTGCTGCAGGGAGCCGCCGCGCCGCGCCTGTCAGAGAACGCGGAGAAGCGGGGCCAGCGCCTGTCCCGCCAGGAGCTCAGCCCTTCCTGACGCTCACGCCCAGTACGTCTGAGGGACGTTTGCGCTGATGCAGGCTGCTCTCGGCCGCCCAGCCGACAGGCGGCTCAAAGCCCTGGGACGCCAGCCAGGACTGCTGGAAGCACGGCCTGGTGGACGGACTGGCCCAGCTGAGAGGCAGGTCGGGTGTGCAGTGCAAAGCAGGGCACGCCTGCTCGCTGGCACTGGGAAAGGGCGCTGAGCCTCAAGGGCATGAAAGAAGGCAGGGGGCTGCACGTTCGGCGACTGGAACAGGTCACCCAGGAGGGCTCAGGGGCTGCACGGGCCGGCACGTTGCCATGTCTGAAGTCACTGAGGTTAATAGTATCAGTCCCCCCCAGGCCAGGTGGGAGCTGAGCACGCGTCGGGTGGGCACGCCTAGTGGTTACAGCAGTGAGCTAGGACTCCGCAGACTTGTTCTACTGTATCTTTCCAAGCCCCCCGCTTGCTCCCACGTGGCCGCCAGCCCCCTCTTGCCCCGCGGGCAAGTCTGTTTCCCCCTCCCTGAAACGGGGAGCACGACTCTGGGAGACTTGGCTTGGCAGCCCAAGGTGCTACCGCGGTGCACAGCCCGGCTCGTATGCAAATTCGAGGCTAGTAAGAGGAGGGGCTGGGCCTCCGAATGCAAGACAAGCTCAGTGCCGACAGGCAGTAGCAGAGAAGAGCAGCCTGCCTGCTGCCGCGCGGCCCTCGGGCGATCCCGGCGGGTCTCGGCTCGGTACCGCGGGGAGCTCCGGGAACGGCCCGCCTAGCCACAGCCTGGCCCTGGGCGCGAGGGGACTGCCCCGCTTGGTCCCTCCAGGGCACCGGCCGCAGTCGGAGGACAGGGCCCTGGGCTAGGCGGCCCTTTGGGTGACGGACAGCAGGGTGGCCGGTCCTACGTTCTCGCAGCTCCCGGAGCACCGTGCGCTCCCTCCGCAGGCCGACGCTCCTGGGCCCTTCACCCTGCTACACGACCGCCTCCAGGCACTGCTGTGCAGCGGAGACACGACTGTTCTTGGGGCCTGAAACTCCGTCTCCAGTCCCAGCCAAGCGGCCCGAGCGCAAACCCAGAGCTCCAGTGCTGCATCCGTCCACGGAGCCTGCCGTCCCGCCACTAGGGCCTTTCTCTGAGACCTGCCCCCCAACCTTTCCACTGGCTCTCTGGTCGCCCTCGGCCTGCTCAGGCCCCCAGCAGGGACCCTGGCCCCGTTCCCGTCTGGCTGGGGGCCGAAGGCTGCCCGCACGCCCCTTCTGAGTCACTCTGCATCCAGCCTCCAAACCGACAGCCCCATGGGTGCGTCCGGGAACCCTGGGGGCCTGCACGTGTCTTTGGGTGAGGCTCAGAGCCGGGCACCCCCTGGGAACCGCGAGCGATACTCCCTGCCGGCCCAGAGAGAAGGCAGCCGGACCGGCTTGGGCTCACGGGATCACAGGGGGGAACTGTGTGCAGTTACCCTGAGCTGTGACAGCCCCAGTGGAGGAGCAGTGAGGGTGCCCCATCTATCCCGGCAAGGCTGGGCAGTGGGGGGAACTGTGGGCTCAGGGAGGCTAACCCCTGGCCCCGCCCACCCCTTCTGCCCGAGGCCCCGCCCCTCCTGCTGAGGCTCCGCCCCTCCTGCTGAGGCTCAACACTGGGGTGTGAAGTATCGAGTAACTGACTAATCGAACAGTCGATGCATTTTTGCGCTGACTATTCGATTAGTTGATAGGGAGCCTGGCTGACAGGGAGTTGAAAGCGCCGCGTGGAGCCCGGGGTCAGCTGGGGACAGAGGCAGCAAGGGGGGGAAGTGACCAGTCGACTAGTCGTTCACATCCCTACTCACCCCTTATCCCCATGGGGCTGCCAGCCCCAGGCCACCCAGCTGTCCCCCTCCCGCAGCCCTGGAGCTCCTGCAGGATGAGTGGTGCGGCCTGCACCCCCCTAGTCCTAGAGCGCCTGGTGGCCCCGCTAGGCCAAGCCCAGCGCCCTGGCCACGGGAGAGCCCCCCGCAGCACAGCGCCGGGAAGCAGGAAGGGGCAGAGCCATGCAAGGCCAGTTAGGGAGATTCGGCCATTCCCTGCCTTCCATGCTGGGTGCACAGTGCCAACCAGCACGGCGCTGCCTTCACGGGGCAGCTGTTGGCACTGGCACATGGGCTGCTGAGAGGACGAACAGAAGCCAGGCGAGAGACGAACCCGCCTTGGCACCTGTCGGCCTTTACACACGCGTCTGAGCTGGATCCTTAACCAGACCAGGACCAGCCGCCTGGCAAAGGGGGACAGAGCTCCCCAAGAACGAACAGAAGGAGCAGCGACAACAATCGGGGAACGGTGAATAACTAAGCGGACAAGAGATCCCGCGGTTAACTGGGTGTGAGCAAACCCGACCCACTTTATCGGGCGACATGTAAGCTCAGAACTCGATGCAACGCAATGGAGCCCTCGCCGGCGGGCTATCTGCGCCCCCCAGGGAGCGGGGCCCAGGACAAGCAGCAATGCAGGGGCTCAGCAAGGCGAGCCCAGAGTCTACAACCTGTGAGCCTAGAAAGCGTAAACAAACACGAAACAGTTTGCCTCGCACCAGCCAGCTCCCTCCCCAGCCTGACATCCCGGGTCACTCTGGTGGGTGAACATGGACCCTCCAGCCCAGCCATGGAGAGGCCAGAACTAGCTGCACCAAAGCAGGGCTCAGCGCTGGAACTAGAGCTGGTAAAACGTGTTTCATCAAGTAAACTGTAACTGCTGAAAATGTCAGTGGCTACTCGGCTGCACAGGGGGCCAGGCAGCTCCCTGGGGGCCGGCGCACATGGGGAGCCGGCGTAAAAGGCAATACAGAGGCAGAAGCGTGGAGAAAAGGGGGGCAGACAGCTCCCTGGGGGCTGGTATGTGCCAAGAGCGAGCCCCCTGGGCATGTCGGGAGCCCGGGTATAACCGCGAAGGTTAACCGATGTGCCCAGGCTCGTCGGTTAACTCCACACGGTTGCACTGTCACAGCCTTAGCTACAGCTCAGCAACATTGTTCGTCTGAAAATGCAGATACCAGTCGACCGGAACACTGTGTGATGAATTCCCGCGGATTTTGACAAACTGATTCGGTCGAAACAGAAAAAAAGGAAAAAAAACCAGAAACGTGGAAACCAATTCATTGCCTGAATCCAAACGTGCTGTGGGCTTCTGACAGTATCAACACGCTGCCTGGCGGGCGAGGCTCTCACAAGATGTAGGTGCCACTCTCAAAACCATGGAGGAGAAGGTGAAGCCACCAATAGCTAAGCCGTTCCCCCAGGATATGGAAGAGGCGGGTTTGAAACCCTGCTCGTGATGGCTAAGGGTGTAACTCACGATTTTTTAACTGTTGGGGTTGGCGCTGTTTATCTTTGACTTGGTCTGCCCTCCAGCTCCCCTTCTCCAGGCCAGGCCTAAATTCCCCCTCACAACTCCGATGGTCCCGTCTCCATGGGGAATGGCTTGGCGCTGCTGTGCTGGAACAGCTCTCGCCACACACGGGAATTAAAAGCGACTTTATTCCAGAACGGCTCCACTCACAAACGGGCGTTTGCTCTGGGCTGGCGCGAGCCCGGACACTCGGGGAGCACGATGCTGCCCTAGGATCCAGCTGAAACGCTCGTCCCTCCTCATCTCCACCCCAGAGCCAGACGCAGCCTTTTCCACCGCCGCAGCCCCGCTCTCAGACGGCTGCAAGCGCTGCTCTGGGGGGGCCCTATTCACGGGGGGCCACGTTTTGCTGGGCACTCAGAGCCCAGGCCCTGCAGCCGCCGCGCTCCCCTCACACCAGTTCTGAAAGCTGCCAGTCAGGAGCATCACGGCCGGCCCATTGCTATGGCAACAGTCCCTCTCTGCCCCCCCCCGACTGCACTAAGGACCCCCAGCCTAGCCCAGCCCCACTTCTCCTTGACCCCTGCCGAACGGCAGGCCTGCCCCTGCTCTGCCGACTAGGCCAGCTCCCAGCACTGCGCTTCTGTCCCAACCTCCACCCCACCCCGCACCTGCGCCCAGATCGCCCCCGCCTGCCCCTAACATCCGCTGGGGAGACACACGGCCCCGCACACGACTCCCGGGCAGTGGGACGGGCCAGTAACACCATAGAACCACGCTGCCCAGGATCCCCATCCCCTTCCGGCGCTTCCTGCTCCCTCCGGCCTGGTTCCGTGTCCCTGCTACACCCACAGCGCAGAGACACAGAGCCCACGCGCCTTTCTGCCTGTGCGCAGCGGGCGGGCCTAGCGCAATGGGCCTGCGTCTCCGCTCGCAGCATCCCAGCTGCACAGCCAGCCCAGGGAGGGGCCGATGGGTCACCTCAGGGGACGGCTGTGGGAGAACGGCTGGCAGGGAGCAGGGCATGCTGCCCTTTCCGCTTTTACACTAAGACGAGCCGCTGTCCGGGTGACGCCGCGTTCCCAGCAAGGCCTGCGTGCCAGGCACGGCCCTTGGGAACAGGCCCAGCCTGAGCCCCCCACACAGCCAGAGACAGGGACAAGCTAAAAAGGGACCGGATCCCATCCAAGCGGGTGGATCAAGTTACGCAAAGGACAGCCCCCAGCCCCGCTGCCTCTGCTTGGAGCAAAATGGCCGAGGGGCTGCCACAGGGTGGGGTGCTCGTGCTCCGTGCCTCCAGCTATAAATAGCAGGCTCCCTGGCCCAGACGTGTGAGCGGGTCTCCGATTTCTCCGAGTCATTCATCTTGGCAGAGAATCCCTGCCAACGACTCCCCTGCCTGGGAACTTCTTGGCACAGATTCCTGAGCCTGCTCCCAGGACCAGCCCGGCTCCCGAGGGGTCTGGGGCTTCATTCTGCCCAGAGGTTGCTGGGAACCTGCAGCTGCTCTGCCGAGGCCAGTGCCAGGGCCTGGGTAGGAGACTAGAATCAGGCTGCAGCCAGGAAAGCATAATGCAAGACCCAGTGACTGGACGGGGGCTTCCCAAGGGTGCTGCCGCCTGCTGCACAACCGCCTGTTTCCATTGCCAGGCGGGCGCGGCAGCCCAACGTGCCAGCAGCGGGGGCGGTGGGAGGGGGCAGTGAGACCATGTGCAAAAGTGGGGATGCCTGGAGGACACGCAAAGCAGCACAGGACAGATGCCACACAGAGCAGTAGGCTCCTTTTGTGCATCAGAGGCAGCGGAGGGGGAAAGGGTGGGGGTGGAGCCAGTCTGCCCCACACCTGCCCCGCCCCTCGTGTTGCTGCCTAGCCCCGCCCCCTGCATGTGACCATGAACCGCTAAAGGTGTCAGCGGATCCACGTGGTGCGCGGGGCCAGGTGTATCTGCACCCCTCGGCTCTCAGGGGCTGGGCTGGCTGTGGGCGACAGGCTAATCCATCGCCCCAGAGCCCTTGCCCACCTGTTGCAGTGGGGAGCACAGACCCCACCCCCTTTGCCCAGCACCAGGAGGAGACCAGGCTGCCAACGCTACGAACCAGAAAAACTGTATTTTAAAGTAGAATTAAGAAATGGCTGGACCGGGGTTGGCCCACGGAAGTGGGTTGCAGTGAAGGGTCTCATGAAACGATCAGTGAAACTCATCTGCATTGGCTTGCCTGGGGAACAGCCCCGGGCACAGGCAACGCTCCCTCTGCGGGGGCTGGCGGGGGCCCAGGGCCCTCACGAGGTCTCGTCTTCCTTAGGGGCTGCATCCCTGAGAAGGACTTGAGGCCGAGCTGCACAAGCGGCACAGCGCTGATCTGTACGGATGCTCTGACTCAGGGAGGCGCAGTAGCCCCCGGGATGGACAGAAAAGCACCGCAGGGCGTGTCTACACTGCACACAAAGCCCGCGATCTGACTCCGGTTTGAGCCCAGGACCCCTTGCGCTCACACACAAGTGGGACTTGGCGCAGCAGGTGCTCAGGATTGGACAGCAGGACAGAGCCGGGTCCCCCGGTGACCCTCGGCCACGCCCTGTTTGGTGGCGGGGATGCAGGCCGAGCTGCAGGCCCACAGCAGAAGGGCTGCGCCATGCGGTGCAGACGTGGGAGCACAGCCGAGATCCGGACCACTGCAGAGCCAGTGGCAGCTGCTCAAGCACGGGGTTGGAAACGCTGGGTCCACAACCCTGCGCCCCTCAGTCCCGGCTTCTAGGGCAGCTCAGCCGCAGCCCCCGCCTGGGAATCCAGGCTCCTGCCCTGGCTGGACGCAGTGGGAGTTTTTGCCCGGAGCAGATACGCAGGCTGGGAGCTTGCGCCCACTGGGGAGGACAAGAATGACGCAGCGTGGCCCAGTGGGTTCAGCCGCGGGACGAAACGAAGAAAGGAAGACGACACAGGCTGACGAGCCAGAACACGTTGTGGGGTGAGAGAGCAGGCTGGGGAACCGGCACCCAGGGCAAGTGCTGGAGACCCCTCGCTTGGGGCACTGCACACGAGAATGGACGCATCTTAGCTAATGTGCGGCAGGGAGCGACGACGCATGGGCAGAGAGGAGCTAGTCGCTCTGCCCAGCTCCCAGCTAGCGCCTCTTCTGCAAGGGGCTTTGGCTGAGGGATCCGTGGGGCACAGCTCTGCAGGGATGGGGCTGGCCAGGAGAGCCCCCCAGCATGGGGGCAGGCAGGAGAGGGCAGACTGCGCAGGGACCCCGCCCTGCCGAAGGAGCCCCAGTGAGCTGAGTGTACTTGCGACGGTGCTGGGGGGGGGGGTAACTGCCCGACAGTGTCTGTTGACACGTGGCAGGAGGAGTGGCACGTGCTAAGTCCCCAGGGGAGTGCAGTGGAATCACTTATTCAGGGTGCACCACACAGGGAATGAGGAAGAATTTGCAGGTAACTGAATTTAGGCCGAGGTTCTAGCACCAGCCCAGAGCTAGGCCGAGAGGATCCAGCGACAGACCGGTCTACCCCGCCCAGCGCCTCTTTCCCGGGATAAGACACCCAAGATAAACCTCCGCCTCTGCCCGCCTGCCGTCTCCAGCGCCGTCGGCTTTCACTGAACGGCTTCGTGCCTGCGCGATCTCATTAAAATCAACCCCTCCAGCCGCAGTAGGCTGCCTCCTTGCTGCCGGCAACTCCCATTCTTCAGCTGGGGGCTGACCACAACCGTAGCCTGCTAGGATTCTTCTGGGCAGACCAGGGCTCCGGCGCGTCAGGCTCACTCAGATCACCCAGCCGGAATTGCTCCTCGGTGCTCCTGAGAGGCCTAACCGCGCAGAAAGCCTTTACCGGCGGCTGCCGGCCGCCGGCCCAAAGCTCCCTGGACTCCAGCGCATGCACGCGCACACCCCCTCCCCCATGGCAGCAGTGTTGGAAAAACCGAACACAGAGAGGCCTTCCCCGCCTGCCTGCTCCTGCCCTGCTCCCAGCCGGAGTGCTGCTGCACCCAGCCAGCCAGCGCCAGGGGCTGGGACGTTATGTGAAAAGTGACCCCTGGGACCCCTCGGCCTCTGCTCTTGGGGTCACAGGCAGGAGTGGGGCGTCTGCCAATAGCAGCGGCCGCAGGAGGATAAGAAGGGGGGAGATGGGCCTACTCCCTTAGCTGCACATCTCCCTGCATGAAGAGATGGGGGAGCGCCTCTTCCCCCACCCTCGGCCTTCTGCAACCTGCTCCAGAGGAGCAGGGCAGTCAGTCAGGTTGTGGCACAGGCCTCTCCGGCCTGGTGCGGCTCACAGAGCCACAGGCCTCGCTCCGCCATCGTGGCCGAGTAGCTGAGCCCTTCTGGTCTACTGGGTTGTGGGGATTTCCCAGAGGGTGCACCCTAACGCCCTGCAGGAAGAGCACAGGGGCTGAGCACGGGCCGAGATGCCTCGCGTGGAGGCAGCTGCAAGCGGAAGAGACCAGCTGCTGTCCCGTTTCCTCTTTGAACCAGCCCCATCTCAGCGGGCAGGAGCAGCGCGCTGGAGGCTCAGGCGAAGCCGGGACCTGGCCTTGTGACGGTACAAGGAGCGGTTGTGGCTAGCCAGGCTGTTACCAGTCACTTGGAGGAGAATTCAGCCAATGTCTGAGACAGGAAGAGCTTGTTCCTGAAACAAATGTCTCCTTGCCAGCTGTGTGCGCCAGGCCCCCCGGCTCCGGCTCCTGAGCAGCGCCATGTTCCCACGGCTGGCATGGCAGGTGGGGGCAGCAGCGTAGCGGCATGAGCGTGGTGTTTTGTACCACATGGGGGCGGCTGCGGAGGAGGTGACCGCAGAGACAGTCTGCCCACCTTGGGGAGAAGGGGGACGGCCTTTGCCAAAAGTCTCTTAACAATGTGTGTGTCGGTGGCATTGTTCGAGGACAATGCCACCGTGCGGGTTCAATGACTCGGTGGCGTCCCCGAGGGCAGAGCGCATGCTGTTTGGGGGTGGGGGAGGTGTCTGCATTGTCCCAGAGACACTGGCTGGGTCCACACTGGAAATGTGACCATGGCACAGAAGACACAGCCTGCGCCAAGCGAGGGTTCTCCTGCCGGGTAGATAGAGACGGCAGCTGTGTCCAGGATCTGGTGCTGTCTCCACAGGGTGGTTGGCACGGCGAGGTCACTCACAAAGGTGCATTCCTCACACGCTGGAGCAACGTAGCTGGGTCGACCTCTAGGCCAGGCCTAGCGTCACGCATGGACGCCGGAATAGCTAAGCCAGCAGAGCAGACGCTGCCCACAGGCCGAGAAAGGCCTTTCCCGTCACCGTAGGAACGCTGGCTCCTGGACCCAGGCAGTAGTAACGCCAAGAGGTCTTCTAGCCACGCAACTGTGTCTGTGCCACGGGGGGTGGGCGGTGCGGGCAGTGGGGCCGTGGTTTCAGACCCCTGACCAGCGCAGCTGTGTCCCTGTTACTCTGAAGAGTCGGCCAAGCCCCACAGACACACAGGAGGTGCCGGACTGACTGGGAGAAAGTCAGCTAGCCCTGGAGTGCTCCTGTGGCTGAAGGAGACACCTAGCTAACTTCAGGCCTGTGTACACTCCGGCAGCTCGGCTCTGTGCCCCAGTGTGGACCAGGGGGCGGCAACCCACGGCACATGTACCATACGTGGCACACAAGCCGATTTTAAGTGGCACATGGGAAGCTCAGTCCCCGCCCCCTCGTCCCCCACGCAGCAGGGAGCCTGCGCTGCCACTGGAGCAGCAGGTTAGGCTGCACTGTGCCTGGCAGTGGTGGGAGGAGGCAGTTCCTCCAGCATCTGGGGCGGGCCTGGGACCACGTGGCCTCAGGAGCAGCACCTCCGGGGCCGAGGCCGTCACACAGGACAGCTGGGAAGTCACCACACGGCCGTGGCCCCAGCCTGGGGAAGGGCTGGAGCTGGGTCAGGGCCGTGTGGTAGCTGCTCCTGAGGCAGGCTGTGGGGCGACTGTGGGGGCTGGACTGGGGGCTGCGGCGTGGCATGGCCGTGTCGGGGAGCCGCAACAGCAGGAGATCAGGCTGCCGTTCCGCCAGCATCACCGGCGGAGCGGCGCTGGAGAGAGGCTTGTGCACTGCTTTAAGCATCGAACTACGAGGCCGAGATGGGAGAACTCAGCCAGGCAAAGCAAGGCCGAGACGCACGCCACACGGCACGATCTGCATCGTCAAGTATTCATTAACGAAGCTGCGCAAACGTAAGCAGGACTGTCATCGACTTTAAAACGTACCAACGGCCCGCAGAGCTGGGACTAGAAGTTAAATCTCAGCAGGCCACTTGCATGCCACCCCCTGGCGTGGATACTAGGGATGTGAACAGTAACCAGTTAACTAGCTACCCGGTAAGCATCACCCCTACTGCGTAATGCTTAACCAGGAGCAGCCTCCGCCCGTGGCCTGCTGGGGGCAGAGGGCTGCTCCAGTCCAGGCAGCCAGAGTAGCTGCAGGGCTTTGAAAAGACTGCGGCAGTGCAGGAACCCGCACCCGGCCCAACGGGGTGCTGGCAGGAGGCGAGTGCCAGCCCGTTACCTCAGTCTTCCTAAAAGCCTTGCGGCCGCCCAGCCCTCCGGCCAGTCACACTCTTCCGTGTAATCACAAACCCCTTCCCCATGCCCCTCTACCGGGGCCCATCCTGGCGCCTCTGCAGAGATCGAGTCCAGTCTCTCAGCCTGGTTCCCCACGCAGGAGGCGAGTGGGACCTCCTCGGAGTCTCCTCCTGGAGACAGCATCCTATCAGCTCCCCACCCGGAGCTCTCCTGGGTTCTGCCAGCCACGTCGTGACCTTCTCCCGTCAGGTCTGGGCTGCAGCTCCTTTTGTAGTCCTCCCTGGCCCCTGATTGGCCACTTACTCCAGAGACTCTCTAGCCTCCTGGAGGACTTCTCCATGGCAGCCCCCTTACAGTACTCCACAACCAGGAGAGAAGTTCATAGGGTTTCCCGCATTCTCCTTCAGGCCCGGGAGCGCCTGTCGGAATGCAGGGATCCTGGCTGGATGGGACGCTGATCCACCGTGGGGGAGGGAGAGACAAGGCACAGACACCAGTGCTGCCCTGCCCTGCCAGGAAGGGGCGCTAGGGGCCTGATATAAGCCTCCCCCTGTGACACACCCAGCTGCTGTAGGTCTGAGACAGGCAGCAGGAGCCTCCCCTAACCCAGCAGAGGGGAGTACGGCCCTGGGGCTGCCCGAGGCACTCGGGGCTGGCAGCAGGGCAGACGGGGCAGCGCCCAGCACTCCCTGGCTCTGCGGTCGGGTCCATGGAAAGGCAGGGCAGGGAGAGAGGCAGCAGAACCACAGCCGGGCCAGGAGGGCTGGGCAGTGGCAAAAGGACAGGCCCTCTCCCCAAGGCACAGCTAGGGCTAGAGCCGCCATTTGAAGACCTGGCCCTGGAGAGACCGCCAGGGTCTCAGCCCCATTCTCTGCTCCTCCGGGGGCACCAATGTGCTGAGCCACTCGCAGCACCCCAGGCCCACTGTGCGGCTTCCCACAGCACCCTCCGCCCCCTCGTAACCTTAACTCTGCCCCGGTGATGGCATGGCTAGTACTGCCTTGATTCACAGCCCCCAGCATTTCCCTATGGGGAGAAGCATTCACTGCCCCATGCCATCGACGGGGCAAATGGAGGCACAAAGGTTAAAGGCCAAATTTGCAAGAGCAGCTTCTCATTCGGGGTTTCTTAGTCTGGAACCCAGGCCCGATTTCCTGGGGGCCAAGTACCTACAGTCCCCCTGTTCCTCACTGGGAGACGGAGGGAGCCCAAGACACTGACCACGGAGCCCTGACAGCCGCCGTCCAAAGGTGGGCACTGGTCAGGGGATGGTTTTTGAACATTCAGCCGTGAGTAAGCAGGCTGGGTTCAGCCAGCGAGCTGACAAGTCTGAGCCAGCCGGAGAGGCAAAGCAGATGTTAGCACAGGTGCTGGAGCTAGCAGTGCAGGGGGCAAAGGGTGCTGGAGCTAGAGGTGTGGGGGGAGGGGGTACTAAAGCTAGAATTGTGGGGGGAGGGGTTTAGGAGCTAGGGGTGTGGGGGGCAGGGGGTACTAAAGCTAGAATTGTGGGGGGAGGGGTTGAAGAGCTAGAGGTGTGGGGGGAGGGGTGCTGAAGCTAGAATTGTGGGGGGAGGGGTTTAGGAGCTAGGGGTGTGGGGGGCAGGGGGTACTAAAGCTAGAATTGTGGGGGGAGGGGTTTAGGAGCTAGGGGTGTGGGGGGAGGGGTGCTGAAGCTAGAATTGTGGGGGGAGGGGTTTAGGAGCTAGGGGTGTGGGGGGAGGGGGTGCTGAAGCTAGAATTGTGGGGGGAGGGGTTTAGGAGCTAGGGGTGTGGGGGGAGGGGTACTAAAGCTAGAATTGTGGGGGGAGGGGTTTAGGAGCTAGGGGTGTGGGGGGAGAGGGTGCTAGAGTACGGGTGTGGGAGGGGTGCTGGAACACCCCCTGACTTGAAGCTTCCAGTGCACTCGGGGCTTACAGTTTGGGAGCAGCAGCCACAGCCGGAAAAAGCAGCAACTGGAGAGGAGTTTCAAGAAGCCAGGTCAAACAGAACTAAAACTCACACTCCGCTCGGCCGAGAGGCTGTAGGACAGGTCCCCCGGCACAGCCTTTACAGCCCCACTCTCCATTGAAAATCATTTCACAGACAGAACCTCGGCCACACGCCCCGGGCCCAGCTCACCCTGCTGGATGAAATGAACCTGTCGCGGCTGAACGAGCGCTCGCAGGGACCCGCTGGCTAACCCTCCCCAGGGCAGAGCTAAGGTGAAACCGCTGCAGCTGCTTCCCAGAGACCAACGATCCCCATTCTCCTTTGCCCGGGACCGGGCTGTTTGCCTGCTGCCAAGCAAGTGCGAAGAGGGGACCACACGTAACGACACCGCCAGCCGCCATGACCCACGGGCACTTTGCTCGACATTTGCACTGGTGCAAACTGAAGGAGAAGGGCAAGGTGGAGTCAGGATCCCAGGGGTCTCCTTCAGACTCCTAGCAGGGAGCACCGTGGCCCGTTTTCAGGCTGCTGCTTGGGGCTGCAGCCGACGTGGCTCTGAGCAACGGGTCGCGGCAGAGAGCGGCGTTCGGCACAGAATCGGTGCCGGGTTCTCTCTCCCCGGCAGTGGGAGCTATTAACAGAGCGGGCTGCTGCCGCGACGAAAGCCACAGGCCTCCGGTAACAGCTTACTCAGCCGTTCGGCCCATGTCTACACAACCGCCCCGCGCGGATGCTCAGAGGGGAGTCTGGGGAGCCCCCTCAAGCGGCAAGGCGCCTCTGGGTGACGCTAGCAACGCAGGGAACACCCTGAACTCAGTGACTCATTGGTGATCACTAGGAAACAATCTTAACTCAACAGACCAGAGCCATTCTAGCCTGGAAGAGCGACCCCTTAAATCACTCGACAGGTGCCAGCACCTCTAAGCCATCCCCTACGCCAGGGGTGGGGAACCGGTTTTGGGTGGGGGGCTGCTGACCCCCCCAGGCTAATAGATTTTGTGGGCTCCAATCCGGTGGGATAGCGGGGGGGGCAGGCTCCCCAGTGCTGGGGAGGGGGAGCCCCGAGTCTGGGGGGCCGGATCCAGGCAAGCTGGGGGCCGCAGGTTCCCCACCCCTGCCTAGGCAGACATGTTCTCTGTAACGCTGCTTACCGGGCACAAGCCATAAAGAAAGCTCTGTTCATCTGGCTGATTCATAACGTCCATGGCAATATGGCCTCCAGGGGTTTCCAAGTAACCCACGCACCTGGTCAGGGGAGCGAGAATGCAGCTGCCAGGTGAATAAAAAAGGCCAAAGCTCCAAGCAGCAGGTATTTCTCCTGGTCCAACGGCTGCAGGCAGATCCCAAACTCCTTTGACCTAACAGGCCGCTGACGTACCCCAGATGCATGCCACGGGGAATCCGAGCCTCGTGCTGTCCCAGTGCAGGCTTGGGACTTGACCTCCGCATTCCAGGGCTGTCCGCTCAAACCGGGATCGGTTGTCACCTCCCCCGGCCCCGCTTCTGAACTTGCCTTGCTCCCACAACGGGCTGGTCAAAAGGGTTTCAACAGGGGGGTGGCTTAGTGATGATACCCCAGACACACACACACACACACACACACACACACACACGTCCTCATCTGAGCCGAGCGAGCGATGGATTTTTCTCTCTCAGATCAGTGGGGGGGGGGGGGCGGAAGAGGGGGCAGGCAGGGGAATTGTTTCATTCCAAACCAGATTTTACTCATCAAAACACGACCAAAAACAATTGTGCAGCTCGATTTGCACAGACATTTCTGCAGTGAAATGGCTTGTACGGAAAGTGTCAAAACAAAATGTTTCACCTTTTTCTAATTTTTTTCATTTTTTAATTTCACTGAAACTATTCACCAAATTCGACCCAACTGCACCAAGAGCTTCTGTTGCCCTGAAACGGCTGTTTTGATGGACTCACTTTGCTGAAAACTCTTTGCCCAGCTCCAATTCTCATCCAGAGCGGGCCCATGAAACGCCGCACGCTCCTCCGAGCCCCGTGAAATGTCTCGGTGCAACAGGAAACCCAGAGCAGCTACTTCACCTCACAGCCTCCTGGCTCCTCTTGGATTAAGTCACACCTGGCTGTTCCTTTCAATGAAACCTGCAGTCAAAGACAAACGTGCCCCTCTGTCCTCCATGAAACCCCCACGTAATATCCCCCAGCCCCACTCTAATCAGCCGAAGCATCCGTAAAATGAGGATTGCACTCTTGTCCTAGAAAAAACTTCAACCACCGGCAGGACCTTAGAGACTAACAAAACATGTTGACGGTATCATGAGCTTTCGTGGGCACAACCCACTTCTTCAGGTGACTGGAGCAAGGGGGCCCGAGGTGCAAGTAAACAACGCTCCTAGCTTTCTCTGAACTTCTGACCAGCCAGCACTTGGTGGAGACAGGCACAGACCCGAGAGCAATCACATGAAGTCCCCGCACAAGAGCGATGTGTGGCTGCAGCACATTTACCACAAGCGGATCCTGGGCGAGAGCCATTGAAAGCCACAGTTGCACAAATGGCTCTAGAAATGGAACAAAAGCATGCTGTTACGTCGCACCTCCAGGGAGCGGTGCCGACAAGCGGCTGATCGCACGGCTGCCCGAAAACACCCTCCTGTGCGCAGTTACGCTGTCTGCACGGAGCTCACAGGCACGGCTCACGCACCTGTCTTTAAAAACCGGCTCCTCACGCTTATTGCCCAGTCAGTGCGGTTTGACAACGCGTTTCCAAGCTCTTCCGCCACCGCTACGGCTGTGTGGGCGCAATGCAAGACGTCAGACTCACAGGGAAACATGAAGTACAACGGGGCAAAACCTAGACCGAGCCCAAACTCTCCTCAGAGCAGCAGGGCAGCTAGAGGTGCAGGTTCCCTCGGACAAGCGCGCTCACGCTAGTTCTCATCGAGCAGGCTCACTCAAACCAGAAGTGTTGTAAGAATGGTCTGGGACGCTGGGTCTCAGGCAGGATCCTACCCGGGATGGCTGTCCCCCGCCCCTGCGGCTACGCTGCCATCGCTAGCACGCTAGCTCCGCCGCAGACAGCTAGGGCGAGTGCAGCCTTCTGAGCTGGAAATTACACCGCCAGCTCCAGCGTGGACACCCCCACAGCATTCTTGTCTGGGCGGGGCAGAGGAGGTTTTTGTACACACACACCTCAAAAATGGTTTGACCTAGAAGCCTCGGGTCTGAAGCTGAATTTAAAATCCAGAAAGGTCGAGAGCACAAGGCTGCTGCTGGAAGAGATCAGGTGTAAAATTTGGTATTTACTGACTATACATTTCAAAGCTTTAATTGGTCCCTGTCTCACTCGAGGCCCAACTTGGAGCTTCCCCCCTTTCTGGTTGTGCCAGGAGTTGGCAAACAGGCCAGGTTTCCATGGAGCGTGCCTTTTGCTGCATCGCCCCGGGTCACTCGCCATGAGCGAGGCGCCTGATTTCAACACTTCATGGTCTGTGTTCCACAGAACGCAAGCTGTCTTTTGATAGCGCTAAATAGATATCTCCCCATCAGACGATAGACGGTAATAACTGTTACCTCCTGAAAAGATAGTCACACATTCCCTGCTGAAAGCTAACAAAATTCTCCAAGAAAACAACTTGGCTAAGACAGAATCAGGGCTGTAAACAGACATCAGTTACATGAAAACATTATTAGGGTTTTGTAGATATTTTTTTAAAAAGATCTATAGCTCAAGTTTCACAAAACACCTTAATTCTGACCTCAATCTCTGCCCAACTGCTATGAAGCCATGACACCCGTTCACCATTCCTCGTCCACACTTCTAATATGGACAATGGCAAATCTTTAATGATCATATACACAGCCAAGTCATCTGAGAGAGATTGTCGGTGTGTGGGTGCGTGTTACACCTCAGTCATGAGCTATAGCATACTGTAAACACAAAGCTACACATTCACCCAGCCCTAGACAGACAGGCCACTGCCCTGGACACCAATGGTCCCTCATTTTTTCCATCTGTGTGCAGAATAAATGTTATGTGCACTGAGATGTGTGGATGTGCACCACCAGTAGAAACACATGTTGCTGGTTGTGGGAGGCTGTGGGCTCTCTGCTAATCACCTGGGCTGGATTTAAATCTCTCTTGGGTGGCCACCTAGGAGCCCAGCAAACAGGAAACATGGCTGGGCATCCCTTCGTCACCTCCACCGGTAGCCAAGAACCCCGACTTCTCACCTTTCACCCCTACCCCGCCCACACACAATGTCGTCTGATGGCCAATCAGTGTCTGAGCCTAACCTGCTTCAACCACAAACCGCGAATACACACAGGCCAGATCCCGCCACGCTGCGGTGCCTCAGAACAGGATGCAAATGGACACACCAGCCAGGGAGGCAGTGGGCAGACACATGGGGTCAGAGTTAAGGTTGTTTGTGGCACTTTAAACATATGAAGGTGGCATTCTAAGAAGGCTGGATTTACCTACCACCTTCACTCGCTCGGAATAGCTTTCTACCTGGAAAAATCCTGCCTTTTTGCAGGCCTGCACTCAGAGAGCGTGTCCATGCTGCTGCACATGGTCTCTGTAACGGCCGGGAGGCTGGTTATGAGCAGGGAGGCAGCGCTGTTCCTTAGCGGTCAGGTTCCCTGCTGTGTGGGCTGACATGATGAGACGCCGCAGAGAGCTGATTCAGCCCCATTTTCGCCTTGCTGTGTATCATTATGGAGACGCTGTGGTCTCAGCTGCCTACAGAAAATGTTCCAAGTTAACTAAAAACCCGAGAGGCTGGCCCAGGTGGAGCAGAGTGTGCTGGAGAGGAGGGGCAGGAGCAAAAAAGGTGGAGCCGGAGGCCCACAGGGGGAGAAGTTACTCCGAGTGCGGCCACCTGTTAAAAACAACAGAGCAGCCGCTTCAAAGCAGCTACCCAACACGCTAACACTGGGCCAACTGCATGGCCCCAAGCAGGGAACCGACAGCCCCTGCCCAGCGTCACAGAGCCGGCGGGCTGCCCCAGAGAGGGCTGGCCCTAGACTCCTGGCCCACTGGAAAGGTACCGGCAGGGTCAGAGGTGAGGCCTCCCTTCTAGGTAAGAGGCTGTGGGGACAATCGCTCTGCGGTTCCTGCCGTCTCTGCCAGGCGAGGGTCCCCCCAGTGACTCTCCTCCGTGGTGCCACGCCGGGATGTTAAACATCGGTTCAGCGAAGAGTCCAGGCACCTCGTGAATTCTTATCGGCGACTCAACGACTCTGTAGTCGGTGGGGGCGGGGCTGGCAACCAGCGTGCTCCGGCCTCACTCCTGAGGCGCCGTCTGCCACCCCGAACTGTTCCCTCTGTATCCGAGGCAGCAGCGCACGGGGGGGCCAGGCGGGAGCTGGCCCACGAGAGGAGCCAGTTTAAAACCCAGCTCCCCTCGCGCCCGGCTGCCTGCTGCCCTGTGCTGCTGTCTCTGATCAAGAGGAGCAGCGCGGGCGGCAGCAGCCCGTCTGGAGGGGGATCTGAGCTCCCGGACCCAGCCCGAGCTGGACGTGAACCCGGCTGCCTGCCCGCCTGGCTCCTAATACACGTTAAATGCAGCGCCACAGCAGGGGTAGGTCCCAGACCCAGGCTGCTAAAAACTGCACTGGCACAGGGGGGGGGTGCATGTAGACGAGAGCATTCACCGACGAGCCTTTGCTTATTGATTCATCGACATCCCTCGTGCCATAGGGTCCAAGAGGGGGCGCCATTGCCCAGCAGGCTGAAAGCCACGGCCGCGTCCCGCCCCCCCAGGAGCCACAGCTGAGCGCTCAGGATGCGACGAAGCTGACGGGAGGCAGCGCAGCACAGCTCTGCCGTGGCACCCGATCCGCCAGCAGAGCCCACCTCCTCAGCTCAACCGAGAGCCGCTCCCACGCTCGGCTCTGGCGTCCGGCGGCCACGGGTCCCATGACACAGGCGTGTGTGCGTCACGTGGGAGCCCAGGCTCACAGGAGTCCCCCACAGGCCGTCTGCAGAGGACGTCTGGCCTGGCAGCCTCCCACTGGCAGTCCCCCACCGCGACTGGAGGAGAATTCCAACGGCTGGTCACGGACGAGAGGCCAACGGGGACGAGATCGACTAATGCAAACCTGGCAGAGCCCGGGGCCAGGGCAGGGAAACAAACTCTCCAGTCGGGCGTCAAAGGCTCCAAAGAGCCAGGCTCAGTTTTATCTCTGTGCAGTTCTGCAATCTGGCGCAGGGAGGGAGCAAAGCCACAAGCGCACGCGCCCGCCCAGGATCCCAGAGATCCCAGGGGAGCCCCCTCTCCTGCAGCTCCCAGCCCGCACGTTCCACAGGCAGGTGAGCCTGAACAAGGCTCACACATGCCCAGAGCCCAGCGCCAGGTTTGGCTCTAGCCTGGACAACGGGGGCGCCCCAACATTCCCCTCAGCCATTCTCCTGTTTCGTCCCACGGACTCTTTCGGCAGGCCGTACAGGCAGGGGCTATTGGGCAGCTGACCACAGCAGTTCTGCCCTGGCCTGACAGGATAGAACAGCAGCCCCCCCGCCCTGCCCCTTTGGCCAGCTCTCAGCGTTTGCAGCAAGGGAGAGTCCTCGCGCAGGGCCAGCCCTGCCGTGCTCAGGCTGAGCTGGGATCCTGGCTAGGGTTGCCAAATGGTTTAATCAAAAACACCGTACATGCCACCCCCCCAAAAAAACTACCAGGGAATAAATTCTGTTGAGAAAAAAAGGGGGTACCAAAGTTGTTGAGGGGGGAAAAAAGGGACCCCGAGAGTTATTAAGCAAAAAAAATAAAACAAAACAGCATGGCCCCTTTAAGAAAAGTCTTTAGGCTTTTTGCCGGCAGCCATCTTGTTTTCTTGATCAGCGCCAGAAGGCAGCTTTCCTGCAGAACCAGGTAAGCAGGGGGTGCAGAGGTCCGGGAGAGGGGGGCCGGGGGTTGGGCCTGGTTGCTGAGTGTCACAGGGTTGCCAGTTGTCCAGTATTTTCGCCTCCTAGCAGGGGGAAAAAAAATCAGAATACACTGGACATTTTAGGTGTCCGGTATTTTCTGAATGTTTTTACCGAACAGGAGGCGAAAATATCAAACTGGCTGGGTCAATACTGGACACCTGGCAACCGTAATCCTGGCAGAGCCAACTGATTCAGCCACTCTCCCCCTGCTCCCTCCAGTGAGCAGCAGCCGGCACTCAGACCTCTGTCCCAGAGCTCTTCACAGCCCCCCGCCGCTGGCACCAGTCTGTCGGCCTTGGAACGAATCCACGGCACAGCTGTGAAACCAGCCCCCCCCCCCCCCCCCCACGGCCCCCAGAGCCAGTCCGTCTCGCTGCAGTTCCAAAGGGGCTATTTTACAGCACAGGCCTGAGGGCCGCCCGAGCTGAGGCACGCTGATCAAGTGCTGCCAGAACTTCCCCATCAGCGGGGCGGAGAGAGCTCGGCCCCGGGAGCACCGCCCCTGCTGCAGCCGGGGGGCTGGGGCTGTCTGTGCCGATAGACTGCGGGTAGCGAGCGACGGCAGCTCACCCTGCAGCCCCACCCATCAGCCTCCCCGCGGGCAGCGCGGCCGGGCAGGGTGGATCGCGCAACGAGGCTGCTGCCCTCTTCCACCAGTCATGGGCAGCAGCGAGTTATGGAGCGCTCGGAGCTCCCAGGGCGGCCAGAGCAGAAGGGCCAAGTGCTTTTCTTTGGGGTGCCCTCCTTATGGGCGCGTGGGCCAAGTGTCGTCGGGCCTCATAGGAGCCCCACGCCGCCATGGAATCCGGCCCCCATGCAGCAGCCAAGAGCTGCTCCCTGCCTGACCCCGGCGTAGCCGCCAGATCCGCAGAGCTGGTGCGCACCGGCCACAGAAGAGCCCCTGAGCGGGCCGGGGAAAGGCCAGGACCCAAGCGGCCCTCTTCCAGGGAGGAGCTCGGTCCGCTCTGTCTGCGGCCTCACCCCCTTCCCCCCGCCCGCTTCCAGCCGACGTTGCTGGAGGCAAAGGTGCCCCGGGAAGCCGGGCCGCTGACGCCAGCTGGGAGCGCAGGCAGCGCGGGGAGACTCTGGCACACGGATGCTGGCCAGAGCGAGCCAAACCAGACAATGGGTTGGGATTCTGGCCAGTGCTGCAGGCCGGGGCTCCAAGAGGCCGGCAAAACTAACCGTGGCTGCAAAGGGGAACGACGTGGGAGCTCGGGCTTCCAGGGCCTCCGGGGAAAGAGCCCGAGAACTGGAGAGACCCGAGCTGGATGGCTCCCGACAGTGCTCTCACGCAGAGCTGCAGCACACCGGCCACCCACCGGCTCAGGCCTCGCTCGGGGGACCAGCTCTTCTGCAGGAGGCAGAATCCCCCTCCCCCCACCAGTGGAAGAGAGACATGGAGAGTTTAAGAAACCCACCTCCCTTGCTGAACCCTGTTCCCCTGCCGCCACCTACGCCCTGGCCAAGCAGCGAAGCAGGGCTGTGCTTTGCAAGGAGAGCCGGGAGCGCTTCCTGCCCCTCGCCTCCCCCAGCACTGCTCACAGGGGAGCAGGCAGAGCTGCAGAAGGCTGGGGACTGTCCCAGCCCCACACCTGGAAGCAAGACAAGTGCCCTAGTGCTGATGCGGTCACGTCTTCTCTGGGGATCTCAGCAATGGAAACGGGCCAGAAACGAGCATGTGCCGAGCTAGGACACCTGATTCCCTCCCAGGTTGGTCCAGACACCTGAACGGGCCCTGCCACGCTCCAGGGGGTTTACCTGCACCCAGCCCCAAATCCTTCGGCTGCTCAGCCCCTGCAAAGGCAGCTGCCAAGCCCCTGAACACAGGCGCAAACCTCGCCAGCTGCCCTGTGGAGTTGGCCTGCTGGGATGTGTAATGTTTTCCAGCCTGCTGAGTCCCATCTGAGCCCCAACCATCTCCTCAAAGGCCTCCTGCTCACTCTTCCCAGCAGGGCAGCAAGCAGGTCCGGTCTGGGAAGAGCGGCAGCCCCACGCAGGACTGCTAGGAGAACAGGGCCCGAGGGAAGAGAAACCACGGAGAGAGCGAGAGGCCTGCGGGAGGAATCTCACAGGCCCAGCGAGAAAGTTCTCGTGTTTCTCTTGGGTGGAAACGATCGACTTCCAGCAGCTGCGCGGACGGGCACATTCCACAGGACCGCGTGCGGTTCCGGAGGCTCCAGCGAGAGGAGGAGCCAAGCCACAGAGCGGGCTGAGCAGAGCTAAAATCGCCTTTGGAGAGGAGGCAGTTTGGGGAAGGCGGGGGGGGGGGGGCTCTGACGAGGGCGAGGAAACATCTGGAGCCAGAGAACGGCTCTCCTGTTCACACGCAGGCTGAACAGCCTGCTCTCCCTGCATCCGAGCGCTCCTGGGGCTCCCAGCCCCGCAGAGCCGAACGGAGGGCAAGTTTAGCTGCGCCTGGGAAAAGGCCCCTGCCTCCCACCCCCTCCCAGCTGGGGCAGTTGCTGCTGTGCTGGTGGGGCTGATGGGACATACCAGTGAACCAGTGGAGTTTTATTGTTCCATCGATTGAGACTCTGCACGAGAACGGCTCCTCCCTGCGACAGGCCCTCTAGCAAAGACGTTACACAACCTCCCTCCGCCGGGTCGTCCCGAACCGCTGTGCCATCAGCTGCACCCACTGCATGGCCCACCTTCCCCTCGACAGAACCAGCTCCCAGAGACGTCCCTTGGGAGCTGTGGCGAGAGCACATGGCTGTGAGGGAGGCCTCCTGGTCTCCGGTTCTAGTCCCGCCACCGAGTCACTTCCGGACCCCAGGCAAATCGCCGCCGCGCCGCCAGACGGGTACAGCAAAGGCACAGGGGTGCGTCTTGGAAACGCAGGGGAAGTCGGATTTAAATAGTTGGAGCCCTTCCTTAAGGGAGGAGAAAAACCGAAGCGAAAGAGAAAACGGCCGGCCTAGAGAAGGAGAATGGGGGGTTCCTGAGCGCACAAGGACAAGGGCAGCCCCACACAATGGAACAGGGAGTGTTCTCTCACACCGCTGTCAGTCAGAGGAACGCTCGGCCACAAGCCACTGCCCAGGCAGAGGGGTTAGTGAGTGAGGTGCAGAAAAGGGCTGGACACCCGTACGAAGAATAATAAAACCCGCAGCTCCGCTGGGAGGGTTAGAAGGGTGCCGGGGTGTCAGACGCCGTGTTCAGGGCGGGGTCAGGGAGAGGTGGCCTCCAAGGCCAGTCGCTGTCTGACTGTTCTGGAGAGGCACAAGCGGAGGGGATGAAGTTCCACCCTCTTGCACTGGCCACTCCAGCCAGTCACATTGCCAGGCGAGAGGGAAGGTCTCGCAGAAGTTACGAAAACGCTGCCAGCTTGCACCTGCCCCGGCGGCACCTTCCAGCGCACGACACCGCGCCGCTCCAGCTCAGTCCAGCTCCGGGATCCCTCGGACCGGGCGCTCCAGGTAACAACCAGCTTCTCCACAAACATCTCGCCGGGAGCTGGGCGATGGGGTTCGTCTAGGGCTGGTTCTCTTCCCCAGACACCAGACCTCGCCGGCTCACGCTCAGGGGGGTCACCTGCACACCGGCTGCGGCCCTGCCCTGGCTGGGTGTCCTGGAGGAAGCTGCTGCAGAACTAACAGCCGACTCCAATGGCCAGGATTGAACTTGGCGCTTGAGGGTTTAGAACTTGGCATATTTACACCCGAGGCCTAAAGGCTCCGGGTGACACAGAACAAATCATTCCCGGTGTCTCACTGCTGGCCAGACTCCAGACCCCGCTCTGGCCCCTTTCTGCTGCTCTGGCAGCGTGCGGGAGCCAAAGGGGGGCGCAGCGTCCCGCAGGGGAGCTGCCTGTCCTGCAGGGAGGGAATTGGCAGGGCCGCAGCGGGATGAGGCTGGAACACCCTGTGCTCCAGCAAGGCTGAGCTTCCGCTGGGATTTCAAACACGGTCGCTGCAAACCGCTCTTTAAAGCAGCGACTGGCCCGGGGCTGAGCCGATCTCCCAGCTCACTGGATCGCCATCTCCGAACACCTGGGTTCAAACCGCGGGAACGTCGTGCCACTGGCTCAGCCAAGTCCTGAATTGAATCCACGCTCTGGGCTGGAAATCACCCCCAAGAGGTGTCGTCAGGATTCCCGGCACCAAGTTTCCACACCAGCATTCCTGCCTTCGGCCCACAGGGCCGGCGCAGCCCGAACACCAGTGGCAGCCCAGACGCCAGCAGCCATAAGTACTCACCAAAATACTCCCAACAGGCCCCTTCCCGGCAAGGCGCGAGCCCCACAAACCCTGCTCTTCACGCTCAGCAGCGAACAAGGGACACGGCTGCCGGCTCGTGGACTTCGGCCAAAGACAGAGCAGGGAGCGTTAGGGCTTGGCCAGGGGTGGGAACCTAAGGCCCGGGGCCGGATTTCTCCTCCTCCGGTAGGGGCCACGTCAGCGAGGGGCTTTTGGTTTTTTGCTTCTCATTTGTGTGCGGCCCCCCAACGATACCTCTGTGGGTCAGCGGCCCTCGACTCAGAAAGGTTCCCTGCCCCGGGCTACGCCCTGCACCTGCTGCCAATTCACCCGGTTTCTATAGTTGTATTCCATCAGACAACGCTGGTCGTTCCAGGGTCGCTACACATGCAACACAAACAGCTCTTCTCTCCCTTGAGCCTCTTGGTTTGGTCCCCGGCTCAGGCTCAGATCCAAACTCAGCCCAAAGGCATCGATGGCCCGCCTGTACCACGGGCCTGGGATCCGACACCCCCGCTCCCGAAACGGAGCGCACAGCCTGAGCCTCGCTCCCAGGGCTCCCCGGCCGAGGGACTGGCGCACCGCCACGAAGCACGCGAAGCGCAAATGCAGCATCGCCGCTCCCCCCGTTCAGCTCCCTCAGAAAGCGCCACGTACCCGGCGAGCAGAGGCTGATGGGACGAGACCCGGCGCGGTCAGACAAGCGAGAGCAGTGGTGGAGACAGCAGCAAAGCCCCCGGGAAGCCTGCACTGCACCTCGCCAGTCGCATCAGCACCGGGACCCCAGAACGGAAAGAGACGCACAAGGGGGCTGACAGACCTGGCACCGGAAGGGGTGGGGTCTCAGGCAGAGGGGGCGGGGTCTCAGGCAGAGGGGGCGGGGTCTCAGGCAGAGGGGGCGGGGTCTTGAGGCGGCCACCCCCTGTGCCACCCGTGCACCCCCGCCTCCAGCCAGCCCTTCGCGCGGCCAGCAGCCCACCCTGCGGGGCTCCAGCAACAACTGAAAGGGTCTGAGGCTCCGGCCACTGGGAGCTCCAGGCCCCGGCGGTGGGCCTGGACATACACCAAGGTCTGGGGGGAGTCAGGGAGTCTGAACCCAGAGCCCTGCCCCGCAGCCACCCCCTCCCGCGACCCCGCTGGCGCGCTCCGGGCGTTCGTCAGTCGCTGCGGAAAGGCCGGAACAAGCCGTTTGTGTCCCTCTCCTCAGGGAGAGCCCGGTGCGATTCCCGCTCTCCGGCCGGCTGGACCGGCTGGGGCACGCTTTGTTTTTAATTCAGAGAGGTCTGCAAATGGGTCTGCGCATCCGGCCATCAGGCTCCCGGCGAACTGCCAGCACAGGAGCAGGCACCGCGACTGCCTCCATGTTACAGCACGTCAGACCGGCCCCAAAGGCATCCCCAGCAGGAAGCCTCGGCCCAGGCCACGGTTCTGGTGAGGCTAAGCAGAACCCCAGTGGGATCGGGGTGGGGAGGGAGGGACGTGGCCTGTCCTCAGCACTGAGCATTCCCAAGTGCAGACTCTCTTCTCCGTGGCCCGCTGGCCCCTCTGCCCTTGTTACCCGATTCATGCACGGCCCAGCCGAGCCCCACACGCCCTGGGGGGCCAGAAAGATCCCGAATGCAGGGCATCTGGGTGCAAAGCGGGGAGAGCCCTCCAGGGACCCTCGCAGCACTGAAACGACATGCCCCATGCCAGGGGCGGATGATAATTTTGCGGGGCCCAGGGCTGCGCCGCGGGGCCCGGGGAGGCACAATTTTGCGCATGCGCCTCGGCAGCAGCCGACCAGAAGTAGCGTGCGCGGGGCCTATTGAAGCGCGGGGCCCAGGGCAGCCGCCCCGCTCGCCCTGCCCCGTGCAGAAACGGCCACGTCCCACCCAGCAGCACCGCCAGGAGGCGGAAGGGGGGTAGATGCGTCTCAGCACACGCGGCTCGCGGCCAACACCCACCACGCCCCACACGGCCCTGCTCTGGTACTCACCCTCCAAGACCACCTCCTTGCCCGTCTTTTTGAGCGCCTGCACGGCCTCATCGTGCGTCGCCTCCGAAAGGTCGGCCCCGTTGACGGAGAGAATGGCGTCTCCCACGTACAGCGCCTCTGTCTGATCAGCAGCCAGCCCCTTAAAGATCTTGGAGATCAGGATGGGCATTTTATTTTCTCGGCCACCTTGAAAGGAAAGCGAAAGGGATCAGCTGCGATTTCTATGCAAAGGCGGAAGGTCCTGCTGGCTGGGCCTGCCTGGCCTGGCCCCCTCGCGACCCACGTGGTCCTGCAGGAGGGATTTGCCAGACCAGTGAAGGTCATTTCTGCCCTCCTGCCACGGGCCTCCCAGCCCTGCTCTGCTCCTGATCTGGCATCCCAGCGAGCTCCCCACGAGTTCTGCCACGGCAGCCCACGGTCCCGCTGCTGGGGCTTTCAGCTTCGCCACGGCAAACCACTGCCCTGCCAGCCCACGGTCCCCCACTGGACTCCTGCCCACCTCCCCCTCCCTTTCCCATGCTAGACTGCTGCTCAGCCACCAGGATCCCTGACCCTGCCAGGTGTACTGGGGCAGCACCAGCCCTGCCGCCAGGGCTCCTGGCTCCACCGGCCGACCGCTACCCTGCCGAAGTCTGCTGACATTCCGGCTGCTCTGCCACCGCGGTGCTCAGCCAGACTCCCGCAGCAGGGATCCCAGCCGCTGGCCTCCCTGCAGCCAGCCTGGCTGGGTTCCTGGCCCCCGCACGGCTCCTGCCTCTGGCACTTGCCCACGTCTCTCTGGTCTAGCAACAGCCGTGCTCCTGCCAGAGCTCAGATGCTGCTGGACCAGGGAGTCCCGGGTGAGAGAGGCTCGACGTGCACCTAGAGAGCATCCGGCTTAGACCAACGTGAGTGCCGAGAGATCAAGATTTCACTCCTGTTTCCCAGTAAGGCATCACATTCGCAACCGCTGGTGCCATTTGGGGGAGAAAATCGCTCCCATGAATGTTATCGACGTGCACAGGAGCATGGCTCAGAGCAGTGAGCATCTGATCCCACAGACGCCCAGAGACCCAAGCAACTGCCCTTTTCTGGCTCGAAGCTCAGAATATAAATTGCGCCATGTAGCTCAAGGAGGAGACACGTCTGGATACTGGCCGCTCTTGGAGCTACGAGATGCCTTGACTTTGGTTTCAGCCAGTTGCTCCGTTTCTGATCGCTGGGGAGGGCTCCTTGTCGGCGCAGGAGCAATGGGACGGAGCGGCTCCTGCCACCTGGACGGAGCAGCTGTGGTGCTTGTCACTTATCCCCCCGACCCAGGCCTGGCTGACGGGTTCTAGAGCAGTGGTCCCCAGCGCGGTGCCCGCAGGCGCCATGGCGCCCGTCGGGGCATTTATGTGCGCTCGCCGAGTGACCAGGGCCGGCCCAAGCCAGTCTTGTGCCCCGGGCCCTGGGCGCATGCATGGTCCCACCCCCGGGCACCCAAAAGGTTGGGGACCACTGTTCTAGAGGCTCTTCTAACTAGACATCAATCAAGTGAAACGCAAGCGAATGGAAGCCCTGATCTGTCTCCTACACAGCTGCCTCCCCTAGGGATTCCCGTCACCAGGCCTGTGGATGATACTGAAATGAGAAGTTTAACAAATACACACGTGGCCTGGTCAAACTGGGACATAAGCAACAGAGTCTGAAGTGCACCAGTGGGGAAAGCAGGGTGGATACAATTCAAAGGTTTAAAAACAAATTAAAAATGGATTTTTTTCATTTAAATCAGGGCTGTTGGTTTTTTAATCATTAATAAAATCCTCAATTTCTCGTTTAAAAACAACAGGTACAATTCAATCTTATCACAGCCCGGCTGCGCTTCCACGTGTGGCCGGCTCTGCTCAGCCCAGCCAAACAGCCAGCTCTTGCCTCTTGACAGTGCTGGGCTTTCGATTTCTGTTTCTCAGCAGACTGACGTGCGAAGACAGCGCCAGGCGGGGCAGGGTTGGTTTTGCTCTGCACTTCTGTGGGGGTGGCCCTGGGCCAAGATGGCAGAGTTAGTTAAGACACTGTCTAAAGACAGAGACACGCTATCTAGGGAAGGACGGAGGCAGCACAGAAAGGAACAGTGGAGCGGACTGGAAAGAAAAAGGCAAGACATTTTTCAGCACACGCAGCTTCCTATATTCCCCTACACTTTTGCCACAGAAAAACTGCCCTGGCTTCTGGGTGTAAAGGAGACGCTACCCGGGAATATGCTGAAGAAGTGTGTGCCCTGGGTAAAGCAGAAAACTGTAAGCGTGGCAAAAAGACAGTTCCGGGCCTACTGCAAGAATGAACCATCATACGGAAAACTGCTAATTGGGCGGAAATGCTGGGGCTGGAGATGTGGCTATGGCTGAAGAACAAGGTGGATCTACTTTGCAATGCTTCCTTCTTCAGAACTCTCTGTGACGGTTAGTGGGAGGGCGACTGAACAAGTCAATTCCCAGGCTGTTTGCTAAATTGGATGTTGCTAGAAAAATAAAGTTTAGCTTAGCTAATCCGTGTGCCTTGTTTTATTAGTTAACTAGGCACAGGCCTCTCAAAGACGTCTCTAAAAAAGGAAATAGGGGAATGGTGAATCCGAGTCAGTTTCTAGCTTTGTTCTGCTTTATTCAGCACTCGGATGGGCCCTGTCGTGACCCATGCCCAGTCCGTATTTATGGGCAGAAGCCAGCATGACAATAGATCAGTTTTCCAATGTCTCCTGCCAGCACTTGCGAGTTCGCTCCAATTCCACACAAGGTGAGTTATTTCTGTCTTAGATTTTCAAGGTCAAAGCCGCCTGTCTGCCAGGTGTGGCTTGTGAAGCATCAACTGTCAAATAAACAACTGTGACCTACAGCTTCAAGACAATTATCCCTTCCCAGCCCCTGCGTTCTCTGCTAACCCGTCTACTCCTCAGCGCTCCTTCCAGCCACCGTGCATTGCACGAAGCCGCAAGGTTGCACCAATGAGGCTGCTGAACTTGCACAGATCATGAGGACAGGGGCACCACTGGGGGGGGCTTGGCCCCTAGATTTCATGCTTGAGATCGGCTTAAAGCCCACACCCTGACTCCAGAGGCAGTTCTTAAATGCAACAGTTTGGGCTGCTTGCAGCTTTGCCTTTGGGGCAGGGAGTTTGTTATAAACGGGGAGGGACAGGGTAATTAAGAATAAAAGGCTGGTCATTCAGGTCACTGAAGGATCCTTAGAGACCATCAAGAAAACCTTGCCAGGTATTCCACTTAAAAGATGGGGTGCGGGGGGGGGGGGGGAGGGTGTCCTGCAGGGATCTGCATTTAGATCACTTCTCTTAAACTTCGCATAAATGTTCTTGAAAAAGGGGTAAACTGTGACTTCTCCAAAGCTGACTGCAGAGAGCTACAAAGGCATCTCACAAAGCTGGGTGTTTGGGCCACACCAGGGCAGATGGGATTCAGTGCTGATAAGTGCAAAGTAATGCACATGGGCAAATGTAATCCCAATTTCAGATAGAAACATGGTGGGATCTAAGATAGCTGTTACCACTCAAGAAAGATCTTGGAATCCTTGTGGATATTTCCCAGCAAACATCTGCTCCACGTGCAGTGGCAGTTTGCAAACTAAAAAGCTAACCGAACATCGGGACGCATTAGGAAAGGAATAGATAAGAGGACAAAATACCATATTGTGTCTATATAAAGCCCGGTATGCCCACATCTTGAACACTGCATGCAGATCTGGTCACCCCATCTACAAAAAGATCTATTGGATATGGAAAAGGTAGAGAAAGGGCAACAGAAATGATCAGGGGTAAGGAACAGCTTCCATCGGAGGAGAAATCAACAAGACGGGGGCTCTTCAGCTTGGAAAAGAAATGACTAAAGGGTGGGCAGGGCCGGCCCACAACATTTTGGCACCCGAGGCGGGGAGCTCAAATGACGCCCCCAAGCCCCCTCGCTTGGGCCAAAACTTTGAAAGGTCTCTTGTGCCCTTGTGGAACCTCTTTGCCAGACGATGGGAAAGTCCAAACTGTAACAGGGTTGCAATAAGAACACACTAAGATCGAGGAGGGCGGGTCCATCAATGGTGATTAGCAGGTCTCCACAAGCCGCTGTTTCTACTTGCCCAGGTGAGTAGGTTGCAGCCGGTCGCTCCGTGCGCCCCATTCACCGGCGCTTCGTGCATGCACGGTGCAGGCCTGGTGAGGAGCTCTCGCCAGTTTGTCGAGCCCTGGTTATTAGCCAGGATGGGCAGAGATGGTGTCCCTGGACTCTGTTTGTCAGAAGCTGGGAAGGGGCAACAGGGGATGGATCATGATGAAGCCTAATCTGTTTATTCCTCCTGAAGCACCTGGTGCTGGCCACTGTCGGCAGACAGGATACAGGGCTAGAAGGACCTTTGGTCTGACCCAGTCTGGCCAGTCTGATGTTCTTACATTTCAGCCCTAAATATCTGCCTCCTGCTGTAACCCACTAGACCCCACTCCCCTTCCCAAGCTGAGAGAGCCCAGGAGTCCTGACGGGGTCGGTCTTTCTCCCCAAAGTTAGTAAAGTAAGAACAGACATTCACATTTCCAGCCAACCAGTGTCCCTTAAGCAACTTTCCACAAGTTATCAAAATACGTTAGTGATAGAGCTGAGTGGGGCTAATATTTATTTTCTTTCTTTTATATAGGAATTGGATACAGTGCTCCTGCTACCTGCTAAGTTGTCTGCCAGAAAAAGCAGTTTCCTCGTGCCCTAGCAGCCCTGAGATAGAGATTATGTGGGGTTGAGGGGAGGGCAGAAGTAATTGGTTTCCCCCCCATTTGGTGCTTAGCTTGTACTGCTGAAGCTGCTGTCCTCAGTCTGCCTGCCTCTCCTGCTCTCACTCTCTCTGCCCCACCCATCCCGGCACATACAGGTTGCCCCCCGTCCCCCATATTCTGAAATGGTGCACCTGCAAGACTCATTCAGTGCAATGAATCATGGGGTTTTACGTATGGACATTTGGATGGGTGACGGCATTTTGACACAGAATTCTGTTCCAGGCTGCAATGCCAACAAAAGAATGTGAAAACATCCTTCGACCTCAGCAACAGAAGCATCCCAGCGCCATGCTCATGGCTAGCCAGTGGGGAAACACACAACCACAGCAAAATTAACAATGAAAAGACAGCGAATGTGACTTGACCTGAACTACGTGGGATGTGGGGGGAGAACATTGCTCAGCTCCTTTACATTCCAGGGAATAGCTTAGTACAGAATAATTCTTCCCCCTCCCCCACTCCCACCCCCGCCAATTTAACCTTTCTGTTCAATCCAACCCAACCCTGCTTAGACACGTTCCATGCACTCGCTTTCTCCAGGGTGGGCAAAATCCAGCCCCAAACATTTGGTTGCAGCCAGCTGCGACCCAGCGGGACCCTGGGGCAGGCTCCCTGGCTGCCTACCCCACCTCCAGCTCAAAACCTCCCATTCTTGAAGCCAGTGACTCCGCATGGCAAGGGCAGTGCTTGTGGGTACGTGCAGCACGTGGAGACCCTGCACCCCCTCCAAGGGGCCACCATGCAGACACACACACACACACTGGCCACAGCAGCCAGCCACGGTGTGTGTGTGGGGGGGGGGGGGCATAGCAGGCAAGAAGCCTGCCTGACAGTCCCACAGGCCACCCGCTGAAAGCCACCAACGTAAGCACCTACCAGCCAGAGCCTGCACCTGGTACCCCTCATGGACCCCAACACCCTGCCCCAAGTCACAACCCCCACTGCAGCCAAGCCCTCTGCTCCCCGGCCCCAGGCCCGAACCCAGCCCCCTCCCGCGCCCAAACTGCAGCCCAGCCCCGGGCGCCCTTGATGAAAAGCGCAGCCCCCGGCCACTCACCAAATTCCTGGCCCGCCCCTCCCCCCGAGGTACTGCCCACTCAGGGCACTTTCCGGTTCACACTCACCTTGCAGGAATGCTCACACCCGCCCCGCCCCGCGCCAGGCCAGTCGAGGGAACCGCGTCTCCAGCCGGCCACGCCTGGCGCACCTGCCCACCGCCGGCACCCGGCTGCGGGGCGCTGCTCGCGCGTGGGAAGCCCCGCGGAGCAGGGCCCGGGCTGTGCACTTGGGCCGGGAGCTGCCGCCGCCCGCCCGGCTGATGCGCCCGAGCTACCGCCGGGGCCCCGGCGCCACGGGGCAGAACCTGCCGCCGCGCCCCGCCCTGGGAAGGCGCCGAAGTTGGGCAGGCACCAGCCAGCTCCCCGGGCGGCTCGGGGCCGCGGGCAGAGCCCGGAGCCAGGCTGAGCGCGGCGCCGCGCGCCCCTCACCTTTGATGCTGATCCCGAGCCCCCCCACGTCCTGCTTGACGATCCGCACCGTGCGCCGCACGTTGGCGAGCGCCTCGGGCACCTGGGCGCACGGCTCCCCGCCGTTCAGCTGCGCCGGGCCGGGCGGCGGCGGCTCCTCGGCCCCCGCGCCCTTGGCGGGGCTCAGGCTCAGGAAGTCCTCGGCCAGCGTGAGCAGCACCCGCAGCCAGTGCTCGCCCGGGGCTCGCAGCTCCAGCAGCCCGCTCTTCGGGGCTCGCCTGCCGGCCGCCATCTTCAGCGCATTCCTGGGACAGCTGCGCCGCCTCCCGTCCCGCCTGCCAGGCCCGAGGGGGGCACCGGGCACCCAGCCACCCCGGGCGCCGCCCCCGGCGGTGCCGGGCACATGGGCCGCCCGCCAGACGCCCCCGCCCAGGGAGCCGCCCCCGGACACGCCTCTCCCGTCCCCGCGCCGCGGCAGCACCGCCCGGACCCTCCCTCGGAGCCGCGCCGCTTCTCGGGCAGGGGGCCGGTGTCAGCAGCCAAGACCCGAGCCCCCACCCCCTCCCGTGGCCGGCAGCTCCCTCCCGAGCCGAGCATCAGGTGGCCGCTAGGGCTAGACGCAGACAGAACCCGGGCGAGCTTGTCCAGATGTCCACAGACAAAGGCGCAGGGCACTGGGACTTGGGGTTCTTGGGTCCGCGGCCCCGTCCGCTTTTAGCTGCCTGGCCAACCCTGGAAATGCTAAAGGAAACTTAAAACCAGCACATAGTCTGGCAGCACTTTAAAGACTCAGGAAACTGTCAGCCCCCGTGGCCTTCAGTGGCGGTAGAAGCTGTTGTAATAATGGGCCCTGCACATTTACCCCAGTGTAAGCTCCGCTGTGAAACGTGAGTGAAAGTTGCTAAATTATCACAGTCACCTGCTGCAATAAATGTCACAGGGAGGAGGGCAAAAGGCAGAGCACAAGCCAAAAGGCCAACTAATATAGCTCAAGACTGAACCCAGGCCTGAGAGCTAATACCAGTACGCAAGGTGCGGAAATTGGTGTCGGACATTAACCCTCTTGGTGAACAAAGTGCTAAAAGGATGGGCTGTGCCACCCAGTGCTCCTTTGGGGGCTTTTTTTTTTTTTTAAAGGAGACTGTAGGAACCAACAGCTGGAGGCTCTCACAGTCCTGGACCCATTGGGAGAGGAGAGAAATGAAAAAAGTGAGCTGCTCCCTTGTGGCTGCCACCCCACTTGGTCACCTGAGAGTTGGAAGGTCTTTGTGGTAGGCGGAAGGGTGTCCTGAGCAGACAGAGAAGGACCCAGATGACCTCATCACTTCCAGCTGAACCCCAACAAGGCCTGGCGTGAGGGGCTTTGTGTCTCTTCCCCTACTATTGTCCTTTCCCTTCTTATTTCTTCTCTTTCCTGACCCTGCCCTTTTTTCCTTCTGTCTAAGGATTGTCCCGCTTTCCCGGCCAAGACTACATATTTTGCTTTAAGCCTGTGACCAAAAAAAGGCAGCTAAAAGCTATGATCTAAACAGTCTGATGCTGGGGCAAGTTTGCCAGGCCTCGGAGTGACTAAGAGGATCCCATGCTGGGCAGTGAGGCTGCGAGTGAAAGTTACCAGCAGGGGCAGAAGCTGTGTTCTCCCTTCCCCTTTGTGTGTGTTTTCATGTTAGGAAATGGGATGGGACTATTACAGCAGCAACCCATCTCACCTCAGTTCTTCTCCGTCCCCCAAACATTTGTTGACATTTGTTGCCAGCTCTGACACATCTAAAACTGGACCAGGAGGATTTTCCTCCTAGAAACTCTCCCCAGCTAAAAAAAATCAAATAAAATCCTTTTGTTATATTTCAAATACTCTACCTGGGCTGCTTTGTAGTCTCACCCCGCCCGGGCTCCAAGGCCCCACCCTGCTCACTCTGTGGAGCTGGGGTACAGGGTTGGGGACACCCTGACAGCACCCCCTCTTCTGCCTCTCCTACCCTGCACAGCCAGCAGGACACTCCCAGGGAACAGCTCCAAGGCAGAGGGCAGAAGCAGTGGCTGAGCGGAGAGGGGCAGCTGAAGAGCTAGTGCTTGAGAGCCTCCCGGCCAAACCGGTCAGGATGACCTGCCAGAGGCTCCGGGATCTACCAATAGATCCCAGTCTACTGGCTGGTGGCCGCTGGCGTACCCCAACCCACAACCCTTATTTGAAACCATTTAATGTTGGTCAAGTGCCTGGTTGATGCATTCAGGCTGTGTCTACACTGGCGCGATCTCACGCAAAAGCGGACGCTCTTGCGCAAAAACTTGCTGCCTGTCTACACTGGCCGCGTGTTCTTGCGCAAGTAAACTGACGTTCTACTGTATGAAATCAGGGCTTCTTGCACCAGAACTCTGATGCTCCCGCTCAGGAAGAAGCCCTCTTGCGCAAGAGCTCTTCCAGAAGAGGCCAGTGTAGACAGGCAACATGAATTTCTTGCGCAAGAAAGCCCCATGGTTAAAATGGCCATCGGAGTTTTCTTGAACAAGAGAGCGTCCATACGGCCATGGATGCTCTTGCGCAAAAGCACATGCCAGTGCAGACGCTCTCTTCTGGAAGGGTTCTTGCACAAGAAGCTGCCAGTGTAGACACAGCCTAACACCTTTGGGCCCTATATTCCATGCAAATGAATACACAGTGCCCTAAGCTCTTTGGAGGACCCGGACCTTCTCCTGGTGCTGTTGTTTCTCCAGCTATACAATTAGGCTAATAGTCACTTGCCTCACAGGAACGTTCGGGTCAATTCACTCACGTGTTTTCAGTTCTTTGAGACAGGAATCCCTAGGGACCGGCCTTGTATTAGAAAAAATGCTGTGTGCATCCCAGGTATTCGTCTGGCAATTTCCCCAGGCCAGGCCCCGAGGAGTCTGCACAGAGGGCCTGCCCCTGAAGCCTGGAAAGAGGACAGAACAGATGTGGAGAAGCAGCTGTCCACAAAGCCCCTCCCCAGCAGAGCTTTCCCTCTCCTGGAGGCAAACAATTCATGGCTGTACAGGAGACTCCACAGGACTCCTGAACTAGGCCTGAGAGCAAAGCAGAATGCCAGCAGGATCATACAGCCACAAACGATCCCTGCTCTCCGCCTTCAGCAGATCCATGTAACCGGAAAGCAAAGCAGAATACACCTGGAAAGGGGGGGCCCACGGCCAGGTTTGACTGTATCCAGCTTTTGCTTCTTTCATAAAACTGCAAGAACTGGAGACATCTCTGGGCAAGAATCCCACCGAGGCTGTATAAGAACAGGGAGCATTTAAAGCCGACCGCCTTTGCAAAGGCTGCGCTGAAGGTGTGCAGGGAGCCGATTCTGGGCGTGCCAAAGCGATCGCAGCAGGCGGTCCTGCCAAGCAGCCCTCCCGTGGTGGCTTTGACTGCCCTAGTGCCGCTCACCAGCGGTTCTCTGAACATCCAGCCCACACCAGGCTGGAATTAGAATCATAGAATCATAGAATCATAGAATAATAGGACTGGAAGGGACCTCGAGAGGTCATCGAGTCCAGCCCCCCGCCCTCAAGGCAGGATCAAGCTCCGTCTACACCATCCCTGACAGATGTCTATCTAACCTGTTCTTAAATATCTCCAGAGAGGGAGATTCCACCACCTCCCTTGGCAATTTATTCCAATATTTGACCACCCTGACAGTTAGGAATTTTTTCCTAATGTCCAATCTAAACCTCCCCTGCTGCACTTTAAGCCCATTACTCCTTGTCCTGTCCTCAGAAACCAAGAGGAACAAATTTTCTCCTTCCTCCTTGTGACACCCTTTTAGATATTTGAAAACCGCTCTCATGTCCCCCCTTAATCTTCTTTTTTCCAAACTAAACAAGCCCAGTTCATGAAGCCTGGCTTCATAGGTCATGTTCTCTAGACCTTTAATCATTCTTGTCGCTCTTCTCTGTACCCTTTCCAATTTCTCCACATCTTTCTTGAAATGTGGCGCCCAGAACTGGACACAGTACTCCAGCTGAGGCCTAACTAGTGCAGAGTAGAGCGGCAGAATGACTTCACGAGTTTTGCTTACAACACACCTGTTGATACAACCTAGAATCATATTTGCTTTTTTTGCAACAGCATCACACTGTTGGCTCATATTCAACTTGTGGTCCACTATGACCCCTAGATCCCTTTCCGCCATGCTCCTTCCTAGACAGTCGCTTCCCATCTTGTATGTATGGAACTGATTGTTCCTTCCTAAGTGGAGCACTTTGCATTTCTCCTTATTAAACCTCATCCTGTTTACCTCTGACCATTTCTCTAACTTGCTAAGGTCATTTTGAATTATGTCCCTATCCTCCAAAGAAGTTGCAACCCCACCCAGTTTGGTATCATCTGCAAACTTAATAAGCGTACTCTCTATCCCAATATCTACATCATTGATGAAGATATTGAACAGTACGGGTCCCAAAACAGACCCTTGAGGAACTCCACTTGTTATCCCTTTCCAGCAGGATTTAGAACCGTTAACAACAACTCTCTGACTACGGTTATCCAGCCAATTATGCACCCACCTTATCGTGGCCCTATCTAAGTTATATTTGCCTAGTTTATCAATAAGAATATCATGCGAGACCGTATCAAATGCCTTACTAAAGTCTAGGTATATGACATCCACCGCTTCTCCCTTATCCACAAGGCTTGTTATCTTATCAAAGAAAGCTATCAGATTAGTTTGGCATGACTTGTTCTTCACAAACCCATGCTGGCTATTCCCTATCACTTTATTACCTTCCAAGTGTTTGCATATGATTTCCTTAATTACCTGCTCCATTATCTTCCCTGGGACAGACGTTAAACTGACCGGTCTGTAGTTTCCTGGGTTGTTCTTATTCCCCTTTTTATAGATGGGCACAATATTTGCCCTTTTCCAGTCTTCTGGAATTTCCCCTGTCTGCCATGATTTTTCAAAGATCATAGCTAAAGGCTCAGATACCTCCTCTATCAGCTCCTTGAGTATCCTGGGATGCATTTCATCAGGACCTGGTGACTTGCTGACATCTAATTTTCCTAAGTGATTTTTAACTTGTTCTTTGTGTATCCTATCTTCTAAACTTACCCTCTCTCTGCTTGTATTCACTACGTTAGGCACACCTCCAGACTTCTCGGTGAAGACCGAAACAAAGAAGTCATTGAGCATCTCCGCCATTTCCAAGTTCCCTGTTACTGCTTCTCCCTCCTCACTAAGCAGTGGGCCTACCCTGTCCTTGGTCTTCCTCTTGCTTTTAATGTATTTATAAAAGGTCTTCTTGTTTCCCTTTATGCCTGTAGCTAGTTTGATCTCATTTTGTGCCTTTGCCTTTCTAATCTTGCCCCTGCATTCCCGTGTTGCTTGCCTATATTCCTCCTTTGTTAGTTGTCCTAGTTTCCATTTTTTATATGACTCCTTTTTTATTTTGAGATCGTGCAAGATCTCCTTGTTAAGCCAAGCTGGTCTTTTGCCATATTTTCTATCTTTCCTACACAGCGGAATTGTTTGCTTTTGGGCCCTTAACAACGTCCCTTTGAAATACTTCCAACTCTCCTCAGTTGTTTTTCCCTTCAGTCTTGCTTCCCATGGGACCTTACCTACAAGTTCTCTGAGCTTATCAAAATCTGCCTTCCTGAAATCCATAACCTCAATTGTGCTGGTCTCCCTTCTACCTTTCCTTAAGATCATGAACTCTATTATTTCGTGATCACTGTCCCCTATACTGTCTTCCACTTTCAAGTTCTCAACTAGTTCCTCCCTATTTGTTAAAACCAAATCCAGAACAGCTTCTCCTCTGGTAGCTTTTTCAACCTTCTGAAACAGAAAGTTGTCTCCAAAGCAGTCCAGAAACTTATTGGATAGCCTGTGCCTCGCTGTGTTAGTTTCCCAACATATGTCTGGAAATATGACTTGCCCCCGCGAGCAAAGCGCACTTTTAACAGAGCGAGCAGTGCGACCTCTGGACAGACGGCAACTGATTTCCCTTCCCATGCTGCCCGGCATGAAAGCACTCCCAGTCAGCATCGGGGTGCAGGGATGAATAAATACTGGGGAAGAGAGGGGGTCACCTGGTAAGGGAATCTCATACCTTGGGCCGCCATCTCCAATCGTTCAGGGCCCTGTTCAGGCACCGAAGTGAGTCGGGTTTTTTTAAGGGTGCCGCGTGGGTGCTGAGTTCTTTTGAAAATCTGGCAGCTATGTAGGTGCCCAAATAGCAATACCCCCTGGCCCCGCCCCCTGGGCCAGGCAGGGATGCCCCCAAACAGGCCTTTACCTGAGTGCACTGTTGCATGTAGGTCTAGATCAGCAGCTCTCACTGCGGGTCAGGACCCTGCTTCAATGGGCTTTCCAAGCCTGGTGTTCAGACTTGCTGGGGCCCAGGACAGAAGCTGAAACCTGAGCCCCACTGCCTGAGGCCAAAGCCCTGGCTGGTGGGGCGCAGGCTTCAGCCTCAGCCTTGGGCAGCAGGGCCCAGGTTACAAGCCCCTCGCCCAGGCCTCAAGCCCTTGGGCTCCAGGTTTGGGCCCCCTGCCGTGGCAGTGGGGCTCTGGCTTTGGCCCTCCCCACGCAGGGCTCAGACAAGCTCAGACTTTGGTCCTGGGACCAATGCGGGAAGGACTGAAACCCATCGGCCTGGGTTATGCAGGGGTAGCCTAGCTAGCCCCAGTGGCCCCGTACAGCCTTAGCATGGATGACTCTAGAAATGCTATTGCGGTGAATGGGGAGGCAGCATTTTCCGGACATTCCAGCCATTCCGTTAGCTAAAGTCTTTACTGAGTAGTGGTAACTCTTTAGACCTAACCCTAACCCTTGCCTAGAAGGATTAAACCATAGACAGTGAGTCCCAGAGCCCTCGGGAATGCTTAGGGAAGCCGTGCGTTGGCAAGAGACCAGCAGCAGTGTTTCCTGTAAGCTGTGTGCTTGTGCGGCCTCTCAGGAGAGAGTCAAATGCCACCCAGCTGATTGGCACAGTGCCCACAGTAGGTTTGTGTTTCTACTAGTGGTGCACATTCACACAGGCCTTGGTGGACTTGAAAAAAATTATTCCACACAAGGGTGGGAAAGAGAGGGAACATTGACCAGGAGAACCAATGAAAAGAGTATGAACTTTTGAATTGGACGCAGCAGCCCTTCTTGTTCCTGTGTGACCACAGCAGAGGCCTTGGAAGGAGCCAGGCCTGGAGAATCCAGCGACACCTATGCCCACGGAAGCATTCAGTCTTGAAACTACAGATATGTGAGTAGAACAGGGAATGTTTAGTCAGACCCAGTCAGGCGATTTTCAGGTTTGTTGGATTTCTCTGTGCTGAGCACATTTAACTAGCCCCTTACACTGTAACTTTCCAAGCTGAATCCCAGGGAAGCACTTCAGTGTTTTTAATCCTTTTTCAGTGGCTGGGCTGCCAGGTGTTACTGAGCAATGTCTTACCAAAAGTGTTGGGTTTTTTTAAATAAAAATCACCCTTTCAAGAACTTGATCTGATTCCTGTGTCCTAGAAGGCAGGAGGTTCCGTGTGGACGTGCCTAAGACTGCACAGCCTAACTATTAAGAGAAACTAAGTTCCATTTTCAGCTGATCTCAGCGGCTCGGTTTCAAGCTCTCTCCAGAAAGAGGGTAAAAGAGCTTAAGGGTACCTGACAGGAAGGAATTCTCAGGCATGCCTTCCTGGGTCCTCAAAGGGTGTTTGCGTTTGAGTGGTGGCACTGATGCCAGTTCAAAGCAGAGGAATCTGTAGCGTTGGGAAGTTTAAAGCAAGCCTTTAGTGGCAAGGTATTTTAAAGTCTCTTGTGGGCCCCCACCTGCTTTTGCACTCAAAGTGCAAAGCGGGAAACAGCCTTGACATGTTGTATCAGAACAGAAGACAAGTTTAGAAATGTGAGTTTAAATTCATTAAGTCCCATTAGTCTGTGCTATATTTTATGTAGAAAAAATATTCTGGGGAGATCTTAATCCTCATGCCCATTCATCAAAAAATCAGTGCTGTGAAGTGTCTGTGCACTCTGCTTCACCCTAGAGGTGGCTGCATTTCAGTGACCCGTTTTAAATCTGAAAATTAAAACATGAGCAAGGATGACCATTTTAATTAAATGTCACAGACTCTGATCCTGCAAATGGAGCCATGCCAGGCTACATCTCCACTGCAATGCTATTTCAGGATACCAGCGTAATCCCAAAATAGCTTTCCTGCGTCTTCACAGCAAGCCCATTAATTTGGGCTCATTAGTCCGATGTCCCTGTAAGCCCACTGATTTCAACAGGGAGCCACACATTGGTCAAGGTCCCTTTGCATGGATCCAGTTGCAGAATGGAGACCTTATTATGTACCAGTTTTCTTTCTAATGATTTTGGGATGGAAATCTCTGAATAACACCAGGAACAACCCTAGTACTGTGTGTAACTGCTCCATTAGAGGCAGGAGAAAGCAAAGAGGAATGTCTTAGAGAAATTCAAAGATTTGTTGTTGATAGGCTGGGGGTAAGCTCTCTGAAGACATAACATGTTATCTCTGATGGATTTTCTTTTTAGTTTTGTTTTACTGAGATCATTGAGTGACGGCAATTAGAAAATACCTCTTAGCTCATCCACTCTATTTCCTGTCTGTGCAAGGAAAATTGTATTTGCCTTCAATTTTTTTTTTTTTTTTTTTTTTTTGGAAAGAAATGAGAAAAAAGCTTCACAACTTTTGGGAAAATGTTCCAGATTTTTGTAGAAAACCAGAAAATTCAAAAACTGATTATTTCACCAAAGAAACTGGAAAACTTAAAATGAAACAAAATTTTCATTTAGATAAAACAGATTTTTTTGGTTAAAAAAATGCATTGATGAAAATTTTCTACCGGCTGTACTAGCAACTTTGGTGATAAATTCCTTGGGGCAAGGGACAGTTTTTGTGTGTGTGTAGCACTGAACACAATGGTTCACAGATGGAGCGCCTACCAGCTTCTTAATACAAATAATAATAGACTCATCTTTTGTTAAGATCTAGTGATGAGAAAAACTGCATTACAGCCTCAGTGTGTCAGACAGCAGCACTCAAGCTGGGGTCCGGCTGGCCGGCTAAGCAGTAAGCAGCCTATCGCTTGCACTCTTCTAGCAAAGACAAATATCCATTACGAGTCTGAAGCTGCAGCCTTCATGAGCAGGACTAAACAGTCCGTAGTCCACTGTTCTCCAGGTAGGGCAGAGCAGAGAACAGTTTAGGGAATGGCACACACACAGGCCTCTTGGCCAAAGATGGTGAGGCTGTTACTCCAGGCTCCACTGAGTCCCAGCTCAAGGTCCTAAGAACGGTGGAGGGCTCCAACGCCGCGTCAGCAGGGATCCAGCCTCAACACTCTAACTTGGGTTCTGGGAGCAAAATCTGCTTTCCCTACCGGTGTTCAGGCAAGGGGTTCCTTAGCCCACAAGTGCTCTGTCTCCTCAGGGTGACACGGTGGGCAGCAGTCCTGGCAACTCCTCCCCAGGGTCAGTCTGCTTTAGCGGCAGGGTGTTGCAGTCTCAGAGGGGCAGCTGTGTTAGTCTCTAACTAAAAAAGCTTTCCAAGGAGGAGGGTCCTGCAGCAGGGTGTTGCATGGTGCAGGTTCAGCTCCGGAGTTCTGCAGTGGGCTGGAGACGTCTGGCTTCTGCTCACATGGCCTGCACGTTCTTCCCTTTATACTTCCTGGCCTGCCCTGGCATGTCTGGTGAGGCGGGCGGGGTGGATTTGACTCCACCCACCAGGGGCAGCACAGAGGTCCCTTGCTCTCCAGTCTGCAGGTAGGCCACCCCATCTCTACAGCGGGCATGGTGTTCCCAAGCTGCATCTGAGCACCCACACTGTATTGTCAACCTGAGTTTACTGTTGCTGGATCCAGGCCTCCCAACCACGCCAATGTGTTCAAATTGCTACACAAGGGCCTTCTGTGGCTTAAGCTGTGTCAACACTGCAGAGTAACAAGGCTTGGACCTACATCTCAGCAGGACAGACAGACCCCTTCCACTGCTGGGTCCTGTTGCTTGCCAGAGTCAGACAGATTTGCACCAGGGCTGCGAGTCTGAGTTGGGGGTGTGCCTGGAGAACACAGGAAGGGTGATATTGGGTCAGACCAAAGGTCCATCCATCTTTTGACAGTGGCCAATGCCAGGTGCCCCAGAGGGAATGAACAGAACAGGGAATCATCTAGTGGACCCTCCTGTCACATTTCTAGCTTCTGGCCAACAGAGGCTCAGGGCACCGTCCCTGTCATGTGGAGGTTTCATCACACGACACAGTCTGTAATTAAAGACTCCTCTTTAATCGCTAGAGACTCAAGGACAATACTGAGGAGTTGGCAACCCGAATTTGTGCGTGGATGCTTGGGCTGAAACCCGACTCTCTAGTCAGGGTTCCAATGCAGTGCAGACATCCAAGTGGGACTTTGTTTACATGGGGGCTGAATTTGTCCCTTTTGTCCAAGGATTTTTTCCCGTTTTAATTTATTTCCCAGTTGTGCTGTTAGCATTCAAAATATTCCCTCCTTTAGCCAGCTGGCTAGGATCGATGGCTTGAATTAATTATTTTGTTCCTCCCATAGCTGTTCTCATTATTTGCAAGAGTAGCAAAGCTTTAAGGCCACCTCCACGCAGCTGTTTCACTCTTCTGGGAGCAGTGCTGTGGCTTCAAACAAAAGGACTCATAAGCACCTCTTCACTGTTGCATAATGTCCCCGAGTGCTTTCCCCTGCTTCCTTGGCCTTCCCTGTGCCTGGCAGCAGAGACGCCAGTGTTAGAGGACTAACATGCCCTTTATTCAAGGCAATATTCTGACTCTTTCAGCACAGCAAGGGCAGAGATCTGCCTTTCTTTGCCCTCTCTCAAACACCCAGGTGGAGAAGGCAGCTGCTGCTCTCAGAGCTAGCGTCAGTCCGAGCACATCCAAGGTTTGGCTGGGAGGGTGCATTGCACTTCTGGCCTCCCCACAGTTGTGACAGGCTCCCCATCCATCCCCGAGCAGCAGCTGGCTCCCAACCCAAAGATGGGTTTATTCACCCTCCAGTAACGATGCTTTCAGCTCCACCAGGCTATAACCGGGGAGCTGCTTGGCCCTCAGATGGGATTGTGCCAAGTCTGCAGACTCTGTTGTCATATTCCGCTCTCATCGGCCACTCATTCCCAGACTCTAATTCCATTCGTTTTTGGTAGATGTCTGCACATCTTCGTTAGCACTGAAACATTTACCTGTCGGAGGAGACACATCACATGGCTGCACAGGCCATGCCCACAGAATCAGGTGGGAAAGTCCTGTTAGTCCCTCTGGCCCCTCCCATGCCTGATGCAGCCTTGTTACCAACAGGGAAATTGCCATAGTGTGGCCCTTGTTGTCTCATGGGCGCTTGGTCTCCCACCCAAGATCACATGCGCTGCCCTCTCTCCCTCTGGAAAAGTAATACGAGGAATGTTTTAGGTCATTTCGCTTCTTTAATGCAAGCTAGGAGCTGGTAACAAGAGCTCCCATTAACCAAAATGCTTAAACACACACGCACCTTGTAGAGCAGGCTAATCAAAACAGCCATTGATATGACACCATTTGTCCAAAGATCCCAAAGCACACACTGTACAAAGCACATGTCACAGGGTCGTTTCTCCCTTCCGCTACAATCCAGCCACTCCTGGGGTAGAGGGCAGCAGCTCTCATCAGTGTACAGCAACCTTAGGTAGGAGCTCAGGCCAGCGAAGGAAGAGCACTTGCCACCAGTGGACTAAGGGTATGTCTACACTACCCTCCTAGTTCGAACTAGCGGGGTAATGTAGGCATACCACACTTGCAAATGAAGCCCGGGATTTGAATTTCCCGGGCTTCATTTGCATAAGCCGGGCGCCGCCATTTTTAAATCCCGGCTGGTTTGAACCCCGTGCAGTGCGGCTACACGCGGCACGAAGTAGGTAATTCGGACTAGGCTTCCTAGTTCGAACTACCGTTACTCCTCATTCCACGAGGAGTAACGGTAGTTGGAACTAGCGGGGTAGTGTAGACATACCCTAAGGATGTTAAAATGGGATTATCTGGCTAATCGTATAGGCGATACAATTTGTAACCACACACCTGCTGGGCGTGGTGCACTGTCCCAGCTAGTGGCACTGAGACCAGAGGAAAACAAGTCTGCTCTACAGCCTGAGCTAGCAGCTTGCTGGCTTCTAGCTCATGCCCTGAGGTCCCAGGTTCCGCTCCACCCACAGAAGTTACAGTCGCTCCTCGAGTCCCTGGGCTTTGCCCGCAGGACACGCATGTTTATAATCGCCCCTCACTAGCTCCCAGGACAGCGCAGCGTAACAGCCGCCCCAGCCCACTGCTGCTGCAGGAGGCGATGAAGGGACTGCTTGTGTGGGACCTTCCCGTCCCCGCTCAGGGAGGACTCGCAGTGGAGTGCCGTTCCGGGGAGTCAAGCAGCTGCTGCGTGCTAACAGCTAACTGTAGCTCGCGTGGCAGGAGAGACGTGCTCTGCGTTGGTGCTGAGCGTTCTGGGCGGTGGCCCCACTGCTCACTGGGCCTGGTTTCTGCTGGGAATGAAGCCTGGGGGAGTCAGGCGCCCAACTCCCTCTGAGGATAAGGACCGCAAAGCCCAGTGTCTCTGAGGCCGGCCTGCCTTTAGAGAAGCTCTGTGTGCAAATCCCTCCTCCCAGCAGCTGTGCCAGGGTTCCGGATAAGCGCTACTACGCCGTCACGACTCCCAGACTCCTTTCCAGGCTTATTCTCAGCCCCCAGCGAGGCTGGGCTGACATTTCCTCTCCCTGCACCACCGAGATAGTGTCATTCCCGCCCCCTCGCCCGCCCCCGCACACACACTTCAGCTCCTCGCAGATATAATTAGACTCCGCTCATTGCAGGGCTGTTGGCGTGGAGTCCGGGAGAGGAGCCGTAGTGAAGCCCAGGGCTCTATTTATAGAGGTGTGGCTAGACGTTTTGTTCTAGTCACATTAATTAAATTAATCACCAGTGAAGCAAAGTAAGAGCCCGACAGAGCTCGTGCTCAGAGAGTGGAATAACATTCCCTACCTGCAGGGACTCAGATAACAATACACAGGGCTCCGTGCATGCAAAGAGTAATTCATCCTCAGCACACAGCTGAGCGTGGGCCCGCCCGCCTGCCCCCAGCCCGTGCACTGCAATCAGAGGCCAGTGCACAAGAGAACGGGGCCGGTTATGGAAGCAAAAGGTGGGGGTGAGCCATGTGAAGAGGGGGCAGAGAAGGATTAATGCCCAGGGGTCTGTGGGTTTGGGTTCAGCCTTGGCTTGGCCTTAAATAGGCATTGAGCCACTCCTGGCTAGCAGGAGACACGTGAGGAGGTGCTGACACCTCTCTCATCATGACCCCAGCTTGACCGTGGCTCCATGTGATGGTTGGCACCAGAGCGGCCAGCGCCCTTGCTGAGTCAGGGGTGTTCCTAAGAGCAGGCAGGCCTGCAGGTGGATTGCGGGAAGTGCTAAGCTCTTCCAGCAAAGGGCACTATGTGGCTCTGATCCTGCTGCCACTGAAGCCCAGTGCAATCATCTTATTAACACCAGCCAGATCAAGCCATATAAAAATGCTGAACTGGATGAGTAGGAAAAATAGACCAACTGATTTAGAATTAAACATTCAACCGACTTTGAGCTACCAATTTCAAGTTCCCAGAGGACACTGCCGGGAGGGAGGAGAGGCTGGAAGAGTAGAGGTACAGTTTCTACTGCAGTTTCTATTTTGAATAGTTAACTGACGTAGTGGGGGTGCTGTCTCCTTTTGTACCTGGCAATGTCTCTCTCGGTCCTAGCGCTCCTCCCAATAATCCTCCAATTCCTTTAGCCACAGCTCGATCTCCAGCCATCACAGATCCGCAGAGGGGGACCTTGCCCGGGACGAACCGCTGCTGGCGGAGTATGGCCTGGTGGGTACTGCGTCTGTCTGGTGGTCTCCTGCCCTCTCTCCTGCCTCAGAGCCTGAAATGCTCCCAGGGGGTGTCTGACTGCTCCCAGCTGGGGAACCATCACTCTCTTCCAGCTGGGCAATTAGCTGGGCCTTAGTCAATTTCCCCATTGGCAGGCCTCTCTCCTTGCACAGCCCCACAACACCTGCCTTGAGGAGTCGGTTATAGGCCATCTCCCCGCTGTCCCCCGGAGTGCAGATTCACCAGCTGATGCTACAGCACCCCACGACTCCCAGGAAGAATCCCTCAGTGTGCCAGGCTCCTTGAGTGCCACTCCCCATCCTGGGGGACACTGCTTCTCCGCGGCCACACTTGAGAGAATCTGCCTGCCCCTCCGCTTCCTGGAACCACGTCTCACTGCCTCCAGCACGCTGGGCTTTTGCAAGCCCCCTTCCTCCTACTGCACCCCAGTCACTTACTGCCGGATGCTCCATCCATGGGGTGCAATCCATCCCACTGCTGACACCACTGTAACGGTGTGTCAGGGCATTCCCGACCCTGCACCCCCATCAGCAGCCACTGCCAGATGCAACTCCCAGCCAGCAGGTAGGTCAGAAGGTTTATTGGATAACAGGGACACAGAGTAGCACAGGATTGTTCTTAGCACGGGTACCCAGAGCAAACAGCATTATTCCTCGGGGGGGGGGGAGGGCTCCTGGGCCCCTCCCATCCTTTTCCAGCTCCCAGCCTCCTCTCTCCTCCTAGCCCTGAGGAGACTGCCCCCAACTCCTAGGCCTAATTCCCAGCCTTGTGACAGCCCCACCTATATCCTTTGTCCCTCTTCCTGGGAAAAGAGTTGTTATCTTCTAAGTCTGGTCCCCAGGTGTCTGGGCCCAATACACATCTGCAGCGAGTCATCAGGACTCCCACATAACACAATACAGCAAAGAGTGAACCCAGGGTTACAAAAGCAGACAGCACCCCCACTATGTCCCACTAACCTGTATTAGTAACAAATGCAATGGCCTCAAAAATAAATGCAAATTCCATCTAAATGCCCCTTTCTACATGAAGTCAGTCCTTTCCTACTGCACCTGCTCCTGCTGTGCTCGTGCGTATTTCTCTGGGGAGCACATCTTTCTGAGCAGGAGGCAACTGCTCTTCAGGTCATTAGGAAAGTCACTGTAAGATCCGTGCCTGACAACATACTGCACAAGCAAGGCCGACTCAGCGCCTCAGCGGCCAAGAACACACCCACCTTACGGCGCTGCTGCTGGCTGCTGTGCTGCCTTCGGAGCTGGGAGCCCAGCCGGCAGCAGGTGCTCCAGCACAGCAGGAAGGGTAGCAAAGCAGGAAACGCACACCACGCTTCAATTCCACTCTGGGAACTGAAATTCCACCAGAATTACTGTCGGAGAAAGGGCGAGCAAGGAACAATCATGGCCATTTGTTCCTATTTCAAAAATCCACCCAGACGGAGATCAGAGGACCAAACAATTGGTTGTGTCCAGGAAAACCCAGATGTGTGATAGCCATAAACTGATGGCTTGGCTCATCCTGGGTGCTACAGGACGTCAGGCTACATGGCCCCTTCGGGTCTGACATTTCATTATATCTATGTATCTATTCACTCGGACAGAACTTTCTGTTTCCTTGGGAATCAGTTATGCTCATAAAGAGTTTTCTCCCTCCCAGCGTAGCTTTTCCTTCTACCGCAGGGCTGGATCCGGCCTACAAGGCTCGAGGCTCCTCCCTGCCCCGCAGTGGGGCAAGCCAGCACTGGTGCTCCTGGCACATGCTGATTCTCCAAGCCTCAGTGCTCGTGTGGCTGGAGAAGCAGTTCCTTCCCTGCAGTGGGGAGCCAGTGAGCCCCAAGCCTCACAGGCCAGATCAAGGCAGGCCTCATCCAGCCCTCAGACTCTGCCTAGCAAGGGAGAGGAAGCAGCTCAGCCCGGCAGGGAAGATCTGTCCATGAGCTCATTTTCAGATTCCACCCCCGCTCCCTCGAGCTGGGAATCACAGCCAATGGGAGCAGCGGGGGCATATCTGAAAGTTTAGGGGGCCACGGAGCTACCTGTGCTCCCTGGGAGCTGTGCCAGGTAGGTGCCCCCAATCCCTGTCCTCCCACCTAGACCCTATACTTCCACTTCACCCTGCTTCTGCACCCTACGTCTCCCCCAGCCCCTGCATCCCCACCCCCAGCCTGCTTCTGCACCCTACCTCCCTCTCAGAACCCACACCCCCATCCCATTCCCTGGCACCCCTCTCCATACACTGAACCCTTTATTTTTGCCCCACCCCAAAACCCAGTGGGGCTTCACAAAATCTACTAGCCCTGGGCCCCCAGAAAAGTTAATCCAAGCCTGTGAGCCACCAGTTCCCTGAGGGAATCAGTCTGCTTTTGTGAAGTCCAGGGTCCATATTCTGCTGCTTTCCTTTCTTCATGGGCTGTGTCTACATTGGCCCCCTTTTCCGGAAAAAGGATGCTAATGAGACACTTCGGAATTGCAAATGCCGCGGGGGATTTAAATATCCCCCGCGGCATTTGCATGAACATGGCTGCCGCTTTTTTCCGGCTCGGGGTTTTGCCGGAGAAAAGTGCCAGTCTAGACGGGATCTTGCGGAAAATAAACCCTTTCAAGTAGGAATATGGGATCTTCGGGAAAAGGGTTTATTTTCCGCAAGATCCCATCTAGACTGGCACTTTTCTCCGGCAAAACCCCGAGCCGGAAAAAAGCGGCAGCCATGTTCATGCAAATGCCGCGGGGGATATTTAAATCCCCCGCAGCATTTGCAATTCCGAAGTGTCTCATTAGCATCCCTTTTCCGGAAAAGGGGGCCAATGTGGACACAGCCCTTTTGTCCGGAGCCTAAAGTTAACCATCTCTTGCTCTCAGTCACCCAGGTTGCCCCTCACTTCCACTTCCCCTACCAATTCTTCCTGTTTGCGAGCAGCAGGTCAAGAAGAGCATGACCCCTACTGGGTTCCTCTAGCAGTTGCACCAGGAGGTTGTCCCAAAGAGTCTCCAAAAACTTCCTGAACTGTTTGTACGTTGCTGAATTACTCTTCCAATATATGTCATGATGACTGAAGTACCCCATGAGAACCAGGACCTGTAATCTGGAAACGTCTATTAGTTGTCCAAAGAAAGCTTTGTCTATCTCACGCTCCTGGTCTGCTCTCTTTATAACCTGTCTGAGATGCTTGTTCATCCACTGCATAATTCGAAGATACATGAGTATTTTGTCTAAAGTAACATCAATTTTAACAATACAATCTACTGAATGTGCATATCCTATTTTGTGCAAGTATCATTCTTGTATGTGATGTTAGAAATATGAAGTGGGGATCTGTTTATAATTCTAAATGCACTAATGAGTCAACAATTTGTGAATGGTTCTATTTTTCCTGCAACCATGGATTGTGGTTGGTCATGCCAGGACATGTGGTCAGACCACCTGATGCTAAAACCCATTTTTGGAGCTTGTACTTTTCTGCTCGAGATGAGAGAAGTTTGAAGTGAGCACAAAGAGTTCCCACCTTAGGCAAAAGGGATATGGGGGGGGGGGGCGGACAGACCTGACCTATGAGGAGAGGCTGAGGGATTTGGACTTACTTAGTCTGCAGAAGAGAAGAGTGAGGGGAGATTTGAGAGCAGCCTTCAACTTCCTGCAGGAGGTTCCAAAGAAGATGGAGCCAGGCTATTCTCAGTGATGGCAGATGACAGAACAAGGAGCAATGGGCTCAAATTGCAGGGGGGAAGATCCAGGTGGAATATTAGGAAAAACTATTCCCCTAGGAGGGCGGGGAAGCACTGGGATGGGTTATCTGTGGGGTGCTGGAATTTCCATTCTCAGAGGTTTTGAAAACCAGGTTTGACACAGCTCTGGCTGGAATGAGTTGGGGTTGGTCCTCCTTTGAGCAGGGGGATGAACTAGGTGACCTCCTACGGTCTCTTCCAACCCTACTCTTCTCTGGCTATGTGACTGTAAGAGAAAGCGGAAAGACTACAAGGAATGGAAGAAAATGGATCAGCAAGAAGGCCAGGGAGAGACCCTGGTCAAAAACTCAAGCAGAGATAGGTCTCCGGGCAAAGAGGCCCGAGAAGTCCTTAGAAATCAGGACAGAGGCTGACAAACTGCCCCAAAAAGGAGGAGCGGGGGGAGTTCCCCTCAAACAGAGAACAGACAGAGATTCCCAAAAGGTGATGGGGCCAAGTGGGATCAGCAGCAACTATTAACGGAATCAGCGTGGAGCTGCCCCTGGGATGGGACCCAGAGCAGCGGCAGGCCAGGGTCACCCTCCACCAGGGCTGCTGAGGAAGTGGCCTAAGCCCGGAGATGGGGATAATACTAAAATCCCCCAAAAGGGTTTGACTTTTACCAGGCCTTGAAATGGGGCTGAAGACACCAAAATAAGTCAACCATTTCTTGGATTTGTTGCTCCAGAACCGGTTCTTCCATGCGTTTTGCCCGGGTATGACTTGGCTGGATGGTTGAGCCACTGAAAACCTGCCTGGCGAGAATAACAGTCAACAGATGGAATTGGGAACAGAGACAGGAAAGAGTGCAGGGTCACAGCCAGTGCAGAGGAGACGCTAAGCCAATGCACTATGTCACAAGGGGGAAGAAGTATTACCATCAGGGAAAGTTTACCTGTTAGCTTGGTGTAAGGGTCCATAATTCTCCATTGCTGTAGAAATCTTGTAGGCTGTGTCTAGACTGGCCAGTTTTTCCGGAAATGCTTTTAACAGAAAAGTTTTCCATTAAAAGCATTTTCGGAAAAGAGCATCTAGATCGGCCGGATGCTTTTCCGCAAAAGCACTTTTTGCGGAAAAGCGTCCGTGGCCAATCTAGACGCGCTTTTCTGCAAAAAAGCCCCAATCGCCATTTTCGCGATTGGGCTTTTTTGCGGAAAACAAATCTCAGCTGTCTACACTGGCCCGTTTGCGCAAAAGTTTTCCGAAAATAAAGCCTTTTCTGCAAGATCCCTTATCCCTCTTAAAATGAGGGATAAGGGATCTTTCGGAAAAGGCTTTATTTTCCGAAAGATCCGCATCTAGACTGGCACTTTTTTCCAGCAAGGCTCCGAGCCAGAAAAAAGTGGCAGCCATTTTTATGCTAATGAAGGGGGGATTTAAATCCCCGCTTCACTTGCAATTGCGATATGTCTAATTTGCATCCCTTTTACGGAGAAGGGATGCAGTCTAGACACAGCCTAGGAGTCTGGAGGTCAGTGACCAATGAATGCTCAGACTGTTGTAATACAGAAGTACTGCACAGCAGAACACACTTGATGGTGACTAAACAATGCATCAGTGGTCACCAACCCGTAGATCAGGATCTACCGGTAGATCTTGGAGCCTCTGACAGGTGATCCTGACTGGTTTGGCCAGGAAGCCATCAAGCCCTGACACTTCAGTTGCCCCTCCCCCCTCTATCAGGCTGCTCCTGTCCTCTGCCTTGGACCTGCCCCCTGGGAGCCTCCTGCTCGCTGTGCACAGTGTGGGGGGGGGGTGATGTCAGAGTGTCCCTCCTCCCCCACACTTCTGTACCCCATCTCCACACAGAGAGAAGGGGATGGAGGCACTTGGCAGTGCAAATCTCTGTCACTCTCACACAATGTGTGTGTGTCTCTGTCATTCTCACACACACACAGGCTGTGTCTACACTGGCGCAATCTTGCGCAAAAGCGGCTGCTCTTGCACAAAAAGTTGCTGCCTGTCTACACTGGCTGTGCGTTCTTGCGCAAGTACACTGATGTTCTAAGGTATGAAATCAGGGCTTCTTGCGCCAGAACTCTGACGCTCCCGCTCAGGAATAAGCCCTTTTGCACAACTGTTCTTGCGTAAGAGGCCAGTGTAGACAGGCAACATGAATTTCTTGTGCAAGAAAGCCCTATGGCTAAAATGGTGATAGAGATGTAGCCGTGTTAGTCTGGTGTAGCTGAAACAAAATACAGGACTATGTAGCACTTTAAAGACTAACAAGATGGTTTATTAGATGATGAGCTTTCGTGGGTCTGGCCCACGTGAGGAAGTGGGTCTGAGGAAGTGGGTCTGGCCCACGAAAGCTCATCATCTAATAAACCATCTTGTTAGTCTTTAAAGTGCTACATAGTCCTGTACTATGGTTAAAATGACCATCAGAGCTTTCTTGCACAAGAGAGCGTCTACACTGGCACGGATGCTCTTGCGCAAAAGAACATGCCACTGTAGACGCTCTCTTCCGGAAGTGTTTTTGCAGAAGAACTCTTCCGCAAAAGAGTTCTTGCGCAAAAAGCTGCCAGTGTAGACGTAGCTCCACTGTCTTTCCCTCTCATCTCCTGACCCAACACATACATGGGGGGTTGTTGTTACTTTTACTGCTTGCAAAGTGGGTTAGTTTTAGTTTGTGACTGATCTGTGCATTTCATAACTTTCATTTCTCTCTTAGGTTTACATTTAATTCTTTGCGTAGTGAGTTTTAAAATGCCTAACCTGTCGTGGCTGGAGTAATTATCCCTGTGGGAATTGTGCTCCTGGAATTGGCTGGCATGTCCCTACAGCCCCTGAGAAAGGCAGAGCAGAGGGCCTCCACATGCTGTCCTGGCCTGCAGACACCTCTCCTGTAGCTCTCATTGATCAATAACAGAAAACCAAGGCCAGTAGAAGCTGTGGGGCCGGTGTCTGTAGATGAGGGACAGCACATGCAGCCATTGCTGTACATGCCAGCTGCTTTCAGAAGTGGTGCGGGGCCAGGGCAGGAGTAAACCTGCCTTAGCTCCCCTCCACCCACTCAGGCAGACGCTGGACAACCAACACCAGCTGTCCCAGATATGGACCTGGCTCCCGTATTAACAAGGCAGGATAAGGGATCCCTTATCCTGCCTTCCTGTCGCGTGATGGTTCTTTCAATATATTTCTAGCTTCAGAGGCGCAGGACAGACCAGTGAGAGATCTGAACTTAACCACCTTCCTATTTTATTGAAAATTAAAGCAATTACAATAGCCAAAGAATTTTGAAAGTAAGAGTGTTAATACCATTTCCATAAGCCATGCCAAACAGATAAACCCACCCCACCTTCAGAGGGCCCCTTATCCTGCTTTTCTAATGCCAGCTCCATCCCTGGGGCAGCCACTGGAGGCTGCCTGGCCGCTCCCAGACTGGGCAGAGGGACTCAAGCCCCCAGCCCTGTGCTCCCAGGCAACTGCCCTATCCCCTAGGCCACTCCACAACCCACCTTACCTCCCTACCTTCATGGTATCCCCTCCCACACTCCAGACCCCTTTGCCCAAGACCAGAGCCTGCACCCCAAACCAGTGCCCTAGCCTGTGAAAGTGAATGGGATTCGGGGACAGTGAGTAGGGTGAGGCCTCGGAGAAGGGGTGGAGCAGGGGCAGGGCAAGGGCATTTGGGTTTGAGGTAGAACTTACATTGCGCTTAAATTGAAAAAGTGACCTTGTGGAGACCCCTGTTCTGCAGGGATTAGTAACTAAGGTGAAGGTGTGTCTGTAAAGCGTTTTTTGAGAGACGGTGCCTTGTAAGTTCTAAGGATTAGTGCATCCGTCTGTCATAACTACTCACCCACCATAAGTGGCAAAAAATTATTTAAAAAGGCAATTTTTCTAAAATAGGCTCTCCCTAATCACGGCATGCTCATAAATTAAGGTGGAGAGGATCCAATAAAACTGCATGAAAAGAAATAATTACTGGGAAGAAACTGATTTGGGAGTAGAGCAATAAGTTACATGGCATTTAGTAACTAAAACCATACAAAAATACTTTCCACTCCCCACAAGCAGATTCCAGGTGTAGCACATTGGCAGGAAGTCTCAGTAATTGGGGAGAAGGGGTGGTATCTGTGACACTGTGCCCCATATTTTTATGGAAATGTGGTTTTGAATATGAATATGCATAACTCAAATATTCTTTATGCAAAACAGAGCAAGTAACCTATCATTCAACAACTTGTAATCTCCTAAATGTGTATATTCTATTTGTGTGCATGAATCTTTCTTGTATGTGAAGTTATTAGAAAAATATAAAGTGTAAATCTGTTTATTAACCTAGGTCTTCTAGCGAGAGCCATTAGTGGTACTTTAGGAACTTAATGGCCCAGTGCTCTCAAGACAAGGATACAAGCCCCCAAAGGGATCAGAACCTCAAATCAATCAGTCTCTCTATAAAAGTTTCAAGTTTAACTAAACTCCCTTTACCAATAAAAAAAGTCTATGTACACTGGTTGTCTCCCCAGATAATTATCTACTGTGGGATATATGTGGTTGCAGTGAAAATAGACAGGATCAAAGTAAGTTATAGAATTAAAATGAAAAGTAAATGCATAGCTAAAACTTACTGCAAACAGTTTTTTACCCTAAAAAGCAGTTATTTCAGGCAAGCCTTCAAGTCAAAGACCATCTTTTACTTTGATATGGGTCTCCCGTCTTCTTTGTTCCCCAGCCAGTCGAAGATCAAGGAACTGATAGCTTCCCATTGCTTAAATATATTTTTCCTGGGCAGGAATTGTTTGTTCTCCATCCCCCTCTTCCAAGGAAAAGTTACCTGGTCAAACTGGTATCCCAGTATCAGGTTGTACGGTCACATCTTCCTAGGACCAACCAGTGCTTAGACTTAGTGGTTCCCAACCTTTTTTGTACCACGGACCAGCAAACCCATTCACAAACTTTTGGCAGACTAGTAACGTTTTATTTGCATATTCATTAGAGCTGGGGTTGCCTACCCCCTGTGCGGGAGGGGGGAGATTGGTGAGTGTAGCGAGCAGGGGGCACACACAAGGTGTACACACACACCCCTCGACAAATACGCTTATCTACTCGCCCATGGCAAGTAGATTTCAGCTGGTCACCCCATTCACCAGCAGTCTGCACATGCACAGTGCAGGTCTCGCACATGCACGGTGTGGGGCTGGAAAGTGGTTTTCACCGCAATCATCGAGCCCTCTGTGTGTGTGTGTACGTGTACACACACACACACACACACACACACACACCTTTCAAATCTGGAATTTAAATGTAGTTACAGCCTTCATTTATAAAGCTAAAGAGACACCAAATTAAATACAGGAGTCAAGTTACAGAAATGTATTTATTTTGTCCACATTCACAAGTGTGCATTTTTAGCATTGTAATCATTAACTACAAAAATGTTTGTTCAACTTTGGAGTAGTTGATTTTCAAAATGATCAGAGTCAAGCCTTGCTTTCCTAGGACAAAATATGAATCCAGCAACACTGAAGCTCACAGGCACCTGAGGCAGGCAGAGGAGCATTGACCCTGTTGGACACCTCCTTGATTATAGGAAAGGATTGCAACAGATCCATGGTGTCTGCCGAGCAGGCTAAATACCCATCAAGCTGCCTTGCAATTTCATTTGTACAAGAGGACTTCATTGAAGCAAAGAAGTCCTCTTCATCAGAAGAGCCATTCTGCTGCTCAAGTGGATCCAGTAGGGACTCCATCTGTTGTCTGATGTAGTTGAGACCTGTATTGGAAAATAAATTAATGAGAACTAATATAAAAACTGGGGTTAGTTATGAAACTGAATAAATCACATTACAGAAAAAATTGTGCTGCCAACTAATGAGCTATCAGATCTAGTTGGCTCTTTTAAATCAATCCAAGGATAAACTTGCTTTCCCTCATAACATTTCAGTGTAGAATTAAACATGTGACAAATAAATTAAACATATGCATTTTATTTTAACGTATAAATATTAGCAAATATTCTCACCTAAAAACAACCAGTCAAACTGAAAACTTTTTCTGACAGCCTATTGCAACTATATTGCATGGGAGAGCCTGTATTGGCAGGCTATACTGCTTCAACATAGTCTCTTAGGGTACGTCTACACTACAGCGCTAGTTCGAACTAACTTAGTTCGAATTAGTTAATTCGAACTAAGCTAGTTCGAACTAGCGCATCTAGAACTAAAAACTAGTTCGAACTAGCGTTTTGCTAGTTCGAACTAGCGCGTCCACACTGATTGGACGCAGGGGGGCATTTAAGGGCAGCTGAAACTGGTTCTGGCAGGGCATCAGGTCAGCAGTTGCTTTGTGTGGCTGCTGTCTGAGGCTATCTGAGGCTCGTGCTTAAAGGGACCCCCCCTGGACAGCCGGTTCTCAGCTTTTCCTGCTTGCTTGCCAACCTCGCCGAGGGACAGCAAAGCGTCGGTCTCTGTGCCCGTCTGTGTCGGTGCTTCCCTTCGGGGGGGACTGCCGCAGGTGGCAACATGGAGCCACAGCTCGCCCTGCACCTTCTGGTGCACGTTCTGGACTTGCTACTGCAAGCCTGCCAGCAATGGCTCGAGGCTGCCTGGCACCACCTGGGGAACGTCAGCCCCCTGCCTCTCCGCCTGGCCGCCCTGGGGGCCGTGGAGGAGCCGCGGCGGCGCCCCGGCACCGGCGTGCCCCGCCGCATCTGGCGTCTGGACACCAGCAGCGACTGGTGGGACCGCATCGTCCTGGAGCGCTGGGACGACCGACAGTGGACCCAGAACTTTAGGATGAGGAGGGACACCTTCCTGGAGCTCTGCGAGTGGCTCGCCCCTGCCCTGCAAAGAAGGGACACTCGCATGAGGCCCGCCATCCCCCTCCAGAAGCGGGTGGCCATCGCCCTCTGGAAGCTCTCCACGCCGGACAGCTACCGATCCGTCGGGAACCAGTTCGGCGTGGGGAGATCCACTGTCGGAGCAGTGCTCATGCAGGTACGGCGCTCGTCGGCCACCGAGCCGGGGGGGAGGGGGGCTGCGAGGAGGGGATGGGCCGCCCCAGGGACAAAGGGGGGGGCGGGAGGAGGCGAAGGCGCCCCGCACCGGAGGGGTCGGGCTGTCCCGGCCGTACTACACGCCGCCAGGGGGGTTGCTTCCGGGAGTGGGGCGCGGGGCACTGCCAGGGCATGAATGCTCCCAGCCACCCGGGCGCCCCACTGATTGACGCTTTGCTGTGTCTCTCTCCGCAGGTGGTCAAGGCCATCAACCGGGTGCTGCTCCGCAGGGTGGTCCGCCTCGCCGACCCGGATGCCGTCATCTGGGGATTCGGCGCCCTCGGCTTCCCCAACTGCGGGGGGGCCATCGACGGGACGCACATCCCCATCCGTGCCCCGGAACACCAGGCGTCCCGGTACGTGAACCGCAAGGGGTACTTCTCCGTCATCCTGCAGGCCGTGTGTGACCACCGGGGACAGTTCACGGACATAAATGTGGGCTGGTCCGGCAAAGCACACGACGCCCGGGTGTACCGGAACTCCTCCGTGTGCCAGCGGCTGCAGGACGGGACCTTCTTCCCCGACCGCCACATCAGGGTTGGGGACGTGGACATGCCCGTCTGCCTGGTGGGGGATGCCGCCTACCCACTGCAGCCCTGGCTCATGAAGCCCTACACGGGGCACCTCAATCCCTCCCGCCAGGCCTTCAATAACAGGCTGAGCAGGGCCCGCATCGTGGTGGAGGGGGCCTTCGGGCGACTGAAAGCCCGCTTTCGATGCCTCCTCACCCGTCTGGACCTGGCCGAGCACAACATCCCTCCCGTGGTGGCGGCATGTTGTGTGCTCCACAATTTGTGTGAGCGGAAGGGGGAGGCTTTCTTGCCAGCCTGGATGGCTGAGGCTGACCGCATGGCTGGACACTATGGTCAGCCCCGCACCGCCGCCGTCCGGGAAGCCCAGCGGGGGGCCGTCCGGATCAGGGAAGCCCTGCGGGAGAGCTTCCAGGTGGAGGAGGAGGAGGACTGACCTCTCCCTGCATGCCCCACCGGGGCCTTCTTCCACCCTACCCCCCCCCTTCCCCTTTCCCCTCCCTATCTACTGTACAATAAAGACACCTGTTTTTCAAACAAAAACGTCTGTTTATTTCAGAGAACTGGGGTGGGGGAGGGAGGAATGAAGGTGGGAGAAGGGAGGGGGAAACCTGGGACGAGGGAGCTGGAAGGGGAGGGGAGGGAAGGGAGGAAGGGAAAGGAAAGCTCAGGGGTGGGAGTCTGGGTGCCTCTCCCGTCTCGCCACACTGCGGGTCCGGGGGCGTCGGTGGGGAATGGTTGTGGAGGGGGGGGCAGAGAGGACAGGGGGTGTGGATGAAGCAGGAGCGGAAGCAGGAGCGGAAGCAGGAGGAACAGGAGGAGCAGGGGGAGCAGGGGGAGCAAGAGGGGGATCAAGAGGGGGAGCAGGGGGAGCAAGAGGGGGATCAAGAGGGGGAGCAGGGGGAGCAAGAGGGGGAGCAAGAGGGGGAGCAGGGGGAGGAGGAAATGGAAAGCGGTCCAGCAGGCTCTGGAGGTGGCCTCGCAGGGCACGGCCCTGCTCCTCCAGGGCCTCCAGACTCCTCTGGCGCAGCCTGAGGTCCTCCTGGACCCAGTGGTCCTGGAGACGGAGCTGTCGGTCCAGGAACCGGAGATGCCGCCTCTGGTAGTCCTCCTGGTTCCTGGCTGTCCTGCTTGCCCGGGCGCGGGCAGCTGCTGCAGGCGGTGTGGTGCGCCCTGCAGTCCCCGGTGCTGCAGCTGTGGTGCAAGAAGACCAGCGGTCAATTACCCCAGGGGCCCAGGTGTGTGAAACCCAGCTCCCCTCTGCAAGGCCAGGGCCCCTGCAGGATCCCCAGCTGCTGCTCCGTAGTGGGCAAGGCCCAGGCGCACGGTCCCGGGGCTCCCTCTCGCCCCAGCCCCCCGTACACATAAGGGGAACACGAGGGTACTCACAGGTGGACGCCTCCCCGGCCTCTGATGATGCAGGCGAGCGACTCTGTGGGGTGCCTCGGGGGTCCCGGGTCCTGGGAAGGCTGGCGGCAGGCTCCTGGCTCTCAGAGCCCTCTTCCTCCTCCTCGGTGTCCAGGAGCGGTCCCTCTGCCCCGGGGTCAATCACGTCCCGGGGGGCAGGGACGGCATGAGGCCCCAGGATGCGGTCCAGGGCATGGAAGTGGGGGCAGGCCTCCGGGTCAGCCTCTGGCAGGCAGGCCCGGGAGTAGGACTGCCGCAAGTCTTTAATCTTGCAGCGCACCTGCTCCCGGCTGCGCTGGTGGCCCCTGGCGGCCAGGCTGGCAGCCATGCGTCCATAGACGGCCGCGTTCCGGTGGCTAGTGCGGAGATCGTGGACATTTGAGGCTTCCCCCCAAACCTCGATGAGGTCCACGATCTCCGCACTTGACCAGGCGGGCGCCCGCCTTTTGCGCCCCCGGGCAGGCTCCCGGGAGCCGCCAGGCTGGTCGTGGGGAGCAGTGGAGGGCTGGGAACCCTCGGATGGCTGGCTCATGGTGTGGCAGGTGCAGGCTGTGCAGGCACGGGTGCTTGCAGCCTTGCAACTGGCACAAAGTGAGTAGCCAGCCCGTGGCCCTTTAAGGGCTCCGGGGCCGGGAGGGGGGCAATAGAGTTTCCCTGGTGTTGGCCAGAGTGGCCACCAGGGAAACCTGGGAAGCCTTAGCCTCCCACTAGTTCGAACTAAAGGGCTACACAGCCCTTAGTTCGAACTAGCTAGTTCGAACTAGGCGTTAGTCCTCGTAAAATGAGGTTTACCTAGTTCGAACTAAGCGCTCCGTTAGTTCGAATTAAGTTCGAACTAACGGAGCGCTAGTGTAGCGCATAGGAAAGTTAGTTCGAACTAACATCCGTTAGTTCGAACTAACTTTCTAGTGTAGACATACCCTTACTTCTTCTAATCACAGCATCATCCTTGGTCCAAGCAGTCTTAAATTTTGGCAGCAAGATGGCAGCTGCAATCAACTCTGGGTCCTCAAACATTTCACCAAAACGCTTCTTAATGCCACACTGAAGCGCATCTACCAGTGGCCTGAAGAACTTGGAGGACACCTTGAACCTTTGAAGTTTTGAATCCAGCTGGTATAGTGTAGGAAGCAGCCATCTTGTGTGCTCATCTCTGCTTGGAGAAAATATTTAGTGCCTTCGCCATGGCATATTCTAGCAAGGCAGCCAGCTCTACTGGATTCAGCCTGTAGAATAGTTAATAGACATTGTTAAATAAGTTAAATACAGCATGATCAGGATTTTTTTTACAAAATAAAGTATAAAGCAAAGAACCTCTACTTACATGTTAATTTTGAGTGCTGCAAACATATTTCTGATGGCCCCTTCTCCTTGTTCATTCAATATAAGCAGAAGTCTCTTCAGTCATGAACATAGAGTTCCATCTTGTCTGGTGTGGCCAAGTGAACTGTAGCTTGCACCAGTTCTGCTCCAATAGCAGAACATCTAGTTTTATTCCACAGTGCTTGGCGTCTGGCAAAAGCAGACCTGGACAGCTTTTTGTAGGTGTCGTTTGATTCAGCCTGTACCACATCTACAGAGGAAACTAGGTTCAACAAGTGACAGGCACAATAGTGGTGTTTTGGTAGGTGGTACTCAAGGCCATTATTTGTGTCCAAGACCTCTGCAATTTTTGTGAAATTCAATTTCATCTTCATCAGTTTCTTCCTTGGGTTCCATACTGCCTTCTTCTGTATTCTGGTGGTTTTCACTGCCAAATATTTTGAGGAAAATTGACCCATTGTCTGTTGTTGTGCTAACTATCTTCTCTCATTTGATATGCAGAATAGATGTCATTTAGGGCAGTAGCCAAAACAAAGGTGTGAGAGCCTTTTAGATGCCTACATGCTAGTGCAGCAGAATGCCTATTCAGACTTTGGGATCAATCCAGTGAGTTGTTACACCAATGAAGCTGAGTCACCTGACCGTCCAGCAGTCTGTGATGGTGGCAATGTATTGCACTCCATTCATGGCATCAACCAAATTTCTCGTCATGCTTTTGGCAGCATCAAAGAGTACGAAGAGCAGGTCTTGGTATGAGGCAGAGTTAGGCTGTAGATCATGAATAAAGTCTTTAAATGCTGATAGCTCAACAACACTAAATGGCCAGAGACCTTCAATGACATACTCCATCACTGCCTTGTCCACTGTGGCCTGTGATACACACATAATGGGATTTTCCATAGCCTCAATCTTGAGCTGCTTACTTGTGGAGCCAGAAGTGTGGTCTGACTCCCTCTGGGTATGTCTACACTACCCCGCTAGTTCGAACTAGGAGGGTAATGTAGGCATACCACACTTGCTAATGAAGCCCAGGATTTGAATTTCCCGGGCTTCATTAGCATAAAGCCGGCGCCACCATTTTTAAAAGCCGGCTTGTTCGAACCCCGTGCCGCGCGGCTACACGCGGCACGGACTAGATAGTTCGAACTAGGTAGCCATTCCGATCTATCTGTACTCCTCGTGGAACTCAAGAACCAGCAAGGCCAGCAATCACTGCAGGCCCTGGGACAAGATGTGGGGGGAGAATGTTCGCCATGGCTCTGGGGGCCAGGGCTATGGTAAACCCCGCCTCCCTAAGTGGCTGCACTGCAGCCAGCTTCAGTTGGGGTACCCCAGCCCTGTACCCCAGCCTGGGGTACCCCTGCCCTGTACCCCAGCCCTGTACCCCAGCCTGGGGTACCCCAGCCCTGTACCCCAGCCCTGTACCCCAGCCTGGGGTACCCCTGCCCTGTACCCCAGCCCTGTACCCCAGCCTGGGGTACCCCAGCCCTGTACCCCAGCCCTGTACCCCAGCCTGGGGTACCCCTGCCCTGTACCCCTGCCCTGTACCCCAGCCCCCAGAGCCACGGCGAACAGTTGGCTTCAGCTCCAGGAGCCACCACTGCCGAGTGTCTGGGCACCACTGACAAGGGACGAACAAGGCTGTTTCCAGGTGGCCGGGCTCTGTGCGCACCTCGGTGTTTCTCACTCGCCCGTTCAGAGCCACAAGCCACCTCCTGCTTCACGTTCCTAGCCCGGCGCAGGGAGAAGCGCTGCGGACCCAGCAGACTCCCGTTAAAACAGGCCGGGCCGCGAGCTGTTGTGCCCGGAGGCCCCGCGGGCCGCAGCGCGGACGGTCCCGGCCAGGCCCACGCAGGAACAGATTGACTTTCAATCTGTGAGGAAACAGAGGAAGTGTATTTGTGAAGTGTACTCCATAGCTGTGGGAAGTGGGAGGAGGGGACAGAGCCGGCCCACGGTACGGGCCAACCGGGCTACCGCCCGGGGCGCCCCATTGTAGGGAGCACTGCATGGGGCTGCTGGGCCGAGTGGGGGCAGCCGGGCCGAGTGGGGGCGTCACCGTGCATGCTCCATGCACCGGGGGCAGCGCCACGCATGCGCCGGGTGCCCAGGGGCAGGGCCACGCATGCGCCGCGCACCCAGGGTGGGGCCGCGCATGCGCCGGGGGCGGGGGGGCGCTGCAAGCCCGGGGGCGGAGACACGCACGCGTCACATTCCTGGGGGTGGCACCGCGCTCCCGGGGCCTGGGGCGCATGAATGGCTCGGATGGCCCTGCGGGGGGAGGAATGGTGAGCACTGCTGCAACCTCCCACCAGGCCCCCCCAGTAATCCCTGAGGCTGCATGCCTCGGGGGACAGGATGCCATTGGGGGCAGAAGGTGGCGTGGTGGAGGGAATCATAGAATCATAGAATCATAGAATAATAGGACTGGAAGGGACCTCGAGAGGTCATCGAGTCCAGCCCCCCGCCCCCAAGGCAGGACCAAGCTCCGTCTACACCATCCCTGACAGATGTCTATCTAACCTGTTCTTAAATATCTCCAGAGAGGGAGATTCCACCACCTCCCTTGGCAATTTATTCCAATATTTGACCACCCTGACAGGTAGGAATTTTTTCCTAATGTCCAACCTAAACCTCCCCTGCTGCACTTTAAGCCCATTACTCCTTGTCCTGTCCTCAGAAACCAAGAGGAACAAATTTTCTCCTTCCTCCTTGTGACACCCTTTTAGATATTTGAAAACCGCTCTCATGTCCCCCCTTAATCTTCTTTTTTCCAAACTAAACAAGCCCAGTTCATGAAGCCTGGCTTCATAGGTCATGTTCTCTAAACCTTTAATCATTCTTGTCGCTCTTCTCTGTACCCTTTCCAATTTCTCCACATCTTTCTTGAAATGTGGCGCCCAGAACTGGACACAGTACTCCAGCTGAGGCCTAACTAGTGCAGAGTAGAGCGGCAGAATGACTTCACGAGTTTTGCTTACAACACACCTGTTGATACAACCTAGAATCATATTTGCTTTTTTTGCAACAGCATCACACTGTTGACTCATATTCAACTTGTGGTCCACTATGACCCCTAGATCCCTTTCCGCCATGCTCCTTCCTAGACAGTCGCTTCCCATCTTGTATGTATGGAACTGATTGTTCCTTCCTAAGTGGAGCACTTTGCATTTCTCTTTATTAAACCTCATCCTGTTTAGCTCCGACCATTTCTCTAACTTGCTAAGGTCATTTTGAATTATGTCCCTATCCTCCAAAGAAGTTGCAACCCCACCCAGTTTGGTATCATCTGCAAACTTAATAAGCGTACTCTCTATCCCAATATCTACATCATTGATGAAGATATTGAACAGTACGGGTCCCAAAACAGACCCTTGAGGAACTCCACTTGTTATCCCTTTCCAGCAGGATTTCGCACCGTTAACAACAACTCTCTGACTACGGTTATCCAGCCAATTATGCACCCACCTTATCGTGGCCCTATCTAAGTTATATTTGCCTAGTTTATCGATAAGAATCTCAGGCCAGCAGCAGGGGGAGCACAGTGCAGCCCCTCACTAACAAGCTGCCACAGCTCTGACAGCAATTAGGCTGCTGTTTCTTCTGGGAATGCAGCTTGCCTGCAGTGCTAAGGTGCAGTAGCCAGAAAAGCAGAGACCCCGCAGTGTGACAGGCATATCCGGCCTGCGCTGGCTGGCACTCAGCTTCTGGCCTGGACTCATGAGTGCCAAGTTACATTAGTAGCTCTCAGGACACATTGGGCTGGGTGGAGCCAGAGATTCTCCCCCTGGGATACGACAGGTCTGTGTGCTCATAGGAGAGTGTGGGCAGAGATTAACCCACAGTACTCCTTTTAGGTTCACTTTAAAAGCCTCCTTGTCCAAAGTTTATTTTTAACAAGTCCTATAAATGCCCACTCTCCCCCGCAGGAGGCTGTGAGAGTTTGTGCGAGGCCCTGGGCATTATTTGGAGATATTTCCATGATTCCTGACGAGTCCAATTCTGCCTCTGGGAAATGAACCCATCCAAAGCCTAACCAGAAAGGAACAGAAGGAAGAATGAAGCTCTGCATCTCCAACTCCTCCTCCTCTCCTGACGTTAGCCCTCACTCAGGGTCCATGTTCCCTAAGCAGCAGCTGGGAATGGAAAATAGAGGTTGAGCCCCACAAACACACTGAAAATACCTAAGGGTACAGCCACACAGCAGGGCAAAAGTCAAGTTACGATATGCAACTTCAGCTACGTCAATTGCGTAGCTGACGTCGAAATAGCTTGATTCGGCTTTTGGCGCTAGTTGAAGGAAGAATAATCTTTCTTGGACTTCCTTTACTCCTTGTGAAATGAGGGTTGCAGGAGTCAGAGTAAGAAGTCCTCCAGCTCAACATTATTTTGAAATAAAGTCTTGCTGTATAGATGCTCACTATGTTATTTTGAAATAATGCTGCTGTGTAGACATGCCCTAAAGCTACATCTACACTTCACTATAGTTTGAAATAAGATACGCAATTTGAGCTACGCAGGTCTTTTCAATCTTACTTTGAAATAGCTTATTTCGTTATTTGGTATTACACAGTGCCAAATTTTGAAATAACCCACCATTCTGAAAAGTCTCTTACTCCTTGTGGAATGATATTTACAGGGATGTCAGAATAAGGGGCTTGCTGTTAAGATGTGGGATAGCTATATTGGGATACTCCGGTACCCTGAAATGGTGTTGCAGCGTAGACGCAGCCTAAGAGAAAAATCAGTTAAATTAGAGGGGAGATAGCTCAGCCAAGCCAGTTATCCTGCCTGGGAGTTTTCAGTAACCAGGCATCCCACTTTCATTGTAGCTCTGAGGTGCCCTCTGCTGGCTAAGGATTGGCAGGGTGCTCGTTCGAGTGAGCTGTCTGGACTGTGAAATTACCCCCCTCCTCCCCCCCCATACTTTGGTTTGCTCTGTCCCTGTGTTTTTCAGCAAAGCAAGTGACTATAGTGGATCCTAAAGCTTCAGAGGGGTAGCAGAGTTAGTCTGTAACAGGAAAAACTTAAAAAATAACAAATAGACTAGAAGCACGTTAAAGACTAACAAAACATGGAGATGTTATCATGAGCTTTCGTGGGCGCAGCCTACATGATGACCTACAGTTATGGTTACAAACCAGCTTCCTCTACAAGTCCTTTGTTCACTCGCTCATGCCCTGGGGCTAGAATTTCCCAGGCTGTGTGTCAGCCTGAAGGTGAAAAGTTTCAGCTAAAGCCTCTCTATGGTTTTGCAGTTCACCAAAGTGAGGGGCATCAAAGAGACTTCATTCACCTCCTGAAATCTAAGCTGCTTTTTTTTTTTAAACAACGCTCAAGAAGTTATGTTGACCATGGCCCCAGACTCCAATTCTGCAAAGGTTTCCTGTTGACCCTATGCCCTGGCCGTCCTGCAGAGTGCACTGAACCAGGGCACCATGTGGCCTGTATGAATGGCACAAACTGTGTTGTAATAAATACAGGGAAGCCCTGTGAATACTTCAGTAAGATGCTGTAAAGAGATCGACGTTCTGCATTTCCCGACACCTTGTAGCTGCACAGCCTCACCGGTGCATGGAGGACAGATCCATCAGTGGCTCTTAGCCAGGATGGGCAGGGAGTAGACAGCAGGGGATGGATCACTCAGTAATTGTCTGTTCTGTTCACTCCCTCTGAAGAACCATTCCCTCTGACGTCTGCTGTTGGAAGACAGGACACTGGGGCAGATGAATGTTTGACCTGACCCAGTATGGCCATCCTTCTGTTCTTATTCACATGGGGGTGACTTGTCTTTCAAATAGTTTGAAACACCCTGCTTCACTGGGGTCAAGGAAAGGCCTGGTTTGGTTGCAAGCATGGGAAGGCCTGTTTGTTTCCTGCCCTCTGCTTTGATTGGACATCATGAGAATCATCAGCCATCCCTTATCAGAACCTGCTGTTGTACTTAAAAGTACTGCACAGGATCTTTTCAGGGTGGAAAAGGCAAAACGCCATATTTATTGGTACCACATATATCAATCACACTTATCATATGCATATGATATACCTCACACACACACACACAAAAGCACACCCCGTCTTGTTGTTGTTACCAATAGTTGCTCCCCCTAACCACACTGGCCTGGTGAGTTAGGTGTGGGAGGGGTGGAGCTGGGCTCTTGCTGATCCAAATCAGTGCTCCCAAGTTGACAAGATGAAAACCTGGGGTCCCTCTGCAAGATGCCTTAGATTTATAGTGTCTTCCCTCTCCTGCAGATCTCCACCAGTTAGTCATCGCATGCACATGGGTCATCTGTGAGAGTCATCATATGCATATGCAGTTAGACATCTGTGGCACCTTCTTTTGGGTGGTGTCTCAATGCTGCTACATTCTCCTTCAAAGTGGGGGTTTCCCAAAGCAGGCCCTTGCTGCTGACTCTCAAGGCGTCCATAGGTCCAGGCTGCTTTCAGTGAGCCCACTTCACAGGTCCCATTGTTCTTCTCATTGTTCTTGGTTCTGGCTTCCATCCCTCTCCAACCTTTGCAAGTCCCCAGCGGTGCTGATCTTTCATGCCTTATCCATTCACACCTCATTCGCTCAACAGGACAATCGATGAAGCAAAAGGGGGTACAAGTCTACAAGATACAAGGTTAAGACTTAAGACAAAGTTTCTATGTTCTGTATGAAAGTATCCAACGTTTCTATATGAAAGGACTTAATGCAACGAAGCTAAAGACGTATTACAATGCTAAAAGGACTTGATACAAAGTTAAAATTAAAATTTCAATGAGAAAATGATTAATACAGAGATTAGTGAGATGTATCTACACTGCCTGTGGCTCACCGCCAGAGTCCTGTCCACGGGATGGTTCGGGGTGGCTGCCCCAGGCCCCGCACTTTGGGGCCCCTGCGGCAGCCACCCCAACCTCCTATGGATGGATCCTAGGGCAGTCCAGGAGGGAAAGGCCAGTAGGAACTGGAGCAACCCAGCAACCTGCTCCGCCCTGCTGTCCTCCCAGCCTGCTGCGCGTGATAGCAGGAAGCAGAGCGCCATGGCCCTACACTGGTCCACAGGCTGCCATTACTCGGGCTGACGTTCCTCTGCGGAGGGTTAAAAGGCAGACCTGGGCTCTGCGTCTGGATGCGAGCAGCACGGAATGAGGAACGGTTGGGAGAGGGTCGTACCACAGCGGTACCTTGCCTTGCCATGGAATCGGCGTGAGAAAATGAATGAGCACCTCAGACAAAGCTCCGACCCCATCTCCCAGCAAGCACGTATTGCTATCTCTGTGCACATCGACGCCCTGTACATAACGCAGACCCAGGCAGGGCTTAGCCGGCTCACCGAAACACAGCCGCCAGTCACCCTGCACCATCCCCCCCTCCCCAGGCTGAAAGGGCAACTTCCCAAGCCACTGCTGGCCCCCTCCCACCCCACTGCACTAGAGCAACTTACCGCCCCACTGGCTGCTGTGGCCACCCCCTTCCCTTGGCTGCACTAGAGCAACTTACCGCCCCACTGGCTGCTGCCTGCACCACCCCATACTCCTGTACAGCAACTTACCCTGCGTCTCTTCCCTTGCTTCGAGCTCCATGTACAGCTGCCGAGAGCCCTCACAAACATGAGGACTTGAGAACAATTCCTCGCTGCCTGGCGCACACGTTGTCACCCGCTTGAGCCTGACTTCCTTGTCCGCTACCATCTGTTCATCAGTAACCTCCGTCTCCAGGACAGCTCCTGTTTCCGTGCTATGGAAAGTCTCCACATTCTCCTTGGGTGTGGATGTGGGGTCCCCACCCAAGACTGTGTCCAGTTCTTTATTAAAACGGCATGTTGTGGGTGCAGCACCAGACCGATGCTTGTCTCCTTCACCATCTGGTACTCCGGCCAGAGTTCCTTTATCTTGGCTCTGCACTGTAGGGTGCCTCACTCATACCCCTTCTTACACTGGGCTTGAGAAATGTGACCTTATGTGTCCCATTCCCACACTGCACTGAATCTACACCCCACCAACCAATTAGACCAAAAGCTCTGTGACGCTCCAAGCAGGAGTGTGTTTTCAGTGACAGTCACCCTCGTTTCCCCGAGAAGTGACTACACAATGAGCCAGACACCAGGAAATGGATTTTAAGTTGCCAGGGTTTGCTGGTGAGAGGGGCACGTCTGTTTACCTGTTTACATGGCTGCTGAGCAGCAGAGTTCAAAGCACTGGCCAGAGTAGCTAATTAGGCATTGTGGGAAACATGCTGGAGGTCAATAAACTTGACAAAACCTTGTCGTACATACTGTATGATTGTCGACAGAAGAAGGGAGGAGGAGAAACCAAAGTCCCGTGTGGAGGTGAAGGTTTTTTGTCACCAGAACTGACATTTGTCACAACTTTTGTCATTTTGCGATGTGGATGCTCTCCAGGTTTTGTCGCCAAAAAAGTTTTTTTGGTGACAAACTTGCCAGTGTAGACAAGGCCTTAGAGCCAGTGGTCTCTAACTTTTTAAAGCACAAGATCACTTTTTGAATTTAAGTCAGTCCAGGATCTACCTCAAATCCAAATATCCCTGACCCGCCCCTTTGCTGAGGCCCCACCCTCCTCACTTTGTGAAGATGGGATACAGGAGAGGGGGGCAGAGAGACATCGGTGCTCCCCTGCCTCTGTCTTCCCCACCCTGCACAACAAGCTGGAAGCTCCCAGGGGCAGCTCTGAGGCTCTGGGCAGGAGCAGCTGGGCAGCAGTAGAGGGGGCAGCTGAAGTGTCAGCACTTGATAGTCTCCCTGCCAAACGAGTCAGGATCCCCTGTCAGAGCCTCTAAGATCTATCGGTAGATCCCGATCGACTGGTTGGTGACCACGGCCTTAGACTCGCTTCCTCAAGCAGACTCTTTGACGTACCCCCTCCTCTTTCCCCCACCCCTTGCTGCCTCTTTCTGATAGAGGCAGCAAGGGGGGGAAGCAATTAGTCGAGAGCACTTGCTTATTGGATAGTCGACTAGTCCTTCACATCCCTACTGTCTCCACAGCAGGAAGTCGAAGGAAGAGCACTCTCCCTTCAACTTCCCTGACTCCTTGTGAAATGAGGGTTACAGGAGTCAAGTAAGAAGCTGGTTATTTCAAACTAACGGGCTTGCTGTGTAGACGTGCACTCTGTTATTTCAAAATAAGCGTGCAGTGTAGACATAGCCTATGTGATGAAATGACCATGCCTGGCTGTTATGCCATGGTCGGCTTGGATCCTGGTTCCATCAATTTCCTATTGCTTAGAAGCAGCTAACCCCCCTGGGGCTCACTTCTCTCTCCCACCTGGGCAGAACAAGGAGCAGCTCTTAGAAGAATCATTTATGTTTGAAATTGTTAAAGAAATGTCCCAGTCCATTTCTCTAACTTGCAAATAGACCCTGATAGATTCCCCCCCACCCATGCCCACAAAGATTCATAGATAGCTACTGCTGCTGACCCTGGGGCCTGCACTGGCCAGGTCAGATCACAGAGTGAGGGTGAACCAGAGCAGAGAGCCGCCCCCCACCAGCCCTTCTCTGATTAAAACGGGGGCTTCTACCTGGAGCGCCTTTGCTGAGCTCCTCTACCTATGGGCTGGGCATGGAGGCTTCTTCCCACAAGCAGTGCCCCTGCAGCTCCTATTGGCTGTGGCTCTCGGCCAATGGGAGCTGTGGAGCCAGCAGTGGGGACTGCATGCACAGAGCCAACTGGACTTTTAACAGCCCGCCAGTCCTAACTTCTCCCCCTCCTCTGCAGTGGCGCTCCTGCAGCATGGAGACCTGCTGCGGGCCAGATGAAATGAAGCAGGAGGCTAGTTCCCCCAGCCCTGCAACATGGAATCTAATAAGATCTACCAGAGCAAGGACAATGAGCCGGGCAGTTGGCCCTGAATTTGTGTGCCAGGAAGCATAACAAAGTGTATGTACTGGGCTCTGCATACTGGTTTGTTATTGTAGGGCTTGTTATAGGGTTGCTCCTGGGAGCTGCAGTACACACACTGGTTTGTTAAGGTAGGGTTGTTCCTGGGAGGTGGCTGCTGGCATTTATTGCAGTAAAATACCCCCTGAAGCTATTCAGGATAGCCAATTGCAAACAGATCTTAAACCACCCCACCGCGCTGCCACAGCAAGCCAAAGGATGAGCCCTACAACTGTTATGTTCCCCTGGATTGTTAAATAAAACCTCTGGCGAATCCTAAAAGTCCTTGCCACAGGCTACAGATGACGGCAGCTCAGGACTCGGGCATGGGTGCTCTCTGCCTTAGCAGGCAAAGGACATGCCAGTCGTGTGTTTATTACTGATGCACCACAGAAAGGCAAATGCATCATTTAGAGCTGACAGCAGGTGCCAGCAACGAGCTGTTCTGTGGCGAGCAGCTTGGCGTTTGCATTGGACTGGTCTGGGTTTGACACCCTGGGATTTGGGACCATCTGTGCAATGTTGGATGTCTCATGCAAATGTTATGCAGGATCCTCTCACAGGAACCCCAGGAGTGTGGGCCCCACCCAACAGAGAACAGGCTGCAGAGGGGACTCCAACAGGCAGTGTCCCTTTCGGGGGGCCATAGAGGGGTGCGCCCACAGGGGCTGTGCCGGGCACTGGGGAATCGAGAGCATGGGCAAACTGGTGCATTGCCTTGGCCTAGCCCCTAGGAGCCACGCTGAGCTGGTCTCAGCTGGGAGGATGCACAGCAGCCAGCTACTCACAATCAGGTGCTCCAGTCAAAAGCTCTCCCTTGAAAAGGGTTTCCACATCCAGAGTTTGATTTGGGCCCATCAGGGAGACGGGCTGGAATTGTATCAAACGCTCCAAGGTGCGTGTCTGCCCACCTCCGAATGGCACCAAACCGACTCCCCATGCCCTACCCTGCCCTGCCAGTTTAGTATCCCCATGCCCCTCCTGTTCTTGCTGTGCCCCCAAGACTGACCCCCATTCCCTGCCCCGCAACTCAACTCTTCTGAGGCTCACTAGCATTGGCCTCACCTTAGATCTTCCTGTTATTTTTTCAGTCCACAGAAGTGCTCTTCTCCAAGCCCCTTGGAATTGTTTCTCAAGAAACCCTCTTCTGCACAGTATCAAATGCTTTGTTGAAATCCAAATCACTTACAGCTGCTGCATTCCCTCCATCTGCTCATGGTGCAATATTATCAAGCACAGCCCGCCAAGGGCTACTGGTCGGGTATAACCCTCATCAACCCCGCTCGCCCCCTGCTCTGGGGGTCATTGCCTTTCGCCAGCTAGTGATTTGACTTGTTGCCTGGTATTTATCCCATCAGTTTATTGTAAGGAGAGAAATCTGAGCAAAACGTAAGTTCCTCATCCAGGTCACTGAATAACAATTGATGCCTGTCAGGCACATCAGCTGATCTATACACGGTCCGTCACTCGGCTGGGCTGAGCTGTTTCCACTGGGGTTTTCTTTTGCTCTAGTTGCCCCTCCTTGTACAAGTTCAGTCTCTCAGCCATGTTGGAGCTACAGTAATTATAGCCCCTTCCACACTTCTCAGGGGACCTTCTCTGCTCTGCTGTTACTGCGAACGGCCTGCGGATCCCCTCTGCCTAGCAGAACACATGCTGGCTTTCTGCCGCCCTTGGGCCAGACTCTGTTAGAGCCATGCAGCTGCATGGAGTTTGCCGGTAGAAGTGTATCTGGCTACTCACTGTGGGTACGTCTACACTACAACGTTCATTCGAACTAAGCTAATTCGAACTAACGGATCCAGACTAAAAAACTAGTTCGAATTAGCGTTTTGCTAATTCGAACTAGCATGTCCACACAGAGTGGACCCTGAACCAGGGTTAAGGATGGCCGGAAGCAGTGCCGGCAGGGCATCAGAGGAGGACTTAGAGCGTGGAGCTGCTGTCTCAGGCTAGCCGAGGGCTGCGCTTAAAGGGACCCGACCCCCACCCCGGACAGACAGTTCTCAGGGGTGCCCCGCTTGAAAACCAGTCCTGGCTTGGAGTGCCCTGAGTACCCACACTGGGCACATCACAGCACTCGGCCATCAGACCGGCTGCACTTGCCGCAGGCTGCCATCAGGGGAGAGGGGGTAATTGGGGGGCTGCAGGAGAGCTTCCACCCCAAAAGCCCGCAGAGCCAGCCCAGTCCTCCCCATCGGGGGCTCGTACCCCATTCCTCCCTCACCTCCTTCCACTTACCCTTCCCTAGCCCCTTTTCTTGATGTACAAAATAAAGGACAATTGTGTTCAAAAATGGAATCTGTCTTTATTGAACAAAACTGGGGGAGACTGGGAAAAGGAGGTGGGAGAGGGAAAGAGAGAGGCTGCGAGAGGGGAGGGCAACTAAAATGATCAGGGGTTTGGAACAGGTCCCATATGAAGAGAGGCTAAAGAGACTGGGACTTTTCAACTTAGAAAAGAGGAGACGGAGGGGGGACAGGATAGAGGTCTCTAAAAGCAGGAGTTGGGTGGAGAGGGTGCATACAGAAAAGTTCTTCATTAGTTCCCATAAAGAAGGACTAGAGGACACCAAAGGAAAGGAATGGGTAGCAGGCTTCAAACTAGTAACAGAAAGTTCTTCTTCATAAAGCAAAGAGTCAACCTGTGGAACTCCTTGCTGCAGGAGGCTGTGAAGGCTAGAACTAGAACAGAGTTTAAAGGGAAGTGAGATCAAGTCATGGAGGTTGGGTCCATGGAGTGGTATTAGCCAGGGGGTAGGAGTGGTGTCCCTGGCCAAAGTTTGTGGAAGGCTGGAGAGGGATGGCACGAGACAAATGGCTTGGTCACTGTCTTCGGTCCATCCCCTCCAGGGTCCCTAGGGTTGGCCACTGTTGGCAGACAGGCTACTGAGCTAGATGGACCTTTGGTCTGACCCAGGACGGCCATTGTAAGCTCAGGGCTCAGGGTCGGGGGTCTCAATGGACCCCCTTGATTTTCATGCACTCCTGCTCCTGGGTGGCCAGGCTGGCAGCTCTCCTGCCCTAGCCGGCCACTTTCCTGTGCCTAGTGCGGAGATTGTGGACGAGGTCCACGATGTCCGCACTAGCCCAGGTGGGTGCCCGCCTCTTGCGGTCCCGGGCAAGCTCCCGGGAGCCGCCAGCCTGGTCCCGGGAAGAGGGGGAGGGCTGGGGAGCATCGGGTGGGTGGCTTGATCCGTAGCCAGCCTGTGCCCCTTTAAGGGGTCCGGGGCCGGGAGGGGGGCATACGAGTTTCCCTGGTGTTGGCCAGAGTGGCCACCAGGGAAAGCTGGGGAGGGCTAGCCTCCCACTAGTTCGAATTAAGGGGCTACACAGCCCTTAATTCGAACTAGTAAGTTCGAACTAGGCTTAGTCCTCGTGGAATGAGGTTTACCTAGTTCGAACTAAGCACTCTGTTAGTTCGAATTAAATTCGAACTAACGGAGCGCTAGTGTAGCGCCTATGAAAGTTAGTTCGAACTAACTTTGTAGTGTAGACATACCCTGTGTGTCCCTTCTGTGTCAGTCCCTCGAGGACATGAGCTGTTACAGCTCCTAGCTACAGAGGCCTGGATCTTTAGCACTGCGGTTCCCTGGTCCAAGTGGCATAAGCAAGAGCAGAAGGTGTCTGTGTATCTTTTCCCTGCAAGCCTGGCCTGATTTTTTTGCACACTTAATTGGCTGCCTTCTCTGTTTTCATTGGCTAGTGCCTCCTGCAAAACTCTGGTCTCTGAACAGCCTCACAAGAAGCCACTTGGCTGCTTCCTGCTTCTCCCTTCCCCGGGCTGGTGGATTTCATGACGCCTGCTTGTCCCTGTGGACTCTATTGTGCCATTAGGCATGAGGTGTCTTTGGGGACCTTGTCGTCCCAGGAGCAAAGCTGCTGTTATGATGATCCGGAGTGCAGCAAGCACTCTGCGCGGCCGCCAGCCAGCTTTGGGAGCTGTCTCATGGCTCCAGTTAGGCCCGAGACCAGGCCCAGCATAGCGATGCAATCAGGGGTCCCTTTGTGCCCTCAGCATCACCTTGTGGGGCTAGGCACAATTTGATCCCCCAAATCCCCAGAGCTAATCCCCTGATGCTGCTGTATGGCAAGCGCCCGTTCCTTGCTCTGCAACTGTCCGCTCATTAGTTCCCAGCTCCCCTTCCAAGGCTCCAGCTCCGTGGTGCTTTCTCCTGCCAGGACACAGCAGGGCTGGGCTGGCTCCTCCTACCTGTGAGCTCTGCCTTGGGAATCACAAATTTGTCTTCCAGCCTCCCTCATTCTCTCCTGGCTCAGGCCCGTCCTGCAGCGTAACAGGCGCTCTCCTTCCCCAGCATTGCTTGCAGCTGGGATACAAGCAGTGGGCATTTTCCAGACCCAGATGCAGTCATGACCCATGGCCTAAGGAGCTCACAAGCTAGATACACTCAGCTACCACGGGGCTGGGTGACGTTAGAAAGCTTAGTCAGAGGCCAGGAGCAGCTGGCTTGTCTCTCCTTTGGCAGGTCCCTTCGATACCATGTTCTTGCTGTGGCCAGAGAGCTGCGAAACAACCCTCCGCGTACTTGTCGGCATCCATGTCTAAAAGTTGCTTATTTGTGTTCTACGAGGAAGGTCAGAAAACGACGTTACGATGCGTAAGAACTGAGACTTGGCAGGAGTCATGAAACTCAGAAAAGCAGCCAAAGGAAGCTTAAAAAAAGAGTCGTCCCTCTGTGTTCGAGTGGGGCTGCATGCAGCAATCCCGCGTACCGGCCCCTCTTTTAAATTGCCATCGCCTTCTCCAGCAGCTCGGATGTCGTCTGGCAAAGATGCTCACCTCTAGCCTTTGTCGTTGCAGAGGAGCCTGTAACGCTGAGACTGCGGTATCACTGAGACAGCGCCATCTGCTTGAGTCTGCAGACAGCCCGAAACCGTAGCTCCCAGAGGTGTGAACCGCCTTGCTCACTTCAGTGAGATGCCCAGGGCCGTCAGTCTCACGGGTAACCCTGTTAACTCCTCACTGCTGAGTCAGAGCCCCTACAGCAGGCGGGAGAACTCTCAGGAGCGTGTCTGCTCCTTCTGGGACCATGAGCGGATGGCCCTTGGGAGGCTACACCACTTATTTCTCCCCCCCAGACAATGAGGGAGCTGAGCAATATCCCACAGCATCTTTGAGTCCCATTAAGGAGCCCAGCGGTGCTCATGGGTGCAGGTGAACGCAGTGAAGGGGAGCCGGGACAGAGGAGCCCAGGAGCCCAGATACCACACATTGCCATGTTTTGAATGCCTGCTCAGCTTACTGCATAGCGGGCAGGGCAAGTGGGTGGAGCTTGTTGTGTGGGTGGAGCTTGTGCAAATACAACCGCCCTTTCTTCTCAAACCCAATCACCTGTTCTACTGCAAGGCTACGTCAGCACCACGCATTGGGCACAAAGCGGCAGCAGCAGCCGGCCCAGGGAGGAAAATCTGGGCCTCGACTTTAGAAAACCTCTATTCAACTATCTCATATTTCCTTGGCAATGGGGCCAGTTCCTGGCTGAGCTGGAAGAGCGGTTGAACGGTCAGTAGAGGGAACACGAAAGCTGGAAATCCCATGCTCCAGGTGTTTGAGAGATGAGGCCGATCTCCCGGAGCGAATGAGGTCATGGAACCCTTGCTCACGCTGGACACCAGAGTCATAGGCAACGGCACCTGAGGCAGGAGAATTTCACTGGAGGCCCAGGAACAGTCTTTGCAACGATGTGTCCTGGGCATAACAGCAGCCTGTGCTGGCGGCACACTGTGAGCTGCTCAACAATTCATGAGGCCTGTGCTCTGTTCCTCAAGAAGACAAACATCCTGCTGGAAGATTTTCAACCCACTCGGGGCCCACCTTGCTCGCCTGCACAGCTTGGTGACCGGCCGACGAGCCATCCCCTCCCCGCTGTATTTGTGCAATCAGAACTCGCCTGGGAAGGAACTAGGGTTGCCAGATGGTTGAAACGAAAATACCAAACACCCCCTCACCAAAAAAAAAAACGGGAAAAAATTCTGTTGAAGGGGAAAAAAAGGGGGGGGGAGGAGACCAAAGTTGCTGAGGGAAAAAAAAGGACTTAGTAAGCCAAAAAAAAAAAATTAAAATAAAACAGCATTAAAACAGCATGTCCCCTTTAAGAGTGAGTGCAGGGATAGAAACAAGGGAGCATTCCCCTAAGTCTTTTGGCCGGCAGCCATTTTGTGCCGGCAGCCTTGGGGAACCAGGTAAGCATGGGGGCTGGGGTCAGGGGGCTGGGGGTGTTGGGAGCCAGGGAGGAGTTCGGGGGGCAGGCCAGGTGCTGAGTATTTGTAGGGTTGCCAGGTGCCTGGCAGTTTTGCCTCCTGGCCGGGGAAAAAAATCAGAAAATCCCGGACGTTTTAGGACGTCTCAGGTGTCCGGTATTCAGGCAGGAGGTGGAAATACCGGACTGTCCGGGTGAATACTGGACACCTGGCAACCTCGGGAACGCCCATGAAATGAGTCTCTAAAGCTGAGTGGGGAACCTCAGGCCCCCCTGCTTGCCTGGATGCGGCCCCTGAGACTCTCCCCCCTCCCCCCCCCAGCATTGGGGAGCCTGCCCTGGCACTCCAGTGCCCTCCCCTGCTGCCCCACCACGGGGCTGGACACACAGAATCCACCAGGCTCTGCTGTGCGAGGGGACTGTGGGGAGAGTCGTTCTCCTCGGTCGGGGGCTGCGCCAGTGAGGGGTTTTTTGCTTGTTTGTCACTTGTGTGCGGCCCCCGACTGACTTCTCTGTGGGTCCAGCAAAGGTTCCCAGCCCTGCCCTGAAGGGCCAAACCAAAGATCTGGTTGGACGTGGAGCAAACGTTCCTGAACCCGGGTGTCTGGAGCTGTTCGGGGCTGGATTGCAGCCCACCCTGCGCACACCCGCAGGGCAGTCAAGGTGTTGAAGGTGCCTCCTCATCCCCCTGTGGAGTCGCACCCCCACGCCCTTCACTCGGCTGGGTCAGGCTGTGCACATCTGCAGTGCAGCTGGCACACAGGGCACGTAAGCGGTGCCAGGGACAGGTCTGGTGCCAGTCACTCCCACCTAGGGCAGGGGAGGGATCGGATTCGCAGGCCTCGGCCATTCCTGCGACAGCATGCTGCCCCTTGCAAAGCCACCCTCCACGGGTAATTATTACTGGTCACTCGACCACAGTCCCTGGTCCAGGTCTCTGGTACTAGGCCCTTTACGCCGGCAGACCAGAGCTACGGCCCTAGTCCATCCGTGGTGTTTCCCAGCAGGCCTGGCTGGTGTTTCTTAAAAACCTCCCTGAATTTGGCCATGCTCTTGAAGGAGAACCGCAGCGTCTAATGCCCCCATCTCAGGCATCCCGCTTTTCCTGCCGCTGCCAACCCCCGCCGGGGAGCCCGCATGTGCCCTGCATTATGCACACAGCCGTTAGTTAACGGCACTCACATCCCAGGACACTGGCCAGCCGTGGCCTGTTCGCACAAGGGGGAGGATTCGGTGCTTTCACCAAAAATTATTCATTATCTGCACACCCACAGAGGCAGCCGGTGCACCCAGCTGATCCTGCCCCCCATCTCCTCCTCCCGGGGGCTGTCTGCTCCCTTTGAGAGGTCAGATTGAATCTGCTCGCCTGCCTCGGCCTGCGTCCCTGGGTGTAAGCCGGGTATTGTGACTCGGCCCAGCCCCACCTGCTCGCTCGTCAGATGGAAAATGACCCTTGAGACAAAGCCCGAGCTGTCCCCCCACTCTAGTGCTTTGCCCCGACACGTGTCTCTTTAACCTCGGCCGTGTGGCCAGCTGCTGCGAGGGCACCTCCTTTGTCATGATTAATAGGCCCTCGCTCACATGATTAAACAGACACGTCTGCCCATCTGGACACCAACCCCGTGTCTGCTGGAGACCCCGTGCCCTCGGTGATAATGCGATTAACCTCCCCGCGCTCCGCGCTGGCCCCCTTCCGCGGCCTGAGCCCAGAGAGAGGCTGTCCCAGCCGGCCCCGCTTGGCGCGCCACTCCATCCAAGTGCGTGGGATTTCCCCGCCGAGAGGGATTTACAGTAGCCACTTAACCCGGAGCCTGAGGCGGCCCAGCGTGGCTCCCCAGAGGAATGTTTCCATTTGATTCACATCCCCGCGCAGCCAGCCTGGGTGTTCTCTGCTGGGCCCCCACCGCCCGCCTTCGCCCCGCCACCATAAGGGATCCCCTCTCCACGGCAACCAGGGAGGTGAGGCGCATGCTGCATCTCCACTCTCTCCAGACCCCGAGGACTCTTGGCCCCACGGGGGGCTCCCCATGTCACGGCGGGGGGCGCTGCAGCAGGGAGCAGATTTTCCAGGGAGACGAACTCCCCTGACTTCCACGAAGCCGTGGCCCTCTGAGACCCGAGCCACAAGCAGCAGCAGGAGAGCAGGGAGGAGGCCTGGCGTCGCTGGCTCTCCCTTCCCTGCTCAGCTCACTAACCTGTGTTGTGTAAGGAGGCCACCCTGGAAGGGCTAGAACCTAAGGCCAGGCCTGCCCGACATGCGGCCCAAAGGGGCTCACTGCGCGGCCCGCGACGACTTTCCTCCCTCTTCTCTTCCGCTCCCCTCTACTCCCGTTTTGAATGCGGCGCTCTCTTGTGCCGGCTCCTCTCCCCCTGACGTCAGGACACACGCCCTGGCCCTGCCTTACGCCCGCATGCGGCCCCACCCCCGCGTCCGGCTCCCGTCCCAGGACTCAGCCCCCCTGCACGCTGCTCGGCTGGGCGGCTGCTTGCGCGGCGCGGACCGCTGTCAGAACGCCGCGTTCCCCGTGCAGCACGTGGGCTGGCGCTGTTGGAGTGCGGGCGCTCCGTCACAGCTCGCCAGCTGGGAACATCTACGCCCCGTCGATATTACAACTTGTATCAGAGGGAACACATTTTGCGCCATCGATATTTCTTCTCTTTGTGTGTGGCTCTGAGTCTTTCCCTTGTGCGTGAATTTGTTCAACAAAATCTTGAGCTTTCGACAAAATCTGCGGTTGCGTGCTGAAGCTGGGCGGTGTGGGGCTTTTTTTTGTATGCCCGACACGTGTGGGGTTTTTTTGTATGCCCGACACGTGTGGGGTTTTTTTGTATGCCCGACACGTGTGGGGTTTTTTTTTTTTTCCTCGACAAAAATTTTTAGCCCACGTGTTCGGTATTTTTTGGGAGAGCATCTGGCAACCCTGCTTGCGGCCCGCAGCTGTTTTCTTTGGAGTTGTGCAGGCCTGCCTAAGGCCCTTGTCTGCAGCCAGACTGAAGAGCAGCAGCCATTAATTAGCTGCAACGCCTGGAGTCACCCTCACATTCCCGCTAAACTGCATTACAGCAGTTCAGTGTCAGGCTGCTAAGAAGCAGACACAGAAACCCATCTCGAGCTGCTTACAGAAAACTTAGCTTGCAGCAATTCCTGTGGCAAGAAACTCTTTATTGATGGCTGGGTTGTGAAATCCTCATTCCTTTATTCTATCATTGTGCTTCCCACTCTGCCATCTGGTTTGTCTCTATGACCTTAGCCTGGTTTTTAATTGTTTCTGTCTGCTGGATAATTAACTTTGCTAGGTGTAAATCAATTAAGATGGTGGAGTCTGATTGGTTAGATATTCGGTTACAGTATGTTAGGATCAGTTAGTAAAATTATAGTAAAATAATTGTTCAGGGTTGAGCTAAGCAGGTCCCAGGGTTCACTGAATAAACGGGCCCAAAGGAAGTTCTTTGGGAACCAACTCCAGGACACAGCTCCAAGATCAGAGCAGCCAGACCTCAGCCCTGTGCCAATGGCTGAAACGGGAGTCCCCACAACAGACCTGAGCCTGACTGGCCACTTGACATGTGTGTGCATGTGAATGTGTGTGGGTGAGTGCATGTGTACAGGTGAATGTGTGTGTGTGCATGTGTGCATGAATGTGTGTGTATGCGTGTCAATGTATGTGCATGTGCGCATGTGAATGTATGTGCGTGTATGTGTGCGCATGTGAATGTATGTGCATGTGTGTGTGCGCATGTGAATGTATGTGCATGTGTGTGTGTGTGCATGTGAATGTATGTGCATGTGTGTGTGTGCGCATGTGAATGTATGTGCATGTGTGTGTGTGTGCATGTGAATGTATGTGCATGTGTGTGTGTGTGCATGTGAATGTATGTGCATGTGTGTGCGCATGTGAATGTATGTGCATGTGTGCATGCACGTGAATGCATTTGCTGCTTTCCATGTTGTATTTTCCATAAATGCGGCGCGTAGCCTTTTCCCCTGAACAAGGGCCCATGTGCTCCTGACAAGCGTAACAGCTGCCTCTCGAAGTGCAGCTGCAGGCCTGTGGCAACTGTGAGGCTGTTGAGCACCAGAGCCGGTTCCAGCCGGCAGCCACGCTGCCTGCCACATTGTAATAAATCGTCCTGGGCTCTCACCCCAGCACTGAGCCAGCCCGTCCCACCGGCCAGCCTGAGCAGCTGTGGGCCGTGGGGCTGGCTCTCCATCCGCCAGGCCCGCCCGCGTCTGAGACTCAGGCAGGAGAGTCCCAGGGACAGTCGCTGTCCAGGAGGGGCAGAGCGACACACAACCAGCACCTCGGGCTGCCCGACGGCACCTCCTCCGGGCGATAGCTCTCCAGCCCTGCCTGGGGAGACGGCAGGCCTCCCTCAGCTCAGGGCCCCCGCCCCGGGCCACAGCCTTGCCGGGGAGCGCAGATGGCCCCCTGGCAGGAACAGGGCAGACCTGAGGAACTGGGGCTTTGCTCTGTCCCGGGGAGAGGGGACGTGGCTCTCCCAGGGCTTTGCAGCCTGAGACCTGGAGTTGGCTGACGGGGCAGAGACCCAGCCCCCCAGGAGACCTCTGAGCAGGGCAGTGACGTGGGAGGGAGGGAGGGGCGGGTTTCTCGCGGCTGCCGAGCCAGGCGCTGGGCACAGCCGTCCTTTGGAAGTGCCCGGCCACTGCTGCCATGGCTGACGAGAAGGGGTCCACACAAGCCAAGTCCCTTTGCTGGCTGGGGCTGGGGCCCAGCCCTGAGCAGGATGAGCACAGGCCAGCAGGGAGGATGTCAGAGGCCCCGGGGCAGGCTGCTCTCAGACACCGTGGCGCACTCAGAACCCCCGGGGCGGGCGCTAAGCGTGGCCTGTTCGGAGCCAGCGGATTTACTAGGCCTTTTGCCTCCATTTAAACGAGTTATTCCCAGGCCTGGGAGCCAGCACACCTGGGGGCAGATCTTCGCAGGGCCTCTCAGCCTCAGACGGGCGGGGAAAGGCCCCTCGTGGGCTACGCAGCCCTTGGAAGGGGCCGGCATGTAATCTGCGCCTGGTTTCAGTCCTCCCTTCTAGCAGGGGCCCAGGCAGTGAGGTTCAGGCCACAGTCTGTCTCCTGTATGTAAGGGACGGGAAGTGTTGTGGTGGAAATGCCCTTGGGCCCTAGCCAAGGAGATTTAGAGCAAGGGGCCTTCAGAAATAACCCTGTGCAAACGGGGACATTGCCGGGCCTGGCGGAGCCGCTGGAAGGACACAGCTTGTCGGGGGGACCCTCTGACTCTGGGCTAGCGAGACCTTTGAGTCTGTTCCCTTTGTGGACGTGTCCCTGCTTTGTGAATTGCTGCAGCTCAGCATCCCCAGCTGGAGAGGCGGTTTGGCTGGGGTGGGTTGTCTGCCACCAGCACCTGGGGGCCAGGCATTTTCTCCAGCTGACTCCAGTCTCTGAGCGTTACCCGAACAGACAGAGTGCGCTTCAAGCCCCCTCCCCCCACTACACCCCCACAGCCTCGCTCCAGCTGCCTGACACAGCCAGCCTGGAGAGGCTGATTCCAGCACATCTTGCAGGGCAGTTGCTGCCAAAACAAATCTGGAATCTCCCCGTAGCTGGGGATTGCTCACATCTGGCCCCAGGCTGGTGACAGAGGCATTTCCACAGCTCTGCGGCACGACGGGGGGTCCTGAACCCTCTGCAGCAGGAGTCAAAGGAAAAGGGAGGTTTGTGGCTGGCTGGACGGTTCAGATGGGCAGGTCTAGCCTGGCTTACAGGCCCATGACCCCTGGCTTTGGCTAGTGAAAGACAGGGAGGGCTTCCTGCTGGGCTCTCCTGCAGGCTGCCCTGCTAAGCAGCGGGCAAGGGAAAGTGCTTGCACCCCACACCCGGTCGGGACTGCCCAGTCACCCCCCAGAACGCAATTAGGGGGAAAAGGGGCCGAAGCCCCACCCCCACATTCCTACCAAAGCTGCCTGCTGCAGTAGCCTCCCCAGGAATTGAAATGAGGGGGGTGCTCAAATTAACAGGGGGGGTGTCAGGGCCGATGTGGGATGAGACCGTGAGGGAGAAGGTGGGCTCCATGGCACCATAGTTCACAAAACTGGGGGTTGGGGAAATCCCTGGCCTGTGCTTGCTGTTCCCCCTCCTGCTGTCGGGGAGGGAGAGGGAAGCGGGCAGCTCGCCTGTCGTCCTGGCACTGAGGGCGGGGGCAGGGGAGTGAGGGCCCCACGCTGGGCGCTGCCCCCCTGCTCCCTGGCGGAGGGGAAGAGCCAAGCAACACGCAGTGTCCGTAGGAAACGGGCAGGACTTCAGCCCCCCTGCATTGACCACACACCACAACCCCCTGGCCTGAGCCCCCTGCCCTGGTCCTGCACCCCACCACGTACAACCCACCCACTGCCCTGAGCCCCCTCACCCCCAGCCCCCCTACATCTGCACCCCCTGGCCTGAGCCCCCCTCACCCCCCTCAGCTCCCTACATCCGCACCCACTGCCCTGAGCCCCCTCACCCCCAGCCCCCCTACATCTGCACCCCCTGGCCTGAGCCCCCTCACCCCCCAGCCCCCTCACCCCCCAGCCCCCTACATCCGCACCCACTGCCCTGAGCCCCCTCACCCCCCAGCCCCCAGCCCCCCTACATCCGCACCCACTGCCCTGAGCCCCCTCACCCCCAGCCCCCTACATCCGCACCCACTGCCCTGAGCCCCCCCCACCCCCCAGCCCCCCTACATCTGCACCCCCTGGCCTGAGCCCCCTGCCCTGGTCCTGCACCCCTCCACGTACAACCCACCCACTGCCCTGAGCCCCCTCACCCCCCAGCCCCCTACATCCGCACCCACTGCCCTGAGCCCCCTCACCCCCCAGCTCCCTACATCCGCACCCACTGCCCTGAGCCCCTCTCACCCCCCAGCCCCCCTACATCCGCACCCACTGCCCTGAGCCCCCTCACCCCCCAGCCCCCCTACATCCGCACCCACTGCCCTGAGCCCCTCTCACCCCCCAGCCCCCCTACATCCGCACCCACTGCCCTGAGCCCCCCTCACCCCCCAGCCCCCCCACATCCGCACCCACTGCCCTGAGCCCCCTCACCCCCCAGCCCCCCTACATCCGCACCCACTGCCCTGAGCCCCTCACCCCCCAGCCCCCCCACATCCGCACCCACTGCCCTGAGCCCCCTCACCCCCCAGCCCGCCTACATCCGCACCCACTGCCCTGAGCCCCTCACCCCCCAGCCCCCCCACATCCGCACCCACTGCCCTGAGCCCCCTCACCCCCCAGCCCGCCTACATCCGCACCCACTGCCCTGAGCCCCTCACCCCCCAGCCCCCCCACATCCGCACCCACTGCCCTGAGCCCCTCACCCCCCAGCCCCCCCACATCCGCACCCACTGCCCTGAGCCCCCTCACCCCCCAGCCCCCTACATCCGCACCCACTGCCCTGAGCCCCCTCACCCCCCAGCCCCCCTACATCGCACCCACTGCCCTGAGCCCCCTCACCCCCCAGCCCCCTACATCCGCACCCACTGCCCTGAGCCCCTCTCACCCCCCAGCCCTCCTACATCCGCACCCACTGCCCTGAGCCCCCTCACCCCCCAGCCCCCCTACATCCGCACCCACTGCCCTGAGCCCTCTCACCCCCCAGCCCCCCTACATCCGCACCCACTGCCCTAGCCCCTCTCACCCCCAGCCCCCCTACATCCGCACCCACTGCCCTGAGCCCCCTCACCCCCCAGCCCCCCTACATCCGCACCCACTGCCCTGAGCCCCTCTCACCCCCCAGCCCCCCTACATCCGCACCCACTGCCCTGAGCCCCCTCACCCCCCAGCCCCCTACATCCGCACCCACTGCCCTGAGCCCCTCTCACCCCCCAGCCCCCCTACATCCGCACCCACTGCCCTGAGCCCCCTCACCCCCCAGCCCCCCTACATCCGCACCCACTGCCCTGAGCCCTCTCACCCCCCACCCCCCAGCCCCCCTACATCCGCACCCACTGCCCTAGCCCCTCTCACCCCCCAGCCCCCCTACATCCGCACCCACTGCCCTGAGCCCCTCTCACCCCCCAGCCCCCCTACATCCACACCCACTGCCCTGAGCCCCTCTCACCCCCCAGCCCCCCTACATCCACACCCACTGCCCTGAGCCCCTCTCACCCCCACTGCTCTGTCCAAACTGGTTTTGTGTTCAAACCAAGGCTGCACAGTCAACTGTGTGCCTCATTTTGCATGTGCAGTTACCCTGAACGTGCATGCAAATGAGGCACCCCTCTGCATGGATGGCCGTCGTTGGTACAATCAGAGCTGACTTAGAGATTTTCAGCAACACTTTTTTTCTGTCAAAAAGTGCCATTTGATCAACACTGAACTGTTTTGTGGACACGTTGATTTCAACAATAGTTTCACTGAGGTTTCAAAACAAAGTGACTCTGACTTTTCATAGCCCAACGGGGAGGTTCTACGTAGTGAAATAGTAGTGTTGGGGAGTAGAAATGATCATAAATTATTAGCATGTTTAAAAGCCATTGCTAGCAGCTCCAAAACACTTTCATCTTATGCCACCAAAAGTGCAGCACCACAGCTTAGACGTCTACGACAAGACAGGGACTGATGCGTGTAGCTGGCTTCTTATCTGGAGCAACCTTGCGGCATGAAGTTATAATATGACAGCTGAGCAAGAATATGAGACCTTCACCCTGCTAGAAATACAAATGCCACGGAAGGACACAGAAAACCTCACCCAAACCAGTTCTGTGGCAGTTTCAAGGCAAGGGCTGGAAAGAAGGCGAGAACAACTCAGAGGCTGACACCTATCATACTGCTGGGGGGCCAGACATGAGGGAGAAGTCCCATGTGCACCTTGCGACTAGCAGACTGAGAGAGACAAGCTGAGCAAAGACCATTGCTACAGAACACTCTGATCACAGAGCACAGATATTCTCCGTGTGCAGAACTTCATCGCAGCCATGAAAGCAAGAGGCATCACACCCTGGCCAAACGTGCGAGGGGCTCTGAGCCCAAGCGAGGAGTCCTGGTACATGTGGAGAAACGCAGGCCAAACAGCAGAAAGAGACACCGAAATGTACACTCTTCCCACCAGACTTGAAGTGCATCAGGAATAGACCCTGTTGCTACAAATCCCACAAACTACTGTTGCCGACAGATTTCTGGGAACTAGCTAAGGAGACACTACAGCAGTGCCCATCATCCCAGAGAAAGCAATGCCACGCTGGGCTTGGCCCGCAAACTGTGCAGTTAAGACAACAGATCTGTGTACTTGCTCTGAGTTTGTGGGAATGGGAGTTCGGTCAGATCCCTCAACGCAGTGCTATACAGCCAGGCGAAGGGCAGGTAAAATTGTTAAGGCTCTATTAAAGATAGCTGTGAAGAGCAAGGTACATGTATGGCAAGCCACTCCTGACTGGAGAAACACTCCCACTGAAGCCTTAATAGCGGCCTAGTACAAAGCCTGTCTAAATGCACACAGCTTCGGAAGGAGTAATGGACAAAAAACAAGAGAGACAAGCAAAGGCCAAAGATTATTATGACTGACAAGCTAAGTACAACCCAGAACTCCAACCGGGACAACCTTTCCGGACCAAGCTGTTTCCTTGAGACAAATTGTGCTCTTGGAAGCAAGCGACGTGTGTTGAAGAGAGAAATCCTTATTCATATGAGTAGTGAGGGGACGTATATTTCACCACAGTGTGCATACGCTCACCCCTTATGAACACAAGACAAAAACATGCACGTGGAGGATGTTGAACTCTTGCCCTCTGTTAGAACTTCACCAGCAGGACAGGGAAGGAACACAGGCCAATAAGTGACCGATAGGTATTAGACAGGATGTGCAAAACACCCCCAGCCACAAGAACCAAACCCCAAGCAGCTTTCTGCCACTACAAGAAAGACTTGCACTAACTGCCACATCACTTTGCCCACAAGACTTTGTCCAATAGGAAGGCAGAAGACAATACCTGAGCTTCCAAGCACACTTCTAGTGAAAGTGTTTGTTTGTTTGAAGAGTTGGTGTTAAGTGATGTGTCTGCCTTCAGGGGCTATACCAGCATGTGCAGGTGGAAGGCTGTGGGGGCCATGTTTAGTTTTGTTATCAGATACATGGGACAAAAGGGATTAGACAAAAAGGCCAGGTCTATGCTAGGGGATACGCTTGAATTAAGATACACGACTCCAGTTACATTCATTGTGTAGCTGGAGTCAATGGACCTTAATTCAGACTTTGGCACTGTCCCCACAGCAGGAGGTCGATCAGAGAAATGCTTCTGTCGACTTCCCTTACTCCTCACGAATCGAGGGGTCCCAGTGTCAAGGGAGGCACCTTCAGGATTTGATTTAGCGGGGCCTTACTAGACCCGCTAAATCGAACGCCAGAAAATCGAGCTCCAGAGCGTCGCTGCGCTGTAAGCATAGATGTGGCCTAGGCAGCGTCACAGTGGGGTCCGCTGTAGCGTGTGCTGGGACAGTCACCCCTGGCAGTTTGGGGAGGATGAGGGAAGGCAGGGACGTGAGCCTCAGAATGGTTAAAGCCCTTTCTCCTAGGAACTGAAAGAGGTTACTGCAGGTTAATTATGGACAGCTGAGTCTAATTAAGGGCAGCCAATGACCTTTAAAACCCCTTCCCCAGAGAGGGCTGAGTGGAGGAAGCTGAGCAGCAGGCTGCAGAGGGGCCGTGTGCAGCGAGGGGAGAAGGCGAAGAGCTGTCGGTGTTTGTGGCTGTTTGGGGAGGGGAGGGAGGGACCCTGGAGCTGGGCTGCCGGGGGCAGAGAGGGAAGCGGGGGATTGGCGGGCAGCAGGGCAGTGGGATTAAGGAAATGTCGTTTTGTTTTTGTTTTAAGAAGCTCTTGGGCCTCCCCTGTCCAGCTCAGGAATGGGGCAGATTGCTCCAGGCTCCCTCAACGCTAGAGGGAGAAACTCGAAGCCAGAGGTAGGAACCTTTTTTGGGTCGGGGGCCGCTGACCCCTGAAAAATCAGTCGGGGGCCGCACACAAGTGAGAAGCAAAAAACCCAGCCCAACCCTCACTGCCGTGGCCCTGACTGAGCAGCAGAAAGACTCTTGCCACATTCCCCTCCCACACCAGAGCCTAAGCGGGCCCAGGCGAGTAGATTTTGTGTGCGCCAGCCCCACGGGGAACCGCAGGAGGTTGGAGTGCCAGAATGGACTCCCCAGTGCTGGTGGAGGAGCCCCGAGCCTCGGGGGCCAGATCCAGGAAAGCAGGGGGCTGCATCCGGCCCCAGGGCCGTAGGTTCCCCACCCACTTCGTCACGGTGCCTGCATGCACAGGCCCTTCGAGAGCTCTGCTTGCAGGAAAACAGAGCGTGTGGCGGAAGGAGTACAGCCAGCACGTTGCATGAGAGCGCGTGTATCTCTCTCTTGCTGCTCGACCACTTGCACGGGCCATCACCGGACATGCAGAACACGTTGGGATCATGCCGTGGTGCGAGCCAAACTTACAAACCAAAATCCATTTCCTGAGACTGCCCCTGCTGAGGGGAAATCCGTACAGCAGCAGGGACTCTTTAGGGAAGGTCCATTTGGAGGCCATGCCTGGACCCCATTTCGAATACTGTTCCAACCGCCTCCGAGGGAGGGTACTGGGGGTCAGCACCTCTGCTTTGGCAGAGTTTCCGTGTGATGACCGGAAGCCGGCCCTGCTAGCGTTCGCTGCTTGCATCCAAATCGCCTTCTGCTCTCCGGCTGTAAGGCTAGTAAGCACCGATCGGGCAGGGGGTATAGTGCCGAGGGAACTCAAACCAGAAGTTGCAGAACTACTAACTGGTATGTCACCTAGCGCTGAAATCAGCCTCTCTCCCAGATAACTGTAAAATAGCTGGTCCTGGACCTTGATGGAGCCAGGCCCTGGGCCGGGAATATTCCTGGTACCCGGCACCATGGGCCCATATGACTCTGGGAGGACTAGGGGAGAGGTAGGTGGGACATGAGAGACATACTTGATATAACGGAAAAAAACAGAAAAAACGAGTGGTCCTGTAGCACCTTCGAGACTAACAACAATATACAGATACTGTCCTGAGCTTTTATTTTGTTGTTAGTCTGGAAGGTGCTGCAGGAACACCCGTTTTTTAAAGTTCCAGACTAACACGGCTGCTCCTCTCCGATCGCTACAACGGCTGCAGCTCTCAGCTCCTTCCCATTGACGTCACAGGAAGGTGGGGGCCTCACTCAGCAGCTCCCCGGGTCAGACACAAGAGCCGAGTCTTTCAAATGCATCTCCTGACAGGGTTGTCCCTCCGAATAACGCTGAGGTGTGTTGTCAGATCAGCTGATGGAGAGCAGGGCCAACATGAAAGGCTTATTGGGACTGAGGAGAGCTCGCTCAGCCCTGTTCCTTCCCTGGTCTTTGGCTATTATTTGTCAGCGAATGGTCGTGTTTCTAAAAACGATAATGCTGCACGCGCACAGAGGGCCACAGACACATGAGCACATGGCCCCTCCAACAGGACGGGGGAAACAGAGACACATTCCAGTGATGTCAGATCCGGGGCTCTGCAATTCTGTGCAGACTATTCAAATATACAAGAATTCTGCTCTCCAAAGCACCTGGAGGGATGATTGTTCTGCCTCAGACAATTCTCTGGTTGCTCCAAGAATGAACACGTATTGTGTGTCACACACACACACACACCACACGCGCGCGCGCACGCACAGGTGGCTTGGACAGATCTCATTTTAGCCTCAGCCATGCTGACCCTGAAGGGGAAGATGCCCGGATAAACAAAATGTTGCATTTTCCCGTTGCAGTTCCAGGGTTACGTATTTTCGGTGTCCAAGCTCGGAGCTGGGGGGGGCAGGAGATGCAGTGTGTATCCAGAGGGAACTGCTAGGAAAGTGCTTCCCACGGATCGGATCGGAAGCTAGCTGCCCTGAGGACGTGCCCATCTGAGACACTGCTGGTCTCCCGTGTGCGGCGTGGCAGCTTGATCAGTTAGTGCAGACATATTGCCTGGAGCTGGAGTTTACCGCTCAGCCTGACGAGCAGCCGGCCCTAGGAACACGAGCTCCACGGATGCTCTTTGGCTGTAATGATGGGTTGTGGTTGGGCCATGTGCAGCACCGGGGTGGCTGAGTGGAGGGTGCAGTGGAAAGAAGGGTCATTGGGCCACCTCCACCGCCCCTCCCCAGCCAGCAGTGCAAGGCCAGGCACTCGGGCTCACTCTCAGGCCCTCTCAGTAGCTCATCGGTGGGGACTGAGGGATTTGAGACTGTGACAGGGTGCACCAACCTGCACTGGACCTGTAAGGGTTAACCAGGGCTCCCTAGTGGAGAAAGCCCCGCCCCCATGCCCTACTGGGCATGCTCCAGCTGGAGGACAGGTATAAAGGCCGGAGGAGCAGCTCCGTCAGAACTGACCGCTGCAGGGGGAGGTGCCGCCAGCGCCGGAGGAAGGGCTCCAGTGGGACCGACCGACAGAGGCCAGTCAGTGGGGAGCAGCTGGAGAAGCTTCCAGTCTGGTGGAAACTGGTGAATTGTCCCTTGGTGAGTCTGTAGGAGGTAGCCCAGGGTGAGGAGTTAATTCCCCAAGAGCTCAGTGGCTGCGTCTAGACTGCTAGGCAGCTGCTTTTGCGGAAAAACTTGCCAGCTGTCTACACTGGCCGCTTGAATTTCTGCAAGAACGCTGACGATATCATGTAAGAAATCAGTGCTTCTTGCGGAAATACTGTGCTCCTCCCGTTCGGGCAAAAGTCCTTTTTCACAAAAGGGCCAGTGTAGACAGCTCATATTTGTTTTGTGCAAAAAAGCCCCGATGGCGAAAATGGCGATCGGGGCTTTTTTGCGCAAATCCGCGTCTAGATTGGCACGGACGCTTTTTCACAAAAAGTGCTTTTGCGGAAAAGTGTCCGTGCCAATCTAGACGCTCTTTTCCGCAAATGCTTTTAACGGAAAACTTTTCCGTTAAAAGCATTTGTGGAAAATCATGCCAGTCTAGATGTAGCCAGTGTGTTTTGGGCGGATTCCCTGCTGAGCCAGCGGTGGGATATGCTCACCACTGAGAGGGCTGTGGGCTCAGACCTGGTAAAGAGGGTGGGCCTGGGTTCCCCTACCCCACTCCTACAGCTATGATACTGACTCTGGCTACTAGGCCTCACTGCCCGTCAAGAGGGGGTGTTTTACTGTCTGTGGCTGCTAGGCCGAGCTACCCTAGTGGACGGGGGTGAGTAGCGATTGGCCATGAGCCAAAGGGACTGAGATGCACGTGGGGTAAAGCACTTTTGGGGCGGTTGTGAGGCCTAGGGTCCCTCCCCCCCAAGGGGGCTGGGCATACCCACCCTCTGACAGGGACCAAAGCAAATGCCTCGGACTCCGGGGACCCAGGTTGTCGTGCTGGTCACTTTCCTCCTCCCTCCCTCCAGTACAATGGGAGGTCAATACGAGCTGTCAGCTGGGGGCTCCCTTCCCGGGTGCCGCCACGTGCACTGAAAGCCCCAGCTAGAGGCTTGGCTGCTTTGATACAGGGCAGGCTCAGAACACCTGGGGATGGGTTAAACCAGCCCAGCCGCCTTCCCTGTCTGCCCCCAAGTACGCGCTGGTCCCAGGGCCGGGTGGCAGGAGGTGGCTGGGAAGGGCCAGGCTGTTTGTCTAAAGGGCTCTCCCTCCAGTCAGTGTGTTGACTCTGGAGCCGGCCCAGCACCCACTTCTCACCTGTGGTCCCATTGCTGGTGCCAGCCCCGCCCCGCCCCGGCGACGTGAGATGACAGCAGCTGGCTGGTGTAGTCCAGGGCGGGCGTGGGTCCAGGGACACACGGCGGAGGTGGCAGGCCAGCTGCAGAGTGCTGTCAAACAACACCTGTGAGTCACCTGTGCGGACATGAGAGCCAAGGCCCTGTGGCCAGCAGGCAGTGCAGTCTAGTGGCTGGAGCACAGCCATGGCATCCAGCTAAGCTGGGATCTGGTCCCAGCTCTGGGGTGGAGGGCCTCTGGCAAGTGACTTACCTTGAAAATAGATGGTGTGATTGTGAGGGGCTGGGTCCCAGAGGTCCCCTGGAGAGTGTCCCCGGGGTGTGCTGATCATACCACTGAGCCCACCTACCTGCTCTCTGGGGCTTCCCACCATCCCGTCCTGCTGGGCCAGAAGTTCTGGTCTCCCCCAGCCAAGGCGCAGAGCTGGGGAACCAGCCCCCGCAACAGAGCGACCCAAATGCCTCTCCACTCTGGGAGGGCTCGTTTATAAGGACTGGACAGTACCCCGGAGCACAGCCAACCCCTAATTAGTCCCTTTTACTCTGTGTGAAAGTGCTACACCAAGAGAGCTCAAAGACGTCTGTCCCTTTATCCATGAGAGGGAGAGAGAGAGAGACAGCTGTCACCCTCCCCCCCAAGGTAACAACGATTTATACTGTGCTTGATAATACACAGAAGGGGGTTTATTAAGTGCTAGCAAATTTACCTGGTGTTCAAGTCCTTATTTTTTTTAAATAAAAGGAGACTGTACATGTTTGATTTAAATGCCAGTATTTTTCAAAAAGTGTTATTTTTATGAAGTTAATTTTTATTTTGGATTTCTTTAAAAGGGATTGTTAAAATTGTCCATTGAATTTTTTTTAGTAATATTTTAAAATGAGAATTCCATCAAGTGTATTTTTTTCTTCATCCCTATAAACTCCTATCATTTCCTATGTTTTAACCAAAAAGGGCTATAGCTGATTTGGTTTCCAATAACATTTTCTTCTTGTTTTCAAATCTTAAGCATTGATTTAGCTGTGCCAAAACAGAGCACTACTCCACATTTCTCCATTTTATCTCTTTTCTCAGGCTACGTTTAGACCGCAGGCTTCTTTCGGAAGAAGCTTTTCTGGAAGAGATCTTCCCATAAAACTTCTTCCGAAAGAGAGTGTTCGCGCTGCCAAAGCACATCGAAAAAGTGATCTGCTTTTTCGACAGATAGCATCCACACTGAATGGACGCTTTCTGGCATTTAAGCCATGATTACTATGGGCGGAGTGGCCACCAGGGCACCTGTGCTTTTTCCTCTTCCCTCTTCTTTCGAAAGAACTCCCTCTCCCCCATCCACACATGCCTTTTTCCAAAAGGCTTCTTCCTCGTACAATGAGGATTACCAATGTCGGAAAAACCCCTTTGTTTTTTCGATTTTCTTTCCAAAGGATGTGATTGTAGCATGGATGTAAGTGAAGGTGGGTTTTTTTGGAAAAAACAGGCGTTTTTTTTTTTAAACCCTCTGTAGTGTAGACCCCCTCAGGTTATTGAGATGCAAGCCTATTCCAGCTTCATCCTATTTTTCTGGCCCATCGGTTCAGTCTCTTTCAACAAGCTTCCTCTGATGATAACTTAAAGCAAGGGCGGGGTTTGGTTGTGCCAGGAAAAGGGATGTGCCTGGAATGGGATTGCTGCTCATCACCCTGTAGAGAAATGAGAGGGAATTACCAGGCAGGTGAAAGAGGCTGCCGGGGGGGGCAAGCCCCCCTCCAAGATATCCACCCCTCCAGGAGCTCTTTCAGGAGGGTGGAGGGGTTGAAGCCCCCCCCTCCTTACGCATGGGAACATTGCTGGCTGTTCCCCTCTGTCAGGGAGCAAGGGGAAGGTGCCCAGTTTGCTGCTTTCGTCACTCTCTCTGGGGAGCACGGGGGCAAAAGTACCTGGACCGCTCCAGCCGGGGGATATGCACTGGCTGTGCCCGCTGGAGCTGCAGCAGCCATGGAGAGGCACCTCATCTGGCCCCAGCTGCTGCAGCAAGAGAGGGCGGGGCAGTGTCTCCTCGGGGCAGCCTGCGCCCTGAACCCCTCCCCCCAGCCCCGCCCCCAAGCAGTGATTTCAATGAAGCCGAGACACTTTTTATTTTCCGAGAAACTAAACAGAGTTAAGGTCCTAGGCAGATCTTCTAGTCTACAATGAACAAAAGACCAGCTAAGTCTAGTACACGGAGATAAATGCATTTCTCCCTCTACTACTGTTTGTTTCTCACCCTAGTCCAGAGCTGGCCTGGCCTGGGTCTAACAGCCTCTTGTGTATCCTCTTAGGTGGGGAGGAAGTTTTCAAAAGCCAGGCTGAAGATGATCCTTGGCTGCTCTCTCTTCCTTAAATAGAATTGCTCCAGGGTGGCCATCCTTTGTTTAATCCTCCATCCCAATGGAAAAATACTCAGTTCAAGATGGATTCCAGCCCCAGGTGGCATGGTCACGGGTCTTTGTAGAACCAGCCACGCTTCGGGCTTACAGGACAAACAAGCCATTTACAGGCCATTGTCCAGTAAGTCCCTTAAGTACCACTAATGGCTCTCACTCCAAATGGAATTCTGCAGTAAGAAGCAGGTTGACACTTCCTCTGTCTCCCCATCCAACAGTGATACCTGTGCACACACCGAATGGAGCTAGGCAGGGGACGTGACCTGTGTTACATGAAGCATGTCTGAGTTACGGTTTGATATGGATCTGCATATTTCCATAAAAGTGGGGGGTGGCGGTGTCCGTGTCCCAGTGCGACGGCGCCTCCTTGCTCAGCCCAGCGAGGGCTGCAGGCGCTTAGTGGCTGGGCTGGCAAATCTGGAGCGGAGCGAGGCGTCCAGGAGAGGTGGGGTCACTGGCTGCAGCCTGAGCAGGATGTCTGGGGGCAGCTGTTTGTTTCTCATCCCTGGCAGATGTTCGCCCTGCTCTGCCTCGCAGGGGATGGGGGGGGGGATGCTGAAAGCTTTAGGGCAGGCACCTGGCACCCAGGCAGCACCGAGGTTTGCAGCGCTGGGGTGAGGCTGCTGTCGATCATCCCCTCCCCATTTCAGGTGGGCGTGGGGTGACTGAATCCAAAGGCTGAGGGCACCACCCTGTTCTGATGCTGGTGAAACTCTATGGCTGGCATTGGAGAGGGCAGCATTCCCCTGCCTTGTGAGTTGTGGGGTAGAATGACAGCCAGGGACCCCGGACCCCCAAGCTATCGTCCTGGCTTTGCCATTTGCTCACTAGGTATGAGCATCTCTCCACATCACTGCCTCAGTTTCCCCACCTGTCAGCTGCACTACAAGCCAACGGGCTTGTGAGACTCAGACTCAAAACTGCAGTGTAGACATGGGAGCGCCGGCTGGCGGCCGAGCCTGTAGCCAGTGGGAGACGGGAGGTGTCTCAGAACGTGGGCTCCAGCCTGCCCCCAAACATCTTCACTGCATTAGGATAGCCCAAGGCCCGTGAGCCTGAGCCAGCGGCTTTGAGACTTGGGGCTGTGCCGGTTTCACAGGGCAGCATGGGGCTTACTGGCAAGGAGAGCGACCGAGTTAGCCCTGACAACGAAGCCTCCAGCAGGCAGGTGAAGGTGGCCGTGGGGTCTTGCAACGTGGGGCCAGTGGCCGTGGGTCCTGCGGCGGGAGGCCGGCGGCCGTGGGGGTCTTGCAATGTGGGGCCAGTGGCCGTGGGGTCCTGTGGCAGGAGGCCTATGCTCACTGGCTGGCTTGAGAGCTGGGACAGACAGGGACACAGTCTTGCGCCCACCTGGCTCCTTCCCAGGGACAGGAGCCGTGTACTGCTCCTCTCTTCGGCAGTCGTCTCTTGGCACTGCTGGCCTGGCCGGGTGAACACCCCAGGCTGCCATGTGGTGCTTTACGGCGAGCCATCCGGTCTGCCCTGCCTGGCACCGGGGCTTGGCTAATGGGCTTACTGGTCACGCCTAGCAGGGAATGGCCTCAGCAAGGGGGTGTCGTGTTTACTCTGAGCCGACAGCTGCGTGGCGGACGGAGAGAGCAGGTGGCGCCTGCGGCCGAGGGCGCCAGAGCGCAGGGCTCCTATCCGGTTAGTGGCCGCCCTGCACCGACGGGGAGGCAGCATGTCGTGCCGGCCCTTGGGATGACCCAGTGATGTTATTCTACAGAGAGGCAGGCTCCTGGTACCACTGCACCGCGCTGGATGCTCAATTGAATCGCGTGTTCTTCCCTCCCAGCCTCTCTCTCTTTAACTTAGGGAAAAGCGCCCTCGGCATCTCTCCCGGAGGTGAACAATGCCAGTTACATGCCAGAATCTGCTGGGTTGTGCCTGGAGGCCCAGCCCGGCCCAGGCCAGGGTGTGTCAGGAAACATGAAGAGAGGGCGAGAAAATTCAAAGAAAGAAGGAGACACGCGGAGGAGTCTTGAATTGCGTCCTTCTGTAGGGCTGGGTGAGTCGCCTTTTTCTACCTGCGGTTTCCAGCTGTTCTACCACCACAGCTCCCTAGCTACTGGCAATGCTGGAAGTGCTAGTGCTGATTATATCCTGGTCTTCAGCCAGCGATCTCTGCTTGGAGCATGTCTGAGGCCTGGTCAAGACTGAGAACGAAGGTCGATCTAGCCACTTTGCTGAGAGGTAGAGATGTAGGTAAGCCAATCCTAGGACTGGCTACAGCAACGGAAGGGGTTTTCTGTCACAGAGCACTGGAACTGGAAGGGACCTTGAGAGGTCATTGGGTCCAGTCCCCTGCCCTCACGGCAGGACCAAGCTCTGTCTAGATCATCCCTGATAGACGTCTGTCCAACCTGCTCTTAAGTATCTCCAGAGATGGCGATTCCACAACTTTATTCCAGTGTTTGACTACCCTGAATGTTAGGACATTTTTCCTAATGTCCAACCTAAACCTCCCTTGCTGCAATTTAAGCCCATTGCTTCTTGTCCTGTCCTCAGAGGCCAAGGAGAACAATTCTCCCCTCCTCCTCCCTGTGACACCCTTTTAGACACCTGAAAACTGCTGTCATGTCCCCTCTCAGTCTTCTCCTTTCCAAACTAAACAAGCCCCGTTCTTTCAGTTTTCCTTCATAGCTCATGTTCTCTGGACTTTTAATCATTTTTGTTGCTTTTCTCTGGACCGTCTCCAATTTCTCCACATCTTTCTTGAAATATGGTGCCCAGAACCGGACACAACACTCCATTTGAGATCTAATCAGCGCAGAGTAGAGCGGAAGAATGACTTCTCGTGTCTTGCTCACAACACACCTGTTAATGCATCCCAGAATCATGTTTGCGTTTTTTGCAACAGTGTCACAATGACTCGTGTTTAACTCCTGTGGTCCACTCTGACCCCTAGATCTCTTTCTGCAGGATTCCTTCCTAGACAGTTGCTGCCCATTCTGTATGTGTGAAACTGATTGTTCCTTCCTAAGTGGAGCACTTTGCATTTGTCCTTAATATTAATCTTCATCCTGTTTACCTCAGACCATTTCTGTAGTTTGTCCAGATCATTTTGAATTTTGACCCATCCTCCAAAGCACTTGCAACCCCTCCCAGCTTGGTATCATCTGCAAACTTAATAAGCGTACTCTCCAAATTGTTGATGAAGATATTGAACAGAACCAGTCCCAGAACAGACCCCTGTGGAACTTATGCCCTTCCAGCAGGATTGTGAACCATTAATAACTACTCTCTGAGAATGGTTCTCCAGCCAGTTATGCACCCACCGTATAGTAGCCCCATCTAGGCTGTATTTCCCTAGTTTATTGATACGAAGGTCATGCGAGACCGTATCAAATGCCTTACTAAAGTCTAGGTTTATAGCTTCTCCCTTATCCACAAGGCTTGCTATCCTACCAAAGAAAGCTGTCAGAGTGGTTTGACGTGATTTGTTCTTTACAAATCCCTGCTGGCGTTGCATCTGCTATTCTATTACTTAGTCTAGACGTGGCAAGGATTTTCGGTGTTCACACCCCATCCCCTACCCCCAGCCCAGGGTGTAATACTGCAGGAATGTTGCTCTTAATGCTTAGCATGCACGGGTCTGTATGCCCTCAAGGCACTTGCAAAGGTGAACTAAGGCCTGTGTCAGGCGAGGAAGAGGAAACGTTACCGCCCTGTTACCAAGGGGGAAGGGAGGACGAGCTGTTCTGTGCCTGGGTCGAAGCTAAGGGAGGCACTTGCAGAGGTTGGGTTGGAACTCTGGGGGGCGGGATGCTCAGGAGTACGGCCCCACTTCTCCTGCGGCAGGCTCCCTGGGGCACCGTGCCGGCTGGTCAGGGAGCGGGAAGGAGACGCAGCGGCAGGATGAGCAGGGCCAGGCCCACGGGCAGGAGCTCAGCAGGAAAGCCTGAAGGGCCCTGAAATGTTCTGGTGTGGGAGGAGGGGCGCAGCAGGAAGGGCTGGCCCGTTGCACGGGGGCGGAAGGCAGTGGGGCGAAGGGGTCCTAGGCCACCGTGAGGGCGAGGGGCAGGAGCAGAGGCCACGGGAGGCCACTCACAAGCCAAGGATGAACAGGAGGTGGAGGAGGGCTGGCACCTGGCCGGGAGCGAGGGGAACCTCGGAGCACCAGGCAGGTTGGCGCTTCAGGGACGAGCCAGGTCCCCTGGTGAACGGGGTAGGGGATATTCGCAGGGACGCCGGGACAGAGCCCACGCTGCTTTCCGCTTTCGAAGCTCAGCCCCAAGCAGAATCCTCTGCCCTCCCCCCGCCTACGTTTCTGTTTCCAGCTCGGTTCTTCCATTAGCACCTCTCCCCCGCCCAGCCGTGCTGCCAGCCTGCCCCTCCCCACCAAGGCACTGCTGCTGGAGCCCCCTGAGCCATCAGCGGAGTCCTGCCCCTTGCCCTGCATCCCTGCTAGTTCCAACCCTGCCCTGCGGCAGCAGAGGGGTTCGCTCTGCCCGTTCTTCCGGGGAACCCAGGGGCCTGTCCAGGCTAGTGTTTTCCCCGGCCTGTGTGCCGGAGGACAGATGCTCCCCTGCCCCGTCCATGGCCAGAGGCAATGGGTGACACCAGTGTGGTGCTCTCTGTCTCTGCAGGCGTCAGCTCCCTTATCCATTCCGGCCTGTCTGTCAGGGAGCCGCTCAATGTCCCCCCTCGCTGTGCGTACCCCAGCCTGTTCCCCGCGGGGGAGTGGCTTTCATCAAACACCTCACCCAAAGCAGCGGTCACACCAGGCAGAGCTGCTTTCCCATGACATGTTCAGGGCACGCTGCCTCGTTTCCACTCGGCTGTTAACGTGGGTTAGCTAACACTCCCGCATGCATTGAAATCTAGCACGGGTGGGCACCAATGTCTGAGAGTCTATAATGCTGGAGCGCTACAGTCTTGCCTCTGGGGGACGCTCTTGCCTCCGACCGGGGTGCTCAGCTGAGTTCTGCGCCGCTCGGCCGGGCCACCGCAGGGGAGCCCAAACGGCCGCTTGCTTCCCCGCGGCGGCCCAGCCGAGCGGCGCAGAACTCAGCCGAGCGCCACAGTGGGAGGCAAAGGGGGCGGGGCGGTGACGTAGACAGCCCCGCCCCCCTGGCTGTATATGTCACCGCCCTGCCCCCTTCCCCTCCTGCCGTGGTGCTCGGCGGAGTGCCGCACGCTCAGCCGGGCCGCCGTGGGGGAGCCCAAACAGCCGCTTGCTCCCGCGCGGTGGCCCGGCTGAGTGGCTCAGAACTCAGCCGAGTGCCACGGTGGAGGGAAAGGGAGGCGGGGCCGTGATGTACACGGCCCCGCCCCCTGACTGTGTACGTCACTGGGGTAGGGTGTAAAAAAAAACGGACACCCTTGATCGGGGGCGGGAGGGGGGAGGGACCAGCCAGGAGAGGAGTGGGGCTGGCTGGGGGGGGGAGCAGAATGGGAGGGGTCAGAGGCAGTGTAGCTGGCCAGGGGAGAACAGGGGAGGGGCGGCCGGCGGGAAGCAAAGCTGGTCGGGGGTGGGAGTCGGGGGCAGCGAGGCTGGCCATGGGAAATCAGGAGGAGGAACTGGCTGGCGGGGGGGGGGGGGGGGAGAGGGAATCAGCCGGCAGGGAGCCAGACTCACCCGGGCGCGTGCAGATCCCAGGGTGCTGCCCGCCCCGCTCAGGCATCCCCACGGAGACAGAGGAGAGTGGAGAGAAAGTGAGAGGCAGGAGGGGGAGGAGAGAAAGAAAGAGACGGAGAGAGAGGCAGAAGGCGGAGGAGAGCTGAGGGGGGGAGGCAGTAGGAGGGGGAGAGAGAGAGACCAGAGGCTCAGGAGAGAAGACCGACATGGAGGAGAGACCTGAAAAACCCGTCTTATGACGGGCTAATTGGCTAGTTATTAATAACAGCTCTAGTACTTGGCATCAGTAGATCTGAGGCAGTATCATTATCCCCCGTTGACTGATGGGGAAACTGAGGCAGGGAGCAAGGCAGTGACTGGCCCTGGATCACGGGGCAGTTGAGCTAGGAATAGAACCCAAGTATCCTAAGTTCCAGGCCAATGCACCTCCCCCAACGGCCTTTCCATTCCAAGTCTGAGTCTCCCTGGTCTCCCTTCCCATGGAAGCAGTTAAGATTCAAGTCGTACCCTTGGCCTGCTGGCCCAGCTATCGCTGTGATGGGGCTCTCTGGCTGAGACCTTAGAACTGCTCTCCACCTGCCACGCAGAGCTGGCTGCCAACGTAACCGCTTGCAAAGAAAGAGCCTGGCTCTGCACCCCAGGCTGGGGGGGCGGGAGTGTACGCTCCCTGGGGCCATCCCGGAAATTGACCCTGGCACAGAGCTGTCGTGCGTGGCATCTGCTAGGCAGGGAGCTCCTCCAACGCCCCGAGTATCCGTTTACTTTAAAAAGCAAATATTCGCTTCCGGATGCTGTGTGTGCAGCAAGGCTCATATAGCGTTAAGGCATCGCCTTTCGCCGTGTCACATGCTCTGACTGTGCGTCTCCAATGTGTTTACAGCCGCGTGCGGGGCCTCTGGCAGATGGCAGGCAGGCTGTTAGGCTCACCACGGAGACAGATTAGAGCCACACTGAAACCGAAATGCTGGCCGGTTTGGGGAGCAGCGGACTCATCTGCTGCAGCGCTCTGAGCTGCACCTCTCCATGGCGGCGTGTCCGCGCTGTCACAGATGTCGGCACGGTGCAGATCCGTGTCTCGCCGTTGGGCCCACGTTCATGCTGGAGACACTCTGCTAGCCAGGTGGCATGAGGAGGAGGGGGGCTTCTGCGCATAGGCACAGCCCAGAGGCATTGGCCTTTGCTATTGCCCCTGACCTCTGAGGCTCAGCTTGTGTTCCTGCCTAGCAGCAACAATGGGAGCTAATCTCCAGAGCAGGAATAAAAAGCCTCAGCCAGCTTGCCTGAGATCCAGCCAGAGCCAAGCTCCAGGCAAAGAGATTTCAGTGGCCAAGGGTCTAATAAGCTACGACTACACTTACTGAGACCCTGAGGAGAAGGGCTCTCGTGCGTCTAGGCGGCTCACCAGCCAGGCTCCGGAAGTGACTCTCCGCCCGGCATCAAAGCACAACGGGGCTTTCCTTGGACGTCAGAGGAGACAGACCGAAGATGCCGGAGCAGCCAGGCCAATGCTGTTTCTTGGGGCCATTCCTACGCGGCTAGCAGCCCAACACATCCGGCATGATGCCAGCTAACGGAGAGGAACCTGTACTCCAATCCCAGCTCCTCCCCTAGCCCGTGCGGGGCTGAGAGGAAACGACATCCTGAGCGCCTCCGTTTCACGCTCCAGAAGTAAAACACCATTTCAGGGTGACCGCGAATGCAGATTCCTCGCAGTCCATCACTGGTGACCCCCCCATCCGCTGTGGCCCCAGAGGCTGTTGGCATCACAGTGGCCGGTGTGACCCACTCACGCACACCAAACCCACGCGAAGGCAGGGAGGCCACGCTGAGACGCCAGCACAGCGAGCCACGTGCCAGGACTCACAAAAAGAAGGGGAAGAGGGACAGCCTGGGGTCAGCAGGTCTCTGCGGGGATGAGGATCAGCTCTCCTCTCTTCTGGCCTCTCCAGCTGGGCACCGCACCCCAGGGACAGCCCTCCTCCTTGCTGGTTTCTGCTGTAACCCTACCGGTGCTCCTTCCACTCATGGGGCCTCACTCTAGAGGAACAAGCATTTGTTTCTGCACCCACTGACTCGCTCGGGGGCTTGTGGGACAAGGGCCAGACAGAGCCTTGGACTGGAGGAGCAGAAACCCCTCCACAAGCATCACGTCCTTTTCTCCGTATTCGGAACATAAGAACTTAGGAACGGCCACACTGGGCAGACCAAAGGTCCGTTGAGCCCAGTGTCCTGTCTGCCCACAGTGGCCGTTGCTAGATGCCCCAGGGGGAGTGAACAGAACAGGGAATCATCAGTGATCCCTCCCCGGTCGCCCATTCCCAGCCCCTGACAAACAGAGGCTGGGGACACCATCCCTGCCCATCATGGCTAATAAGCAGGGCTCAACAAACCGCTGTTTCTACTCTCCCGCGGCGAGTAGATTTCAGCAGGTCGCTCCGTGCGCCCCATTCACTGGCGCTGTGCACATGTGCAGTGCCGGTCTGGCACATGCGCGGTACGGGGCTGGCGAGAAGCTCTCGCCTCAGTTGATGGACCTAACCTCCATGACTCTATCTATGTCTTTTTAGAATCCTGTTAAAATCCTGGTCATCACAACCTCCTCTGGCAAGGAGTTCCACAGGTTGACTGAGCACTGCGTGAACAAAAAACTTCCTTTTGTTTGTTTTAAACCTGCCACCTATTCATTTTCAGTTGGTGAGCCCTAGTTGCTGTTTACTTTTTCCTGTCAGAAAGCAACTGACGCACAAGGGATTGAAGTGTGGATGCATCAGTCAGGAGCCTCTCCAGCAAGCGCTGAAACTGACGTTCATGGGAACGCGAAGAGTAAAACAGCTGTTCGTTGCAAGCACTGTTCCATGGTGCTTTCCTTCCAGCCCCTTTGCTGTTGCTCAGCTCAGCCATCCTGCAATCCAGGAGCACCAAAGGGCTTCTCCACTTTCCCATCTGGTTACAAAAGTTTCTTCACCCCAGGGAAGGGCAGCGAAAGCAACGTGCACACTCAGTGAGGAGTCCGGACTCTGGGTAGATTTTTCCCTTTGCCCTCCCGGTCACAGCCTGGCCAAGTGCAGGCGCTTCCTTCGCTTAGCCCTGCACGGCAGAATTGCTTGGGTGTCCCGTTCTTCGGGGGCTGAGAAATCCACATGCACTGACCTTCCCTCCTGGTGCAGCGTGGAGAGAGAGCGTCTCCTGTGGCCCCCGCTCCCGCCCCTCGGCTGTCCCGCCCACGCCAGGGCAGCTTCACTAACGTGTGGCACGGCTGTCGTGCTGTGCGGGAAGACAGGCCCCTTGTCACAAAGCCCTTGCTGTGTTGCTGGCTGCCTGGGGGGTAGGCAGCCGTGCTGGGGGAGGGTTTGCTGCCGTGGTGGTGCACATTGCGCAGGGAAGCTGAAACGGATGCGCCGTGCGGGGGCTGTAGCACCACCGGACGTTGGGTGGGAAGTGGCAGAGCTGATGTTGCCCACGCTGCAGGGGGAAGCCATAGGGCAGGGGTTGCACATGGCACAGGCACTGGCTTCTTCCAGGCTTTGGGGGTGCTCAACACCCCTTCTGTTCTACCCCAAGCTCTGCCCCCTTGCCTCAAGGCCCTGCCTCCACCCTGCCTCTTCCCATGCCAGGCCCCTTCCCCCAGGCCTCCTGCATCCTGGGAACAGCTAATCATGGTGGGTGGTGGAGGAGTCCATCTGGAAGGCAGGAGGCGCTGCCGAGAGGGAGCAGCTGGCCGCCGGGAGGTGGCCAATGCCCACTCATTTTTTTACGTGGCCAGTTGGCCCCTCTGGCACGTGGGAAAGCGATAGTGCAGGGTCGCATGCCACGTTTCCAGTCCCACCCTGGCCACCGTGCCTGGGAAAGCTCCTCTTCGGAAATTTCAGAAACTTTTCATTGATGTTTTAATCTGTTGTGAGTTTATTTTCCTAAAACCTCCGGCCAGATTCGATCTGCCAAGTGGCCACGAATTAGTTTTCTTTGATTTCAGAGTGCGTGCGGTCCCGATTTACAGAAGTACTAAGCACTCCCTTCTGCAACTGGAGTCCATGAAAGCCACACCCTGAACCCATTCATTCCTGTCTAATGCTAAGGACTTGGAATTCTGGTTCTAGGGTTCTCAGATCAGGCGCCCAAAATTAGTGGATTCTTTTGACCTTAATCTTGCAGTGCCTCAGTGTCCCCATCTGTACATAAGGCTAATGCCACCCTGCTGCCTCAAAGGAGAGTCCTGCAGATACATCCATTAATGATTGGCAAGCACTCGACCCTAAACAACTCATGAGGACTGTGGCGCTGGCAGACAAGTGTGAGCAGCTCATGCCGAGATCCCCATGTCTCAGCTGACAAATCCAGTCTGGCTCCCCTGAGCATTGGGATTGCGAGACCGTGTTTAGATTTTACTGAATGCTTGTGAGTTGCTGCCATGCGTTAGTTTCACTTATACCGTGGAAGGGAGTAGTTGAGCACTGGCGTTGCAAGCCTCTATAACAGAACCATGGCAGGAGGGGATAACTACCCCTAACAAGGAACCACATCTCTATGTGGCTTTGACTCTGGAGGGCTAGGTTTTCTAGGCATGCGCAAGGGCCCCCCCACTGGCTAGCCCTTAAGGACCTATAGAGTTTGCTTATTATAAAAGCTTCTATTACCTTTTGAACTGTAACTCACTTGGGTATCTCTTAGATTTACCTGCTTTCACCTCATACTACAACTTTCCTGTTAACACAGCTGTACGTATCGTACTGTAGACGGGCCACAAGCGTGGTCTTTGGGTTGAGATCTAAGATGTGCTTGGCTGGAGAAGTAACTGGAACTTTGGGCCCGAGTTACACCGAGAAGTGCGTAAATAGTCAGAGTAAGGAGCCGTCTCTCTCAGGCAGGCTTATCTAAGTGGCAGGGCAGGTGTGAGTCCATATTAAGGCTGTCACAGTGCCTGAGGGGTTCACACTTAATAAGTGGTGGGTGAAATCAGTGCATAGAAATCATCATAACCAGTCTGGGGGCTGGATTCTAGCTCCTAACAGGCTGCCCTGAGGCTGGTACTCACACAGCAGGCAGCTGTCAAGGCCATTAATAATTGTCTTCGGAGCTGGCTTTGAATGGCATGTGGAAATGCGGCCTGGAGCCATCCACGGAACAATGAGAAGAAGCATAATAGTGCAATAACGGCTCGCCATCTGGGGAAGTGGGTTTTCCCCACGCAAGCTCAAGCTAGAATATATTTGTTAGTCTCTGTGGTGCTGCAGGACGGCCCTTTGTCTAAAACTCTGGTCATCTGAAGAAGTGGGCTGTGCCCATGAAAGTTCATGAACCCATCGACATATTTTGTTAGTCTGTAAGGTGCTACTAGGCTGTTTGTTGTTGTTTAAGTTCTTCCTGTTACTGACTCGCTTGGCTCCCCCCATAAGCTTTGTTTTTAAAGTTACAGACCAACACGGCTGCCCCCTGAGACTTTTTGCTTTCATTGAGTGCTCTGCTTCCTGGGCCCTGAATGAAACATGGAGCAGTGGAAAAATAACACGGGATCATGTCCTTGAACAGTACAATCCAATATGTACTCAGCAGCTTGACAGGCAACCTTCAGTCTGGCATTTCCTAACCTCTGAGTCCTAGACTTTAACCTGAGTACTCTGCTTTTGCTGTAGCCAGTGTTCACACACACACCACACAGCTTGCATTTTACACCCAAAGCATAGTTCAAGAATTGCATTTGCAATGATCAAATGAAGACAGGGCCACTCTTCCCTGTGCCCATACATCTCCCCAGTGCATGCAGCTATTTAAAATCTATTGAGCAGAAGGACAGCTCCTAGAACACAACAGGGAAACAGACGGACGGACGCTGCTCAGTTGCACACGGAACATAAACCCCTAGGCACAGAAAGAGGTCAGGGTTTTTTAGCGCAGCAAATAAAAACTGCTCCCTATACTGGACTGGGCTAAGATGGCAATTAACCTCTGTGGGCGATGGTTATACAAGCGACTGCACTTGCCTGCTGTACCTCAGTCTGCCCGGCAAGCTGCAAGACACTCCTGGCTCATTATGGGGTCACACAGAAGGATCCATAACCCTAACGCTCAAGGCAAGAGGGTTCCTGGGTGGACGATCGCTCTCCTGAGAGAGCCAAGAGGCAGAAAGGGAGGAGCTGATCTCTCTTGACACAAAATGTCACATAAGTGCTGGGGCGAAAGGGCTGTTACCGCTCAAACTTGGAAGGAAGGAAGGAAGGAAGGAAGGAAGGAAGGAAGGAAGGAAGGAAGGAAGGAAGGAAGGAAGGAAGGAAGGAAGGAAGGAAGGAAGGAAAAAGGGGGGAAAGGAATAGTCAATTAGAGTGTTCATTTCTTTCCCCCTTTTTCCTTCTTCCCCCTGCCCATCCCCTATTCATTTTGGAACTGGACCGTTATTCACTCCAGTCATCTGAAGAAGTGGCCCACGAATGCTCATAATCCCATGGTTTGTTCGTCTCTCAGGTGCTGCTAGACTATTCATTGCTTTTAAAAAGCTTCAGCGGGGGAGCGGAGTGGGTCTGGTAGCACTTTAGGCTGTGTCTAGACTACATGGCTCCATCGACGGAGCCATGTAGATGAGGGCTGTAGGCAAAGGGAAAGGAAGAGGCGATTTAAATAATTGCCGCTTCATTTCAATGTAAATGGCTGCCGCGCTGAGCTGACAAACAGCTGATCAGCTAGTCTGGACGCTCTGCTGTCGACATCAAAGCCCTTTGTCGACTACCCCGTTATTCCTCGTGGGATGAGGTTTACCGGGGCAGTCGACAAAGGGCTTTGATGTCGACCGTGGAGCGTCCAGACGAGGGCGCTGAGCCGACAAACAGCTGATCAGCTGTTTGTCGGCTCAGTGCGGCAGCCATGTAAATTTAAATGAAGCGGCGATTATTTAAATCGCCGCTTCATTTGCCTTTGCCCAATAAACAAATCTACATGGCTCCCTCGACGGAGCCATGGAGTGTAGACACACCCTTAGAGACGAACAAACCCCGTAGATGGTACCGTGAGCGTTCGTGCGCCCAACCCACTTCCTCAGATGGCCGGTCGTCTGAAGAAGGGGGTTGTGCCCACAAAAGTTCATGATCCCATCTACAGGGTTTGTTTGTCTTTAAAGTGCTACTAGACTATTCGTTGTTTTTAAGTTTTTCCAGAAACCGAGCAGTTAGCTGCAGCCACGTCTGGTAAGAGCCTCCTGCATTCAATAGCATGCCTGTTGCAGTCAGACCATGTTTTCAATTATCTGAGCAGCGCAGGGGGGTGTATTGCCTCACCAGACCCCTGGGCACAGCGGGGGGCGGCTCTGTGCACCCAGAAGGGGCAGGGCCTGGGGGGGTAAGCACAGGGTTGGGGCAGCCAGCTCTCAGCGCCGCCCCGTGTGTGCCATGCTGCGCCCCCTCCTCTCCCAGCCAGCCCTTCATGCTGCTCAGAGCATGCTCCCTGGGGCTCCAGCGGCGATTTAAAATAGCCGTGGGAGCCAGGAGTCTCAGCCCCTTTTGGATTGCCAAGTCCAGAGGCAGCTGCCCCTTTTGCCCTCTCCCCTGCTGTTGGAGGCTGGAGCATCGCTGCTGTCTGCCTTTCCTACAGGTGATCCAGCCATTGAGCCTAGACCACGGACAATCAGCTGTTTGTACGGCTGCAGGCTGACGTGATGGTTGTGGGGTGCTACTGTTTCTGCAGAACAGACTGTCCTGCCTCCTCTCCTCCGGGCATCCATCTGCCGCTGGCGTCGGAGCCAGCCCCAACTGAAAGCTGTCTGCTGTGACGAGCGCCTGCGGGTCCAACCCCAGCAAAGCAGAGTGCGGGTTCCCATGCTCCTCCGCCCCTCGTGCTCCCTGTTCGATCAGTCAGTCCCCCAGCGGGTGTTGTGGGAAGCCGGGGGGGGGGGACGAGGGGGGGGTCTAGTATGTTAGAAAGTGATTTTTACATTTTACCAGGGTTTCTCCCCCACAAAATTCCTCAGTGACTCTACAAGGCACCTCTCTCAGAAAGGCCAGCGACTCAGCGCGAAAATAGAGTGACTAGCCCGAGCCCTTTAGGAGACTGCGCCCCAAGCCACATTTGAAATGAATTCCAGATACGTTTTTTCCAGACGCTCTAACGTTCAAGTCCTTTCCTGGATTTTCTCCCAGAGAATTCTCCCGGGATGAGCTGTGCTCTGTGGAATCTCAAGCGCCCGCTTACTCTGTGGAAGTTAGTTTCTTTTCTCAAGAGAGGCTGTCACCCAGGGCTCTGCTCATCACTGGGTGGGTGTCTCCTTCTGGCAGTTTTGGGGCGTCGCTCCCCCCAGTTCACGCCCACTCTGCTCTTCGAAGTGCAGCTCTCCTCCGGCTCACAGTCACACTGCAGCTTCTTCACGCCAGCTCACCCTGGTATCTGCCCTTTCAAAGTCTCTGTATCAGCAGCACCAGGGAGTCCCCAAGTCACCCCTCCAGTGACTCAGGCCGTCTTCCTGTTCACCGCTCCAGCAATTCCGTTCTGCAGTGGCAGGCAGGGGGACCCAGGCCCACCTCTGCTCTGCATTCCCCTGCGGGCCCTACAGCGAGCAGTTACGGCCTGGGCCTCCATTGATCGCACTGCTCTTGCCCCGGACTACTTCCTCAAGCTTTTCCTTCTCCAGCCTTCCCAGGCAGAGCCCGCAAGGCCAAACGGTTTCGGTGGGTGGGTTGGTTCATTCTTCCCCTCCCTCAGGGAGCAAGCCCACAGCCTTCTTCCAGGCAGCCTCTGACTGCTCCTTACCACGCTGATCAATGTTTGAGTTGTCTGGGGTCCTGTCTCTAAGGCCTTGTCTACGCTTCCCTGCACCATCGACCTACTCAGCTACGCAAACAGCAGCGGTGAAGGTCACAGCCTCACTGTGGTCTCTTGGACGCAGTAAGGTTGGTGGGGGCTGCTCTCCTGTCAACGCTGGCTACTCGTCTCACCTGGATGGAGCACAAGCATCAATGGGAATGCTCTCGGAGATCGATTTAGTGCATCTACTGCAGACGCAAGAAATCCATGGCCGGTGTAGACAAGGGCTGACAGTAGCACGTACCGGATGCCTCAAAGGGTAGTTCAAAACCCCCTGTTACTATGGCATGTGAGATCCATGTAAGTGTCCTTCTACCTTCCCACTCTGCTGGTTGGTTTTCATGTGAGTTTATATCCTCTCTAAATGTTTGTCCTGTCTCCAGGGGCATCATTTCAGATTTTGATGGCAGAGGGCTGACCAGGGACATCCAGTATCCTAGGCAGGGGGAGGCGTTGCCCTTCCCAAACCGCCAGCCTGGCCCCGCCCACACTCCGCCCCCAGAAGGTCTACTCTAGGTGTTCTGGGGGCCGAGTGTTGCTGCCCCCCAGCGCCAGTCCGCCCTGTGTCCTGTGACTCACAGATTTATTTGGACATCAGTTTTCCTGGGTAAAAACGACGTCGTTGGATGCACTGGAGTGGCAATTACAGAAGTTCTTCATGAAGTTGATGGATTTCCACTTCATGTTGGGAACCATGGGTGACCTTTCTCTTATTAGTGCTAGGTCACTATGTAGGAAAGACCTCAGGTTAGATTTTGACTGTGAGTCACATTTCTTCTTTGTTTTTGCAGACACAGACCAACATGGCTACCCCTCTGAATCTTGTCTCCATGCAAGGCACTGAAATCCATCAACTTCATGAAGAACCTCTGTAATTGCCACTCCATGCATCTGACAAAGTGGTTTTTACCCACGAAAGCTTATGCCCCAATAAATCTATTAGTCTTTAAGGTACCACAGGACTCCTTGTTGTGAACCATTAAGTTGTGCACATACCTACATAACTCTTGCTTCTCTCTTGTCCTGCTCTTACTCTGCTTACTACTCCCATGCACAGTGCCGTGTCTAAAATGAGATAGGAAAGTCTTCAAGGCACAGACCATGTCCATACCTATACGTTGTGTAAAGCATTTAGTCCATTTCCAGGAGCTGTAATACAATTAGAAGGGGGGCAACTCTCTTGAGGAGGGAGGAGGTGAAAAGATTAATACAGGCATACCAGAATGGTGAGGAGCAGATGATAATGCAACAACAAAAATGTAAATATTAAATTCTACGTAAAAAGGCCTCAGGGAAAACTTTATGGCAGTGTGAAAAAGAATAGGCAAGAAAATATCAGAAATATTGCCAACCATACGGATGCTGCTATCATAAAGGCTCAGACCTGATGGCCGGTGGAAATAACAAATCTTGGCAGCATAAATCTAATCCAAAGGCAGAACAAAGTAAGTGGGAAGAAAGAACATGAATCAATTGCATCCAAAGAGGCAGAATTGATGTTTACCAAAGATAATGGAAAATGAAAGAAAAATCACTTAAAAGAGAATGAGGCTGCTAAGAAACAGCTCTCGACACGAAAGAAGAACTGGAGCGGGAATCTGAAAAGCTCCATTCTAGGCTCTTTGTGAAGATTCATACCACAGGTCAAGAGATCCATGAGATTCCAAAGGAAGCTAAAGCAAAAGCTGCTTGTCTTGAAGTAATCAGCGGCTACAGAGGTAAAGGAAAAGTGACTCAAGGTCAAAAGCTAGCCTGAGGCCTTTACTATGAGCACTAGTAATAGAAAGCTCATCTGTGTTTCCCAACATGCATATTTTACAGTATGTTCATATATATGTTTAATGAGACAAAGTGGAGCAGAAAATGTTAAATATATCTAGGCTTGCAAGGATTTATCTTTTATTAGTAAATGTCAGTAAATATCAATTTCACTGCTTGCAAAAACCTCACAAAATAATAGTTCAACTGATTATAATCCAAATTTACATTATTAGAGTTAAAATCCAATTTTCGAATTAAACTTGTTACAAATGGTCTAGTGAATGCATTGTAAAAATGGGTCTGATTTGCTGATGCAAGGATATTTACTTTGTATATTTTGACAATTTGTGTTTTAACACTTTATAGAGCTTTAACTTTTGACTCTCAATGTCCGTTGTCATTAGATAATTGTCGCCGCCCCATAATTTCCTGTAACTGTGAAAATTGAAATAGATAAAAAATAAAAATGTTTAAAAGTAAACTTCAATATTACCTATCCAAATTAATAAAACAACCAACCAAATGCCAAAGATAAAATATATACTGTGGAGTGCTGGCCCATTATTAGGACCATTCTGACCATTTGTTATGGTAATACAAATAATGAATAAAACGGCCATGCAATGTTCCCTCTATTTTTTCCATCCACGTGTGGAATAAATTTTGTTATGTGCACAAAGGCATGTGTAGATGTATACCACAAGTAGAAAGAAGTTGAATTTCTCCTGGGTGGCTGCCCAAGCACTCATCTTACAGGAACACTGATGCCATGTGCCATTTTGCTTTAAAAAATGATAAACTAAAACATGATTTACACAACAGATCTACTCTGCGTAACCACAGTCCTCTCCTCCTGCATTTTGCTACTGTTAACACTGCGGAGTTAAAACAGGTACTGGAAAAAAGTGAACAAGACTCAATTCCCCCTTGTGTCATCTGAACAGAATTAACAACCACAATCCAATCACAATACCAATTTCAGTCCCTCAGCCTCCACTGAAATTGTATCTGGGCATAAGAGCAGAACAGGAGTAACTGAAGATAAATGGAAAGCAACAGGATTATGTAGCTATAACTGGGGGCAGAATTTCATTTCTGCATTGTAATGCATGAGAAATAAAGATGCATGTAACTGCTGGCAGTTCATTTGAAATTACTGATACAATAACCACAAATGGAACCATATCATGGCATTTTTATGGTCACTTTGCAAAGTAGAATTAAACTTTGTTACAAATGGAATCTTAACTACGCATTTTCCTTTTTACATTTTAACCACAGCTCCTTAATGTTGCACTGATTATTGCATCATCCAGTGAGTAGGGATTGGGGCTCCACTGTGTTTACACACTGTGGCTACGTCTAGACTGTCATGATTTTGTGGAAATACTTTTAACGGAAAACGTTTTCCGTTAAAAGTATTGCTGCAAAAGAGCGTCTAGATGGGCAAGGATGCTTTTGCGCAAAAAGTGCTTTAGCGCAAAAGCATCTGTGCCAATCTAGACGTGCTTTTGCGCAAGAAAACTCTGATGGCCATTTCAGCCATCGGGCTTTCTTGTGCGAAAAATTAAGGTGCCTGTCTACACTGGCCCTATTGCGCAAGTATTCTTGCACAAGAGGGCTTATCCCTGAGTGGGAGAGTGAAAGTATTTGCGTAAGAAGCCCTGATTTTGTTCATTACAAAGTCAGTGCTCTTGTGCAAATTCAAGTGGCCAGTGTAGACAGCTGGCAAGTTTTTCTCCTAGACATCTTGCCAGTCTAGATGCACCCAACAATTCTAGGTAGTGAAGTAACAGAGAAATAGCCGTGTTAGTGATGTTACAGTCCTGCCCCAAAAGACCTTGGTCTTTGATTTTAGATAGATTAACTCTATGCACAATTTAAAATTATTTCTAGAAGGTTATCTAGTTGTTATAGCTGGAGGCCCAGCAGTACTCAGAGTTAAGGTTCTCAAGTAAGGATGTAAAATCCTGTTTAATTGGTTAAACATTTTGTGGTTCCCAACTTTTTTGAGCATACCAATGCTTTTCCATTCCATTAAAATTTCATGGACCCACCCCTCTGGGGGAGAGAAAAAAAGAGAAAATAAAAGTAAAGAAAGAAAAGGAAAATAAGGATCGGGCCCCACCATGGTGGGCCCAATTCTTATTTTGAAACTTTCCGTGGACCCCCTGCAGTACCATCGTGGACCACTAGGGGCCTGCAGACCACAAACTGGGAACTCCTGGATTAACTAATTAAACGGGGTAGGACGGGGGAGAAGGGAGGAGGGGTGGAGAGTAGCCCCCTGCCTGCTATGGACGGGCTGGAGCATGCCTCCTCCCTTCCTGCCGTGATCAAGGGCTGCTGTGGACCACGGGTTGGAGCAGCCCTTGACTGTGGTGGAGGTGAGGGGGGCTGGGCCAGGCCAGCCACATATAGGAGCTGCTCTGGCCAGCTGGTCAGAGCAGCCTGTGGCTGTGATGCGCTGCCTGGGCCAGGCCTGCCACAGATAGGGGCTGCTCCGGCAGTCCGGTCGGACTAGCCCCTGACCGCAGTAGGCCCTGCAGTGCTGAAGCAGCTCCCTGCCCGTGGCCCTAATCCTGCCCCTGCCCGTGGCTCCGGCCCCACCGGAGCTGGTAAGGCTCACCCATTAAGAGCAAGGCTTACAGGTTAACAGGTTAACCGTTCACATCCCTGCTCCCAAGTCTTTGCAGCCTAAGTCCCCATTTTACACTATTCGTGGCTTTCGGATACATTCACCTCCCGAGATGAAACTCCCCAGGCCTGGCTTGTGTACGGGATGAACTTTTAAGGGGCGAGAGTTGGGGTGGGCCGTGTGAGCGCCCCAGGGAAGTGCGTCGCGGAAGGGGCAGAGGGAACTTCTTTTCCATTAGCAAAAGAGCTTTTTTTGGTTTGTTTTAAAACCACAACTACAGCCCTGTGCCCTCGGGACGCTCGGGGCCCAGCAGCCCTGGGGACGGGGGAGCCAGGGACCCCAGTGCTGCAGAGAATCTGCTTTCCCTGGCCCCCCACAGGAAGGGGGCACATTGCAGGGGGCTACTGCTGCAGGGGCAGGGCCTGCACGAGCTGGACCCCAGCTACCCCCCCATGAGTCAAAGGCTGCCACTCAAATCCCAACCCCGCCCCAGCCCCGCCCCCACCCTTCTAGGCCGCGCCCTCCCCTCTGCTCACGCCACTCACAGCCGCCGGCTTCCTCCGTCGGCCAATCAGGGCTGGCGAAGGCGGGACAGTCGCCGGGTTGAGCCCGGGCGCGCTGACGTAAGCGCCCCGCGGGGGGCGGGGCCATCTCGGCGGGGCGGGGCCTGGCTGGCGCGGCGCTGGCAGTAGCCGCCCGTCTGCTGTCCCGTGCCGGTGTCTGGCGCGCGGCCCGCCCCGCCGGAACAAAGCGCGGCCCGGCCGGGCCATGGTGGGGATCCCGGGAGCCTTCCAGTGTAAGCGCCGCCCCCCCGCCTGTCACCGGCCCCCCCCCGCCTGTCACCGGCCGGGCCCCCCCCCCCCCCCGCCTGTCACCGGCCGGGCCCCCCCCCCCGGCCCCCCCCCCCGCCTGTCACCGGCCCCCCCCCCCCGCCTGTCACCGGCCGGGCCCCCCCCCCACCCCCCCCCCCCCCCCCCGGCCCCCCCCCCCCCCCCCGCCTGTCACCGGCCGGGCCCCCCCGCCCGTCACCGGCCGCGCCCCCCCCCCCGCCTGTCACCGGCCGGGCCCCCCCCCCCCCCGTCTGTCACCGGCCGGGCCCCCCCCCCCGCCTGTCACCGGCCGGGCCCCCCCCCCGCCTGCCACCGGCCGGGCCCCCCCCCCCCCGTCGCGCTGACTTACTGCCCCCCCCGCGGTGCAGCGGAGCGGAGCCGGCCCCTGAGGGGGCTGATCGCGGCGTAACTCGGGGCGAACTCCGCGGTGCCGCGGTAGCTGCTGCGCCCGGACCCTCCCCCGGTGCCCGCTGAGCGCCTCCAGCGCTGGTTTGGCCGCGGGGCTTGGGGCACGGATGCCATCGCCCTCTGGGCTAACGCTGCGGCGCGCCGGCCAGTCCCTTACCGCAGCCCTCGGGCAGTACGAGGACAGTGCTGCTGGGCTGAGCCGGGCATGAGGCATAGTCCTCTGCAAAGCAGCGCTTTGAGAGCGAGCTGGGGTTGCAATGGGCCTCGTTGTGTTGTTGCATTCCATGACTCTTTGGCTTGGCGAAGAGAAGTCTGTGTTTCAGAGATCTCCGGTTTTTAGGGCCAAATGTTGGACTCATTGAAGTCATTCAAGGTGTCTGTTTACTTCACTGAGAGCAGGACTGGGCCCATGTGGTAAAATTTGCTTCTGGGCAATGAGTAAGTGCAAGGGTTGAACTGTTATGTAGGCTGTGTGCTGGCATTCTGCTTTGGGGTATAGTTCACCTCTTGTGAGGCAGTGATGATCTCAAATGTTAAGATAGCATGGTAGTAAGGCTGGGCTCTCTGTATGCACGTGTCTTCACTAAGAAGGAATAGATACTGTAGTAGGATCGGACCGTTGATGGGGAAAAAGCTTGACTCTCTCTAATTGTGAGCGGACCTTACAAACGCGTGTTCTTAATTTTGAGCAAAACTTTGAAGGTAAATGTTTTGTGGATACCTGAGGATTATACGCTTTTTTCCTCTGGGAAATTGTTTTCATAACAAATGTAAGTTTTTCTGCAACTCAGCTACATTACAAAGCTCAATTAGATTGATTTACTCCAAGAATTAGTTCAGTGTCATGTAACATTTAAGAATTAGGTCTACCAAGCCATTAATTATGATCTCTTCATAAAACAGTAGAATATAATTTATTTAAATTTTTGAATATTTCTACATTTTTATTGCACAAAATACGTGTACAATGCTTACTTTAAATTTTGATGACACAAATTTGCACTGTAGAAAACAAAAGAAATAGTGTTTTTTCAATTCACTAATACAAGTACTGTAGTGTAATCACTTTATCGTGAACACTGAATTTACAAATGTAGCATTATGTAAAAAACCCTGCATTCAATAATAAAACAGTGTAAAACTTTATAGCCTGTAGGTCCACTCAGTCCTACTTCTTTTTCAGCCAATTGCTCAAACAAATTTGGTTACAATTTGCCATAGATAATGCTGCCCACTTGTTTACAATGTCCTCTAAAAGTGAGAATTGGTGTTTGCATGGCACTGTTGTAGTGGCTGTTGCAAGATACTTAAGTGCCAGATATGCTAAAGAGTCATATGTTTCTTCATGCTTCAATCACCATTACAAAAGGACACACATCTATGCTGATGATGGGTTCTGCTCATTAATAATTCAAAGCAGAATGGACCATTTTTATCATCTGAGTCAGATGCCACCAGCAGAAGGTTACTTTTCCTTTTTGGTTGTTTGGGTTCTGTAGTTTCTGCATCATTGTTGCTCTTTTAAGACTGGATGGCACTTCAAATTCTTAAACTGTGAGATGAGTGGTATAGCTATTTTTAGAAAACTCACATTGGTACCTTCTTTGCGTTTTGTCAACACTGCTGTGAAAACGTTCGTAAAAAGAGTGTGTACTGGGTCATCATTCGAGATTGCTATCATACGAATATATGGCAGAATGCCGGTAAAACTGAAGAGGAAACATACAATTCCCCCCCCCCCCCAAGAACTTTGGTTACAAATTTAATTATTTTTTTAATGAGCATCAGCATGGAAGCATGTCCTCTGGGATGATGGCTGAAGCATGAAGGGGCAAGCAAATGTTTAGCATATATATTGCATGCAGAGTGCCATGCAAACACCTGTTCTCACTTTCAGGTGACATTGTAAATAAGAAGCAGGCAGCACTATCTCCCATAAATATAAACAAACTTGATTAGCTAAACAAAGAAGTAGGAATGAGTAGACTTGTAGGCGCTAAGCTTTTACATGGTATTGTTTTTGAGCGCAGCTATGTAACCAAAAAAAATTTAAAATTTGTAAACTCAACTTCACTGATGAAGAGATTGCACTGCAGTCCTTGAATGAGGTGAATTGAAAAACTTTTATCACTTTTATAATGCAAATATTTATAATCAAAATTAAGTATAAAGTGAGCCCTGTACACTTTGTGGTGTTATTGAAATCAATATATTTGAAAATGTAGAAAAACATTCAAAATTTCAAAAAATCAATTTAACAGTGCTATTAATCTCAATTTTTTGCATCATCGTGTAAGTCAATGGTGGCTAATTGACAGCTTTATTAAAAATTAATATTACTCCTGTTTGCTTGTGAGTGTAAGCTGTCAAATGCTTAGGGCTGTCCACAGTAAAATAGCAGCTCTGCAATTGTATTGGTTGGGAGAGTGAATTTTTTTGACCATTGTACCAGTATAGTTAAGCTGATAGAGCTATGCTGGAAAGGCTCTCACCTTCAGATATGGTATATTAGTGTAGTAGCTTATTCTGCTTCAGCATGAAAATATGCTAACCTGATATAAACACTTATACAGGTATAACTGTTCACACTATTAGTGTTGTGCTGCTTTACATTGGTATGTATATATAGCGAAATAGCTTCCTGTTCATTCTTTTAATCTTTTCTTATATGTGCACCACTTGTTGATTTGTGGATAAACCTGTGTGTTCAGAATTAATGTCAAGAACCGGGACTGAGTAGTAAAGTGCTGGAAGACAATGTGATGTCTTTGTGTAACTATGGAATAGGATTGCTAGCCTCTAACCTCACTGCTAAACTGTATCCTGAGTGTGAGCGTGTTGACAAGTTAATTATGGTGAAGCAAGGCAACCAGAGAAAGTGCATCCCAAAGCTCATAGAAAATAAGGGCATTTTAAAACGAACTTAGCTGTTCTGAAAGCGAATCAGCCTAAAGACAGTTGCCAGCAATAATGCTGAAACAGCCAGAAAAGCTATACACCTGGTTACTTTGAATGAATTTCCAAATGAAAGAAGGTGCAGATGATGAATGAATCTTTGTTGGGATGCACAACATATACTGGGATGTACTGGGAGTGAGAATATTGTGCCAGTCTACACCAGTAGAATATTTTTTGTATCAAACTGCACACTCAAAATATGGTATTGCCAAGATGGCTTCTGAGAGAAGTAAACTCCAGTAGAATATAACAGGTTAGATCATGTAATTACATGTCACATATCTGCAGGCTGTGGAAGAGGTCTCTTCAGCTTGGATGTGTCTTGCTCAAAGTCCCATTGTGACTATTGTGCAGAATGACTCTGTAGTCAGTGATGCAGATAAGACACCGTACATTTGGGGCCTTACCAAATTCACAGTCCATTTTGGCCAATTTCATGGTCCTGGGGTTTTAAAAATGGTATGTTTCATGATTTCAGATATTTACCTCTGAAGTTTCATTGTGGTATAATTGTAGGGGCTCTGACCCAAAAAGGACTTGTATGGGGGTCACAAGGTTATTGTTTTGGGGTTGTGGTTTTGCTACCCTTACTTCTGCGCTGCTGCTGGTGGCAGCTCTGCCTTCAGAGCTGAACAGCAGGAGAGTGATAGCTGCTGGCCAGGAATCCAGCGCTGAAGGCAGAGCTACCACCAGTAGCAGCGCAGAAGTAAGAATGGCCTGGCACAGTATTGCCACCACCTTTATTTCTATGCTGCTGCCTGCAGAGCTGGGCTTTTAGTCATCAGCCTCCATTCTCTGGCCACCCATTTCTGAAAACAGCAGTACAGAATCAGGGGGACATGGATATGATATTATCACCCTTAATTCTGCAGTGCTGCTGGCAAGGTGCTGCCTTCAGAGCTGGGCACCTGGCCAACAGTATAACCATTACTCTCCTGCATTGCCTTCAGAGCTGGGCAACTGAAGTAAGGGGGCAATACCATGACCCCCCGCCCAAATAACCTGTGATCCTCTGCCCCTCCCCTTTGGGTCAGCACCTCCAATATGAGAAATGCAGGAGACCTCTGTAAACTCTGTAGTCTAGGGTAAAAGCACACAAAAAGCTAGCCTTTGCTAGAGAACACAAAATTTCATAGAACATGAGGTGTCTTGCATGGCTGTGAGTAGGTAGGTGGGTGTAGTGGGGTGGAATGGCACCCACTGAGCCAGAGGCAGAGGAAACCCTCTGGGAGCCATTTTGGGCCCCGCCTAGCCCCGCCCCCTCACCTGACCGGAAGTCAAAGGGCGGGGCTAGGACTATAAGAAGGCTGCCGGGGAGCTCAGTCGGAGCCCAGCCTCTGAAGGAGCCGGTGGCCTGTCTGGAGCTCCTGCCTGGGGAGGCTAAGACCCGGGCTAGGCCGCCCTCAGCGGCCGCCTCGGAAGCCAGCCAAGGCTTCCCTGCCAGGGCTACTGAGGCCTGGGCAAGCCAGCCAGCGGAACCTCCCGGGGACCCCGAGGACTGGACCGAGCCGCTGGACCAGCTGGAACCCCGATGGGTATTGGAACGCCGGGGCCGGGTGAGCCCGCAGGACGCTGCGGGGTTCCAACCCCTTGACCCCTGGATTGGGCCAGCCGGACCCTGCTGGGACAACAGCGCCTCGACTCCCTGCTCAGACCCGCTGAAGGTACAGGTACCAGCGAAGGGGGAGACAAGAAGCGGCCCAGGGGGTAGCATGGGCTGAGAACTGCCCTAGGCCAGCAAGTTGCGGGCTGGAGCCCCTGCTGAGCCCGTAGCAGCTGAACTGCTGCATTCAGGGCCCCTGGGCCAGGGCGCAGGAGAGTGGGTGGGCCTGCGCCCCCCCTGCCACCCACTAACCGGGTGGCAGTCTCCCCCCTTTGCCACTGATGCAGGTGCACTACCTGCCCAGCTCTTGAACTAGGAGCGTCTACAAACCTGGGTGTTTGTCTACGGCCCTGCCTTGGGTTAGGGCCGGCTCAGCTTACTGTGGTTTGCTGCCATTTGTTGCCCTGCTCGAGGGCCTGGGCCTCCGTATGGTGGTCTTGGTACCTGGCCAGGATCCGGACCGGGCCTTTTTAAAGGGCCAGGACTAGGACTGTTGCCCTGCCCTAACTGAGTTAAGGGACTGAAGTATATGCAGAATTTCTTCCCCCATGGCCCGGGCCTGAAGCAAGGCCGGGCCCCTGAACTATTGTCTCTCACCCCGACCTGAAGTAAGGCCGGAGGTAGACTCACAGACTCGGACTGTTTTAAGGCACGGTAGGGCCATAGGGCGGACTATCCACCCATTGGTCCAGGGCGGAGGAACCGCCTCCGAAAGGCCTGCTGACCTACAACTAACAACTGCCCCCGAAAGGGGGGAAAGCTCAGGCTATAGTGGGCATTGCCGGAGGGCAGTGTCCTGAAAGACTGCGCCACCTGCCGGCAGGTCTAATTCCCCGAGCAGACGGCAGGGGGCGCTGTGGTGGAGCGGGAACCCCGCTACAGTGGGGCACCAGGCCTCTGGTGTAAAGACAATCTTTTAACACCCTACTCAGAAAAGCCATTCAAGAGGAGAGGAATGAACCGGAACAGTTAGTCACCAAGTGATCCCTGTTGCCAGCCTCTGACAAACAGAGGGTAGGGGCACTATTCTTACTCATCCTGGTTAGTAAGCTTTGATGGACCTAATCTCTGTGAGTTTATCTAGTTCTTTTTTGAGCCCTGTTAAAGTCCTGGTCTTCTCAATATCCTCTGGCAAGGAGTTCCACAGGTTGATTCTGTGCTGCATGAAGAAATACTTCCTTTTTTTGTTTGTTTTTGTTTTAAACCTATTAATTTCATTTGGTGACCCCTAGTTCTTATTTACTTCTTCCCATTACATAACTTTTCCTTATTCACTTTCTCCATACTAGTCATGATTTTATAGACCTCTATCATTTACCCCCTTAGTCATCTCTTTTCCTCGCTGAGAATTCCCAATCTTTTTACTCTCTCTTCAAATGGCAGCCATTTGAAACCCCTAATAATTTTCATTTTCTGAACTTTTTCATATGCTAAGATACCTTTTTTGAGATGAGGCAGTACACTGTGTGCAGTATTTAAGATGTGGACGTACCATGGATTATACAGAAGCAATAAGATATTTCTTAGTAAGGGGAGGAGGGATAGCTCAGTGGTTTGAGTATTGGCCTGCTAAACCCAGGGTTGTGAGTTCAAACCTTGCAGAGGCCATTTGGGGCAAAAATTGTCAGAGATGGTACTTGGTCCTGCTGTGATGGCAGGGTACTGGACTTGATGACCTTCAAGGTCCCTTTCAGTTCTAGGAGATAGGCAAATCTCCATAAATTTAATTTAAATTTATTCTCTATCCGCTTTTTAATGATTCCTGACATTCTGTTTGCTTTTTTGACTGACGCTGCACACTGAGTGGATGTTTTCAGAGAACTGTCTACAATGACTCCAAGATCCTTCACTTGCATATCCCTTTCTTTATGATAGTGAGGACAGTGCTGATGCACAAACTGATCTTTTAGAGTACGTCTACACAGCAGTGTGATTTCAGAATAACTGATATTATTCCAAAATAACAGTCCACACCTATACTACAAGCAATTATTTTGACATAATATCAAAATAATTTTGAGCAGGAAAACTTCTTCCAACTCCTTTAACCCTCATTTTACAAGGAGTAAGGGAAGTTAGAAGAAGAGTACTCTTCCTCGGACTTCCTGCTGTGTAGACAGCTCCAAATGCCGAAATAAGCTGTTTTGACTTAAGCCATGCGATTGGTGGTGTTGAAGTTGTGTATCTTATTTAGGCTTTAGCCCTGCTGTGTAGATATGCCCCTAGGGACTTGATTTTGCTTTTACACTGGGGTAATTTTATTAGCTTTAGTAGAGTTACTCTTCCTTTTCACAAGAATAGGTAAGATTAGAAGTGGGCCATTGAACCTTTAGAGCTGTCTGAATAGGAGAAGCATTTTCTTGTGTATGGTGTGCAACTCTTCTGAGGATTGGCTGGAAAACAGCAAGTATATGAGGTAGAACTCAGGAACTGATTTACTTCAGTGCAGTGTTAAAATGAAAAATCACCAAACTTGAGACTGTTACTAAGACTTCCATCATATTTTAACCAGGTCTCACAACTAGCTCAGTTTTCACAGAAGCCTTTGAAGTTTTAAAATTAGGGAAAAAAACCAACCAAACAAAAAAAACCCAGGCCTGCTCTGCTTTCACTTCCATTGATGTAAATGAGGAAAAGTCCGTCCATGGAGCTGGCATGGCATAAATCCCGTGTTAGTGAGAAGGGAATGAACAGTCTCAACCTAGATAAGTGATTTGACCAAAACTATTTCTGGAAGTTCTAAACTGTTTTCCGAGGCTTGTGTGGCAGAGAAGTGTCCCTAGATTTGTCTTGTCTTCTTTTCCCCACACCCAAAGCCTAATTCAACAGGGAAGGTACCATCTGATGTCTGTTCTGTTGTCAGAATAAACTTTGGTCTCCAGGGTTATCAAACCTGTGCCTTTTGTTAGTGCAAAAATCCCCCCTCTTTCACCTCCACAAAAGTCCCTCCTTCTGGAAAGCGAAACACTAATTGCTACAAGCAATGAATTATCCTGCAGCTGAGCTTGATTCTATACATCAGCTTTTACGTTATAAGCAGACACACAAGATTAGTGGGCAGACAACCCGTTGAGAGGGCAGAGTCTTCATGCAACATTTCCCTACAGCATTCTGGAAAATGTGAGACATCATTTGAAAGTGGCCCTCACCCCTCTGGTTGTAAGGATGCTTTACATCATCTGTGGCTGGCCTGATGGAGCTGGACAGTGACACAAGAATGCCTCATTCCACTGAAAAAGCCATTGAACTGGAGTGGAGTGCTGGGTTTCAGAACTTGCTGGTGATAGAAAATCTTAATATTAGACATTTTTTCTGTGGATCATCTCAGAAGGAACTGTTTAAAGCAAGTATCTAGAGGGGTGGGCTGTACGTGATGTTTTGGTAATTTGAAACAGTGCTGTAGATGAATACTGCTGCCACTTTTAAAGACCATATAAACTGGTCTTTGTTACAATAAATTAAAAAAAAAGGATAAAGGGTTGGTTCTAATGTCTCTACTTCTAGTGCCAACAAATATATGCATTCTAGATTTGGGGTTCCTGTCCCACTTACTCTTTCTGCTAAAATTCTGCAGAGATATCTGCATCTTAATTATATGCTGTTCTAAATCAGAGATGCTTAAAAGCCACGTGGGGCTGTTCTTTCCCCAAGGCCATACCCTTGAGAGCTAATGAAAGTTGCATGGCCCTTATGCCAATGGCTGTTTCGTGGAATCAAATCTTCAGTGGTCCCTGTGGTTACACTGCAAACTAGGAAAAACAAGGAGTCGTCCTGTGGCAACTTAGACTCCTCATTGTTTTTCAGATACAGACTATCAGGTCTACCGGTCTGAGACTGCAAACTAGAATATCTGACGCACTTATCTAAAACTTCTAAAGCAGCAGTGACTCCAGATACAGGGGGTTTCAGTAAAGGGCTGCCTGGGTAAGTCTGTGGGTGAAGAGCTGAGGAGCCAGGGTGTGGAGTGTTTTAACTGATTCACGGTGCCAAAACACCAGGGAGCCCATACGCGCCCAGGATTTTCACCACAGTCCTGGCTCTTCTGTTCAAGGAGCCCAGCCAGCAGGGTTTCAAGTCTGCAGCCAGGGTCTTCCTTTCCCCTTAGCCTTGTGAGGGACCAAGAGAGACCAATTATCACCTCTAATACTATTAACTCACAGACATTTCCCCTTCCCCACCTCTAATATCATTAACTCACTGGCATTCACCTTCCTTCCCCCTCCCCCCTACATCCCTCTTCTGTTCTGTAATGTGATTTGTCCTTTTCGTATGTGTTCATTTTTTTAAAATTGTATCCTTTGGTATATATGGTTGTGACTGTTTTCTTCCATTATTTGATCTGAGGAAGTGGGTCTGGCCCACGAAAGCTCATCACCTAATAAACCATCTTGTTAGTCTTTAAAGTGCTACATTGTCCTGCATTTTGCGTCAGCTACCCCAGACTAACACGGCTACATCTCTATCACTATTCAAGAGACTGTTGGATATTCTGGACTCTGCTGTATAGGGGTTTTGCTAGGGAGGAGAAAAAGTCTTTAAGATGTTTGGCTCCCTGATGGGCCATACTCAGGCAGTGGCCTGGGTTTGTGTTGTGACATCACACTGATGCCTGACATTTCTAGCTCCCAAACCATAACTTGTGCTAAGCTTGACTTATCTGTGGACATGTTTTTTTAATTAAAGTTAAAGCTCTGTAAATATTTTTTAAATGATTGAATTGCCAAAATATGAAAACCACATGTTGGAAGTCAGACCCACAGAACACCATGTGCAATTTCCCATAGCCCTGCACTTGGGAAAGTTAGTGTGATGCAGATCCTAGAGCTGTGGATGACAGGTTTATCTGGGATGATTGGCAAAGATTTATAAACTAAGAGGGGATTTACTTCACACCCCTCTCTTTCCCTCTCTTTGGTTCCACCCCATCTCAGAAATAGGAAATGGGGATCACATTCAACTCCTAATTGGTTTGGCTCCAGGAAGAGTTTGGCCGCTGCCAAATAGTTAATTTATTGTGTGAGAGTTTGGCCATGTGTTGGGGAGGCAAATTTGCTTTAAGCAAAAGATCTTTTGTAAGTGGAGTCTATTCATTCGGCAGGCTCTGTTTACAAGGGAGCTCTGAGCAGGCCTCAGGAGGAACAGGGGCCTGTTTTACATAACAATCAGAACACACCAGGGCCCATGGATTTCAGTGCAGCACGGGAAGAGCAGAGAGAGGTGGCTTGGGTCTTTCTTAACTGAGCCTTGAGCTCTCTTTGTGAGGAGCTGTATCAATGGCTGGAGGGTTTGTCCTCTCGGCCCCCTTTAGAAAAGCTTTGGAAATACTTGGACAAAACATTTTAAAGGGTTTTCTAGACTGCCATTAGTTCTAAATCTCCATAATATTTGTCTTAGCGAAAGCGGGGAAATTTTGAGAAGAAAATTTTGGAAAGACAAGCCCTTGCGCTGTCATCTCTAGCCCAACCAGGTGGGGAGACCCTACAGGGTAGTTAGTTTTCTTTTCCTGTAATGAGGAAGGGCAAATTGGAATGCACTTTTATCTGGCTGACTTCCTGTAGGCTTGGAGGACTCTGCTTTGTTCTTGCCAACACTGTAGTGAGCCTGGTGCTCTGTGAGATCGCGCTTGCTGGTGATAATTTTTCATGTCCGAGGTTTGTTACCTCTGGCTGTTTTCTCTTGGGTCTGGTGGATCTTGTAACGTTTGACTCCTGTGAAATCGCGTGGGAGGCAGTCTCAGACTCTCACAATGGCTTTTACAAAAAACAGAACTTTATTTAGACTGTCAGCTTTGTTTGGTGATACTGAAATGGAATTTGCATGTATTGATAAGGATATTGCAGACTGTGATGCAGTATCTTATTCCTGTCATGGTTTGGGACTTGTATGGTTTGAAGAAGCTGATAGGGACTAAATCATGGCTGCAATATTGTCTTTAATTGATCACTGACAGTTAAATGACTAGCTCTGTGTTAGGGAGCTGCTTCCAGCCATGGAGAAACAGTGGTATTACTGCAGTACCCAGTGGCACCCTTATCGTTAGTTGCATTTCCGTTACAGATTTGATATCCTAAGGGCCAATACTTTCAGCTGTGAAATGTACCAGGCATGCTAACTAAAAGGCAGGAGCTCCAAGGGGGATTTTAGGTACTTAGCCCTGAGAAGGAATTTGTTCTCGTGCCATCAGATATTTCAAAGTGCTGAGTGTTCAGGAGAAATTGGTGAGTGGTTGCACATACTCTCAGCAATACTTTTTCTTTGTAACTTTCATCTGCTCCTCAAGCTACTTCCTGAGCTGTGATTAAATCCATTAAGTCCTATTTATGATATACAGCCAAGTACAATGCATCTGTTGATTTGTTTGTATACATGTAACCTTTCTACTGATTATTGTAATAATTCTGAAGCCCTCTAATAACAGTATAAAATAGTCAGTAAAGGTGTATTTTGCATCTGTATCAAATATTCCAGTGGAAGCATTGCTGTTATCACAACTAAATGTTAACTAGTTTGTGGGGAGAGAGTTGCAGAGCCATCAGTTCAACAAACAAAATTAGATCAAGTAGAACCTCTTGGTATCAAAGCTGCTTCTGCCTGAGGCTGACACACATTATTCTGATGCACAGACTAACATTCAGCATGTGCCACCCTCTGTTTGCCAGTTTTTTAGTGTTGCGATGATAGCAGGTTCAGGCAGCATTAACAGATAAGCTGGGTGAGTAATGGAGCAAACAATAATGATTGTTTTATAGAACATCTTCGCATCCAAAAGGTTTCTGAAGTTAAAATTGTGTCCAAGAAACACCTCTTCTGCACCCAGAGCTCAATTGGAAATGTAACAGTTATGCGAAGAAATAGTTGAGTCAGGAGTAAAGAGGAATACTGTATGCAGTTGCAGAGCACAATAGAATGAATATCAGGATTTGCCTCAAATAGAACCAACCATCTTCGTTCCAGCTTTGCCCAAGTTGGAGGAAAGTCTTATCTCTATTATCTTGATTTCAGTGAGATATTCTTTAAATCCTTACATTGAGAAGAATTTTAAAACAAAGTAGCAATTTTAGCCAGAAACACTTGTGAGCTCCTACCACCTTTGTGTTTGCAGTTCAGATTACTTTACCTGTGAGAGCTGTTGACCTTCAAGCTTTGTCTACACTGTACACGGAGTTCTGTCAACCAAATGGAAAGGTCTGGCAGTGTAAACATTTTGCCAACTAAATACAGTAATTCCACCCCTACATGTGGCTCAAACCTTTTGCCCTTTGCAGAGGGGAGGGATTTTTTTAACCCCCTGTGAACAACAATCAGCAGTGTAGACAAAGCCTCAGACTCCAGTGGGTCAATCTTTGCTCATTAAGCAGGTTAACTCTGTAGTATGAGCACGTTGGGATACAAACCAACTCCATCTTCATAAAATTGTTCTATTCTCATTCTCAAAGCTGTGTGGACTTGGAGCCATTACAAAGAAGTTAAACCTAGTTTGGGGTCATGTGCATCAGTGTAAACACCTGCCTCCTGTTCGTAACCGGATACAGCTAAAGCAGCAGTGGCTGGATCTCTCCGTTGTAGGGTAACTTGGGTGAAAGTAAACAGTGCCTGGGTTGGTTAGGATCTGGAACCACCCTGTACACCTTTCCAACTGGTTATATTTACCAGGATTGCGCTATCGACAAGTAGGGGTGCATCAGTGCTTTTTTCACCTGTTTTATAAAACAGCAGCACAATATGCAGCATGTCCAAGTAATTTATACCCAGCAAATACTTCCTGGCATTGGGAATGTGAGTTTCCATCTCATTAAGCTGCTGGCAAAGCCTTGGTAATTCCAGTCAGTGGTACAGCCCAGGAATTATCCCACCAACGCTGCTGGTTATGTCAGTCTAGAAAATCACTGTTTATCTTTACCATTGTGAACTGTTGCTTCAGTGGGGTCTGTGTTAATGTTCTTGTTTTAAGAAAAAGGGTTTTTAAAAAAATACATGTAATTGAGGATTTATGTCCATGGAATTTAGTATTGAGGACTGCACATAGGTTACAATGATAACTTGTTCAAAATCCATGGTTTTACATGTAACAGATTGCTCTGATATTAAAGCATACAGAGGCTAGATTGCTTAGCAGTTTAGCCATGGTGTATGAAGCCTTCCACTTCCAGATCGACTGCAGCCCAGGTTGGCATTGACAAAGTTGTTATTATCAGACAGCTGTTTGTTGGCCTGTGTGAAATGAGTTGTTGGTTTCAGTCCATTTCCTAGCAGACAGGTGTCCATATCACAGTTGGTCCCTTTTTGGCAGCCTCAATAGAGATGCCAGGAATTAAAAAGACCTTGGAGGCAGGCTCTCAGATGCCTAGAAAGGAACCTGCCTGAGTAAGAGGTGAGGCACATTGATGGAAGAGCAATATGCGTGGTGGGGGGTTTTCTTGTGGTGGTGAATGCAAGGGAAGTTTGCAGTGTTTAGGATTTTACAGGTTTTGAAATATTTTGTATACAAAGAGGAGAAAAATGTACCTTTGCCTTGTGTTTCAATACATAACTCATAATGCCTTATAGACTAACTGAAGTGTAGGAGCATAAGCTTTTGTGGGCAAAGACCCACTTCGTCAGATGCAAAAGCTTATGCTCCTACACTTCAGTTAGTCTATAAGGTGCCACAGGACTCCTTGTTGCTTTTGCAGATTCAGACTAACACGGCTACCCCTCTGATACATAACTCATAATAGTCTTCTTCAAAAGACCCTTTAGAGGTCTGTATTGCAACCTTAGTGAGAGAGGGCTGTAAAGGAGAGGTCTTACAGGTCTTTCACGAAAATCTCTGCATTTCATAGTGATAGAAATGTAGCCGTGTTAGTCTGGTGTAGCTGAAACAAAAAACAGGACTATGTAGCACTTTCAAGACTAACAAGATGGTTTATTAGATGATGAGCTTTCGTGGGCCAGACCCACTTCCTCCTGGCCCACGAAAGCTCATCATCTAATAAACCATCTTGTTAGTGGAGGAAGTGGGTCTAGCCCACGAAAGCTCATCATCTAATAAACCATCTTGTTAGTCTTTAAAGTGCTACATAGTCCTGTATTGTGTTTCTGCATTTCATGAAACACTTTGCTGTTTCTTCATTAAAACAGGATTATCCAGTTGAGATTATCCATTTCACATGGGTTGGGCAAGCAGTATGCTTCCATTTTTATGTTAAAACCCTCTTGGCTACAGAGCCATTGTAAATTTGCAGACTTTTCAGGATCCAGGAGGCTACGCACTGAAAAGTTTTGAAAATCTGACCAGAGTTGAGAGAAACTTTACCAGCATCAGTTCAGTTGTGTTTGACTTTTGGACACAGGGACAGACTTGTGGGTTGTCTTTGCAAACAGCATCTCTGGTGATTCTTATCATTCAAGAATCCTGTCTTAAAGATTCCTTCCAGCCTTCGCTAATTGCTTTTTAAAAATCCTAACCTTAGGAAAAGAATGCAGAGTTTTCTACGCTTAACACCAAACGAAATTGAGAGACTCCACAGTTTTCATTTGCCTAGAGGTGTTCTCTATGATGACCACTCACGCTTCTTTTGAAACAATTGTCAGATGATTATCATTTCCTTGTTACACCTAAACATAACATTGGCTACTGCAAAAACTTTACCTCATTTCTACGTTTATTGCATTTGATACAGTTTCATACAACTTTAGTAAAATTCATCTCACGTGGGAAATACTCATCTGATCTTTTCCATGTTTGGGTTGGGAAGGCTGAGAGAACTCACTCCCATAGAGATGAGTCCAGTGCTTCTTGTCACTGCCCGTTCTTCACTGCGTCTGCAGTCGCAATGCAGACATCTCATTTGCTTCCATGGAAGCTTGCAGAGAGTGGTTGTGGAGGTAAAGCTAAAAGTAGCAATGTGTGGAGTAATCAGATTTATTAGTAGCTTAGCTGAAATAAGGTTTGGATTCTTTAGGCTCTTTCTGAACTACTTTATCCATGTTGCAAGAGCAGGTTGTACAGAGGTGTAATTAAAAATGGCCAATGTATGAAACAAAGGCTGTACGCATTTGTTACTTGGACATTTTCCTTTGCCATTTTCTCTAGATTTATAAATAGAATGGAGCCTATCCAAGCCTCCAGGTATCCCTACCCTAAATGACAAAAACAAATAAAACACCTCATCAAAACTCCCCTCCTCCACATCTAACCCCAGTCAAGGGTAGGGATGTTAAGGACTAGTCGACTATCCAATAAGTAAATGTTATCAGATAGTCAGTCGACTAGTTGATTCCCTCCTTCCTCCTCCCCCCTTGCTGCCTCTGTCAGATAGAGGCAGCAAAGAGGAGGGGAAGAGGGGGTATTTCAAAGGGGCAGTGCTGCACAGCTGAGCCCAGGATCATCTGTGTGGCTGTCCCTTTGAAACATGAGGCTCGGGCCCTTGTACATTTCAAAGGAGGAATGTGGAAGTGCCTATCAGCTGGTTGAGTAGTGGATGGAAATTCCATTAACTACACGACTAGTAAATTAACCGTTACTTAATATCCTTAGGCAAGACCCACCCTGTTTCAGAGCTTGCTGAAGGCTAGCAGTCCTGGGCTATTTTAGACTTGTGCTGAGCTTATTCCAGAACTGAGGATCCTGTTGGAGAATGCTCCAATGCCAGGCCCATCTCCTACCTGGTGTACCTCTGCTGATTGAAACCTGCCAATGGGAGCTGCAGGGTTGGTGCTTGCAGGTGCAGGCAGCACAGAGACCCGCTGTCCCCCTCCCCTCAAGGGGTGTGCAGAGACACTCTTGACTGCAGCATTTGGCAGTTTAGAACGGTATCATACAATACTAGGACTGGAAAGGACCTCGAGGGGTCATCGAGTCCAGTTCTCTGCCCTCATGACAGGACCAAATACTGTCTAGACCATGCCTGATAGACATTTATCTAACCTGCTCTTAAATATCTCCAGAGATGGAGATTCTGCAACCTCCCTGGGCAATTTATTCCAGTGTTTGACCACCCTGACTGTTAGGAACTTTTTCCTAATGTCCAACCTAAAACTCCCTTGCTGCAGTTTAAGCCCATTGCTTCTTGATCTATCCTCAGAGGCCAAAATGAACAAGTTTTCTCCCTCCTCCTTATGACACCCTTTTAGATACCTGAAAACTGCTATCATGTCTCCCCTCGGTCTTCTCTCTTCCAAACTAAACAAACCCGATTCTTTCAGCCTTCCTTCATATGTCATGTTCTCTAGACCTTTCATCATTCTTGTTGCTCTTTTCTGGACCCTCTCCAATTTCTCCACATGGGGCCACCATGGCATTCAGGCAGCTTGCCGGCCAGGAGCCACCTATGGTAGCACATCCCAGCTAGCACCAGATCCTGTGCTTGGCACCCCTTCTACAAACTAACCCTCTGCCCCAGGTCAAAACCACCACCTGCACTCACATTCCCTCCCAGATCCCCCACCACGTCCTATACCCCTGTCCCAGGTCAGAACCTCCTCTTGCATCCAAACCTCTCCCCCTCACCCTCTCTCCACTAATATAATAGAAAAGTGCAGCCAAAATTCTTGAAGTGGCTCCCTGCAAAAATTATTGCCCACCCAATAAGAAGGCCTGAAGCCATTTAGGGCTTTATTGCTCAAAATCAACACTTCATCTTCTATCTGAAAGCCAGGCAGCAGGCAGCGCAGCTCATGGAGCACAGGCGTCATGCATGTACCAGGAAGCGTGCTGCTGCTTACTGCACTAGTAAGCTTCTGGATCAATTGACTGTGTAACCCCAGGTCGCAAATCAGAGGTGGAAAAGGCAAAGGTAACTGGCCAAGTCCACATCCAAAAGAAGCATTTATAATCATCTAGCCAGGTAAAGGCTGTAAAACGCCTTCCTGGACAAAGCTGCTGTGTGATCATTTGTGTACCCCCAGATGACAGGCATGGGTCACAAATGAGTCACACTCTTGATCAAAGATAGTCACATTACACGTGCTGTGTCTTCCAGTTGCTTCCAGCATCAACATAGTCTCCTGGGACTAAGTTTCAGCCTGCTTGCTCTCATGCTTATTCTCCCTGGGACACTGGGCCTGACACTGAGTACCTGCCCAGGTGAAGAATATTTGTAAGTCTGACTTTCAAATGTAACATGTCAGCCATTTGAAACTATTTTCTTACGGGTAGTGGGTTTGTTGGTTTGTGTGAAATGTACCTTTAAAAAAAAAATCAAGGTGTCGGGTTGGCAAAAAATAGACCACATGAGACTCAGGGACTTCCATTGTTTATGCTAAACTGTCAATCAAAAGCTAAGCAAATGTTAATGGCCCTTGTCAATATAAGAATCTGTGTGACATTCAGAAATTTCAGATTGGGGTGTTTGAAATGGCCAGCATTTTAAGTGCCCAAGTAGGCTTTACAGTCAAAATGCTTGATACGGCCTTAACGAGGTCAGTACTGTGGGGAGCTGTTGTAACGCTAATCTACTTATAGGCCAGGTGTTTGCCTTTAACTGCAGCTGCACCATCTGTGGTAACAGGTGGAGATACACAGGGCAGTCAACAAAGCACAGCTGGTAAAAGTTAAGAAAAGACCTCTGTGCTATTTTACCTGGTTAAAATGGACCCCAAGGGGAATCACATGCAATTAAACACAGCCTCACCTTAACACAGGTGTCAGCTTGGCACAGGATTTAGAAATTGAACAAAAATGGATGTTTCAGCTGTGTTTGTTCTCTCTGGGAAGCAAAGATGTCAAATCAAACCAGCCATTTCAAAAGCTGTTTGGGGGTCACTGAATATTGGGGAGATTTGCCTGCTTCACAAGATTCTTAATGATGAGCCCTGCATGTTACTGAAATATTGTGTTTTTAGCATTGATTTCTTTTTTGTCATCTTCCTTGAGGTCCGTTCTGTTTTAATTAATGTTTATATTGAAAGGGTTGTATTTTTAAACTATTTGGTGAATTGGCCTGTTGGAATCTGCCATGAAACTATATTGTAGACAAACTGTGATTAATTTGAATCCATGCACAAACTAGGGATGTAAGAGTTTAACCAGTTAACTGATAAGCATAATCTAACTGGTTTCTGTTTTACTTCACCTCTTCTTCCCTGCAGGGTTACTATATCTCCTGGAAAGCCGGCTGCATTGCAGGCTCTGCAGTGCAGTATAAGCTAGAACTGCTAGGATTTTTAGTGGTTACATGGTTATTTTTTTAAAACCTTTTTTAAATTCCTAGTTTAAACTGGATGTGGACTGGTTGTGGCTCATAAACATGAAACCTCTATAAAGTTCTCTGATCTACAGTTGTGTGTGTAATTCAGCAAAACTGTTTAATGTAAATGAAAAGTTCTACTTTTTGAATGGTTTTCTTAAAGCTTGTCCATGTATTATTGATTTGCACTGCAGGAATACCTGCAGGCTGTGGTCTATGATGACTGGGTGAGGCACTGGGCAAATGCATAGTAGTAAGTCAGTTCCTGTCACAAAGAGTTTATGGTCTGAATATTTGGAATGTAAAGGACTGTTTTCAGTGTGTGAAATTAAGCAAATGTATAATGATAATAAAAACAACCTAAGTTTAAATACAGTGCAACAAAAGAAAGTATATATACAGTACTGTACTACCTAGCACAAATTTAGCTTATAGACATGAAAAATGGCAAAGCACTGTACTGTGCAATTAGTGGTCTTCTGCTTGATTACCTACATATGATGCTAAAATCAAAATAGAAGTTTGAATAAATTAAGGATTTATTTTATGATCTGTTATACATGTACCACACTCTATAATGGTTTGTACATTCAAAAGCTTTAGTAGTAGACTTTGTTTACCCTCATTATGGCGAACACCCATCGTCTGGAAAATTCCATAATCTGGCTTAGCCTGTTTGCCAAGGTTGCCGCATTAAAGTGGTTCAAGTGTATTCTGTCATATTGGCTCACTTGAGTGACGAAAACAGTTTTTTTTCCTTTGCTTTTTCCTCCTGTTCACCATGCTGAGCCTGCTCGGCTAAGGGAGCCAGCTAGAGTTGGTATTTTATGTGTCCTTAACAGAATTGTTTGTTAAATTCTACAGACAAAGATGGGTGCAGTAATATCTTTTATTGACCAACTTCTGTTGGGGTCAGAGACAAGCTTGCCATCTGACCCAGAGCTCTTCTTCAGGTGAACTTTTGTTCAATCATAAGATAATTTGTTTGGGAATTTTGAAAGAGCTTTGCCTGTTTCTGCTCAGCATGGCAATCCAAATTCTCCCCTGGGAGAAGCACTTCTCACCGTGGAGTAGGAAAGCAAACGTTAACCCTGGAAACGTGTAATTGTGGGCCCAGTTTGAAATTCTCCATGGTGCTGGAAGAAAGCTTCATTTGTGACAAAAGGTGGTCGAGATTTTCAGACCTGTTGGCCTAGAACTTAAGCTCCTAAATCCATATTTAGGGGTTTACAAATTTAAGTGGCCCAGTTTTCAGAAGTGCTGAGCAAGGGTTGCTGTTGATGCTTCGCACTTTTGAAAACCAGGCTGCCTTTTCTTTAGTTGCCGAAATACGGATTTTGGAGCCTACATTTAGATCCCGAGGTTTGGCCTGAGGTAAGTTCCATCTTGGTCAGTGTCATCCTCTCCATTTTACAAAAGGGGAAGGTGAGGAGCCAAAAGGGAAAGTGTCTTGCCCCAGTTCAGCCAGCAGATCTGTGCCGTAGTTGGAAGTAGAATCAAGGTCTAGCAAGTTTCAGTCCAGGGCTCTCTCCACCTGACCATGTTGTATCCTGTAAGAGGCCAGAGTGAGGAAACAAAGTCTTTAAGAATCTCAGATCTTTAATTCCTCGCAGTTCAGCATAAACTCTGCGTACGGTAATGCAATGCTAAACTGTTATTTTAATGGACACACGTAGCTTGTGCCCAAAACAGAATTTATGTGGAAAAGAAATCTTAATATTTAATAGAAGTATATGAACTTTGAAAGAGTCAAAGGAAGTATTTGCTGGGCTGGATTTAACTGTTCATTGCTCTGTTTGGAGCCCAAACATTGAAGCTCGTAGGTTGAGAGATCTAGACTATACATGCACTGGCAGCCCAGGTTCAAATAAGTGCTCTGAAGATCTCAGTAGGTGCTTATCTTCATCTTTGGGTTCCTAAATACGTTTAAAATTGGCCTTTGGTACTTAAAGAGCTGCCTGTGGCTTATGGCCATGTTTACTTCAAGTCATAGTTCAGGGCCATTGCTGCATCACTGGTCCAAGCAGTAGAAGTCCAAAAGCTGTAGACTCTTCGTGATCCAGCCCTACACCATCTGAGAAGGAGCATCTGGCTATGTCTACACTGCAGCGCTGCTATCCCGCATCTTAACATCAAGCCTGTTATTTTGAAATATAATGGGCTCACTATTCTGACTCCCTGTAAACCTCGTTCCACGAGGAGGAAGGGACATTTTGAAGTACAGGCAGTCCCCGACTTACGTCGGATCCGCACTTACGAACGGGGCTTTCTCGCCCCGAAGGTCGGGGCGAGAAAGCCCCGTTCGTAAGCTGCTCCGGTGCCCCTGGTCTGCTGGAGACCGTCTCCAGCAGACCAGGGGCACCGGGCGGGTTCCCGCGCTTCTGAGGCTTTGCCAGAGCAAAGCCTCAGAGGCGCGGGGAACCGCCGCTGCTGCCGCTTCAGTCTGGGTGCCTGTGGTCTGCTGGGGACGGTCCCCAGCAGACCACAGGCACCCGGACTGAAGCCGCAGCCGCGGGGGGGTCCCGCGCCTCTGAGGTTTTGCCAGAGCAAAGCCTCAGAGGCGCGGCACCCCGCTGCGGCTCTGCTCCCTGTGTCCCTGGTCTGCTGGGGGGGGGGGGGGCGCAGCTAGTGTGCTCCCCCCCCCCCCCCCAGCAGACCAGGCTTTTGTTTTGGACTCTGGGGCAGAGCAGCTGGGGCGCTGCTGATTGGTCCTGCAGCGCCCGCTCTGGGCACTACTGTCCTGATCTGTGCCCCAGGTCCTGATTCAGCCGCTGCTGGTCAGTTTCAGCAGTGGCTGAATCAGGATGCCTGGGGCAGAGCAGATGGGGTGCTGCTGGGTTGGTCCAGTAGCACCGAGGAACGGAGCTACTGGAGCAACCCAGCAGCACCCCAGCTGCTCTGCCCCAGGCGTCCCCAAGTCAGCTTCTGCTGAAACTGACCAGCGCTGACTACAGGAAGCCCCAGGCAGAGTTGCTCTGCCCCGGGCTTCCTGGAATCAGCTGCTGATCGGTTTCAGCAGCAGCTGACTTGGGGACGCCTGGGGTTCTTAAGTTGATTCTGTATGTAAGTCAGAACTGGCGGTCAGTTTCAGCAGTGTCTGAATCTGGACGCCAGTTCCGACTTACATACAGATTCAACTTAAGAACAAACCTACAGTCCCTATCTTGTACGTAACCCGGGGACTGCCTGTAGCTGGTTATTTAGAAATTTACAAATAAGCTATTTCGAAATAACATCGAAATAAGATACGCAATTTGCATAGCTCAAATTGCGTATCTTATTCTGAGCTACGGTGCAGTGTAGATGTACCCTCTGAGGCCTGCAGTTATCTGTCAGTAGTGATGCCATTTGAACAAGCAAGCAGTCAGCTATACTTTCCTTTTCTGTCAGAGAGATCCTGGCAGGCTGGGCTGTCAGGCAGCAGAGAAACAGCCTCATGGGTCCCGTCCTCCCTCCTTTGGTGTATTGATTGAATGGTATGCTTTTGGATGGAGTGAGCATCTGAGACAGGAATGAAGGGTATGGGGAGGCAGCTGGACTTGATGTAAATGTGGGGGGGAGGGATGAAGGGAGTAGAAGGAGCTTATTTTAGGGCCTAGTGATGTCTGTGTGTCTAAGGAATAGAGGAGGAGTTGAGAGTAGAATTGAAAGAAAGGAAGAACTACACAAAGGACCAAAAGATGCTGAAAATGTGCAGGAAACACCCCAAGAAGGAAGGGAAATTAGAAGTGAAGAGCAAATGAAAGGGAGGTACTGGAATTCATAATCTCAAAAGTTACTAGTTGGGGGAGAAGACAAACACTTCCCCCGAGTTGTGCTTTAACTGCTCCTTTGTATTTAGCAGCACCACAGAATGACTGAGATCTGGCCATTCTTGTCTGATCTCCACTCTCCTCCCCTGAACATGGTGGGTTTGATAGGTTGCTTGGGCTAAGTGAAACCACAACCTTGCAAACTCCTCTAGGCCGAATGAAAGGCACATGGCATCCATGTGAGGAGCCTCTTGCAGTCTAGTGTGCTTGGGTGGGCGTGCTGGTTCTTTCATAAACTAATAGCTCCCAGCAGTGCTGCTAAATCAGACTTCATGGAGCCAAGAGCTGAGAGCTTGGAATGCCACTGCAGGCACAAAAGGTCTGTCTCTCTTCCAACTGCCACCATTTGTTATGAGGCTAATGATCCAGAGGTCCAGTTGACAACAAGAGCAGGCTGGCAAAAATTGCCTCTGGGAGGAAAAAGTTCCCATTTAGATAAAAACAAAACCGAAAGTTAAGTTCCTTTTTTTTGTTTTGTCTTTAATCAGGGAGGGGAGTGAGTATTTCGTTCAGCATTACATCTGCAAAGCTAACAAAAGTTTGGCAGCCATCAGCGTTCTAATTTATATTACTTCACTGGAAAGTGCTACTTCAAATCCATTAGTTGCTGGTTCACAGTACTATGCTGGACACAACTTTATAGCTTCTGGGTGCACTCTTTTAAGAGAGGCTGTGGTTTGGGCTAGAATCTTTGGTTTGAAACCTCAAGTTATGGGGTTAGTGACCTCTATGAAAGTAAACCTGTGCTGGATGACCTTGTGAGGTCCCTTCTAGCTCTGCGTTTCTTTGATTTCCTTCTGTGCCTCTCCACAGAAGGTAAGGTACACCTGGAAGCAGCCACTTGATAGTAAATATTATTCAGTTAGAATGTGTTGCTTTTTTAGTGCAATTGAAAAGATAACCAACATGATTTTCATGTAAGACTTGTGAATTGCTGAGTGCTGCAGTTTTCTCCAGAGACAAGAAATAAACCCATGTTGAGGTATTTAAAAACCTCTATTAAAATAGAGATGTGATGAGAGAGCAATAAAACAAGCTATGGGCTCGGTTGGGAAAAGTCATCAGCCTTTAAAGAATGAAGTACTGATAGAGGAATGTACAGTACCAGGAAGTAAACTACCTGTTGGGCATTAAGTCCTACAGCATACTTGAGATGTTTGGAATCCATCACAGTAATTTTATTCATATTCTGGGTTGTGCATGTTATTCCTACAACAAGAGACAAATTCAGCAAATCTTAGTATTACAAGTTCTTGTTTCAGAGGTTTTTAACTATCGGTTGGCATTGATAGGGGCTAAGGCAGGGGTGGGCCAAAGGGCCTCCGTGGGCTGGATGCGGCCTGCCAAGTGGGTGGATCGGGCCCGTGGCGGCCCTGCTGCTGCCCCGTCCCCAGGCCTTAATTGGCTGGGGGCAGGGGAATGCGCGAAGCCTCCTCCCACCCTGCGAGCAGCACGCGGCGTGAGCAGCGCACAGTGCTTCAAAGCGGGGGGGAGGGAGGGGGAGGGAAGGAGAAGAGAGGAGGATGCTTTGCGTGCTTCCCTTCCCCCCCAGGCCAATCAGAGTCTGGGGGCGGGGGAGCTATGTAAAGCTTCCTTTGCCCTGCCCTGGCCCTGCGAGTAGCCCGTGGCACTTCAGAGTGCCACGTGCTCCTTGCAGGGCGGGAGGAGGCTTCGTGTGCTCCCTCGCCCCCAGACCGTGCTTGGCCTGAGGGTGGGGAAGCATGCCACGCCTCTTCCAGGGCATGTGTATCTAGTGGGAAGGGGGGGCAAAGGCGCTCCCCCACTCCTTCCTGTTTAGGCCCTGCCCCTTCCGGGATGCCACAGTGCTACTTCAAAAAATTTTGCCCACCCCTGGGCTAAGGTTTGACTAATTGGTGGGGAGAGGGGTATCAAAGTGAATTGACAGATGCTGCCAATAAGTGCCTGGGAATCCCAGGGCTGTGTGGAAAACAGAGAGATGTGACTGAACTTGGAAATAGATTTTCAAAACTCTCTAAATACACAGTCCATTTTAACTCCTAAGAAAAAACTTGTGGGCAGAGAGGGATACAAAAGGTTGAAGCCCTTTAAATACCCCAAAATGTCAATGTGTTTAGTTAGAGAGTAATGCTGGGTGTTTTTTGAAGTGATTGAGTTAATTATGCCAGAAAAATACTTCAACCAGTTTGTTCCAAAGCTGGTAAATATCTTTGGTAACTGATTAGGAATAAGATGTGTGGATATTGGAGTTATGAGGTATGTGTATATCTTTTAATGAACATCTGAAGTTGAATGAATCCAGAATCTGGTGTCTTTTCTCTCTGCCTTTTGGAAAATGTTGAGTTATTGCACTATTGAACTGTTTAAATGCAATCTTCTACAGGCTGGGTTTTACTCTTTCCTAACAGGATTACTCATATTTTCCATTTTTCAGTATTTCGTTTAAATACCCAGGACAGTTACACGCACTTGGATTTCTGGTCAGGACAAGGAGGGTGTTAGATGTAGAAAAAGTTCCTTTTGTTGGAAAGGATACAGATTTCTCAGGTACTTTTCCTTCACTCCTTATGTTGAGTGGCAACAATGAATAGCTTATTTTTCCTCCTGTTTTTCTCATATGACAAACGTCTGTATCAATTCGGTAGACTGCATTGTACTGTCTGCTTATTCATTGCTCTTGAACTTGCATTCCCAGCCTCTTTCCTAGGCCGCCTTACTGTTAAATGAAATTCCGTGCACCTCTAGTTCAGACTTTGAAATGAGCTGACATCACTTCATTCTGTGTGTGTGTGTGTGTAATTTATTTTACTTTAAGGTGTGGAAATTTATGCATTTTAACTGCATCCGGCTTCAGTATGTAATAAAACCAACTGGTAAAACCTTGACTGCTTAGTCCATGTAAACAATCAGCATTAATTGCACTGGCACCAACAGGAGGCATTCTGGTAAGGCCAGCCTGTTACGATAAATGAGCCTGTTAGCAGAATTTGCCATGTGCTAGTTCAAAGAATGAACTTGTTGAAATGGGGATGTTTGTGAAATGTTCTGAAATTATTACCCACCTAGGGGAATATGGCACCACTGCACAATGCAGAATTTTGCAGAAATTGGCGCACATGCAGAATTTCCTCGTTTCCCTCCACTGTTGGGGAGCGGTGGAGCCACTGGATCCAGCCTGCGGGCCACTCTGCCAGAACACTCAGGCACAGAGAAGCCCCACTCCACCTTTAAGCGGCTGACTGTTCCTTGTGGCTCTCTCCTCTGGGTGCTGGAAGGGAGCGGGAGGGGACATGGAAACCAGCCAGTGGGAGCTGAGAGATTTTCCTAGGCGTGGGGGGCAGCCCACAAAGCCTCCCTCTCCACCCTGTGCCCGGAGCAGAGAGCCACAGGGAGCAGCTAGTCATTTTGAGCAGCCTGGGGCTGTGGCTCAGGGTTCTGCAGGGGCTGCTGGTCGGGAGCCACCTAGGTAATAGGAATGAAAATGGTTAACCAGCTGATGCTTACCAGACAGTTAACCAGTGGGGGCTGGAGCACCTCCTTGCCAGCCATGGGCAGGGGGCTGCTCCATTCTCACTGGGCCTGCCATGTGCAGGAGGCATGCCAGCTCCAGCCCAGCCAGAGCAGCCCCTGCCCACAGTGAGAGGGCCCCTCCAGCCCAGCCAGGCTGGAGTGTCCCCCTCAGCCACCCCCGTTTTAATGGGGTAACTCATTAAACATTATATTTAACTGGTGTACTAAACAGGATTTTACATCCCTACTAGGTAAGCGCCTCCCAGCCCCAGCCTATCCCTGGCACCCCAGCCCCAACTCCCTGCCTCAGGCCACCATTCAAACCCTCTGCACCCCGCTCTCCCACCTCCACCAGGTCCCAGCTCCCAGTCCCTGAACCCCACGTCCCTGACCCAGGTCACAACCCTCTCCTTCCCCCAAACTCCCTCTCAGACCCCTCATTCTCTCCTGTACCCCAGGCCCCCTAACTTGAGCTCCCTTCTGCACCCAGCCTGCATCCCAGACCTTGCACCTCCTCCATAGAAAAGTGTGGTCCTTGATCTTGGCTTGGCCCCCCATAAAAAATTATTGCCCAGCCCTGGGCTAAGGATTCCTGATAGCTGCAGTTTCTAGCATGAAGGAAGGAGAGGGCTGCAAGCAAGAAACTCCCTGCGAGCCTGGGACTGAACATCAGGTTGTTTCTGCATGCCTGGTCTCTGGGTGGGAGGAGGCGGAGGGTATCTGGGCATGGGGGACCCTGCAACTGGGCTGTGGTGGGAGAGAGTGTGGGTTTCTGGGCTGGGGAATCCCACGATGGGCTTAGGGTTAGGGGGCTTGGATGTACTGTTGTGTGTAGGGCAGGCATGTCCAAAGTCCGGCCCGCGGGCCAATTGTGGCCCGTGTTCCGATTTAATATGGCCCCCGCTTCCTCCCCCTCTCCTGGCTCCCCGGTGCTCTTTTGAACTGGCACGCCCAGCGCGCCACTTCCGGCCGCGCCGCCGCCACCGCCGCCCATGGCCTCCGCGGTCCTAGAGCCTGCCCTGTAGGGCACGTCCGCAGCCCCGCTCGGCTGCGGGTTCGCCCTGCGCCCGGGCCGCCGTGAGGCCGGCATGCCCTGCGCTCTCCGCCCGCCTCCGGCCTTGCGGGCCCTCCGCCTTGGGGCTGAGAGTGCAGGGACGGCCCTCACGCATGTTCATTTCTTCAGATCTGGCCCTCTTTGAAAAAAGTTTGGATACGCCTGGTGTAGGGGGTATGGGTGTCTGACCTCCTGGTTGGGCTGTGTGGAGGGAAAGGGGGCAGAGATATAGAAACTGGTCTGTCCTAGGGGATTCTTTCACTCTCTACTCCTGGGTGAATTTGTGTGTCTATGTGCTGTTACCAGTATACTTGCTGACTGGTATTTGGAAATAAATTACAAACATTATTGAAATGAGTGTGATTATGCAGCGTTGGTTTGGACAACATTTGCAGAATTTTGCAAAATTTTAAAATATTGTGCAGAGAATGTTTAATGTTGTGACCCAGAATGCCCCCAGGAGTAACACACAGAGCTAATCTGCAGATAGCGTACCTGAGAGACCGACTTCCATGCAGCATTCAGGGTAACTTGAATGAGCATTCGCCAGGCTTTCCCAGACAGCGAGACAGGTGAGCCTCGCCTGAACTTTCACATACACCTGAGGCTAGGTCTGCACTTAAACCATTAATGTGCTTCCGCAGCAGTGCTTTGAAATGAATGTATGGCCTTGGCTCCAGCACTATATGTAAACCACCTAACCAAGGAGCGTGGCTTCCAGCATCGGGGGGGGGGTAATTTACATTGGCATTTTCATAGAATCATAGAATACTAGGACTGGAAGGGATCTCGAGAGATCATCGAGTCCAGTCCCCTGCCCTCATGGCAGGACCAAATACTGTCTAGACCATCCCTGATAGACATTTATCTAACCTACTCTTCAATATCTCCAGAGATGGGGATTCCACAACTTCCCTGGGCAATTTATTCCAGTGTTTGACCACCCTGACAGTTAGGAACTTTTTCCTAATGTCCAACCTAAACCTCTCTTGCTGCAGTTTAAGTCCATTGCTTCTTGTTCTATCCTCAGAGGCCAAGATGAACAAGTTTTCTCCCTCCTCCTTATGACACCCTTTTAGATACCTGAAAACTGCTCTCATGTCCCCCCTCAGTCTTCTCTTTTCTAAACTAAACAAACCCAATTCCTTCAGTCTTCCCTCATAGGTCATGTTCTCTAGAACTTTAATCATTCTCGTTGCTCTTCTCTGGACCCTCTCCAATTTCTCCACATCTTTCTTGAAATGCGGTACCCGGAACTGGACACAATACTCCAATTGAGGCCTAACCAGCGCAGAGTAGAGTGGAAGAATGACTTCTTGTGTCTTGCTCACAACATACCTGTTAATGCAGCCCAGAATCATGTTTGCTTTCTTTGCAACAGCATCACACTGCTGACTCATATTTAACTTGTGGTCCACTATAACTCCTAGATCCCTTTCTGCTGTACTCCTTCCCAGACCATCGCTTCCCATTTTTTATGTGTGAAACTGATTGTTCCTTCTTAAGTGGCACACTTTGCATTTGTCTTTATTAAACTTCATCCTATTTACCTCAGACCATTTCTCCAATTTGTCCAGGTCATTTTGAATTATGACCCCATTCTCCAGATTAGTCTCAACCCCTCCCAGCTTGGTATCATCTGCAAACTTAATAAGCGGACTTTCTATACCAATATCTAAATCGTTGATGAAGATATTGAACAGAGCCGGTCCCAAAACAGACCCCTGCAGAACCCCACTTGTTATGCCTTTCCATCAGGATTGTAAACCATTAATAACTACTTTCTGAGTACGGTTTTCCAGCCAGTTATGCACCCACCTTATAGTAGCCCCATCTAAGTTGTATTTACCTAGTTTATTGATAAGAATATCATGTGAGACTGTATCAGACGCCTTACTAAAGTCTAGGTATACCACATCCACCGCTTCTCCCTTATCCACAAGACTCGTTATCCTATTAAAGAAAGCTATCAGATTGGTTTGACATGATTTGTTCTTTACAAATCCATGCTGGCTGTTCCCTATCACCTTGCCACTTTCCAAGTGTTTACAGATTTACAAGTCCTTAATTACTTGCTCCATTATCTTCCCTGGCACAGAAGTTAAACTAACTGGTCTGTAGTTTCCTGGGTTGTTCTTATTTCCCTTTTTATAGATGGGCACTAGATTTGCCCTTTTCCAGTCCTTTGGAATCTCTCCTGTCTCCCATGATTTTTCAAAGATGATAGCTAGAGGCTCAGATACCTCCTCTATCAGCTCCCTGAGTATTCTAGGATGCATTTCATCAGGCCGTGGTGACTTGCAGGCATCTAACTTTTTTAGGTGATTTTTAACTTGTTCGTTTTTTTATTTTACCTTCTAAAATTATAAATTTTACAGTGCTGTGACTTGCTGCACTTGGGGGGGAGGGGTGTTTTTTCACACCCTGATCCAGAAAGCTGCAGCACAGTGAAGTGGCAGAGTAGACATGGCCTAAGTCTGCTGGCCCCTCCTGCGGCTAGTGACTTTTATGTAAGGAATAAACAAGGCAACCTGATGTTTGACTTTCCTGCCCAGCTTGGAGACTAGAGGAAAAGGATTCCAACTGGTTTCCATTGGATTCTATTTAGCATGAATTTACAGTTTCCATTTACTCTGTTAAATGACTTTGGCTGCCCTGGTATTTGGGTTTATTTTCTGGGCAGTGGAAAGTGAGGAGCGTAAGATGGCAAACATGGTTGCCATGAATAAATGCAAGGCGACTTTCCAAGATAAGAGCACAGAAAGCAAAAATAATGCCTCAGTCCGTCACGAAATATGTGAGGAATCTAATAGAAGTCAAAGCGAGTTCAGATTTTCTTTGCTTGCTGGGGAAATAGGCTGTGATAGGCATAAAAATTCCACTGGAAACAAAAATTTCCAGATTTCTCTGCTTTCCCAGAAACCACAGCTAGCAGCAGGTATCAATAGCCTGCAGTGTTCAAGCTTTGTTTTCATAGTTCTTTCCATGGAACATTCCCATGTGAAGAAAGTAGAACCAGATTAGTGCACAGAGACAGAGAAGCAATTTTCCTAGCTGCTGCAAGTGTAGTCGTTCTTTCCATTGTGGTGTTCATGCACAATATCAACATCTGGGTAGCAGAATCCTTAGGGATGGCTGCTGTCAGAGCAAGCTAGTTTGTTGCCTGTTTTAATGAGGGATCCTGCTTGATGACTGGCAAGTTATATGGTTTATTTTTTCTTGCTGGTGGATCTCACCTTTGTTTTCCCTTCTGTTGGCAAAGGAGCAATTAGTGGAAGCCGAAACTTTCTAGGGAAATCCCATCACAGTAGAAGGAGTTGTGCTTTTTCTCAACTGCTGAGCTTTTGTTGTGAGGAGTCATCAATAACGTGTTTTTGAATGCGTTCCTCTCTGAAGAAAGAGTAAAGGATACAAAAGCCATTCCCTTTTGGTCTAGTCATGAATGGATACTGAGCAGGAGGTTTGGAGACGTTTTTTCAGCAGTTGCATTGGTGGGCTATGGAACCATGGGGAAGGTCACTCTAGGCTTGAGCCAAAGCCCATGGGAGTCAGTGGAAAGACAGCTCTTGGCTTCTGTGGGCTTTGGATGAGGCCCCTAGGCAAAGTGACTCAGTTTCTCCATTTGCAAAATGGGGGTAATGGCACTCGCTGTTGTGAAATGATTGATAGCTGGAGATTAAAGGAACCAAATGAGTGCTGCTTTTATTATGGTGATGCCCCTGTTTGACCAGATCCATCTGTGCAATGTGTCCTCTTTGTATGGCACTGTGTAGAGAGTCTGACTGTTGAGCTGGTGTATTTGGCCCTGGGAGGATCGTCCCAACACCTGAGGGATTTCTTCTGGCATAGAGCAGTCTCTGCCCCCCTCACCCAACTACCAGCATATGCGGTTGACTAGAGGAAAGAGGGTGTGTTTGTGACCAGTGTTTCCCCTAACTTTTGTCTACCCATGTGCAGAATAAATTTAGTTATGTGCACTAAGGCATTTGCAGATGCATCTCACCACTAGAAACCTATATTGCCGGCGGCTGTGAGGGCTCTGCTAGTCATCTGGGTGGCACCTGAATCTCTCTCCTGAGTAGCTGCCCAAGCTGCCCAGCTATTTAACAGGATTCAAAAAACCTAGATAGATTCATAGAGGTTAGGTCCATCAGTGACTGTTAGCCAGGCAGGGCAGGGATGGTGTCCCTAGCGTCTGTTTGTTTGGGGCTGGGAATGGGCAACAAGGGAGGGATCACTGGATGGTTCCCTGTTCTGTTCACTCCCTCTGGGGCACCTGGCATTGGCCTCTGTCGGCCGACAGGACACTGGGCTAGATGGGCCTTTGGTCTGACCCAGTCTGGCACTCCTATGTTCTCTCATCTTACAGGGAACACTGGTTGGGACTCCCTTGTGCTGTCTGTTCCTGACTGTAGCTTTGGCCCCTGGGGGTTGGTTGTAGCTAGAGTTTAAGCAGTCTTCGCCTATTCTATTATATGCTGGAAAACCAGCCGTATGTACAGCTGCATTGGTGGAAAGCAAGAGCAACCTTTATACCTCTTCTCCCCCCCCCCCCCCATGTCCCCTTCCCCTTGCTTCAGCTGTTCCCCCTAACAGTCTGGCTGGTTTCTTTTAATGACATGCCCTGCAAACTCACTTTGAGTTCTGGAAACCAAGGTGGGTTCTTTGGCTTATGTTCCATAACCAATTAAGGGTTGCTGCAGATGGAATCTAGTTGACAAAGGGAAAAATTAGTTTAACTCCTCTTGGCTAGTTGAGTTCTGGATGAAAAGGGAAAAACTTTTGTCACAAAAGAAAGATGAATCTGCACCACACAGCTGGTCTGAGTAAGGTGCCATCTGGATAAGAGGATGGAGAGAGATTTCCAGAGGCTCTGAATTTGGAGAAATACCTTTACGCAGCAACAGTATTAAAACAATACTTAACAGTACTGAACAATCTTTTGTGAAACTGCAGCATTAATATTTGACTAGTTTATCTAATTATGTTGTTTAGTATCTGGACTTAACCAGCTGTCTGCAGCTGCTGCAAATTGGCTTTTCCCTGTTGGTGTTTGGGACTGCAGGCCAATACATAAGGAAAATAATTGTTAAGTTTTGAATAAAGGTCCATTTTTAAACTTTTTAGTCTCTGCATAACTAAGATGCACATTTTATCTTGTTTTGTGAAATATTGAGCCTCAGTATTTTGCACAGGTTTTGGGTGTGTTTACCACTTTTACAAAGCACAACTATTTACAGAACAGATGCATATCTGGATGAGGCTGTTTGCAAATGTACATTCTGGTTCAACTTCTTTGTGGACAGGAAGGCTAAATGTGTCAGCTCTCCAAGTGATGCCCTCCCCAAGCTAGATGAAAGTGTGCACAAGGGCAAAGGGAAGCAATTGTAACGGGACCGTTATGTTGAAATTTCAGCTTCCTTGAGGAGATGGGTTCAAATGAAAACGAATAAACCTAAGTTTGTTGTGGCCACCTTTTGTATTGGTGTACCGGACATGGTGGCTGTCATTTCTTGGGACATAGCTATCTGAGAACAGGCTTAATCTAGTGCCCCCTCTGCTGGCTGGTTGGCTGACTGTAAAGCACACAGAAGTGGCTTTTAGGATGTTTGAATATGTTTTAGTTAGAGCTAGAAAACCAATCCCAAGCAGTTGGAGGTGTGAAACCTTGTGATTGGATGACTTCATAGGCTAGTTAGGAGGAATTCTCCTTTGTGAGCAGACCCCTCGTTGGCATGCTGTGATAGAGGCTGCCTGAAAGGCACCACCTATTGGGATACCTCTGGAGCATTTTCTGGGTCCTTAAATCCTGACTGAGGCTCTGTGGGCTGGAACTCCAAAGCTGAAGACAGAAGATTATTAGCCCAGGGTGCTGTTGTTATCAGCGATGTTAAGAAGTGGTTAATTAGGTAATGGTGTAATTGCTGAGAAATCTCAGCAGTTACATGCTCCGGACTCTGCAGTATAAAGTTTGTACTGCAGAGCCTGCTGTGTAGCTGGCTCCCTGGGAGCAGAGCCGGCAGGTCCCACTCCCGGGGAGTTGGCTGCACTGCCGGGCTCTGCAGTATAAGCTCTGTACCACAGAGCTTGCAGCGCGAGGCAGCAGCTGACTCCCCAGGAGTGGGTGCACTCCAGAAGCCACCTTTTAAGCCAGCTCCTGGCAAGTACCTGCTCCCTCTGCCAACCCTGCTCCCATGGAGCCGGCTGCCACCCTGCAAAGGAAAGCTATAGTGAAGTGACAGGTTTATTCATTTTCATTTGAACCCTGCCTCCCGCTTGTATTAGAGGCAGCAGCCGGCTCCATGGGAGCCTGCGTGTAGCCATTAACAGTAACCAGTAGGCCCAAGTTTATGGGCTAACCATATAAATGGTTATGCTATTACATCCCTAGTTACTACTGAGTTGGTAGGGGCCTGGCATGCTTGAGCAGCTGGAGTTCTTTCCCTCAGGTGTGCCTCTTACTCCCCCCTTGCTGCTTAGGAAGGACTAGCTCCCTCTCCCACACCTTAATCAGCTCCTCCTCTGCCTAGCCCCCCTTCTGTTCCTCCCTTCCACGGGAAATGAGGGGACCTTAACCTCTCTCGGAATGATGAAAAGGGATGAAAAATGGGGGATGAAAAGGCAGGGGAGACATGGAAGTGACCAATCTGTTGGGAGCCTAGGACTGTGAGTTTCTGAGGACCAATAACCAAGCAAAGCCCTGGGAAGTTAATTGGGAGGCCCATTTCCAACCCCAAATGGGCATCTGTAGCCCTGGGTTCTGATTGGCTGAGGCCATTGAATTTCTGTATAACTTCCTGTTCCTGCAAGTATTTATTGCCATGCATAGTAGTACTCTGTTCAGAGCAGTCAGATTGTATGCTTAGCCCTTACTGTGCTAGAATCATGCTGTACAGTTCTCAGGGAAACTGAACGTGTCGCCCTCAATCTGCCACCTCTGTCCTACTCATGGCAAAGATTTTCAGAAACGCAGTATCTTAGTCGAGATTTCCATTGCTTTAAAGTCTGCAGTGGCAATGCTGAGATTTACATTCTCATTAGGTGCTGGGCATTGTTGAGCTGCCTAGCTTTCAGTGATGCCCACAGGGTTTTCCGAGGGCCAGGAAACATGACTGAGCCTGCACAGCTCAAGGAAGTCCCCAGGAGCAGTGTGATGGTGCTGTCACCTCTCTGCTCTTTCAAGGAGCCAAAGCAGCGCTGAGCTCAAGCAGGGGACCGTGGTGTGCGCGGTGTCAGCTGTGAGTGTAAGCCATGCTGCCCTAGTTCCCAGCATCTGCAAAGCCCTGATGCACTGGAGTTGCTGCCAGGTGAGCTCTGTTGTCCAAGGTGTATGCTGTGAGTGGCTACAACCAAGGGGGAGTCCTGACAGAGGTGCTCTCATGTTGCAAAATGATCATGTGTAAGGCTGTGCTTGTTAACCATACAGTGGCCCAGCTGAAGCACTGCAGTGGAGCAGTGTAGACACCTATTACGGTTATGGGAGGGGTTCCCTGTCACTGTACTGACTCCACTCCCTGAGAGGCACTAGCTAGGTAAACAGAAGAAGTCTTCCTTTGAACAAGCGCTAGGTCAGCCTACGGTGTGGATTTTTCACACCCCTGAGCGATGTAGCTAGGTCGATGTAATTGTCTAGTGTGGACCAGCCCCAAATACTTTACAGATTCATGGGAAACACTTTCTTCTGTGAGCTTGCTCGGTGACTGCTAAAAGATTTATCCCACGAATCCTCTCCATGTAGTGTTAACCAACAAGACACGTTTTCCTTTAGCACTTCCCCTCCACTGTGATTCGGATGTTATGTATTTAATAACTCTTCCTCTGAGTTTTCCAGTCCTAATTTGATTTCCCTGCACCATGAGAATAGTATGTTCTTATTGCTTCTAATTGTTAACACATGCCAGTTCTGCAATTTACTTTAAAAAAGGCAGTTTACGTGAAAGATTTACATACACTAGGAAACCTTTGGAAAATTAATTTGTTTTCCAAACAGCATATCCAAATCCAGTTTTTAAAAGAGTTCTACAATTAAGGCTCTCTTCAGCACTACAGGCTGCCTGTGTGAGTGATTTACAACAGACGTTCTGTACAAACAAGAGCTGCACAAGTGTGAAGGCATAATAAAGGATTTTGGAATGGGCAGTCCAATTGAACATCCTTTGAAGCCCCTCTTCACTGGGACCTAGCATGGATCATTGTCCCACAGTGCATTATCAGTGTTCTTGTCAGCCACAAACAAAATATGTGTATTTAACAAGTTAATGTCAAAGTGGTTGCGAGTCACTGGTAGGTGTGTGCTTAGTGACATCAGCTGGCAAGGAGCCCTGGTAACAGAGCAAGCAGGGTGGGGGGGAGAGAGAGAAAGAGACAGCGAGGAGGGAGGGAGGGAGGATGTGTGTATATCTGGGTATTCTGGCGCGGTAAAGAGCTGGTCTGTTTGGCTGGACCTTCCCATCTGGGTTCCATCTGTGTTTCCCTGGAATCGGACAGGCAGCTCTAGTCAGTGAGAAATCGCAGATGTGAGAGAGCTGACACATGTCCAGCTAATGAAAGGAGGAAGGCTGGTCTGAGGCTGTGCTCGAAGATTAAGAGCAGAAAAAGAAGAGCATTTTATTTATATGTCAAAGAAATTAGGAGTATTCTACAATAGCTGGATTGTTGTAGCCTCCTGGGTATTTTGGGTAAGCAAATTTTTAAATTCGGTTATTTAAAATGTTAATGAGGTTTATTTGGGTTTTTTGTTCAGCTGTTTTGCTGTTTGCTAATTTTTAAGAGTAGAAATGTTTTTCTGTTCTGTGGATCAGTTGAACCTTGAGCTAGATAGTGTGAGAAGGTGTATATCTGTGCGTGGGAACCCTCACATATGTAGTGCTTTGCAATATCGCCTTCCCCTCTCTAACCACCTCATTTTGACTGCAGTGGGTCTGCTGGTAAAAACTTCAATAGATGAGCTGACTTGGTGTGCGGATTATGCAGCTGAAAAAATAGTAAACTGTTTCTCTGAGGAAAGCTGTGATGGAGCTTGCTGTCCTTTCTGTCGCTGTGGAAGGGTTTGGCTTTCCTGAGTAGAAGGCTAGTATTCAGCATTTCCTAGGCAAATGGAAAAGTGGGAGGATATTTGTTTGAATGCAATGTGTTTTTCATTGTGGGAAGCCTTGTTCTCAGTTTTGCAAAATATTTTATTCGGAGTAAATATATAGGGCTAAGTGACCTCCATCACCTCCCAAATGTTCTCAATGTGCTTCATATTTTTTCTGCATTGTGCATGAGTGTTACCTTTTTTTCTTTATACTCAAAAGCAGCTATTGATGCTACCAACATTTAAATCTCTTCCTTCAGTGTTGTGATGCAGTAACCTCTCTCTTTGCTGCTACAATGTTCATTGTAACGCTACTGTACATTGGATTCCATTTTATTGGACTGGAATGTGCAGTCTTTCAGATGTATCTTAAACCTGCTTTGTGTTCTTTTTTTTTTTTTTTGCAAAGGTTCAGCAGTTTTAAAATGTTCCTGTGATCCCTCGGGGCATGCTACTGTAAAAATTATACCATTATACCTGGTGACCTATTGGCTCCCTTTTTTTGCAGCATTAAACTCCAGAGCTACTGCATTTATAATCCATTGTGTTCCCCTTATGCTGCTCAGTTGCACCAAATATGCCAGAATCCACACTAAAGTTCGGAAGGCTAAGAGCGGGTGGGAAATTTTGCTTCACAATCATAGATGGAAAATGTGTTGGGTTATCTACTCTAGCTCCCTGCCAATGCAGGATTATTCCCTATTGTACGCTTACTAGTGCTTTGTCCAGGCTAGTTTTAAACCTGCCAAGTGACAGGGCTTCCCCTGAGACACTGTTCCACAGCCTGATAGCTCTCACTGGCAGCAAGTTTATCCTGCTGTTCAAGCTAAATGTCCCTGTCTTAGCCTCATTCCATTCTTCCTCCTTATGCACTCTGACCATCCAAATCCCCCTTTTCTCATAGTTTGCAAACTCTCTCTGCGTGCAGACCGTTTCCATGTGCTTTGTAAGCCAGCATCCTGACTGAGGAAAGGGACTTTACACTTGCTCTTTGTTTCTTGATTTCCAACACCTCTGAGGTAGCTGTGAGAGCGTACTGGGCAGCGTGTGCACGTTAGCATCCCCAAACACGCCAGAATGAGGAAAGAAAGTCACAAACCATACAGACGTGCGGTTTCCTAACAGTGAAGTTTTGTCATGTTTTATTTGCATCAGGATGTGCACTATTTCTGGTGCAGTTGAGTAGCTTCAGCTAGGATGGTACTGAAGAACTGCCGAATTTGCCAGCATTAATGCTATTACTTGTTGATGTTACTGTAATAGGGATGTAATAGTGTCGTCAATTAACTGATCAGCAAAAGCATATCGGTTAATGATAGACTATCTGCATTTCCCTCCCACCCCCTTGTCAGTAAATTTTTTTTTTAGCAGGCTGGCCTGCAGTCCAGCTCAGTCCCAGCTTGCACTGGGTCCGGGACCTACCACTGCTGCAGCTCAGCATTTAAAGCGTATTGGCAGGCAGGCAGCCTGTCTTCTGCTGGGTCCGGGAGCTCAGACTTCCCTCTCCCCGCAGATGGGCTGCTGCCTCTGTATCAGAGGCTGCAGCACAGGGCAACAGACAGCCAGTCCATGATGGGAGCCAGTTTTTAAACTGGCTCCCCTTGCAGACCAGCTCTCACCTGGCAGGGGGCTTCCCGGGAGTGGGGCAGGAGTGCACTGGTTTCTGGACCCGCCCCCAGGGTCTATAGAATAGTCGACTAACTGATAAGAATTCATGAGGTTAATCAACTATTAAATTAACTGATATTTAACATCCCTATCCTGTAATCCATTTAAGACTTGATCCTGCAGTCACTATGCAAGCAAACCCCTAGTTAAGTAATCAGGAGTTTTGCCCATATTAGGTGTTCAAAATTGGGCTCTTGGTCTTTATTTTAAATAACTAGCCTGCCAAATTCACATTCAAGTTCTGCAGAAGACTGAGTCCCGAGAAGAGGCGATTAGAGGAATACTGCAGGATGTTCAGGGAACATTTGGGGGAAAAGTGCTTAGAACAGAGAGGGAACATCTAGCTATATTTTTTGTTTAACGTTGTTAAGAGTAGGGATGTTAAGGACTAGTCAACTTGTTGACTATCCGATAAGCAATCAACTAGTCGATTTCCCTCCTCCCCCGGCTTCCTCTATCAGATAGAGGCGGGAAAGGGGGTGCTTCAGAGTGGCAGTACCGCACAGCTGAGCTGGGGATCAACTTTGCGGCTGCCCCCTTGAAATCCTGAGGTGGTATTTCCATGGAACTCAGGATCAGCTGGGGAGTCCCCAGCTGCGTGTGGCATTTCAAATTGGCAGCGCAGCATGGAGCCCGGGGTCAGCGGGGGACTCTTGTACATTTCAAAGCTAGCACGCCGCGTGTAGCCCGGAGTCAGCAGGACATTCCGCTGGCCCCGGACTGCATGCGTAGTTCCACATTCCTCCATTGAAATGTACAAGTGCCTATCAACTAGTTGAGTACTGTAGTCGATGGAAATTCCATCAACTACTTGACTAGTAAATTAACCGTTACTTAACATCCTTAATTCAGAGTTACATGGGTAATCATTACAGATAGATACATAGGAATGGGAGAATTGTGGATAAACAAGGATCTGGTCAGTGTTCAGCAATTCAAAAGAAGTGGAAGCTTATGACTTTCTAGTAGTCTATTTCGGACCTTATCCTGCCACCCTCAAGAAGAAGCATCACCTCACTATTTCACAATGCAAAGGGTGCATTCTGCTACATTAACACACAGTTAAGTTTGGAAGCAGTGCTGATGTAGCTGTGTTGCTCCCAGGACATTAGAGAGAGAAGGTGGGGGAGGTAGGTGCGTGAGCTGTTTTTGAGCTCCCTGTTGGAGTCCGTGGGAGTAGGTTTGTGTTTTTCTGAGCATCTCTATAATGAAAGACACAAGCAATTGGCAGCGGAAGGAGGTGGGGATTGGAAAAAGATGTGAAATACAGGGGCTTGAAGGGCTGATTTGTGGCTGAGGGTGAAAAGAACAATGCAGGATGTGTAGCAGGATTTATTACTGAGGGAAATACAATAATCAACACTGAACCTATGTATGCATTACCGCAGAACGTTGACCTAAGGTACACAACTCCAGCTAAGTGAATAAAGTAACTGGAGTTGACAAACCTGACGTTGATTTATTGTGGGGTGTATACTGCACTGGGTAGGTGGCGGGGGGGAAGGAACTCTCCAGTTGACTTACCCTTCACATTGTAGGGCATGGTAAGGTGAGTACAGGGGGTCGATCGCACAGTGATCTGCCGATGATTTGGCGGGTCTTCACTACACCCACTAAATTGACTGCTGGTGGTTCAATCTCAGAGCTTTGATCCCCACTGTAGTGTAGATGTAGCCTGAGCATTAGAAGGCTTTAGCCACACAAAGGGAGAAGAAATTGCTCAGAGTAGGCCAGTGAGGCATTGCTAAAAGTAAGACATTTCTCAGAGCACAGAGAAGCTTAAATTGGGATAAATTCCTACTCGAATAATCTTCCTAGGGCAGTGGTCCCCAACCTTTTGAGGTTGTCAGGCGCCAGGGGGCGTGGCTGTTTGCCTGCCAGGGGGCAGGGACACTTGCGCGCCCGGGGGCGGGGCCCCCCCGCCAAGCACCCGTGCGCCATGTGCCCAGGGCCAGGCCAGCCCCGAGCACCTGGCGGGCGCATTGAAATGCCCCCGCGGGCGCCATGGCGCCCGCGGGCACCGTGTTGGGGACCACGGTCCTAGGGGAATGATGGACGCACCATCATGTGATTCATTGAAAATTGGAAAAGATCATCACAGTGCAGTTTTACTATGAGTAGTGACTATGGGAAAGTGTTATCTAGTTACTTCGAATACCTGCTTGGTATTTGAATTGTATCCGCGAGTAGCACGTCATCCAGTACCCACAGAAGTCCGGGAAAAAATCCCGTCTATTTCAGCAGGTTTGGGATTGGATTCTAATGTTACAGTTTCACTTCTTGTGTCTCCAGAGCCAGTCGTCAGGGGATGTCTACAGTGAAACTGAAAACCTGCGGCTGGCCTGTGCCTGCTGACTCAGGCTTGCGGGACTGGGGCTGAGGGGCTGTTTAATTGTGGTGTAGATGCTCGGGCTGCAGCCCAAGGCTCTAAGACCCTGCAAGGTGGGAGTGTCCCAGAACTCGGGCTGCAACTTGAACTTAAATGTCTGTACTGCAATTAAACAGCTCCTAGCTCAAGCCCCGGTCATCTGGCATGGGGCAACTGTGGGTGTCTAATTGCAGCATAAGACATACCTAAAGAGACATCTGGGTTCAATTTCTTCCAGTGCTTTGTCAACAATTGTTTATCAAGTATCAGTTGGTTGCACTTTTGCAAATCCACTTGTAGGCAAGGGGTTGCTCACATGTCCTTGAAGGCATCATTTGGCTTGCAGAAATTTTTAGTCCTGATGCTAATGCACAAGGAAGAAAAAAAACTGTCTGGATTCCAGGTTGAGTTTGCAAGACTGGCAGTTCCAGATGCAACATTTGGTAAACATGGAAACTCCCAATGCCATGTTGAGTTACTCTTAGTAGAAAATGCCATGGTTTATAGCCCTGATTTGATATGGGAGGACTAAGGGGCTTGTTGGCTTCTCCATTTCTAGTTTTTATGATTTGGAGAATCCCTAATTTAATCGTTAATGAGACTCAGGCCCCATTATATTACCAGACATACTCTAGTGCCACAGAATATGAAGAGACTGCAGTAAAATATGTGGAAGCAGATATTCGTTAAAAAACCTCTGGGCAGCAGAGATAATGTGTTTTTAAATATGAACTGGAGAGAGAATCACTTAGTGACACCGACTTTTTTTATACATGCTAGAAGAGATGACTTTTCTGTACCCTTTGGGTTAGCTGGCAAACCTCCTTTTAAACAAACCTAACGGCTGGCTAGTATTTACATACAGTATTGTTTTTCAGAGGTTAGGTATAAAATTATGTTCTAATAAAAACTTGAACAATGGTTATTGGGAAAGCCACCTTGTACCCTTCATAAAGGCTAATTAAACTTTACTTCTGAGATGTGCTTTGATTTACTTCGTTTTTACAAAGTATTGGATACCCCTTCTGAGTGAATCAGAAAATACCTGTATTTCTGCTTACATGTGGTATCTGTGACCTTAAAGTACAGGGTTATGAAGGTTTTTGTAGTTAAAGTACGAAACTAGGAATCAGACTCGGGTTCCATTCCTGGATCTGCTAGAGACTGTGTGTGTCCAGGACGTGTAATTTCTTTGTGCCTCAATTGCATAGACTCTGAGGCTAGACGGAAGTACTATGAAATTCTAGCCTGACCAATATCCATGGGCAATAGACTTTCCCCATAAACTGGATTTCCACCATGTGTAAAACTGGTATCATCCGCACAGTATGAAGAGGCTTAACCCCTTACATTTTTATAGCACTTTACAAAACAAGTAATTAACATTAACAGCTTTGGGCAGTGGCACTTCAAACCTACCCTGAGTTCTTAAAACAATGTTTTATGAGTTTCATTGTCTCAGTTCCCTGCTCAGATGCACCATTTCCTCCTTTCCTGTTCGTGGCAGTGTCCCTGTTGAAGTTCATGATCAGGTTGGTGGGGACAACTTTTGAGCAGAAGAACATTATTAGTGGCTCGAACTCTTAAGTGTCTGCTGATAGTCTTCAGCGCCACACGCGCTGCACGACCAGAAGCCACAAATCTACCAGTTGGCCCACAAATGGGATGATTTTCTTCCAGTCTGACTATGGAACTTAAATAGTCATCTGTGTATTGACAGCTGCCTGTTATTTAACTCAATCTAAATGGGGAGCGAAGGGGAGTGTGCAGAGGGAGAATGCTGCTGCTTTGAAAGAACTCAAACCTGTTGCTGTGCTGCAAGCTGTGAATGTTTAAAGCCCTCGTATTACTTACCATGCTGGAGGAGCAGGGAGGGAGGGTGGGTTATTGTGAGGGTAACAGATGTGCCCTATGCTGTTGACGCGTGCCGGCTCTGTTCCTCTGCTCTTAACACCAGGTGCAGTTATTGTTCTGGCTGGTCTCTATTCATCCAGCCTCGTCTGTTACTCTGCTCTTTCTAGCTCATTGTTTCTGAAGAAAATTAGCATTAAAAACCCATCCGAAACCCCCATGTCCCTCAACTGCAGGTGACTGTTATTGGCCCCAGCTGCCACCCTTGCGCTTGATTACTTCCATATGGGGTTGTGGTAAGAAGTAATATCCACTTACTCATTTCCCTCCCCCCACATGCACTTTATTACTCACAAAGAACAATATACTGAAATCTACTAGACCCCCACCCCATTCCCATAGGCTCCACATCCTATTCAGTGTTAGGAGGGTGATGAACATTTTACAAGCAAAGCTAATTACACACACACACACACTCTCTCTCTCTCTCTCTCTCTCTCTCTCTCTCTCTCTCTCTCATACTTCCTTCCCCTGTAAAAGTGAAATAATCAAGGGCCAATGGGCAGTCAGCTAAATCTTTGAAATATCCAGAGATGAGGCGTCTTGCTAACAGGAAAATTCTGCTAGTCTTTGGATGATATGTAATGGAAACTATTTAGCCATCATTTATATCCTGTGGTGCCACACCTTATAAACTTGGTGAGCAAATTGTAATTCAGGGAGAAGCCATGAGAAAATAGATGCAACTATTTTTACCAGTTGATTAATTACATAAGTTTAGACAGACAAAGGGTGGGGAAGCAGAGACACTTTTTAAAAAACATGGATCGTATAATTCTTCGGAACAGAGCATTCTTTCTTTTTTAATAGAACACCTCTCCAGAATGGCGTGTTTTGAGTTTGTTTTAAATCTAAACCATTTCATGTGTGTGTTTACTATACAAATAGCACATTGGAGCTCCCTGTTTCTCCTTGTGACTGCAGGTTGACACTGCTTAGATGAGGATGGAAGGGGGGGGAATGTCAGCTCTGTATCTCAGCTTAGGATCTGAAATTAAGCTGCCTTCTTTCTGGCTTGTGCATCATCAATACCAGCAAAAAATGTTGCTCTATTCCACCCGGAGAGCCCATTTATTATGCTGCTTGACCCAGACAGGAATCAAACTCTCACTTCTCTTATAGCTGTGTGGACCTTGCAGAATTAATATGAATCAAACTAAAAACTTTTGTCACCTAAGTCACCCAGTAGAAGTTTAAGGGAGCGGATGTGTGGAGTAAAAGGCCACTTTTTGGTTTACGTGGTCACTTTTTAGAGTAGAACTGAACCTTGAAAGGCATTAAGGAAACTAGAGCAGCCTCAGTACAGGTAACCAAGGCTGGTGTATAGTTCCATGTGGAACAAAACAACGTTTACATTATGAACAAGGATTCAGAAACTTTCATGGGAAACTGGAGGAAAGGCTAATGCAAGACTTCCAATATACTTGTTGTAGCTTTCCAGGTGGAAATAAATCCACTTGAACTGTGGCATTGTAATGCACTGGGTTCTGAAGAGGTTACTTCTGGGTGACCAGCTAATTTCAGTTGCTGTGTTCTCCAGAGCACTTAGTGGTAGAGTTTTCACACACATGCCCCTGCGCCCTGGGTGGCAAGCTGCTGTTGGGAAGATTGACAACAGTCACTGAATGGCTCCAACACAGATGCACTTCCCATGTGATGCTGACTGAAGGAGGAAGCCTATTAGGCTCATGTAAACCCCAGCAATTATACATTGAGCCCTGTTTTCAGAAGAGCTTGTCTCAATCACACGTAGAAATCCTGCATTTTAGGTGGCCACTTATGAAAACTGGACAATGTATGCGGAGAGCAGACATTCTGCCTCACTCTTAAGGTTCCAGAGTGAGCTAGTGGGTAATAGCTGACTGGGAACTGGGGCTCCTGCCTTCTCTTCCTGGCTCTGCCACTGACTTGCTATGACCTTGGGAAAGCTAACCCGTCCAGTGCTGGCTTTACCTCACTAGAGTGTTGGGATTCCTGGTTGTATTCCCACCGGTGACCAGCTGCATAAACAGCTGGCTAGCCTTCTCCGGAGAACTTGGACGGAGGGCAGACCTTTGAGGTGCAGGGGCTAGAGTGTGCCCCTTCTGGGGAATTACCCAGCATTCTCTGCTTCCAAAGAAGCCCGAGCAGTAGATTCTTTCTTTTTTAACCAGTTTTCCTCTTTTTTTAAAGATAAATTACATTTTTATCCCCAGCTGTGCTCCCTACCAAATTCTGACATCGGAACCAAATTCAGTGGGAACTGAGCTTTCTGGGGCACTGTGGCTATTTTTTCCCTACTCTGCCTTCCAGTCTGAGTGGGCAAAATGGTGAAGCAAGGGAAGAGGGATGGGATTGAGAAACAGCTCTGGCATGCAGGGGCTGGAGCAAGTAGATCTCGATGGTGTTTTCAGAATAACAGGTCCCCCCACAGTTGGTGTTCAGGCCAGACAAAGTTCTAGCTGTAGGAGTAGCCATCCCGTTCAGAGACTTTTCTGTTCCCCGGCTGTTCTCAAGAGACTTAATAGTAACTGCAGGCTGCAGAGATGCTGCTAGTTCAGGAACCTATCCAGCCTACACCTTCTTTCCCAGCAGCAGCTCCCATGGGGGAGGGTTCACTGCCGTGGTCCCTGCTCTCTAGTGGGCTCTGCAGAGGGGCAGCCTTGTGAAATCCACTGTTCTTTTTGAGTTTCAAGTCAGCCAGGGGTAACTGGGCTGCTTCCACCCTTCTACCTTCCTTTACATTCTCTCGCTGTTACAGTCTGCTACACATTCCCCAAGTAATGAAGAAGCTCCTTCTTTCTCTTGGCTGCAGTGTGTGTATCGCTAGCACTCTTCTGCCTTCCCCTGCAGCAGATACTTGTGGATCTCTGTCATACTGCTTACATAGTCACATGTGGGAGGGAACCAGACTGTGCCTACTGGAAACCAGAGAAGGCTAACAGCCTCCAAAGATTGACCTGATTGCCTTCCAGCTCCTAAAATGCTTCTCTCAAGTGAAAGGCCTCTGTTGGAATCAGTGAAGCACCGGTAAAGAGAAACAGGAAGTCAGGCAGGGCTCCCATGAACACAAGTTGAAAAATCCAAATGCTGTTCTAAGGAAGGTCCCGGGGCTTCATACTCCTCCATCTTCTCTCCTCAAGAGTTAGGAAAGCTGTCCAGATCTCCTCAGGAGGAGGGAGATCTGAAGAGACTATTCTCCTCACCCCATGTTGTTTGAGGTGAGGCTCAGCAAGTTCCTGCCTGTGCATGGGAAGCAGCCTCCATTGGCACAGGATCCAGAATAGGACAGTCGGGCTGGCCAAGTCACCAGAGGTGCCCTTTTCCAAATCCAAGGAGATTTGCATTTGCCTCGGTCACTTGCTGGATGATCTTTCCAAAGCAGAAGGACAATATCCAGGTAAGGAAAAAGGGTTGGATAGAGTAAGGGTCAGTTTGATTAAAAATGAGAATTTGTTACTGCTACAGTATCTGCCCTCAGGATTAGATCTGATCAGCACCACGGTGACCCTGTGGAAGGGGTGCCCAAGGCATCAGCAGATAAGAGAATAGAATCATCTGATGAGATTGAGGCCCTACTCTGTGTCATTCCATAGGGTACTTGTCTGGTTCTCCATGGCCATTCTAGCATCATCAGAATCGCAGGGAAGGGCAGTTCCCTAAAGGATAAGAAATGGACCTTGAGCCTCCAGAAGACATCGGACAGCTTTATTCATCACCGAGTCTTCCTTGCATTCATCTGAGATCACTCAAAAGGTGTGCAGTGCGGACGTCTCTGGCTCTGGAAGGTGGGGTTCAGGCCAAGCATTTCAGTGCTGTACATAATTGGTTTTGCACTTATGAAGGGGTCATTTCCTTGGAGTTGGAGTAATAGACGCTCTGCATGGGAGAACGGGATACGTGTAGATAAATTGGAGGTTAGAAAATGTGTATGTCACGTTTGAGGCTGGTAAAATGGCCTTTCAGAATAGCCCCAGGAACGTTCTTCAGATTTACAAAGTCACATCCCAAATTTAAGGTTTTTTTTCTTCCCCAATTAAGTGATTAGACCATATGGTGTTTACTGAAAAGTGCCTGTGATATGGAAGGCGCCTACCTACTGTATCCCTCTTTCAAAAGAAGCTGCTTTACCTGATGTCTCTGTCCTGAAACCACAGGTTCTTTTCAGCAGCAGACGAGCTGGGGATTATTCCAGTGACCTTCTCTAGGTTGTTGGTTTAACCTTCTGATTCTGCTGCTGTGAGGCTGCTTAGTCTTACATGCGTTTAGCAATCTCCCCGGTCTTTCACCAATCTAACAAATGGGCCATTTTCTCAGCGGGACTCTGCCGAGGTCGTTGCCTTTCACTCTCCTATAAAAAAAAATACTGGTTTAAGGTCCTTGGGATGAGATGGTTGGAGCAGCATGTTTTCCAAAAATTACTAATTACTGTCATTAGTCAAATAGATTGCTGCTTCAGGGGCAAGTGTGTGGATCAGGATATACTAACACCCTGATTTTAAAAACATGAATTGTAAAAACCTGTTATCGAAGACTGCACATGGAAAGAATTCTCACATGACTTCTGAAGAGGGATTAATTAGTAACACGGGGAAGGAGGGAGGAAATCAGGCAGCTGTTCTGCTATTTGAACTTTGCATTTAAGGGAATGGAAAAGTGGCAAAGTAATCCCCAAATCAGCAGGGGGCACAAAGGATTGCGAGAGTCCATTGTCCTTGGCTAGTCCCATTAATGTAAGATTTGGGCTTGAATGTTACCTGATGTGAGTTCTCGCCTGTCTTGCGGGTAAATAAATTAACTAGCAGACTTACCTGGCATTTCCTATGTCCAGACGGGACCACGCAGGCTTCCAGTTGGCACAGCCCAGAGTCGGAGGAAAAGGGACAGTCCAGTGCTTGTTGGGATTGCCTGGAGGTTGGGATGGCAGGGGCAGAGAGGAAGGGGGGGGAGGGAGGGCTGCACAGGCCTCCCCCGCCAGTGCTCCAAGGGCCTGGCCTGGGGGAGGAAAGGTTGCACAGCCTGGCCCCCATTGGTCATACTGGGTGGCTCAGCAGTGCAAGGGAGATGGGGGGCACGCCAATGGGTCCTGTGAGGGGTGGCTAGAACTGGTCTGGCTGGCCTTGGTGGTGTGGCAGTGGGGCCAGGAGTTGGGGTTTGAGGCAGGAAAGCTACATACTAGAAGCAGGCAAGATGGCAGAGCCCCATCCCCAACTGGCCACTAGTTAAAGGTATAGATGCCCCCAGTGGTGAGGATAGCTTTCCCCTGCGCTCACTGCCCCCAGTGGTGACTGAGGATTGCATCCCTCCTCTCACCCCTCCCTTTCCATGGCATGGAAAACAATCAAATTCCAGGCACAGCCTACTTTTCTGGCACAACCAAGCCTTTACCTTGCTCTGTTAGGGTAAGAGGAAGCTGCCTACCAAATTTGGTGGTCCTAGTTCTTCTGGTTTAGGAAGAGTTCTGAATAAACAGACTCACAGGCAGATGCACCAATCTCTAAAATATAGATTCTGTGACACCTTGCTGAAGTCTAATTAATTTCAAGTCACTGCATGTGGCCTACTTATGAGACATTACGCCAGCAGTCGGCAACCTTTTCAAACCAAAGAGCCAAACTCATCAAAATTCAGAACAAGTGGTCCACAAAGAGCTGTATCAGAATGCCCATTTGCATGACTGAAAATATACAACTTAATATTGCTGATAATTGGCATGATGATTAATAATAGCATAAAGGAAACATTGTACTCGCAGACTTTAGTAATGGGACTTCTGCTGCTGCATCTTTTTGCACATTTCTTTGAAGTTTACATCATAACTGGTCAAATACAGCTTCATCATGCATTCACGCTACATGAATAAGTATAGATGGCCCATTCATCTCGAGAGACGGTAGTAAGCAGCAGCAGTGACAGTCTGAGTTGTGCCTGGATCTGCAACTTCTTTCATGGCTTATGCATCCAATATTGGATTTGCACAGTCGATTACAATAGCTACATGCCAGTCTACTTCCATTTTCATGAGTCTGAGACTTTTTCCTTCTGAGATGGAGTTCTTTTGAATGACTTGCACAGGTCCTATTGAAAAATTACATGCCCTGTTGTAATAATTGTCGCTGAGTGTTGCGATCTGATGACGTAGATTCCCAAGAGCTTGGATTGACGTTAAATTTTTTCATAGTGTTTTTACAGATATCCTTGAATCTTAACTTTGGCCTTCCTCTTGCCCTTACTCCATTTGCTAGTTCACCAAAGAGGATTTCTTTGAGAAGGTGTTTATCACTCATTCTCCTCACATGGCCAAGCCACCGGAATCTTCTGTTAAGGATCGCTGTGAGACTGGGTATGCCAGCTCTTGATAGAACATCTACATTTGAAACTTTGTCTTGCCACTTAATAGTCATGATTCTGTGAAGGCAGCAAAGGTGGAAACTGCTCAATTTTTTCTCTTGGCACGAGTAGGTAGTCCAGTTCTTAGATCCATAAAGCAAGACATGAATAAGTACACATTTTTTAAATTGTGATTTAATTTTTCATTTTAATTTAAAAAGTTGCATGCATTTTGGGAATGGCAAAAGAGCCATATTTGGTTCCATACTGAGCTGTATTTGGCTTGCAAGCCATAGGTTGCAGACTCCTGGATTACACTAATATAATTCTTTCTCCTCTGCTGCCCCCTTTTCCACTCACACAGTTTGTTCTCCAGCATCAAAGCTCCTAGGTTCAAAATCCATGCTCAGGTTACCAAAAACTGCCATGTGCTTAATATTAGTGGTCAGGGTACTTGAAATATGGTTTTCTGAAGAGCATTGCTGAAAATAGCACCAGGAGGTGCTGTGCTATCTCAGTGGTTTTTAGATCAAGTGTTCTCATTTGTCACAATTTGCAAATGTAGTCTGGGTTTTGAGAGGTGAGCTGGATTATCTCCACTTCGCACACAATCGTCAGTCATGAAACTACTGCAGTCAGTGGTCTTCCAGTTTATACCCTGAGTAACGTTTGTGCAGTCTCTATCCCTTCAGTAAGATTGCGTGGTTGTAGCTCGTTGGACTATATTAAATAAATTTGCTGATGGACACAAGAAGAAACAGAATCGGTGGCTTTTTCAGAGTGAGCTGGGATGGACCTTTGGGTAAAAGGAGTAAAATCAAATGGTTAGAATCCATTCACGTTCGTTTTGAAAAGTAATGCCTTAAGGCTTAAGCCAATATCCAGTGTGTTGTGAGAGACTGATCTTGAAGGCCTTACATAGGTGGGTGGCTGTTATAGCAGAGCTGGGTCAAGTGAAGAAATGCCTGTTAGCATGGTTTATAATTCTGTACACACGTCCACATGCAGCCCCCACTGAATATCCAGGGGATTCTCCATCTCTAGCCAAAGGGCCCTGCAGTGGCCACCTCAGCTGTCCTGTAGGCAGGTCCCAGAGGGTTACTGGGGGGCCTGGCGTAGGGCTGCAGCCGGGGCCCCCTTCACTCTGCGGCGGCAGCCTACTCTGTTCCATTGCACCGTTGTCGCTCAGCAGGCTGCACTCCACTTCACAGCGCCCCAATCCCCGGGCACCCCACTTACCGCTGCTGCAGCGAAGCTGAGCACAGAGGGCTGGGAGAGGGCAGCAGGCTGCTGGGGTACTCAGGGGGGCCACCTCTGCTGCCCTGTGCCAGGCTTCCCCATATTCCCTGGCTACTGGGGAGGGGACAAGAGGGTGGAACGGGCAGGGCAAGGGGCAGGGCCGATGATAGGGGGGTTTCCCTGGGCCCTGCACTTGGGGAGGGGTTGTCCCATGCCTCTCACTGCCCTCTGTACAACTAGCAGCATAATTCACGTGCATATTGATCGTGTTTTCTTTGTCGATTTCGATATCTCGTGCAAATTTAATTTGCCTAATGGCTTGGTGGGAGTAATTGAAAGGCACTCTGCGCTCGGTTGTGGAAAGTCTCCCTCACACAGATAGGACTCTGCCTCTGCTGAGAGGAAATCTGTAGGCACCGCTTTGTAGACTGTGCTGTGGCTGGAGAAGGAAAATGCCATTGGAAACACACTTGGCTTTTACATTTGTTGCAGGCTTTGAAGGCCCCATTTCTGATGCCAGATTTCTCTAAAGCTGGAATCTTCCTTTGCTGGCTCTTGGGGCTGGTCAGGGCTGGTGTGTTTTAGTGCCTAACACCAATCCAGAGACTCGTGAGATGGAATAGCATCTGTTTGTTATACTGCATTGTAGGGGTAGTCGATTAACCTCATGAATTCTTACCGGTTAGTCGACTGTTCTGTAGTCCTGAGGGGTGGGGCCAGAAGCCAGTGCGCTTCGGCACCAATCCTGAGGCGCCCCCTGCCACTCCATGCTGCTGCCTCTGCTACAGAGGCAGTAGCACAGCGTGCCAGGCAAGAGCTGGTCCACAAGGGGAGCCAGTTGAAAAAACCAGCTCCCCTCATGGACTGGCTGCCTGTCACCCCGTGCTGCTGCCTTTGATGCAGCAGCAGCACAGGGTGGCAGCAGCCCCTGTCTAGGGGAGGGGCTGAGCTCCCGCACCTGGCATGAGCCAGAACTGAACCCGGCTGCCTGCTCGCCTGGCTCCTAATACACTTTAAATGCACAGCCACAGCTGGGGTAGGTCCCAGACCTGGCAGGCCAGCCTACTAAAAAATGTACTGGCAGATGGGAAGGGGGAGGAGGGGGGAGATGTATGTAGTCTATAGCATTAATCTATAAGCTTTTGCATATCGGTTAATTGGCTACACTATTACATCCCTACTGCATTGTAGACTAGACATGGCTAGTTTTTTAAAAACAAATGAAGTGACCAATGCTGCTCATCATGTTAGCAAACAACATTCATAAAGCTACAGTAGCAGCTGAACATGTGTTAAGATACACTAGATCAGGGTGGCCAACCCATTGAACAAAAAGAGCCAAAACAGTGGCAGAAAAAATGCAAAGAGCCATACCACAATTATTGGGAGGAGAGGGGGGGCTGCCCCTTCAGAAACAAACTTAGGCTTTTTGGTCATATCAGGCTCCCATCAATGGCCATCATCTTGGGCGCCATTTGAATCGCCACCCTGGTGAACACGGGTGCTGGGGGCAGGGGCCGTTGTAGAGGGAGGGGATGACGCAGGAGAAGCTTCGCAAGCTGCACTTTTGGGGAAAAGAGCTGCGGGTTGGCCACCCCTGCACTAGACCAGGCTCATTTTGCGTCACTCACTCAGCTCTAAATGAATTTAAAGTGTCCAATGGCTGCCGCGGGTAACTCCTCCCATCTACCAATGTTAGGTATGAGGCCCAGCGTGTACCAGGCACTTTCTCCAAGGAGAACGAACATGAATGATAACTCGAGTAGTTTGTCTTGGTAGATGAGTAGCAAGTGTTGGGGTTAAAGAAAGTAGCACAAATGGAATGTGACTAATGGCTACAACATCAAAGCCACAGCTGAGCATCGTGATGTGGGGCAACATCCAACCTGCCTCTTAGATGGTGCTGAATTCTGATGTCTTGACATTAAAGGAAATTGTAGATATTGTACATGAGAAAGACCTGTCATTCCATCACTAGAACTAGATCTGTCGGGGCATGACTGACAACGTGCCCACATGTTCTGTCTGTGGGCAGGGAAGACTGAGACCCCTTGCCCACTGCATTGAAATAAGGTGATGGAACTGATGCGTAAAACATGGCATAGGAATCTCTGGTATCTGGCATTAGTATCTTCCAGGCAGGAAAAAATGTTTTACGATCAACAGTCTCAGCAGGTATTTTTCCCGAGACAGCATATGGGAATGAAGTCCCCAGGGCCCAGCTCAGCATTGCCCAGGTTTGGGAATTACCGGAAGCGGACCTCTGTACAACAGCTACAAACACAAAAAAGCTTCCTGTTGTGTTCAAAGGGCGGGTTAGGTCCTAGGACCCCTTCTTGCTCCCTTGGACAGGGCAGCTGTTTTGTGCTTTTGCCCCAGCACCTTTGATCTTCAGAATGATGAACAAAACCAGATGGGACAGGACCAGAATCATTCTGCTGTGAGGTTTCCTTATGGCTTGCACTTCACTCTCTGTCCACCAATAAATCTTCCAGTCACTTCTCGATGTCTTTCTCGGGCTGATGCTCGATTGTTGCATCCTCGATGGTTCCCAGGGCGTCAGTCCTGTTCTGCAGAGCTTGGCACCTGTTATTAAATAGTAGGAAAAGATTCTACCAGAAATAATTACTTTTAGAAGTGGAGATTTAGTCGCTGATGTGAATTCTAGGGCACTGTCCCACAATCTGCCCCAGTTCAGCTCATTCTGGAATACCTGTTGCAGCTAAAGAAAATATGTCTGTCGTAATTCTCTCAAAGTTCCCCTGGCAGCCATAAGAGTATTTCATAGCACTGTTGGCGGTTCTCTGCTGCAACTGCTAGACTCCTGAAAAGCCTGTGGCATTTCTCTCCACCAGTGCAAGTGCACGCTCCTGTTAATCTGGTTCTTAAAAGTTTTTTGAACACTCCCTTTGAACTGATGGTGAGTGCTTCTTATCAGATTTATATTTGAACAATAGCCTGCCTTGAGTTTGCGGGGTCAGAGAGATTAGCACTTTAATAGTGGACCCTTCTTTCAGTTTTCGACAAGAATAAGATTTCCTTAGGTCTGCCTGCCCAGTTCCATTCTGAAGTGTCTTCTAAGTTTTATCTGAATTGGATCATTTACCAACTAGTTTTCTTTCATAAACCACCAGTTCATCATGCAGCCTGCACTCCATACTGTAGATGTCAGAAAGGCATTATATTTTTGTCTACGTAGGATTAAACCATTTTATAAATCCTCTAGCTGCTTTGTTCATTTGCAAACAGATCAAAAGACTCTGCTCTGTCTACCCAGAGGTTATCAAATTGGATTTCTGGATGTCTTACAACTTGTTACAGTGCGGTCAACAGTCCCTGTTGCTGGCATGTCAACTCGCCTTGTGAGGTCACTGTGTACATCTGTGGCTCCACTTAAAAATGCCCCAGTTGCTGAGATTTGCAGAGCTCTGCTGCATGCTTTCTTCAGAAACGGTGCTTTAGACAAGGGTGCCTCCAAAGCTGATGCTGCAGTTGGCAGTGCAGTTCTTTCCTCTGTAACTGACTCAACTCTGAAGCTCCCTCCTCCTGATAGGGAGTCACATGGAGTGGAACACCCATCAGGCACTACTGAAGAAGAAAAAGGTTACTCACCCTGGGCAGTAATTGTAGTTCTTCAAGATGTGTGCACTCCATTGCCCACCCTCCTGAAAAGGTGGCTGACCCCTGCCCTAGCTGGTCTTGTATGTATTCATCTTCTGTGTTCAGGTTTCAATGCTCCCTGCCCCTCTGTTTAATTATTAAGACTGTGCTTTTAACTGTGCTATTTAGTAATTATTCATGACACTTGGACAGTTGATGGGGGCATTTTCAGGCACACTTCTGGTACAATTTTGTGTGTTGTGCTTGATTTGGTGGTTTGACACTCGGGTTACACGTGTGTCTTGTTTCTGGTTATGTTGGGACCTATTGCTCATAACCTGTGGGGTCTGTACACTCAGATCCGTTCCTTGTCGGTGAAGGTAATCCAGGTTTACTAAGGTCCTGACACTTTTCAACAAGGTTTTAAACTTAATTGATAATGGCTGCTTGGGTTCTACATTTTTTGTTTGAATTTCAGATATCCTTCCCTCGTTTTTTACTGAAGCTAGAGTTCCTTCTTTCAAGACTTGGGGTGGTTTGCTAGAGGGCTTGCATACTGAATTTGCTGCATCATCAGGGAATATCTGTTTCTCTAATTATACTCAGTTTTTTTGTTCATTTTGTTTTACCTTCTTTGGTCTCCAAGGATGATGGTGTCTATTGCTGGGGTCAGACAGTAACATGCTACAGTCTGTTAACCATACATGCAGCTCTGGTTTCTTTCATTCAACCTAAATGGTTCACGGATAAAGGACTTGCCAGGGCTAGGAAATAGGAAGAGCTAGCTATGGCAAAATGAACATGCTGCTAGCAGTTCAGGAAGAATCACCTCAAGGCTGTGATAGGAAGGTGGGGCGCATGGTCCCATTACTAATGGGGTTTTTATCCATCTTTTTGTGAAGGAAGCTTATGATTTGGGTTTCTTCTTGAGCTTTCCACTTGCTCCTGGATTCTCCTGGGGCATCAAGGACCGAACGAGTCTTTATTTCTCATGTGAGAATTTCTCTTGGGTGCAGACCCCTTCAGGTATCCCCACCTTGGTGACTGTGTTACTTTAAAAATGCTTGGGGACTGCCTGAAAGGCCCAGCCTGTGCAGACCTGTGGCCTCCCATGTCCACAGTGGGGACTGCCTCCTGGCTATGCCAACTCCTGTGCCCGTTGAGTGCCATTCAGCACAGGCTGACACACAACACCCTGCGTGGGTGCTGGCTGCCTGAGAATTATCTCCGGGGGACATGGATGCAGCTGCGATCAGATGGAGTATTTCAGGTAACAGTCTGTAGAACTGAATGGGCTAGAAGTGCAGATCAGTCTTCAGGGCGAGCCCCTGAGGATCTTGAAAATCCTCTGAATACCTCAAAATGTTTTATGAACAGGAAAGAATTGGGCCCCTCTCATGCACATCCCTGCTCTAGATACTTCATGAACTCCTCACGCAGCAGTTCTGCACGGCAATGTTGTGACCAGGTGTAGGAGCCAGGTGTTAAACTCCTAGCCACATCTTCAGCCTTCAGTGGCTTCATGTCAAACTTAAAAGTTTTTTTTACAAGTTCTTGAAAGGAAAACGTGGAATGCGTTGAGGCGCACATGCACAGATACAGGGGAACAGCAAGTCTAGCATGGCCTTTCCCTCTCCATGTCAGACATAGGTGCCTCTCATGGGACCGCGACCCCAGGTACCTAGTGCCCAAATTGATCAGCTGCCCAGGTTGGATCATCCTTTGTGCTGGGACTGTCTTGTTCAGCTCCTCTCTCCAGGTTGCTCTCAGCAGCCCCTCTGCTTCCAAGAAGGATGCCCTAGCTTAGCCAGACATCTGGTCCCCCTCCTTGACCTTACCCTGTCCCTGCCCAGGCCCTCTGGAGGAGACAGGCAGGTTATGCAAGGAACGCTCCCTAGTAGCCTCTGTTCCCTGATACCTGCGGATGCCATCCACAGGCGGGGGTGCGGCAGCAATCAGCGGGAATCCTAGGCTGCACAACTGTATGCTGTGAAAGAAACCACAGTGGCCCTGGTGCAAAGGGCTACAGCGTCTCTGTTCTGAACTGGAACACCTCTGCGGGCGTGGGGCTTTGCCTCCTAGACAAGGGACGTTACCAAGTGTTCAGCTCGGGAACCGTGTACTTGCTAAGAATCTTAGCGATTGCGCACAGTGCGGCCTCTGCAGTATAAAGCTTTATCCTACACACCCTGACGCGAAGCCTCCCTCGGAGCAGGACCGCCAGCCCCAGCCGGCCCGGCTGTTGCAGCAAAGCCACCTTCCTGGGAGCCGGCTGACTTTGAGTTTAACCAGTACACATCAGCTTACCGGTTAAACTCTCAACATCCCTATCAGAGACGCTCTCGCACAGGTTCTCTTTCGTCCTCAGAAGCTTTCTGGGGAGGCTGCCTGATTGCATCCTCCCTGGTAGAACACCTGTCCACGTCAAGCCAGCCATGAGTGGTCTGGCAGCATTTGAGCACAAAGCAGTGCAGCGTAAGGCCCGGGTTCCTGGCCACATTCAGTCGGCATCCACTCCCTGTCATTCTGTGTGATGCGGAGAAGACGGATTTCTTGCACGGCAGGCTGGATGAAGTGGGGGAAGCTGTTCGCTGATGCCTCTGCAGTAAACCACCATTTGCTCATTCCCCAATGAAGCATAGTAGCTTTCCGGTCTGGGGGCACAGTTTCAGCCTGTAGCTTGCTGAACAGGCAGGAGTTCATAAAAATGTGCATCATGCATCTTTCCCGACCGTTCCACCTTGATAGGGAAACGGCCCTTGGGATCCACTAGCGCCTGCAGCACCATTGAGAAGTGCCCCTGGCGGTTTATGTCCTCCTTGGCAAGGTGGTGAGGTGTGCAGATAGGGATGTGTGTTCGATCTGTCGCCCCACCACAGTTAGGGGACCCCGGTGCAGCAAAGCTATATCCACTGCTTGCCAGAGTCACTGCCCTCCATAGTAGCAGGGTGTTGAATCACAACAGCACCCTCTGTAGATGTCCCTGCTCTGAATTGATTCCCGACTGACCGGTAGCTGTCTGGCATTGCAAGCTTCCGCAGGGCAATTGCCATTCTCTTCTCCGCTGTCAGAGCAGGTCTCATCCTGGCATTGTCTGCACTTCAGGGTGGGGAAAAAGCAATTTGCAAAATTCCATGAAAGTGACCTTCTGCAGGCAAAAGTTTTGCAACCACTGCTGATGGTCCCAGACCTGCATCATAGTGTGGTCTCTCCAGCCTGTGCTTGTCAGGCAGCACCAGGGTCCCACTGTGCCAATAGGATCAAAGGCCAGCGGCATTTTCATGTCACTCAACTCAAGTGCTTCGCAGAAGAATATGTTCATGGCCCCCCAAGAGTGTTCATTGTTACAGTGGACCCTGGATACGCTCTAGACGTATTCCAGCATTGGGTGCACCAAAGTTATCATTATTATCATCATGCCTTGATGCTCAACGAGATCCGTGCTGGGTTCCATGCTTACACTGCTATGGCATCTGTGCGAATAACTGAATGGGAAAAGGGCCCGAATGGACTATTTGCCATTGGTCTTAAGCAGCAGAGGGAGGGAGGGAGGGAGGGAGGAAACGAGTGCATTATGGGCCACTGATGACATGTACCCAGAAGCACCCACTGCACAGTTTTGGTCCCAGCGTGCATTGGGAACGTAACACAGAATGCAAAGGGGCCCAGGCACTGTGGGATAGCTACTTCATCGCAGGGATGTAAGCAACTGGTTAACCATCCGATAAACAAAAGCTTATTGGGTAGTCGACTAATCCCTCAACTAGTTGCTTCTCCCCCCACACCCTACCCTTGTTGTCTCTAATAAGGGCAGGAAGGGGGGAGCAGGAGGTGGTGCTGGGGGGAGCCAGCTTAAAAGCCAGTTCCCCTCTGCACCATCTCCATGGGAGCCAGGGGAGGGACAGGGGTAGCAGGGACCGGGCGTGAGCCGGGTTGCACCCAGTCCCAGATGCTGCACTGTCCCAGGACAGCTGATTCCTGGCTCGTGCAGGGTCCCCACCACTGCACTAGGAGCAGGCAGGGCCGTACATTTAAAAGGAAGAGTCACAGCAGGGTTAGCTCCTAGGGGCAGGAACTAACCGCACTAAGGCTCCCCCGCTTATTGACTAATCAACTAGTCAATGGAAAATCCATTGACTAGTCAGTTAGGTTGATTAAATGAAATTTAACACCCCTAGTGCATCACTGTCAAAAGCTGGCAGTAGCCACCCTCCTTGGGACGCACTACTTCGAACTGCGTCAGATTTGTACACTCTGGGTAACTATCTTTGCCGTTGCCCAATCAGGTATAAAAAGTCTACCGTAATTCGACCTTATCTCGTAGTGTAGACATGGCCTTGGTAACACACAAGCAGGATAATAGTCCACAGTTCAACAAGTGACGTTGAACTTATTTTCTATAAGTTTTAAATTGGTGCCTCCAAAACCCAGAAAATAACCTTGAGGAGCTCCAAGGTACTATGAGCCAGAAAGGTTGTGGCTTGCTCAGGACCACACAGAGCCAAGAGGTTTCCTATTGAAGTCAAGGGGAGTGCTCATGTGCTTAAGCACTTTGCTCAACTGGGGCCTAGTGCGGGGGCAGGGAATCTTTTTGGGGGCTGCTGACCCACAGAAATCAGTCAGGGGCTGCACACAAGTGAGACACAAAGCGAGAAACCCCTGACTGAGAAGCAGAAAGACAGTCCCCATGTTCCCCTTGCACACCAGAGCCCAGGGGGCCCAGGCTAGTAGATTTTGGGTGCACCAGCCCTGGGGGTGGGTGGCAGGGGGCTGGAAAGCCAGCACGGGCTCCCCAACGCTGAGCCTTGGGGGTCAGATCCAGGCAAGCTAGGGGCTGCATCCAGGCCTGCGGTTCCCCACCTCTGGCCTCAAGGGACAGATCTTTTTTCACCTTACATAGTAGGGCTGGATTTACAAAGGTATTTAAAGCACCTAAAGATGCTGCACATACCTTTGTAAATCTGGCCCTTACTCTTTTAAAAGCCCTTGGCAGAGATTTAAGGAATGCAACAACAGTCCGTGCAGCAGAGACTTGGGTAGTAATATTGTGAAGGAATTCTCTTTCCAAACTGTCTGAATGGCATCACCTGTGCACTGCCTCCATATTTATCACGCCAAGGAACTCAAGGGAGAGAGTTTGTACCTTTGTAACTTTGCAAGTAATAAACCACGTTTTCTGTCTTGTACAGTGAATAATTTCAGAACATTTGGAAGCTTAACTGCTTAAAGCCAGGTTTTTTTTTTTTTTTTATTAAACAGAGGGATAATCTGGCTTCCTCCATGTATCTCTTAAATTAGCACATACAGGGAAGATGTGCATAGACAAGTAGGGTGATTATCATAATTTAAATATTCATATTCAGTGTTTGCTTCTGTTCACAACTTTTCATGTAAATATTACCACTGGACTGTGTATTCCATGCCCTGTTTTTACGCGCATACACTTCACACAGGCAAGGAAATCACCCTGAAATCATCTTTGATTCAGAGTTGGTGACTGCTCAACTATAGAAACTGCTACTCTCAGTGTTCTTAGGGGTGTATCCCAGCTTTTCTTGTTATGTTTGGGCTCCATTGGACTCAAAGACATTAATCTTTCTCGTGTTCACCAGCAAGGCAAATGTGAGACAGATGTCCACATCTGCAAGTTAGTTCCAGCCATTGTTGTGACATTCAAATAGTTTAAATTACAGTAAGGCTATTTGCAGAGCACTGAAGCAAGAAGATATTTTTTTTAAAACTCTGAATGTTATTTTGGTGTCCATTAAAAATGTTTAGCAGCTGTAAATTTTTCATTCCAAATGCTAGTAATCTAGTAAATAAATATTGCAGAGGATTAAATATCTGTTACATTAGTAATGGATTTTCAACTTGTTTTGTACCCCACGGGCAGTTGTAAACAAATTAAATGTTACCAAAATGTTTATATTTATAACCAATTAAGCTTGGTTGGAGAACCTTTTTTTTTTTTTTTTTGCTTCTCACTAATGTTGCCCACCCCTCCCCAACTGTTTTTTTGTGGGACAGTAGCCCCCTGACCCAAAAAGGATTCCCACCCCATAATTAAGCTAATTTGCAAGGAACTTTTGCTTCACTTAACCATGGTTGGTCTTCTGAGATCCGGCTGTTTTTATGTTTCTGGTTACAACATGGGACAGCTAGATTGTGATGGTGAATAGGGTTTTGCTTTTCGTGGAAGGAAGCAAATTCTTCTGTGAAGGGGCTTGGAGGTGTTTCATCATTCTGTCACGGCAGAACACCAGGTCCAAAGTCTAGACAGGTTGATTGGCTCCTTTCAACAGTTGAAAAAGGGTAAAGATGGACTCCTGAGGGAACAGCTGCGCTAACTTGATTCTTGTACGGCTCAGTGTAAGTTGTGCGCACAGCGGGTATGGTTTCACGACAGAAGTGTTTTAGGGGGTGCATTGGCTTCCTCTGGGCTCCCACTTCACTCACATTGCATGCCAAGGGCCATAAGCCACGTGCCTACAGCTGAGGGAGAAGTCATTGTGCAGTGCACACTGTCCCTGCAGGCAGTGCTGCTCCCATTTCTCTCCAGTGTGGAGTCCCACGCTGGGTGTCCTGCCGCTGTGGAAAATGGTAGCAGAAGAGCAAGAGGAAACGACTTTTTCTGACACTGCCTTTATTTTACAAATGGTCCCTGGGTGTCCTGGAGCCCTTCTCCCCGGCCCTTTTTATCAGAAAGTCTGAATGGTGGATACTGAAGAGCTCTTCCTGCGGCATTTCCAGTACAAAGTGAGGAGAAGGGCTTTGGGATCCTGAACAGCTGCTGCCAGGGCAGTTTGTCATGGGGAGGGGGGGGCAAATTTAATATGCAACTTGGTTTCCCTTCCTTCAGCTGCCTCCTTTCAATTCTTTCACCCCTCCCCCAGCCCACTCTTCATTTCTCCCCCACAGCACATACCTGTCCGTTTAATACAAATTTTGTTCTACACTGATTCCACCCCAGCCATGTCCCATTGAGACCTAGGGCATGGCTGCAGAATGATCAAAAGCCCAACCAGCTTCTCAGTGTTCCCCCATGTCTGTCAGGAACTAGACTGAGACTGCTAAAGATATTAGAATCCTAGAACTGGAAGAGACCTCAGAAGGTCAAGTCCAGCCTCCTGCTCTAGGCAGGTCCAATCACAACTAAATCGACCCGGCCAGGGCTTTGTCAAGCCAAGACTTAAATACCTCTAGGGATGGAGACTCCACTACTTCCCTAGGGAACCCATTCCAGTGCTTCACCACCCTCCTAGTGAAATAGTTTTTCCTAATATCCAGCCTGGACCTCTCCCACCACAACTTGAGACCATTGCTCCTTGTTCTGCCATCTGTCACTACTGAGAACAGCCTCTCTCCATCCTCTTTGGAACCTCCCTTCAGGAAGTTGAAGGCTGCTATCAAATCCCCCCTCACTCTTCGCTTCTGCAGACTAAACAGACCCAACTCCCTCCGCCTCTCCTTGTAGGTCATATGCTCCAGCCCCCTAATCATTTTGGTTGCCCTCCGCTGGACCCTCTCCAATGCGGCCACATCCTTTTTGTAGTGGGGGGCCCAGAACTGGACACAATACTCCAGATGCGGCCTCACCAAAGCCGAATAAAGGGGAATGATGACATCTCTGGATCTGCTGGCAATGCTCCTCTTAATGCAACCTAAGATGCCATTAGCCTTCTTGGCTACAAGGGCCCACTGTTGACTCATATCCAGCTTCTCATCCATTGGAATCCCCAGGTCCTTTTCTGCAGAACTACTACTTAACTGGTTGGTCCCCAGCCTGTAACAATGCTTGGGATTCTTCCGTCCCAAGTGCAGGACTCTGCACTTGTCCTTGTTGAACCTCATCAGATTTCTTGTGGTCCAATCCTCCAATTTGTCTAAGTCACTCTGGACCCTATCTCTGCCCTCAAGCGTATCTACCTCTCCCCCTTGGGCCAATATTACACTTGGGCTGTAGGTGACAGGGAAAGCTGTTAATTGTTTTGCCATCTAACTCCATAAAACCCCGTTGAATGAGCAGAAAGAAACTGGGTACCAAGCAGTGCTCCTCAGACCTTTTTAGAGAATTCATCCTCAGGGATGCAAATCCATCATTAGCAAACTTCTATTGGCAGAGATCATTTGTGTGTGTGAATTAGGAAAATGATTTCCTGCATACTTGGGCTGTGTATTTAGAGATTCTCAATTATCTAGTCACAAGCGATAGCATTCTAAGTGTGCCGTTAGGTTGTGGACCAATTTTTATGGCACTTTTCTCTCGGGGTGAGCCTGGAAACCAGAATTGAGCACAAATGCTCAGTGGGATCTTGAGCCAGTTCCATGTACTGATTAGTACTGCACTTTTTGATGGAGGCAGGCAAGTTCTAGCTGAAATGAGAATGTAGGTGATAACAAAATAGGAAGAATCAAGATAAACCCCCAGCAAGTGCTCCTAACAACTTTGTATTGCCAGACACACTACTCATTGATGAATAGACAGATAAGAATCAGCAATCAGCCTTAAAAGAAAAATAAATTAACCTTATTTACCTTAACTGCTTTCTTGTCTGGCTGCAAGAGCCATATTCTGCTAGTTCAGTTTCTTATAGCTGAGTTCCACATCAATCAGCTTGGAAGTGAAGCAGCTGTGTGTGGGAGAGGACGAGATGGCAATGGAGCTGCATTCATTTATTTTTTGAGTTGTGAAATGCCTGTCCCAAACTCTGGGGGCTGAGTCCTGCAAGGTGGTAAGCTCTGCTGTAAGGTGCTGAGTCTCCCCCTCTCCACCCCCCAGCATCTTGCAGGATTAAATCCCCCAGTGCTTAGTAAAACTGAAATGTACAAATGGATTGGTCACATTCAGTAAAGTACCCAGGCAGGAATCATATAACCACCCATCACAATAGTAACCCCTTAGAAAACTGTCTGGCTACAGCTAGACTGGCATGATTTTCCGCAAATGCTTTTAACGGAAATGTTTTCTGTTAAAAGCATTTGCGGAAAAGAGCGTCTAGATTGGCATGGACGCTTTTCCGCAAAAGCACTTTTGCACAAAAGCATCCGTGGCCAATCTAGACACGCTTTTCCGCAAAAAAGCCCCGATCGCCATTTTTGCCATTTTGCACAAAACAAATCTGAGCTGTCTACACTGGCCCTTCTGTGGAAAAGCTTTTGCGCAAAAGGACTTTTGCCCGAACGGGAGCAGCATAGTATTTCCGCAAGAAGCACTGATTTCTTACATGAGATCGTCAGTGTTCTTGCGGAAATTCAAGCGGCCAGTGTAGACGGCTGGCAAGTTTTGGAAAAACTTGCCAGTCTAGACACAGCCTCTATGTATAAAGGAGGATGCGTTGGGTGTCAGTGAATGTGCACTAACCCAGATTGGCCACTGAGTTACTGTGGGACCTTGGGCAAGTCACTCAGCTTCTATGTGCCTCAGTTTCTCTAACTGAATGGAGCAGTAATATTTGCGGTCTTTGCAAAGAAGCTAGACAGATTTAGACCAGAAGGAAAGCTAAGATTTAACAGTGAGAGTAAGTAACCATTGAAACAATTTACAAAGGGTGGGGGTGGATCAAAATCAGGTATTTTTCTGAGAGATCTGCTCTGAGAAATATTTTAGGCAAACTGTTGTTGGCGCTAGTCAGCCCGTCCGGTATCACTGTTGACCCTGAGCTATTTGAAGAGGGGGTGGTCTGACTAATAACACAAAAGCTTTATCTTCATATTGTTCCTCTCACCTGAGTCTCAAAGCACTGAGCAGCAGTGGAAACGCTTTACAAGTGACTTGAAGCTTCCGGGGGAGGGGCAAAGACAATCTCCAAGAGCAAAGGAAGGATGTGAACAATAAAATGTCAGTGCAATTCTTCTCATTTCTCAGTTCCTAATGTGAAAGTGATTAGCTTGGTGGAGACTGAAAACAGATGGTGAGCAGTTGGAGCAGATAAGCACCTTATTCAAAATAAACATTTGCTGAAGCTGGGGAGGTGACAAGCTTTATTTCACTCCACCCTATTTACAATTATCAGATCAAGTTACATGGATGCTGCTTTTAAAATTATCAACAGGATCTCCTGGAAAGCAAGGAAATGATAATGTGTCCTTTCAATCACAGAGTCCTTCGGGCTGGAATGGATGTCTGGTAAGCCACCAGCTTCAGGGCACTATACATTTAATTACCCTAACCATTGTCAGCAGGATCTGGTTTTACTGTTGAATGGTCTCCAGAGATGGTAACTCCATCCCCTCCCTTGCTCTCGTTCCTTTTCTGAACTGTGTTTCTTCTACTATTCCAACTGAAGGCTTCTCTGCTTGGGGTGTGATGCGCAGCAAGCCAGGGAGTGAATCTGCCGCGTGCTAACTTTCTGTGCTGCAGCATAGCATGTGGACCACTTCCACAGCACACTCGGTTCTGAAATGCACAGCTTTGCGTGATCTTAAATCTCATGTTCTGTCCTGTTAAATGGTGAGATTCCACGCGGCAGTCTGAGGGATGTCTCACATGGGCTGAGCCTCCGCTTTGAAGTGCTGTTACTCTGGGAACCTTTCGGTTCATGACCCTGCAGAATCATCTCAGTCTTTTTTTTCACTTTCATGGCAGATAAATGTGAGTTCCATTTGTTTCCCTTTTTTGGGAGTGGCGGCTCGTTCAGAGGAAATACAGTCCTGCGTGCTATGCGAGGATCTCGACAATCTCTGGGCATTTATTGTATGAGCAGCGTTTTGCACTGGGGTCCCACCTGAAATGGCTCCTTTCTCTGTTCTGCGAAGTCAAGTGCTACATTCACGCTTTCACTCGAGGCTGCATTTCAGTAGGTGCATATGCAGACTCCTTCGCTCCAGAAGGCATCATGTAAAAACAAAATCTGGCTACTGTACAGGCATTGGAATCCAGTCATCTGGTGCAAGCGCCTTGCTGACTCAGTTCAGTTTTGACTCTGATTAGTCCAACTGTGATGTACAGTGGGTAGAGAGGGAACAGGGAATCTTTTGCTATATGGTAGGTCCTACTATACATAAAACTGTGAACGTGGCTTATTTTGCATGCAGATGCTTTCCTGCCTTGCTGCAGCTTACATGTTTGGTTTTAAATACAAAAGGCAAGAAATCAGTTGAATAGCAACGTTGGTTGGACCCAGCCAGCATTCTTTTTGTGTTGCTGGTCAGAAGCTTTGCTTGTTTCCAGCTAGGATCTACAAACGACGGGCTTGTCTACACTTGAAACATTGCAGAGCAGGACGGGGGAGTCTTTCTTCAGTCGGGAGCCACACACCAGTGAGAAGCAAAACACGCCCCCCCCCCCCCAACCATAAACTCACACTGACCTGGATCCCAGCAAGCAAAAAAGTAATATAAACACAAACCCCCTCACTGCCATGGCTGAGGGGCTCCGTCCCGGTGTGACCATGTTCCCTCTAAGCTGCACTGCAGCACAGCCTCACAGCTGATTAATCAGCCCCACCCAGACAGAGCCTCAGGGCTCCCTGCAAGGAGATGACTGGCTGGGCAGGGCTGATTAATCAACTGTGGGGCTGAGCTGCCCCACACCTTCGGGAACGCCAGTGGGGAGGATGCCGAGGAACTGGACTGCTGGCACTCCTGCACCAACACAGGGAGGGAGGTGCATTTCCAGGCCTCATGCTCTCTGGGTGTGTCTAGACTACGGGTTTTTTCGAAAAAACTTCACCTGTGTCCAGACTGCAGCCACGTTCTGTGGAAAGTAAATCGAAAGAATGTGGCAGTTTTTTTGATCACGGCAAATCTCATTTTATGAGGAATAACGCCTTTTGTTCCAAAGTACTCTATCGAAAAAAGGTGCTATAGAATGCAAACGGTGCTTTTTCGAAAGAGTGTCTAGACTCGCTTTGAAAAAAGTGGCTCGCTTTTTTGAAAAATCTGCTTGTAGTCTAGATGCTCTTTTGAAAGAGGCGTGTAGTCTGGACATAGCCTCTGTCAGGGTTAGGTCGGTTTAACTATGTAACTCAAGAGGGTGGATTTTCCATACTTGAGTGACACAGCTGGGTTGACCTACTGGTTCAGTGTAGACCAGGCCTAACTTCAGATGGAGGCATGTTCTTCCTTAATAAAATTAACTTTTTTCCAGCCCTGAATCAAATCCATGTACAAACAGGAGCAGCCTTGTCTACAAAGCCGTAGCCTTTGTCCAATTCTTCCCTACACGGTAATACTTCCCTGAGAGCTCACAGCTCTGCCTTTTGTGCTAGGATCAGCATTTACTCCTCCACTTTTCCCCAGCCAGCTTAATGCTCACATCCAGCTTTGGCCCTGGGAAACCTTCCGCTCCCTTTTTAGAACTAATACAAGATGGTTCCTCATTGTGCATTGACTGGATGATGGATACTCCGATTCCCTTCATCAGAACGCAGCTGCCCCCAAGCAGCACGGCTCAGCACTGCAAGGTTAGCAGCCAGCATCTTCCCAGCCATTGGCTCTGCTTGGCTTCCGGTTGAATCTTCTCTTCCTTTGGTGACTTTCCATTTCTCCTTCTACTGGGCTGTGCTTTGCTGTCGTTCGTCTCCCTCTAGGAAGGTACAGTCCTCATGTGCCAGGACACCAGCTTTTTAATAGTGGAGTTAAAGGTTGCTATTGAACAGGTTCACACGCAGCTCTGATCCAGTCCGATCTTCCTTCTGGATTCGTCTCGTCCCACCATAGGCCAGGGTTATTCTCTACTGTGTTCTCTTCTCCTCCCCTTGAGTTCTCACGATAGCTGCTTCTCCAGCTTTTGTCCTGCTCCCATTTATTTCTTGGTTTCTTTCTTCATTTCCAAAGACTTCAAGAGAAAAATTAAATTTCTGGAGCCTTTGAGACACTCCCTAGCCACCCAGCTATTCTGATGTTTATTGTGCCTTTTTCAAAATCATATTAACACTGAGGATTAAGACTTTTCTTTGTTGTTTACAGTGTAAGAAATTGGTTATTCTTTTGAGGTCATTTGTCATAGCAACACTCTTTCTTAAGTGCAATTGCAGGAAGGTTTATTTAAAGAAAGTAAATACCATGCAAACCTGTCTTGGCTGGTGTTTAAGCTGTTGAGTTGGAAAAGTGCATCTATTGGGGACAGAGCAGGGTTGTTCTGCTGTTGCAGATGCTGAGGGGAGGAACTTCTCTGATTTGCGAATCAAGGCAGAGTTGGTCTTGACAGCTTCCTCCAGAACCTCTTCGAACCCTTTGTTCATTTTGGGACTTGATCCTCCAGTGGAGCTTAGTCTGTGCTTGTTAAATGAGAAGTTGATCAGCAGTGGTACTCAGCAATTGTTCCTCTTCGTCTGCTGCCTTAAGAGAACAGGGAGCAAAATTAAATACAATGCAAGGAAAATGTAGTCAGGCCAGCTACTGGAGTGCCCTGCAGTCTGGTTTTTGGTTGGGGAGGTGTCAAGGGCCCACGTGCTGCCCGTGGTGCCTTCTGGTGGCCATCCTTGATCGTTCTGCAAGGTACTCAGTCGTCCTCCAGCGGGGTTGCTCCTATTGTGTCATGCTCCAGCCTCCTTTGTTGTGACTTAGCTCTCTGGCTAGGTCCCGGAGTGTCGCAAAGTCTTCCCCGGTCCAAACCATCCCAGGCAGTCCACTGTCCTTTGCCTGGTATGTGCCATGTCTCTAGTGGCCGGTAGGAGCACAAGGGCCTGCCCTCTACTTTGGGGTCCTGCTCAGGGAGCCTCCATTTAGCCAAGGCCTGCCCTGCTGTCCCTTGTTGCTTCCTGCCTTCCGGCGTTGCCCCCTTTGGGCTTGCCAGGGAGTAACTGTGGCCTGCCCCCTGTAGCAGGGTGGCCAGACTGGCTTACAAGCCACATGCAGCTCTTTCACCATGTAAGTGCAGTGTGTGGAGCCCTCCACACCCCCCATTCTCCAACTACCGGATGTGGGATGCGGAGAGCCGGGACCTCTGCCTGGCAGCGGGATGGGGCAATAGGAGCTCCTGCCAATGGAAAGGGGGGTTTGGCGATTCAGGTGTTGGAGCTTCAGCAGGGGCGGGGCTGAAGCTCCAAGGCTCGTCTCCCGGCAGGCGACGGCTGATTGTTGTTTGTGGTTCAGATGGCTAGCAAGCTTGGCCATCCCTGCTCTGTGGTCACGATGTGCCTCCCTTTTGCCAGCAAGTGACTGCAGCCTGCCTGTTCCTCTTTCCAGCTCCATTGCTTAGTTAAGGCCTGCCTGTCCAGATAGCTGAGCCTCCTGTCGAATGAATCAGTCCCTGCTCCCTGGCTCCTTCTCCAGGTGCAGCATGGCCGGGGAGTTGGATCTGAATTACCCGCAGGGCCAGTGCGGGGAATATTCCCCGTCCCGGGGGATACAGTATAGCTCTGCGGGCACAAAATCAATCCCAGCTCTTGAGCGCATGCATGAGCATTTGTGTCTCGCTCCCCGTCGGTACCCAGCCCAGGCTGGGGAAGCTAATGATCCAGCCAGCGCACCCGACCTGGTGATGACTTCTGGTCACATGCCATCTGAAGCAACGTTGCACACATGCTGACAAGGATGAATTGAAATTCCCTGTTTTTCCACAAGGATTCTTTAGTGGGACCCCCAAACCAAATGTCTTCTACCTCCAGGCCATCCAATAGAGAAAAGAAGCTTTGCTGTTACAGATGCTTTATGTGGAAATCATCTGAAATCTGTGTATTAATCATTGTAAAACCTGGTTTTCAAACCCACTGTGTCCTTGTTGCTTTTTTCCTTCAAGTTTGAGAGGATGGGGGCACTAACAATTGTCGAGTAAAGAATAAAACTATCTTGGTGGCCAGGGTTCTTGTAAAAGTGCGTGTTCTATCCTGCTAGAACTCCAGATTGTTTCGGGTCAGATCAGTGTAACTTTCATTCCTTGGCACTGGCAGGGATATTCTCTTGTTCATTCAACACATCTTCATTAGCCAGTCAACATTTGCTTTCTCTGACAGTAAAGTCAGCACCAGGCACATAAAATTGTGATGTTTGGCAGCTTGGTGGCAAAAGCTGTGTGCTATAAACATGTTCAATCTGTGTCCTGCAGGCAGCATTTGGAAAATAGTGACACAAGTTCATAAATGTGGCTAAAATAGATGCGGTCGGCACCATCAGACCAACCATGTCAGCTAGCTTTCCCACAGGAGACATGGAGCAGCAAGTTTGATCGCTTTGTAGAGGAGCAGGAGTTAGCACTTAAGTTTGTCTGGAATTTTGGAAGGAAGCCTGGTTAAAATATAACAGATTAAGATCTCCAATTTAGGAAGTGATGCTAAATTGACCTTGAGTAGCCAAGCTATCAAATGCAACTGCTCTTCTTAAAGGGAGTCTGTAGGAACAAATGTTGCTGTGGAAGGAGTGTGGTTTGCCAGGGTTGTCTTGTTTGGTGTAGGGATGTAAACACCCATTAAAAATGTTAACCGGTGAAACAATGTAATTTTAATTGTTTAACCAGATAACCAAGGGCTGGTGCAGAACAGTTGGGGTCCCGCAGCAAGGGCTGCTCCATGCAGGAGCCCCCCACAGATGGGGGACTGCTCCAGTTGCACCATGGACAGACAGACAGAGCAGCTCCCCCATGAAGTGTGTGCTTTTACCTATTACACAGGTTTCACAGGGAAACTAGCATTTCTCAAATTGGGAGTCCTGACCCAAAAGGGAGTTTCAGGGAGAGTCACAAGGTTATTTTAGGGAGGTGGTGGAATTACCACCCTTCTGTGCTGATTTCAGAACTGGGCAGCTGGAGATCAGCGGCTGCTGGCCGAGGGCCCAGCTCTGGAGGCAGAAGTGCAGGCGGCAGTACCATACCACGCTCTCCTTAGTACTTTGCTGCTGCTGCTAGTGGCAGCTCTGCCTTGGAGCTGGGCTTCTAGCCTGCAGCCACCACTCTCCAGCTGCCAGCGCTGAAGGCAGCGCCACCCCCTCAGCAGTACAGAAATAAGGGGAGCAGTATCTCACCCCCCTCGTTAATCCTTTTTGGGTCAGGACCCCAACAATTACAACACTGTGAACTTTCAGAATTGAACAGCTGACATCATGAAATGTATTCTTTTTAAAATCCTATGACCATGACATTGGTAGGGCCCTATTCATCAGTCTGTACTGTCCCATTTTAACTCATTCTTCTCTGTGTAAGGGTGAGTAAAACCCATGTGATTCCCATTAAAGGGATATATAAAGTCTGAATGTTTAAAAGACACAGTGATGTCCTTATCTGAATTCCAAACACCACAGTCCAATAACCGAAAGCTTGTGAAATCTAACAGTGCTGCTTGCATTTTGTATTTCTCTCCTAGTGAGCCATGAAAACAAGCCACTTGATTTCTTGAGAGTTTTGGCTTTCAGGTTCTCTCACAGGGCCACAGAGCAATGCAGTTTTGGCTAGTTTATTGGGATGGAGGTGGGAAATCCATTGAACTTTTGTTATAGCTGACAATGGCAATATGCCTATTCAGTCTTGGGCTTTAAGAAAAACACTTTGTTTTTAAAAACAATGTGCCCTTGGTAGTGTTTTGACTAGGGGTGTTAAAAATCATGTAAGAGGGTAACTGTGTAACCTCTGCAAATTGTAGCTGTTACAGCCTTACACATGCTGCAGGCTCTTCAGCTTAGCTTTGTACTGCAGAGCCTGCAGCAGGGAGCGGGGCCGCCAGCTGGTCGCCCCTGCCAGCCTGACTCTGGGGAAGGAGGCTTTGCTGCCCTGCCGCAGCTCCCTGGGAGCTGGCTGAGTTTAACCAATCCCATTAACTGATAAGCAGCAGCTTCGGAGTTGAACGGTTAATCGGTTTTACTCTAATGTCCCTAGTTTCGACAGTATGTTTAATGTGTCCTGCACCTGGTCTGGAGAGAGCTCACCAACTCAAGGTTCCAGGCCATGCTCTAGTGAGAAATCGTACGTCTCATAGCATGTTCCCCATGCGTTTGCGGGAAGGGGTGAAGAAAACAGGCAATGAAGGAGGTACCTTGCATATGTTCATAGGTGAGTTGTCTGGTTGGGGGGAAAGGAAGGAAAGAATACTGAATTTTGTAAACCAGGGCAAGAAGAACAATTTACAGTGAATGACACTTATCAAATGTAGTTTCTTTTCTGTTTGTGAATTCTCTGCCAATGGAGCGTAATGTCCAGGAGTTAGCTCACTGTTTGCATTTATGCAAATGATTTGTGCAAACACATTTCAGTCCTTGAGTAGCTCTCCAGTAGAGTGTAAGTTTGGGATATTTACACTTAGGACTGCTTTGCCTGGCTGCTGTAGATCCCATGGTTTGTTTCTGTTCCATGAACAGATGAGTGCAACTCTAGCATGAAGTTTCTGGTGTGAATCCATTTGATTGCTAATTCAAATTTACGCTCTGTGAATATTCTGGAATGCGTGGCTGATTCCTTGTTGGGGGCATTTCCCAAACTCTTCTGTCAATAAATGTATCTGCTGGAGTATTTGTAGAAAGTGAACACCCAAGAAGGACAGACCCATTCAGTGTGAATCAGTGTAAAATTATCAGAGGGGGAGCTGTGTTAGTCTGAATCTGCAAAAGGGGCGAGGAGTCCTGTGGCACCTTATAGACTAACTGAAGTGTAGGAGCATAAGCTTTCGTGGGCAAAGACCCACTTCGTCAGATGCAAGTGTAAAATTGGGAATGAAAGCTTGCATGTGGAAGTTGGAATAATCTCACTGGTCACTTTCTCGATGGATGAAAGGACAAAACTTAAACAGAAAATTGCTGCTGTGAAATCAGCTTAAATTAGCTACCACACACGCCCGCTGCTGTATGAATACTTTAGGGCTGCAGATTTGATTTGATTTTTAATTTTGAGCAAACGCATTGAAATGGAGCGAGTTAACCTGTCTGAGAACAGGAGTTTCACTGCTCGCGCTCCTGAGTCACCTCTCTGTTCTCACAGCCGGGGATTGGTGCCGTGCCACATGCTGACCTGAAGGACGATTTTCCCCAAGGAGAATAACTGAGACATTGGCGGCTGGGGAAGTGCAGGAAGAACGGGCTTGCGACTCACATAGGGGATCCAGGCCATGTGACAGTACCAAGTGTTTAGTGCAGAAGGGCTCTAGTGCCAGGTTGTTCCCTAACCAACCCCTCTCTGGAGGAGAACAGATTGCTGTCGTGAACTGCAAAGCAGCAGGTTTTGTGATTAGAATTCAGTGAAAGTCTCAGTTCAGTCAGTTTCCTTTTTTAAATAGGATTGTTCCACTCAGAGTTTAAACCCTGACATAATTGAGTTCTTTAGTGCTAATTGATAATGGGCAAAAATAACATGGTTCTGTAGTATTTCGGGGTTTAGTCCCTGTCAATGGCTTCCTTCTGCAGGCTGGATACAGTTCAGAGAGCCAGGGATCTACGTCCAAATTCAGATTTGGAAACTGATTCCTTCCAAGGTTTTAGGTCAGTTAGCTTTTTTTCTAGCTTGAAAAATGTGTGTGCTGCTTATCTCTCCTGCTGGGTAATGCTTTGAGGGTGAGGAGGGCTGCTCTAGTGCTAAAAAGCAGCATTTGATGTTGCTAATCAGCCCCAGAGTAGCCATCTAGCTGGGTCTTTTCTGCCTTTTAATTCCTGGCCTATAAGAAAAGATGATGCAACCAGAAGGTTGGTTGCTGACTGTTCTCTTGCTGCGGCGCGTGGCAGACCGGAGTCCAGCTTGCTCTGCAGCGCTGATAGACGTTCTATCTGGGTTTGGCAGTGAAGGAGCTGCGAGGAGCGATTTGCCACTTTTCTCTAGTGCTTCCTAATGCAAGCATGCCCCGAACTCTTGGGTAGGTTTGCTGTACAGGAAAATGCTTCATTATGTATAAAACCACCCCTCCTTCCTGAATGACAATGCCCCGTGTGCCCGGAGTGCTTAGTCCTTTGCCTGTGGCCAATCAGCGTTGAAGGCAATTAGTCAGTTTCAGCTGTTGCAAAAGTATCCGAGCAGCTGAGGCTTTTTGTTTTACACTAGAAAGAATCCAAACTTTCCCGTCAACGCGTCAGCAGGCATTTCGGCGCAGGGCTTGTGGGCTGCGCTGAATTCCAGCTTGTGCCAAGTGCTGAAGGTTGAAACATGTCTCTCTGCTAAGCTCTCCTCCAAGCCTTTGGCAGCCTTGCTGAAAAAGCAGGTGGTCTGCAGCGATGGTTCCCTATGGGTTCTCACACTGCACACAACACGTCGAAGTGAAAGACAACTGTCAGTTCCTTCCTTCCCGTGCTCCCTCTCCCCCACTCCCTGCGGGGGGGCGGGGAACACGCCAGGCCCAGATGGATGTGCTGGAAACCTTTCAAAGTTTTTATGAAGGGCATGTTACAACATAGTCACAAGGCATTAGGAAACTAATCAGATGAGACAGGCACTGATTCCAGGCGCAGAAAGTGGTCACATTGTTGAGGCAAGCTGATACGGATTGCATTGTCTCATGTTGCTCATTTTGGGTCACAGACTTAACGAACTACATGCCAGTGTCCTCAGAGCAGCAGCAGTAAGCATCTGTAGTCTCTGAATATGGGCTTACTGGCTCTTAGTTAAGCAGTCACTCTGGAGACTTGTCTCTGCTCCAGGAGAGTGGAGTGCTATCTCCGTGTCAATCCTAGTGGAAACAAGACACAGACAGTCTTTACTGGTGTAATTACAGGTTGAACCTCTCTAGTCCGGCACCCTGAGGAGCTGGCCGGTGCCAAACCGGAGAACGTGCTGGATCCCGGAAGGTTTTCAAACTCCGAGTGGTGACCCAGTAGTGGGTAGTGGAATGCCGGGCCCTGGGGCTCATTGCTGTAGGGGATGAGATGAGCAGCGGAGGAAGGGGGGGGCCAAAGCAGCTCCCTACCTGGCCTGGCACCGCAGTCTGTGCTGGTGCCCCAGAAGCGGCTGGCAGCAGGCCTGGTTCCTGGCGGGGGGAAGAGAGCGCACAGGACTCCCTGCCCTGAGCTCCGCACTCCCACTGGCTGGAGACCTGCTGATGCCTGCGTCTGGAGGCAGAATGGTCTGCGGGGCCAGGAGAGGCAGGAAGCTGCCTGAGGGCCCCCCCCCCCCGGCCCCCTGCTGCACTGCCAACCAGGAGCTGCTCAAGATCAGCCCCTCCTGCCCCAGCCCTGCCCCCCAAGCCAGAGCCCCCTCTAACACCCCAAAGCTCTCATTCTCAGGCTTCCCCCCCACCCCCGAAGCCGCACTCTAGTCGCAGGCATCAACAATTTTTTTCAACTGGGTCATGAGAAAAACAGCTTGAAAACCGCTGGCTAGTAGCATGCCAACACTGGCCCTGCTTCCTGGGCTCTGAGAAGAGACTGAGGGGCACATCAGAGCTAAATAACAGCACAGAGCCAGGCCTGGCAGCCGGAAACAAACCGCACGAGACCACAGGAAAACTTGGCCTTCCCCTTGCTAGATAGACACCCAGCTGATGGAACCCTGCCGGACCACGGATTTGCCAGGCAGTAGGTGTGACCTAGAGAGCTAGTGAGGCACCCGCCACTCAGGGTTGACATTAACTGGCTGTATCAAGATTGCAAACTGCTGTGCCACGTCTCCACTAGGAGTTAGTGAGCAGGGCACTGCCCGCCGGTGCAACGAGGGGTTGGTCTTTAAGGGAAAGTGGAATGTTTTGTAAAGACCAATTGTTTTAAGAACCCCAGCCCTTAGGAGAGCACTGCCCGGTGTGCGTGCGTATAGTGCATGGAAGTATTCCCCTGAACGCTTGCACGGCCTTTTCCTGTAGCCCCGTGCTGCTGCCAGGCTGCACAGCCTGTGCACAGACTGGAGGCGGCATTTGACACCTGCTGGGGCCCTGAATATTGAACCCTGAAACAAATGAGCTTTAAAAGTGTCTCCTTTCCTTGCCTGTCAGAGCCTGAGATTGTTCTTTTCACCAGCATGTGATGGCTTCACAGGCACCTCAAGCAGTGTAAAGGATGTAACTGCCTTGCCTGTGTGTGTGTGGGGGGGGGGATTCCCCAGAGCGATGTGCCTGACCTCAGGCGCTGATGAGAGTAGAGATGTACAAGTCGCTGACTTTCAGATGCCTTTTTAAAAACCCATTGGGGCCTTCTGGTGATCTCTGGGTAGGATTTTTAAAAAGCATGTCAGGGTAGTACCCTGTGTGGATACTAAATTGGTATCTGCATCTGCAAAAATGGTCCGTGGATATCCCAGGCTACAGCCACGACTAGACAGTGGATACCCGCAGATTTGCAGGGCTCTCGCTAAGGGACTTAGCCGCATAAATCATACAGACTTTCAGTGGGACTTTTGCTTTGGAGTCGCTTGTCAGCATCCCACCCACGTACATAGAGTGTGCTGGAGCGGGTAGGCTGGTGCTGCCTGGCAGGTTTAGTACCTGTGGAAAGATTTAACAAACAGCCAGACAAAAGCCCTTGGAACAGTGCATGTGCAGACTGGAACAGTGCGCTGCATGCAGAAGTTTGAACCTGTTCTCTTCGGGTTCTCACACCACCCTTCCCACTGCAGAACACCGTGGTTCATGCGTTCTCAGGGCAGCGTTGTGAGTTCAGAGGAGCCATTTGGTTTGGGAAGAGCTGAATCTTCACTGAGCTGTAAACTCTTTTTCCTCTCTTCACAGTTGCTAGCGAGAAGAGGGTGCCAGTGATGCCTGGGTCGCCCGTGGAAGTGAAGATACAGTCAAGATCTTCTCCTCCAAGCATGCCCCCGCTGCCACCAGTGAATCCAGGCGGACCTCGGCCAGTGTCCTTCACCCCTACAGCATGTAAGGCTTGTCTGGACATGGATCTGATCTGATGTTAGGAAACTGCTTTTCAACAGGACTCTTCATCTCGACGTAGAGGAAATGTTCCATTTTTAAAAGTTGCTGCAGCTGGTTTTGTGCGCTGAGACCCAGAGCAGAGAGTTAATTATGTCCTGTCAGGGTAGTGAGAATTGTGATGGGGGATGAAGCTATCCTACTCCATAGTTTCTCCAGTTCCTCTCCCTACTGGTGCCAAACTGGTCTCTGGATTACATTGACTCTGTGTTTTCCAGAGCACTGGGACTTGCGCTGCTGCCCTCTGAAGGCTAGTCCACAGACAGATGCCTGGAAGATCTCATTGCTCCTGCTTCATTCCTCCTCCTCCGCCCCAAATCATCTCTCTCCGTGTCAGTAGGGATGGTCTATTATTGCCCCTCTTGGCCATAATTCAGTCTTTCCGCATCCCTGCTCCGTTGCTGTTCCTTCGGCTCCCTCTGATTTTTCTTTCTAGTAATGTGATGCCCAGAAATGACAACTAGCACAGTACAGAGAGGGATTTCTGCTCCCTCGCAGTCCAAGGGAACTTGGACTTTTTTGTTCCTATTATGACATTGCAAAAGCGTATCCCATTTACTAGCCGCTGTCTCCCCTTAGCATTTCTCAGCATTGCAGCTTTCTAGGTTCCTGCCCTCTGGGCAGTGGCTGTAGTAAAGATGAGCTTTCCTCAGGTGAGCTAGCTGCATTTGTTAAAAAGCTGATTCTCACTGTTTTTTACCCAGACTTCTTATCTCTCTGCAGCTGCCGGTGTAGTGTTGGATTACCCTCACTGATGTGTGCAGCTCCTCACAATTTAGTGTCATCTGTGAGTGTCACTTACTGCATAACCCCTCTAGAATCATAGAATCATAGAACTGGAAGAGACCTCAGAAGGTCATCAAGTCCAGCCCCCTGCTCTAGGCAGGACCAATTCCAACTAAATCAACCTGGCCAGGGCTTTGTCAAGCCGAGACTTAAACACCTCTAGGGATGGAGACTCCACTACTTCCCTAGGGAACCCATTCCAGTGCTTCACCACCCTCCTAGTGAAATAGTTTATCCTAATATCCAACCTGGACCTCTCCCACCACAACTTGAGACCATTGCTCCTTGTTCTGCCATCTGTCACTACTGAGAACAGCCTCTCTCCATCCTCTTTGGAACCTCCCTTCAGGAAGTTGAAGGCTGCTATCAAGTCCCCCCTCACTCTTCGCTTCTGCAGACTAAACAGACACAAGTCCCTCAGCCTCTCCTCATAAGTCATATGCTCCAGCCCCCTAATCATTTTGGTTGCCCTCCGCTGGACCCTCTCCAATGCGTCCACATCCTTTTTGTAGTGGGGAGCCCAGAACTGGACACAATACTCCAGATGCGGCCTCACCAAAGCCGAATAAAGGGGAATGATGACATCTCTGGATCTGCTGGCAATGCTCCTCTTAATGCAACCTATTATGCCATTAGCCTTCTTGGCTACAAGGGCACACTGTTGACTCATATCTAGCTTCTCATCCACTGTAACTCCCAGGTCCTTTTCTGCAGAACTACTACTTAACCGGTTGGTCCCCAGCTTGTAACTATGCTTGGGATTCTTCCATCCCAAGTGCAGGACTCTACACTTGTCCTTGTTGAACCTCATCAGATTTCTTTGTGGCCCAATCCTCTACTTTGTCTAAGTCATTCTGGACCCTATCTCTGCCCTTAAGCGTATCTACCTCTCCCCCCAGCTTAGTGTCATCCGCAAACTTGCTGAGGGTGCAATCCATCCCCTCATCCAGATCATTAATAAAGATATTGAACAAAACCGGTCCTAGAACCGAACCTTGGGGCACTCCGCTAGAAACTGACTGCCATCCTGACATCGAGCCATTGATCACTACCCGCTGGGCCCGGCCTTCTAGCCATCTTTCTATCCATCTTACCGTCCATTTATCCAATCCACAATCCCTTAACTTGCTGGCAAGAATATTGTGGGAGACCGTATCAAAAGCCTTGCTAAAGTCAAGGTATATAACATCCACTGACTTCCCCATGTCCACCGAGCCAGTTACCTCATCATAGAAGCTAATCAGATTGGTCAGGCACGACTTGCCCTTTGTGAATCCATGCTGACTATTCCTAATCACTTTCCTCTCATCCAAGTGCCTCAATATGGATTCCTTAAGGATCCCTTCCATGATTTTTCCAGGAACCGAGGTAAGACTGACCCGCCTATAGTTCCCTGGATCATCCTTCTTCCCTTTTTTGAAGATGGGCACTACATTTGCCTTTTTCCAGTCATCCGGGATTTCTCCCGATCTCCACGACTTTTCAAAGATAATAGCCAAAGGCTCCACAATGACATTTGCCAACTCCCTCAGTACCCTCTGCTGGAATGCTTCATTAGATAGCGTGTAATACTTATCACTGGGCTACCAGATCAGATCTCTTCCCCTCCCCCTTCATCTTTGATCTGTTGGGTTATTCAGGGCATCCTAGTTTATGGTTATTCAGTCTTACCTAAGCCAGTTTGAATGAACTGTTCAGGGTTCTGTGGAATACTGACTCCAGCGCTTGACTAAAATCCTACTGGGATCTGGTAGCCAAGGCTCCGGAGTGGGGGGGGGGGGAGGGGTGAACTGTGTGGCCTGGCCCTGACAAGCCCTGGTGGGGTGGGAGCCAGGGCTGTGCAGGCCTGTCCATGGCAGGCCCTCAAGAAGGCTGCAAACCTTCCCTTTCCCGCTGCCCCCTCCTGGCACTGGGGCTGAGGACCCAGTAGAGAGGAGTTTGGGAGCAGGGTGGCCACTTATCCATGGCCGGCGATATGGATGGAGAGCTCTGGCCCCAGCCGGCCACCATCATCCTGGTGTGATCACTCGACAGTATAACGGTTCCCTGCGGTCGCTGCCCCCTGTGGTCATTGAGAAGCAGAGCTGCTCCTGCTTTCAGTCCGCTCCCTTTTTGTGTTATGGAAAGCAGTCTGATTCCAGGCACATCCCGATTTCCTGGCACAGCCAAACCCTGGCCTTGCTCTAAGTTAGGGTGAAAGGAAGCTGCCTAATGTTACCATTTAGGAGACATTCTTGTACAAACAGACTCAATGGACAGACAGATGCACAAACTAAAATACACGGAGAGCTGGTTGTTTAATGGGAAGTTATACTATGAATCTGTTAATTATGGGAAAGTAATTGCCAGGATCCTCCTCCTTAAAATTTGTTGCATTTGCGTTTAGCCAGTCTTCTGAAACGGTCCCAATATTTCCCTTGGCTACATCATACATGCTAATTTCATAGCATGTCCCTCACCCAGTTTGGCATCCTTCAAAGTGTTTCAGTGTTCCATAGCGTCTTTCCTTGCCCATAAAAGTGACACACACAACTTTCAAGACCCTCCCCGCCCCCACATTTTTTTTTCTTTTCAGGTCACCTTTTAAACAAGAGCACAGAAGGTGGCTGTTAGTTTCATTTCCTCTCTCTTCATTAATGGATCTACTGTCTGTCTATCAATATTATCCCTCTGTAGCAGCCTTTTCTCCTCCTTAGTTAACATGGGAAAGCTTTGGTATTTTTTTCTGCCCTTATCTTTCCTGGGAATCTTTAACTGACTCTGGTGGTTCTTTGGTTACCCTCGGCTTCCCCACACCTGCCATGGCAGTGGAGAGCTTTTATAACCTCAGATCTCCGAGCAGCCCTTGAGCGGTTTAACTGCCCTGATCCTTCCCATCATTTGAAAAAAATCTCACTGTTGTTACCCTTTGAAGTTGAAGGATCTCATTTTAGGAGGACTCAATAATTCTATAATTCTTATTCATCTGTCAGAGTTTGCACAATGCTCAGTTTGTGAACAATTTGTCCATGCTGTTTCCCATTGTCCAGTTCAGGAATCCTTGTAGGAATTCCCTCTTCTTTCAAGGAAGATGAAACAGTTGTGTGTGTGTGTTTCTTGAACAGCCATCTCCGCACACTCTTTCTCTCTCTGTGTCCATGTGTGCGCACGTCAGCATCCCAAAAGACAGCCCAGCCCAGGGAATTGTTTCTGCTCCAATCAGTGCCCCTTAAGAGGAGGTGCAATATTTTATACTCTTTGGGGCTTGATCTGCCAAAACACTCAGGGACTACAGTGGGAGTTAGAGTACAAGAAGCCCAGGATTAGGCCGGGAGTCTTGAAACAGTAGAATGACTTAATGCACATTTAGAATACGATGTGTTTTTTCCACTCTGCAGTTCATAGTTTATATCACATTTGGACCTGGTGGGGGTGGGAGCCAGAGCTGTGCTCACTTTAAACGTTTCCCAGACAGGACCTCTGATTGCACAAAAGCTGTAACGGGATCTCAACAATGTTTCAGTGAAGCCTCTAAACATCAGCAACTTAGTCTAGTGTAGTCAGAAAGCCTGTTGAAATAATCTTAACAAGGTCACCAATACGATCAGCTCAAAACCAACAGACACTCGCAGCACTGAGCCCAGTGTATGGGAGAGGATCGCACAGAATGGACCTACAGACGGGGCCGTTACACCTCAGCAAAAGCCTCTTGATGTCAGCAGTACTGCACGTGGGGCCGGGATCTGCTGTCAAGTGCTTGGCAGAACTCAGGGCTAAGTGGCAAAATTGATTTACCTTGAATTCATCAGTGTTTAAGGCCAGAGACCTTTGCAGTGATTTAATGCAAGCCAGAGAACATTGCTCAGCAATTCTGGCCTGCAGCCCGTGCTTCCTGGGTGCGAGTTACAGCGTCCCGGAGCCCTCTCTCTCCCTCTCTCTCTCTAGATGAGATGATTCTGCTCACGCCGCTAAACTCTGTGAAGCTCAGCTCCCCCAAGAGCTAGTGCAACCACAGGCATTTAGTTAGAAAACGTGTTTTCCCATCCCTCATTGTTAGTCATTAGTTTGTGTCTCTGGAAGTGAAGCTGGCCCCCTGGAGTCCCTGCTCCTAACTTCAATAGGATTCAGATGAGAAACATTAACAAACCCAGCTGATTGGTAGGTTTAAAAAAGAAGCCAGGGTCTGCTGCTCTGGCCTGCAATTCTTCCAGCTGGTCTGCGAGAGACCGAATGTTGAAACTTGCGTATGGCAACCGAGCCAGAAGCGGCAAGGTTAGAATGCTGAGACGTCATGTGTAGAAATGCCGCTAAGCAAAGCTGCGCCTGGCCTTGCGTTCGAGCACGTCAGCAGGACACGTCCTGCGCTCACATGAGCACTGAGAGAAACGGGTCCCGGGGTTGAGGAAGTAGATTGTGGCCATTTGAACTCCGTAGTGTTGCTTTAACCCCCAGTTCTGGGGGGCTGCGCTTTTCTCTAGTCAGTGGCCTGAGTCTCTCGAGCCAGTGTGGAAGTGTTGGGCACGCCTTTGGGGTATTTCCACAGCATGGTCAGCGGTGCTCACTGATGCTTCTTTTTTGGTTTGGCTCTGCATTACAGTGCCCAATGGGATGAACCATTCTCCCCCCACGCTGAACGGGGCACCCTCTCCACCCCAGCGCTTCAGCAACGGTCCTGCCTCCTCATCTTCGTCCTCACTGACCAATCAGCAACTCCCAGCAACCTGTGGGGCCCGGCAGCTCAGCAAACTCAAGCGCTTCCTTACCACTCTGCAGCAGTTCGGCAACGATATTTCACCAGAGATCGGGGAGAAGGTCCGGACCCTCGTCCTAGCACTAGTGGTAAGCGGTAACAACTGCCCGTCTCCTGGGACCACTCAAATCCAGGGCCTCCCAAATGGCCAGTGGAGCTTTCCTGGGGGCCCAGAGCTCTGCTAGTGCTGGGGAGCCCAGCAGCTGAGCCGCCGCATGTGCATTGTGCTGTGCATTTGTGGGAACGCTGTTTCCCAAGCCACTCTAAACTTGTATTGCCCACTCTCATCACTTTTCTGTTTTTCATGGTCCTCATTTGGCTTCAGTAAGCTCTTGGACTCATCTGGATGCCATTAAGCTCCATGAAATCCAGTGACGTTTGGGCTAAACTTTCCTACCTTACAAATCATAGGCCTTTTGTGTGTGCGTGTGTGTTTGGGGTTTTTAACTGGAAGGAGAGTAGCAGGTCTGATTTTTTTCGAAACCCTAATTTCTTAGGATATAAATCTTCTGCTAAAGGGACCCAAATATGCACCCCTCAGCCACCTCTTGCAGACAGAGCTTCCTTGCAACTGAGAAGTGCCTGTTATATCATCTTCACCTTGAATCCTGTTGTAACCCTCTAGAATAAGAAGAATTCCTCATTTTCCTGATCCTGGCTGCTGATTAATTTCATTCTTATCGGCTTCCAAATGAAGACATGCCAGTTTCACACACCATTTGTTAAATGCTGTCATGGTTTCAGTGTGGTCCACGTCTATTTCCTTGCTGCGGGAGGCTGTGTGGGCTAAAGGAATGTGCAGAAATTGCAAGTTCAAACTGGCTCTGCCGCTGACTTGCTGTGTGGCCTCAGGCCTGTGGTGAGGATGGATTGAGGGTTTGCAAAGTGCCATGAGAAGGCGGTGATGGAAGTGCTAGTGCTGAGATATACAGGCCACCAGGATGTTTTCTGTAGCAGTTCAGTAAGGGGCTGACTGCTTGGATGCAGGTTCTCCTGATGATCAGGAGAAAGGTCTCTGGCTACTACTGTGCAGGGGCAGTTTCTGTAAATTCACTGATTCCGTCACTGTTTCAGAAAAAGGTCAATGCTTAAGCCTTCAGTGGGCAGAGAGCCTCACGACCTTCAAAATGCTTCTGATGGGATATGGAGCAAAACACGGGCTGTGCATTAATGGCTGTGCGCTCCCAGTGCAAGGTTTGGGCTGCCCTGCATAATTGAATGCGGATACACTCGGAGAGCAGGTGAAAACAGCCTTCACTTGCTAAGGCCAGAACTTTCAGAGGCCTCCCTCTTCATGCCTGTGCCCGTACTATGCAAATCGGTCAGTGCCTGAGCAGACTTTCTGTGGTGGTAACACCTGCGTAAATATGAGACTCCAGGCTGGTTGATACACACCTACATGTGCACTAAGGTTTCTCTGTGCAAGTGCTGGGAATGATTGTAGTGCGAGCAGGCCCTTTGCCTGCAGATTAGAAGGCTGGGATGCACTTAGTGTTTCCAATCAGTTTTTAAAAGCCAAGTGCGAAGCCTCCACAAAACTCAAGCACTTTCTCCAACTGGGAATACAATCTGGTCTGTTTCCTGGCTTGGGGCAGTCTTTTAGTCATCCTCCGTGGCAGTGGACTGGCGGGTCAGTTCAGTTCCTAAGGGGCTACTGAGACTCTGGTGCACCCCTTGATCCCGGGTGGCACGTGGAAGGGCTGGCTGTAGGGTCCTGTGGTTCCCGTCCTCACAGCATTTATCTGGCGGGTCGAACGGTGCAGAAGGTGGAGTTCAGCTGCGTTTCTTTTCACAGAACTCGACGGTGACGATTGAGGAATTCCACTGCAAGCTCCAAGAGGCCACCAACTTCCCTCTTCGCCCCTTTGTGATTCCATTTCTGAAGGTGATGGTGAAAGTGCAGGGTCTCGCTAATGTGTCACACGCTGAACGGGGCAGCCTGTGTTGTCCGGCAGCAGGGCCTCTGGATGAGGCCCAGGGTGGGCCAGGAGATTGCCTGGAGTGGAGGGGGGGGACACCTGGCGCAGGATGGCTGCAGGGGTCGGACCCCGCTGCACTCAGAAGGAGCTGGAGCACCCCAGCAGCCTGCTCTGCCCCTCCCAGCCCACTACACTCAGCTTTGCCGCAGCAGGACCCAGAGCACCCCCGCCCCGAGATGCTTCGCCTCCTGCTACAGAGGGCGGCGGGGCAGGGCGGAGCGGAGCGGGCTGCCGGCTCACTCCAGGGTGAGTGCACAGGGAAGGGGGACGATGACCCCTGCCATTGCCGCCCCCGTGATTCCCCAGCTCACGCTGCTTGGGGGGAGGAGCAGGGCAGAGCAGGGACTGGGTGGAGCAGGGGCGGGGCCTGTGGTGGAAGGGCTTGCCCTGGGCCCTGTGTCTGGAACAGTGTGGGGGAGAGGGAGGGCAGAGTTTGCCCCAGACCCTGCGCCCCTGGGAACCTGTCAACAGGAGGCTCATCAAGTCACAGCCCATACTAGACAGGGGTGACGGCCTAATCTGACCAGCTCCGAGGGAAAGCGTGACTCGTGGAGACGTTAAGGTCCTGTATTGGCCATTTCCCCTGGGCTAAATTGATGGCTGAATTCCCTCATCCCTGTCTTCCATCATCTCCTTTCTCTACACAGTCCCTTCAGCTCCAGGGGCTATCATTTCAGCAGCCCAGCTGGGCCTGTACTGAGGAGAAGGGAGTTTCAGAGAAGTGGCCCACGTCACCCAGGCACACCAGTATTGTGTGGTGGCGCATGCTGCCATCTTCTCGCTAGATCCACCGAAGGCGGAAAGCGCTGTTGGAAATAGTCTGGTTCCTGTCGTGATCTGGGATAACCCGAACAGCGCGTTCTAGCCAACGGCCCTACCAGAATCTCAGCCCTGAAAAATCCAGGGTCTCTTGTGTGCTCTTGCCCTGTGCTCTCTCCGGGTTTCACAGGAGAGACCAGTATCAGAGGGGTAGCACCTCCAGATCAGCGGCTAGAAGTGGGCCTCATCCTCCTTGATTGGATCCACCTCCTCATCTCCAGCCTGATCCTGGCCTGCATATTTATTCCTGCCTTTGGGAATTTCCACTACATGCATCTGACGAAGTGGGTCCTTGCCCACGAAAGCTCATGCTCCCACACTTCAGTTAGTCTCTAAGGTGCCACAGGGCTCCTCGCCGCGTTTCTGAAGTGGGGTGCTGGCCCCAAGGGGACTTGTGTGGGGAGGACACGCAGTTATTTTAGGGGGTTGTGGTGGTGCCACCCTTACTTCTGCGCTGCCTTCAGAGCCAGGTGGTGAGGGGCCAGCTCTGCAGGCTGCAGTGCAGAAGGGAGGGTGGTGACACTGTACCAGGCCATCCTTGGCTCTGCCGTTAGAGCCGGGCTCCCAGCCAGCAACTGCTGCTCGCCAGCTGCCCCACTCTGAAGGCAGCGCCGCCGCCTGCAGCAGTGCAGAGAGAAGGGGAGAACTTCTGCAACCCCAATTGTGACCCTCCCCTCAAATGCTTTTTGAGTCGGACCCCTCCAAATCACAGCACCGTGAGACTTCAGATGTCAGGAGCGGAGATCGTGAAACAGACCGTTTTTAAACCCTTGGGACACTGACCAAGATGGACAGAGACCATCCTGTGGTTTTCTCTGTCGGAAAGAGGAAGCCGAGCTAAATTCAGCATGGCGGTGCTGATCTAATCGGGTCTTACTTTCAGGTTTGCAAGGCCCTGAAATAGTCAAGCTGCTGGAGTCGCAAGGAAGGCTCTTGTGTACATTTTTGTTTCCTAACACAACTTGTTTCAGGCCCGCTCTAGTTCTTGAGAGAGCAGTTTAGGCGCACACGCACACAGCAGATAGCCCCCTTTGAATGCCCAGCGAGGCTGTGGCACAGGCAACATTGATTTGCAACTGTGAACGCTGCCTGTGCCATTTTGGACAGATGCCGGGGTGCAAACCCGGCTGTCAGCCTTCACAGAGCAAAGCTGCAATGCCGGGCAACCTGTTTTCCAGGCCAACCTTCCTTTGCTGCAGCGGGAGCTGCTGCACTGCGCCCGGGCTGCCAAGCAGACGCCGTCCCAGTACCTCGCCCAGCACGAGCACATCTTGCTGAACACAAACACCGCGTCCCCGGCCGACTCCTCGGAGCTGCTGCTGGAGGGGAACGGGACTGGGAAGAGACAGAGCCCGGACAGGTAAAGGCAGCGGCACATGCGGCTCTGTCCCAGGAGCAGCGACGTCAGAGTGAAGCCGGACGCTGTTGGGGGCCATTGTTCCTGCCCCATGGCCTGTTCCCCTCTAATTCTCTCGCCCCTGCTTCCTTTCCCAATGTGGCTCCATAAAAATTCCCCAGGCTGGCGTGCTTGCAGGGCTGCCGTGCCGGGCTTCCCTCACAGGCTCTCCAAGCATCGCCGGGCGCTCCAGCAGCCTGTGCAAGTGTCCCGCTGGCGTCCTCTGTGGCTGGTCCCTGAGGCTTGCCCTGGCGGTGCTGGGACCAGGGAGGGGGTGTTTTGCAGGGGTGCGTTAAGCCTTGGAAAAGTTTTGTGAAGAATTACACAGAAGGTGCCTGGAGTTTGGAGAAGAGCCACGGGGAAATAATCTGAATTAGCACCCTTCCCCTGCTCCCCAAAGGCAGTGTCCTGCGCCTGTGGCTTGGTCTTTTCCAAGCGTAATACGTGTTTTTTGGCTTCCTAGCTTGTCCCCACTAAGTGCAGCTGCCCAGACTCCTGCAGCTGGGGGCTGCTCTCTGGCCAGCCGAGGTCCCTCTTTCCCTTTCGGAGTCCGTTCGTAGTGCTGACACCCACCTCTTCGGGCTTGTTTTCAGAAGAGAAGAGACTAGTTTTGAGAGAGACCCCCTCCCGTCGGAGCCGCCGGCCAAGCGAGTGTGCACCATTAGTCCAGCCCCGCGGCACAGCCCTGCCCTGGCTCTACCCCTCATGAATCCCGCGGGGCAGTTCCATCCGACCCCCCCGCCCCTCCAGCACTACACCTTGGAGGACATCACCACGACCCAGCTGTACAGAGACCCCGGCAAGCTCCTGGAGCAGAGGGAGATGCGCGACAGACATCGCAATCTCAGTAAGAAAGGCCCGGCCCTTCTCTGTCCAGACGTCGCCTTGCGGGATGTCATTCTAGGGCTCCCGTGGGGCGGTCGCGTACCCAGCTGGGTGCACAGTGCACCGAGGGGATCCGCCAAGAAAATGCACATTGCCAGAACCGTTTTCTATAGGCAGATGCGGGGGGGAAGCTGCATCTAAATGGCTAGTTGCGGTTCTTTACAATCCAGCGTGAGTGGTGCTGTCTGCTCTCCTCCGCCTGGTCCCTCTTGCTGTAGGCAGCCCGCGTGTGAATGCATTGCAGTGGGGAGCACGGGTGGACAGACTTGTCTTGGCTCTGCTCAAGCTAATGCCCTAACGTAGCACTGCCTCCAGAGCTCCCCCCCGAAGGGCTGCTGGGCTTGGACTCCATGCAGCCGTGTTCCCAGAGGCCAGTTTCCGGGAACTACTTGGACAAATCCCTGCTCTGCACCATTGCAACCTACATTTTTCAGGGTAACAAGCTGCTGGCTAGAGCGCCCAGGCCACTGTTTGCCAGCCTGGTGAAGCCTAATGGGAAAATCCTCCAGTCTGGTCCTAATTTGGGGTGTCGTTCATTGCAGGTTTGAATGGAGGCTACCAGGATGAGCTGGTGGACCATCGCTTAACAGAGAGGGAGTGGGCTGAGGAGTGGAAGCATCTCGATCACGTAAGGAACCTTTAAAAAAAAAAAAAAAAAAAAACCCCAAACAAGCCTCTTTGAAGGCCCAGCATTCAAACCACCAGCTGCTCCATTTCCATGGCAGTGCCATAGGCGGTATCAACGCAGCATTTTCCAAGTGGCCCATTTGTAGTGCACACTGAAACGGTGTGAAAACTCCTGCTGCATTTACCCTCGCCAGTCTGACCTGTCTGTCATGTCTGGATTTTGGGGTAAAACAAGGTAAATGTCTTTGTGGGGGGAAAGGCAGTCGGAAGGGCGCAGGGCATCCTGCAGGTAAGGAGGCAGCAGAGGCGATCTCTTTTCATGAGAACTACATTGTAAAATAAGTCCTAGTTAAAGAAGAACACATCCTTTTGTTGTGGCTGGTGATGCAGTGCGAAGTGGAGCTGCAGCAAAGCTATTTTCTTGGGTCTGTTTGGAAACGGAGGCCTGCCTGCGACATGGACAGGTGGCTTAAATGTGTGTCTCTGCGAGCCCTGTCGTCCTGTCTGACAGTGTGGGAATTGAACCCAGGATCTCCAGAGCTATTGCAGCTTTAGCAGAAGTTCTGACCTCTCTGGGTCAGGCCCCAGGGAATCTGTAGCAGGCATTGTGTGGGTTACACCTGCACTTGGCAGGCCTGGACACCTGTGAGGACTTGCACTTGTTTATAACTTTTAAATGAGCTAATGCCTCTGGAAGCTCATTTGGTAAGCGCAGTACCTGCAAAACCACTCAGACCCCCTGCTACCACTTGCATGCACGTACACACGCTAGGCTGTGCTTACAAGTTCTAGCATTGTAACAGATATTTTCATCTGCAAAGTGCTGAGCAAAACACGGGCTAATAGTGTGTGTGCAGAAGTGGGGGCTGGAGAGAGGCCTAGCTGGAAATTTACCCCTCCCCCCCCCGCAAATGCTGTTCATTCTTCTGGCACTAATCCTGGATTCGGGGACTTGGGGAAGTCAATGAAAACTATTAAAGTTTTCTAAAGTTATCCCTGCATATAACGTCATTGTGATAAAATTGTATTGAGAGAGGGGCTGGTAATCAAGGCTACAACATTTCCTAAATCCGGCATGGCTGGGAGACGGCTGGTTCTGCTACGAGTCCTTCCTCGTGTTTCTTCCACATGAACGGGTGCCAGAAGTTTTCCCCCTAGCGGTACTTATAGCACAGCACCTCCATGGCACAGTATAAGTGGCTCTGCATGAACTCCCCACCCTCAGTGCATCGGAACAGCTCAGCTGTTCTCCCGTTCGATAGCTTTTTCTTGGTAGGTAGTTTACCCATATTAATAGTTAGAGTAACTGGTCCCCTTGAGGACTTGGACCCTGATCGGGGCATATCCCAGTCTTGTGATTCCCGCAAGGGGAGCTGCCTGGCTGAAGCACACGTCAGCAAAAGGTATAAGATTTGCAAATCCTTTAAACCTAGGATTTACGAAGGAGCAGGGCATTCGGCTTCATGTCCTCCTGATGGAGTCTGCCTTTCCCCCAGCACCAGCACACCAATCGGACTCCGCGCTGGCACCGAGGGCTCGGTGTGTGGTGCTCCAGCAGCACCGTCTGCCCGTCGGCACGGCTCCCCCTCCCTGGCCCCAGCAGAGAAGCTGAAGAAGTCAGCAAGGGGCTGCTTGCCCCATCCCAGAAAAGGGGACAAGATGGCATAAGCGCAGATAAATCCGTGACAGGCGGCTGCCAGTCGCTTTCAAGTGCGCAGGGTCCACCTCAAGCAGAGTGGAGCACCCCAGCCCACTCCGTCCACACCAGAGGCTCTGCAGGCCGCAGAAGAGACGCTGTCTCTGCTGGTACCAGCTTCCCAGGCCTCTGCGACTCTGTGCAAGGGGCATTCCTGGACTGGGGGTGTGCCCCTAGCTGGCCTCTTTCCCCTGCCTGGTGATTCTCTCGTCTGGTTTTCTGAGAAGCCATCCCATTGCAGAAACATCCCATGTTCCTGGCACACCCAAACCCTGACCTTGCTTTGACGAGAGGAAGCTGCCTGCCGAGTGCCAGGTCCGTTTAGGAGGAGTTCTTGACTAAACGGACAGATTCCCTCAGATACTTCGTAGATTTGAAATGACCAGTGTCCAGAAGCTCTCAAATTGGGGGTACACCCCCTGGGGGGAGTGGAATGTATTCCGGGGCAGGGTGAGAAGCTGCTGGCGGCAGCACTGCCGATAGTAGCACAGAAGTAAATGTGGCGTGGAATGGCATTGCCACCCGTACTTCCCGCTGCTGCTGTGGGCACTGCCTGAGAGCCGAGCAGCAATTCTTGTGTGGTGTTACAATGATGGATGGCACTAGTAGCCTTCAGGTGTGCTTCAAAATGGTAAATCTCTCAATAAAATGTTGTGTTCAACTGCTGTCTATATATAGGGTGGCTAGGGAGGCCAGCGTTTCATTTTAACCATAGAAAAACGTGAATTTTTTTTTTCTGAGAGAACTGGGGGCGGGGGGGGGGGGGGTTAAAAACAGAAAACGAGGGTCCCTCCTGGCGACTGTCTGTTTCCTAAGGCAAGGTCAGTCTGACTGGCTGAGGGGAATCCCTACATTCCCCGTGTTCTGTGCCGTTCCAGATGCTGGGAGGTGGAGAGACGTTTGGAAGCCAGTGTGCTCTTGAACCTGTTTGGGCAGAGCCGTAGAAGTATTAATCAGATTTCAGTGTTCGTCACAGGGCTGCTGTGAAATGGCCCAAAACTGTTGCCATACGAAATTTCACTTCTGTAAATCAGTGGCTTGGTTAGCTGCTGAGTTGCCGATACAGAGAAATTTCTCACTAATTCTGCCCCACAGTCTTTCAAAGGGAGGTTTTTAATAATAAATGGAAGTTATTTTTGGACAATAATTGTGTGAGTAACTGAAATTGGTTTTTTTCCCGGCTCTGTGTGTGTATCGGTTACCTTACGGTGGCTGAAATCGTGCTGATGGGTTAGCCCAAACAGGGACAATGCCCTGCGCTTGTCTGTAGAATAAAGAAGGGGGAGTCCGAAAGGAGCCAGCTATCACGAATCTGATGATGCTATATCAGAGCCCATTTGAATAATACTTGAAGCAGCAAGAGAAATCTCAGCTGTGGGGAAAGAATGTTCTGCTTTAGTTCCCCAGGGCGCTGAATGTCTCTGGTTTTCCCACTGGTGCCGAGTGACTCGTGTTCTGTGTTCTGCGTGAGCAGACGGTGCTGGTTGCTGGGAGGGAACGCTCTCCATCGGGTGGCATCTGCGAAGAAGCCGTGCTCTGCTCTAGAGAACCCCTAGCCCAGGCCTCGGTAAGAGTTCTGAAACCCCCCCTTTCCCGCCCCCAAGGCCTTGAACTGCATTATGGAAATGGTGGAGAAGACGCGGCGCTCGATGGCTGTCCTGCGGCGCTGTCAGGAGGCCGACCGGGAAGAGCTCAACTACTGGAAGAGGCGGTGCAGCGAGAGCACAGAGGCGAGAAAGGGAGGGAGCGAATTCATCTCGAGGCAGCACAGTCCCGGGAGCTCGGACTCCATTAGTAGCGGTAAGAGGGGGAGCCAACTGCTCGGCGCTCGCTGGAGGCTGTGGTTCCACAGCAGCGGGCTCCAGGCTTGGACCGAGAGGCTTAAAACCAGCCAGGGGGTGAGAGCTAACAGCAGCAGGGGGCAAATGTTGCCAGGCATCATTGGGTTGGGTATAGTGCTCTGGAACCTCCGCGCGTTAGTGAGCGAGTGGAGGGAGCGCACGCTTGTACGCTTGGAGGCTGAAAGGGTTTCTCTTTGCCCTGCTTTGGGAGTGTTTGATGGCTCTAGAACCTGTGAACCAAGTTGTTGTGAGTTTCAACTGCACCCAAAAATAGTGAGTTAAAAAAAATTGGAAGCATTTTTGCTTCCTCATAGCTGCCTGGAATTCTGAAATGGTTGAGCAGCTTTCTCCAAGCTTAGCAAAAATTCAACATTTCTCTACAGAAATAACCTTAAACTATTTAGGGAGGAGGGGGAATAGAGTGTGAAATGGTTGCAGCCATAATTATAAAGCCAATACCAACTGGCCCGCTGATACCTCTGCAAGTACCAGGGAACTGTAGGCTTTGTTTGAGAAGCAGATTTTCATTAGGAAAAAATCCTTTTCAGCCAGCCAATGTAAAGCCATGAAGAAGTTGTACCTAGGAATGGCTACTCTTAACCAGCTGAGAGGCTCCGAGCCAGCAAGTCTCTCAGCTTGTGCAGCTTCCCAAGCCGCAGGAAGCAACGCAGGTTGAAGGACGTGCTGGCTGTGGGAGGCTCTGTGCGGACCCCCTACAGTACCACCGCGGACCTCAGCGCTCTGTGGACCACAGGTTGGGAACCACCTCCCTACAGCTTCCGATGTCTGATGTGTGTACATTTATCCGGTGTCACAGAGACTGTCCGGTTTGGCCATTGTACTGGCAGAGGGGCGTTGCTGGCACTTGATGGCATCGATCACATTAGTGGATGTGCAGTTGAAGGAGCCCCTGATATGGTGGCTGCTGTGGTTAGGTCCTGTGACGGTGTTGCTTGTGTAGATGTGTGCACAGCATTGGCACCAGGGTTTGTTGCAGGGATGATGGCTTTTACCCACAAAAGCTCATGACCTAATACATTGGTTAGTCCCTAAGGTGCCACAGGACTGCTTGTTTTTAAAGTTACCGACTAACACGGTAGTTCTAGCTGGCTCAGCGAAGTGGAAAAAAGGTGGTACTGAACTCAGCCAGGCAGCAGATCTGTTAAGAACAGGGAGTGAGTAACGTTGAATGGTAGTTGTTTCTCAGAGCAGAAAAGCCTTTTAAAGCTGCTCAGGTAGCTACAGCCAGCACCAAGGTGTTAAAAAAGGCTTAAAAGAGCAAGAATCTTGTTGAGTTCTCCCTTAACAGGCGTAAGATCAAGAGCTGTAGTACCAGTGCTTTTAAGCTAGGGGGTGCAATTAGATCAAAAACCTCCAAGTCAGTGAAATAGCTGGTATGTACAGTGCCGAGTTTTGTAGAAACCTATTGAACAACAAACTCCTCACGTCTGCCTCTTCCGTTACCCTTTGACCTCAGTTTAATTTTTCTGATGTCATGTGAACCTTTAGTAAAACATATTTTTTTTAAAATACACCCCAAAGGGTTGTGTGTAAAAGCCGCACTACTACTGACTTTCGAAAACCTCTCCAGCAGAAATATATCTTGAAAGTGCTGAGATCACGTGAAACCAACTAGAGATACTGTGTAGCAGCACCTCTCGCACTGGGTCCCCCTGGGTGTGTTGTGAGGGCACCTATAGCTGTAAGAGAGGCATGGTTTGTACTTGTTTGACTGCGAGTTGCCTGTGAAAAGTGCTGTATTTAATGCAATACATTGTTAGGATAGATTGATGTTCACAATCATTGCACAGGGCAGATGTAAGATGAGGTATATTTATAAATACAGTCTGGGATTATAAAGTATCGGAAGATGAAATGGATTGTGCTGTGCTATAAATCATGCAGGACGCTAATTAAAAGTTCATTTATCATCTTGCCATTTGATGAATGGTCTGAGCTGCAGAAATCACTTGCTTGGGTTTTCACTAGGAAGCCTGGCGTGGTCCCTTGGTGCTGTAGTTAGGTTTCTAGGCCCTGTCTGCGGGTTCTCGTAGTTTTCTCACAGGGCTTGGAGTGCCTGTTTAAGCAGAATCATTCAGCGAGAGGAGACGCTGCTGAGCCACCTGTGTGTTTCTTGTTTCCGCAGATTCCCAACGGGACTTCAGCAGCAGGTCAGGGGCAGGCTACGTTACTGAAGAGATATGGAAAAAAGCTGGTACGTACTGATCGCGGGGTCACGTAATGAGTTACCACAAGCTCACGGGGTAAATGCAGCGTGGGGGGGAGGGTGGCGTAGGGCCAGATGCAAAGTCGTGCTTGTAGAAAAGCATCTTGAATGTGGGTGGGCCTGGGGGCTGGGTGTGTGCTGGCCCAGCTTTGCACAGTGGCATGTGCCTGCGCTGACCACATACACAGGTGGGGGGTGCGGTTTGGGAGTTGGCCTGGCACCTTCCAGGCCTGCACGGCCCCACAAGGATCAGTCCCAGGAAAGGTGCTGGGACACCTTTGGGAAAACGTAGGTGTGAACTTGATGCACCCAGTGGCCAAATGTGGAGGTTTGGAGTAATGCCCTGGGGAGACTAATCCCATTGCCATGGAAACCAGCATCATTTCATCCACATTTATCTGGGGCTCCTCCCCCTTTCCTTGGGCCTACAATCTCGAGTTTTTCGAGCCCGTTTTTTTCCCTTTCATACTCTTGACCTCCTGCCTGGGTTTCCACCACTTTTGGTCTTCAGGGGCTGCTAGCTAATCGCTACTGACCAGAAGCAAGAGGCATCAGGGCTCTCAAAGGGTTGTGTAGAGCCAGGTGATGGATTCAGGCTGTTCCTAGTGTGGAGGCTGATCCTAGGAAGCATCGTGTCCATGGGCGCTAGGTACTCTTCTCGGCAGAATGGCCATGGCTTGACTTGCCTGTACCACTGAATTTCTCTCTTCCCCCTAGAGAGGTTGCCTCTTCAGCTCCAGGATGAGGTCCCCTGGCATGGGCCAGCATTCTTATCTGCTTATTGTGTGTCTAATGCCTCCACCCTACCGCTGTCATGTTCCCAGTGTCTCTGCCAGCTTGTCCCAGGCTGGCTTTGCCTGCCAGGCCGGTTGATGAGGGTGTTTTCTTCCAGAAGAAGCCGTGAATGAGGTGAAGCGCCAGGCCATGTCTGAGGTGCAGAAAGCTGTGGCGGAGGCAGAGCAGAAGGCATTTGAAATGATTGCGTCGGAGAGGGCCCGCATGGAACAAACCATTGCAGATGCGAAGCGCCAGGCTACTGAGGATGCCTTCCTAGTCATTAATGAGCAGGAGGAGTCTACAGAGGTAAGACGCCAGGGCCATAGCCCTGCAGATTGGGCGGGGTTCCAGGGTGAGAGGCTGGTAGGTGCCGGTTCACGTTGACTGGGAGTGGGCTGCTGTTTCTTGGATAGCAGAGACCGCTTAGAAATGATTCCGTTTGACTGGGAGGGGTTCCCTAGGGAGGGGGTGGAATCTCCATCCCTAGAGGTGTTTCAGTCCCAGCTTGACAAAGCCCTGGCTGGGATGATTGAGTTGGGTCGGTCCTGCCTTGGGCAGAGGGCTGGACTCCATGTCTCCTGAGGTCTCTGCCCGCCCTGGGGTTCTATGACATGCAGTGAAGTCTGCAGAAGAGGCTCAGTCCCTCATGAAACTGGTGTTGGAGGCTCCTGACTTGGAGCAGCGCCACGATTGCTACCCAGGTTCATCGCCGTATGAAAGGGAAATCCGAGCGGCCGGGTACAGTTCTGCTGCACGTCCCTCTGGCGACGGCCACGCTGCAGTAGCTGATTTGGTTTCATTCCCTCAAGTGGTTTAACAAACGTTGCTCAGTTTTTCGTAATGACTTTAATACTGAGCTCTTCTCTAGTGCGTTCCCTCCCTAGTTCTCCAAGCACTTGGCCAAGGAAATCAAGAGTGGCCTGATATTAGGGGCTTTGTCCTGCATAGGCTGCGATTCCCCCACCTCCTCTGAAAAAGTGTCCCTGATTTGTCATCCTCATTGTCTCGTCACCCTCGCCATTATCCCACATGGGGAGACAAAGGCAGAGAGGGAAAGTGACTTAGCAGACCAAAGAACCCAGCTCTCCTGAGTCCCAGCCCACATACCCTTACCCACTAGGCCGTTCTACTGCCCGAAAGATGCAGCATTCAAGTTTGATTCCTCACTTCATTCCAGATGGGGTTCTGAGACTTAGGTGGCTCAATTATACATCAGTCTGTAAGGATGTGACCACGCGTCCGTCCGTCTGTCTGTGCAGTTAAATCCGGTGAATAACATCTTGGATATTGGGGATTGCTCTTACAAAACACATGCTGCAAAACAGAGTCATTTTGATATGAACACTTACCTGCACTCCACAGAGAGCCCCAGTATTTTTCTCATTGTGAAAACTCGTAAAGCCTAATGGAGTGCATGAAGTAGAAACGACAGTTGGGCAGGTAAATATACACACGGGCAAAGATGGGCGCGTACGTTCCCAACCGGACCCAGTCTGGAGGTGTCAGGTTTGCGTGTGAGTTCCAGCTCTGCAGTTTCTCACTGAAGTCTGGTTTTGAAGTGGTTTTGCTGAAGAATGGCTTTCGTGAGCAGGAGAGTATGAAACTTTCATTTGATTTTTCCGAAACTAAAGAAACACAAAACATACCCAGCAGGGTGTTTGCATGTATTCTAGATGCCTTCCGAGCTAATAGGCACCGACAGAAGTCCTCTCGGCTTCAGCCAAGAAAATAGCTCGGTCCATTCTTTCTCTCACTGTTTCAGTAATAGGCCTGAAGCTGTTGTAGGGGACGGTTCACTGGGCTCTCTCCATCGCTGGCAACATCTCTGCCGTGCTCCCCGTCATTCAGCGGCTCAGCTGTGGGTTATCTTGGACTCCTTCCCTTCTGTCCTTGTCACACCCAGGCCCTCGCCAGCTGACACTCCACCACTTCCCCTGATGCTGATTTCAGTGTGCCCCGTGCAGTGCGTTGCGCGTGGGAAGTGATGTCACAGGGTTCTGGGTAGAGCTAATAGAGCAGGGAAACTAGTTTGGCGCTAGAAGTGTCATGTGAGGCACGGTGAGGGCCAGACCGGGAAGGGGGAATCCCAGTGACACTCGTTTTTTTTAAAGAGGACTCTTAAGATTCTCGCCACTAATGGAAGCAGGTAGGGCCAGAGCCACCAGACTGGGTCAGAGCAGTGGGCCATTAGCCCCGTGTCCTGTCTCTGGCAGCAGCCTGTGCCAGACGCTTCAGCGGGAGTGTACAGAACGTGGCAGTCATGAGAGATCCGCTCTTTCTATCCCCTCCCAGCCTCTGATAGAGTTTCGGGTCACTTGGGTGGTGGGTTGTATCGCTGAGCTGGGATTGGATGGCACTGCCTGCCAGGTCCGACACAGCTTGCACCAGCTGGTACACAGGCCCTCTTCGGGCTGAAAGGAGCAATCTGCTTCTTCCATATTATTCTGGAGAGACACAAAGCAAGGAATATAAAAGGTTGGCCCAGAAAGGTCTCTCTGAGGGGAGGGTGTAGCAGTCGCCAAAGCAGTGAAGGATGCGGGTGCCAAGGAGCGGGAGGAGTCGGTTACCATGACACCGAAGTGATGAAAGAAAAGGAAGCGAAGGGATGATTTTTAGGTTAAATATTGGGGCAACCCTGGGCTTGTGAGATCTCTTCAAGTGAGAGTTCTCCCAAGAGAAGTGGTGCAAGCACCAGCACGTGATAGATTCTGGAAAGTGCGCGGGAAAACGCTGGGCTGTCCAGCCAGGGGATCGCTTCGTGGCTAAGCTCGGCAGTCATTCTGTGGAGAGCATCATTCGCTCACCCCCGCGTTACTCCAGTGTATCCTGTGAGCCGTGAAACGCGCCGCTTTCGGCAGGAGTGTCAGCGGTTTTCAAGCTCTGACCCGTTTCTCAAGCTTTCCTGCAGATGTCAGTGAAGGATTTTTCCAGTCTCCTTCCGGAAGACGGATGGCTCTCCTGCGCGTGTTGACTCTAAAGCCATTCCACTGCCAAGCAGCGGAGTTAGGCTCTTAGCTACCAGCCACGCAATTATTGCTAGGAGCAAACAGTGTTAGGCACAAAACTGCCAAGCTCCTGCTGACAGGCACCTTTGCTGCCAGCCTTGCAGCAAGAGGGACGTGAGATGCCATCTGAGAGATCCCTGAGGCAGCTTCACTTCCTGCTCCCTTAGCAGCTGTTTGTCTCCACAGCGCCAAATCTAATCTCTAAAGGAGAATGTTTGTGTGTTTGTGCGCTAATAACTTGGACACTGTCAGAGCTACCGCAACCAAACTTTGCATGGGGTAACCTTTCCTCCAGGAGAGGGCTTTAAGGGACTGTGGGAGGGAAGAGCCTTCCCCGGGGCTGCACGGAGCTTGGCAGTGCGGGGAGAAGCGGCTTCCCGGCGGGGCCAGTCACTCACTAAGGCCAGCGGAGGGTGGGCTCGGGCACCAGCGGCAAGCGCGTGGCTCCCTTCCCCCTCCCTCTCCTCAGGCTCCTCACCTCAGTTATATCAACTGCCATCTTATATTTCAACAATGTATCCTGCCAAAGCGCCAGGACAGTCACTTCAAGGAGCTGGAATGGATCTGGAGACATGGCCTTTCACATGGACAGCTCTGTGTTGCGTGTTCAAGAGTGGGAAGTGGAAAATATTTGTACATATTTGTTAAGAATAATGAACCAAAAAATATAGTTTACAATAAAGCTTTTGGTGATAACACGTAAAATTGGTTGTTTTGTACTTTTTTTAATATATTTTAATCCCTATAAAACTCAGTGCAACTTTTCTACCATTCAAAAAACGATGCTGGGCGACTGTTTTTCTACGTTTTGTTCCTCCACTTTCCCAAGCAGTGCCAGGTAACGCCCGCGCCCGCTAGTTTTGAAATAAAGCGCCGTGCCAACAAGTCCCTGACCCTTGTGGAGGGAGGCCGGCAGCGGCGCTGGAGTGGCGCAATCTACTCCAAAATAACGGGGGTGTTTAAAGATGCGGAATGGCTATTTCAGGATACTTCTGGTGTCCAGACATAGCCTTCCAGCCCACCAGGCCCTTTCCTTGCAGTACTGCCTGTGGCAGTGCCCTGCACTCTGGGCTCCTTCCCTCCCAGGGAGCCCCAATCCCCTCTACCCTCCCTGCTCGGTGACCAGCTCCTGCCCCGGGGCAAACCGTATCTGAAATGGCCACTCCTCATTGGCAAGGGCGTGTGGACCTGCTGCCCTGGCTGCCTCCTTGCAGCCCTAGTACCGCTCAGGCCTCTGTATCAGGCACAGCCTGGGAGTGGGGTCAGGTCAGGGCACCCCAGCTCCTGCCTTTCCGTAGCCGTTCTCTGTAGCTTCCCAGGCGGCCAGGTTCCTCCTGCTGCACAGCTGTGCTCCTCTCCACCCTTGCAGCCTTTTTCTAGGGCCCAGCCTGGCCCGAAGAGGCTGACTGCTCCCTGCCCTTGTTGGCCAGGGTAGTGCAAGCCTCCTCTGGCTCGTCTGTAACTCTCCCCCACTACCGCACCACTACAGCGATGGTTCCTACGTGTGGGCTGAGATGTCAGGGGCTACCAGCTGGGCACAGTCTGGCAAGTTATTCTCGGTCGAGCACAGAGGCCTGGGCTGTTGGTGGGCTGCGAGGTGAGGGAAATGGCTAGAAGGGGGGATTTTTTGAATCTGTTTCGTCTGGGAGAGCAGTGCCTGCAACCCCTGCAGGTGTCTAGCAGCCCTCCAACTAGAGCACCGTCCTTTGAAATAGATTTAGTGCCGGTGTGTTCTCTCTTGCAGAGCTGCTGGAACTGCGGTCGCAAAGCCAGTGAGACGTGCAGTGGGTGCAACATTGCCCGCTACTGTGGCTCTTTCTGCCAGCACAAAGACTGGGAGAGGCATCATCGGATCTGCGGACAGGGAATACACAGCCAAGCCAAGCCAACCGGGCGATTGGCAGCAGCCACTGCCAAGCCAGCTGATGGGGTTCCAAGTCCTGCCCTAGAGAAGACCTCTGCAACGACCTCCCGATCCTCTACCCCAGCTTCCGTGGCAGCAATAGACACTAATGGACTCTAAATCTTCCATTCCCTTCAGTCTGTTTTATACCTTGTCCTGTTTTCACACCTAAAAGACACTTCTGCTCCACGGAGTGTTGTCAAGACGCCACTGGCCACGCCAGAGCCCTAATGCTTCAGCTGCTGTCTGTGGGGCTTGGTCTGTTTTGTTATAATCCATCAGCAGTGCTTAGGAACCAAGGCCAGCCTAGCCCGTGGGACCGCAACGCCCCTCATTGTGAAGTCTTGGCACCTGAAAGCACATCACTTCGACCGAGAGGACTGTGGCCGCCTCCTCTTGGTCTTAACTGAACTTCCTTGGGAAGGCACTCCCATGTCCTGCCTTGGCATGCAGGAGCACCCGGACAACCAGCACGCCGTATCCAGGGATGAAGTGTGGTGATCTCCTTTCTGCTGGCTGGCTGGGCCGCCGGCGCAGCCTCCCCATGCAACTTGCTGCCCCTCCTCTTTCACCAGATGCATACTTTGCATCTGCCCAGATTGCTTTACACCTGCTAACTCTGCAAGGAACTGCCCGCCTGAGCAAATCTTCCACCCAGGGAGAACTTCTCACAATAGGAAATCCAGGTTTTTGGTCACAGATTTCTGCTTTTCCCCAGGCCTGAGCTCGCATGGACTGGAGGGGATGGGCATTCCCTGGAGAGGAGAACTCTGCACTGTAGAGGAGGGAAGCCAGACACGTCTCCGGGCCGAGAGGAAACAGCTGATCTTTGTTATATGGCCCATTTGTTCATCCTGTTCTCTAACCGGACAGTCCGTTGTTCATCAGTCAGCTCAGTTTGGAGCCCCCGTTCTCCGTGTTTGCTGATTATTTCAGACCAAATCTTGACTTGTCATTGTGCCTCCTGGCTGGATTGGGTTACTTTCCTGTGCAGAAAAGATCTTCCCACTGCATGGAAGCTGCTAGTTTTAGACTTGGCTTAATTTCCACTCTGAGTATCCACGCGATTACAGGGGATCGTTCGCAGCCGATTCAAAGGAAAGTCTCCGCGGTTTGCAGCGTGTTAATTTATGCCTAACTGGGATGACTAGAGCTCTGGCATGGGCTTTGCTCTCGGCTGCAGTCCAGGCAGAGATGTGCAGCCCAAGGAATACCCCTGCTTGCACTGCACTAGAGTGTTTTAAACCGGCGAACGTCGTCCTGCCCGTCACTCAAAGCCTGCTCTCGAGAGGGCTGCCCAGTAGGGTGCCATCTCAGGATCTGGTCCGGAGGGAAGGTTGGCTCAGTGCACACAGTTTACCTAGAACTCCTGAGCCCTGTGAGAGCTTGTTACGTGTGCAGCTACCGCAACAGGAATCGGAGCATGTTCATGAGTAAGGCCTAGCGTATCCATCTCCTTTGGGGTTTTGTTTCGCGGAGGCGGCTGCTGCTGTTCTGTGACTTATGGGTTGGCGCCAAGCAACGCAAACGATTCCCAGATTGTTTGGTCCCTTTGTAGAAGGGAAGCTGGCAATGGAGATGGAATTCAGTGTCTCTTAGGCTCGCAACAGCGACGGGCTTGCAGATGGCTGGTGGTGATCTAGCAGGTAGCGAGCAGGCTGGCTGCTGTGCTCCCTAGGGAGTGTCGTTTGGAGCCTGCAGCCTCCAGGAATGAAGTGCTTAATTCACGTCTCAAATCTCTCAGCTCGCAGGCGCAAAACTCCCCATGGCTGAAATTCCATAGTAAGAGCCTCTTGTTTTTATCCCGGGAGAGATGGTCAGTGCCACAGTTCACAGCATGGATTCGGATACGGCGTGCAGGTAGATGATACGGATGTTAAATTTTAGTTAATCAGCTAATTGAGTAGTCGATGGAATTTCCATCGACTACTCGATCAGTCGATTGGAGGGGGCACTTGCTATCCCGGCTGCGCCTCTGCCCTTTAAATGTAATAAGAGTCCCACACCTCTGCTCATGCCATTTTCCCCCACTGTGCCTCTGTTTCCCCTATCCCCCACAGAGACAGTATTGGGGGAAACTGGCTTTTAAGCCTACTCCCACCAGCTCCTGCTCCCTCCCCCCCATTGCTGCCTCTGATACAAGGGGGGAGCAACTAGTCGAGTAGTGACTCGACTACCTGATAAGGCTCATCAGGTAGTCAACTGGTCGCTTACATCTCTTGTAGATGAAAGAGCTACTTCTCCAGTACAAACTCTGCTGCTTCTTAGCAGTACACAAATCCGGATTGCAGGGTGCAGGGATAATTGCTGGCGATGTTCCTTCCTCGTCTGAAGTCCTTCCCTATGGATGTGGGCATACCTACCTGAAGCACAAGCTGGGGCCGTGTCTGGGGAGGAGGCTGTTCAGTAGCCGTCTGTATCCACCTCCGAGAACAGCTGATGCCTCCCAGACAACGGAAACCTGTTTGCAAACAGTTCTTATTCTAGGGAAGGTTCTCATCTCGGTTTCCTTCATCTCCTGTGGCTGTTCAGTGTATTTCTGCTGAAACCGCACTTCTAGTGTGAAATCCCTACAAAGTCCCTTTCTGCTTTTAACCGATCGGACCTTTCCAGTGATGATCCAGTATTCCTCAACGTTGAGCTGGGTTCATAAAGAACAGAGAAGCTGCAGAGTATGTAGTTTTCATGAAACTACCCTACATAACAGAGGGCTGGATTCTGCGCTCCTAGTTCAGTCAGCGCACCCAATGAGAGGGTTGATTAAGGACCCTTTTGCTACAGTGCTAATCCTGAAAACTTTTACCATGGCCTCCAGTAACTACATAACATTGCCTCAGATGTTTGGCGAGTCCACTATATTTTGCTACAAGTACTGATGTGTTAGTTGACTAAGGCCAGTCACTGTAAGATCAGACCCCAAAAAAGACGAGAACAATACCGTGCTATAAGGAATTGTTTGTAAATAGTCTTCCATCGTTTTCATGCAGCTTTGATGGCTCCTTATGTATTAAAGTAAAAATTAACCCCAGTGTAAATAAATCAAATACTAACAGTCATGATTAGAATGATTTTTTTTAAACATGGAATGATAAATGTGAAATTCTGGTATGGGAAGACTTGTTGGATTGAGTTTTCTATATTTTGTCATTTAATTCTGTAATAGGAATTTGTTAATTCCTGTGCATAACTTATTTAATGTACTGTATAAAGGAACCCGAACTGTTACAGATGTATTTAGTTTGTTCTACTCAAAGTAGTCAATAAAAAGACTATATTCATCTTACAACGCCGCCTCCATCTCTCTTTCAGAATTTTATCATGATCCATGCAATAGGCTTAGGTTCCTTGAAATGTCTGTAGGAACAGTGCAACCGTGTTGTCAGGTTATGGCTAATAAGGATTGTGGGAAGTGAAAGCAATTGTCCACTTCAAAGCAGAGAAACCAGTCTTCTTGACACATGCCTGGAGCACAAAGTGAGTCCCCAAAGTCAAGTACAAATGCAGAGTTCCAGCCTGAGTCATGCATAGAGGTTTTTCTAAAGAGAGGTTTGATTTTTGGTACCAAAGCCAAGCTGTTTATTACAAAGGGTATTCTCTAGTCCCCAAACTGCAGTGATTTTTATACACACACGGACACGCAAGAACTCAAAATTCCCCCGACATTTGCTGGCATTTTCAACTTGCAGAGGTCTCATTGTAGACGGGAAGCAACTATAATTTAGCAACAATTTGCTGCTTAAAGCTTGGCATGCATTGGGATGGGTTTCTCTGGGACAAAGCGCATGTTCAGTCACTTTATAGTATCATGGTCTGATGTTTCTCTTGCAAGTAAAGAGCAGAAATGAAAGAGAATGGTGGATTTCTGCTGGGCTGGAGGTCCGTTTTTCCACAAAAGGGAACGGCAAGTCACTTCATCTTGCTGCTCCTCAGCTCCTGACCTGTGACTGCAGCGAGATGCTGCCGAATGCTTTGCAAAGGGGTGCTTTGGTGGTATGAGTCTTGCATTGGCTAGAACACAGGTTCAAATCCCAGATGAGCCCAATTAACCAGTGGGTTGTGGTAGATTTTCAGTCCAGATTGGCTGTTTTGCTGTTAGCTCTAGGAATTATTTTGGGGAAGTTCTCTGAGTCTGTGCTATTCAGAAGGTCCAACTAAATGGTCCCAACAGTCCTTTCTGACCCCAAAATGTGTGGCCGCCTCCTTCCTCCCCCGGTTTGAGCGCCGTGTCTGTTTCAGTTATAAACTCGTGAGGCCAGCAGATGTGCCGGGCACGTACAGAACTGTGCAGGGGATCGCTGAGGCGGGCCGAGGTGTCTAGAAAATACTGTAAATGATTATAATAAATGCCTGCGTTTCACAACGGGATGTGATTGCCAAGCGATGGGATGTCAGGTAAACAAACTCTCCCATTCCAGTCATTTGCAGCCAGTGCACCTGGTCCCAGTGGCCTCTCTGCTGCCTGTGGAGAAGATCGCCCCTGAAATGTCACTGTCTCTGGGGTGGAACACACGTATCGGTGCACAGCTCATGATGGGATGCTGCTGTTCGGGACAGGAAGTGAACAATAACGTCCCTATCTGACACGACAGGCAAGGATTTGGGAGGCCACATGCTTTGTCTTGGCATATGTTCCAGCCATGGCCAAGGTCCAATCTGGAGGAGATTTGGAGAGCTCTTCCTACTCTTCTGACATGCTGTATAATCCCAGGATTTCAGCCATTAGGGCTCTCAGGCAATTTTTACAAACACTTAATTCGTTTGTTTAAACGAAATTCGAACCAGAAGGGAAAACATGCATTTGTATGTGGCAGCCGGTGTTTTACCCTGCTGGGCGGATGGCATTATTCACCAGGGTAATATCTTAAGCCATAATTTGCTCTAATCAGAGATTTTTCTCAATGTGAATTTGCATCTGTTCTTGGCTCAAGTCTGAATGTGAAGCTGCTGCGTTCTCTCGAGTGAGAGCCGTGCTCCTGCCTGCTGCCGGCTCACGCTCGAATCGCAAAGCAGCCCAAAACGTCGGAACAGCGAAACCGCCCACTCTGCAGCAAGATGCCTCTGGTCACGCTTGGAGCCTGTCACCGTGGCGCGTTCTCTGGGATCCACATTGCTCCGTATTAGCAGAAAGGCACCGGCTACTGCTCCAAGTGCTTCCTCTGCAAGTTTGCTCCTGTCCTTTGTGTGCAAGGAGTGTGCTGCATGAACCATTGCCAGAGAGATTCCCCTTCAGTAGCATCCACTGGGCCGGTGTCAGCGCCCTCGAGTTGGGCACTTACGTCCTGATAGGAGGTGTCGCCAGCCCCACAGCGTTTCAGTCACTACTTGCTTCCCGTGGCGGTTGCGGGAACAATTCTTGCTGCAGAAAAGTTTTTCCTCGCGGCCTTTGGGGTTTTTCTTCTCTCCTAGCGATCATAGTGGAGTGTACTTAGTTCCCATCCTAGCCCGACATGCCCCAGTCCACGGGCTTCAGGCCTTGTGTCTCCTGTGGCAAGCCTATGCCCAAGAGAAACCTGCTTACAGGGTCTGGGCAAAACTAGGAGTGACAAGTGCCAGATGCGATGGGACTTCACGCCCCGAGGATTGACGGCTCTCCTCGCAGAAGCTGCTCTCTGGCCTGTCTGGGAGCCAAGCCGTTCGGATTCGACACCACGCACCGTCCTGGGTGCCGTTCTCTGCCACCAGGGCCGAGGAGGAAGCTTTAGAGGCAGTTCGTGTGCTGCCGGCTGTGGGTGTGGTGGACCCGTCGCTAATCAGCGGGGCGGCCGCCCAAGCGCTCAGCTTGCCGGAAACACCGGTCGTGTTAGCTAGCCCTGCAGTTGTGCACAGCTCTGAAAGGATGGCCCGAAATTGCTCCTGCGCTGCAGCTGCTCAGACCAGCACCCTCCTCTTAATCCCTGGCTCTAGCCGGCATTGTCAAGACTTCCTAGGCAATTGTTCCCAGACCGGTAACCGCCTTTCCTCGGCCTTGCACCCTGCCTCCTGACTGGGCTGTAGAAATCCCTCTGCAGGCTGGTGAGGGCCTGTGGTTTGGGCACAGGACTTCTGGGTTCTGCTCCTGGTGACCAAGGGCAACTCGCTTCCCCTCTCTGTGCCTCCGTGTCCCCCTACACAGAATGGGGAGAATATTGGGTCTTTGGTTTGTCTTGACTGCTTGGACTGTGAGCTCTCTGGAGCAGGCGGGGGTGTGCGCTGTACAGTGCAGTGCTTCAAGGCAGTCAGTAACGATTGCTCAGTGGTTGGGATGGGAGGCCTGTGTTCAGGTCCGTGCTCTGTCAGGGTGTGTCTACACAGCAGGTCTAACGTCGAATTAAGCTACGTCAGTTGCGTCGCTGAAGTCGAAATAGCTGAATTTGGCTTTTGGCACTGACTGCACAGCAGGAAGTGGAGGGAAGAGCACTCTTCCCCCGACTGAAGTGAGGGTTGCAGGCGTCGGAGTAAGAAGTCCTGCAGTCGACATTGTTGTGAATACAGGCTTGTTGTGTAGACGCGCACAATGTTATTTCAGAATAATACTGCTGTGCAGATGACCCCTCACAGACTTTGCATCTGGCTTTGGGCAAATCTTAGTCCTATGCCTCAGTTCTCCAGTTGCACCCTGGAGGGAGGGCATGGCCAATAGAAGCTGAGGGATTTTGCTAGGAGCCAGGGACAGCGTGTGAAGCTTTCCGCTTCCTGCTCAGACTGCAGAGCGGCTCTAGCTGCTCTGTAGTAAGGGTGCCGGTGAGGCGGAGTCCGCTAGCCGCCTCCTGCCCACCCTTGATCTAGACAGTGCTTGGTCCTGCCGTGAGAGCAGGGGACTGGACGCGATGATCTCTCGAGGTCCCTTCCAGTCCTAGTGTTCTGGGATAGTAAGAGAACCAAAAGTGCCACTGTGGCTTGACAACCAAGCCGTGAGAAATAAAAAGGCATTGTTTAAAAAGTGGAATTTAAATCCTAATGAGGAAAATAGAAAGGAGCCTACACTCTGTCCAATGAAGTGGCAAAATATAATGAGGAAGGCCAAAAATAGATTTTGAAGAACAGCAAGCCAAACATTCCAAAAGTAATAGCAAAACCTTTTTTTTAAATACATCAGAAGCAGGATGCCTGCTAGACAACCGGTGGGGGCCTGCTGGATGGTCTAGATGCTACAGAAGCACTCGAGGCTGATGAGGTCATGAATTCTGTGCATCGGTACTAACGGCTGAGGAAGTGAAGGAGATTCCCAAGTCTGAGCTTTCTTTTTGTTTGGGTGACAAATCTGAGGTGGTCACAGGTGGTTTTGGAACAAATTGATAAACTAAACAGTAACAAGTCACCAGGATCAGATGGCATTCACACGAGTTCTGAAAAAACTCAACTGTGGAATTACGGAACTACAAACAATGGTTTTCAAATCAGCTTTGAAACAAAGGAAGTACTTCACACAACACCGTCAACCTGTGGAACTCCTTGTCATAGGATGTTGTGAAAGTCAAGACTGTGTAACAGGGTTCAAAAAAGTGCTAGATACATTCATGGAGGTTAGGTCCGTCAATGGCTATTAGCCAGGATGAGCAGGGAGGGTGTCCCTACCCTCTGTCAGAAGCTGAGAGTGAACAACGCAAAATGGATCACTTGATGATTCCCTGTTCTGTTCACTCCCTCTGGGGCACCTGGCATTGGCCACTGTGGGCAGATAGGACACTGGGTGAGATGGACCCTTGGTCTGATCCAGTGTGTCTATTTTTGAGGTTCTTACATAGAACCCAGATATATCTGCCCCTGCTGTAACCCCCTAGATCCAGTCCCCTCCCAGAGCTGAGCAAGAATTCAGGAGGAGCGGGAGGGTGGGGTGTGGGTATGGGGGTGTGTGTGTGTCTCTGTCTGTCTGTCTCTGTCTCCGTCTGTCTCTCTCTCTGCAGAGTTAGTAACCAATATAGATGAACATTTTAAATCCAGCAGGGCCCTTTTCAGATACCTAAAAGGAGGAGGGAGAAAACTTGTTCATCTTGGCCTCTGAGGACAGGACAAGAAGCAATGGGCTTAAACTGCAGCAAGGGAGGTTTCGGTTGGACATTAGGAAAAAGTTCCTAACAGTCAGGGTGGTCAAACACTGGAATAAATTGCCCAGGGAGGTTGTGGAATCTCTATCTCTGGAGATATTTAAGAGCAGGTTAGATAAATGTCTATCAGGGATGGTCTAGACAGTATTTAGTCCTGCCATGAGGGCAGGGGACTGGACTCGATGACCTCTCGAGGGCCCTTCCAGTCCTAGTGTTCTGAGTCTGACTTGCCACAAAATGTCAGAACATGTTGTTAGAGCTGAGTGGGGCTAATATTTGTCTCTTTCTATAGGAATTAGATAGGGGGCTCCTGTCAGCTAACTGCTAAATTATCTGCCAGAAAACTAGAGTTGTCAGGTGCCTACGTAGCCCCTGGAATAATGGTTGAAGAATCTGAAACGGCCTCTGAGAGAGGGCCCCTGCTGAGGCGGGTTCCCACAACTCTATTTTCTTATGCTACTTCTGGGCCGCCAGGTAACTGTGTAGAGTCTGGACAAGCCGTATACTGCTCCTCCCGTGCTCTGCCCCTCGGCGAGTCACATGCTGGCGGGGGGGGGGTGCAGGAGTGGGGCGAGGGGACAGGGAGGCAGGGTGGGGTCTGGATGGGAAGGTGCAGGGGAGTGGGGCGAGGGGACAGGGAGGCAGGGTGGGGTCTGGATGGGAAGGTGCAGGGCAGTGGGGCGCTTATCTGGCACAACTCCCAGGAGGTACAGGTGGCGCTATGTGGCCCTGCACTTTCAGGCACTGCCCCCTGCTGCTCCCATTGGCCACGATTCCCAGCCAATGGAAGCGGTGGGGGTGGAGCCTGCAGGTGAGTGGCACTAGCAGCAGTGCACATGGCTCCAGCTGGAGGGGAAAGGGGGCAGAGCCTCCCCCCACCCTCCGCCAGAGCTGCAGCTAAGGGCCCTGGGCTGGCGCCCCTGCTGGGGGCACAAATGGCTCAGCCTGAGCTCGGCGGGGCGGCAGTTCTAGGTGCCTCCGTTCCTGCGGGCGATGGCACTTCAACAGCCCGTGTCCAAGCCAAGTGTTGTGTGAAAGCTGCGGCCAGCGCCCCGTCCCTCGGCCAGCTAGAGCAGCTCAGCTTGGCTTGTCTGCCAGTCCCCTTCCTTAGCCCTGCCAACCTCCCACATGCTGGTGTCTGGTTCCAGGGCCCACCCCGCCTCAGGGGGGCTTGGCAGAGGCTAAAGGAGACTCACCCCACGTGTAGCACAGCCACCTCCTCTGTGAAACAGTCTCACAGCAACAGCCGCTTAGCGCAGGACAGTAGTGTAGCCCATGGAAGCACAAGGGCCATTTAGCTCGGGGGCTTGTGCTAATCCCCCAGGCATCTGGCTAGAGTGGTGACTACGCGAGGGCAGGGCCGCGGCGTCCCGGTTCGGCTGCAGGGTGCTGGAGCCGGGGTTTACTGCTGACTCCAAGGGACACCACCCAGGCAGGGCAAAGCCCTTGGGCACATCACAAATCGGCTGCACAGTGTAGTCGGGAGGCGGCAGCGCTTGTCCTCTGCCCGGGGGGATTCAGCCAGTGGCCCCAGCTGAGAACCCCTAAAAAAAGCCCTGGGAAAACCTTCAGGAGGAAACGTTCTGGCTTCCCATTTCCAGGGGCGCTTTGCTTGAAAACTAGGCTAATTTTTAACAACAGAAAGTGTAAACCACCAGGCAAGACCCCACCCTGACTGGAAAAGCAGCACGGGCCTGCGCGCCAGTCTGCCGGAGCCCAATGTCAGTCTGGTTTGAACGCAATGAATCGGGGGGGGATTTTCAGTTTGGCTCCTCCCCTGACAACCCGCCTGTTTGCTCAGATTTGGCCTGCACCCTGGGGGCCCCGCCTCACTGCCCTCCCTGGCCCCACGCTGCTGGGTGGGTCTGGGACCGGCCCCAGAATGACTCCAGGCTGCCGCCCAGACTGGAAACACAGCCGAGGGCGCGGTGGGGAGCAGCCTGGCTTGCGGGGGCGGGCGAGACGCCCAGACTGCCCCGGGCCCAGCTGACAGTTGATACAAGGCTCCGGGTGAGCTGCCCCCGGGGACTTTTGTCCTTCGCGTCTGCAGGAGGCGGGCGGGGCGGGGGGTTCCCAGGCTCCGGGAGCTCGCAGCCCGCGGACGTGACAGGAGACCAGGCTCTGCTGCAGGGCCGCTCACGAGGGGAGGTTCGCCCCAGCCCCGCCTGGCACGGAGCAGGGCCTGTCCGCTCGGTTCATTAACCAGCTGCCTTGGGAGCCTTGTGCAACCCCCGTCTGCCCTGCGCCCCCAGGCCTTCCCGCAGGGTTAGCGCGAGGTCAGCTGTGCCTGTAACCAGCCTCCCTCCCTCGTAGGGCAGGGCTGCAGCTGCCTGGCTTCCCCCACCCCGCTTCGGTCCCATTGCCCCTGCTCCGAAGGCAACTGGCCAGCTGCAGAGACTCGTCCGGGCACCCCCAGCCTGGACTGCTTCCCCCACCGCCGGGCAGGCCGGCTGTGGGTCAGTGAGACCGGCCCCACCTGGGCCAGCCGCTGGCCCTGCCCCTCCAAGCGCCACGCCTTGAACCCAGGCACCAGCCCGGGCACTGCGTGGTGACACAGCCCCACGGGGGCGGGGCACGTGCCCCCATGTGGTGCCCTGTCCTGCTGGGCCGGGTGCTGGGCAGTAGCTCAGCTCCTTGGCAGGCCCTAACAGCCGCCCTCCCCCCCTCACTGCACCTGAGCCTAGAAGGGCAGACGGGAGCTTGGCCTGGATCCAAGAGGCTTCCATGTTGGGGTGTGGGGGAGCTGGGAGCCCTCCTACCGCCTCTCACAAGCCACCCATGTGGCTGCAGGGGCACCCGGGGGGCTGCAAACTTGCCTCTGCTCCATGTTTCCTGGCTCCAGATGGGATCTGTTTAGGCCGGGGCCTCTCCGCCTTCCCCTGCGCAGGGGCCAGGAGGTTTGGTACCTGTGGCCGACGGTCATTGGCCGGGAAGGGGAAGAACGAGGAGGCTCTTTGCTGGGGCGAGCTCCCTCAGGCTGGGGGTCTCCGGGGGGGAAGCTCTGGGAACGTCCCCAGGGACCGGCCCTCACCTGCCCCCGGGGGCGGAACAACAGACACGGCTGCGCCAGTGGAGAGCTGGGCTGTCTGCATGCGCTCGCCCGGGGGCCTGCTCGGCCGCGTTGCCATACGTTCTGTTGGGTGTCATGGTGGCTCTAGCCAGGGGCCAGGCGCCTGGGGCCAGCGTTTCAGTCCAAAGCACGTGCACTAACTTCTCTGCCCTGTTCTCTGGGCACAGGCAACTCGCCCGCCAGGCTCATAGTGCAACCCCCGGGCCTGGCTGGCCCAGCAAACGGCGGCAAGGTGGGGTGAAGCAGGGGCTTGGCAGGTGCTGGCACGGCGGCAGGGTGTGAAGGTGTGGAGGGGAGGGTGTGGAAGGGAGGGCGTGGAAGGGAGGGTGAGGCGGCGTGGAGGGGAGGGTGTGGAGGCGTGGAAGGGAGGGTGTGGAGGTGTGGAAGGGAGGGCGTGGAAGGGAGGGTGTGGAGGTGTGGAAGGGAGGGCGTGGAGGCGTGGAAGGGGGCGTGGAAGGGAGGGTGTGGAGGCGTGGAAGGGAGGGCGTGGAAGGGAGGGTGTGGAGGCGTGGAAGGGAGGGCGTGGAAGGGAGGGTGTGGAGGCGTGGAAGGGAGGGCGTGGAAGGGAGGGTGTGGAGGCGTGGAAGGGAGGGTGTGGAAGGGAGGGTGTGGAGGCGTGGAAGGGAGGGTGTGGAGGCGTGGAAGGGAGGGTGTGGAAGGGAGGGTGTGGAGGCGTGGAAGGGAGGGCGTGGAGGCGTGGAAGGGAGGGTGTGGAAGGGAGGGTGTGGAGGCGTGGAAGGGAGGGTGTGGAGGCGTGGAAGGGAGGGCGTGGAAGGGAGGGGGTGGAGGGTGTGGAAGGGAGGTTGTGGAGGCGTGGAAGGGAGGGTGTGGAAGGGAGGGTGTGGAGGCGTGGAAGGGAGGGTGTGGAGGCGTCCCCCGGCCAAGCCAGAAAGCAGAGTGCACTGTTGGGGGAAGGGTTTCTGGAGCCCTCCGCAGCAGACTGGCGTGTGAAGGTGGGGAGGGAAGGTCTCGCACTCGGTACAGGCAGGTGGCCTTACCTGTGAGCCATGCCGTGGGCGAGGGGCTGCTCGGCTCCCATGCCAGCTGCCTGCTGCTTCACCGCGCCCGGGGGAGCGAGGCTGCGGCGGGGGGGGGTCTGTGAGGGAGGGGTGAGGCTGCAAGCGCAGTGCTGTTTTGGGGGGATACCGCTGCTTCCTCCTCATGGCCCTTCCCAGCCAGAGCTCCGGGAGTCTCCCTGTGGAGACGGAGGCTCCCCCCGGTTTCCCCAAGCGCTAGGGGTGCCAGGTGGTCGGTTTGGAGCCGCACAGTCCGGGATTTGAGGGGTCTGTCCAGGAAACCAATAGACACCACCAGGCATAGAAATGTCTGGAATTTTCTAGTTACGTTTTTATATCCGCAGTATCCGCGCGAGGGTGCAAACTGCCCGGCCGGCCGACACGGTCATGCTGCGGGAGTCACACTGGGATCTGCATGCGCCCAGGCCAGCCCCACTCCCTGCCGGCCGGTCCCCCCCCCCCCTCCCCTCTGGCCGGCTCTGCTTCCTGCCGGCCGGTCCCCCCCCGCCCCACTCCCCTCTGGCCGGCTCTGCCTCCTGCCGGCCGGTCCCCCCCCCCCCCCCTCCCCTCTGGCCGGCTCTGCTTCCTGCCGGCCGGTCCCCCCCCGCCCCACTCCCCTCTGGCCGGCTCTGCTTCCTGCCGGCCGGTCCCCCCCCCCCCCGCTCCCCTCTGGCCGGCTCTGCTTCTTGCCGGCCGGTCCCCCCCCCCCCCCCCGCTCCCCTCTGGCCGGCTCTGCTTCTTGCCGGCCGGTCCCCCCCCCCGCTCCCCCGCTCTGCAGGACGAGGTCTGTTCTTCGGGATAGCGGGATTCCCGCCCCCGTCCCTGGCTAGCCCTGTGGGAAGCCTCCCTCGCGCCGGGGCTGGGCGTCCCCTGGTCTTTCACCCCTTCTGCCCCAGCGTGCGAGACCCAGCCTGGCACCAGCGGGCACCAGGCCCCGCCTGCCCCTACTGTGACTGGTTTTTACCCAGTTCTCTCCGAGCTGGGCCCAGCCGGAAGGGCCAAGGTCTGTACCGTGCCCCAGGCTGCTGAGCCCCCCCCCCCCCCAGGATGCTGGAGTCCACGTGCACCAGGGCGTTGTGGGCACGAGCCAGGCCCGCTAAGCGCCAGGAGGCCCGGGCTGCACAGCAAAGGGAGGGGGTAGCCTGGTCCCAGCCTGCAGCCCCCTCGGCCTCTGGTGGGGGGAGCCGCAGACACAGCAGCTGGACGCTGAGCAGGTGGCCTGGGAGCAGCTGCTGAGGGGTCCCTGCCCACCACTAGCGGGGCTCGGGGGCAAGGCGCGCAACGTTTATAAGTGCAGCGGGCTAGCAGTACGGTCGCCTGGGCAGCTGTGGGGGGGGGGGCCCGGAGGTCGATGCGTCGCGTCTAAGCAGTACGGTCGCCTGGGCAGCTGTGGGGGGGGGCCCGGAGGTCGATGCGTCGCGTCTAAGCAGTACGGTCGCCTGGGCAGCTGTGGGGGGGGGGGCCCGGAGGTCGATGCGTCGCGTCTAAGCAGTACGGTCGCCTGGGCAGCTGTGGGGGGGGGCCGGAGGTCGATGCGTCGCGTCTAAGCAGTACGGTCGCCTGGGCAGCTGTGGGGGGGGGGGCCGGAGGTCGATGCCTCGCGTCTAAGCAGTACGGTCGCCTGGGCAGCTGTGGGGGGGGGGCCCAGAGGTCGATGCGTCGCGTCTAAGCAGTACGGTCGCCTGGGCAGCTGGGGGGGGGGGGCCGGAGGTCGATGCGTCGCGTCTAAGCAGTACGGTCACCTGGGCAGCTGTGGGGGGGGGGGCCCGGAGGTCGATGCGTCGCGTCTAAGCAGTACGGTCGCCTGGGCAGCTGTGGGGGGGGGGGCCCGGAGGTCGATGCGTCGCGTCTAAGCAGTACGGTCGCCTGGGCAGCTGTGGGGGGGGGGGGGGCCCGGAGGTCGATGCGTCGCGTCTAAGCAGTACGGTCGCCTGGGCAGCTGTGGGGGGGGGCGGCCCGGAGGTCGATGCGTCGCGTCTAAGCAGTACGGTCGCCTGGGCAGCTGTGGGGGGGGGGCCCGGAGGTCGATGCGTCGCGTCTAAGCAGTACGGTCGCCTGGGCAGCTGTCGGGGGGGGGGGGGCCCGGAGGTCGATGCGTCGCGTCTAAGCAGTACGGTCGCCTGGGCAGCTGTGGGGGGGGGGCCCGGAGGTCGATGCGTCGCGTCTAAGCAGTACGGTCGCCTGGGCAGCTGTGGGGGGGGGGCCCGGAGGTCGATGCGTCGCGTCTAAGCAGTACGGTCGCCTGGGCAGCTGTGGGGGGGGGGGCCCGGAGGTCGATGCGTCGCGTCTAAGCAGTACGGTCGCCTGGGCAGCTGTGGGGGGGGGGGGCCCGGAGGTCGATGCGTCGCGTCTAAGCAGTACGGTCGCCTGGGCAGCTGTCGGGGGGGGGGGCCCGGAGGTCGATGCGTCGCGTCTAAGCAGTACGGTCGCCTGGGCAGCTGTGGGGGGGGGCCCGGAGGTCGATGCGTCGCGTCTAAGCAGTACGGTCGCCTGGGCAGCTGTGGGGGGGGGGGCCCGGAGGTCGATGCGTCGCGTCTAAGCAGTACGGTCGCCTGGGCAGCTGTGGGGGGGGGGGGCCCGGAGGTCGATGCGTCGCGTCTAAGCAGTACGGTCGCCTGGGCAGCTGTGGGGGGGGGCCCGGAGGTCGATGCGTCGCGTCTAAGCAGTACGGTCGCCTGGGCAGCTGTGGGGGGGGGGGGCCCGGAGGTCGATGCGTCGCGTCTAAGCAGTACGGTCGCCTGGGCAGCTGTGGGGGGGGGCCCGGAGGTCGATGCGTCGCGTCTAAGCAGCCTGAGCAAGCGACCGGCGCCGGCTCGAGCGCTTCGCGTGGCTCCGTGGGTGCGGACGAGCCCTTCCTGAAGCTGAGCCCAGCGCCTGGCAGCGCCCACGGGCACCGGCGCCTGGAACGAGGGTGTAGCCGGGCCGGGGCTGGCTGCGCCGGGTGATGAACTGAGCATGCCCCGGTGCTGGCACCTGCCGCCCAACGCCCCTCGGCCCCGGGCTCCGTTTCTGCTCTGGCTCCTCTGGGTGCAGGCCCTGGGTGTGTTCCCCGCAGCAGGGCCGGCGCGGCGAAGGGAAGGGCAGGTGGCTCTTGGTGGCCTCTGGAGCTGGATCAGAAACAGGGCCCGGGCTGGAGGCTGCTGCTCGCGGAGAGGAGGCGCCGGCTGCAGGAGCATCCTCCCCCGGCACAAGATGGAGCGTCCCGACCCAGCCGGGCCGGCAGAGAGAACGGGGCGAGGTGCAAGCAGGCCGGGAGAGGTCCGTGGCCGCAGGTCCCCCTGCCGTAGCAGCGTAGCCGAAAACCAGCCAGCCGCTGGGCTGCGGCCCCGGGAGGAAGCAGGTTCGCAAAGGGGCTGGCCGGTGGAGGTCCCCTGGCATCCCACGCAGCAGCAGGGCGGTGGGGCGATGACACGGGTCCCCGTGGGTTGCTGTGGAGCGTCCTCAGGGCCGGTGCCCGAGCCAGCCCTGCCTCTGGGTTCCCAGCGCGCGTCAAGGGAACGTGCAAACGCAGAAGCGGGCGAGGGGCAGGCGGTGGGGCTGGTACACGTACCGGCCGGCCTTGCACCGGCCCGAGTTCTGCAGCACCAGCACCTCCTGGAGGAAGGGCTCGCTGCGCACCGCCCGGTCCTCTCGCCGGCCCGTCAGGCAGCCCTCGCACAGGCAGTAGGCCTCCAGCAGCCTGCGGGGGAACCGCCGGGGGTCCTCGTTCACCCTGTGGGAACAAAGGGAGTAACGAGGTCACCCCGGCCAATGGAGCATGGGCCGTGCGCTCCGGCGGGGGACTGGCCGAGCTGCCCAAAAGGGTTATTAACACGGCTGCCCCCACTGGCCATCGGGTGGGGGCTGGGCAGTGTCTCACTGAGCTCTCAGGAGGGGAAACTGAGGCACTGTGTGGGGCAAGTGCCCTCTTCCCCCCCGGTCACTAACCAGCCAGAAGTACATTGGTGCCGGTGGTGTCCGGCAGCTCCCCGCTCAGAAGCCGCTGCCATACGAAGGTGCCCCCGGAGCCGCGGGAGCCGCTAAGCGGTGAGGGGGCGGTGCTGGCAGCGGGGCTGCTGCGGCTCCGGGGGGCGTCTGTCTGCGGCGCGGAGAGGCCCCGGCCTGTCTCGAAAGGGCTCCGGGAAGGGGCTCGCTCGGGAAGGGCCCGGGGCAGACCCAGCGTCTCCGGGCCCTTGCTGCGGCCTGGCGGCTTACCGGTAGGACCAGGGCGAGGCGCTCCTGTCCTGCAGGCGGGGCGAGGTCTGACTGGCATTCGCAGGGCACGGCTTCGGGGCCCGCTCAGGCCACTCCTCCTCCGGTGGAGCCAAGAAGCTGCCTGGCGCTTGGTGGCGGCTGAGCACGGCTTCCAGCGCTGCCTCGGAGGGCTCCCGGCAGGGAAGGTGGGCGCCGAGCGCCCGGCAGCAGGCGAAGCCCAGCACGATGTGGGCAGCCACTTCCACCTGCGGCACAGAGAGGGAGAAAGGGGGAGGCGCGAACCAGTCCCGGGGCCGCACACACCCCACAGGGCGGTCCCTGCTGTAGCGCCAATGGAGCCGTGGAGCAGCTGGTGCTGCGGGAGGGCTGCTCCTAAGTCCTGTGGGTGCTTGCTCCTAAGTCACTTAGGTACCTTGGAAGGTGTTTCCCTGCCGCGGAGCCCTGCTGGGCGGGAAGGAGCCGGCCGGCCAGGTCTCGGCTAAGATGGGACACGCTGGTTGCCCGGGCCGAGAGCCGGGGGCTTTCTTTGCCCCAGGCTCCGTGTGCACCTGTGGCCCCTTGGCAGTCCCGGCTGTGAATACACACAGGGACCAGTGCGGGGCCCATGCAGCCCCTGGAGGTGACCCCTGCCTGCTGGCCTGCGGCCCGGCGGGGGGCTAGGGCCCCGGGCGCACCCGCGTGGCACTTTGCTGGGTGGTTTCCAATTTCCGTCCCCTTTCCAGGCTGTTTCGTTTTCCTGCGGCCCGACGCGGGACGGAGCCGTCTGGTCCCACCGTGCCACGGCGCTGGCCGAACTGTGTCTGCGCAGCAGCAGGGGAGGGGCCCCGTTTTACTTAAATATCAAACAGCTGTTGGGGGGGAGCTCCTCGTGCGGGCCTCGCACGCCTGTGGTGACTGGCAGAGCTCGTGCGACACCCCCTTCCGGTGCGATTGCCCCGAACAGGAGCCCAGGGAGCTGCATGGCTGAGCTCTGCTAGGTGCAGGGTTTTCCTTAGCTAGACGTGGCTTTAAGGCTGCCTGGGGGGAGGGGGCAGAGGGTCCAGCGAGGCCCCTGTTCCTGAGCACACAAGGGAGGCTTCCTCCTTTCCTACGGCCCAGCGCGCCAGGCAGCCGCTGCAGGGCATTTCCTGCTGCCGGGCCGCTCCGGCACTGCCTGCAATTTGCATCTCCAGGCCAAGGTGCATTTCCTGGAGTGGAAGCTGGTCCCAGCTGGCTGGGCAGCTGCATCAGCGCCTCTAACCCTGCACTGTGGGCCCTTCCGGTCCAGCCCTCCCGTGGCGCAGCATGGGGCCCTGCGTTGTTCTGGGTGGGGCGGGGGCGCACGCGGCGGCTGGGCGTGGCGAGCGCCCGTGGGCTATGGAGGCCGTAGCGTGCAGCGGCTCAGTGGCTGCAGTAGGGGCTAGCCCTGGGCCGGAGATGGAAGGGGGGCGGGGTTGGTGCAGCCTCCTGCCCCGGGCTGGCTGCTAGTTGCCCCTGTAAGAAGCAGCGTGGTCCAGGGGCGAGGGGCCAGGGTCTCAGGAGATGTGGGTTCTAGTCCTGGCTTTGCCACTGGCCTATGGGGCAGGGCCGTCCTTGCCCATCTGCAAATATGGAGCTGCGTGCGGCACCTGAAAATTTGGGGCGCCACTGGGCCCTAATGTCCACCCCCTGCCTCTTCCTAGCCCTGGTCTGTGGCTCTGCTTCCCCCGCAGAGGATCGAGTGAACTTCACCGCGGCAAGCCGGCCCGGGCTGCGCGCAGGCCCTGACGCTGGGGAAGAGCCGTTCAGCCGTAAGGAAGTGGTTCCACGGCCATTGGCCGCCCTCAGGCTGCGCTGTCGGTGCTGGGTTCACTGGGCGTCGGCTGGACTGGACTTTCAAGTTTGCAAATCGCCTCCCCCCAGCTGCTGTCAGGCGCAGGGGCAGCAGTTAAATAGCTCTGCCTAAGGCCCCGTTCGGCCCCGTGCTGGGGGCCTGGGCAAGGCCCTTCCGTGCCCTTGCCTCCGGGGACGAGCAGTCCTGCCCCTCCCCGTGAGAGGCCGGTTGCCACGGCGCTGCAGAGCGAGCTACGCTGCAGGCGGGCGGAGGCAGCTGAGCGATGGGGAGCGGTATGCACGGGCGTGACGCTGTTGGGCTCTCGCTCACCCTGCTGCATGTGAGTTCTACTGTCCTGTGGTAACCCTGTGCGTGTGCCTCAGTTTCCCTGGGCACTGCACCGCTATCTAGATGGGGATGGGAACCCCGGGGTGACTCTCTGAGGGAGGCTGCCCAGGCTCACTGTAACCGTGACCAGGTGACCACTCTTGCCCGAGAAACGGGACAAAAGGCTGGAGGCGGGGCTAACTACGGAGCTGCTGGTCGTGTGAGTGAGTCTCGCTGGCTTGGGGGACAGAGTCGGGGGGCAGGGTCCCCCGATGGATGGGACTAGCCTGCTCCTGGTTCCTGCGCGGTGTCCCTGGAGGTGAATAAACCTGTTCTCCCTGCGGGCTGGGTGCCGCCTGGCTGCGGATGGGGTGCAGGGCCGCTGGCTGCCTGCCCCTTGGGGTCAAGGTGCAAAAGCCTCCGACAAAGCCACACGTCTGCTCGTCCTTCCTAGCACGAGAATGAGCCGAGCACCAGTGCACAGCCCAGGCCCCCGGGGACCAGCAACCTGCCCTCCCCAGCCGGGCGCGCGGGACTGGGCCGAAGCGACGCAGGGCGGCGCTAACCCCGCAATGCACGGGCGCTCTCTCCCATGGAGGGGCGAGCAGGCGCCGCAGCTCTGCGCAGGGCTCGTGGGCACCTCCCCTCGGGTGCAACGCAGCAGCATCGCTGGCAGGGGGTCGGGACCAATGACATCCCGGTCGAGGAAGGAGCGTGAAGCAAGAGAAGTCCCAGGGAAAGGCCGGGGGTGCCTGTAGCTACCCCGGTGCTAACTGACCTAACGAGGCCCAGTCACCCGGAGGAGCGCCTGATCTCCTGACGCCCGCTAGGCTGCTGCGCCTCACGGCGGCCGGGTCAAACCTGGGCTGTAGGAACTGCCTGGGGGGTTGCACCTACCCCTGAAACAGACACACTCCAGGGGCCCCGACCTCCGCTGCCAGGGATTCCCCGGGGCTGGAGGGAACGCGCTGGCCTGCACAGGCGGGAACTTACCCCGGCGCTCAGCTTCCCCGGGGTGGGTTCGCTGGCCAGTGCACACGGCTAAGGGGGGGTGAGTAACAGGCTGCCACGCGCAAGCCCCCAGCCTGGGGGAGAGAGGGGAGGACCCAGGAATGGGTGGAAGAGGAAATGGGGGGCACGAGGGGGGCTGGGGTAAGAGTAAATGGGGGGCACGAGGGGGGCTGGGGAAAGGAAATGGGGGCACGAGGGGGGCTGGGGTAAGAGGAAATGGGGGCACTAGGGGGGCTGGGGTAAGAGCTCCTGGCCCCGTGGGCCGGGGTGCACTAGGGGATCCTGGCCTGGGGGAAGGGGCAGTGGGCGCAGGTGAAATACGGGCAGGCGGAAGGGGGACCCCTAAGCCGGTCCCGTGGGGCCGGGGTTGGCGGGGTAAGTGACGGCGCAGCCCGGCGACTCACCCGTAGCTGCATGGCTGCCCCGGGGTGCACTGCGCGGGATGAGCAGGGGAGGGTGCCGGTCCCCCGGCAGACGGGAGGCAGCAAGCAGGCCTTGGGGAAGGTGACCCTGCCGGGCCGGGCGGGAGCAGGAGCTGCAGCAGGCCGGGAAGCAAAGCTCTTTGCGTCCTCCCCTTCGGGAACCTGCCCTCCAACAGGTTCGGGCTGCGCCGGCCCGTCAGGCCCGCCCCCGGCTCCGCAGGTACCTGGCACTGCAACCCGGAGCCAGCCGCTCGCAGTGACTCACTGCAGGGGAATGTGTGTGGCTGCCACAGGGCAAGGGTTGGCTCCGGCTCAGCCGGGGGGGGACCCAAGGGCTGGGTGCTGGGTGGGCCTCACCGCTTGCCTGGATCTGGGCCCTGAGGGCTCTCCCTCCCCCCAGCACTGGGGAGCCTACACTGGTGCCCCAGCCCCCCTGCTGTGCCCCATAGGGCTGGAGCACACGGAGTCTACGAGCCTGCCCCCGCCCCGCCCCGCCCCGCTGTGTGAGGGGAATGCAGGGAGCGTCTCTCTCCTCCGTGGGGGGGCCATGGCAGGGAGGCTTGGGGGGTTTTCCCTCTTCTCACTTGTGGGCAACCCCGACGGATTTTTCTTTGGGTTCGTGGCCCCCACCCAAAAGAGCCCCCCCCCCCGGGCTACGCAGGTGTGGTCCCGGTAGAACCGTGCAGGTCGGAGGCAGGTCTGTGGGTGTGGTGCCAAAGCAGCGTGAGCAGGGCAGCCCCAGTGGGACGCCTCCCAAGGGTACCGGTGTCAGACACGCCAGCCCAGCGTGGGCCCCTCCGCCACTGCGACCTGACAACACGCGGGAGGTCACTCTGGGCGCTCTCCAAAGGGCGGCCCCGTCGGCTGCCCAGGACGGGCCTGGGAACAAGCCAGCCACAAAGAGACTGCCCGGCCGGACCAGCCAAGTGGCTGTCTGGCGATTCCCCAGCCCGTCCGGCAGCACCCCCGGGAGGTACCGGGGAGAACCGAGGCCACGTCTACCCTGCAAACGAGTCTGCAGCAGCACGGCTCAAAGGCTGGGCCAAGGCTGCTGGGGCGCGTTGCCACGGGGCCCAGTTTTGACGGGAACAGCCGGTCTAAAAGGGACCCCACGCAGCTTCGGTCAGCACCACCGGTCAGGCCATTGAAAGGCCACTCGGTGGGGCTGGCAGGCTCCTTGCCCTGCTCCGCGTGACTGCCGGATGTGGCAACATCTCCCGCCGGCGCCTAAGGGGAGGGAGAGCCAATGGGCTCCTCGCACAGCCTGTCCCCTGTGCTGGCTGCACAGCTCCCATTGGCTGGGAACCAGGGCCAATGGGAGCTGCAGGGGCAGCGCATGCAGCAGGGACCGTGTGCCAAGACCCCCTCCCCCTGCTGCCCCTATGCCTCGGAGCTGAAGGACGTGTTGCAGCTTCCAGGGAGCACCCTGAGATAAGCACTGTCCGGAGCACCCCCCCCCACACACACACACACAGTCTAACCCGCGGCCCAGTGAAAATAAGTGAGTGAATGGGGGTGGGGAAGCGATGGAGTGAGCAGGGGCAGGGCCGAGGGGGAAGGGGCTTTGGTTTTGTGTGACTAGAAAGTTGGCGACTGCCCTCCTAGGGCTCAGGCTGAAATAGGGGTGCAGCCAGTTCTGCTCGGCCTGGTGCCGAGGGCCCGGGGGGCCCCTGGGCCTTCTGTCAAGGGCTGGTCCTTGGCCCAGTGAAGCTGATGGTAATTACCTGGATGCTAGGGGGCAGCAGACATGTGCATGTGAGAGAAAACCACGTCTTGTGCTAAGGGAAACCTTTCCCGTCAATCGGCCCCTATTTTGCTTTTGGTTTTCCCTTGTCATCCTTGGTCCACCCCCTCGCCAGGCCTCAGAGCCTGGGCTGCTGCCTGAGCAGCCCCATCTACACTAGGGATGCTAAAGTAAACACGTAACCACTGGAGGAGTTGGTGCTTCCGCCTCCCTTCCCCCACCCTCCACTGCTGCCTCTGTATCAGAGGGGGCAGCGTAGGGAGCAGGCACCGGCACACACAGGCAGAGGCACTGGGTTCCCTCCGGCCCCTCCGTGCTGCTGCCGCTGGCTTGAGTAGCGGATGCTATGAGGGCCCAGTGGATGGCAGGAAGAGGGGCTGGCGCGTTCGAACTGGGCCTTCGTTCCACATCAGAAGCAGTGAGCATCTCGAAGAGAAATCCAGGGAGAGAGAATTGCATCGGCTCACGCAAAATATTTCATTTTGATAAAATGTGAATGGTTTTGTGTCACCTTTATTTTTGTCTTGTTCAAAACGTCCTGTTGTCTCTCAGGGTATAATGATTGAGAAACATTTTTAACAAGGCAAAGTCAGTTCTAAACAAACCAGTGGAACCATTTTGTGCAGGCAGCATGAAGACGGGACAGTCTGATGGTGTTTGAACTTTGAAAAAACCCAAATTGCAATTCCAGAAAAATCAACCCAATTTCAAGAAGTGTTCCGATGAGCGAGGATCTGAGGGAGTTTTTCCAGCAGGTTTAGTTCTCTGGGAACCTTGGGGACATTTTCAAACAATGGGACTCAAGCTATGCCCTTAAATGATACTGCATGAGCAGACCCCCTAGAGCCCCAGTCCTACGGTGCCTTGTGCCCCCGCTGGAGGGGTTTGTGTGTGTTGGGACCTGGGGAGACACTGGCCTGCAGAACAGGTGGGAAGTACAGTGATAGAAATGTAGCCGTGTTAGTCTGGGGTAGCTGAAGCAAAAAACAGGACAATGTAGCACTTTAAATACTAACAAGATGGTTTATTAGGTGATGAGCTTTCGTGGGCCAGACCCACTTCCTCAGATCAAATAGTGGAAGAAAATAGTCACAACCATATATACCAAAGGATACAGTTAAAAAAATGAACACATATGAAAAGGACAAATCACATTTCAGATCAGAAGGGGGATGCAGGGGGGGGGGGAAGGTAAATGTTTGTGAGCTAATGGTATTAGAGGTGATAATTGGGGAAGCTCTCTTGGTAACGGGTAAGATAGTTAGTGTCTTTGTTGAGATCGATGCATAGAGTGTCAAATTTTAGCATGAATGACGGTTCAGAGGATTCCCTTTCAAGTGCAGGTTTAAAAGGCTGCTGAAGCAGGATGCAGGTAATTAAGTCGTTGAGACAGTGTCCTTCCTGGTTGAAATGGCAAGAAACTGTTTTTTCTTTGTGGTCCTGTCTAATATCTGTTTTGTGGGCATTGATCCTTTGGCAAAGTGTCTGAGATGCCGAAAGTGTCCGTCTGCTTTGTACATTGGACAAACGTCTCAGACACTTCGCCAAAGGATCAACGCCCACAAAACAGACATTAGACAGGATCACAAAGAAAAAACAGTTTCTTGCCATTTCAACCAGGAAGGACACTGTCTCAACGACTTAATTACCTGCATCCTGCTTCAGCAGCCTTTTAAACCTGCACTTGAAAGGGAATCCTCTGAACCGTCATTCATGCTAAAATTTGACACTCTGTGCGTCGATCTCACCAAAGTCACTAACTATCTTACCCGTTACAAAGAGAGCTTCCCAGTTATCACCTCTAATACCATAAGCTCACAGACATTTACCTTCTCCCTCCCCTCCCCCCCTGCATGTCCCTCCTGTTCTGAAATGTGATTTGTCCTTTTCATATGTGTTCACTTTTTTTTTTAACTGTATCCTTTGGTATCTATGGTTGTGACAATTTTCTTCCACTATTTGATCTGAGGAAGTGGGTCTGGCCCACGAAAGCTCATCATCTAATAAACCATCTTGTTAGTCTGTAAAGTGCTACATTGTCCTGTTTTTTGCTTCAGATGGGAAGTACTGGTGAGTTTGTGTGTTCATTGTGAATAAAAAGCGCAGCTCTGCCCTCTAGCGGATGGATCCAGAACTGCCCAGCCCTTCAGGCTTTCTAGGGCAGCGCCAGCCTCCTGTCCCCCTTTCCAGAGTCCGATTTGGCGTGCGTCCCAAGTCACACGCTCCCTTTCCAAGGGCTGGCTTACAGAATCAGACCTGAAAAGACAAAGGTGGCCCAGCCGCACTGGCCCTGCCACGTGGCTGCCTGCTCCATTGTTACCGTGCCATTCCAAAATAAACCAGCTGTCCGTGTGCACTGGGCAGGGCCTCACAACCGAGTCATTGGCTGCAGGAAACAGCCGTTTGCACTGACTGTACCAGAGCCCTGCGTGGAGCCTGCTGGACATTGAGATGCCCCTTGAAGAGCTGTGTACCCCCACCCCCAGCGTCATGCACCCCGGGTTGATCTAGGGCTCATGTCCTTGCAGGCTGCATTTAGCTCACACAATAGGCCCAGGGCTTGTCCAGCAGGGGCGGCATGTGAGTGGTAGCCAGGGGAGTTGGCTGCAGTGTATGTGCTACCGGCAGGGTGGGGCGAAGGGCCCTGCCGAAGCAGAGTGATCTGTCGTAGATTCACAACCGACAGCTGCTCCTTGGGAGGCAGACGGGTTTGCTGCAGCGATGACACACCCCCACCCCCCCCCCCCACCCCCCCCCCCCAGCCCCCCCCACACCCACACCCCCCACACCCCACCCCCCACACACCCCCCCACACCCACCCCCCCCCCCCCCCACACACTCTCTCTCGCTCTCTCTCGCAAAGTTCCCCTGGAGCTTTGGTTATGGCTGACCCCCTCCCCCCCCAGCCAGCTGCCCTATCTGCTGCTGAGGCAGTCTAGGGTGTCTGCGCTCCACCCTCCCCTCAGAGCTCCAGCAGCAGGCTTGGGCGGCGCTCCCCTGCTCCCTCCCAGAGCACCAGCGACACCACCAGGCCATGTGTCACCCCCTCCCGGCACCAGCAGCGCCCCAGACCCCCCTCTGCCCAGAGCACCCTAGAGCCCTGCTGAACAGAACACCCACGATTAGTCAGCGCATACAGCGCAAGGCAAGGGCTGAATGTTTGTTTATTGCCCTTGCCCTTTACTAAAGTACCCAGGATTAAGCCCTACCCTTACAGGCAGCAGGTGCTCCGGCCTTCGAGAACAGTTTCTTAAACTTTTTAAGATTGAGGACCACCAAACAATATCTTTTTTTAATGGGGAACACCAAGGATTTTTTTTTGTTCTGAAAAAAAGGAGGCTTGCCCCTTTAAGGGAAAAGTTGTTGACCAAAAAAAAAAAAAAAAAAAACCAAACCCCAGGGAAAAGTTGTTCTCACACACACACACAAAAGGGCAGCCATTTTGAATTCTGTTCTCTCTGCAGCACACCTTCGACTGCCTCGCGGCACACACTTTAGGAAACGCTGTTCTAGACAGCCCTCCCGCCCCCCCCCCGGGATGCTCTGGGTCAGTAGGAACAAGCTGTAGGATTTACCCGGCGTCTTAGCCAACTCCATGGCCTGCAGCTGCGACCATGTGACCACCCAAGGCACACGACTGGCTTTAACAGAGCCGTTGCGTCTTCTAGCTGCCCGATATTGTCGCCCAAGGGCTGGGGCCAAGCGGGGCTCATTACAAACACGGTGCTTAAGGAGTTGCACAACCAGCAATAAGCCACGGCAGGAGACACTTTGCCTGTGAGTCAGGGGAAGAATATTCACGTTAGCCACGGGACGCCTGTCTTGCCAGCCAGTACAGCCTGGCGTGCGCCCCCCCCACGCTAGTACCAGACCCACAGGCTGGGAACAACCCTGGGTTGGAAGGGGGGGGCGTAGGGGGTGGGCGGGTGTCTATGCCCTAACAAGGCTTAATCTGCACAATTGAAAAAATCCCCCCGTTCCTGCTGGGATGCTCAATGCTGCAGCTTGAATTGAACTTTCTCCGCCAGCCCCAGCACATCCCCTTGGGCAGCCGACCAGCTGTGCGGAGCTTGGCTTGTCTCGCGGGAAGGAGCTGGCACCCTGGGCCTGTGGCCTGGGTCTCACGTCATAACAGCCCCGGGCCTCATGCAGCCAACGCCCCGCGCAGCCCTAGGCCAGCTGCCACTGGGGTGTCTTTCTCCGCTAAAGGGGCTTGTGGGGCATTGCTAAGGGCACTGGATGGCAGCAAGCCCCAGCCCCACCCCTTCTGCCTGAGGCCCGCCCCTGGAGCCAAGCCCCGCCCACCTGAAGGCTCAGGGCTGCGGCCGGGTGTGCAGGCGGTTTTGTGCCTCCCCTTGCCTACGTTACCCACCGCCTGGGATGTGACCCTTTGTCACTGGCAACGGGGCCAAGTCAGCCCAGAGCAACAGGCCTTTCGCCATGCACGGCTCAGCGCTCGCTGGAACCGAACACGATGCCTCAGCTCATAGCCTGACAGCAACTCGAGCGTCACCCTGGAGCAGTCTGGGCCCAGCCACTGCAGCTCCGGGGGAAGACGGGTCTTTGGACTGCATGCGCGTGCTCACCAAGGGGGAATGTGAATTACATTTCCTGCCATGGTTGGGCACTAAGAGCTGCTGCTCTGGCCGGGGAGCGTCAGTGTGCGAGGACGGCAGGGTCACGGCGCTGCCTGGCTTTCTGCCTTTGGGTGCTGACGATGGTCCCAGTGCGGTGGCCTGGATGGCAGCCTCGCCCCGGGTGCCGGGAGCCGGGAGATGCTCTGTTTGCTGCAGGTGGTGTTTTCTCAAGAGCTGCTCGTTCACAGCCCTGCTGGGTGTTACGTCCTGGCTGGAGGACGGCTGTGTGAGGCGTCGCAGTGCGGCAGGGGCGGGGCGGGAGGGATGCTAGAAGACCCTGGCCTAGCTAGACTGAGCAGTGCTTGGAGAACTGGCTGTAGGACATGGAGGAGAAAATGAGCCACTCTCGGGATTTCTCTCCGCCCCTGCAGTTTGGGGATCCCTGGTCTCAGGTGCTTTGGCCAGGAGGCTGAGGGGCAGGGGCTGCCTCTGGCCAAGCATTGCCCATGCTCACGGTTTTGTCCTGAGTCTCATACAGATGCTAGTTTGCCTCACAGTGCCAGCTCGGAGCCGCGTGGCTCTGGGATGCGTCTCGCCTCTCTGTGTTTCGGGACCTTGCAGTTGTGACCCAGGGCACCCGCCGGGCCCCAAGAGTAGAAGGCAAATAAAACGCGAAGCAATTCTATTATGATTACACAATCTCGTGATTTGACAGCCAGCTCCTTCCCCCAGTGCCCAGCACGGTCCTACCCAGCCCACCCTGCTCCGTTAGTTTCCACCTAGTGTCCTAGCCACACACCCCAAATCCTCCACATCCCTCCCAGCCACAACATGTTCCTTAGCACGTGCTGCCCAGGGCCCCTGGACCACCCGAGAAGGCCTGCAGAGCACACGGAAAAGGGTCCTTCGAGGACACTCCTTTTGTGGCTGTTTGAACAAGGAACTTGGAAAACTTACTCCGAAGAGCCAGCCTCAGGTGGACCCACACCCAAGAAATCACCAGCACCAGGCGTCCGTGTGGAACGCTTTATTAACAGACAAGATAACGGGTGTACACAGCTACAGGGCCAGTCCGACTGATACAGGGAGAGGCTGGGATTTACAGTTCTCACCAAGCAGCCAGGTGCAGCTGCCGAGAAGGCTGCTAGTCTGGCTCAGGGCGGCAGCAGCACTTTTTGAAATAACACTGCGCGTCCTTGGTGTTGGACACCTGGCTTCGCACTACAGCACGGCAGCGACACTGGCGCCAGGGCAGCCCAGACTCAGCGAGGCCAGGCAGGGCCTGGCAGCCCATCCCTTGGGCCTGTAGAATGCAAGGCGACAGAGCAGCCCTGAGCACAACGCTGAGCCCCAGCCGCATCGTCTCCACGCGCTGGGGTCGGTTCCGGCAGACGAGGCGCCGAGTGCGCAGCACAGACGCTGTTGGCCGATGGCGCCAAATGTGGACGGAAGCACAGGGGTTGCTGGGATGTGGAGCGAGGGACCACGGGGCACTGGGACAGGACCCAGATGCCCCATGTCCCGTCCTCCCCACAAACCTCAGTGGCCGATGAGGGAGCAGTGCACTGTGGGATAGCTGCCCAGAATGCACCACACTGTGCGGTGCGGCAAGTCTGTGGACACCCAGGGGTGTTTTCCCCACGGTGCTGTGACTGCCAGTGCCGGCTTGCCACCTGCCAGCGGAGATATGGCCCAACACCAGGACGGGAGGGAGGCCACGAGGCACAAACGGGCCCACGGACAGCGGCCGTAGTTACCGAATGCTCGGTGGGGTACAGCTGGGTAAGTGGTGGAACACGGCAGGGAAATGACGTGTAGCTGCCGCTCGGCCAGCTGTGAACAAGCGATGTGAACACTTGGGGACACAAAAAGGAAGAACTCGGGGGACACGTTAACCCCTCTCAAGTCCCCCTGTGCCAAGGTGATCAAAGCAACGACCAGGGAGAGTCACCTCCGGTGCCATGTGCTTTATGGAAGAAAAGAGCCTGACCCTGCCTCCTCGATAGCAAGTTTTGTCAGCGTGACGCTGGCGTGGGCCGGATAAAATCAGGCAGAACTCCCCGTGAGGGCTGGAGGCCCAGAGTGCATTGTACACCCCGCCGGGTGCACCGCACTAGCCGCCGTCCAGCTGTGTCAGCGTTGTGGCTGCTGTTACGGGCTGGGTTGCTCACACGCCGACGGGGCGTGGGGCGGATGGGGTGTCTCAGGCAGGCTAGATACACCTAGCACACTAGGTACAGCTTCCAGCATAAACCAGAAACACTGGGGGGCGGGGGGCGTTCCTCTTAGTCGGGCCACCCGCCTCCACGGTGTCTCACCAGCTGGACATGTGTGCCCTGCCACACCTTGGCTGGAGGCCCCACTGCTACGCGATGGCCCCAGCGTGAAGCCCTGAACCTGGACCTGCAGGGCTGAGCGCCGTTGGCTGGAGCCCGAAGCCCAGGTGCTGCTAGCGGAGGCTGGCACAACTCAGCGTTGCTGGCCCGTGGCTCCCTGATCCCTGCTGCTGGGGGGAGGCACAGCGGGGAGCCCAGAGCCAGGGGAGGGAGGCGCGCACACTCTGGGCTGTCCCGTGCACTGTGGGTGCAGCGTGCCACCTCGGGCGGGAGTGCGCGGGGCAGGGCTGGGCTGGCAGCGTTTGGCAAGCGCTGTCTGTGCTGTGTCTGCACCGCGGTGGCCTGACCTCCCGTGGAGGGGACTGGGAGCGCAGGAAAGCCCTTCCTAGCTCGCAGACAGCGCGCCGGGGGGGCCGGTGTCCTCCATGCAGCCCTGCTGCGGTTTAACGTGGGCTGGGCTGTGCAAGCTGCCCCCCCCAGGCCCTCTTGCCCATGAGCGTGGAGTTCACCTCCGGCCCCACTGCTGGAAGCCAGAAGGGAGGTCAGCCTCTCGGGCCGGCCCGTGTTGGCTGCTGCCCGGGGCAGCCAATGGGGACTGGACCGGTGCCCACACGCTGGGTGGTTTGGAGCCATGGACACGTAGCGTGGGCGGCCTGGCAGGGAGGCCCCCAAGGCCAGGCCGCAGTGCTAAGGCGGGGCTGGCGGTCAGGGTAACGGCCGTCAGACCCAGAGGAGACCACAGCCGGCTACAGCCCTAAGGGTCCCTGCGGCGTCCCCCGATCCCGCTCAGCGCCTTTCCCCACACTGCCCCCCCGCAGGGCGGTGCCGGCGCAGCTCAGTCCATGAGCTCCCCACCAGCTGAGAACAATGCACGGCCCCTCCAGTCCCCATCCCCCATGCAGCTCAGGCCCCCCATCGCCGTCTCTGCAGCCCCCCCACGGCACCACGCGACCCCGGGCTGCAGGCCAGCCCAACAGCAAGTCTCTCAGCTGCCACTTACGGGCGTGGTCCTGCCCCCCATCGTTCTTCAAGAATGGTACGCCCCGGGGAGAGGCTGATTGGCTGGCAGCACCGTGGGAGGGGGTGGGACGTCGCATTGCGCGGGGAGAGGCGGAGCTGGCCGGGGGGATCAGCTGGGGGCGTACTAGCGCAAGGGGGGGAGACCGCTGACACGGGGGGGCAGAGCCGGGGGCGAGGAGGGAGGGTCTCTTGTCCGTCGAGAGGGCAGCAGAGCATCAGTTGTTGTTCATGATCCACCAGGAGGCTGGGAAAGCAAAGCGGGAAGGCGCATGAGCCACGCGGAGCCAGGGGGCACCTGGCTGCTGTCCAGGAAAGACGGGCAGAGCTGGGTTCCACCCCGAGACTCCCCCACGGCCCGGGGAGGCGCCCGACCCGTCTGGGCCTCAGTTCCCCTTCGGTGCAGGGCCTGAGGCACGAGGAGCGGGGCAAGGCAGCGGTGGGGGAGGTGGGAGCTTCGGCAGCATTTCCACCCCGGCATCTTTCCCCTCCCCCACTACCCAAGGCAGAAATCCCTGACCCCTCATGCCGCAGCCCAGCGCCGCCCTGCCCGGTTCAGTCCCGCTTGCCCAGCCGCGCCAGCAGGGCCCCTCGGCCCGGCGCCGGCCCCTCCCCGCCAGGAACAGGGGATGTGCAAAAGGCAACCGGTCCCGGCTGGGCCCCCAGGACAGGCCCCTGCTGCCCTCCGCTCCCGAGTGGCCTGGCGGCCGTTCGCGATCCAGCCGCAAGCCCGGGCGAGGACAGCGCCTCGTCACTGCTCCCGCCGGGCCTTCCCACAGGCTGGGGGGCGCACAGAGTCTGGGGCAGCTGTTACCTGGGGCAACGCCATCCCCCACCGAACCCCAGTCCTCTCTCAGGCACACGGCTGGGGCTGAGGCTGGGGGGGAACGTGCCAAACGGGTGGGGAAATAATCCAGATTAGCCAGACCCGGAGCTCAGGTTCGGGTGAGGCGCAGGGTGGACCTGGGCTGGGTTTTGTGGTACTGGCCACTGCTAAGGCTGGCGGCCCCTCTCCCTCAGGGCCACTGCTGTCGGGGAACACACGGCCCCACAGGCCGGGCTCCCTGCTAAGCCTTGCCCCTCGGCCTCGCGCCCCTCACGCAGACGGGGACAGGGATATGGGAGCCTGGCCCCAAGTGGCCAGGAGCTGCCCACGAGCGCCACGCCTCAGCCCAGCGCGCCGGGGAGCTCAGGCTGCAACAAAAGGCGGCTGCAGTGTAAGCCAAGAGCCAAGCTGCTGCCAGGAGGGGTTGGCGCCCACTGAGCTTTGTGAGCCAGGAGTGCAATGGGGCCAGGGAACGCGCCCCACATGCACCGGCCTGCCTGGGAGGTAAAGGCAACGCACGGCCGCAGCCTGTGGCAGCTCTCTACACATTCACGGCTCTGTGCACTCATTAACCCTGCTCCCTTCATGCCTTACTGAATCAATGGTGCCCGAGCCGAGGTGGTGGCCTCAGTGTTTGGCCAAGTTCAGATGTGAATCGCTCCCTTTGTCTCTCTAAACTGCCCCCGCGCTTGCTGTGTTAACGGCTGGGCAGTGTTGCTCTGTGCTGTTAAACAGCTACTGCGCTCTGCCCCAGAGCTGGCTGCATGCGTGGGGGTGACTGGACATTCTGCAGGACGCAGCAAGGGCAGCCGGAGGGAGGCCGTGGGTTGCAGGCCCTGCTAGCTGCTCAGCTCAGTGCATTTGGGCTGGAGAAGACCCCACCTGGCAAGATCATGGTGGTCACAAGCTCAGGGGACTCCAGCAAGTTGGCGAGGGCCCCCTGGAACGTCTTGCTGGTGCCGGACTGCAGGTGACTGCAAAGCAACGTGGAGAGTTAGGGCCAAGCCAGCAGGACTGTGCCCCACGCCCTGACCCAGGGGCCCTGTAAGCTGTGCGACGGCGCGGCCACGCGGCTGCTTAATGAGCCCCACCCAGGGCCACCGTGCATGGAGCTGCCTGGCGGGGGGAGGGGCCCTTCTCTGTCAGCTGCAACAGCCCCTGCTGGAGACCGAGCACCTCTCCCAGCCGGCAGGGAGGGGACAGACGGGGGGGCAGAGTTGGAGGGGAAGAGAGTTTGGGGGGGTCCTGTTTCCTGGCTGGGCAGCCGGGAGAGGAGAGGACTAATCTAATTACAGCAGCTGGGTTGGCTGCAGCTTCCTGTGAGAAAGCCAGCACCCTCCTTCAGTCCCCCGGGCTGGGGGGGGGGGGCGGGGGGAGGGCAGATGGCATGGGGTAGGTGTGGGAAATAGGGAGTGGGTGCTGGCCTTGGTGAGGCGGGGGTGGGGAATTCCTGTGGGGCATGTCCTGCCCTGACACCCAGCTGGGCTGCAGCTGAGAGGCAGGATTCTAGCCCGGCTGGCCTGGGGGCCGATGGAGCAGATTGCAGGGGGGGGGTGAGGTGGAGGAGGGGTTTGTTTGGGGGTGTCCTGACTCACTCCCGCATGGGCTGCAGTCACTGGTTCGGGGGGGGGTGCCAGGAGGGGGATGGTGGCATGCTGGGCCAAGGGGGGCATGTGGCTACACGGGAGATGGGGTGGTGCTGGCAAGCCCCTGGTCTCCTTAAGGCACAGAGGGAGCTAAGTCCCAGTGCATCTCCCCACCGCTGGCGGAGGCTGGCGGAGGCTGCGGGGGGCTCTGGTGCGTACCCTTAACGGCCATGCCCTTGATTTAGTTTAGTGCTAGTTTCCGTCTGCCCCGCTCTGGCGCGGCGAGCAGCCTGAGCTTCAGAGAGGAGGATGAAATACACGCAGCCCAAGGGCCGTGCTGCTTTTCTTTTTCCTTGCTACTAACTAAATCTCTCAGGCGCTGTTGCCTGTTCGCTAGCGCCCAGTGTGATACGTTTGCACCGTCCGTGCCTGGGAGCCCTTGGCGTTCTCTCTGGCGAGCTCGGTTCTGGTTTGTACGGTGGTGCACGGCCACACACGGCCTCCTGGGGTCGCGCAGAATTCAACCCTCCCAAGGATGGAAAATGCTAGAGGGAACCCACCCCTCATTCTGGCCCCACCGTCGCCTGCACTCCAACCCCCTACCCCAGCCTGGGGGAAATGAGTGAGGGTGGCGGGTGGGGGAGAGTGAGCCACAGCGGGAGGGGGGATGCTGTGGGGGGGGGGGCAGTGGCAGGGGCTCAGAGGAGGGGCAGGGCAGCACAGGGGGAGGGGCGAGGGTATTTATTTTTCTGAGACTCCTGCTGTCCCGTGCAGATGGGCGTAAAGCCAGGGAGGCAGGTGCAGGCAGGGGGGACGGGCGAGCATCCTGAACAGAAATCGCGCCTGGTGCCTTGCGCCTGGACACGGCCTTCCTCCGCCCCGGCCCCCGCAGCAACAATGGCAAACAGCCTCAGACCTTCGCCAGGAAGCCGTGTCCTGCCAGAACTCAGAGAGGACGAAGTGGGCCTTGCTCGTCGGCTGGTGGGCAGACACGCTGCAGAGAGAATAGCGGCCGCTCTCAGCACTCCGGCTGCTGGGACCAACGGGGCCTTGGGGATTCATGTGCCGCGACTCACCGACGGGTTTTCGTCTCATATGGAAAACTCGTGTTCGTGTGAGCCTGTCAGCACGCCCGGCTTTGCTGCAGCCCCGCGACAGGCCCTCGGCATGGACTGCGGCGCCTCGCGGCCCCCTGGGGCAGGGGGTTACCGGGCCGCTGGGCTCCTAGCCCCTGCCGCTGCCGCAGTGGGTGTACTTGGCTGTGCAAAGCAGCAGCTCCTTTCAGGCCTTCCCCACTGTGCCAGCCCGATGCACCGGGGCAGCCAGAGCAGGGCAGGAGCTGAATCCTCCCCCCCCCCAGGCACTCCCGCCATGGAGCACCCCAGGGTCACTGCTCGGAGGCGTCAGCCAGGGCAGAGCAGTGTGGAAAGGCTGAGCCCGCTGGCTGGCACCAAGCTCCCCCTCTGCCATGGCCACGGACGGTCCTGCCGGCTCTGGCGCCCAGGGCCAGACTGTCCATCACCGAGGGGCCTACTTGGCAATTTCACGGGCGCGTCAGCAGTTCTGTGCTCAGGCCCAGGCCTGCCAGGTCCCGAAGCTGCCTGACTGCTATTGGCGCCAATGGGCGCGCAGCGCCTGCCCCCCGCGGGCGGTTCGGTTAACCCCCCGGTGCTCACAGAGCCTGTGCAGGGCTGGCCCTCGTCCCCGTGGGAGTCGCTGCGCGGGCGCCTGGCCTCAGGGAAGAGTCGCCCCGTTTCGTCTCTGCGGGGAGCAGGGAATGGCAACACCGGCGGGGGGGGGGCTGGGCCAGGCTGCTCAGCGTCTCTGCTGCCCATTAGCAGGACCACCCCGCCGCGCAGCCACTGGACACGGGTACCTCGCATGGCAGCGTCCCCCCGCCTCTCAGGGGCTGCATGGCGCCCCCGCGGAGCTAGACTCCCCGTGTCCCAGCCCAGCGCCCCCTCCACTCACTGCAAGCAGCGGCTCCGGCTGGCGGTCAGCTCCGCGTAGGCCTGGAGCGCCTGCTGGAATCCCTCGAGGCCGCTCTCCGCCACGCACAGCTGTCTCTGGGCCACCAGGATGTGCTGCAGGGAGAGAGCAGGGTCAGGACGCCGGCCAGCCTGACGGCCTGGCTAGAGGCAAAGATGCTGGCTGACGGGACGGTCAGGAGCTCGCTGGGCTGCCCGCTGTACCCAGACTCGCCGTCCCTTCCCCCGCTTTGCTCTGCCCATCCCCCGGCTCAGGGCTGCTCAGGTGGGGTGAGGAACACGAGGCCCCGGCTCCTGTTCCCCAGCCGGTGATGAACTCCTGGCCAGGCTGCAGCTGCAGAACCGCGCGGGAGCCCGGCAGCGTCAGGCCTGCCCTGCTCTGCCTGCGGGGAGCCGCAGGGCGCGGGTCTCTGGGGAATTAGTGCTCTCTGTGGCCACCTGCTCACGGCCCCGCCGGTCAGCAAGGAGGTCCCTGGTGCAAGGCAGCACGTGGCTGCTGTCCACGGGGATCAGCGTGGACTGTTCTCCGCCGGGGTTACACTGGTGTGCTCCTGCCGTGTCAGGGGACCCTCGTGCGGAGTGGCACGCTCCCTGTGAGCCTGCAGGCTCCCTCTGCACTCATTCCAGTCAGGCCCTTTCCCCACCCGCAGCCCCTGGGCGGAAGCGCGCTCTCCTCCGAGGAAGCAGAGGGAAACTTCCGGCCCATCTGGGGGGTGAGACCCTGGGCCAGTGAGTCCAGCCTCAGAGCAGAGCCAGGGGCCTCACGGCGTGTGCATGCGGGTCTGCGCCCGGGCAGGCCTGCACACCCGTGTGTCAGTGCAGGGACAGGATGCCTGTGCCCGTCGGCCCACGCGTGGGGGTGTGAGAGCTGCTCTGTGTCTCCGCATAGCTAGCCATGGAGAGCAGCAGGACTAGAACTCACCGCGGTTCTCCCTTTGCAAACAGCGTCGTCTCGCAGCGGCTCTAGCCGTGGGCTCTGCGCTCGGAGAAAAGCAAAACCAGCACTAATGCGCGAATTTGGGGCTGGGGCTGGGGCTGGCCTGGGAGCCCGGCGGCTGGGGCGGCAGGCCCAAAGGGGGCAGGGCACAGGGTTTGCCTGGGTCCAGCCTCACCTGGCAAGAGCCAGCGGGGCAGAGGGGCAGGAGAGGCAGCGTCTGGAGAGGGCAGAGGACGAGAGCTGCAGGGGGCCGCTGGATGACCAGTCAGGGGCCTACACGAGAGTCCCCGCTGGCCATTAGCCCACTGGCCGAACCGACGTGGGACTCCAGCTCCGGAGAGGCTGGGACAGGACTAGCAAGGGGGGGAGGGGACGACACCGGTGCTCAGGGCTGCAGGTCAGGCCTGAGGCGAGTCAGCCAAGCCCCGCAGGGGCAGAGGAGGGTCCAGACCCCCGCTCGGGGGGGGCGGGGAGGCTGAGCTGCGTTGCCGTGGGTGGAACAGGCCTGGCCCCGCCCGCTCACCTGGCGCTCCAGCGTGTCCAGGAGCTGCTGGAGCCTGTTTATCGGCGCGGCCCACTGGCTGCCGGCTGCCACGCAAACGCCTAGAGAGACGCCGTTGTTAGCGGCATGCACGGGCCACGGAAGGCAGGCCCCACGGACCCCCCCACGGCAGGCCCCACGGACCCCCCCACGGCAGGCCCCACGGACCCCCCTACGGCAGGCGCCACGGACCCCCCCACGGCAGGCCCCACGGACCCCCCCACGGCAGGCGCCACGGACCCCCCCACGGCAGGCTCCACGGACCCCCCCACGGCAGGCCCCACGGACCCCCCCACGGCAGGCCCCACGGACCCCCCCACGGCAGGCCCCACGGACCCCCTACGGCAGGCCCCACGGACCCCCCCACGGCAGGCCCCACGGACCCCCCCACGGCAGGCCCCACGGACCCCCCCACGGCAGGCCCCACGGACCCCCCCACGGCAGGCGCCACGGACCCCCCCACGGCAGGCCCCACGGACCCCCCCACGGCAGGCCCCACGGACCCCCCTACGGCAGGCCCCACGGACCCCCCCACGGCAGGCCCCACGGACCCCCCCTACGGCAGGCGCCACGGACCCCCCTACGGCAGGCCCCACGGACCCCCCTACGGCAGGCCCCACGGACTCCCCCCACGGCACGGACCCCCCTACGGCAGGCCCCACGGACCCCCCCACGGCAGGCCCCACGGACCCCCACGGCACGGACCCCCCTACGGCAGGCCCCACGGACTCCCCCACGGCACGGACCCCCCTACGGCAGGCCCCACGGACCCCCCCACGGCAGGCCCCACGGACCCCCTACGGCAGGCCCCACGGACCCCCCCACGGCAGGCCCCACGGACTCCCCCACGGCAGGCCCCACGGACCCCCCTACGGCAGGCGCCACGGACCCCCCCACGGCAGGCCCCACGGACCCCCCCACGGCAGGCCCCACGGACCCCCCACGGCAGGCCCCACGGACCCCCCTACGGCAGGCGCCACGGACCCCCCCACGGCAGGCCCCACGGACCCCCCTACGGCAGGCGCCACGGACCCCCCCACGGCAGGCCCCACGGACCCCCCCACGGCAGGCCCCACGGACCCCCCCACGGCAGGCAGGTCTGGCCCTGGCCCCCCCGAGGCTGCTGCGGGTTCAGCTGAGTGCCCCTTTTGCGCAAGGGCCTGTGAACCTCTTTTTTTGAGGAATAAGGGCTCTTGCGCAAAACGGTTTTTTCCCGACAAATGGCCCCGTTTACACAGGGCTTTTTAACGACAAACCTCTTCGGCAAAAAGCATCAGAAGAGGTTATGCAAATGAGAGCACACGATATGCAAATTAATGCTTCATTTGCATATCTTCTGCCAGGAAAAAAAGCCTCCGGCAGGAACTCAAGGCAGCAAGGTTGGCTCATGGAAAGCAGCCCCGAGAGCCGGGCTGCCAGCGGCCTGGGCGTCTCCCGCTCTGCCCGGCCCTGCCCGTACCTGTCGTGAGCATCCCGGAAGAGGGGTCTGTTGGAGCCAAGCAGACGGGCCTCCGAGCTCTGCGGCCGCGTCTCCGTGCAGACCGGGGGCCGGGGCAGGCGGCGGGCGTCTTCAGGCCTTTCCTAAACACAACAAGGGTGCACTCGGCCCGGCCCCTGGCTGCACCTGCCCTGGGGCTTCCCCGCCGGGGCGGAGGGTGGAGGGGGGGAGCCAGCAGGATCATCCTCCTTCCCCCCAGAGAGAGATGCTGGAGGCCAGAAGAGCCCAGGCCCTACCCGTCGGCACCAGCTCTGCCCGACTCTCGGGCACGGGGGCTGGCACGCTCCGCCCCCGCTGGCTCTGCACACACTGCCGGCAGGCGACAGGAAACCAGCCACTGCTGCCCAGCCGAGGCACAGGGAGCATCCGCAACCGGATCCGGAGCGGTGCTGAGCCCCCAGCCCCAGTCACGCTCAAACAAACATCATGGCAGCCAGGGGAGCCGGCAGGCTGGGCACGCCCTAGCAGGGACCGGCTGGCCCAGAGGGTGCGGGCTGGGCAGCGCCCGTGCTGGGGACCCTTGGACTGAAGCAGTTGCAGAAGGCAGCCTGGCAGCGCCCTGCACAACCCTCAGGGGCAGGGAGAGGCTCTGGCGGCTCCCTGGGGCGGGGAGAGGCTCCGGGCGGCTCCCTGGGGCTCCGGGCGGCTCCCTGGGGCGGGGAGAGGCTCCGGGCGGCTCCCTGGGGCAGGGAGAGGCTCTGGGCAGCTCCCTGGGGCTCCGGGCGGCTCCCTGGGGTGGGGAGAGGCTCTGGGCAGCTCCCTGGGGCGGGGAGAGGCTCTGGGTGGCTCCCTGGGGCGGGGAGAGGCTCCAGGCGGCTCCCTGGGGCGAGGAGAGGCTCCGGGCGGCTCCCTGGGGCGGGGAGAGGCTCCGGGCGGCTCCCTGGAGCGGGGAGAGGCTCCGGGCGGCTCCCTGGAGCGGGGAGAGGCTCCGGGCGGCTCCCTGGAGCAGGGAGAGGCTCCGGGCGGCTCCCTGGGGTGGGGAGAGGCTCCGGGCGGCTCCCTAGGGCAGGGAGAGGCTCTGGGCGGCTCCCTGGGGCTCCGGGCGGCTCCCTGGGGTGGGGAGAGGCTCTGGGCGGCTCCCTGGGGCGGGGAGAGGCTCCGGGCGGCTCCCTGGGGCGGGGAGAGGCTCCGGGCGGCTCCCTGGGGTGGGGAGAGGCTCTGGGCGGCTCCCTGGGGCAGGGACAGGCTCCGGGCGGCTCCCTGGGGTGGGGAGGGGCTCTGGGTGGCTCCCTGGGGCTCCGGGCGGCTCCCTGGGGCAGGGAGAGGCTCCGGGCGGCTCCCTGGGGCAGGGAGAGGCTCTGGGCGGCTCCCTGGGGCTCTGGGCGGCTCCCTGGGGTGGGGAGAGGCTCTGGGCTGCTCCCTGGGGCTCCGGGCGGCTCCCTGGGGCTCTGGGTGGCTCCCTGGGGCGGGGAGAGGCTCCGGGCGGCTCCCTGGGGCTCCAGGTGGCTCCCTGGGGCTCCGGGCGGCTCCCTGGGGCGGGGAGAGGCTCTGGGCTGCTCCCTGGGGCTCCGGGCGGCTCCCTGGGGTGGGGAGAGGCTCTGGGCGGCTCCCTGGGGCTCCAGCGGCTCCCTGGGGAGGGGAGAGGCTCTGGCCCCAGGGAAGAGGCAATGGGGAAAGCAGCTCGCCCCTGCCTCCCCAGCCAGGGCCTTGGCTGGCCGTGTGCAGCTGTGTGGACTCAGCCGGGCCTGCGCGTACCCTGATGCCACCCAGGGGCGTGCAGTGCAGACACAGCCTGAGGCACAGGGCTCCGGCCCAGCAAGAGCATGGAGCCCGCCTTGCCCGTGTCCCAGCCCTGGGCCTGTGTGCGGGTACCGGAGGGGGAGAGCGGGTCACAGGGCGCAGGACCGACGGGCTGCGGAGCACTCACCCTGCGGCAGGGCGGGCTCTCAGGAGGCCACTAGCCAACACCCCACGGGGCACAAGCAGAGGGGCAGCTCCCAAGGCACAGCTCGCCCTGGGCCATGCCCTCTGCCAAGCATTCCCGAGGGTCCCCCAGCCCCTCAGCGTTACCTCTCCCGCCCGGCCTGCTGGTCCAGCGTGTCCGCGGCGCACTCCAGCGAGGCCTGCAGGCCCTGCAGCTGGCTCCTGGTCTCTCGCAGCAGGAAGCGGGTCACGAACTGCTCCACCTCGGAGGAGCTCTCATAGGCCTGCAGAGGAGAGGGGGCCCGTGAGGCGCCAGCAGAGCTCTCGCCTGGGTGCAGCCTGCTCCGGGCCCAGCACCTCGCCAGGCCTTGGCCGGAGCAGCTGCTGCGGAATCCGTCCCGGATTTGATACGCAACCCGGAGCAGCGTGGGGAGATCAGCTGGCTCCACACTGCCCCTGCCCAAAGCCCTCCCGGCCCTGGATGCGTATTCAGAGTGAAGCCCCAGGCAGGGAGGTTAATGTCTCGCTTACCAGGGAAACTGAGGCACGAGCGGAGACTGCTCCTGCTTGGGCAGGTGCATAAATACATAGGAACATTACTGACTTTAAAACAGGCTTGGCCTTTCTGCGGAGGCCTGGAGTTAAGTGCTAGGTACATCAGCACCTATAAATGCCTTGCCCAAGGTGACAGAGAAAGTCAGTAGCAGAGTTTGGGCGAGACGGTAGGAATCTCAGCGGCTGATCAGCTGCCCTGTCACTGCTCCTTCGGCACAGCAGGGCTGGGTGTGGGGAAGGCAGCTGGTAGCCCCCCCCCTGCAGCCAGCCGTGGTGTGTGAAAGGCTTGGCAGTCTCTAGAAACGCTCCCAGGGCTGGGGGCAGGGGGGTCGGTTCACACAGCAATCAGAGTAAAGGGAGCCCACAGCCGGCCTGCTCTTGCCGAAGCAGCCGCTCTCCTCCAGCTCCCCGCCGCCCGGGCCGGTCCAGGCGGTGCCCTGGGCAGCAGCAAGCGCGGGGCAAAGCGCTGGGACCGGCAGCCCAACGTGGCCCTGTGACACCGAGCGCATCCCAGCGAGCAGCCATGGGCCTCCGCATCCGCCGCTCCGGGGCGGCCCAGGCGTTGGGTGGGACGGGCCAGAGACCCGATGCCCCTCTCGCTGGGGGCAGGGAGGGCAGCCTGGCCGACAGGCCCCTTGCTAGCCCAGTGCACTTGTTGGGCGAGTCCTCAGGCCGGCCATCGGCACCGCTCCCCACTGCCCAGTCGCCCCCATCGCCCCTCAGGGCCACACTTGCCTGGGCCTCCCCTCGGCAGGGCTGCTCACAGCTTTGCTTTGTGCGGCTCTTCCTCGGGGCGTGACCTCAGCGCACAAATGCAGCTAGCGAGCAGGGTCACGCTTATCCCGGGTCAACTCTACGGACTCCCACGGAGGGGCAGCGGGACAGTACCGGGGCCTGCGCGCTGTGCCACCTCAGCACGGCTACAGCCAGCGGCGGGGAGACCGGACATCTCTCGGCCTCGCCACGCATTGACTCTGGCTCGACGGAGCCCAGCCTGGACTCAGAGCCAAGCTCAGACGTTCAGCGGTGACCAGGAGAAGCTGACGCCTCATTAGCGCTGCAGTTTCCAGTGGCAGTTCAAAGTGACCCAAGGCCAAGTTTGAGACGAGGCTTTTCTGGTAAATCCACGTAACAATGCTCTGCCGTTCCCCTTCTAGCAGGGACGGGGGGACAGGGCCAGAAAGGGTTAAGCAGCTTGCCGGTCAATTGACCCAGAGCAGAGACATGGACATAGTAGAGTCTCGCTGGAGTAGCCATGTCAATGTGTCTCCACGCACAACGAGGATCCTGTGGCACCACAGGGCACGTCTGCGCCAGGAAATTATTTCGAAATAACGAAATCTGAACTAAGCTCCTGAAGTGACTATCTCCAAAGAAGCGTTAATCTCTGCAGAGAGCGGAAGCGTGGATTTCAAAATAACGAGCTTGGTAGTATGGACCCTCGGCTTGTTAATTCGAAATAAGGGGGGTTATTCTGAAATAACGCCCCAGTGGAGAGCAAGGCTAAGAGACTAACAGCTTGATCTGTTACAGTCAGGCTGTGTCTAGACTGGCAAGTTTTTCCGCAAAAGCAGCCACTTTTGCAGAAAAACTTGCCAGCTGTCTAACCTGGCCACTTGAATTTGCGCAAGAACACTGCCGATCTGATGTAAGGTTGTCACTGTTCTTGCGCAAATACTATGCTGCTCCCGCTCGGGAAAAAGCCCTCTTGCACAAATGTACTTGCTAGACAGCTAAAAACTGTTTTGCGCAAAAAAGCCCCGATGGGGAAAATGGCGATTGGGGTTTTCTTGCGCAAAACCGCGTCTAGATCGGCAGGGACGCTTTTCTGCAAAAAGTGCTTTTGTGCAAAAGCGTCGGTGCCAATCTAGACGCTCTTTTCCGCGAACGCTTTTAACGGAAAAACTTTTCCGTTTAAAGCATTTGCGGAAAATCCTGCCAGTCTAGACGTAGCCTCAGCGTTACTAAAGCTAACCCCTTGAACTCTCACGGTGTACTGCTGCGAGAGGGCTCCTCTAGCCAAGGCCTGATGGCCAGCGCCAGAGAGAATTCAAGGGTTCTCAGCTCCGTATTCATTTTTACTCCTAAAGCCCCAGACAAAATGGGCCCAACATTAACAGTGAGAAGCAGAAACTGGCAACGCCCGGTAACTCCAACCCCAGACCTGCTCCTGCTCAGGGCCTTAAGCAGTGGCCCCGCCCTGCTCGGCCAGATCCCCAGGCACATGCTTAACTCTGGGCATTGGCTTACGTCCTCTCCCGCATCCGGCCGGCCCCGGCCACGTTTTCACACGTGAAATCTCTGTCCAGCCGGCTTTTTAAAACGGCAACAAATGTCCGGGGCTTTGCCCTGCAAAGGGGATGGGGGGGGGGCGGCACGTGCCTGTGAAATGGAAAGTTCGGAGCCGCACGCCTGACTGTTCACAGCCGCCCTGCGCACGCCCCAGCGCCTGGAGGGACACGCGCGTGGCTGTGGTGGCTCCAGTGAGACGCAGGGTGTTACCCTCCACCCCGCTAGATTTATGTCCCTGGCTCTGCGACAGGGGAGGGGAGGGCTGGGTTAGAGTGGGGGGGGGGGGGCTGAGGAGGTGTCTGGCTTTGGGGGAGGGCAGGGGCATTGGGTTAGAGTGGGGGGGTTGGGGAGGTGTCTGGCTCTGGGGGAGGGGTGGGTGCATTGGGTTAGAGTGGGGGGGCTGGGGAGGTGTCTGGCTCTGGGGGAGGGGTGGGTGCATTGGGTTAGAGTGGGGGGGGCTGAGGAGGTGTCTGGCTTTGGGGGAGGGCAGGGGCATTGGGTTAGAGTGGGGGGGCTGGGGAGGTGTCTGGCTTTGGGGGAGGGGTGGGTGCATTGAGTTAGAGTGGGGGGGCTGGGGAGGTGTCTGGCTTTGGGGGAGGGGTGGGTGCATTGGGTTAGAGTGGGGGGGCTGGGGAGGTGTATGGCTTTGGGGGAGGGCAGGGGCATTGGGTTAGAGTGGGGGGGCTGGGGAGGTGTCTGGCTTTGGGGGAGGGGTGGGTGTATTGGGTTAGAGTGGGGGGGCTGGGGAGGTGTCTGGCTCTGGGGGAGGGGTGGGTGCATTGGGTTAGAGTGGGGGGGCTGGGGAGGTGTCTGGCTTTGGGGGAGGGGTGGGTGTATTGGGTTAGAGTGGGGGGGCTGGGGAGGTGTCTGGCTCTGGGGGAGGGGTGGGTGCATTGGGTTAGAGTGGGGGGGCTGGGGAGGTGTCTGGCTTTGGGGGAGGGGTGGGTGCATTGGGTTAGAGTGGGGGGGCTGGGGAGGTGTCTGGCTTTGGGGGAGGGGTGGGTGCATTGGGTTAGAGAGGGGAACTGGGAGTGAGAATTTCTGGCCTCTTCCCTTTCCTGTAGGTGGGCGGTGGGGCTGTGGGTGAGACTTGGGGGTCCCGTCTCAGCTGTGTGAAGCCTGTGGGAGCTGGTGCTGGGTGGGGCGGGCAGGGGAAGGGAAGGGATTCTGGGAAGCAGGATTCCTGGGTTCCTTTTCTAGCCAGGCCACTTCCTTTAACTTCATGCCCCAGGACGCCCCCCCCCCCCCGCCCTCCTGGTCCCGCAGCAGCCTCGGCGCTGGCTGGTTGGCGGCCCCTGTGCATCTCAGGGCAGTGGGGTGGGCAAGTGGGAGCCCAGCATGCAGCGTCCTCGCACCACGAGAGCCAGCGGGGGCAGCGGCAGCCCCTGCAGCGGGCGGTGGTGGTCGGGGACTCCCTCCTAAGAGGGACTGAGCCATCCCTCTGCCATCCGGACCTGGAATCTCGAGAGGTGTGCTGCTTACCGGGAGCTCGCATTCAGGATGTCACTGAGAGGCTTAGCAAGCTGATCAAACCTTCGGATCGCTACCCCTTCCTGCTTCTCCACGTGGGAACTAATGATACGGCCAAGAATGATCTTGAGCATCTTACTGCGGATTACGTAGCGCTGGGAAAAAGGATCCAAGAATTCGGAGCACAAGTGGTATTCTCCTCCATCTTCCCTGTTGAAGGGAAAGGACTGGGCAGGGATCGTCGAATTGAGGACGTAAATGCGTGGTTGCGCAGGTGGTGTCGCAGAGAGGGCTTGGTTTTTTCGACCATGGGACTCTGTTCCGGGCACAAGGATTGTTAGGAAGAGATGGGATCCACCTAACGAAGAGAGGAAGGAGCATCTTCGCGGGCAGGCTTGCAAATCTAGTGAGAAGGGCTTTAAACTAGGTTTGTCGGGGGACGGTGACCAAAACCCTGAGGGGAGTGGGAAAGTCGGATACCGGGAAGAAATGCAGAGAGGAAGGGGCAAGAAAGGAGGACCCCTGTTTCGAATGGAGAAGATAGGACGATCAACTGGTTACCTGAAGTGTTTGTACACTAATGCGAGAAGCCTGGGCAACAAACAGGAAGAGCTGGAGGCCCTGGCCCAGACCAAGAAATATGATTTAATTGGGATAACAGAGACTTGGTGGGATGACTCGCATGCCTGGAGCGCTGTCATGGAAGGGTATAGACTGTTCAGGAACAACAGGCAGGGGAGAAAAGGAGGAGGAGTTGCACTATATGTAAGAGAGCACTACGATTGCTCTGAACTCCAGTATAAAGAGGGAGAAAAACCTGTTGAGAGTCTATGGGTTAAGTTTAAAGGAGCAAACAACAGCATTGATGTTGTGGTTGGTGTTTGCTACAGGCCACCGAATCAGGTGGATGAGGTAGATGAGGCTTTCTTCGGACAACTGAGCGAAGCTTCCAGATCGCAGGCCCTGGTTCTCATGGGGGACTTTAATCACCCCGACATCTGCTGGGAAACCAATACGGCAGGACACAGGCAATCCAGGAAGTTTTTGGAGAATGTTGGGGATAACTTCTTGGTACAAGTGCTGAAGGATCCGACCAGGGGCCGTGTGCAGCTTGATCTTCTGCTCACAAACAAGGAGGAACTAATAGGGGAAGCGGAGCTGGGTGACAACCTGGGAAGCAGTGATCATGAGATGGTAGATTTCAGGATCCTGACCAAAGGAAGAAAAGAGAGTAGTAAAATACACACCTTGGACTTCAGAAGAGCAGATTTTGACTCCCTCAGAGATCTGATGGGCAGAATCCCCTGGGATGTTAACATGAAGGGGAAAGGAGTCCAGGACAGCTGGCAGTATTTTAAAGAAGCCTTATTGAAGGCACAGAAAGAAACCATCCCGACGCATAGCAAGAGAGGCAAACATGGTAGGAGACCGGACTGGCTTACAGGGGAAATCCTTGGTGAACTTAAGCACAAAAAGGAAGCTTACAAAGAGTGGAAACGTGGACAAATGACCAGGGAGGAGTTTAAAGGTCTAGCTTGAGAATGCCGGGGGGTTATCAGGAAGGCGAAAGCGCAAATGGAATTGCGACTGGCTAAGGATGTAAAGGATAACAAGAAAGGTTTCTACAGGCATGTTAACAAGAAGAAGGTGATCAGAGAGGGTGTGCGGCCCCTACTGGATGAAGGAGGTAACCTAGTGACAGATGATGTGGGGAAAGCTGAAGTACTCAATGCTTTCTTTGCCTCTGTATTCACGGACAAGGTCGGCTCCTGGACTTCTGCGCCAAGTGACGCAAGATGGGATGAAGATGGACAGCCCGTGGTGGGTAAGGAACAGGTTAGGAACTATTTAGAAAAGCTAAACGTACATAAATCCATGGGTCAGGACTTAGTGCATCCGAGGGTACTGAGGGAATTGGCAAATGTCATTGTGGAGCCTTTGGCTATTATCTTTGAAAAGTCGTGGAGATCGGGAGAAATCCCGGATGACTGGAAAAAGGCAAATGTAGTGCCCATCTTCAAAAAAGGGAAGAAGGACGATCCAGGGAACTATAGGCCGGTCAGTCTTACCTTGGTTCCTGGAAAAATCATGGAAGGGATCCTTAAGGAATCCATTTTGAGGCACTTGGATGAGAGGAAAGTGATTAGGAATAGTCAGCATGGATTCACAAAGGGCAAGTCGTGCCTGACCAATCTGATTAGCTTCTATGATGAGGTAACTGTCTCTGTGGATATGGGAAAGTCAGTGGATGTGATAGACCTTGACTTTAGCAAAGCTTTTGATACGGTCTCCCACAATATTCTTGCCAGCAAGTTAAGGGAATGTGGATTGGATAAATGGACGGTAAGGTGGATAGAAAGATGGCTAGAAGGCCGGACCCAGCGGGTAGTGATCAATGGCTCGATGTCAGGATGGCGGTCGGTGTCTAGCGGAATGCCCCAAGGTTCGGTTCTAGGACCGGTTTTGTTCAATATCTTTATTAATGACCTGGCTGAGGGGATGGATTGCACCCTCAGCAAGTTTGCGGATGACACTAAGATAGGGGGAGAGGTAGATACGCTTAAGGGCAGAGATAGGGTCCAGAATGACTTAGACAAATTGGAGGATTGGGCCACAAGAAATCTGATGAGGTTCAACAAGGACAAGTGTAGAGTCCTGCACTTGGGACGGAAGAATCCCAAGCATAGTTACAAGCTGGGGACCAACCGGTTAAGTAGTAGTTCTGCAGAAAAGGACCTGGGGGTTACAGTGGATGAGAAGCTAGATATGAGTCAACAGTGTGCCCTTGTAGCCAAGAAGGCTAATGGCATATTAGGTTGCATTAAGAGGAGCATTGCCAGCAGATCCAGAGATGTCATCATTCCCCTTTATTTGGCTTTGGTGAGGCCGCATCTGGAGCATTGTGTCCAGTTCTGGGCCCCCCACTACAAAAAGGATGTGGATGCATTGGAGAGGGTCCAGCGGAGGGCAACCAAAATGATTAGGGGGCTGGAGCATATGACTTATGAGGAGAGGCTGAGGGACTTGGGTCTGTTTAGTCTGCAGAAGCGAAGAGTGAGGGGGAATTTGAGAGCAGCCTTCAACTTCCTGAAGGGAGGTTCCAAAGAGGATGGAGAGAGGCTGTTCTCAGTAGTGACAGGTGGCAGAACAAGGAGCAATGGTCTCAAGTTGTGGTGGGAGAGGTCCAGGTTGGATATTAGGAAAAACTATTTCCCTAGGAGGGTGGTGAAGCACTGGAATGGGTTAACTAGGGAAGTAGTGGAGTCTCCATCCCTAGAGGTGTTTAAGTCTCGGCTTGACAAAGCCCTGGCCGGGTTGATTTAGTTGGGATTGGTCCTGGCTAGAGCAGGGGGCTGGACTTGACCTTCTGAGGTCTCTTCCAGCTCTATGGTTCTAAGGCGGCGGCCAGAGCCCTGAGCTTGGCATGCACAGGGACGAGTTTGCAGGCTCCCGAGCCCGGCCGCCTGTGCGAGTGGAGCAGCCGCCGCTGCAGCGGCACCAGGTGTCGTCCTGTTTAAGAATTCCAAGGTGGTCACCCTCCTCCACTCCAGGCGCTGCTAAGCGTGCTGCTCCCTGAGGCCAGAGACCGAGCACAAGGGTGGCGGGGGACACGCTCCTGTGCAAAGCCTGGGGCTTTGCTTATTGCAAGCAGAGGAGCCACAAGAGCGGGGCGTGCTGCTGCCTCTCTGGCTGCGGAGAACAAGGCTGAAACTGGAAAGCCAGAGCCGCCGTCATAATATTTCTTACTTCCCCCGCACGGTCCCCCAGGACCCCCGAGCATTGTGCCTTGCACCAGCCCATGTCATGGCCGCTACGCTACGCGGAGTCGTCACGGCAATGTCTACAGCTCCACTCACAGGCCAACAGGTTTCAAAGTCTCAGAGGGGAACCGGGGTAGCCTGGAACTTAAAACCCGAGTGTTCCTGCAGCACCTGGAGACTAGCAACACGAGTCGAGGGCTCACGAGCAGCCGTGGGCACAACCCACTTCTGATGACAACTACGGCGCAAAAGGCCCACTCAGAGGCTTTGGGGTTTTTATGCCTGACAGGTCGAGTTGCAGCTTTCTTTCCTGCTTACCCCAGACGGCGGCATGTCCTCTACACACCACGCAGGGACGCCCTGCAGCTGAACGAGAGGCTGCAAATAAAGGCGCCATTCCAAGCAAATGGAGGGGCCGAGTGACAGAAAGTGACTTGCTGAGGGTCCCACAGCAAGTCAGTGGCAAGGCTGGGAAGGAATCCGAGGCAGCCTGGGTCTGGCGCCTGCTCCATCAGAGTTCCTGATACCATTCAGACATTTTCGTTCGTCTCTAAAGTGCTACTGGACCCCTCAGAGCTCCTGTGTAGATACCGTAAGAAGTGCTCAGCCCAGCCGCTCCCGCTGGGGCCTTAATAAATACGTGAATCCTCCATTTCGTCCCTGTTCCCCTTCTTGCAAAACGCCATTGGCCTGAGGTGCAAGGAACTCGCCCCGCCCCGGGCCAGTGAAGTTGTCCTCAGAGGTGGCTGCTACCAGTGGCCCTGCCTTGCCAAAGTAGCACCGCTGATTTGGTGGGCTCCTTTCCTGCAGCGACACAGAGACGGGGGGGAGCCAGAAGCCACAGGGCCGGTGGGGCTCGCAGTCTGCAGACCCTGCACTCGGCTCCTGCACACCTTCCCTTTGCAGGGAACGCAGGGAGAGAGACCGTGGAGCGCCTGGGAGCAGATGAGATCAGAGGAGCGCAGCTAGAAGGAGGTAGAGCAGGGCTGGGAACCTATCTTGGGCTGGGGTCGCTGACCCACAGAAACATCTCACTGCCGTGGCCTCCGACCGAGAAGGAGAAAGGCTCCTCGCCCTCCCCTCCCACACCGGAGCCCGAGGGGGCCCAGGCTAGGAGATTGTGTGGGGGGGGGAGGCTGGAGTGCCAGGGCGGGCTCCCCAATGCTGGGGGGCACTGGGCCTCGGGGGCCGAATCCTGGCAAGCCGGGGGCCACGTCTGTATTGAGAGTTTGCAGCGATGAGTCCCACTCACGACGCGCCTGGAGCCCGCTGCTCACCCCCACGGGGGAAGCGGCAGAGAACCACTGGCCAGTCCTAGCCCACGGCCGTTCCCGGCTGAGCGTGGGCACAAGAGGGGCCCACGGGTACCCGGCATCTATGGATACGGCCCGGGGGCAGCGAGTTGTGGGAGGAGACAGACACAGAAGTAAAGAGCAGCCGCTAGCACAAGGAGCAGGCAGGGAGTTCCTGGGGGTCACACTGCTCAGCCTCCCCCTCAGTGGAGAATCACCCGTGGATGGGGCATTTGTGGCTGGATTGGGCGATGCACTGTTAAAACGTTGGGGGAGACCGACCCCGAGCCGGCCAAGCCCGGGGGAGACCGACCCTGAGCCGGCCAAGCCCGGGGGAGACCGACCCCGAGCCGGCCAAGCCCGGGGGAGACCGACCCCGAACCGGCCAAGCCCGGGGGAGACCGACCCCGAGCCGGCCAAGCCCGGGGGAGACCGACCCCGAGCCGGCCAAGCCCGGGCGAGACCGACCCCGAGCCGGCCAAGCCCGGGGGAGACCGACCCCGAGCCGGCCAAGCCCGGGGGAGACCGACCCCGAGCCGGCCAAGCCCGGGGGAGACCGACCCCGAGCCGGCCAAGCCCGGGGGAGACCGACCCCGAGCCGGCCAAGCCCGGGGGAGACCGACCCCGAGCCGGCCAAGCCCGGGGGAGACCGACCCCGAGCCGGCCAAGCCCGGGGGAGACCGACCCCGAGCCGGCCAAGCCCGGGGGAGACCGACCCCGAGCCGGCCAAGCCCGGGGGAGACCGACCCCGAGCCGGCCAAGCCCGGGGGAGACCGACCCCGAGCCGGCCAAGCCCGGGGGAGACCGACCCCGAGCCGGCCAAGCCCGGGGGAGACCGACCCTGAGCCGGCCAAGCCCGGCCGAGACCGACCCCGAGCCGGCCAAGCCCGGGGGAGACCGACCCCGAGCCGGCCAAGCCCGGGGGAGACCGACCCTGAGCCGGCCAAGCCCGGCCGAGACCGACCCCGAGCCGGCCAAGCCCGGGGGAGACCGACCCTGAGCCGGCCAAGCCCGGCCGAGACCGACCCCGAGCCGGCCAAGCCCGGGGGAGACCGACCCCGAGCCGGCCAAGCCCCTGAGCCGGCCAAGCTGATGGCTGAGGTGAGTCACAGCCAGTCTTCGGCACACGCTGTGTCCCTCACTGACGCCGCGCCAGGAGGCTCCAAGGTTCTTTTGCAGCCTTAGCTCCAGCTGAAAGAGCAGCGGGTGTGTCGCTTCCTCCTCAGGCACACGGCCCTGCTCAGGGTGGTCGGCCACCTTGGTTTCCCATGAAAAGCAGGCACCGCCAGCGAAGCCACGGAGAACGGCCTTACGAAACAGACGCTGGCCTGCTCTTCTGCACCCCGCTTTGGGGGTGTCCAGTGACCCGGGGGGCCGGGCCGCTCCCTCGCAATGTGCGGATTCAGCTGCGGTCACTCAGAGGTCACTCACTACCCGTGGCCGACAGCTACAGAATATTAGACTCTGGGCTGGGGCGTCGGCACAAAAGCAGCGTTTCCCCCCTGCGGCGTAGGAGCCTTTTTGCATCATCGCATCGGCGGACAGAGCAAAGCCGAAATCAAGGCCCATGGCAGAAGTGACAGGTTACTCTGCCTGCAGCCGACCCTTCGCCGGACTGGGCGCCTGTCTCTCCTCTCGGTCCCGTAGCGCCAGGCCGGGTGTTGCACGCTGTGCTCTGCCGCGTTACAGCCGGAGGCAGTGGGTGATCCCTGCGTAGATACAACCCACCTCCACAATAAAGGGCCTGAGCCACTTCACTTCTGCCTACTACACAATATTTTCTCCCAAGCGGTTTGGGGGAGACCCCTCCCACGGCCTGCACCCGGCTCGCGGCTCGCACTAGCTCAGCAGACGGAGATGAGGCAGGAACAAGCAGCGAGTGGCACAGACTGATGTGGGGGTCGTCTCAGCATCATGCAGATCCAGCCAGTGCAGCCTGCTCCCGGCGCTCCACGCCTCGAGGAGTTCACACAGAGCCTGGACTCTCCAGGGAACAGCCCCCAACGGGCCGGTTAGCCTCAGGGACACCTCACCCATTGTAATGTCACACCCTGGCCACGGCTGACATCACAGACGTCCCTTGGCTTCTGACACAGCCGGCTCAGGAGGGGCAGTGCCAGCCAGCGCTGAAGGAGGGGCCATTACGTGACAGAGGCGCAAGATGGGCAATTACAACTCCAGAAAAAAGGTGAAAAAAGCAAAGCAGGAGAGGAAGGAGAAGTGCCCAGATCTGGAGAAGGAAAAGGAGAAAGGGCGCCTGGTGATCTACCTGAAAAAGAACAAGTCCATTGTAAGTGCCTGCAGGTGACTTACCCCCGGCTCCGGGGTCAGCCGCACGTCACCCGCAAATGCGCTTCAACGTCTTCACCCCCACGTGGCCACGCCCCCTGCACAGCCACTCCTCCCTGCACTGACAGACTCGCGCCAGGCTCCACCCCCAGCTTGGCTTCCAGCTCTCCTCTAGCCTCGGGTGGCAGACCAGCCACTGCTGTACGGACGTGGCCCAGCCAGCCCTGTGCCAAGCCCCGGCTCTAGGTTTCTGCTGGCCCAGGGAGGACGTTCTTAGGGGGAGGAATGGGGCAAGGAGTCCGTGTGTTTTCATACCGTTCACCGCTCTGTCCAGTGCCCTGCAACGCCAGGGGTGAGAACCATTGTGAGCGTTGTAATGCCACCTGGAACAATCGCAGTGCCAACCCCTCGACCAGCCACTGTGACGGCGCGTTGGGGTCCCCCGTCTCCTGCACCCCCGTAATGGCACGGACAGACTCCCCCAGCCAGTAGAACAGGGGAGTTTATTGCTTCTCCAGGATACAGCCCAGCACAGATAGAATCTGGTTCCAGGGCAGGTCTAGGATGCCTCAGCCCCCCTTGAGATGGGGGAGACTGGGCCCCTAAACTCCAGCCCCTTTCCCTAGGCTGTCTCCTCCATGCTCCCAGACAGAAACTAACTAACCCTCTTCCAGCCCTGCCCCCCAGCCAGGGGCGGCATCCACCCTCCTTTGTTTCTCTCCCTGGGGGTAGCTGGTCAGACAGGCTGAGAGACCCTGGCCTAGTGACTCACCCCCTGTCCTGCTGGGCTGTGCTACAGACAGCAGCCAGTGGGGGTCACCCACAGCCCCAGCATAGCAACCAGCAAGGTACCCCCACTACGTCACAGCCGCTCTCAGGGAATAGGAAACAGAAACCCAGGGCAGCAGGCCTGGGGAAGGGTCTCCTAGAGCACAGCAACAGCCCAGGGCAATCACCCCCTTTGCCTAACGAGGAGCCTTGGGACTGCCCCCCAGCCAGCGGGCCCACAGCCGCCCCAGGAGGCAGCTCGAGCACAGCTCCGCTCTACAGCCTACCTGACCACGTCTGCTTGGGAGGGGCCGCAGGGCTGGGCCCCCCGAGAGCCGCACGAGCCAACGGGACAGAGAGCTTTGTTTGTTGAATTTCTTCTACAGATCAAAGTGGAGCTGCTGCCTCCTCTGGGGAAGCTGCCCCACAGCCCAAAGACCCTCTCTCTGCTCACTGGCCCTCCCGGAAGATGGGAGCCCGGCAGCAAGAGGGGAGAGGTTCCCCGGCCACCCCAGCCGTTCCCCTCATCAGCACGCCTGGGAGCCGGAGACGGGAATGTCCAGAAGATGAGGAGAGTCCTGACCCTTTTTTTTCTGGTGGAGCCTGACAAGGCTGAGGAAGGGGATTCCTCAGGTGCCGAGAATGGGGTGAGGGGCTGGTACACCGTACACCCCGGCGCTGCGAGCAGGTGGCCCAGGCTGTGAGCAGCCCCAGGCGTGTTCCTGTCTCCGGCCATGCTGCAGCGCAGCCGGGAACCCACGGGCGGGGCGAATAAAACCACTCAAGCATGACGAGGACTGTCTGTGTGGGGGCGGGGCTGCGGGGGCAGGAGGAAGTCAGGAAACGTTAGAGTCTGACACCGGGGCAACGTCTACACTACGAGTTTTCTTGGCCAAAAATATGTGACTCATGCAAACGCAATCTCATTTGCGCTGGGGTTTCTATGCCAAAACAAGCGGCGTGGACGCTTTCTTTTTGTGCAAAAACCTCTTTTTCCGCAAGACCGGTAAACCTCTCTTTGGGGGCACAAGGATCTTGCAGAAAAAGGGGGTTTTGTGCAAAAAGAAAACGTCCACACTGCTTGTGTTTGTGCAAAAACGGAGCGGCAGAAAATATGCAAATGAGATTGTGACTCATGCAAATGAGTCCCTCACGAGCATATTTTTTGCAGAGAACACTCGTAGAGTAGACGTAGCCCGAGGGTACGGCAGCACCCTGAAGCCCTTGGCTGGAGAGAGGGCCTACAGGGGACTTAGCCCTGTCCAGGAGACGGTGCGGGAGATGGGGCTGGGTGTGAGGGAAGAAGATATTGGCTCTGAAGAGTGTTTGCTCCCTAGCTAGCCCTAGAGACCAACCTCCCTTCACAGCCTTTGGAGGGGGTTCAGAGAGGCAAACTGACCAGCGAGAAAGATGGCCGCTGAAAAAGATAAAAAAGACGGGGACTTTTCAGCTTAGAAAAGAGGTGACAAAGGGGGGATAGGACAGAGGTCTATAAACTCATGTCTGGTGTGGAGAAAGTGAATAAGGAAAAGTTATTGACTTATTCCCACAATATAAGAACTAGGGGTCAGTAAATGAAATGAAGAGGCAGCAGGTTTAAAACTAACACAAGGAAGTTTTTCTTCACACAACACACCGTCAACTGTGGAACTCCTTGCCAGAGGATGTTGTGCAGACCAGGACTTTAACAGCGTTCAGAACAGAACTAGATACATCCATGGAAGCTGGGTCCATCAGTGGCTGTTAGCCAGGCAGGGCAGGGAGGGTGTCCCTGGCCTCTGCTTGTCAGGGGCTGGGAATGGGCGACGGGAGGGATCACCCTGTTTTGTTCCCTCCCTCTGGGGCACCCGGCATTGGCCACTGTGGGCCGACAGGACCCTGGGCTGGGTGGGCCTTTGGGCTGACCCAGTGTGGGTGCTCTTATGTTCTTAAAAGGCAAATCTCGCAAAACTCCCATTGCACACAGAGGAGACTGGAGCCCGCACACTGGCAGCAGTGCAGGGCAGTGCAGGGCCAACGGGTTGCATGAGCGAATCTTCTTGAGTTCCAGGGACGGCCATGCTGCACCCAGGGGTGCAACCGAGTGTTGCTACCAAGAGATGCTGGGGCTAAGGGAATGCTGGCACCGGGAGCAGGCAGGAGCTGAGGAGTCCTGTGTGCAGCGAGGCGGGAGGCTTTGGGTTCCTGCAATGTCCCTTTGTTGTGCCTCAAGAAAGCCACATGAGCACGGCGAGCCATTAAGCACTGGCTTTTATCAGACACTGGCACTACCGCGCCTGGGAACAAGCCAGCCGGTGCCCTCTTGTCCAGCTGTGCTGCTCGCCACGCTCTGGAGTGGGGCAGTTAATGGGGCAGCGCCTGCCACGGCGTGAACCAGGAGTCGGCCCCTGCAGAAAGGGGTTTTTGCAAAGAGTAAGTGAAATCTAGACGTTGCCCCCTGGCTCCGAGTCAGAGAGCTTTCACCGCAGAGAGCCACAGAGCCGGTTTTCTGGTGAATCAGAAGCCACATCCCAGAGCAGGGCTTAGGTGGGGAGAATCGCAGACCAACAGAAATATAGGGTGGAGAGGGACCTCAGGAAGTCAAATTCGGCTTCCTGCACAGTGTGTGCGAGGGGGGAGGGGCTAAGTAACCCCAGACCATCTCTGCCAGCTGTTTGTCCAACCTGCTCTGAGAAAAGCTCCAGTGAGGGGGGGTCCACACCCTCCCTCCAAAGCCTTCACTAGCCCAGGAGCGCCAAAGCTTTTCCCAATATCTCACCTCAAACGGATGGAAGCCCAGTGCTTCTGGTCCTACCATGTGTGGAACCGGAGAGCCGCTGATCACAGTTGTCTTTATAACAGCCCTTAAGAGAGCGGAGGAGTCTCAGAACCCTCCCGTCTTTTCTTAAGACTAAACACGGCCAGGGGTTTTAACCTTGCCTCAACTTTGCATTTTTATCATTGTCTTGCTCTCCTCTGGAACCGCCCCTGTTTGTCCCAGGCCTCTGAACGTGCGGTGCTCAGAACCGGCCATAAAACTCCAACTGCGGCCTCACCCGTGCCAAGCAAGCGTGGCAATTACGAGTGACTGACACGAGACACGCTTGTGAACACAGCCCAGAACCATTTTGCCTTTTCGCAGCTGAATCGCATTGTTGACTCAGATGCCGTTTGTGACCTACTCTAAGCCCCAGGCCCTCTTCAGCAGTCCGAGCGCCATGGCAGCTATTTCCCATTCTGCAGCTGCACATTTGGAGTTTTTCTTCCCAAGTGAAATGCATCACCCGTCTCGTCAGTGAATTTCATCTTCTTGAGCTCCTCTTGAATTCTAACCCTGTCCCCAAAAGGCTTGCATCCCCTCCAGCCTTGGTGTCCTCCATAAGCACACGCACCGCTCCATGTCATTAATGAAAATATCGAAGAGTACCAGCCTCAGGCTTGGCTGCTGAAGGCCCCACTAGACACAACCTCCCAGTCAGCCGGTGAACCACTGATAACTAACCTTTCAGTGCAGTCCTTCAACCAGTTGTGCACCCCCCTTAGAGTAATTTCATCTCAACCACATTTCCCTAATTTGCATACGAGAGTGTCGAGGGGACTGTGTGAAAAGCCTGACTACAATCAAGTCAGTGGGTGAAAGTGAACATCTCCTGATCCTACGGAAAGGGAGGAGTGAGAGCAGCAGACCAAAGACAAGGGAACTTTGGAAAAGCAGATCCACAAACTCAGAGAGTGGGGAGGGGAGTTAGGTCTGGAAGAAGATCTCAGGGGAAAAGGAGCTCACAGGAGTTCAAGATCTATCACTCTACTTCTCCTCTATCCAGCCACACCCTGTCAAAGAAGAAAATGTAGTCGGCTTGGCATGGTTTGTTTTTAACAAATCCACGTTTGCTATTCCTCATTACCCTGTAGTGTTTAATCATTTGTTCCAATATTTTTCTAGGTACCTAAATTAGTTTGAGCAGCCTATAATTTCCCATGGTCCTTTTTGTTTCCTTTTTAACGTTAGGTGCTATTTTTGCCTCTCTCTAGTCTTCTGGGGCCTCAGCTATTTTCCAATTATTTTCTCAAAAATAATTGCTAATGATTCTGAGGTTGCTTTAGCTTAAACACCAAAGATGGGAAAGCAGGACTAAGGAGAAAAACTACTGAAGAGAGCTGGCAGTTTTTCAAAGGGACATTATTAAGGACTATAAAGCAAGCTAATCCGCTGTGTAGGGAAGATAGAAAGTCTGGCAAAAGACCACCCTGGGTGCACCAGGAGATGTTGCATGATCTAAAAATCAAAAAGGAATCATATAAAAAATGGAAACTAGTGCAACTTATAAAGGATGAATATAAGCAAACAATATAGGCAGGCAGGGGTAAGATTAGAAAGACAAAGGCACAAAACGAGCTCAAACTAGCTACAGACATAAAGGGAAACAAGACGACACTCTATAAATATATTAGAAGCAAGAGGAAGACCAAGGACAGGGTAGGCCCACTGCTCAGTGTGCACAAGAATGGCCGTACTGGGTCAGACCAAAGGTCCATCTAGCCCAGTATCCTGTCTACCGACAGTGGCCAACACCAGGTGCCCCAGAGGGGGTGGACCGAAGACAATGATCAAGCGATTTGTCTCCTGCCATCCTTCTCCAGCCTCTGACAAACAGAGGCCAAGGACACCAATTCTATCCCCTGGCTAATAGCCTTTTATGGACCTAACCTCCATGAAATTATCTAGCTTCTCTTTAAACTCTATTATAGTCCTAGCCTTCACAGCCTCCTCTGGCAAGGAGTTCCACAGGTTGACTGTGCACTGTGTGAAGAAGAACTTTCTTTTATTAGTTTTTAACCTGCTACCCATTAATTTCATTTGGTGTCCTCTAGTTCTTCTATTATGGGAACTAATAAATAACTTTTTTTTATCGGCCCTCTCCCCACCACTCATGATTGTATAGACCTCTATCATATCCCCCCTCAGTCTCCTCTTTTCTAAACTGAAAAGTCCCAGTCGCTTTAACCTCTCCTCATATGGGACCCATTCCAAACCCCTAATCATTTTAGTTGCCCTTTTCTGAATCCTTTCCAAGGCCAAAATATCTTTTTTTGAGGTGAGGAGACCACATCTGTACACAGTATTCAAGATGTGGGCGTACCATAGTTTTATACAGGGGCAGTAAGATATTCTGGGTCTTATTTTCTATCCCTTTCTTAATAATTCCTAGCATCCTATTTGCCTTTTTGACCGCCGCTGCACACTGCGTGGAAGTTTTCAGAGAACTGTCCATGATAACTCCTAGATCTCTTTCCTGATTTGTTGTAGCCAAATTAGCCCCCATCATACTGTACGTATAGTTGGGGTTATTTTTCCCAATGTGCATTACTTTACACTTATAGACTCATAGATTCATAGACTTTAAGGTCAGAAGGGACCATTCTGATCATCTAGTCTGACCCCCTGCACAGTGCAGGCCACAGAATCTCGCCCACCCCTCTTAGAATAATCCTCTCACCTATGTCTCAGATATTGAAGCCTTCAAATACTTTGAAGGCCCCAACATGCAGAGAGGGTCCATTTCATTTGTTATTTTGTAACCGTCAGTGAGGAGGGAGAAACTAACAGGAAACTTGGAAATGGCGGAGGTGCTTAATGACTTCTTCGTTTCAATCTTAACCAAGAAGTCTGATGATGAAGGGATGCCTAACATACTGAATGCTAGAGGGAATGGGGTGGATTTAGAAGATACAATAAAAAAAGAACAAGCTAAAAATCACTTAGAAAAGTGAGATGTCTGCAAGTCACCAGGGCCTGAGGAAATGCATCCTAGAATACTCAAGGAGCTGATAGAGGTGTCTGAGCCTTTATCTATAACAGTGGTCCCCAACATGGCGCCCGCGGGGCCATTTGTGTGCACCCGCCAAGTACTCGGGGCTGGCCTGGCCCTGGGCACGTGGTGCATGCACTGTGCTGGAGCCGGCCCGGGCGCATGGTAAGCGCCGGCCCCGGGAGCGCTGCGAATTGGCTCCTCGTGCCCCGGGCGTGCGGCGCTTGGAGGGTGAGGGGGGGGCGCCGGCCCCGGGCGCGCGGTGCTTAGGAGGAGCACCGGCCCAGGGCGCGCGGCACTTGGTGGAGGAGGGGCCGCCGGTCCCGGGCACACGGCATTTGGAGGGGGCGCTGGCCCCCGGCGCGTGGCACTTGCAGGGGGGGCCCAGCCCCGGGAGGGCGGTACTTGCGGGGGGCCCCCACCCCCGAGCATGCAGCTATGGGGGGGCCGCCCGCCCCCAGGCGTGCATGTGTCCCCGCCCTCTGGCGCCCGGCAGGCGAACGGCCACGCCCCCTGGCGCCCGGCAGCCTCTGAAGGTTGGGGACCACGGATCTATCATCTTTGAAAAATCATGGGAGACAGGAGAGATTCCAGAAGACTGGAAAAGGGCAAATCTAGTGCCCATCTATATAAAGGGAAATAACAACCCAGGAGACTACAGACCAGTCAGTTTAAGCACCAAAGATGGGGGGAAAAGGAGCTCAGAGGAGTTCAAGATCTATCACTCTACTTCTCCTCTATCCAGCCACACCCTGTCAAAGAAGAAAATGTAGTCGGCTTGGCATGGTTTGTTTTTAACAAATCCACGTTTGCTATTCCTCATTACCCTGTAGTGTTTAATCATTTGTTCCAATATTTTTCTAGGTACCTAAATTAGTTTGAGCAGCCTATAATTTCCCATGGTCCTTTTTGTTTCCTCTTTAACATTAGATGCTAGGAAAGATAATGGAGCAAGTAATTAAGGAATTTATCTGCAAACACTTGGAAGATAATAGGGTGATAGGTAACAGCCAGCAGGGATTTGTAAAGAACAAATCATGTGAAACCAATCTGACAGTTTTCTTTGATAGGATAACGAGTCTTGTGGATAAGGGAGAAGCGGAGGATGTGGTATACCTAGACTTTAGTAAGGCATTTTTACATGGTCTCACATGAACTTCTTATGATCTAGGAAGGAGTCCTGCAGAAAAGGATCTAGGGGTCATAGTAGACCACAAGCTAAATATGAGTCAATAGTGTGAGGCTGTTGCAAAAAAAAGCAAACGTGATTCTGGGCTGCATTAACAGGAGTGTTGTGAGCAAGACACGAGAAGTCATTCTTCCGCTCTACTCTGCGCTGATTAGACCTCAATTGGAGGATTGTGTCCTGTTCTGGACACCACGTTTCAAGAAAGATGTGGAGAAATTGGAGAAGGTCCAGAGAAGAGCAACAAGAATGAGGAAAGGTCTAGCGAACATGAGCTATGAGGGAAGGCTGAAAGAACTGGGCTTGTTTAGTTTGGAAAAGAGAAGACTGAGAGGCAACACGACAGCAGCTTTCAGGTACCTAAAAGGGTGTCACAAGGAGGAAGGAGAAACATTGTTCTCCTTGGCCTCTGAGGACAGCACAAGAAGCAATGGGCTTAAATTGCAGCAAGGGAGGGTTAGGTTGGTGTGGCGTAGTATTGGTACCTTGCTGGTTCCTGGGCTTGGGCTGTGGGTGACCCCCACTGGTTACTGTCTCTACCACGGCCCAGCAGAGTAGCTGATGGGACAGGGAGGTACCTGTTCGACCGGTTACCTCCCAGGGAGAGGAACAAAGGAAGGTGGAGGAGAGTGGTAGTTTCTGTCTGGGAAGCAGGAGAGATGGAGCTAGGGAGGAGGCTGGGATTGTAGGGTCCAGCCACCCCCCATCTCCGGGGGGGGGGGCACTGAGGCCTCCTAGCCCCAGTTCCTGTAACCAAATTACATCTGTGCTGTGCTGTATCCTGGGGAAGCAATAAACTTCTATTCTACTGGCTGGTGGAATCTGTCTGTGCCACTACGGGGGTGCAGGAGGCGGGGGACCCCGAGGCGCCGTCACACTAAGCAATGGGCTTAAATTGCAGCAACGGAGGTTTAGGTTGGACATTAAGAAAAACTTTCTGCCTGTCAGGGGGGTTAAACACTGGAAGAAGTTGCCCAGGGCGGTTGTGGAATCTCCACGTCTGGAGATATTTAAGAGCAGGTTAGATAAATGTCTATCGGGGTGGTTTACGGTACTGGGTCCTGCCATGAGGGCGGGGACTGGACTCGATGACCTCTCGAGGTCCCTTCCAGTTCTACTGTTCTAGGATTCTGTGAATTCGTAGACATCTAACATCTAAATATTCTTTAACCTGATCGTTTCCTATTTTTCCTTCCTCTTGTTGTTAATATTAATTGTGTTGAGTACCCTCACCATTAACCATTTTAAGTGTAGACTGGTGTAGAATAGGCATTAAATACCTCAGCTTTTTGAAGTCATAAGTTATTAGCTCCCCCTCCCCACTAAGTAGAGGGCTTACACTTTCCTTCATCTTGTTCTTGTTTCTAATGTATTAAAAGAGCCTCTTCTCATTCCCTTTCACGTCCCCCACTACGTGAAACTCATTTCATGCCTCAGCTTCCTGGTTTTATTCTCATATGCTTGTGCTGTTCTTTTCTACTTCTCCTTAGCAAGTGGCACCAAACCCCCACGGCACCAACGCTGCCCTCTGGGGTGGACTAGCCCTTCCTTTCTAGTCAGCTTCACAGACAGGCTGATGGGAGCAGGGCACAAACCAGGCAGGTTTGGTTGCCGCAGACACGTTTGCTCCATGGGCTGAGTCCTGAGCTCCTACTCGAGGCGTGACGCTGCCAGGTACTGTGCTTGTCAGGGGTGCTAAGCACCCCCCAACTCCTCCTGAAGTCAACAGGAGCCGAGAGCACACAGCACCTTGCAGGGTATGTCTCCAAACTGACACACACACAGAGGAAAGAGCACAGATTAGCCCATCGGCCCTCTCCATTTCTCCACCGCTAGGGGACGGACTTTGCACCGGATTCTAACTGGGGCTCAGCAACACCATTGCGCTACTGGCCTGCTCTTCCCGCCCTGAGCTGCCTGAGGTGCTTAGCAGGAGACCTGGAACAGAGCCAGAAAGAAAGAAGCCATGGGAGCGAGAGTAGGGGCGTGAAAGCTTGGGGGGCAAATCTTACGTCCCGACAATTCCCCCTGCAGTTTCCTGTCCGTCCTCTCTTCCTGTGCGCTTGCTGCTACACTCCACCTCAGAGGCGGCTGCATTTCAGCCTGTGCCCCTCTGAAGAGCTTCCGGTTAATAACCAGGGTAAAGAGCTTCTCTCGCCCCAAAGGATTACGCAGGGTTTTCCAAGCGAAAAGCGGAGGACTCAATTCGTCCCCCCTTTGGCCGCAACACAAGGGCTGCTGGACAGCACGCAGCAGCGCTACAGAATGCAGGGCAGTGGGTAGGGCTCTCAGCCACGTCCCCCCGGTCTGACGCCCATGAGGGGCCGGGCTTTCCTAGGACACCACATCTGACTAGCACCACCCACGCTCCAGCCACGTCTGTGAGGTCATGGGCGCGAACAATCCCTGGCTAGGAACAGACGCCACGGGGGTGGGGGAAGATTCCAGAATTCCTGGCATAGCAGCCCACCCCATGGGAGCCAGTCCCACCCGCACCAGCAGGTCAGGGAGCCCTGGCGCCAACCCCAGGCCAGCTCCAAGAGGATCTGGGGGTCAGCAGAAGGGGCAATCCGGTGAGAGGGCTGTACCTACGTGCCTCCATCCTGGCCGGGGGTATTAGAATCTGGGTTTGGGTGGGGCTGAGGAAAGGATGTGCCTGTGGGGAGGGCTGCCCCACACCCAACATAAGGCCCTTTGGGAACTCTACAACGCACCCAGCGGCCGCCCTGAGACAAAACTGCTCTGCCGGGTTTTACGGCTGGAGAATCTGAGCTCCAGGAGGAGCCCAGGGCCGGTCCGCCTGGCTGCACACAGCTGGCTTGGACGTCAGCAACACACGAGCAAGTCTTTGCCAATCGGCACTGCTCCTGAGCCGTGGCTGCTGAGGCCACCACTGCTACCGACCCCTCCCAGGGGGGCAGCCCGGGGGGGGGAGAGAACAGGAGGCGCACGCGGCAGAACATCGACTTTGGCGAGATGAGCGCATTAGATCAGGTTACCCCAATGGTGCCCAAGTCAAGGGCTTCCGGCGCAGAAAGGACGTCCCATCTCTACGAGGGATTCCATTGAAATCTTCTGGTCTCGGGGTGCATGAAAATGCCAAAGCTTCCAAGTGGGGATGGAAAGTCCCGTGGAATTGGCTAACCGGTTAAAGGGGGGGTGTCTCCAGGCCAGCCAGAGCAGCCTGCTCCGGTGGGGTACCCGGGCCCATCACAGGCAGGGGCTGCACTAGAGCACTGCAGGCCGACAGCTGCTCCAGCCCCACCAATTACCCTTAACCAGCAAGCCTCTCCCGTTACGGTGGACTGGTTAACCTGTTAAACCTTCACATCCCTACTTCCAAGTGCTCTGAAGAGACCTGAGTGTGGGGTGTGAGGCAGGCCACCGTCCACCTGGCAGGTGGTCCACGCCCTGGAAGCCCTGGATCCCCCGGCAGCCTGTCCCCCTCGCTGTCCTAGAGCCACGGACCCCGGTGCCTTTGGCTTCCAGGTATTGAACACCTGCCAGGTGGGCTGCGGGGGGGGCGGAAGAAGGGGGCTGTGGAGGGGCTGGGCTGCCGGGAGAGTTTCTGGTGGCTCTAGCCAGGTTTCCAGAGGAATTTTGCCAACGTTAACCTGTTTCCGCACAACATTTTGCTCTCACTGATCTGAAACGACGTCGGGGGCCTTTCCCCAACCAGCTCTGCGCCCCACATCGCCAGAATCCCCACTGCCCAGCCCACAGCCCCCCTGCTGAACACGGCCGCCTGCGGGGGCAGGCGCTGGGAGGAGCGTGCGTGGCAGGGGCAGGCCGAGCGCGGGGAAGGAGCTATAGTCACTTACCAGAAGGCTGCACCGAGCGACGGTCGCTCCGTTCCAAGCCCGCGGCTCACGAGTCTCCTTGCACATTTACTTTGGAACGAAATTTCACACCCTTGCCCCGGGGGGGGGGGGGCTCTGCGGTTTTGCTTGAGCTCAGCCCAGGCGGTCCTTTCTGAGGCGCAGGCAGGCGGCTGGGGTGGGGAGGCTCTGACCACTGGCCAGGCTGAGGTCAGCGAGAGAGGCCCGACGGCGGCGCCCGCTCCTGGATCCACAGCCAGGCTTGCTCAGCGCTGCTTGCCAAAGAACGTAGGAAACGGCACACGGCGCACACGCTGCCACATCTAGCACCTGCTGAGGTCGCTCTTCCCGTATGCTCGCAGGCAGGGTTGCCAGATGGTCTCCCAAAAAATACCGGACTCCCAGGCTGGGAGGCGGGGCCACGATCGGCGCTGGGAGCTCCCAGCCACTCCCCCCACCCCCGCCCGGCTTCTGACACGACAAGAGGCTCCCAGCGCCGATGGCGGCCCCGCCTCCAGCTAGGACGGCCAGGCAGGGAGGCGGGGCCGCCATCGGCGCTGGGAGCCTGTGATTGCACAGAAGCCAGGCGGGGGCGGAGCCACTCATGCCAGGCTTCCGTCTGGTGCCCAGCCGGTAAAATCAGAGAATACCGGACACTGCACACTGCACACTGCACGTATCCGGAATTGTCTGGTTTGTTTTTTACCGGGCAGAGGGCTCAAATACCGGACTGTCCGGTAGGATACCAGACACCTGGACACCCAACAGTCGCAGGGGGCGGGAAACACGGGGTCCTCGGAGACAGTCGGCCCAAGGCCTGAGCACGAGTGAAGTCTTCAGTGGGAGTGGGGGCGAGGCACAGCACAGACCAGCCTGGGGCAGGAAAGCCAGGCCCAGGCCTCCCATGGCACACGGTCGTCAAGGTTTCAAGTGAATGGGGCTGGGCCTCTAACTCCCCCCGGTAGCTTTGAAAAGTCCCAGCCCAGGAGCAGCCACCTGGATCGCTGTCCTCCCGGAAAGCCCTCGGGCACCCGGAGCCCCCGTTGTGGCCGGTGGCCGGTCCCATGCAGCGGGCTGACGATCGGAAGTAACAGCAGCCTTGCCACGCAAGCACAGCCAGGCTGAGACGGGCCGATGTGCCCAGCCAGAGCAAGTCCTGAGGGGGGCAGCTCACAGCCAGGCTGAGACGGGCCGATGTGCCCAGCCAGAGCAAGTCCTGAGGGGGCAGCTCACAGCCAGCCCCGGCCTCGGGGCAAGGTGAGCCAGGCGGTTGCCTCAGGCCCTGCAATTCAGGGCCCCGCGCGGCCCAGCTCTGCCCCTCACTCGCGGCCTTGGGCCCCGCGCACTCTGCGGCCAGGCCTGCCCACAGCATGGCCGAGCTGTTGCTGCTGAGGGACGCCCTGGTGGGGGGGCATTTCTCGGCTACCTCAGGCAGGAAGAAGGGATTGGCTCTGGCCGCGGCCGGGCACTGGCTCTCGAGAACCCTTCTGTTTCCTTGCAGGACGAGGCAGGCGCCACTTCCCTCTGACCCCGGACGGCGCGTCGGCCTCGCCTTGCCTCGGAGGGGACAGAGCTCAGGGGCTGCGGGGCTGCAGCTCACGCCATGGCGAAGGGGGCGGTTGTCATCGACAACGGCAGCTGCTTCACGCGGGCCGGCTTGGCTGGAGAGGACAAGCCCAGGTCGGTGCTGAAGACGGCGTCCATGCCGCCCACCTGCCCGGCGGTGATGCGGGAGACCCAGTGCCCTCTCACCGCCACGTGCTGTGGGGTGGGCAGCGCCAGGGCCCCCAAAACCCACCCCCTCAGGCACGGCGTCATCACGGACTGGGAAGCCATGGAAAACGTGTGGAGCCACCTTTTCTTCTGCGGGCTCAGGCTGTCCCCTGAGGAGCGCCCGCTGCTCATGACCGACTCCCCCTCCTGCCCCACAACCAACCGGGAGAAGGTGGCCGAGGTCTTCTTCGAGGCCTTCGGCGTCCCGGCCTTGCACGTGGCGAACACGGGGCTTCTCTCCCTCTGCTCCTGGGGCAGGGTCACCGGCCTGGCTGTGGAGGCCGGGGCTGGGGTGTCGCACGTCACATCCATCTGCGCCGGGCAGATCTGCAAGGAGGCCACCTATCGCCTAGATGTGGCTGGCTTTTCCCTCTCCAAGCACATGCACAACCTGCTGCTGAGCCGCGCCCAGGACCCGCCGCTGCCGAGCGCCTTGCCCAAGGCAACGGTGACCCAGCTGAAGAAGCAGTGCTGCTACGTGTCCATGGACTACGAGAGAGACCTCTGCGACAAAGCTCACCAGGTCCCGGTGGGCATCCAGACTCCAGACGGGCAGTGGATAACTCTGGACAAGGAGCGGTTCTGCTGCCCAGAGCCCCTCTTCCAGCCCAAACTGCTGGACCAGGACTCCCCCGGCCTCCACCTTTTAGCTTTCCAAAGCTTCCAGAAGGTGCCGGATGAGTGCAAGGGGGACGTTCTCGGTAACACGGTGCTGTCCGGGGGCTCCTCGCTGTTTCCTTGCTTCCCCGAGAGGGTGTGCGCAGAGCTAGACGCCCTGCTACACGGCAAAGGCTACCGCATCAAAGTCCTGGCTGCTCCCAAGAGGAGTCTGGCAGTCTGGGCTGGCGGCTCCATTGCAGCCTCTCTCAAATCCTTCCGGCACATGTGGCTGAGAAAGAGAGAGTACCAGGAGTGCGGGGCAGCGCACGTGCACAAGAAGTTCAACTAGTTTCTAATAAATGACCAGTGTGTTGGCTGCCCAAAGGGCACAATTCTCTCTATCCGATGAAAGGTGAGGTCGGAATACAAAGGTTTCAGGAATAAAGAAAAGCAACGCACCTGGCATCCCAGTGTCCTGTCATCTCTGCAGGGGCAGAGTTAAGGTGATCACTATCTGAGTGCGAGTCCCTTGCTTGAGGAATGCCACTTTATTCCTGAGCTTTCTACTTCTGGGCCTGTCTGCACACGCACTGGAACTAAAGTCATTAAACTGCTTTTAATTATTTCACTGGAAATCTGCGTGTGACCCCTGTTAATCTGAGACAGGCACCTCCACAGGCTCACGTTTTAGAAATGCGCATCTGCCTGCCTGTCTGCCCATCCGTTAAGAACTCCTCCTAACCAGTAAGAGCTAGGACCAGCACATTTGGCCTGCAGCCTCCTCTTGCCCTGCCAAGCAGCCCATCCCTCCCAGCTCTGCCAAGCCACCCAGCGCGCCCACTCCCTGGCCAGGCCTGGGGAGTGCCACTGGGGCTGGTCTGCATGCCCCCCCTCAGTCCCTGCACGGGGCCTGGGGAGCACTAGCCTGCACCCTTCCCCATCCCCTGGACTGGGCCCAGAGAGCACCCGCAGGGCTGGCCTGTGTCCTCCCTGCCCTGACCCCAGCTGGCAGGCAGGGTGTGCAGCCTCCTCCCTTCCCCCGCCTCGGGGACAAGCCAGCGGGCAGGGTGTGCTGTCACCCCGGACTGGAGAAGCTGGCGGCCCCCCCCAACCTGCTGCCCTGAGACCCCTCCCCTGAGCTCCCCCTCCCAACCCTCTGCCCTGACTCCTGCACCTCAGCCTCTGCCGTAAGCCCCTCCTCAGCCCCGGCCCTGACTCCTGCGCCCCCCACCTCCCATAGCCCCTCCTCACATTCCCCCCACATCCCCAGGCCCCTCCCCCCTGACTCCTGCGCCCCCCACCTCCCATAGCCCCTCCTCACATTCCCCCCACATCCCCAGGCCCCTCCCCCCTGACTCCTGCACCCCCCACCTCTCATAGCCCCTCCTCACATTCCCCCCACATCCCCAGGCCCCTCCCCCCTGACTCCTGCAACCCCCAACTCCCATAGCCCCTCCTCACATTCCCCCCACATCCCCAGGCCCCTCCCCCCTGACTCCTGCGCCCCCCCCCCCACCTCCCATAGCCCCTCCTCACATTCCCCCCACATCCCCAGGCCCCTCCCCCCTGACTCCTGCACCCCCCAACTCCCATAGCCCCTCCTCACATTCCACTCACATCCCCAGGCCCCTCCCCCCTGACTCCTGCACCCCCCACCTCTCATAGCCCCTCCCACATTCCCCCCACATCCCCAGGCCCCTCCCCCCTGACTCCTGCACCCCCCAACTCCCATAGCCCCTCCTCACATTCCCCCCACATCCCCAGGCCCCTCCCCCCTGACTCCTGCACCCCCCACCTCTCATAGCCCCTCCTCACATTCCCCCCACATCCCCAGGCCCCTCCCCCCTGACTCCTGCGCCCCCCACCTCCCATAGCCCCTCCTCACATTCCCCCCACATCCCCAGGCCCCCCCCGACTCCTGCACCCCCCACAGCTCCTCCTCACATTCCCCCCACATCCCCAGGCCCCTCCCCCCTGACTCCTGCGCCCCCCCCACCTCCCATAGCCCCTCTTCACATTCCCTCCACATCCCCAGGTCCCTCCCCCCTGACTCCTGCGCCCCCCACCTCCCATAGCCCCTCCTCACATTCCCCCCACATCCCCAGGTCCCTCCCCCCGACTCCTGCACCCCCCAACTCCCATAGCCCCTCCTCACATCCCCCCCACATCCCCAGGCCTCTGCCCCGAGCTGTTCCTCAACCCTCCACCCTGACTCCTGCGCCCCCTTTCCCCCCAAACCCCTCTTCACCCCACAACCCCCACTCCTGTCCTGAGGGACCTGGGCAATACCAGGTAAGTCTTCTAGTACCAGAACAGCCGAAGCTGGCAGAAATGTGTAATTATCTGGTCCCGGTTTGCGTCTAGACAGCACTAACACGCTAAGCCGCGCCTTGCAGGGATCGACACCACCCAGCCTGGTGCGTGGCTACAACTTGAGCTTCACCTGCCGGCTGTGTTGGAGAACAGCCTTACAGACTTTAAAAGGTCCCTACACGTCACTAGGAAGGCTCTCGGCTCGTCAGCATGCAGATGGAATCCCCAGTGGAGCCAGGCTTCCGAATGGCAGCCAGAGATGCTCCATGGGTCTGCCGGGCCCGTTCCCGCAGGGTGCAGGAGAGCGACAGGGCGGGGGCGCGGGAGCAGACGGGTGTGGCTGACACCAGCAGGCACCGGAAGTGTCCTTGCCCCATGTCGCCCTAGCGCAGTTACCAATCCCAAACTAACGAGTCTGGTTTTGACGTTCCAGCTCAATCAGCAGCTCTCAGCTAACGGAGGCTAACGAGCTCCATTTCCTGCTCTCGTAGTTTGCTCCACAGGGACAAAAATGAAGAGGCCTTTTCAATTCGAGCTACCGCTAGTCTTAGGATGCCGTAGCTCAGGGACCCCTTCCGCATTTCCCTTCACATCAAGCAAAACGTTCCGCCTCCGCCCCAGCCCCCAGTTCTGCGGCTCTGGCAATTTCTGGTCTTGGATTTTAGCGACTTGGGTGAATCCCTGGGCTAATTGTGGGCCCAGTTCTCAGAAGCCAATGGGGTTAGGCAGCGCTTTTCACAGGCCCTGCGTTTTTAACGTTAGGTGTAGAGAGGCTGCTGCCTCACAAGATGCCGAGAAAGAGAAATAGCACTGACCCCAAAGAGGGGTTTGCTTTGCTGGCCCTTCTCGCTGCAGGAGGGGGGGACACTGCAAAGGGGGGTGCATTTCAGAACTGGTTTAGGGATCATCCACAAAACCCACACCTTGCCGTGTGCCTAATTTGCATGCAAAACGACTCCGCTGGCCACGCACGTCCGTAAGGGCACCCTCCTGTGGCCAGTCGGAAGTATTCGCCCTGCGGGGACACCTGTCAATCACCGCTCTGGGCAGGCACTGGCCTGGGCCAGTCACGGCTACGGTCCCCGCGCTGGGCCCGGTGCAGGTACCATACGTTGCAGGTTTTCTTCGGCCCATGTTACGTAACCGTACAATTCTCGTTCTCCACCATCCCTCCAGAGGAGCAGAGCCATGCTCCCCACGGCCGCCTTAGCCAGCCTGTTCCCCTCCAGCGGCCGCTGCGCCCTGCGCAATGCAACCCTTCCACTGACCAGAGGGACTCTCTCCCTGGCTTCTCCCTTCCCCATGGCCCCTGCATTTCCTCCGCTGCCTCGGTGGCTCCTCTGCCCATTTCCCATCGCCCCCTGCTGCAGGAAGGGGTCTCCCCTCAGCTCTCCTCACTCAAGGCGGCAGTTTTCTACCCCACGGACCATCCCGCCCTATCAGCTGCAAGGCCGGTTCTGTGGCACTGGTATTGGGCAGCATGAGGCTGCTAATTACGCGCTGGGTCTCCGCTTAAAACGTACACGGCACAGCCCGTCAGACAGGTGTGTATACACCACACTCCAGCAGGTACAGCTGTGCCAACAAACCCCGCTAGTCGATGGAATAGCGCTGTGAGCGTAGCGAATATCCTTCAGGGAGGGCGTGTTCCTACACCGTCCAAAAAGCTGCTTTCATCAGCGTACAAGGTGTGCACATGGAGCATACAGTGTACATACATGGAGCATACAGTGCACATACATGGAGCGTTCAGTGCACATACATGGAGCGTTCAGTGCACATACATGGAGCGTGCATGAAGTGTGCATGGAACATACATGGAGCGTTCAGTGCGCGTACATGGAGCATTCAGTGCACATACATGGAGCATTCAGTGCACATACATGGAGCGTGCATGAAGTGTGCATGGAACATACATGGAGCATTCAGTGCGCGTACATGGAGCATTCAGTGCACATACATGGAGCGTGCATGAAGTGTGCATGGAACATACATAGAGCGTTCAGTGCACATACATGGAGCGTGCATGAAGTGTGCATGGAACATACATGGAGCATTCAGTGCGCGTACATGGAGCATTCAGTGCACATACATGGAGCGTGCATGAAGTGTGCATGGAACATACATGGAGCATTCAGTGCGCGTACATGGAGCATTCAGTGCACATACATGGAGCGTGCATGAAGTGTGCATGGAACATACATGGAGCGTTCAGTGCATGTACATGGAGCATTCAGTGCACATACATGGAGCGTGCATGAAGTGTGCATGGAACATACATGGAGCGTACAGTGTGTGTACATGGAGCGTTCAGTGCACGTACATAGAGCGTGCATGGAGCATACAGTGCGCGTACATGGAGCATGCATGAAGTGTGCATGGAACATACATGGAGCGTTCAGTGCGCGTACATGGAGTGTGCATGGAGCATACAGTGCGCGTACATGGAGCATGCATGAAGTGTGCATGGAGTGTACAGTGCGCGTACATGGTCTTCCTTACATCAGGTACGCTGGAGTACTTGAGCGGTGACAACAGCGAGAGGCGGAGTCCCCCCACGCTGCAGATAATCCACCTTCCCAACAGGCAGTAGCGAGATCAACAAGAATTCTTCAGGGTGCCAATCCCAGGGCTTGAGTGAGTTAAATTACAGGGCAGAGTGTGAATCTTGTCACACCCCTGCGCTGTGTGGTGCAGCTGACCTACATTCGTAGCGCAGACCGTGGCTCCGCAGGGCAGGTATAGCCCGAGGAAGTGCAGCTCCAGCAGAGACAAGGAGGAGTCCTGTGGCACCCGAAAGATGAACTAGAACAGCAGCGTTCGTGGGTGACCCCGCTCCGCCAGATGCAAGCTGGGGAAGGCACAGTGATGGGGTGTCTGCATGGACTGGCATACCAGAAGGAGGGAGTAATTTATCAAGGGCAGGACCAGTGTTCACGAGGCAAATGCAGTGGGGGTGGGGCACGTGGCTCTCTCCCAACTCCGAGAGGGGAAAGTGCCGTTGTAGGGAGATGAGTCTAAATTTTATGCCAAATCAAGCTGTGAGTTTTAAGGTGCCACAGGACTCCCTGTTGTTTTTGCAGATTCAGACTGAACACAGCGCCCCCTCTGCGACTTCATTCGAGCAGAGGGAGGGTTACAGACCTGCGCCCACAAACTCCGGCAGGTAGAACGAGCCCCTGTCCCGGGGCAGGTGGAGCGCCTGCATGCGAGAACGGAGCGTACGAGTTTGTCTTTTCCTTAGAATCCCTCAGCGGTGAGTCTAATTTCCAGTCCAGTCCAGTCCAACTTTCGAGTCTCAAATCAAGTTAGAGCCAGAGCTGCGGTGGTCCCGGACTGCACAGCCGGAACACGCAGGGGAGAGGAACGATCCCAAACGGGTAACTCGCAGGCTGGATGGGAACGCCGCATCGTGCAGCCCGGAGGAGAAACGCGTCGCCCGACATAGCGGAGGCCGGTCAGACTGCTCCTGGCTGGGTGATGGGAATGTGCTCTCCAGAGCCTGGGTGTCCAAGACAGGTTCCCATGAGATTAACCAGGTCGCATGTTTCCCATTCTTATTGCAGCTCACGCTAGCCCAGGGAAAAGCTGAGGGCTGCAAGCCCGGAAGGAAAGCATTTGTAGGGAGCCAGCTCACTGCCAGAAGTTCCAGGCTCACTCGCACTTAGCACGTGAGCCGGGTGCAGTTCTGCGCACCAGGGGCGGTAGCCTTGGGAGAACCAACGCTGGGACTCTATAGACATCCTCATGCTTGTGCACTACTCACGCGCCACACAAGCCTGCGCAGGAACGTCACCACAGACTAATGGCCTCTCGAGTCTAGGAGGCAATGCAGTCCAATGGGCAGAGTTCTAGCCTCAGTCCTGCCCTGACTTGTTGCAAGACCTTGGACAAGTTACTGCCCCTTTCCTATACCTCAGTTTCCCCCAATTAAATCGAGTAAATGTCCTCGGCGTGAATACAGGCTGCAAAATGAACGGTGCTTCATTCTGCGATACCTGGATTCTTCTGGCTACCAGCCCCCGGCCAGCTGGCGTGGAATTCGTCTTTCCGCCTCCCCACTGCGCCTGGTACCTCACAGCGAGGAGGTGGGGGATGATTATCTAGTCTCCTGCCATTGCTACAGCTGCTCTTCCCTGGGCGTGAACAGATGGCCTTCCGGAGCCCCCTGCCGTCCCGCGCTCCCTGCCAGGGCCTGCTACCACAGGCTGCAGCAGAAAGGAGAGGCTCTTTGGCCGGCCAAACTCTTAGCAATGCTCCGTACGGAGGCTGAATCCCCCCCAGCACCAGGCTCACCCCCCATTTTAGAGCAAGGTGAGCCCGGGGTGGCTCTCACTGGTAAGGGGCCAGGGCAAGGGGGGCGTAAAGCCAGCGGCACCCCCTTGACACTGGGATTCTGAGCTCAGCTCCACTGATTGCTCCCAACAGCAAGGGAGAGGAAGTAGAGCCCAGTGGTTAGGGTGCTGGCTTAGCACCTAGGAAACCCAGATCCAATTCCCTTTCTGACCTTGGGCAAGTCACTCAGCCTCACTGGACAGAAGGGGAAACTGAGGCACAAAGGGAGTAATAGCCCCATGGGAACGTCTACACAGCAGCTGGGAGTGAGGCTCCCAGCCTTGCTCCACGGACTCGTGTAGGTGGGGCTCACTCTACCAGCTACCAACCACCAGCAATAGGCAGCGTTTGTTTCCAGAGCCGCTGGCAGACGCGGCTCCGGGAGCTGGATACGAGACGCGAGGGGAGGGTTACGGTTTAAGGGCGTCGTGGCGGAGTGCACGGAGTGGGAAGCGTTTCTGTCAGACGCCCGGAGGACACGGCCGCTAACTGGCTAGTTCGTGACGGTGCTTAGTCAGGCGTGTCAGGCCGGAGCCGGCTCCTGTCAGAGCTGGGGGGCGGGACAGCAGCCGTTAACGTGGCTGAGGTGAGGCTATGGCAGCTGCCCTTTCCTCTGTGCTTAAGTGACCCTCCTTGTTCACCTGCCAGGCCAGGAATAAGCCCCTCTAGAGAAGCAACAACGGGCCCTGGCCACCATTCGGTGGCGCTGGGAGCTCGGTGGGGCTAGCCCCGAATTCCCCCGGGGCTGGAGGAGGGGCAGGCCGAGCTCTCCCAGCGCGCAGGGCGTCACTCAGAGTCCTGACTTAAGGGCTTGTTACTGCCCAGCCCCCCAGCAGCTGGCTTGGCCCAGGCTGGCTGAGCCAGGAGCAAGGCAGCAGAGCGACAGAGACACGCAAAGGGGCTGAGGCTATTCACGTCACTCAAGCCATCGGGAAGTCCAGGTCCCATTCAAACGCAGCCAGCCCTCAGGCTGCTCTGAAACCCTCTGGCACAGGCCCTGAGTCAATACTGGAGGGAGCCGATGACGGGGGATGGGCTGGAAGTGGGGGCAGCGTCCCAGCCTCTGACGAAATCACAGCTAACCATTGCATTAGTAGCAGCGTTGCCTGTGGATCTAGGGAGGTGACTGTCCCCGCTGGTCGGCCCTGGAGAGGCCACGCCCGGAGCATTGCAGCCAGGTCCGGCCCTCCCACTGCAGAAAGGATGCGGACGCATTGGAGAGGGTCCAGCGGAGGCAACCAAAATGATGAGGGGCTGGAGCACATGGCCTACGAGGAGAGGCTGAGGGATTTGGGCTTCTTTAGTCGGCAGGGGTGCGTCTAGACTACACGGCTCCCTCGACGGAGCCATGTAAACTAGTTTACCCGGCATAGGCAAAGAAGCGGGGATTTAAATAATCCCGCTTCATTAAAATAAACATGGCCGCCGCGCCGTGCCCACGATCAGCTGATCCGGCACAGCGCGGCAGTCTAGACGCGGATCGGTTGGCTGGGGAAGCCTTTGCCGACTGATCCCTTATGCCTCATGAAACCCCCGCTTCTTTGCCTATGCCGGGTAAACTAGTGTACATGGCTCCGTCGAGGGAGATGTAGTCTAGACAGACCCCAGAAGAGCAGAGTGAGGGGGATTTGAGAGCAGCCTTCGACTTCCTCAAGGGGGTTGCAAAGCGGCTGGAGAGAGGCTGTTCTCAGGGGGGGCAGATGGTAGAACGAGGAGCAATGGGCTCAAGGTGCAGGGGGGAGGTCTAGGGTGGAGATTAGGAAAAGCTATTTCCCTAGAGGGGCGGTGAAGCACTGGGCTGGGTTCCCTAGGGAGGGGGTGGAGTTTTAAGGGGGGAGGGGGATAGAGCTGTGTCAGTCTGGCTACATCTAGACTTCAAGCCTCTTTCGTAAAATCCTCTTTTGAAAGAGCGTCTAGACTACAAGCAGATTTTTCAAAAAAGTGAGTCGCTTTTTCGAAAGAGAGAGTCTAGACGCTCTTTCAAAAAAGCAGTTTGCATTCAACAGCGTCTTTTTTCGAAGGAGTGCTTTAGGAAAAAGGCGTGATTCCTGATAAAACGAGGTTTACCGCGATCGAAAAAACTGCCGCCTTCTTTTGATTTACTTTGCAAAGAACGCGGCTGCAGTCTAGACGCAGGGGACGTTTTTTTTTAAAAAAACCCTAGTCTGGACACACCCTCTGGCAGTACAGAGATCAACTGGGATGGATAGGTGTGACGTAGTGAGGGTACCTGGCTGGTTTCTCTGGAGCACAGACGACCTGTTCCTTGGTCTCGCCCCGTAGTTGACTCCCTCCGTCGCTCAGCCGAGATCCGGTCTCTGCGCGGTTCCCTTTCTCTCCGGGACTCCCGTTCACACCCGGACCGGCTCTCCGTGAACTCGTCCGCCAGCCTCCCGGCCTCCTGGGGGTTCTCTGGTCTCCGGTCCTTGAGCCACAGCCTCAGTTTGGGTGGGCACGCTTCATAGAACTGCTCCATCAGGACCAGCTTGAGCAGCTCCTCTGCGGTCTGGGCTCCGACTCCAGACACCCACTTGCGGCCGTATTGCGATAGGCGGGAGGCCAGATCCACATAGGTCTCCCGTGGCCCTTTCTGTACCCCCTGGAACTTCTTCCTGTACATCTCAGGGGTCAGCCCGAACTTGTGCAGCAGGGCCTCCTTGACTCGGTTGTAATCCCCTGGCTGTAGGCCCTCCAGCTGACTGAGCACTCCGGCCGCCTCCTGGTTCAGTGCGGGGATGAGCTCCTGCAGCCAGTCAGCTGGGGGAACCCGTTGCAGTCCACAGGCCCTCTCAAAGGAGCTGAGGAACCCGTCTATGTCGCCCATGTCCTTCAATTGGGCCACCACGAGCCTCTCCAAGCGCCTGGCAGTCCCGGGACCCTGGGGCCCATCCACTCTTGGCGCAGCCGGTGCCCCGCCGGTTCTCCGCTCTGCCATGGCCAGCTCATGCTGTCGCTGCCTCTCTCGGTCCTGGCGGTCCCTTTCTCGATCTTGGCGCTCCTTCTCTCGGTCCTGGCGGTCCCTCTCTCGGTCCTCTACTTCCAATTCCATCATCCGCAGCTGGATCTCCAGCCGCCGCAGCTCCGCTGGGCTAGCTCCTGCCCTAGATGGGCTACGGCTTGCAGGCCTCCCGGGAGACGCTGTCTCATCTCTCCGGTGGGTTCCAGCGCTCCTCTCCCTCTCTGAGCCTGACACACTCGCAGGGGGGGTCTGGCTGCTTCCCCGGGGGACAAGATCCTGGCCCTGTGGCTGGTCATTCTCTTCCAGCTGGGCAATCAGCTGGGCCTTGGCTGCTTTCCGCACAGGCAAGCTCCTCTCTCTGCACAGCCCCACCAGCTCTGCCTTCAAGAGTCGGGCGTAGGCCATCTGCCCGCTGGGCCCCTCGGTGCAGACTCACCAGTCTAGTGCTGCAGCGCCCCACGATTCCCAGGAACCGCTTCGCTCTGTCTCCAGCACGCCTGGCTCCAGGGCTCTTGCTTCTACTGCGCCTTGTCGCTCGCCGCTGGAAGCTCCATCCACGGGGTGCAATGCATCCCACTTCTGACACCAGTGTGACGGCGCGTTGGGGGTTCCCCGTCTCCTGCACCCCGAAATGGCACAAACAGACTGCACCAGCCGGTGGAATAGAGGAAGTTTATTGCCTCTCCAGGATACAGCACAGCACAGATGTAATCTGGTCACAGAGCTGGGCTAGGATGCCTCAGGCCCCCTTGAGATGGGGAAGACTGGGCCCCTAAACTCCAGTCCCTTTCCCTAGGCTGTCTCCTCCATGCTTCCAGCCAGCCACTAACTAACCAACCCTCTTCCAGCCCTGCCCCCCAGCCAGGGCAGCATCCACCTTCCTTTGTTCCTCTCCATGGGGGGTGGCTGGCCATACTCGTTTGCGTAGTGACTCATCCTGTTTTGCTGGGTCGTGGTACCCACGGCAGCCAGTGGTGGTTACCCCAGAGCCAGCTGTATAGAAACCAGCCAGGTACCCCCACTACGTCACAATAGGCACCTTCTAGGTGACCAATGGGGCACCCCACTGTTCATTTTGGGCGGTGAGATGCCCCCTCCACAGCAGGAGAGGTAGGTGCTGATCAGGATGGGGCTGACACACAGATTCCCATCCCAGACAGATTAGCACAGCTCCAACTGCTTCAGGGACACACTCCTGTTTGCCTCCTGGCAGACTGACGTAGTGGGGGGTACCTTGCTGGTTGCTATGCTGGGTTGTGAGTGACCTCTACTGGCTGCTGGCTGCAGCACGGCCCAGCAGGGCAGGGGATGAGTCATTATGCAAGGGGGCTTTGAACCTCTCTGACCAGTGATCTCCCAGAGAGTGGGACAATGGGAAGAAGGGGAGTGGAGCCCTGGCTGGGGGCAGGGCTGGAAGTGGGTGAGTTAGGTTTCTGGCTGGTTTCATGGAGGAAGCAGCCTAGGCAAGGGGCTGGGATTTAGGGGCCCAGGCTCCCCCATCTCAAGGAGGGCTGAGGCATCCTAGGCCTGCCCTGTAACCAGATGACATCTGTGCTGTGCTGTATCTGGAGAAGCAGTAAACTCCCTCTAGTCTACCGGCTGGGGGAGTCTGTCCGTGCCACTACGGGGGTGCAGGAGACGGGAAACCCCAACGCGCCGTCACACAGACGCATGCTAACAACTGAGTATTCAAAATCCCTAAGAACGATCAAGTCGTGTCGTTGCTTTCAATGAGGAGCTGCCCGGTGCACTTCTCTTTGGGACCCCCGCCTGGTACCAGCCAGTCCTCAGTGCAGAGTCTCTCTTCAAGGCCGAGGGCCTGGGCCAGACTCTGCTCTGTGCTGCGCTGCAGTAAATCAGGAGTCAGGCCAAATAAGCCTGCGGCGTTAACTCTGAACTCGCCTGTGTGGCGGGGAGCAGAACGTGTCGGTGGCTGGCGCTGGGCACGGTGAAGTATCCGGCCGCCGCGAGTGCTCAACTATTCGGCATCAACAACAGCGGAAGATGCCGCATTTCCCCAGGACAAGCCGGGAGCCGCCTGCGGGCTCCACCTCCGCCAACAGCAACCGGCCAGACGAACGTAGAGCAGGGTCGGCAACCGCGCCAAGACTGAACCCGCCCGGCCTGGGCCACGCCGCTCTCCCGGGAAGGGGGGGGGCTCTCCACCGCGCGCCGCTTCACTCTCCCATTCGCCCTTCACGCACGGGGGAGGGAGGCTGGGGCAGCGCCCCGCTCTTGCCTCCCCCCGCCAGCCGGAGCACGGGGGAGGGAGGTTCGGGCAGCGCCCCGCTCTTGCCTCCCCCCGCCAGCCGGAGCACGGGGGAGGGAGGTTCGGGCGGCGCCCCGCTCTTGCCTCCCCCCGCCAGCCGGAGCACGGGGGAGGGAGGTTCGGGCGGCGCCCCGCTCTTGCCTCCCCCCGCCAGCCGGAGCACGGGGGAGGGAGGTTCGGGCAGCGCCCCGCTCTTGCCTCCCCCCGCCAGCCGGAGCACGGGGGAGGGAGGTTCGGGCGGCGCCCCGCTCTTGCCTCCCCCCGCCAGCCGGAGCACGGGGGAGGGAGGTTCGGGCGGCGCCCCGCTCTTGCCTCCCCCCACCCAGCCGGAGCACGGGGGAGGGAGGTTCGGGCGGCGCCCCGCTCTTGCCTTTCCCCGCCAGCCGGAGCACGGGGGAGGGAGGTTCGGGCAGCGCCCCGCTCTTGCCTCCCCCCACCCAGCTGGAGCACGGGGGAGGGAGGTTCGGGCGGCGCCCCACTCTTGCCTCCCCCCGCCAGCCGGAGCACGGGGGAGGGAGGTTCGGGCGGCGCCCCGCTCTTGCCTCCCCCCGCCCAGCCGGAGCACGGGGGAGGGAGGTTCGGGCAGCGCCCCGCTCTTGCCTCCCCCCGCCCAGCCGGAGCACGGGGGAGGGAGGTTCGGGCGGCGCCCCGCTCTTGCCTCCCCCCACCCAGCCGGAGCACGGGGGAGGGAGGTTCGGGCAGCGCCCCACTCTTGCCTCCCCCCGCCAGCCGGAGCACGGGGGAGGGAGGTTCGGGCGGCGCCCCGCTCTTGCCTCCCCCCGCCCAGCCGGAGCACGGGGGAGGGAGGTTCGGGCAGCGCCCCGCTCTTGCCTCCCCCCACCCAGCCGGAGCACGGGGGAGGGAGGTTCGGGCAGCGCCCCGCTCTTGCCTCCCCCCGCCCAGCCGGAGCACGGGGGAGGGAGGTTCGGGCGGCGCCCCGCTCTTGCCTTCCCCCGCCAGCCGGAGCACGGGGGAGGGAGGTTCGGGCGGCGCCCCGCTCTTGCCTCCCCCCACCCAGCCGGAGCACGGGGGAGGGAGGTTCGGGCGGCGCCCCGCTCTTGCCTTTCCCCGCCAGCCGGAGCACGGGGGAGGGAGGTTCGGGCGGCGCCCCGCTCTTGCCTCCCCCCACCCAGCCGGAGCACGGGGGAGGGAGGTTCGGGCGGCGCCCCGCTCTTGCCTCCCCCCGCCCAGCCGGAGCACGGGGGAGGGAGGTTCGGGCGGCGCCCCGCTCTTGCCTCCCCCCACCCAGCCGGAGCACGGGGGAGGGAGGTTCGGGCGGCGCCCCGCTCTTGCCTCCCCCCACCCAGCCGGAGCACGGGGGAGGGAGGTTCGGGCAGCGCCCCGCTCTTGCCTCCCCCCGCCAGCCGGAGCACGGGGGAGGGAGGTTCGGGCAGCGCCCCGCTCTTGCCTCCCCCCGCCAGCCGGAGCACGGGGGAGGGAGGTTCGGGCAGCGCCCCGCTCTTGCCTCCCCCCGCCCAGCCGGAGCACGGGGGAGGGAGGTTCGGGCGGTGCCCCGCTCTTGCCTTTCCCCGCCAGCCGGAGCACGGGGGAGGGAGGCTGGGGCAGCGCCCCGCTCTTGCCTCCCCCCGCCAGCCGGAGCACGGGGGAGGGAGGTTCGGGCGGCGCCCCGCTCTTGCCTCCCCCCACCCAGCCGGAGCACGGGGGAGGGAGGTTCGGGCGGTGCCCCGCTCTTGCCTTCCCCCGCCCAGAACTGGCCACCCAAAGGATCACGAGGGGGGTGTTCGCTGGTGCCATGTGGGGGGCCAGTGCTGGATCGCCAGCGCGGGCTCCCCGCTGCGGGTGGGGGGCGAGGGGGAGTCTGTTCATTGCGTGTGCCGTGCAATGCCATCTTGCGTGCCCCTTTTGGCACGTGCCAGGCGCTGCCGAGAGCATCTCCACACTACCCCTGCCAGCGCTCCCCTTACTGCCGGCCCAGCCCAGCCGACCGCTCCCGTCCAGTGCAAGGGCTCCCGCTCCATGGCTAAGGATGCTGCCTGGGTGATGCAGGAGGGTCTCGGGTTTTCATAACACCAGCCGGCCGTTTGAACGAAGACCAGCTACAGTGACGGGCGACAAGCAAGCCCGGGAAAAGCAGGTGTTCCCACGTTCTGTTCAAACAGGGCGGTGCAAGGCAGGCCTGATGTGTCGGTCTTAACCTGTCGGTCCCACAGCACCTTTCCAAGAGCATCAGCAGCTTTGTCCCCCGTTTACAAATGGGGAAACAGGCACAGACGCGCAAAGGGACTGGCCCAGAAAGGCAGTGGCAGGAAGAGGAGCAGCTGGGCTTTGGGAGTCAGGTCCAGAGGTGCTAGGTAACAAGGCTGCACTCTCTAAGCCGCTTTTCAGCGGTGGATGGGCCTGAACCCCAAGTCTGCTCACGCCGAGGCGCTGCCGTGGCAGGGAGAGAGGAAAACACGATTTCTGCTTCTATGAACATTTCAAGGTTTTGAATTTTGTTTCCATCCCAAAATAGACCAAAACCTTCCAGGCTTGCCATGAAAAACCAGGAAGCTCCCCTCCCAGAACAGCAAAAAGGCCAGGGCTGGGCACTTACCTGCTGCGTGCGAGACCCAAATGAACCTGGGTCCCCACATCCCAGGAGCGTGCCCTGACCACCAGTTCCGTGGCTGGAGCTGATCCCCTTGGCATAAGCAATTAAGAGATTGAGCCCACAGCCCAGTGGTTAGTACGTGCCCCGGGTCCGACACAGCGCATCGCTGCCATGCCACACACAAGCAGGCAGGCCTGCCTGGCCTAGACAATAGCCACAGATTTTTCTTCCAGCCATGCCCGCAGAGCCGGGGGAATGCCCAGCCAGCTGGAGCAGGGTGAGTGATCGGTGGTCAGGAATGCATCCAATCAATAGAGCTGCTTCTCGCGCGTGGCATCGTCCCAACCCACCGCGCTGTGTCTGGATACTTCCTGGGAACCTGCTGGATCTGCCCTTCGTTCCGTGGGCTGGGCAGTTCTCAAGCTGTGCTGGTTAGTTCTGAACGGACACCTACCTCGGGTCACACGGTGTTGTCCCTGCTCTGCCTGGACCAGGCATTTAACCCCCGAGACAGATTGCAAGGGTGGCGATTTACAAGTTTAAGAACAACCAGTAGCCCCGTGGTGACATGTGGGCAAGGCCTGCTCCCCTCGGCTTTCCAAACCCATCCACGGCCCGGGGCACGCTGCTGTGACTTCGGAAAACACTGATTTTACTCACCGGCCTGGCTGCACACTGGCACCGGGCAGCAGGGAGCATGTTTGCACTGGGCCCACCCAGCCCACATTTTACAACCAGTTCAGTGCTGCAACAGCCAGTTCTAACCTGGACCTCCCGCTTGTTCCTGTGCTGTACATCCTCCCCCCGCCTCTCAGGACGCTGTGGGACAGCCGGGTGGGAACGCAGATCTCTCAGCTCCAAGGACACATTGCTACTGCTTGGGCTCAGTTAGAACTGGCACGGGCTGCTAGCAGTATAGGGCCTATGACCAGTGTTCCCTGTAAGCCGGGCACTTGTGCAGCCACTCAGGAGAGTCCAGTGCCACCCAGCTGATTTGCATAGCGCCCACAGCTAGGGTTTATGTTTCTACTGGTGGTGCACATCCGCACATGCCTCTGTGGACATAAAAATTATTCTGCACATGGATGGGAAAAATCCACATGTGGATAAAAGATTAGAGGCAACATTGCCTCTGACACGCAGCTGAAGAGTTTCTGTTTCGTCCACTACAGGCTAAACCTCTCTAATCCGGCACTCTCTGGTCCAGCAACATCGCTGGTCTGCCATCGGGTTAGCAGCAAGTCCACTTAGCGGGGCCAGGTTTCCCGTGGTCCCATGTAGTTTGTTTCCAGCCATCAGTCCTGGCTCTCAGTGTTCTGTGCTGTTCTTTAGCTCGAATTTACCCCCAAATGTCTTCTAAGAGCCCAGGGAGCAGGGGAAGTGTTGGGGATGCTGCTAGACAATATTGACCTCTTGTGGTTCAGCACATTCCCTGGTTCAGCACCGGTCAGGTCCCGAGGGTGCCGGACTGGAGAGGCCCAGCCTGTCACAGGCAGTGCTGCACATACACACGGGCCGGTTAATCACATTGTCAGTAACACGCACGCGCATGAACTGACTTTCCCAGCAAGGGCTATTAAGTAAGCGTCTGAGGGCCTGACGCCCGTGTTACAGAGACACGGCACTGCAGCCCGAGCTCCCTCCTCCCCGCGCTCTCAGACCTGGACGCCACACGGCCCCATCCTCACCAGCTTGGCTCTGTCCATGGCAGCCAGCACAGCAGTGTTGAGGGCTTCCAAAGCCGAGAGCACGTGGCTGTATTCCCCCAGGTGCGCCGAGAAATAATCTGGAGTGGGACAGAAGAGCAACAGCAGCTCCCAACGCGATTCCCTCAAGGCCTGGCTCCTTCCTGCCCTTCCCTGGGACCCCTGTGGCTGGGAGACTGGTTTATGCTGAGCCCTCCTCCCCCCCGGGACCAGCAGCCGCAGCTCATCTCCTCCACCGCAGGCAGCGGCAGCGCCAGACCTCCTGAAATACGGCCAAAGCCTGCTCTCCGCTATGCCCTGTTACTCCCACTGTCTTTAGGGCAACGCGTCCGGCTTGCCAGCCCGCGGCTGGAGAGCAGAACGCCCTTTCCCTCCTGGGGTCGCAATGTCCCGCCAGGGCCGTGCAGAGCCCCTGTAACCTCCGCCTATCCCCACTGGCAGAGACGCTGGCATTGCACTGGCTGCATCCAGCCCAGCACTAGGGATGGTAAATATCGGTTAAGCCAATAGCCGAGTAACCTCCTGAATTCTTAGTGGTTACTTGACTATTCTACAGCCCCGGGGGTGGGGCCGGAAGCCAGGGTGCTCCTGCCCCACTCCTGGGGAGTCCCCTGCCACCCCGCACTGTTGCCTCTGTATCAGATGCAGCAGTGTGGGGCGCCAGGCAGGAGCTGGCCCACGAGGGGAGCCAGTTTAAAAACCAGCTCCCCTCACGCACCAGCTGCCTGTCGCCCTGGGCTGCAGCCTCTGAGAAAGCAGCAGCAGCACAGGATGGCAGAAGCTCCTGTCCGGGGGGCGGGGGGCTGAGCTCCCAGACCCGGGTCGAGCCGGGCTGCCTGCCCACTTAACTCCTAATACTCTTTAAATGCAGAGCCACAGCGGGGACAGGCCCCAGAACTGGCGCAAACCAGGACTGAGCCGGGCTGCTGGCCAGCCTGCTAAAAAATGGGGTTTTGTTTTTTGTTTTGGGGGGGGGGGAATGTGTGTAGTCTATAGCATTGACCAATAAGCCTTTGTTTATTAGTTGGGGGGGGGGGGGAATGTGTGTAGTCTATAGCATTGACCGATAAGCCTTTGTTTATTAGTTGGGGGGGGGGATGTGTGTAGTCTATAGCATTGACCGATAAGCCTTTGTTTATTAGTTGGGGGGGGGGGGAATGTGTGTAGTCTATAGCATTGACCGATAAGCCTTTGTTTATTAGTTGGGGGGGGAATGTGTGTAGTCTATAGCATTGACCGATAAGCCTTTGTTTATCAGTTGGGGGGGGAATGTGTGTAGTCTATAGCATTGACCGATAAGCCTTTGTTTATTAGTTGGGGGGGGGGGATGTGTGTAGTCTATAGCATTGACCGATAAGCCTTTGTTTATCAGTTGGGGGGGGAATGTGTGTAGTCTATAGCATTGACCGATAAGCCTTTGTTTATTAGTTGGGGGGGATGTGTGTAGTCTATAGCATTGACCGATAAGCCTTTGTTTATTAGTTGGGGGGGGGGGATGTGTGTAGTCTATAGCATTGACCGATAAGCCTTTGTTTATTAGTTGGGGGGGGGGGGGGAATGTGTGTAGTCTATAGCATTGACCGATAAGCCTTTGTTTATTAGTTGGGGGGGGGGGGAATGTGTGTAGTCTATAGCATTGACCGATAAGCCTTTGTTTATTAGTTGGGGGGGGGGGGGGAATGTGTGTAGTCTATAGCATTGACCGATAAGCCTTTGTTTATTAGTTGGGGAGGGGGAATGTGTGTAGTCTATAGCATTGACCGATAAGCCTTTGTTTATTAGTTGGGGAGGGGGAATGTGTGTAGTCTATAGCATTGACTGATAAGCCTTTGTTTATTAGTTGGGGGGGGGGGGGAAATGTGTGTAGTCTATAGCATTGACCGATAAGCCTTTGTTTATTAGTTGGGGGGGGGGGAAATGTGTGTAGTCTATAGCATTGACCGATAAGCCTTTGTTTATTAGTTGGGGGGGGAATGTGTGTAGTCTATAGCATTGACCGATAAGCCTTTGTTTATTAGTTGGGGGGGGAATGTGTGTAGTCTATAGCATTGACCGATAAGCCTTTGTTTATTAGTTGGGGGGGGGGGGGGGAATGTGTGTAGTCTATAGCATTGACCGATAAGCCTTTGTTTATTAGTTGGGGGGGATGTGTGTAGTCTATAGCATTGACCGATAAGCCTTTGTTTATTAGTGGGGGGGGGGGGGAGAATGTGTGTAGTCTATAGCATTGACCGATAAGCCTTTGTTTATTAGTGGGGGGGGGGGGAGAATGTGTGTAGTCTATAGCATTGACCGATAAGCCTTTGTTTATTAGTTGGGGGGGGGGGGAATGTGTGTAGTCTATAGCATTGACCGATAAGCCTTTGTTTATTAGTTGGGGGGGGGGGATGTGTGTAGTCTATAGCATTGACCGACAAGCCTTTGTTTATTAGTTGGGGGGGGGGGGGATGTGTGTAGTCTATAGCATTGACCGATAAGCCTTTGTTTATTAGTTGGGGGGGGGGGGGAATGTGTGTAGTCTATAGCATTGACCGATAAGCCTTTGTTTATTAGTTGGGGGGGGGGGGGGGATGTGTGTAGTCTATAGCATTGACCGATAAGCCTTTGTTTATTAGTTGGGGGGGGATGTGTGTAGTCTATAGCATTGACCGATAAGCCTTTGTTTATTAGTTAATCGACTACCCTGTTACCTCCCTAGCACCCCAGCTCCGCCAGTGACTAGCGCCTGATGCTGCAAAGCGAGAAACCGGGGCAATTCTGAGACACTCTGTCCGGGCTAATTCATGCAGAGCACCGAGCCGGCGGCCCTACTTACCGCACAACTTCTCCGTCTCTACGTTGCTGCAAAAGACAGAAAACAACCTCTCGTTAGAGGATGGGGCTGGTCTCGAGAGACGGCAGCTGCCAATAGCCGAGCGCAGCAGACGCGAGGCCCTGACGAAATCCCTAGTCCCCACGCCGCCCGGCAGCATGCTCTTAAAAGCTTGATTTAAAAAATAGATGAGTTATACAGGTGTGCTGCAGGGCCTGACTGGGGGGAGGTTTGGCATCTGCTGCTCCCAGCTGCTTCCAAGGCAGCAGCGGGGGGTCGGCCGGGCGCAGTGGATTCCTTTGGCCCCGTTTTTCTACGCGAGCCAACAGTGCTGGCTCTCCAAGTGGCGTTTTTGGCAGTAACCGGGGGGGGGGGGGGGGGGGGTTCGAAGGGCCACGTTCTAACCTCTCCCACGGCAACGGGGAGGCCCAGCAAGCCCCGGGCAGTCGCAAGCTTTGGTCCCGCAGGGCGGGGGCTGCTCAGAGGGTACCTTTAAAGCAAGATCACGCCGGAGCCGGGTCCACGAGCCCTGCCAATGAGCTCGGCCCTTCCGGCAAGCTGGAGGCAACATTCATCTCGACTAGTCGCTAGTGGAAAACCAGGCTTTTGCAGTAGCCACCAGGCTAGGAACCTTGGTCCTGGCACTGGGGGGGCACAGTGGGAGAAGCTGGTGCCAGGCACATGGACTCACAGAAACCTGAGGGCAGCCCACGGACCAGAGCTGCAGGAGGGGGGCACCGCTGCGGAGCGTCAGGCATGCAGGACGAGCTGTGCGTCTGAGCACGGCATCACCTACGCAGCCTCCTGCACCTCTCTCTCGCCGAAGCCCTGATCCGGCTGCCCCGGGACCGGCTTGCTGGGCTGCAGCCCCACGTCCCCATCACGTTACCATGACCGGCCCGCCTGGGCGTGGCCTCCGTGGGCCTGTCTCCTCCCGGCACCGGTGACCAGCAAGCCAACTGGAGCGACGCCGGCACAGGTTCTTCAAAACAAAGGCGCATGGATGCGCTGGCACATGGCGCTTGCAGCAAAGGCCTAGGCACCTACGGCCCCTTGCCTAGCCTGCCTGCAGCCCTTCCTGTCAAGGCCAGCCGCCCCGGTCAGCCCAGCCGCCCCCATGGGTGGGATGCGAGACGCAGCCGGCACAGCTGCACCGTGTCTCTCTAGCTACACCTCCACCTCCCACTAGCAGAGGGATTCCCCCACTCGGGTGCACGCCCTGGAGCGAGCTTCGGCAGAGCCGCGGGCGTGTGACGCCGCAGGACGCAGACCGAAAACCAAGAGAGAGCTTGTGGGCACCGGGCTGGTTGCAGAGAGGCCTGGAACAACGAACAAAGGAACCTCTCCCCCCCGTTGGAGTCCCCCCATCCCGGGACATAGCACTCGGAGCATGTTCTTTGTAAACAAACCCCACGGTACCGAACACGGGACTCCACCCTCCCCACAGAGCTCCTGGAGCCTGCGGGCCAGTCGCTAACCCAGCAAGGCTCCCCCGTGCGCGCCCGCATGGCTGTGGGGCCGAACGGCGGAGGAAGGAGGGCCCCGCTTCCCCCTGCCACTCATAAATCTGCTTGTGACTCCAAGTCACTCTGCGGGAAGAGGCCTCTCCGCACCCAAGCCACAGAGGTGCCCCGCTGGGTGAAACGCGCCCTCGAAAATTAGACGAGTGGAAGTAACGAGCCAGACGCAGCCTCGTGACGTTTCCTGAGACTCGGTTTCCTGCCAGAATTCCTCGGCCGGCGGCTGACTGGAGGGGTCTGTTTCCGTTTTGCTTCCAGGAGCTGCTGTTGCGAGCGGACCAAACAGGACAATCCCGCGCTGACTTGCCCATCTTTGCTGCCGTTGAGCGATGCCCCGTGGAACGAGCTGGCGGGTGTCGGTCCAGGCTGATGGGCAGAAGTTGCCATCCCAAAGAGCCACCGCCACACCGTAAGTGCTGGGACTGGGGGGCCTGCCAGCTCCCCCCCCCCACTTGAAGTGGTTTCCATCAGGTCCAGGGTCACAGCCGCGTTCAGTGGCTCTCAGCACCCCCACTGCGGACACAGCTCCGATGCCACTGGTACCGATATCAACTGGGCCCCGGTTTTGGCTTCTCAGCAGCAGCCCAGGGTTATTCCTAACGCTGGCACCTTCCAAATGCTTAGCAAGCATCAATTCATCATTGGCTGAACACCGAGCCAGGCTCAGAGGCGGGTCCTGCCACTCAATCAGCACGCTGCGGGATTCAAACGGGAGGCAAGTTTCATTCCAGGGTGCACCCGGATGCCCCGGCCTGCCCCTCCCTGCCTGGCGGACCACCAGCGAAAGCTGGCTGCCCACACGTGCCTCGTCGGTGGTGTGCACCCGGGCTTAGCTAGTCCGCGCTCGCTGGCTGGGGGGCAGCGCCATTGCAAGGCCATCGCAAGAGCGGGCTGCCGGCGGGTGAATTCAGGACAGTTCAGCGGGTGGGAGGGGGAAGAGAGCGTGTGTATGTGTGCGGGGGGGGGGGGGGGGGATGAGTTCCTGAGCAGAGACGAGCAGGGCTCTCCTAACAACCCTCACATGCGCTAAAAGCAGGTGCCGCTCCGTCGCGCTCCACGCCCACAGAGGCCCTGCAAGAAGCAGCGGGCTGCACCCGACGCGAGGGGGGTTAGGTCAGACGCTGGGGCAAACAGCCGAGGGGAGGCTGCAGAAACCCCGCAGCGGGGGGCCTAGCTTTGCGGGTCCTGCCTCAGTGCGAGGGCTGGAGGAGATGCGCTCCTGGGCCCCTCCCAGTCATAATCCCTACGAGTCTAGGGGACTTGGGAAACGCTCCCGCAGCACAAGGCAGGAGGCAGCCGTTGGAAGGCACTGGGGGCTCCTGGCCGGGAATCCGGCCCTGCTGTTCCTCCGGAGGGCTGCCTGGGATCAGGACAGACGGGAGCGTGAGCTTTGGGATTCTCTTTCCCGCCCAGCCCCCGGCCTGACTCGTGCAGGGCTCATTAGCCAGGGTCTCCACACTGCCGCGGGGCTCTCCTCGGACGAGCCACGAATGACCAATTAACCCATTAGCCCAGCGCCGGATTCTTGGGGTTTTGCTCAGAAAACACCTGGGCTGTGTCTAGACTGGCCAGTTTTTCCAGAAAATCAGCCACTTTTCCAGAAAAACTTGCCAGCTGTCTACACTGGCCGCTTGAATTTCCACAAAAGCACTGACGATCTCCTGTAAAATTGTCAGTGTTCTTGCGCAAATACGATGCTGCTCCCATTCGGGCAAAACTTTTGTGCCAAAGGGCCCGTGTAGACAGCCCAGATTTGTTTTCCGCAAAAAAGCCCCGATCATGAAAACGGCGATCGGGGGTTTTTTTGCGGAAAAGCGCATCTAGATTGGCCACGGACGCTTTTCCACAAAAAGTGCTTTTGCAGAAAAGCGTCCGTGCCAATCTAGACGCTCTTTTCCGAAAATGCTTTTAACGGAAAACTTTTCGGTTAAAAGCATTTCCGGAAAATCATGCCAGTCTAGACACAGCCCTGGACATCAGCCACAGCAGAGTGGGGAGATGGTTTTCATGGCTTCCCTTGGAAGTTGGAGACCCATCCTCTCTTCAGAGAAATCGTCTAGGCCCTTACTATTCTCTGGCCTCCTTGCTTCTTGTGGGCGTGCGAGAGAGAGAAAATGTCCAGCATTGTGTGTCTCCCTGTGACCAGGAACTCAGGGTCGTTTCCTACCGGCTTCTCCAGACAACACACGACCATGCTCAGCTTCAGCCTCTCCTCCCTAACCTCCCTCAATACACCCACGTTCAGCCTCTGCCCTGTCGCCGCAGTCTGCCAGCGGTCCCTTGCAGAAGGGAGAATTGGATGGACCTTGGTTTTCACAGCACCCTGGCTGGCCCAGGCTAGAAAGACACGTGGCCGTTATTAATTCCCTGGGTGGGCAGCGTTATTCAATCCATCGCAAACCAATCCCAGCAAAGCCACGTCGCGCTGGGCGGTCCAAAGGGCTTGGGGAAACGAATGCCAGGTAGCTAGACCCAGAATTCCATGTGTGGAATAAACTGTACGTGCAGATGTGCACCACCAGTAGAAACACACGCTGCCAATGCGGGGTGCTCTGCTAAGCAGCTGGGTGGAACCCGCCTCTCCCCTGGACAGCGGGATGCATGTGTGGGGTGGGGGAGTGCATGGGATGGCAGGTGGGGCTGGGGGACGCATGGGACGGGCACATGGAGAGCAGCAGCTGAGCTCTACTAGAGCCTGGACCCGGGTCAGGAATATTCCTGGTCCCAGAGGCCCATACAACCCGCTGCCTCTGGCCTCGGAGGCATTAGATCCGGCCCCATGGATCTGTGTGTGTCCAGCTTCTCTAAACAGTCCTTACCCTGGTCTTTCAGCACCGAGGGCTGCCCGCCTCTGCCCCATGCTGCCCAGTGCAGCAGGCTGGGACTGGCCTCGCCTCCGAAGACAGAGGCAAAAAAGCTTTGAGTACGTCAGCTTTTCCCACCTCACCTGTCAGCCGTTTGCCTCCCTCACCCAGCAAGGGCCCCACCCTCCCTGACCCCTCTTATTGCTGACGTGCCTGTAGCACCCGTCTTGCCCCCCCCTGCATCCCGCACGAGCTGCAACTGCGCTTTGGCCTCCCTGAGTAACCCCTGCGTGCGCGAGCGGCGTATTTACCCCCCCCCCCGGCATCCGTTCAGGCTCCACTGCTTGTGAGCTTCCTTTCCTCCCGCCACATTGGCTATTCCTTCTGCACGGCGGGACGGCTCGGTTCTGTGCCCGCCCACAGCCGGCCCCATGGACGCCTTCCCCGCCGCTTAGCCTCTCAAGGGATCCCGAGGGAGGCCGTGGGCTGGCCTGCACTGCAGGGTCCATACCCTGCTGCTCTCCTTTCGCCAGGGCCCGCTCATCGCCCAGGTAGCCACCTACTCCCTCTTCTCTTCCGACTTCCCGGTGCGGGAGCAGCAGGTCCAGGAGGAGCACGACCCCTAGTGGGTCCCTCCAGCACTTGCACCAGGAAATCGTCCTCATCCCTCTCCGAAAGCTTCCTGGATGGTCTGTGCTGCTGCGGCGCTCTGCCAGCAGATGCCAGTCCCCCATGAGAAGCAGGGCCAGGGATCTGGAAACCTCACTTAGTTGTCCAAAGAAATCCTCGTCTCCCTCATCCTGGTCCGGGGCCCAAATGACATCAGCCGGGTTAGCCTGGATGCGAGAAACCAGGAGCCCCGTGGCGCCCTGGAGACTAGCAGACGTGCTAGGGCAGCAGCTTTCGTCATCGGCCTGGCTGCTCTCGCCGCTACCCTTAACCCAGCGACTCTCCGCAGGCTCACCTCAGTTTCTACCGGAGCTCTGGGCAATCCCCCGGCTCGTACCCACACGGCAACTCCTCCGCCCCTGCCCCGAACGCGGTCTTCCCTTCCCCACAGCGCTCCAGCCACGGGAGCCACCCCCACCTCGGCTGTTCCAGTCACCTCACGGTTTCTCGACCTTGCCAGGACTTCCCATTCTTCCTGCTTGTTCCCAGGCTTCTGTGTTTGTGGGCGGGCACCTATGAGAATGAGCCGACTGCCCTGCTCTCTCAGTAGGGATCCGGCAGCGTCCCCATCGCACCTTCCCCTTCTGTCCCCTCCTGGTACCCCAGCGACCTCAGGGATTAGGCCACCATCCCCCACGAGCCTGGGTTAAAGCCTCCCAGTAGGTCTGCAAGCTCTTCCCTCTCTGGGAGGTGGCTCCCAGGGCTCCCTACCAATCCTTGTGCCAAGGAACCCAGAGCCCTCTCTCCGACATCACCCACACAACCACGCACGGCCTCCATCACCCGCACAACCACGCACGGCCTCCATCACCCGCACAACCACGCACGACCTCCATCACCCGCACAACCACGCACGGCCTCCATCACCCGCACAACCACGCACGGCCTCCATCACCCGCACAACCACGCACGACCTCCATCACCCGCACAACCACGCACGGCCTCCATCACCCGCACAACCACGCACGACCTCCATCACCCGCACAACCACGCACGGCCTCCATCACCCGCACAACCACGCACGGCCTCCATCACCCGCACAACCACGCACGGCCTCCATCACCCGCACAACCACGCACGGCCTCCATCACCCGCACAACCACGCACGGCCTCCATCACCCGCACAACCACGCACGGCCTCCATCACCCGCACAACCACGCACGGCCTCCATCACCCGCCGGGCCCTGCCAGGGCCGCCTTCTGCCACAGGGAGGGGGAAGAGAACACGGCTTGCGCCTCAAACTCCTTTACCCTTCCTTCCCAGAGCCCCGGCGGCAGCGGCGACCTGCTCAGGGCCATTCTTGGCCGTGCCCGTGTGGAGAAGCAGGACGGGGCAGCGGTCTGATGGCTTGATCAGTCTTAGCAGAGCTCCGGCATTTCCCAAATTCTTGCTCCCGGCAAGCAGCGCTTCTCGAGGTTCCCAGTCTGGGCGGCAGATGGATGGCTCCGTCCCCCGTCGGAGGGGGCCCCGGACTCCTCCCTTGGGAGTGGTGGTCATGGAGTCCCCAGTCCTAGGACAATACACCTCCTGTCGTTTGTTCAGAGGGGTCTTCTTCTGACCCCGGCCCACAGGCAACCCTTCCAGTCCAAACAACGAGAAGGAGTTTGAGGCACAATCTGTGGCACCTCAGACTGACTAAGATGTGTTGGAGCATGAGCTTTCGTGGGCAAAGACCCACTTCGTCAGACACATGGAGTGGAAATTCCAGAGGCAGGTATAAATATACAGGCATGTGAAAAGAACCAATCAAGAGGAAGGCCAGAGATAACGAGGTCAGTTCAGTCAGGGAGGATGAGGCCCACTTCCTGCAGCTGATGTGGAGGTGTGAACACCAAGAGAGGAGAAACTGCCTTTGTAGTTGGCCAGCCATTCACGGTCTTTGTTCAATCCTAAATTGCTCTTTTCTCTCTGTTGGTTTTCGCTCTCCCATCTCTCTGGCCCATTCCTGTCTGCATGTCCCGTTTGGTATTTTCTCTTGGCTCCTGTTCTGCGCAGCTTCAAGGGGCCAGCTGGGAAACCCGGGCTCAACAAGTCAAACGTACAAGATCCCGTGGGTTCGAATCCAGGCAAGCGAAGCTGGCTGCCCCGGGCAGCAGGGTAAAAAGCGACGCTGCGAGACCAGGTAGAGGGTGGGGAAAGACAATTTCATTCCGGTGGCTCAGCTTTTGCACCGTCCCCCAGCACTTGACCCCAGCTGATGTAGCCCGTTCTCTCGGCTAAGGAGATGGTGCAGTGTCCACCCCTGTTCACGCGTCAGGGCATGAGCTGAGCCGAGCCGAGCGCCGGGCAGCAGTGACCTAGATAGGATCCTACTTTTGATAGACAGGCCCTTATTAAAAGGGCTGTTTTGCAGGCCTCGCAAATCCCTCCCCGGGGCTTGCAGAAGTTCCAAATCAGAGCCCAGAGTATCACCCGCCACAGGCAGCGCTCGCTGTGCGCGAGTCGATCAGCACGTGGGGCGGAACTTGCCGGGACCCATCAGCTGCTCTCGCAGCCTGGAGCGCGGCCGATGGGTCGTCATACGCCTGCCCTGGTGGGAGCCCCGGGGGGGGGGGGGGTTCCCATCACAGAACCTCCCGTCAGCCTGCTGCGGATCGGAGCCGACTGCTGGAGGCGGCAGGGAGCTGCCAAGGGCGAATGGTGCCAGTGACGATGTTTCCCGTAATGGGGCTACTGCGCTGAATGCAAATCAGCCGATTACTCCCCTGCCAGCTAGTCCCCACGCGGTGCAAGGCAGACAGGGACGTGGTCTGCAGAGAAGCAGGCTCCCGGGCCCACGGCCATCCTTGGAAAAGCGATCCAAGTGCCTCTAGCTTCCCCGGGGAAATGGGCGCCCGCTCGGCGGGGAGACCGCGCCACGGGCCTGCGCAGTCCAGCCTCCGCCTGCCTCCTCGCAAGGCCTGTGAGCCGTTCAGCAAGGCCCAGGAGGCAGCGTGGGTGGGCTCTGCTCTCCGCCCCCTGGGGCAATGGCTCGCCCCTCGCCCCCCAGCACCGAGCGGATGCGCAGACACGTTCCGATTCAACAACTCTCCTGAGCCCCTTGCTTCCCGAAAGGCCCTGCCAGGGACCCTTGGGGACGAACGTGCTGGACTCCTCCCCGCTGCCTCTGGGATTCACGCCCCTCGCGCTCGTCCTCCTGCCGCGTTCGCTCCGGCGTCTCTGGCCCCGCCCCTCCCTCCACCGCTCGCCCGTCCCCCGTGGATCGCACAGCCCGTCTCCTTTCCCAGCAGGCGCTGAGCAGCGAGGGGAGAGCGAGGCCCCAGCTCGCCCAGCGGCATGAGTGAAAGCAACAGGCCTCCCCCCCAGTGCTAAGTGACAGTCCCAGCTCACGGCGGCTTCGAGCCACGAGCTGGTGCAGAGGATGAGCAGTTCTCAGCCGGGGGATGTGCGCCACGGGCACCGACTCAATGGGGCTCTCGGGCAGGAGTGGCCCCAGCAGCCCCCCCCCCGCCAGTGCCCCTTCAAATAATCTGGGCGCTCTCTGGTGGGCCACCTCGTGGCCTGGGCTCATGCAACAGGCAGCCTGCCTCAGTTTCCCCTCCTGGACTGTTTAGATAAACATCATTTCAGGTTTTTTCTTGGTCAAACTGGGCCAGCTATTCACTTTCTTCGCACCAGCCAAGGCCCGTTGGTCCCCACTTAGCTGTCTCTTTCGCAAGCTGGAAAGTCCCCGTCAGTTGAATCTCTCCTCCGGTCTCGTACCCCTGATCATTTTAATAGCCCTTCCCTGTACCTCTCCAGCTGTCCCTGACGGGCTGATCATACCACTGGGCCTGCCCCGTGGGGCGCCCCTCGCCCTGTCCTGCTGCGCCAGAGGCTCTGGTCTCGGCAGCCAGGGCCCAGAGCCAGGGTCACGGTGCACAGCAGAGCGACACCGAAGCCGCGAGGGCAGCAGGGTACTTACTCGGAATGACGGCCGTCGACTCCACTAAACAGCTCCCACAGCTCCTCGGCGCTCAGAATCCCATCAGCAAAATAGTTCTTAAACTCCCCAAAGGACAGCCTGCCATCGTCTGCACAGAAGCACAAGGGGGGCAGAATTATGTGGCTGCAAAGAGAGGTGGATCGGCCACGTAAAGTCAGTACAAGACGCGTGGGCTGCCCAGGATCAGAACCCGGGTGCCCTGACACCAGACTCCTCTGCCCGCTGGTGGACACACCGCGAGGGAGCCAGCCCCGACCCGGCCAAACGGGCGTTTCAGGGGACGCCGGGGCGGCGCCCAGCTCGAGGGAGCAGTGCCGGGGGATGCGCCGGGCACGCGGGGGGAGGGTCCCGGTCCTCAGTGCGTGACCGTTCGCCTGTCTCACTGCGCCACGGCGGAAAAGGGCAAAATACGGTTCTGCCCCAACGTGCCAACACGCTCAGCGACCAGACGCAGCCGGGCAAGTGACCGGAGGAAGGAAACAGCCCGCATCCAGCTGGGGCGAGGGGATCGGAGCCCGCAGCTGCCCTGGGAATAGAGCCCTGGCCCAGGCACGAGGCCAGCCCTTCCCCTGCCCGGCCAGGGCCCATCGGCAGAGCGATTCCCAGGAGGACCCCTGACCTTACACAGACAAGTTCCCAGCCGGGTGCCCCGGGCTGAGTGGTGCCTGTGGCCCTCTGCTCTGGGGCAGGCGCTCCGCAGTGCGCAGCTGGCAGAACGGGGGCTGTGGGGCGGGGCTGTCCGATCCCCCCATGGCGGCTGGCGGTGACCGGGGGGCAGGACACATGCCAGGACTAGCTGGGTAGCTCTTGCTCACCCCTGCGGCCACCAGGGCACGGGCACTGGTGCACCCCTGCCTGGGCACAGAACAGCCCAGCTCCCGTGGGCAGCACGGACGTTGGGCTCAGGCAGTTGCTGAGATTAGCGCTGGCTGCTCCTGGCGACCTGCGGGGAACCGGAGGGCTGGCTGGGTGATCTGCGGGGCCCCTCTGGCCTCGAACTCCATGGCTCTGCCCTTCGCCTCCCCGCTCACAGGCGTGGGGAGCCATTAGCTCTGGCAGGAGCGAGCTGAGAACGAGGCTCATCACGTGCCCATGCAGAAGGGGGCTTGGCTTTCACGCTGCTCGCCCGGCCAGCGGGCGGCCAGAGGCGGGCTGCAGGGGGGAGTTCTTGCTTTCGGACAGGCTGGGAGTTGGCTGTCGGTGTGGGCCAGGAGGCCACCGCAACAGCCAAAGGCAGAAACAGAAACAGCAGCAGCATCGGAACCTCGCTGGGTTGCAGGGAAATTGCAAAGCCCAGGCCTGGCTAGGGTAGCAAGGCCAGGTGCGGGGCTGCAGGCAGGGCCAGTGCTGATGGTCAGGCCCCAGGCAGGGGCTGGCCGTTTCGCCTCTTCTTCCACTGCCACACCATACGGCAGGGACAATGCTCACGCGGGCCTGCTCGCAATCCCGTGTCAGACGTGCACAACACCAGGAGAACCAGGAAAATGCGTCTGCACTGGTGTGCACCTGCCAGGAGGGAACCGCACGGGTTTTGCTCTATGAACTGTGAGCCCAAGAGCAGCTTATTTCATTTGAAACCTGCAGAAGGAAACCTGTTTGGGCTGGCGGTTGATTATTTCTGCATCTCTGGAGATATTTACGAGCAGGTTACACCTGCCAGGGAGGGTCTGGATGGTGCTGGGTCCTGTGTGAGGGCAGGGGACTGGACTCGATGGCCTCTCGAGGTCCCTTCCACTTCTAGAATGCTTGGGTTTTAGGACTCTATGATTTGCTGGGCTCACACTAAGAAAACAGAGTTGCCCCGTGTGGTTCTGGAGAAGCCGTGGACATACGTTGCTGTGCCCACACATGGCTTGTGGCTTCATAGCGCTGGGGTGCAAACCAACCACAAAAAGAGAAAGAAAAGAACGACATCGACTGTCCCGCCGGCAGCGCGGCTAGGACACGACGCCCTGACTACTCACCGTTCTTGTTGGCTCGCCGGAAAACCTGCAGAGAAAAAACACAGCGTGTGTAACGCTGGGGGCAGGGGTCAGCGTTCCGTTCCCGGGGGAGACAGGGAAAATCCCAGCCCTCGGTTCACCCGCCACCCATGCTGGCCAGGACTGTCCTTGGGTGGCTTTGCAAGCGCCAGCGTCTGCCTAGCCGAGCCGGATAGCAGCCCCCAGCCGCCGAGCGGACGCACCCTTGGAGTGTCCATTACGCTACTGGCCGGGCTTCCCGGGAGGAGATTCTCCGGGGCAAACTATTCCAGCTGCTTGTCCCCTCCAGTCCCCAGGGATGCCGGTGTATGGCCCAGCAAACCCCAGCACATGCACAGCGCCTCTCTCTGCTCCTCCGCGCGCGTCAGAGCGTCCCGCACGGGGGCCAAACTGGAAGAAAGCGGATTGCAGCCGGTGGCCTGCCACGCACATGCGGCCATGACTGCGGCTTCAAAGTCCTCCGTGTTTCAGCTCCTTTAAACGAGAACTGTGATGACCCCTGGCCACGCAGAGGGCTTTCCCCCAGGACAGCCGTGTCCCCATTTTGCCGAGGGGGAAACTGAGGCGCAGAGCTGTGCTTCACCCACGGTCACGCAGCCAGTGGTGGAAGCAAGGACTATGGAGGCCCATTCTGGTCTGATGCATTCCACCGAGTTCCTGACAGCACTAAGGAAACGGGCCTCCCCCCCCTCCCCTCTGGGGGCAGCGTGGCAGCCGGGTCTGTGCCCCCACCACGCGCATTTCGAACGCCCCAGGCTGCGATGGAGCTGGCTACCCAGGGTGCTGGCTGGCTCTCCTGTGGCTGGGTCGTGCCGGGCGCCGCTGCGGCGGATTTCTTTGGGGTCTGGCGAATGGCGGCTGACACCAGGCAGGCGGCGGGAAGGAATCCCCCTCTCGCTTCCACCGGCCACCACCCGCGCTGACGCTCGAGGGGCCCAGCGTCACTGGCCTGGCGCCCGTCTTGGCGCTGGGCGCTGACCCCAGGGAGCTCCAGCCTGTCCTGTTCACAGGCGAGTGGCGCCCACGGCCGGATCACCGCTGCAGGGCCAGAGCAGCCTCCCGCCTGCCGCTCGCTCCCTGCGGCCCCCGGCGGGTCTCTGGGTGCTGCGCCCCGCACTGGAGCGGCACGGGAGAACTCGCCCCTGCAGGGCCGCAGGGACTCACCCGCCAGCAGCCGCTCCAGCCCCACTGTGCTGCCCGGAGCATTTGCAGTCACCCGGGTTTTCTGCGGAACGGCAGAGGCTTGGGGCAGGGGGGCAGCACGAGGGGCCAGGGGATGGTCAAGGAGGAGCAGTGTGCGGAGACACCCCCCCCACTGAGTTGCTGCCAGAGGGGGTGCCCCAGGTAAGTGACACCCTCCGCTCCCTCCCCCTGCACTCCCTCCAGAACCTCCTCCCCCCTCCTGCTGCCAAACTCCTGCACCCCTCCAGCCCTCAGACTTCATCCAGCGCCTGCCCCTGCTCCAGGCCATGGCCTGCCACGCTCACCCCCTCCTGCACCCACAGGCCCTCCCCAAGCCTGCATCCTGCACCCAGCCCCCCTTCGAGAGCCTGGACCCCTCCTACACCCCAACCTCCTCCCCCAGCCCAGAGCCTGCGCCCGGCACCCAACCTCCCGCCCCGAGCCTCAGGCAGGTAGGGGCAGGGAGTCGGAGGCAGAGGGGTGTGGGCTCTGGCCCGTCTGGGCACCGACGTTTCTGCCCCCGCCCCTCTGGTGACAGCAGCACAGTGCTCCTGGCACTGCTAGGCAGCTCGGCAGGGCTTGCAGGAGAGGAGCCTGGAGGCCCTTCTGCGCGGTGATGCCGGGTGCTGCCGAGGGACTGGCCAGAGCAGGCAGCGGCAATGGGCTGACGGGCGGCAGAGAGGCATACGGGTCGGACGCACTTTGCCGGGCTGCCAGACACTTCAGTCACCTGCAGCTCCTCACGGCCCCCGCGGGCCGCTCCCAGACATCGGGACTGTGGGGAGCGATGGCCTGTGCCCGGCCTGGCGCGTGGGGGTCGCTCGGGTCCCAGGCGGGGAGCGATGGCCTGTGCCCAGCCCGGCGCGCGGGGGTCCCTCGGGTCCCAGGCGGGGAGCGATGGCCTGTGCCCAGCCCGGTGCGTGGGGGGTTACTCGGGTCCCAGGCGGGGAGCGATGGCCTGTGCCCGGCCCGTGGGGGGTCACTCGGGTCCCAGGCGGGGAGCGATGGCCTGTGCCCGGCCCGTGGGGGGTCGCTCGGGTGCCAGGCGGGGAGCGATGGCCTGTGCCCGGCGCGTGGGGGGTCGCTCGGGTGCCAGGCGGGGAGCGATGGCCTGTGCCCGGCCCGTGGGGGGTCACTCGGGTCCCAGGCGGGGAGCGATGGCCTGTGCCCGGCCCGTGGGGGGTCACTCGGGTCCCAGGCGGGGAGCGATGGCCTGTGCCCGGCCCGTGGGGGGTCGCTCAGGTCTCAGGCGGGGAGCGATGGCCTGTGCCCGGCCCGTGGGGGGTCGCTCAGGTCTCAGGCGGGGAGCGATGGCCTGTGCCCGGCCCGTGGGGGGTCGCTCAGGTCTCAGGCGGGGAGCGATGGCCTGTGCCCGGCCCGTGGGGGTCACTCAGGTCCCAGGCAGGGAGCGATGGCCTGTGCCCAGCCCGTGGGGGGTCACTCGGGTCCCAGGCGGGGAGCGATGGCCTGTGCCCAGCCCGTGGGGGGTCACTCGGGTCCCAGGCAGGGAGCGATGGCCTGTGCCCGGCCCGTGGGGGGTCACTCGGGTCCCAGGCGGGGAGCGATGGCCTGTGCCCGGCCCGTGGGGGGTCACTCGGGTCCCAGGCGGGGAGCGATGGCCTGTGCCCGGCCCGTGGGGGGTCACTCAGGTCCCAGGCGGGGAGCGATGGCCTGTGCCCGGCCCGTGGGGGGTCGCTCAGGTCCCAGGCAGGGAGCGATGGCCTGTGCCCGGCCCGTGGGGGGTCACTCAGGTCCCAGGCGGGGAGCGATGGCCTGTGCCCGGCCCGTGGGGGGTCACTCAGGTCCCAGGCGGGGAGCGATGGCCTGTGCCCGGCCCGTGGGGGGTCACTCAGGTCCCAGGCAGGGAGCGATGGCCTGTGCCCGGCCCGTGGGGGGTCACTCGGGTCCCAGGCGGGGAGCGATGGCCTGTGCCCGGCCCGTGGGGGGTCACTCGGGTCCCAGGCGGGGAGCGATGGCCTGTGCCCGGCCCGGCCCGTGGGGGGTCGCTCGGGTCTCAGGCAAAGTGCTCTGGAGTCAAAATGGAGCCGTTTGCGCCGTTTCCCCTCCTCTCAAGTCCCCTCCTTCTGGGCAAAGGCGGAGCGGCTGGGAACCCCCTGCCCGCCCCACGAGTGCCCTGCGGGACCCGCTGCTGCCCTTTGCCCCGGGGCTGGCCGAGGGATTTCGTTGGGCCGGTCACGCCCCTCGCTGTCACCCGCCCGGGCCAGTGGCAGAGCAGCTACTGCCTCGGCAGAACCGGCACGTCCCCCGCCCGCCCCTTGCCCCCCGCTGCCCTCCCCCCATCGGGAGAGTGACCACAAGTCTCCAGGGGAGCCCTCGGCTCTCCCTTTGCAGGGGCCCCGTGGTTCCCCTCGCCCACTGTCCCGCGCGCCCCTCACTGGGGAGCCGAGGCGTGGGGAAGCCTGGCTGGACCCCCTGCTCTGGGTTCTGGCAATTTCCTGAACAAATTCTGAAGGGGACTGGCCCCCAGCCGAGCCTGGCTTCACAAAACGGCCGAAGAACCAGCGACGGGCCCAGCGGCAGTGATGCTGTTTGGGGCGTGGGGGCTGGCACACTCCTGGGGAGCGCCCACCTGCCATCCCTTGGCCCGTCCGCCCTGCAGCCTTGGCAGCACCTCCCCCGTCAGGGGGCTTTGCCCCTCGTTTCCCTCTCGGCTTCTCGCTGATTTTTGTAACGCTCAACTCCCTCCCTCCACCTCTGTCCCAGGCTGCCCCAGAGCAACCGCGAGGGCTGGTCGGCGAGGCTCAGTGCCCCAGGCCCAGAGAACAGGCGCTCCATCGAGCCCACGGGGGTAAGACAGCACAGCTCCCCTAGAGTCAATGGAGCAGCACCGATCTACACCAGCTGCAAACAGCCCTTCCCACTGGTGCTGATCTGGGACCGGCCCACAAACCTCTGTGCCCGCATCCCCTTTCGCATGCCCCAAAACCAACATCGAGCGACAGCTGTACAAGCCTCAGGAGGCAGCGATCTCGAGGCCTTTCGAGAAGTGACATGGGGCCCCTCGGCACTCGACCCACGGATTGGTCAACGCAACCCCTCCGACGCCGTCTCCTCCTTACCCGACTGACCTGCTCATCGCCTTAGAACACAGGCCGAGCGAGTGCACCAGCCCAGCCCCCGTGCAACGCACCAGGCCTTCCTCGCTGTGCACCACTGCCAGGCCGAGATCTGACAGGTGCAATGATAACCTGCCATCCTGCCGCAGCTACGTTCCCTGGGAACAAAGCGTCCTAATAATAGGAACCCTGATTAGTGCTGCCTTGATGGCTTCAGAATGGCCCAGCGAATGACAAGCGCGACCCTCTCCGCACAGCCCCGCGCTAGGCACTTAGCGAGTGGGTTTTCCCATCGGTACCGTGCTATTTTAAGCGCCGTGGGAGGGACTGCGCTGCTCATGGAAGCTACATCTGAGGCAGGGATATTGCTCCCCAACGGGCTCTTGACCCTGAGTCTCCTGCAGCCCAGCTGGGTACCCCGTTATCCGAGCCACTGGCTCTTCTAGGGCGAGGGGCTCTCGGTCTGCAAACAGCGTCACCAGGTTTCCTTCCGACGGGGAATGAAAACTCTGAGGCCCCCAATGTTCCAGGAATGGGAATTCTTGGGTTCCAGCCAGCCTAGAGGGGAGCAGCCAGCCCGGGGCAGCTGCTCTGGGCAGCTCAGCAGAGCTCAGAAGAGGATCAGATGCTCGTGGGGACCGTGGGATGGGGCTGTCCCGAGGGGCTCCTGGGAGGACACAAGGAACTCTCCTTCCCTCAATCCCCCTGGGGTGAGTGGCCCTCCCACTGGGAAGAGCAGTCCCTGCTCCGGCCTCCACCTAGAGCTGTCTCAGGGCGTCTCTGTGCTGTGCCTGGTTCCCAGCTCAGGTGGACACAGACGGGCCAGCTCTGCTGGAGCTAGTGCGCTAAGCTTGGCCGCGTAACTGGGGCAGCTGCCTGCGTACGAGCCCGCCTGGCCTCCGGGTTCCGTGCCGTCTCCCCAAGCTGGGATCCTGCTCCCTCCTGCAGAGCGGGCACACCGAAAGGAGGAGCATTAGCAGGGATTCTCCAAGTCTCTGGGGCTGCACCTGCTCTAGGAGGTGTCGGTCAGACACGCCTACCTGAGCAAGCGGTGCTGACTTCCACGGGCTCCTGACACGCTTCGTACAGGGAGCGTACCTCCCGCAGCTAAGAGAGGCCGCAAGCCAGCGTCTGAGCAGCCAGATCAGACAGGCACGATGGGTGTCATTTCAAACCACTGCACGTCCCACCTCTCAGCGTTTTACCAGGAATTTCATGCTATTTGGTGCTTTCCTAAAAGCCCAGCTCCTGGGTCATGAGACTCTCAGCTCTTTTTTAAGTGAGATTTTGCCCAGCTGGCTGCAGAGGAAAGCTTGAGAGCATGATCCCTGAAGGCTCGGCAACCTGAATACCTACGAAGAATGACCCGAGATTTATCATCAGTATTTACATATATTATTGGAGGCCTGACTCAGGATTATTGTTAAGCACTTGGAACTGGCAGAATTGCTGTTTACTGCTCTGCCACTCCACGTTAGCATGGACAGCTACATGCATGCACTAACTTCTGTGATTCTGGCCTACAGGCTCTCACACTGCTCCCTCTCCAGGGTGTCTGAGCACCTGTGTTCAGCGCGTGATCACCTGACATGAGAAGTTAAATGTCTGCAGCTGCAAGCACTTAACGCTGCAAATCGACTCCACAGGCGGGAATTTGCAAAGAAGCCTTGGGAATCGGGCACTCCGAGCCTGCCGGCCAGAGTCTCGAGCACCTAGCCCTCTTATGGTCCATTGCAAATCCCAGCTCCAATGTCTATGCTGGTCTTAGCTAGAAGCTCAGCTCCCCCCTCCACAGACCAGCGGACATTGCTCCCAGCGGGCTACCACATCCTCTGCCCTGGGCATCCTGCACTTACAGTTTTCAGAGCAGATTTATTCATTGGTGCGAAGAGGAAGTTTCTCTGGTCAGACGCCACTGACTGGCAGAACCGCACTGACTCACTGACCCCAGCCCCAGCTCCCAGGACCTGAGCAAGTCAGGCTGGGCCTGTCGGCTCCTGTCCCTGGGGGTCAGCATCAGACCCTGCCCCTCCCTCCTGCTCCCACCCCCTGCTTGATCTCAATCCCGCCCGGACACCTGCTCTGCTGGGAAAGGGGAGGAGGCGGGAGGGTGCCTCTGCTGGAAGCACTTTGACAGCCAGGCCAGAGGCCAAGACGCTGCTTGTTACTGGCACATGAAGAATCACGTCACACCCGTAACCGGGGCCTCAGCTGCTTCCAGACATCTCCTGTTGGGGACGCAGTCGCGCAAAGCCCAGCGGGTGACCGGAGCTGGGAGAGGGCAGCAGGCGGCCACGTCCTAGGAGTCAGCTGGGCACATTTGACTCCGGGGGGGCTGTATCAGGCCCCCAGGAGGAGACGGTGCCTTGGGGGGTTCCACGGCTTCATGCTGCTGTCTAACAGGGAGCAATCGTGCAGCGTACGCAATGCACGAGAAAGGACTGAAGACTAATCCACGAGCCAAAAGAAACAATTGGCTGTTTGAAGGGCCATCGGGGGGAGGAAGAGAAAGGCCAGGGCAACCCCCCGCAGTGCCCAAGCACAGGGCCTGGGGCAACCTCCCCCTGCCGCAGGCCCTGCCTCCACGCCACCCATCCATAGGCCCCACCTCTTCCCCCCTCCCCGAACAATGCAGCCCAGGGGAAAGAGGGTCCTGGCACAGGGCGACAGCAGGGGTCATCCACCCCCACTCACCATGGGGACAGCAGGAGCCGGGGGCCAGAGCTCTGCTACCCGCTGCCACAGAGGAGCCGAGCGCAGCGAGCCGGGAGAGGGTGGTGCAGCGGCTCCCAGGCCATGCCAGCTCCTGCCGCCTGTGTGGGGAGAGGGACACTCCCACAGCTGCCCTGTGCCAGGCCCCAGTAACACGCTGGGTCCCTGAGGGGCTGCTGCGGCCCGGCTGTTCCTAAAGTCCTTCACTCTGGGGGCAACAGTGAACTGACAAGGCCTGGGCATGAGGGTGGGAAAACCTCCCACGCTGGGCCTGAGAGAAACACCGGCCTCTGGCTTCCCACCTTTCCCTTTGCACAGGTAGCCCCGGGCTCCCCGCAGGGCCACCGAGACACTCCGGGAGCGGCAGCACCGCGGGCTGTTTGCTTCGAAATCAGCAGAAAGTTCCTCCCGGCCCTCGAGCCGCGGGAAGTCCAGGCCCCGTGCTCAGCCGCCCCGGGCGGATCCTTCGTCCTCCTGCTTTCTAAGCCAGGCAGCGGCCACAGGGCCCGGCAGCGCCCGCCCGTCGGCAGGAAACCCAGCGCCGGACGCGCAGACCCGTCGGCTCCCCGGCAGGGAGGCCGGTCGCCCCGGAGCCGGAGGGAGCCGGAGGGAGCCCTCCGTTACCTGCCGGCTCCCGCCCCGCTCGGCTCCCGGCCCGCCCCGGCCGCGCTTCCCACCCGCGCTCCGGCCACGTGCGGGGGCGCAGCTGCGGGTTCGGCAGATTCCATCACCTCGGAGAAGGGAGCAGACCCCGACCCAAAGCCCCCCCCGCCGGGCTCCCGGCCCCGCCGCCCCCTTCTCCCGGCGCGGCCCCGGCCCCCAGACGGGCACAGCCGGGGCGCGGGGCGGGCGGGGCGGGGCGGAGCCGCACCCGCCCTGTGTCCCGGCGCGGAGCCTTTCCCCGCAGGGCCCCCGCCCGCTACTCACGTCGTGGAGCAGCGCTTGGCCCGGGGCGCGCGGGGGCGGCGCGGGGCGCGGGGCGGGCAGGAGGCAGCTCGCCAGCAGCCCGGCGCAGGCCAGCATCGCTCCGGGGCCGCGCTCCGGCTGCCGCGCGCCCGGCGGCTCCCGCAGCGGGCAGCCCGCCCCGCGCCGCCCCGCCCCGCGCCCCCCCGCGCCCGCCTGATTGGCCGCCCGCCCGCCCGCCCGGGGGGCTCCGAGCCAGCGCCGGGCACAGAGCACAGCGGGGCAGCGAGCTGCCAGCGCCCCCCCGGGCAAGCGGAGACGCCTCTTGCGGACACGGCGCGGGGCGCTCACAACCTCCGGGCAGCGCGGCTGGGGACGGGGGCGGGCAGGGGAATGCAGCCGGGTGGGCGATGCAGCTGCTGGGAGGGGGGGGGCGTGCAGCCCCCACATCGTGTATTAAATCGGCCAGCTGCAGCCCTGTCCTGTAGCATCTGCAATGCAAAGCCTGCCCCTTGGGCCGCCCTCCCCGCCCTCCCTCCTTGGGCCCCTTTGCCAGAGTGATCGTGGGGCACAGCACAGGAACAGCCACACGCCAGCCCAAAGGTCCATCCAGCCCAGAGTCCTGTCGCCCAGTGGCCAATGCCCCAGAGGGAGGGCACCGAACAAGTGATCCCTCCCCTGTGGCCCATTCCCAGCCCCTGACCGAGGCCAGGGACCCTCCCTGCCCTGCCTGGCTAACGGCCATTGACGGACCTACCCTCCGTGAATGTATCTAGGTTTGGTTTTTTAAATCCTGTTATTGTCTTGGACTTCACCACACCCTCTGGCGTAACAGACCCCAGGATATTGCAGGTGAACTGTGACCTCTAGGATTCCTCCGGTACCATCTTCCCTTGGGTGCAGTTCCCAGAGGAAAAAGAAACTGACCATGGATTGAAGTTCTTGGTGACACTGACGCACAGCAGAAGGTGCTGTCTATACAGCAGTGAGATTGCTCATGACACTCTCCTGCCCCCATCCTAGTGCTCCTCAAGCAGCAGGGGGTGGAGAGCGGTTTGGCCTTCCAGCCCCACCTTGGTATTGCTCTTTAGCCTCTCAAGCCCACTGAGGAAACGGCCTAATTCCTGGGACTCCGGGAGTTTGTACGTCTGCGGCGGGGTCATTTCACACACGCAGCGGTCAGGCCAGCGCGCCATTGGAAGCAGGTGCTGCCTGCACAGCTGTGTGCCGGAGCAAGCCTTCGCAAACGGCCAGGGCACACCGTGGAGCTCCATAATTCCTCACGAGAATAAAGCGCAAGGCATCACTGCTGGGACGTGAGCGGGTAACCAGGGCAGGCCCCTGCCTGTGGCCAGCTGGGGCTGAAAACGGATGCAAACGCACTTTCCTCCCCTCCCCCCATTTTCCAACACGATCCATCGATGGAAGCACAAACTCGCTGCAAACATTTCCATTTAGTCAAAGCCCCGTTGTCCTGCCTTTTCACCCATTCTCAGTGGGGCCACGGCCAGGGCCATGCCCAAGTATCACAGGTACCCAAGCCTGCTCCTGTGGGATGCACAGCGGGGAAGGCACCAGCAGCCAGGTCCTCACCGTGGCAGTCCTAGGCCCCTCTGCACCCACCAGTGGCATTGGCTGGCGGGAGGTCACACGCTGGATCCTGCCACCACCAGTAGTCCCAAGGCGGGCGGGAGGGGAGAGCACTGAACCTTCCTAAAACAAAACTCTGTCCTGCCCCTCCTGCTGTGCCAGGCAGCTCCTCCACCAGCTCCAGGGCGGGCCCGAGAGCTGATCCCCCCACCCCCTGTAGAACTGCAGGGACAACAGATATTTTGGCAGTTCTGAAAAGCCGGGTGGGGGGGCGTTTGTTGGGGGTCAGAGGGCACAATTCCTTGCGATCTTTTCAAACACCTCTGATCTGTAAAATAAAACAAAAGGAATGTTTGGAAGGAAAAGTCATTCGGAGCCCAAGGAATCAAGCCCAATGAAAAAACATTTTGATTTGGTTTTGGGACTAAAACAATGCCGTGAATTTGATGATGAGGCAAAATGGTGAGGTGTTGCCAAGTCTGCCCCCCCCCCCAAAAAAAAGTTTTGAGTGGATTTTTTCTCCAGCTCTGCCTTAGCTGGGCTAAGAGGAAACGTGAACAGCAGCGGGAGTGACACAAGCACCGAAGCTTCGTGTACGGGCACCAGGCACGGAAGGGTGGGCCACTGAGTGCTGTGCCGAGGCCACGGCAGGGAAGAGGGGCAGATGAGGGTTAGGAGACTGTGATGGAGCCAAATGAGCTTCTGCAGCAAGCAGCTCCCCACAGTGCCACAGCCCAGCCAGTGGGAGGAAAAGCCACCTCCTCCTCCGCTTGTCTCCTCAGCTCTTGTAGCCTCAGTCCAGCTCAGCTGGATTCACCTCTGAGCTTCATAACACAGGGCTGGTTAACTCGACTCTGGGCTCTTAGTGTCTGCCCGGACCAGGGGAGGCTGGAGAGAGCTGCCCCCGCGCTCTGGTTCCCAAGGCGAGCATGAGGAAGGATTAAAGAAGAGCGTCACTGATTTCATTCGAATGCAGCGCGAGTTAGCTGTGGAGTCCGGGCTGCGATGTGACGCAATTACTCAGCACAGTTTTACAAGAGGCCTAGGAGCTTGCAAAGCAGAAACTCCTCTGAACAGCAAGTGCCATTAGCCAGGATGAGACCCACGACTCTCGTCCTTCACTCCGCAGGGCAGCGGTCACCAGCCAGGCCATCGGGATCGACTGGGAGATTTGGGAGCCTCTGACGGGATCCCGGGAGGCTGTTGTCAAGCGCAGCACTTCAGCGGCCCCTCTCAGCACCGCCATGTTGCTCCTGCCCTTGGCCTTGGAGCTGCCTTCCACACTGGGAGCCTCCTGCTTGCTGTGCAAGGCATGGGAAGAAGAGGCGGGGGTGCTGGTATCTGGGTGCCCTTCTCCCCCCTGGACCCCTTCTCCACAGAGCAGAAGGGGACAGGGATGAAGACAGTTTGCTGGCTGCTTTTGAGAGTGGTGCAGGGCCAGGGTAGAGATGAGCCTGTCTTAGCCCCACTGCACCCCCACCCAGAAACCACTCGTGGTAAACAGTGTCCAGCTGGAGCCTGCATTCCAAACCCCAGCCCCGCCCCTGAACCCCTCCTGCACCTCACACCCCATCCTAGCCCTGAGTCCCCCTGCACCCAAACCCCGTCCCACAGCCTGCACCCTGAACTCCCCTCCTGCACCTCAAACCCCATCCTAGCCCTGAGTCCCCCTGCACCCAAACCCCGTCCCACAGCCTGCACCCTGAACTCCCCTCCTGCACCTCAAACCCCATCCTAGCCCTGAGTCCCCCCGCACCCAAACCCCGTCCCACAGCCTGCACCCTGAACTCCCCTCCTGCACCTCAAACCCCATCCTAGCCCTGAGTCCCCCTGCACCCAAACCCCGTCCCACAGCCTGCACCCTGAACTCCCCTCCTGCACCTCAAACCCCATCCTAGCCCTGAGTCCCCCTGCACCCAAACCCCGTCCCACAGCCTGCACACTGAACTCCCCTCCTGCACCTCAAACCCCATCCTAGCCCTGAGTCCCCCTGCACCCAAACCCCGTCCCACAGCCTGCACCCTGAACTCCCCTCCTGCACCTCAAACCCCATCCTAGCCCTGAGTCCCCACGCACCCAAACCCCGTCCCACAGCCTGCACCCTGAACTCCCCTCCTGCACCTCAAACCCCATCCTAGCCCTGAGTCCCCCCGCACCCAAACCCCGTCCCACAGCCTGCACCCTGAACTCCCCTCCTGCACCTCACACCCCATCCTAGCCCTGAGTCCCCCCGCACCCAAACCCCGTCCCACAGCCTGCACCCTGAACTCCCCTCCTGCACCTCAAACCCCATCCTAGCCCTGAGTCCCCCTGCACCCAAACCCCGTCCCACAGCCTGCACCCTGAACTCCCCTCTGCACCTCAAACCCCATCCTAGCCCTGAGTCCCCCTGCACCCAAACCCCGTCCCACAGCCTGCACCCTGAACTCCCCTCCTGCACCTCAAACCCCATCCTAGCCCTGAGTCCCCCTGCACCCAAACCCCGTCCCACAGCCTGCACCCTGAACTCCCCTCCTGCACCTCAAACCCCATCCTAGCCCTGAGTCCCCCTGCACCCAAACCCCGTCCCACAGCCTGCACCCTGAACCCCCCTGCACCTCAAACCCCATCCTAGCCCTGAGTCCCCCTGCACCCAAACCCCGTCCCACAGCCTGCACCCTGAACCCCTCCTGCACCCCAAACCCCATCCTAGCCCTGAGTCCCCCCGCACCCAAACCCCGTCCCACAGCCTGCACCCTGAACTCCCCTCCTGCACCTCAAACCCCATCCTAGCCCTGAGTCCCCCCGCACCCAAACCCCGTCCCACAGCCTGCACCCTGAACTCCCCTCCTGCACCTCAAACCCCATCCTAGCCCTGAGTCCCCCTGCACCCAAACCCCGTCCCACAGCCTGCACCCTGAACTCCCCTCCTGCACCTCAAACCCCATCCTAGCCCTGAGTCCCCCCGCACCCAAACCCCGTCCCACAGCCTGCACCCTGAACTCCCCTCCTGCACCTCAAACCCCATCCTAGCCCTGAGTCCCCCCGCACCCAACCCCCGTCCCACAGCCTGCACCCTGAACTCCCCTCCTGCACCTCAAACCCCATCCTAGCCCTGAGTCCCCCCGCACCCAAACCCCGTCCCACAGCCTGCACCCTGAACCCCCCTGCACCTCAAACCCCATCCTAGCCCTGAGTCCCCCTGCACCCAAACCCCGTCCCACAGCCTGCACCCTGAACTCCCCTCCTGCACCTCAAACCCCATCCTAGCCCTGAGTCCCCCTGCACCCAAACCCCGTCCCACAGCCTGCACCCTGAACTCCCCTCCTGCACCCCAAACCCCATCCTAGCCCTGAGTCCCCCCGCACCCAAACCCCGTCCCACAGCCTGCACCCTGAACTCCCCTCCTGCACCTCAAACCCCATCCTAGCCCTGAGTCCCCCTGCACCCAAACCCCGTCCCACAACCTGCACCCTGAACTCCCCTCCTGCACCTCAAACCCCATCCTAGCCCTGAGTCCCCCTGCACCCAAACCCCGTCCCACAGCCTGCACCCTGAACTCCCCTCCTGCACCCCAAACCCCATCCTAGCCCTGAGTCCCCCCGCACCCAAACCCCATCCCACAGCCTGCACCCTGAACTCCCCTCCTGCACCTCAAACCCCATCCTAGCCCTGAGTCCCCCCGCACCCAAACCCCGTCCCACAGCCTGCACCCTGAACTCCCCTCCTGCACCTCAAACCCCATCCTAGCCCTGAGTCCCCCTGCACCCAAACCCCATCCCACAGCCTGCACCCTGAACTCCCCTCCTGCACCTCAAACCCCATCCTAGCCCTGAGTCCCCCCGCACCCAAACCCCGTCCCACAGCCTGCACCCTGAACTCCCCTCCTGCACCTCAAACCCCATCCTAGCCCTGAGTCCCCCTGCACCCAAACCCCGTCCCACAGCCTGCACCCTGAACCCCCTCCTGCACCTCAAACCCCATCCTAGCCCTGAGTCCCCCCGCACCCAAACCCCGTCCCACAGCCTGCACCCTGAACTCCCCTCCTGCACCTCAAACCCCATCCTAGCCCTGAGTCCCCCCGCACCCAAACCCCGTCCCACAGCCTGCACCCTGAACTCCCCTCCTGCACCCCAAACCCCATCCTAGCCCTGAGTCCCCCTCCACCCAAACCCCATCCCACAGCCTGCACCCTGAACCCCCCTGCACCTCAAACCCCATCCTAGCCCTGAGTCCCCCTGCACCCAAACCCCGTCCCACAGCCTGCACCCTGAACTCCCCTCCTGCACCTCAAACCCCATCCTAGCCCTGACTCCCCCCGCACCCAAACCCCGTCCCATAGCCTGCACCCTGAACTCCCCTCCTGCACCTCAAACCCCATCCTAGCCCTGAGTCCCCCCGCACCCAAACCCCGTCCCACAGCCTGCACCCTGAACTCCCCTCCTGCACCTCAAACCCCATCCTAGCCCTGAGTCCCCCTGCACCCAAACCCCGTCCCACAGCCTGCACCCTGAACTCCCCTCCTGCACCTCAAACCCCATCCTAGCCCTGAGTCCCCCCGCACCCAAACCCCGTCCCACAGCCTGCACCCTGAACTCCCCTCCTGCACCTCAAACCCCATCCTAGCCCTGAGTCCCCCCGCACCCAAACCCCGTCCCACAGCCTGCACCCTGAACTCCCCTCCTGCACCTCAAACCCCATCCTAGCCCTGAGTCCCCCTGCACCCAAACCCCGTCCCACAGCCTGCACCCTGAACTCCCCTCCTGCACCTCAAACCCCATCCTAGCCCTGAGTCCCCCTGCACCCAAACCCCGTCCCACAGCCTGCACCCTGAACTCCCCTCCTGCACCTCAAACCCCATCCTAGCCCTGAGTCCCCCCGCACCCAAACCCCATCCCACAGCCTGCACCCTGAACTCCCCTCCTGCACCTCAAACCCCATCCTAGCCCTGAGTCCCCCTGCACCCAAACCCCGTCCCACAGCCTGCACCCTGAACTCCCCTCCTGCACCTCAAACCCCATCCTAGCCCTGAGTCCCCACGCACCCAAACCCCGTCCCACAACCTGCACCCTGAACTCCCCTCCTGCACCTCAAACCCCATCCTAGCCCTGAGTCCCCCTGCACCCAAACCCCATCCCACAGCCTGCACCCTGAACTCCCCTCCTGCACCTCAAACCCCATCCTAGCCCTGAGTCCCCCTGCACCCAAACCCCGTCCCACAGCCTGCACCCTGAACTCCCCTCCTGCACCCCAAACCCCATCCTAGCCCAGAGTCCCCACGCACCCAAACCCCGTCCCACAGCCTGCACCCTGAACTCCCCTCCTGCACCTCAAACCCCATCCTAGCCCTGAGTCCCCACGCACCCAAACCCCGTCCCACAGCCTGCACCCTGAACTCCCCTCCTGCACCCCAAACCCCATCCTAGCCCTGAGTCCCCCCGCACCCAAACCCCGTCCCACAGCCTGCACCCTGAACTCCCCTCCTGCACCTCAAACCCCATCCTAGCCCTGAGTCCCCACGCACCCAAACCCCGTCCCACAACCTGCACCCTGAACTCCCCTCCTGCACCTCAAACCCCATCCTAGCCCTGAGTCCCCCTGCACCCAAACCCCGTCCCACAGCCTGCACCCTGAACTCCCCTCCTGCACCTCAAACCCCATCCTAGCCCTGAGTCCCCCTGCACCCAAACCCCGTCCCACAGCCTGCACCCTGAACTCCCCTCCTGCACCTCAAACCCCATCCTAGCCCTGAGTCCCCCCGCACCCAAACCCCGTCCCACAGCCTGCACCCTGAACTCCCCTCCTGCACCTCAAACCCCATCCTAGCCCTGAGTCCCCCTGCACCCAAACCCCGTCCCACAGCCTGCACCCTGAACTCCCCTCCTGCACCTCAAACCCCATCCTAGCCCTGAGTCCCCCCGCACCCAAACCCCATCCCACAGCCTGCACCCTGAACTCCCCTCCTGCACCTCAAACCCCATCCTAGCCCTGAGTCCCCCCGCACCCAAACCCCGTCCCACAGCCTGCACCCTGAACTCCCCTCCTGCACCTCAAACCCCATCCTAGCCCTGAGTCCCCCCGCACCCAAACCCCATCCCACAGCCTGCACCCTGAACTCCCCTCCTGCACCTCAAACCCCATCCTAGCCCTGAGTCCCCCTGCACCCAAACCCCGTCCCACAGCCTGCACCCTGAACTCCCCTCCTGCACCTCAAACCCCATCCTAGCCCTGAGTCCCCACGCACCCAAACCCCGTCCCACAACCTGCACCCTGAACTCCCCTCCTGCACCTCAAACCCCATCCTAGCCCTGAGTCCCCCTGCACCCAAACCCCATCCCACAGCCTGCACCCTGAACTCCCCTCCTGCACCTCAAACCCCATCCTAGCCCTGAGTCCCCCTGCACCCAAACCCCGTCCCACAGCCTGCACCCTGAACTCCCCTCCTGCACCCCAAACCCCATCCTAGCCCAGAGTCCCCACGCACCCAAACCCCGTCCCACAGCCTGCACCCTGAACTCCCCTCCTGCACCTCAAACCCCATCCTAGCCCTGAGTCCCCACGCACCCAAACCCCGTCCCACAGCCTGCACCCTGAACTCCCCTCCTGCACCCCAAACCCCATCCTAGCCCTGAGTCCCCCCGCACCCAAACCCCGTCCCACAGCCTGCACCCTGAACTCCCCTCCTGCACCTCAAACCCCATCCTAGCCCTGAGTCCCCCCGCACCCAAACCCCGTCCCACAGCCTGCACCCTGAACTCCCCTCCTGCACCTCAAACCCCATCCTAGCCCTGAGTCCCCCCGCACCCAAACCCCATCCCACAGCCTGCACCCTGAACTCCCCTCCTGCACCTCAAACCCCATCCTAGCCCTGAGTCCCCCTGCACCCAAACCCCGTCCCACAGCCTGCACCCTGAACTCCCCTCCTGCACCTCAAACCCCATCCTAGCCCTGAGTCCCCACGCACCCAAACCCCGTCCCACAACCTGCACCCTGAACTCCCCTCCTGCACCTCAAACCCCATCCTAGCCCTGAGTCCCCCTGCACCCAAACCCCATCCCACAGCCTGCACCCTGAACTCCCCTCCTGCACCTCAAACCCCATCCTAGCCCTGAGTCCCCCTGCACCCAAACCCCGTCCCACAGCCTGCACCCTGAACTCCCCTCCTGCACCCCAAACCCCATCCTAGCCCAGAGTCCCCACGCACCCAAACCCCGTCCCACAGCCTGCACCCTGAACTCCCCTCCTGCACCTCAAACCCCATCCTAGCCCTGAGTCCCCACGCACCCAAACCCCGTCCCACAGCCTGCACCCTGAACTCCCCTCCTGCACCCCAAACCCCATCCTAGCCCTGAGTCCCCCCGCACCCAAACCCCGTCCCACAGCCTGCACCCTGAACTCCCCTCCTGCACCTCAAACCCCATCCTAGCCCTGAGTCCCCACGCACCCAAACCCCGTCCCACAACCTGCACCCTGAACTCCCCTCCTGCACCTCAAACCCCATCCTAGCCCTGAGTCCCCCTGCACCCAAACCCCGTCCCACAGCCTGCACCCTGAACTCCCCTCCTGCACCTCAAACCCCATCCTAGCCCTGAGTCCCCCTGCACCCAAACCCCGTCCCACAGCCTGCACCCTGAACTCCCCTCCTGCACCTCAAACCCCATCCTAGCCCTGAGTCCCCCCGCACCCAAACCCCGTCCCACAGCCTGCACCCTGAACTCCCCTCCTGCACCTCAAACCCCATCCTAGCCCTGAGTCCCCCTGCACCCAAACCCCGTCCCACAGCCTGCACCCTGAACTCCCCTCCTGCACCTCAAACCCCATCCTAGCCCTGAGTCCCCCCGCACCCAAACCCCATCCCACAGCCTGCACCCTGAACTCCCCTCCTGCACCTCAAACCCCATCCTAGCCCTGAGTCCCCCCGCACCCAAACCCCGTCCCACAGCCTGCACCCTGAACTCCCCTCCTGCACCTCAAACCCCATCCTAGCCCTGAGTCCCCCCGCACCCAAACCCCATCCCACAGCCTGCACCCTGAACTCCCCTCCTGCACCTCAAACCCCATCCTAGCCCTGAGTCCCCCTGCACCCAAACCCCGTCCCACAGCCTGCACCCTGAACCCCCCTGCACCTCAAACCCCATCCTAGCCCTGAGTCCCCCTGCACCCAAACCCCGTCCCACAGCCTGCACCCTGAACTCCCCTCCTGCACCTCAAACCCCATCCTAGCCCTGAGTCCCCCTGCACCCAAACCCCGTCCCACAGCCTGCACCCTGAACTCCCCTCCTGCACCTCAAACCCCATCCTAGCCCTGAGTCCCCCTGCACCCAAACCCCGTCCCACAGCCTGCACCCTGAACTCCCCTCCTGCACCTCAAACCCCATCCTAGCCCTGAGTCCCCCCGCACCCAAACCCCGTCCCACAGCCTGCACCCTGAACTCCCGTCCTGCACCTCAAACCCCATCCTAGCCCTGAGTCCCCCCGCACCCAAACCCCGTCCCACAGCCTGCACCCTGAACTCCCCTCCTGCACCTCAAACCCCATCCTAGCCCTGAGTCCCCCCGCACCCAAACCCCGTCCCACAGCCTGCACCCTGAACTCCCCTCCTGCACCTCAAACCCCATCCTAGCCCTGAGTCCCCCCGCACCCAAACCCCGTCCCACAGCCTGCACCCTGAACTCCCCTCATACACCCTGTGACGTAGTGGGGGTACCTGGCTGGTTTCTATGCTGCTGGCTCTGGGGGAACCCCCACTGGCTGCCGTGGGTACCACGACCCAGCAAAACAGGATGAGTCACTATGCAAACCAGTGGCCAGACACCCCCCATGGAGAGGAACAAAGGAAGGTGGAATGCTGCCTTGGCTGGGGGGCAGGGCTGGAAGTTAGTGAGTTGGTTGCTGGCTGTTGGAGGGCATGGAGGAGAGCCTAGGGGAAGGGGCTGGAGTTTAGGGGCCCAGTCTCCCCCATCTCAAGGGGGCCTGAGGCATCCTAGCCCAGTTCCTGCAACCAGATTACAACTGTGCTGTGCTGTGCTGGAGGAGCAATAAACCACCCTCAATTCCACTGGCTGGTGCAGTCTGTTTGTGCCATTTCGGGGTGCAGGAGACGGGGAACCCCCAACGCGCCGTCACACTGGTGTCAGAAGTGGGATGCACTGCACCCCGTGGATGGAGCTTCCAGCGGCGAGCGACAAGGCGCAGTAGAATCAAGAGCCATGGAGCCAGGTGTGCTGGAGACAGAGCGAAGCGGTTCCTGGGAATCGTGGGGCGCTGCAGCACTAGACTGGTGAGTCTGCACCGAGGGGCCCAGCGGGCAGATGGCCTACGCCCGACTCTTGAAGGCAGAGCTGGTGGGGCTGTGCAGAGAGAGGGGCTTGCCTGTGCAGAAAGCAACCAAGGCCCAGCTGATTGCCCAGCTGGAAGAGAATGACCAGCCACAGGGCCAGGATCTTGTCCCCAGGGGAAGCAGCCAGACCCCCCCTGAGAGTGTGTCAGGCTCAGAGAGGGGGAGGAGCGCTGGAACCCACCGGAGAGATGAGACAGCGTCTCCCGGGAGGCCTGCAAGCCGTAGCCCATCTAGGGCAGGGGCCAGCCCAGCGGAGCTGCGGCGGCTGGAGATCCAGCTGCGGATCAGGGAATTGGAAGTAGAGGACCGAGAGAAGGAACGCCAGGACCGAGAGAGGGAGCGCCAAGATCGAGAGAGGCAGCGACAGCATGAGCTGGCCATGGCAGAGCGGAGAACCGGCGGGGCACCGGCTGCGCCAAGTGCGGATGGGCCCCAAGGTCCCAAGGCTGCCAGCCACTTGGAGAGGCTCGTGGTGGCCCAATTGAAGGACATGGGTGACATAGACGGGTTCCTCAGTGCCTTTGAGAGGGCCTGTGGACTGCAACGGGTCCCCCCAGCTGACTGGCTGCAGGAGCTCATCCCCGCACTGAGCCAGGAGGCGGCTGGAGTGCTCAGTCAGCTGGAGGACCTACAGCCAGGGGATTACAACCGAGTCAAGGAGGCCCTGCTGCACAAGTTCGGGCTGACCCCCGAGATGTACAGGAAGAAGTTCCGGGGGGTACAGAAAGGGCCACGGGAGACCTATGTGGACCTGGCCTCCCGCCTGGTGCAATACTGCCGCAAGTGGGTGTCTGGAGTCGGAGCCCAGACCGCAGAGGAGCTGCTCAAGCTGGTCATGATGGAGCAGTTCTATGCAGCGTGCCCACCCAAACTGAGGCTGTGGCTCAAGGACCGGAGACCAGAGAACCCCCAGGAGGCCGGGAGACTGGCGGATGAGTTCACGGAGAGCCGGTCCGGGTGTGAACGGGAGTCCCGGAGAGAGAGGGAACCGCGCAGAGACCGGATCTCGGCTGAGCGACGGAGGGAGTCAACTACGGGGCGAGACCAAGGAACAGGTCGTCTGCGCCCCAGAGAACCAGCCAGGGCCTGGACAGAGACAGCCCAAAGCCTAACTTGCCAGCGCTGTGGGCAAAAAGGCCACAAGAGGGCTCAGTGCACCAGGTCCCAGGACCGGGGACTTTCCGGGGTTAACTGGCTGGGGCGGGAGGAAGGGCAGGCTGCCCCAGAGGCAGGGGCTGGCAGGCAAACCTCAGCTCAGAGAGAGGGGAAGGATGCTCAGTGCACCTCCCCTGGGAGGTCTGATTCTCAGGAGGCGGATTTCTCCGTGTACCGGGTGGGGGCAGGACGGCCCCTGCGGAGCGAGTGCCTCATACCCCTGGAGGTGGATGGTAGGAAGGTGACGGGCTTCTGGGACACGGGGGCGGAGGTGACTCTGGCCTGATCCGACATAGTGGCCCCGGAGCGGATACTACCCCACGCGCAGCTGACCCTGAAGGGCATAGACGGGTCCCCGTTTAAGGTGCCTGTAGCCAGGGTGCATCTGAAATGGGGGGCCAAGAAGGGCCTCAAGGAAGTGGGGGTGCACCCGCACTTGCCCACCGAGGTGCTGATGGGGAATGACCTAGAGGAGTGGCCCCATGAATCCCAGCGGGCTCTAGTCACTACCCGGAGCCAGAGCCAGCGGGGGGCTGACAACGTGGGTCCAGGGAAGGACTCCTGGCAGCATCCTCAGGGTCCCATCCCAGGGGACACGGGGTCCAGCCAGGCTGGGACTCCGGACCTAGGCAGAGGTGGGGGACAGGTCCCGATCCCTGCCTCAGCAGCTGAATTCCAGGCTGAGGTGCAGGCAGACCCCTCCTTGCAGAGGCTGAGGGACCAGGCTGGCCTCCATGCAGCTCAGCCCCGGGGGAGAGGTGGCCAGGAGAGATTCCTGCGGGAGCGTGGGCTCCTGTTCCGTGAGTGGCTCCCCCCCAGGAAGGCGAGGGCATGGAGGGTAGAGCGGCAGCTGGTCGTCCCCCGAAAGTATCGCCTCAAGCTGCTGTATTTGGCCCACGATTCCCCCGTTGGGGGCCACCGGGGGATCCGGAGCACCCGGCTGAGGCTGCTCCAGCACTTCTATTGGCCGGGAATCTTTACAGCCGTGCAGCGGTACTGCCGGTCCTGTGACTCCTGCCAGAGGGGCGGGAAGGCCCAAGACAGGAGGAAAGCGGCTTGGGGGTCTCTACCCCAGATAGACCCTCTGGGCTTGCTGAGAGAGTTATGGGAGGGGAAGTCCTCCCTGGATGGAGCTTCGGGGGTGGAAGCCGCCCTGGCTGTCCAGAGAAGGCTCGCTGGGCTCATGGCCCCGGCCCGAGAGACCCTGGCCAGAGATCAAGGCCAGCGGAAGGGTGGGTGTGACCCCCGAGGACAGGCCTGCGCCAGTCACCCTGGAGCGGGGCGGCGAGTGGACAGAGGGAAGCCAATTCATGTGGGGCCTCGCCACGGCCGGCCCGAGTCAAGGGGAGCACCCATGTCCCCAGGGCGGGTTCCCACGCAGAGGACCCGAACTTCCCTAGGTCACGAGCGGAGTGACCCTGCTCAGTTCGCTCTCGGAGGGGGGAGAACTGTGACGTAGTGGGGGTACCTGGCTGGTTTCTATGCTGCTGGCTCTGGGGTAACCCCCACTGGCTGCCGTGGGGACCACGACCCAGCAAAACAGGATGAGTCACTATGCAAACCAGTGGCCAGACACCCCCCATGGAGAGGAACAAAGGAAGGTGGAATGCTGCCTTGGCTGGGGGGCAGGGCTGGAAGTTAGTGAGTTGGTTGCTGGCTGTTGGAGGGCATGGAGGAGAGCCTAGGGGAAGGGGCTGGAGTTTAGGGGCCCAGTCTCCCCCATCTCAAGGGGGCCTGAGGCATCCTAGCCCAGTTCCTGCAACCAGATTACAACTGTGCTGTGCTGTGCTGGAGGAGCAATAAACCACCCTCAATTCCACTGGCTGGTGCAGTCTGTTTGTGCCATTTCGGGGTGCAGGAGACGGGGAACCCCCAACGCGCCGTCACACACCCCAAACCCCATCCTAGCCCTGAGTCCCCCTGCACCCAAACCCCGTCCCACAGCCTGCACCCTGAACTCCCCTCCTGCACCTCAAACCCCATCCTAGCCCTGAGTCCCCCTGCACCCAAACCCCGTCCCACAGCCTGCACCCTGAACTCCCCTCCTGCACATCAAACCCCATCCTAGCCCTGAGTCCCCCTGCACCCAAACCCCGTCCCACAGCCTGCACCCTGAACTCCCCTCCTGCACCTCAAACCCCATCCTAGCCCTGAGTCCCCCTGCACCCAAACCCCGTCCCACAGCCTGCACCCTGAACTCCCCTCCTGCACCTCAAACCCCATCCTAGCCCTGAGTCCCCCCGCACCCAAACCCCATCCCACAGCCTGCACCCTGAACTCCCCTCCTGCACCTCAAACCCCATCCTAGCCCTGAGTCCCCCCGCACCCAAACCCCGTCCCACAGCCTGCACCCTGAACTCCCCTCCTGCACCTCAAACCCCATCCTAGCCCTGAGTCCCCCTGCACCCAAACCCCATCCCACAGCCTGCACCCTGAACTCCCCTCCTGCACCTCAAACCCCATCCTAGCCCTGAGTCCCCCCGCACCCAAACCCCATCCCACAGCCTGCACCCTGAACTCCCCTCCTGCACCTCAAACCCCATCCTAGCCCTGAGTCCCCCCGCACCCAAACCCCGTCCCACAGCCTGCACCCTGAACTCCCCTCCTGCACCTCAAACCCCATCCTAGCCCTGAGTCCCCACGCACCCAAACCCCATCCCACAGCCTGCACCCTGAACTCCCCTCCTGCACCTCAAACCCCATCCTAGCCCTGAGTCCCCCTGCACCCAAACCCCGTCCCACAGCCTGCACCCTGAACTCCCCTCCTGCACCTCAAACCCCATCCTAGCCCTGAGTCCCCCCGCACCCAAACCCCGTCCCACAGCCTGCACCCTGAACTCCCCTCCTGCACCTCAAACCCCATCCTAGCCCTGAGTCCCCCCGCACCCAAACCCCGTCCCACAGCCTGCACCCTGAACTCCCCTCCTGCACCTCAAACCCCATCCTAGCCCTGAGTCCCCCTGCACCCAAACCCCGTCCCACAGCCTGCACCCTGAACTCCCCTCCTGCACCTCAAACCCCATCCTAGCCCTGAGTCCCCCTGCACCCAAACCCCGTCCCACAGCCTGCACCCTGAACTCCCCTCCTGCACCTCAAACCCCATCCTAGCCCTGAGTCCCCCTGCACCCAAACCCCATCCCACAGCCTGCACCCTGAACTCCCCTCCTGCACCTCAAACCCCATCCTAGCCCTGAGTCCCCCTGCACCCAAACCCCGTCCCACAGCCTGCACCCTGAACTCCCCTCCTGCACCTCAAACCCCATCCTAGCCCTGAGTCCCCACGCACCCAAACCCCGTCCCACAACCTGCACCCTGAACTCCCCTCCTGCACCTCAAACCCCATCCTAGCCCTGAGTCCCCCTGCACCCAAACCCCGTCCCACAGCCTGCACCCTGAACTCCCCTCCTGCACCCCAAACCCCATCCTAGCCCTGAGTCCCCCCGCACCCAAACCCCGTCCCACAGCCTGCACCCTGAACTCCCCTCCTGCACCTCAAAAACCATCCTAGCCCTGAGTCCCCACGCACCCAAACCCCGTCCCACAACCTGCACCCTGAACTCCCCTCCTGCACCTCAAACCCCATCCTAGCCCTGAGTCCCCCTGCACCCAAACCCCGTCCCACAGCCTGCACCCTGAACTCCCCTCCTGCACCTCAAACCCCATCCTAGCCCTGAGTCCCCCCGCACCCAAACCCCGTCCCACAACCTGCACCCTGAACTCCCCTCATGCACCTCAAACCCCATCCTAGCCCTGAGTCCCCCTGCACCCTGAACCCCTCCTGCACCTCAAAAACCATCCTAGCCCTGAGTCCCCACGCACCCAAACCCCGTCCCACAACCTGCACCCTGAACTCCCCTCCTGCACCTCAAAAACCATCCTAGCCCTGAGTCCCCACGCACCCAAACCCCGTCCCACAACCTGCACCCTGAACTCCCCTCCTGCACCTCAAACCCCATCCTAGCCCTGAGTCCCCCTGCACCCAAACCCCGTCCCACAGCCTGCACCCTGAACTCCCCTCCTGCACCTCAAACCCCATCCTAGCCCTGAGTCCCCCTGCACCCAAACCCCGTCCCACAGCCTGCACCCTGAACTCCCCTCCTGCACCTCAAACCCCATCCTAGCCCTGAGTCCCCCCGCACCCAAACCCCGTCCCACAGCCTGCACCCTGAACTCCCCTCCTGCACCTCAAACCCCATCCTAGCCCTGAGTCCCCCTGCACCCAAACCCCGTCCCACAGCCTGCACCCTGAACTCCCCTCCTGCACCTCAAACCCCATCCTAGCCCTGAGTCCCCCGCACCCAAACCCCATCCCACAGCCTGCACCCTGAACTCCCCTCCTGCACCTCAAACCCCATCCTAGCCCTGAGTCCCCCCGCACCCAAACCCCGTCCCACAGCTTGCACCCTGAACTCCCCTCCTGCACCTCAAACCCCATCCTAGCCCTGAGTCCCCCTGCACCCAAACCGTCCCACATCCTGCACCCTGAACTCCCCTCCTGCACCTCAAACCCCATCCTAGCCCTGAGTCCCCCCGCACCCAAACCCCGTCCCACAGCCTGCACCCTGAACTCCCCTCCTGCACCTCAAACCCCATCCTAGCCCTGAGTCCCCCTGCACCCAAACCCCATCCCACAGCCTGCACCCTGAACTCCCCTCCTGCACCTCAAACCCCATCCTAGCCCTGAGTCCCCCCGCACCCAAACCCCGTCCCACAGCCTGCACCCTGAACTCCCCTCCTGCACCTCAAACCCCATCCTAGCCCTGAGTCCCCCTGCACCCAAACCCCATCCCACAGCCTGCACCCTGAACTCCCCTCCTGCACCTCAAACCCCATCCTAGCCCTGAGTCCCCCCGCACCCAAACCCCATCCCACAGCCTGCACCCTGAACTCCCCTCCTGCACCTCAAACCCCATCCTAGCCCTGAGTCCCCCTGCACCCAAACCCCGTCCCACAGCCTGCACCCTGAGCTCCCCTCCTGCACCTCAAACCCCATCCTAGCCCTGAGTCCCCCTGCACCCAAACCCCATCCCACAGCCTGCACCCTGAATCCCCCTGCACCTCAAACCCCATCCTAGCCCTGAGTCCCCCTGCACCCAAACCCCGTCCCACAGCCTGCACCCTGAACCCCCCTGCACCTCAAACCCCATCCTAGCCCTGAGTCCCCCTGCACCCAAACCCCGTCCCACAGCCTGCACCCTGAACTCCCCTCCTGCACCTCAAACCCCATCCTAGCCCTGAGTCCCCCTGCACCCAAACCCCGTCCCACAGCCTGCACCCTGAACTCCCCTCCTGCACCTCAAACCCCATCCTAGCCCTGAGTCCCCCTGCACCCAAACCCCGTCCCACAGCCTGCACCCTGAACTCCCCTCCTGCACCTCAAACCCCATCCTAGCCCTGAGTCCCCCTGCACCCAAACCCCGTCCCACAGCCTGCACCCTGAACTCCCCTCCTGCACCTCAAACCCCATCCTAGCCCTGAGTCCCCCCGCACCCAAACCCCGTCCCACAGCCTGCACCCTGAACCCCCCTGCACCTCAAACCCCATCCTAGCCCTGAGTCCCCCTGCACCCAAACCCCGTCCCACAGCCTGCACCCTGAACTCCCCTCCTGCACCTCAAACCCCATCCTAGCCCTGAGTCCCCCCGCACCCAAACCCCGTCCCACAGCCTGCACCCTGAACTCCCCTCCTGCACCCCAAACCCCATCCTAGCCCTGAGTCCCCCTGCACCCAAACCCCGTCCCACAGCCTGCACCCTGAACTCCCCTCCTGCACCTCAAACCCCATCCTAGCCCTGAGTCCCCCCGCACCCAAACCCCGTCCCACAGCCTGCACCCTGAACTCCCCTCCTGCACCTCAAACCCCATCCTAGCCCTGAGTCCCCCTGCACCCAAACCCCGTCCCACAGCCTGCACCCTGAACTCCCCTCCTGCACCTCAAACCCCATCCTAGCCCTGAGTCCCCCAGCACCCAAACCCCGTCCCACAGCCTGCACCCTGAACTCCCCTCCTGCACCTCAAACCCCATCCTAGCCCTGAGTCCCCCCGCACCCAAACCCCGTCCCACAGCCTGCACCCTGAACTCCCCTCCTGCACCTCAAACCCCATCCTAGCCCTGAGTCCCCCCGCACCCAAACCCCGTTCCACAGCCTGCACCCTGAACTCCCCTCCTGCACCTCAAACCCCATCCTAGCCCTGAGTCCCCCTGCACCCAAACCGTCCCACAGCCTGCACCCTGAACTCCCCTCCTGCACCTCAAACCCCATCCTAGCCCTGAGTCCCCCCGCACCCAAACCCCGTCCCACAGCCTGCACCCTGAACTCCCCTCCTGCACCTCAAACCCCATCCTAGTCCTGAGTCCCCCTGCACCCAAACCCCATCCCACAGCCTGCACCCTGAACTCCCCTCCTGCACCTCAAACCCCATCCTAGCCCTGAGTCCCCCCGCACCCAAACCCCGTCCCACAGCCTGCACCCTGAACTCCCCTCCTGCACCTCAAACCCCATCCTAGCCCTGAGTCCCCCTGCACCCAAACCCCGTCCCACAGCCTGCACCCTGAACTCCCCTCCTGCACCTCAAACCCCATCCTAGCCCTGAGTCCTCCTGCACCCAAACCCCGTCCCACAGCCTGCACCCTGAACTCCCCTCCTGCACCTCAAACCCCATCCTAGCCCTGAGTGCCCCCGCACTCAAACCCCGTCCCACAGCCTGCACCCTGAACTCCCCTCCTGCACCTCAAACCCCATCCTAGCCCTGAGTCCCCCTGCACCCAAACCCCGTCCCACAGCCTGCACCCTGAACTCCCCTCCTGCACCTCAAACCCCATCCTAGCCCTGAGTCCCCCTGCACCCAAACCCCATCCCACAGCCTGCACCCTGAACTCCCCTCCTGCACCTCAAACCCCATCCTAGCCCTGAGTCCCCCTGCACCCAAACCCCGTCCCACAGCCTGCACCCTGAACTCCCCTCCTGCACCTCAAACCCCATCCTAGCCCTGAGTCCCCCCGCACCCAAACCCCGTCCCACAGCCTGCACCCTGAACTCCCCTCCTGCACCTCAAACCCCATCCTAGCCCTGAGTCCCCCCGCACCCAAACCCCGTCCCACAGCCTGCACCCTGAACTCCCCTCCTGCACCTCAAACCCCATCCTAGCCCTGAGTCCCCCTGCACCCAAACCCCGTCCCACAGCCTGCACCCTGAACTCCCCTCCTGCACCCCAAACCCCATCCTAGCCCTGAGTCCCCCTGCACCCAAACCCCTTTCCCACAGCCTGCACCCTGAACTCCCCTCCTGCACCTCAAACCCCATCCTAGCCCTGAGTCCCCCTGCACCCAAACCCCATCCCACAGCCTGCACCCTGAACTCCCCTCCTGCACCTCAAACCCCATCCTAGCCCTGAGTCCCCCTGCACCCAAACCCCGTCCCACAGCCTGCACCCTGAACTCCCCTCCTGCACCTCAAACCCCATCCTAGCCCTGAGTCACCCCGCACCCAAACCCCGTCCCACAACCTGCACCCTGAACTCCCCTCCTGCACCTCAAACCCCATCCTAGCCCTGAGTCCCCCTGCACCCAAACCCCATCCCACAGCCTGCACCCTGAACTCCCCTTCTGCACCTCAAACCCCATCCTAGCCCTGAGTCCCCCTGCACCCAAACCCCGTCCCACAGCCTGCACCCTGAACTCCCCTACTGCACCTCAAACCCCATCCTAGCCCTGAGTCCCCCTGCACCCAAACCCCGTCCCACAGCCTGCACCCTGAACTCCCCTCCTGCACCTCAAACCCCATCCTAGCCCTGAGTCCCCCTGCACCCAAACCCCGTCCCACAGCCTGCACCCTGAACTCCCCTCCTGCACCTCAAACCCCATCCTAGCCCTGAGTCCCCCTGCACCCAAACCCCGTCCCACAACCTGCACCCTGAACTCCCCTCCTGCACCTCAAACCCCATCCTAGCCCTGAGTCCCCCTGCACCCAAACCCCGTCCCACAGCCTGCACCCTGAACTCCCCTCCTGCACCTCAAACCCCATCCTAGCCCTGAGTCCCCCCGCACCCAAACCCCGTCCCACAGCCTGCACCCTGAACTCCCCTCCTGCACCTCAAACCCCATCCTAGCCCTGAGTCCCCCTGCACCCAAACCCCATCCCACAGCCTGCACCCTGAACCCCCCTGCACCTCAAACCCCATCCTAGCCCTGAGTCCCCCTGCACCCAAACCCCGTCCCACAGCCTGCACCCTGAACTCCCCTCCTGCACCTCAAACCCCATCCTAGCCCTGAGTCCCCCTGCACCCAAACCCAGTCCCACAGCCTGCACCCTGAACTCCCCTCCTGCACCTCAAACCCCATCCTAGCCCTGAGTCCCCCCGCACCCAAACCCCGTCCCACAGCCTGCACCCTGAACTCCCCTCCTGCACCTCAAACCCCATCCTAGCCCTGAGTCCCCCCGCACCCAAACCCCGTCCCACAGCCTGCACCCTGAACTCCCCTCCTGCACCTCAAACCCCATCCTAGCCCTGAGTCCCCCTGCACCCAAACCCCGTCCCACAGCCTGCACCCTGAACTCCCCTCCTGCACCTCAAACCCCATCATAGCCCTGAGTCCCCCTGCACCCAAACCCCATCCCACAGCCTGCACCCTGAACTCCCCTCCTGCACCTCAAACCCCATCCTAGCCCTGAGTCCCCCTGCACCCAAACCCCATCCCACAGCCTGCACCCTGAACTCCCCTCCTGCACCTCAAACCCCATCCTAGCCCTGAGTCCCCCTGCACCCAAACCCCGTCCCACAGCCTGCACCCTGAACTCCCCTCCTGCACCTCAAACCCCATCCTAGCCCTGAGTCCCCCCGCACCCAAACCCCGTCCCACAGCCTGCACCCTGAACTCCCCTCCTGCACCTCAAACCCCATCCTAGCCCTGAGTCCCCCTGCACCCAAACCCCGTCCCACAGCCTGCACCCTGAACTCCCCTCCTGCACTTCAAACCCCATCCTAGCCCTGAGTCCCCCTGCACCCAAACCCCGTCCCACAGCCTGCACCCTGAACTCCCCTCCTGCACCTCAAACCCCATCCTAGCCCTGAGTCCCCCTGCACCCAAACCCCGTCCCACAGCCTGCTCCCTGAACTCCCCTCCTGCACCCCAAACCCCATCCTAGCCCTGAGTCCCCCCGCACCCAAACCCCGTCCCACAGCCTGCTCCCTGAACTCCCCTCCTGCACCCCAAACCCCATCCTAGCCCTGCGTCCCTCTGCACCCAAACCCCATCCCACAGCCTGCACCCTGAACTCCCCTCCTGCACCTCAAACCCCATCCTAGCCCTGAGTCCCCCTGCACCCAAACCCCGTCCCACAGCCTGCACCCTGAACTCCCCTCCTGCACCTCAAACCCCATCCTAGCCCTGAGTCCCCCCGCACCCAAACCCCGTCCCACAGCCTGCACCCTGAACTCCCCTCCTGCACCTCAAACCCCATCCTAGCCCTGAGTCCCCCTGCACCCAAACGCCGTCCCACAGCCTGCACCCTGAACTCCCCTCCTGCACCTCAAACCCCATCCTAGCCCTGAGTCCCCCCGCACCCAAACCCCATCCCACAGCCTGCACCCTGAACTCCCCTCCTGCACCTCAAACCCCATCCTAGCCCTGAGTCCCCCTGCACCCAAACCCCGTCCCACAACCTGCACCCTGAACTCCCCTCCTGCACCTCAAACCCCATCCTAGCCCTGAGTCCCCCTGCACCCAAACCCCGTCCCACAGCCTGCACCCTGAACTCCCCTCCTGCACCTCAAACCCCATCCTAGCCCTGAGTCCCCCCGCACCCAAACCCCGTCCCACAGCCTGCACCCTGAACTCCCCTCCTGCACCTCAAACCCCATCCTAGCCCTGAGTCCCCCCGCACCCAAACCCCGTCCCACAGCCTGCACCCTGAACTCCCCTCCTGCACCTCAAACCCCATCCTAGCCCTGAGTCCCCCCGCACCCAAACCCCGTCCCACAGCCTGCACCCTGAACTCCCCTCCTGCACCTCAAACCCCATCCTAGCCCTGAGTCCCCCTGCACCCAAACCCCGTCCCACAGCCTGCACCCTGAACTCCCCTCCTGCACCTCAAACCCCATCCTAGCCCTGAGTCCCCCTGCACCCAAACCCCATCCCACAGCCTGCACCCTGAACTCCCCTCCTGCACCTCAAACCCCATCCTAGCCCTGAGTCCCCCCGCACCCAAACCCCGTCCCACAGCCTGCACCCTGAACTCCCCTCCTGCACCTCAAACCCCATCCTAGCCCTGAGTCCCCCTGCACCCAAACCCCGTCCCACAGCCTGCACCCTGAACTCCCCTCCTGCACCTCAAACCCCATCCTAGCCCTGAGTCCCCCTGCACCCAAACCCCGTCCCACAGCCTGCACCTTGAACTCCCCTCCTGCACCTCAAACCCCATCCTAGCCCTGAGTCCCCCCGCACCCAAACCCCGTCCCACAGCCTGCACCCTGAACTCCCCTCCTGCACCTCAAACCCCATCCTAGCCCTGAGTCCCCCTGCACCCAAACCCCGTCCCACAGCCTGCACCCTGAACTCCCCTCCTGCACCTCAAACCCCATCCTAGCCCTGAGTCCCCCTGCACCCAAACCCCATCCCACAGCCTGCACCCTGAACTCCCCTCCTGCACCTCAAACCCCATCCTAGCCCTGAGTCCCCCTGCACCCAAACCCCGTCCCACAGCCTGCACCCTGAACTCCCCTCCTGCACCTCAAACCCCATCCTAGCCCTGAGTCCCCCCGCACCCAAACCCCGTCCCACAGCCTGCACCCTGAACTCCCCTCCTGCACCTCAAACCCCATCCTAGCCCTGAGTCCCCCTGCACCCAAACCCCGTCCCACAGCCTGCACCCTGAACTCCCCTCCTGCACTTCAAACCCCATCCTAGCCCTGAGTCCCCCTGCACCCAAACCCCGTCCCACAGCCTGCACCCTGAACTCCCCTCCTGCACCTCAAACCCCATCCTAGCCCTGAGTCCCCCTGCACCCAAACCCCGTCCCACAGCCTGCTCCCTGAACTCCCCTCCTGCACCCCAAACCCCATCCTAGCCCTGAGTCCCCCCGCACCCAAACCCCGTCCCACAGCCTGCTCCCTGAACTCCCCTCATACACCCCAAACCCCATCCTAGCCCTGCGTCCCCCTGCACCCAAACCCCATCCCACAGCCTGCACCCTGAACTCCCCTCCTGCACCTCAAACCCCATCCTAGCCCTGAGTCCCCCTGCACCCAAACCCCGTCCCACAGCCTGCACCCTGAACTCCCCTCCTGCACCTCAAACCCCATCCTAGCCCTGAGTCCCCCCGCACCCAAACCCCGTCCCACAGCCTGCACCCTGAACTCCCCTCCTGCACCTCAAACCCCATCCTAGCCCTGAGTCCCCCTGCACCCAAACCCCGTCCCACAGCCTGCACCCTGAACTCCCCTCCTGCACCTCAAACCCCATCCTAGCCCTGAGTCCCCCTGCACCCAAACCCCATCCCACAGCCTGCACCCTGAACTCCCCTCCTGCACCTCAAACCCCATCCTAGCCCTGAGTCCCCCTGCACCCAAACCCCGTCCCACAGCCTGCACCCTGAACTCCCCTCCTGCACCTCAAACCCCATCCTAGCCCTGAGTCCCCCCGCACCCAAACCCCATCCCACAGCCTGCACCCTGAACTCCCCTCCTGCACCTCAAACCCCATCCTAGCCCTGAGTCCCCCCGCACCCAAACCCCGTCCCACAGCCTGCACCCTGAACTCCCCTCCTGCACCTCAAACCCCATCCTAGCCCTGAGTCCCCCCGCACCCAAACCCCATCCCACAGCCTGCACCCTGAACTCCCCTCCTGCACCTCAAACCCCATCCTAGCCCTGAGTCCCCCTGCACCCAAACCCCGTCCCACAGCCTGCACCCTGAACTCCCCTCCTGCACCTCAAACCCCATCCTAGCCCTGAGTCCCCCCGCACCCAAACCCCGTCCCACAGCCTGCACCCTGAACTCCCCTCCTGCACCTCAAACCCCATCCTAGCCCTGAGTCCCCCCGCACCCAAACCCCGTCCCACAGCCTGCACCCTGAACTCCCCTCCTGCACCTCAAACCCCATCCTAGCCCTGAGTCCCCCTGCACCCAAACCCCGTCCCACAGCCTGCACCCTGAACTCCCCTCCTGCACCTCAAACCCCATCCTAGCCCTGAGTCCCCCTGCACCCAAACCGTCCCACAGCCTGCACCCTGAACTCCCCTCCTGCACCTCAAACCCCATCCTAGCCCTGAGTCCCCCCGCACCCAAACCCCGTCCCACAGCCTGCACCCTGAACTCCCCTCCTGCACCTCAAACCCCATCCTAGCCCTGAGTCCCCCCGCACCCAAACCCCATCCCACAGCCTGCACCCTGAACTCCCCTCCTGCACCTCAAACCCCATCCTAGCCCTGAGTCCCCCTGCACCCAAACCCCATCCCACAGCCTGCACCCTGAACTCCCCTCCTGCACCTCAAACCCCATCCTAGCCCTGAGTCCCCCTGCACCCAAACCCCGTCCCACAGCCTGCACCCTGAACTCCCCTCCTGCACCTCAAACCCCATCCTAGCCCTGAGTCCCCCCACACCCAAACCCCGTCCCACAGCCTGCACCCTGAACTCCCCTCCTGCACCTCAAACCCCATCCTAGCCCTGAGTCCCCCTGCACCCAAACCCCGTCCCACAGCCTGCACCCTGAACTCCCCTCCTGCACTTCAAACCCCATCCTAGCCCTGAGTCCCCCTGCACCCAAACCCCGTCCCACAGCCTGCACCCTGAACTCCCCTCCTGCACCTCAAACCCCATCCTAGCCCTGAGTCCCCCTGCACCCAAACCCCGTCCCACAGCCTGCTCCCTGAACTCCCCTCCTGCACCCCAAACCCCATCCTAGCCCTGAGTCCCCCCGCACCCAAACCCCGTCCCACAGCCTGCTCCCTGAACTCCCCTCCTGCACCCCAAACCCCATCCTAGCCCTGCGTCCCCCTGCACCCAAACCCCATCCCACAGCCTGCACCCTGAACTCCCCTCCTGCACCTCAAACCCCATCCTAGCCCTGAGTCCCCCTGCACCCAAACCCCGTCCCACAGCCTGCACCCTGAACTCCCCTCCTGCACCTCAAACCCCATCCTAGCCCTGAGTCCCCCCGCACCCAAACCCCGTCCCACAGCCTGCACCCTGAACTCCCCTCCTGCACCTCAAACCCCATCCTAGCCCTGAGTCCCCCTGCACCCAAACCCCGTCCCACAGCCTGCACCCTGAACTCCCCTCCTGCACCTCAAACCCCATCCTAGCCCTGAGTCCCCCCGCACCCAAACCCCATCCCACAGCCTGCACCCTGAACTCCCCTCCTGCACCTCAAACCCCATCCTAGCCCTGAGTCCCCCCGCACCCAAACCCCGTCCCACAGCCTGCACCCTGAACTCCCCTCCTGCACCTCAAACCCCATCCTAGCCCTGAGTCCCCCCGCACCCAAACCCCATCCCACAGCCTGCACCCTGAACTCCCCTCCTGCACCTCAAACCCCATCCTAGCCCTGAGTCCCCCTGCACCCAAACCCCGTCCCACAGCCTGCACCCTGAACTCCCCTCCTGCACCTCAAACCCCATCCTAGCCCTGAGTCCCCCCGCACCCAAACCCCGTCCCACAGCCTGCACCCTGAACTCCCCTCCTGCACCTCAAACCCCATCCTAGCCCTGAGTCCCCCCGCACCCAAACCCCGTCCCACAGCCTGCACCCTGAACTCCCCTCCTGCACCTCAAACCCCATCCTAGCCCTGAGTCCCCCTGCACCCAAACCCCGTCCCACAGCCTGCACCCTGAACTCCCCTCCTGCACCTCAAACCCCATCCTAGCCCTGAGTCCCCCTGCACCCAAACCGTCCCACAGCCTGCACCCTGAACTCCCCTCCTGCACCTCAAACCCCATCCTAGCCCTGAGTCCCCCTGCACCCAAACCCCGTCCCACAGCCTGCACCCTGAACTCCCCTCATGCACCTCAAACCCCATCCTAGCCCTGAGTCCCCCCGCACCCAAACCCCGTCCCACAGCCTGCACCCTGAACTCCCCTCCTGCACCTCAAACCCCATCCTAGCCCTGAGTCCCCCTGCACCCAAACCCCGTCCCACAGCCTGCACCCTGAACTCCCCTCCTGCACCTCAAACCCCATCCTAGCCCTGAGTCCCCCCGCACCCAAACCCCATCCCACAGCCTGCACCCTGAACTCCCCTCCTGCACCTCAAACCCCATCCTAGCCCTGAGTCCCCCCGCACCCAAACCCCGTCCCACAGCCTGCACCCTGAACTCCCCTCCTGCACCTCAAACCCCATCCTAGCCCTGAGTCCCCCCGCACCCAAACCCCATCCCACAGCCTGCACCCTGAACTCCCCTCCTGCACCTCAAACCCCATCCTAGCCCTGAGTCCCCCTGCACCCAAACCCCGTCCCACAGCCTGCACCCTGAACTCCCCTCCTGCACCTCAAACCCCATCCTAGCCCTGAGTCCCCCCGCACCCAAACCCCGTCCCACAGCCTGCACCCTGAACTCCCCTCCTGCACCTCAAACCCCATCCTAGCCCTGAGTCCCCCTGCACCCAAACCCCGTCCCACAGCCTGCACCCTGAACTCCCCTCCTGCACCTCAAACCCCATCCTAGCCCTGAGTCCCCCTGCACCCAAACCGTCCCACAGCCTGCACCCTGAACTCCCCTCCTGCACCTCAAACCCCATCCTAGCCCTGAGTCCCCCCGCACCCAAACCCCGTCCCACAGCCTGCACCCTGAACTCCCCTCCTGCACCTCAAACCCCATCCTAGCCCTGAGTCCCCCTGCACCCAAACCCCATCCCACAGCCTGCACCCTGAACTCCCCTCCTGCACCTCAAACCCCATCCTAGCCCTGAGTCCCCCCGCACCCAAACCCCGTCCCACAGCCTGCACCCTGAACTCCCCTCCTGCACCTCAAACCCCATCCTAGCCCTGAGTCCCCCTGCACCCAAACCCCATCCCACAGCCTGCACCCTGAACTCCCCTCCTGCACCTCAAACCCCATCCTAGCCCTGAGTCCCCCCGCACCCAAACCCCATCCCACAGCCTGCACCCTGAACTCCCCTCCTGCACCTCAAACCCCATCCTAGCCCTGAGTCCCCCTGCACCCAAACCCCGTCCCACAGCCTGCACCCTGAGCTCCCCTCCTGCACCTCAAACCCCATCCTAGCCCTGAGTCCCCCTGCACCCAAACCCCATCCCACAGCCTGCACCCTGAACTCCCCTCCTGCACCTCAAACCCCATCCTAGCCCTGAGTCCCCCTGCACCCAAACCCCGTCCCACAGCCTGCACCCTGAACCCCCCTGCACCTCAAACCCCATCCTAGCCCTGAGTCCCCCTGCACCCAAACCCCGTCCCACAGCCTGCACCCTGAACTCCCCTCCTGCACCTCAAACCCCATCCTAGCCCTGAGTCCCCCTGCACCCAAACCCCGTCCCACAGCCTGCACCCTGAACTCCCCTCCTGCACCTCAAACCCCATCCTAGCCCTGAGTCCCCCTGCACCCAAACCCCGTCCCACAGCCTGCACCCTGAACTCCCCTCCTGCACCTCAAACCCCATCCTAGCCCTGAGTCCCCCTGCACCCAAACCCCGTCCCACAGCCTGCACCCTGAGCTCCCCTCCTGCACCTCAAACCCCATCCTAGCCCTGAGTCCCCCTGCACCCAAACCCCGTCCCACAGCCTGCACCCTGAACTCCCCTCCTGCACCTCAAACCCCATCCTAGCCCTGAGTCCCCGTGCACCCAAACCCCGTCCCACAGCCTGCACCCTGAACTCCCCTCCTGCACCTCAAACCCCATCCTAGCCCTGAGTCCCCCTGCACCCAAACCCCATCCCACAGCCTGCACCCTGAGCTCCCCTCCTGCACCTCAAACCCCATCCTAGCCCTGAGTCCCCCTGCACCCAAACCCCGTCCCACAGCCTGCACCCTGAACTCCCCTCCTGCACCTCAAACCCCATCCTAGCCCTGAGTCCCCCCGCACCCAAACCCCGTCCCACAGCCTGCACCCTGAACTCCCCTCCTGCACCTCAAACCCCATCCTAGCCCTGAGTCCCCCCGCACCCAAACCCCATCCCACAGCCTGCACCCTGAACTCCCCTCCTGCACCTCAAACCCCATCCTAGCCCTGAGTCCCCCCGCACCCAAACCCCGTCCCACAGCCTGCACCCTGAACTCCCCTCATACACCCCAAACCCCATCCTAGCCCTGAGTCCCCCTGCACCCAAACCCCGTCCCACAGCCTGCACCCTGAACTCCCCTCCTGCACCTCAAACCCCATCCTAGCCCTGAGTCCCCCTGCACCCAAACCCCGTCCCACAGCATGCACCCTGAACTCCCCTCCTGCACCTCAAACCCCATCCTAGCCCTGAGTCCCCCCGCACCCAAACCCCGTCCCACAGCCTGCACCCTGAACTCCCCTCCTGCACCTCAAACCCCATCCTAGCCCTGAGTCCCCCTGCACCCAAACCCCGTCCCACAGCCTGCACCCTGAACTCCCCTCCTGCACCTCAAACCCCATCCTAGCCCTGAGTCCCCACGCACCCAAACCCCGTCCCACAACCTGCACCCTGAACTCCCCTCCTGCACCTCAAACCCCATCCTAGCCCTGAGTCCCCCTGCACCCAAACCCCGTCCCACAGCCTGCACCCTGAACTCCCCTCCTGCACCCCAAACCCCATCCTAGCCCTGAGTCCCCCCGCACCCAAACCCCGTCCCACAGCCTGCACCCTGAACTCCCCTCCTGCACCTCAAACCCCATCCTAGCCCTGAGTCCCCCTGCACCCAAACCCCGTCCCACAGCCTGCACCCTGAACTCCCCTCCTGCACCTCAAACCCCATCCTAGCCCTGAGTCCCCCCGCACCCAAACCCCGTCCCACAACCTGCACCCTGAACTCCCCTCCTGCACCTCAAACCCCATCCTAGCCCTGAGTCCCCCCGCACCCAAACCCCGTCCCACAGCCTGCACCCTGAACTCCCCTCCTGCACCTCAAACCCCATCCTAGCCCTGAGTCCCCCTGCACCCAAACCCCGTCCCACAGCCTGCACCCTGAACTCCCCTCCTGCACCTCAAACCCCATCCTAGCCCTGAGTCCCCCCGCACCCAAACCCCGTCCCACAACCTGCACCCTGAACTCCCCTCCTGCACCTCAAACCCCATCCTAGCCCTGAGTCCCCCTGCACCCAAACCCCGTCCCACAGCCTGCACCCTGAACTCCCCTCCTGCACCTCAAACCCCATCCTAGCCCTGAGTCCCCCTGCACCCAAACCCCGTCCCACAGCCTGCACCCTGAACTCCCCTCCTGCACCTCAAACCCCATCCTAGCCCTGAGTCCCCCCGCACCCAAACCCCGTCCCACAGCCTGCACCCTGAACTCCCCTCCTGCACCTCAAACCCCATCCTAGCCCTGAGTCCCCCTGCACCCAAACCCCGTCCCACAGCCTGCACCCTGAACTCCCCTCCTGCACCTCAAATCCCATCCTAGCCCTGAGTCCCCCTGCACCCAAACCCCGTCCCACAGCCTGCACCCTGAACTCCCCTCCTGCACCTCAAACCCCATCCTAGCCCTGAGTCCCCCTGCACCCAAACCCCATCCCACAGCCTGCACCCTGAACTCCCCTCCTGCACCTCAAACCCCATCCTAGCCCTGAGTCCCCCCGCACCCAAACCCCGTCCCACAGCCTGCTCCCTGAACCCCTCCTGCACCCCAAACCCCATCCTAGCCCTGAGTCCCCCCGCACCCAAACCCCGTCCCACAGCCTGCACCCTGAACCCCTCCTGCACCCCAAACCCCATCCTAGCCCTGAGTCCCCCTGCACCCAAACCCCGTCCCACAGCCTGCACCCTGAACTCCCCTCCTGCACCTCAAACCCCATCCTAGCCCTGAGTCCCCCCGCACCCAAACCCCATCCCACAGCCTGCACCCTGAACTCCCCTCCTGCACCTCAAACCCCATCCTAGCCCTGAGTCCCCCCGCACCCAAACCCCGTCCCACAGCCTGCACCCTGAACTCCCCTCCTGCACCTCAAACCCCATCCTAGCCCTGAGTCCCCCTGCACCCAAACCGTCCCACAGCCTGCACCCTGAACTCCCCTCCTGCACCTCAAACCCCATCCTAGCCCTGAGTCCCCCCGCACCCAAACCCCGTCCCACAGCCTGCACCCTGAACTCCCCTCCTGCACCTCAAACCCCATCCTAGCCCTGAGTCCCCCTGCACCCAAACCCCATCCCACAGCCTGCACCCTGAACTCCCCTCCTGCACCTCAAACCCCATCCTAGCCCTGAGTCCCCCCGCACCCAAACCCCGTCCCACAGCCTGCACCCTGAACTCCCCTCCTGCACCTCAAACCCCATCCTAGCCCTGAGTCCCCCCGCAACCAAACCCCATCCCACAGCCTGCACCCTGAACTCCCCTCCTGCACCTCAAACCCCATCCTAGCGCTGAGTCCCCCTGCACCCAAACCCCGTCCCACAGCCTGCACCCTGAACTCCCCTCCTGCACCTCAAACCCCATCCTAGCCCTGAGTCCCCCTGCACCCAAACCCCGTCCCACAGCCTGCACCCTGAACTCCCCTCCTGCACCTCAAACCCCATCCTAGCCCTGAGTCCCCCTGCACCCAAACCCCGTCCCACAGCCTGCACCCTGAACTCCCCTCCTGCACCTCAAACCCCATCCTAGCCCTGAGTCCCCCCGCACCCAAACCCCGTCCCACAGCCTGCACCCTGAACCCCCCTGCACCTCAAACCCCATCCTAGCCCTGAGTCCCCCTACACCCAAACCCCGTCCCACAGCCTGCACCCTGAACTCCCCTCCTGCACCTCAAACCCCATCCTAGCCCTGAGTCCCCCCGCACCCAAACCCCGTCCCACAGCCTGCACCCTGAACTCCCCTCCTGCACCCCAAACCCCATCCTAGCCCTGAGTCCCCCTGCACCCAAACCCCGTCCCACAGCCTGCACCCTGAACTCCCCTCCTGCACCTCAAACCCCATCCTAGCCCTGAGTCCCCCTGCACCCAAACCCCGTCCCACAGCCTGCACCCTGAACTCCCCTCCTGCACCTCAAACCCCATCCTAGCCCTGAGTCCCCCCGCACCCAAACCCCGTCCCACAGCCTGCACCCTGAACTCCCCTCCTGCACCTCAAACCCCATCCTAGCCCTGAGTCCCCCCGCACCCAAACCCCGTCCCACAGCCTGCACCCTGAACTCCCCTCCTGCACCTCAAACCCCATCCTAGCCCTGAGTCCCCCCGCACCCAAACCCCGTCCCACAGCCTGCACCCTGAACTCCCCTCCTGCACCTCAAACCCCATCCTAGCCCTGAGTCCCCCTGCACCCAAACCCCGTCCCACAGCCTGCACCCTGAACTCCCCTCCTGCACCTCAAACCCCATCCTAGCCCTGAGTCCCCCTGCACCCAAACCCCGTCCCACAGCCTGCACCCTGAACTCCCCTCCTGCACCTCAAACCCCATCCTAGCCCTGAGTCCCCCTGCACCCAAACCCCGTCCCACAGCCTGCACCCTGAACTCCCCTCCTGCAACTCAAACCCCATCCTAGCCCTGAGTCCCCCCGCACCCAAACCCCGTCCCACAGCCTGCACCCTGAACTCCCCTCCTGCACCTCAAACCCCATCCTAGCCCTGAGTCCCCCCGCACCCAAACCCCGTCCCACAGCCTGCACCCTGAACTCCCCTCCTGCACCTCAAACCCCATCCTAGCCCTGAGTCCCCCGCACCCAAACCGTCCCACAGCCTGGACCCTGAACTCCCCTCCTGCACCTCAAACCCCATCCTAGCCCTGAGTCCCCACGCACCCAAACCCCGTCCCACAGCCTGCACCCTGAACTCCCCTCCTGCACCTCAAACCCCATCCTAGTCCTGAGTCCCCCTGCACCCAAACCCCATCCCACAGCCTGCACCCTGAACTCCCCTCCTGCACCTCAAACCCCATCCTAGCCCTGAGTCCCCCTGCACCCAAACCCCGTCCCACAGCCTGCACCCTGAACTCCCCTCCTGCACCTCAAACCCCATCCTAGCCCTGAGTCCCCCCGCACCCAAACCCCATCCCACAGCCTGCACCCTGAACTCCCCTCCTGCACCTCAAACCCCATCCTAGCCCTGAGTCCCCCCGCACCCAAACCCCGTCCCACAGCCTGCACCCTGAACTCCCCTCCTGCACCTCAAACCCCATCCTAGCCCTGAGTCCCCCTGCACCCAAACCCCGTCCCACAGCCTGCACCCTGAACTCCCCTCCTGCACCTCAAACCCCATCCTAGCCCTGAGTCCCCCTGCACCCAAACCCCGTCCCACAGCCTGCACCCTGAACTCCCCTCCTGCACCTCAAACCCCATCCTAGCCCTGAGTCCCCCCGCACCCAAACCCCGTCCCACAGCCTGCACCCTGAACTCCCCTCCTGCACCTCAAACCCCATCCTAGCCCTGAGTCCCCCCGCACCCAAACCCCGTCCCACAGCCTGCACCCTGAACTCCCCTCCTGCACCTCAAACCCCATCCTAGCCCTGAGTCCCCCTGCACCCAAACCCCGTCCCACAGCCTGCACCCTGAACTCCCCTCCTGCACCCCAAACCCCATCCTAGCCCTGAGTCCCCCTGCACCCAAACCCCGTCCCACAGCCTGCACCCTGAACTCCCCTCCTGCACCTCAAACCCCATCCTAGCCCTGAGTCCCCCTGCACCCAAACCCCATCCCACAGCCTGCACCCTGAACTCCCCTCCTGCACCTCAAACCCCATCCTAGCCCTGAGTCCCCCTGCACCCAAACCCCGTCCCACAGCCTGCACCCTGAACTCCCCTCCTGCACCTCAAACCCCATCCTAGCCCTGAGTCCCCCCGCACCCAAACCCCGTCCCACAGCCTGCACCCTGAACTCCCCTCCTGCACCTCAAACCCCATCCTAGCCCTGAGTCCCCCTGCACCCAAACCCCATCCCACAGCCTGCACCCTGAACTCCCCTCCTGCACCTCAAACCCCATCCTAGCCCTGAGTCCCCCTGCACCCAAACCCCGTCCCACAGCCTGCACCCTGAACTCCCCTACTGCACCTCAAACCCCATCCTAGCCCTGAGTGCCCCTGCACCCAAACCCCGTCCCACAGCCTGCACCCTGAACTCCCCTCCTGCACTTCAAACCCCATCCTAGCCCTGAGTCCCCCTGCACCCAAACCCCGTCCCACAGCCTGCACCCTGAACTCCCCTCCTGCACCTCAAACCCCATCCTAGCCCTGAGTCCCCCTGCACCCAAACCCCGTCCCACAACCTGCACCGTGAACTCCCCTCCTGCACCTCAAACCCCATCCTAGCCCTGAGTCCCCCCGCACCCAAACCCCGTCCCACAGCCTGCACCCTGAACTCCCCTCCTGCACCTCAAACCCCATCCTAGCCCTGAGTCCCCCCGCACCCAAACCCCATCCCACAGCCTGCACCCTGAACTCCCCTCCTGCACCTCAAACCCCATCCTAGCCCTGAGTCCCCCCGCACCCAAACCCCATCCCACAGCCTGCACCCTGAACTCCCCTCCTGCACCTCAAACCCCATCCTAGCCCTGAGTCCCCCTGCACCCAAACCCCGTCCCACAGCCTGCACCCTGAACTCCCCTCCTGCACCTCAAACCCCATCCTAGCCCTGAGTCCCCCCGCACCCAAACCCCGTCCCACAACCTGCACCCTGAACTCCCCTCCTGCACCTCAAACCCCATCCTAGCCCTGAGTCCCCCCGCACCCAAACCCCGTCCCACAGCCTGCACCCTGAACTCCCCTCCTGCACCTCAAACCCCATCCTAGCCCTGAGTCCCCCCGCACCCAAACCCCGTCCCACAGCCTGCACCCTGAACTCCCCTCCTGCACCTCAAACCCCATCCTAGCCCTGAGTCCCCCCGCACCCAAACCCCGTCCCACAGCCTGCACCCTGAACTCCCCTCCTGCACCTCAAACCCCATCCTAGCCCTGAGTCCCCCCGCACCCAAACCCCGTCCCACAGCCTGCACCCTGAACTCCCCTCCTGCACCTCAAACCCCATCCTAGCCCTGAGTCCCCCTGCACCCAAACCCCGTCCCACAGCCTGCACCCTGAACTCCCCTCCTGCACCTCAAACCCCATCCTAGCCCTGAGTCCCCCTGCACCCAAACCCCGTCCCACAGCCTGCACCCTGAACTCCCCTCCTGCACCTCAAACCCCATCCTAGCCCTGAGTCCCCCTGCACCCAAACCCCATCCCACAGCCTGCACCCTGAACTCCCCTCCTGCACCTCAAACCCCATCCTAGCCCTGAGTCCCCCTGCACCCAAACCCCATCCCACAGCCTGCACCCTGAACTCCCCTCCTGCACCTCAAACCCCATCCTAGCCCTGAGTCCCCCTGCACCCAAACCCCGTCCCACAGCCTGCACCCTGAACTCCCCTCCTGCACCTCAAACCCCATCCTAGCCCTGAGTCCCCCCGCACCCAAACCCCGTCCCACAGCCTGCACCCTGAACTCCCCTCCTGCACCTCAAACCCCATCCTAGCCCTGAGTCCCCCTGCACCCAAACCCCGTCCCACAGCCTGCACCCTGAACTCCCCTCCTGCACTTCAAACCCCATCCTAGCCCTGAGTCCCCCTGCACCCAAACCCCGTCCCACAGCCTGCACCCTGAACTCCCCTCCTGCACCTCAAACCCCATCCTAGCCCTGAGTCCCCCTGCACCCAAACCCCGTCCCACAGCCTGCTCCCTGAACTCCCCTCCTGCACCCCAAACCCCATCCTAGCCCTGAGTCCCCCCGCACCCAAACCCCGTCCCACAGCCTGCTCCCTGAACTCCCCTCCTGCACCCCAAACCCCATCCTAGCCCTGCGTCCCCCTGCACCCAAACCCCATCCCACAGCCTGCACCCTGAACTCCCCTCCTGCACCTCAAACCCCATCCTAGCCCTGAGTCCCCCTGCACCCAAACCCCGTCCCACAGCCTGCACCCTGAACTCCCCTCCTGCACCTCAAACCCCATCCTAGCCCTGAGTCCCCCCGCACCCAAACCCCGTCCCACAACCTGCACCCTGAACTCCCCTCCTGCACCTCAAACCCCATCCTAGCCCTGAGTCCCCCCGCACCCAAACCCCGTCCCACAGCCTGCACCCTGAACTCCCCTCCTGCACCTCAAACCCCATCCTAGCCCTGAGTCCCCCTGCACCCAAACCCCGTCCCACAGCCTGCACCCTGAACTCCCCTCCTGCACCTCAAACCCATCCTAGCCCTGAGTCCCCCTGCACCCAAACCGTCCCACAGCCTGCACCCTGAACTCCCCTCCTGCACCTCAAACCCCATCCTAGCCCTGAGTCCCCCCGCACCCAAACCCTGTCCCACAGCCTGCACCCTGAACTCCCCTCCTGCACCTCAAACCCCATCCTAGCCCTGAGTCCCCCCGCACCCAAACCCCGTCCCACAGCCTGCACCCTGAACTCCCCTCCTGCACCTCAAACCCCATCCTAGCCCTGAGTCCCCCTGCACCCAAACCCCGTCCCACAGCCTGCACCCTGAACTCCCCTCCTGCACTTCAAACCCCATCCTAGCCCTGAGTCCCCCCGCACCCAAACCCCGTCCCACAGCCTGCACCCTGAACTCCCCTCCTGCACCTCAAACCCCATCCTAGCCCTGAGTCCCCCCGCACCCAAACCCCGTCCCACAGCCTGCACCCTGAACTCCCCTGCTGCACCTCAAACCCCATCCTAGCCCTGAGTCCCCCTGCACCCAAACCCCGTCCCACAGCCTGCACCCTGAACTCCCCTCCTGCACCTCAAACCCCATCCTAGCCCTGAGTCCCCCCGCACCCAAACCCCATCCCACAGCCTGCACCCTGAACTCCCCTCCTGCACCTCAAACCCCATCCTAGCCCTGAGTCCCCCTGCACCCTGAACCCCTCCTGCACCTCAACTCTCTGCCCCAGGCTGAGCTCAGAGCCCCTCCCACCCTCCAAATCCCTTAGCCCGAGATCAGAGCCTGCATCCCCCTCCCCAGGCCCCCAGCCCGTTTCCTCCCCTGATAAAAGGGAATGAGGCTGGGGGAGGGAGGGAGGATGGACTGGGCAGGGGCGGGGCCTCGGAGGAGGGGTGGGAAGAAGCCGGGGAAGGGGATCTTACATTGCACTTCAATTCAAAAAGTGATCTTGTGCTTCAGAAGGCTGGAGACCCCGGCTATGGGGCGAGGTCTGGCTCAGTAGCGGTTTCCCTAGAGAACAGCACAAACAGGTGTGCAGTGAAGGCAGCTTTAGATGCCCCCCCCCCCAAAGATCCGGAAATGGCCACTATCGGAGACAGGGCACTGGGCTAAATGGGTCATTGGCCTGGTCCAGTGATCTGCTCCCAATGGCCCAATCGTCTCCAGCTGGGCTGGGCGATCGCAGTCCCACTGATAGCAACGGGATTTAGATCAGGCCTTGCGTTTCCCAGGGGAGACCCTCAGGACGGTTACAGACAGCAGGTGTGACGCCGTCAGCCCCTGCCTTGCCCAGGGCATCGCTGCGATCAAGGAAAAGTCCGACAGCAGGATCTTCGTCTGCTCGTGGCCCCGTGTGCTTACTACAGCTGCTGCCTAGGGCGCAACTTGCCCAGATGCTTCCCCCGCCAATCACGCGTCTGCTGCCTACAGGACAATAGGTCACAGATGCTTCCTTCCAGATCTGGCTGCTGCACGGTTTCTTTAAATCTGCAGAAGAGCCGCTAGGCTGGAGGCCGGCTGGGGAAGGCTCTAAACGAAATAGAGCAGCTTTCAGATAATGCCTTCTCTCGCACTGGCTGGAATAAAGCTCTTGTTCCATGACAGACGAGAGTGGCTCTTCTGGTGACCATGAACGGGGCGCCACCTGGCCTTCCGGCCACCAAGACGGGTTCCAGGCTGTGCGGCTCTCACTGCTCTGGGCTTGGAGCTCACCAAATAGAGGAGCGGAAAAGTGGGGGGTGTCAAGGCTGTTCCCCACTTTGGCATTTCTAACGCAGAAGGAAGGGGCCTGCAAGAGACCTTAAAATACCTTGCCCAGAACAGCTTTTGCTTCAGCTCTCTACGGTCCCAGATTCCCTGGCCTTGGGTGGGACATTGCCACCACCTAATCAAAAACTCCTTTAGTGCCAGGAAGATGCACTTGGGAATTTCCTCCTGCAGGGCAGCGTTTCTTCAACTTTTTAAATCTGAGGACACCAAACAATTTTTTTTCCATGGGGAACACCAAGGATATTTTTGTCGAGCAAAAATACCAAAAAAACCAACCAAACAAAAACCCCACCAGACCAGGAGGGAGGGTAGAGGAGGGTCTCAGGGCAGGGTGTCTGGCCAGGAGGGAGGGTAGAGGAGGGTCTCAGGGCAGGGTGTCTGGCCAGGAGGGAGGGTAGAGGAGGGTCTCAGGGCAGGGTGTCTGGCCAGGAGGGAGGGTAGAAGAGGGGACTTGGGGCAGGGTGTCTGGCCAGGAGGGAGGGTAGAGGAGGGTCTCAGGGCAGGGTGTCTGGCCAGGAGGGAGGGTAGAGGAGGGTCTCAGGGCAGGGTGTCTGGCCAGGAGGGAGGGTAGAAGAGGGGACTTGGGGCAGGGTGTCAGAGCAAGCTGGGAATACAGGGTCTTGGCAGGTTGAGGGGAGGGAGGGGGGTCTTGGGGAAGGTGCTGCAGGGAAAGCCTCCCGGGAGCATGTTCTTGTTCCTCGGGGGGTGGGGGTGGAGAGCTCAGTTCTCAATGGAGAGCTGGCAAGGCGGGGGGGGGGGGAGTAGAAACCTCAACCGTCCCCGCCAGATTAAACTCTGCCATTTCCCCAGCAGGCTGGGGAGGGGCGCAGGGGAGAGAGCAGCAGTGCATGGGGGGGCAGCAGAGCCCGAGTGTGCCCCAGGTCGGGGGGGGAGGGGGGAGTGGCAGAGCCTGAGCTGGGTTCCCCGCAGGTGGCAGTTTTAAAATGCCAAGGTCTGGGAGCAACTCCTCAGCTCCGGCCAGTCCTCTCCCTCCCCCTCCCAGCAGCAGCAGCCACAGTAAAAGCTGCGGCCTGCACATCTGGTGGAGGAGGAGGAGGCTGTGCAGCAGAGTCCTTGTGGGAGTCGGGACAGGGGCCGCCTTGCAGGCTTGGGGGAGGTGAGGGGCAGCCACTGTCTATGGACTCTGCAGGGGGCAGGGGAGCAGAATTTTTCCTGTTTTCCCCACGGCACACCTCTGACTGCCTCACGACACGCTGGTGTGCCCCGGAACACAGGTTAAGAAACGCTGCTGTAGGGTAACCCCAAGTTTAGGAGAAAGCTTGAAAACAAACTGGAATATCTTAATACCCGACCTTCAGTCTCAGGCATATGTACACAAAGCCTCTTGCTTTCTAGGACACAGGAATCAGATCATAGTCTCCTAAAGGTGATTTTATTATCAAAATAAAGAAGACGTATTTGGTAAAGCATATTTGGTTGCTATGTGTTGCAGAGCAACTTAGAAAAACAGATTAAAGCACAGAGAATTGCTTCCCTGGGATTCAGTTTCAGTCTACAGCAGGGTTCAAATCAACACAGAGAAATCCCACAAACCCAGAAATAAAGAAAATAACCTGATGGAACTAACTATTCATTCCCTGTCTAACTCATATCGGTTGTTTCAAGTTGCATCCTTTTTAGACATGGATACTGTTGAAAATTTCATGTCTGGTTCCAGGGATTACTTCATCTCTCTCCCAAGTCCTGCTCTGAACTCACACACAAAGAAGACAGAAGCAGGCAAAACTGTTTCATTTCAGATCTCTCACTCTCTTCCCATTGACTCTCCTGGTTCCCTGCCAACAGTTCCTGGATCTCCACTGCTCTGAGTTTAATCCTTTACAGACAATTTAGTGAATTTACTGAATGCTGGGATGTCTAGAAAAGGGTAGTACCCCCCCCCCCCATCCAACAGGAGGCTTGTTAACAAGCAGCCCTGAGTTACCCAGAGGCCATTCCAGTCCCTCAGTGCCAGTCATCCAAACACACAGGCTGTGTCTACACTGCACCCCTTTTCCGAAAGGTCCCTTATTCCTCTTAAAATCAGGAATAAGGGACCTTTCGGAAAAGGCTTTATTTTCCGAAAGATCCCGTCTAGACTGGCGCTTTTCTCCGGCAAAGCCCCGAGCCGGAAAAAAGCGGCAGCCATGTTCATGCAAATGCAGCGGGGGATATTTAAATCCCCCGCTGCATTTGCAATTCCGACTTGTCTCATCTGCATCCCTTTTCCGGAAAAGGGGTACAGTGTAGACACAGCAACAGAGTTTTAGCCATTAGTGTCCAAACGTTGCAGACTTGGCATCTATAGAGCTGGTCAACATGTTTCGGCTAAAACATTTTGTTCAGAGAAAAATGTCTTTTCAGACTTGCCAGACAGACGCGTGGCAAATGTTCATTATAGTTGAACATTCCCAGCTTTACAAACAAACTGGAAATGACAAAGTAGCAAAAAAAAAAAAAAAAAAAAAAAAATTAGCAAAAATGAAACGGTGGTACTGAAATCTGCTTTTTAACCCCAACATGTCCAGTTTGAAGATTTTCCGTTGACAAAACAAAAAGTGTCATTGGAAATTGATATTTTTAACAACTTCCGAGTAAAAATATATGACAATTTTCCAGTCAGCTGTAAAAATAATTCCATATATTATTTATTCTCCCTCCCCCCACTGAACAGGACTTAATAAATCAGCATTAGGTCAAAGGTGCACTGACCATATAAAACATTGTGTATCAATGTTACTCTTCTCCCTATCTGCAAGGATCTTCCTGCATACCTAGTTCAGCTTCAGTAAAGTCCAGTGTAAGTGTCTTTATAAGCACATCCCTCACTATAGTGCCCAGAATCTTTTCAGCCCCTCTCTCAACAGCTACTGTGACTTTGAAATAAACAGGATCTATCTAGTGATCATCTGAATCGCTGTTTGCCAAGTAAGACCAACATTCAGTAATGGCGCAGAAGACTGACTAGAAAGAGAATTCAGTGTCAGACCTGGTAGCGCGTCTTCCTGTGACCCTCCTGTGAGCAGTTACAGCCCTGGTGGGTCAGGCATTCCTTAGATCGAGCAGTTCTGTAGCAAGGGATGTATCACTCTTCCAAAGAGATTGGCCAGCTCCCAGACCCTTAACACAAATATGCTGCACTCTGTTAATAGACAGGCTATAGTGTCATCACAGCCCTAGTATTGCCCTGCCCACACTGTTACCAGATTTGCCCAATACTCTGGGGTATGCTCATTTATCAGGGTTACCCTTATGGGACTGGGGGAAGGTTAACAGTTCTATCAGTGTGCTGTTGGTGCTTACTTGGGCTCTCATATGGAGCTGAATTCTCCCTGCTGCCAATTCCCCCTCCCACTGGAGCTCTCCTGCAGGAACTAGGTTCCTCAGGATGGGGTTCTTCCCACCTTAGCAACACACACAGACACTCACACACACTAGTCAGAGCACGTCTGAGAGGACTGGGTACTCAGCACTCACAAGCTGACCCCCTCATATGTCCCTGGACTCAGCTGGCTGGGTTTCACAGCAATGCCACACTGCACCCTCATGTGCCTTTGGACTCCGTGGGCTGGATTAAACAGCACTTTAAGCTGCCATCCTCATAAGCCCCCAGGTTCAGCACCCCCTATCCCCACTTTCACACCACAGTCATTCACTGGTAAACCACACAATGAGCAAACCCCACAGGATTTTGGGCACTACAGGGATCTTTTGCTTGGGTACAAGAAGCGTTGTTGCAGAGCGAATGGGGAAGCCAAAACAACACCCCTTAAGGAAGAGTGAGCAAAAGAGAAAGAAAGAGAGAGAAGCAACCAGCTTAACAATGAAAGTGATTTATTTCTGAGTAGTGAATAGATATCAAACAGTTACAATATTAAATCTAACAATTACAATATTAAATCTAAATTGAAGCTGCTTACAAATGTTAGGTAACCATATAACAGTTTACACAGGGCAGGGTCAGGAGGCTATGCTTAGAGAGAGAGTTGATGAGAGAGAGAAAGAGAGAGAGAGAGAGACCTCACCACTCCACGGAGCTTGCACTGATCGGGGTTCCCAGATGATGATGGTAGCCGGGGGTCCTGAGGGCAGGAGAAAAGCAGGACAGAGCCCCCAGCACGATCAGACAGGAGATGAAGAAGTCTCAATGGAACTGATGCAGTTTAAGTCCAGGTATCAGAACAGTTTTCTTGGGGCAAGGAGAGGAGTTTTATAGGGATAGTTCAAAGAGAAAGAGGAGAGACAATAGAGACTGATCACACCTGGTTATGGGGGATGTTCCTTGAACGAGCTCACAATGCAACTTGGCAGTTTCAGTATTTTAGATGTCAATAGGATCGTTACTAGAATTGGTCTGATAATGACTAATTTGGGTGTGAGCAGGCCTAGGTTCATTAGCATCTGGAGCAGGGATTTCCCATCAGGCAGTGCTTCTCTGCTTTCGGTGTCCCATAGTTCAATGCGGTTCCTGCCTTGGAAGAGCTGCTCTCCATTCTGTATGCTAATGAGATGTCCCTCTGTTCCATCTTTAATGCAAATGAGGCTGGGGTGTTTCCTTAATTGTATCACCCTTGTCTGAAGCAGTTTAGGTGTGTCTTCCCTGGCCTTTTCTTTGCTTTGTCTTTGATTCTAGCAAAGGCCTGAGGGAGGGGGATGGTTTTCCATGAATGTCACTCCCTGACTCCCCAAGAGCACAAGGCTGACAGGTGACCATGTTCTGGTTCCCCAATAATCACAGAGCTGGTGGGTAACAACACCCACACCGTGTCCTACACCGTGACAGTGATAAAACCTGTGTCAGGGTCTGTCTACACTACGAAGTTAATTCGAACTAACGGACGTTAGTTCGAATTAACTTTGATAGGCGCTACACAAGCGCTCCGCTAGTTCGAACTTAATTCGAACTAGCGGCGCATTTAGTTCGAACTAGGTAAACCTCATTCTACGAGGACTAAGCCTAGTTCGAACTTACTAGTTCGAATTAAGGGGTGTGTAGCCCCTTAATTCGAACTAGTGGGAGGCTGGCCCTCCCCAGCTTTCCCTGGTGGCCACTCTGGCCAACACCAGGGAAACTTGTATGCCCCCCTCCCAGCCCCGGACCCCTTAAAGGGGCACGGGCTGGCTACGGTGCCCGTGCCAGGTGCAAGCCTGCCAGCGCCCAGCCAGCAGACCCTGCACCTGGCATGGCTCGAGCCACCCACCCGATGCCCCCCAGCCCACCCCCTCTTCCCGGGACCAGGCTGGCGGCTCCCGGGAGCTTGCCCGGGACCGCAAGAGGCGGGCACCCGCCTGGTCTAGTGCGGACATCGTGGACCTCGTCCACGAACTCCACACTAAGCACAGGAAAGTGGCCATCTAGGGCAGGAGAGCTGCCAGCCTGGCCACCCAGGAGCAGGTTTGCATGAAAATCAAGGGGGTCCACTGAGATCCCCGACCCTGAGCCCTGAGCTTAGAATGGCCGTCCTGGGTCAGACCAAAGGTCCATCTAGCCCAGTAGCCTGTCTGCCAACAGCGGCCAACCCTAGGGACCCTGGAGGGGATGGACCGAAGACAGTGACCAAGCCATTTGTCTCGTGCCATCCCTCTCCAGCCTTCCACAAACTTTGGGCAGGGACACCACTCCTACCCCCTGGCTAATACCACTCCATGGACCCAACCTCCATGACTTTATCTCACTTCTCTTTAAACTCTGTTCTAGTTCTAGCCTTCACAGCCTCCTGCAGCAAGGAGTTCCACAGGTTGACTCTTTGCTTTGTGAAGAACAACTTTCTGTTACTAGTTTGAAGCCTGCTACCCATTCCTTTCCTTTGGTGTCCTCTAGTCCTTCTTTATGGGAACTAATGAAGAACTTTTCTGTATGCACCCTCTCCACCCCACTCATGCTTTTATAGACCTCTATCCTGTCCCCCCTCAGTCTCCTCTTTTCTAAACTGAAAAGTCCCAGTCTCTTTAGCCTCTCTTCATATGGGACCTCTTCCAAACCTCTGATCATTTTAGTTGCCCTCCCCTCTCCCAGCCTCTCTCTTCCCCTCTCCCACCTCCTTTTCCCAATCTCCCTGAGTTTTGTTCAATAAAGAGAGATTCTATTTTTGAACACACGTTTTCTTTATTTTGTACATCAGGAAGGGGGGCTCGGGAGGGGTAAGTGGAAGGAAGTGAGGGAGGAATGGGGTACGAGCCCCCGATGGGGAGGACTGGGCTGGCTCTGCAGGCTTCTGGGGGTGGAAGCTCTCCTGCAGCCCCCCCAGTTGCCCCCTCTCCCCAGATGGCAGCCTGTGGCAAGTGCAGCCGGTCTGATGGCCGAGTGCTGTGATGTGCCCAGTGTGGGCACTCAGGGCACTCCAAGCCAGGACTGCTTTGCAAGCAGGACACCCCTGAGAACTGTCTGTCTGGGGTGGGGGTCGGGTCCCTTTAAGCACAGCCCTCGGCTAGCCTGAGACAGCATCTCCACGCTCTAAGTCCTCATCTGATGCCCTGCCGGCACTGCTTCCGGCCGTCCTTAACCCCGGTTCAGGGTCCACTCTGTGTGGACATGCTAGTTCGAATTAGCAAAACGCTAATTCGAACTAGTTTTTTAGTCTGGATCCGTTAGTTCGAATTAGCGCTGTAGTGTAGACATACCCTTACTGAGTTGGCCAAGTTAGGGCACATTTAAGGTCTGTTTAACAGATTTTAGCATTGTAATGGTCCTCTATGGACGGAAATGGTGTCAGCCATGCACCTTGGAGCTGGGTTCTTACCACTGGCCAGGGTAGGGTGGTGGAAGAAGGAGGCTGCGTTCATGGGGCTGATGCGTGTTCATGTAGAATTCTTGGACTTTCATCTCCTAAGAGCAGGTTTGAAACAATATTACCCTAGGCTATGTCTACACTGGCGGCTTCTTGTGCAATAACATACTGCGCAAGGGTTCTTGTGCAAGAAGTCTTGTGCAAGAAAATGTCCACACTGCCATGTGCACGCTGTGCTTTTGCACAAGAGCTCCCATGGCAGTGTGGACGCTCTCTTGCGCAAGAAAGCTCTGATGGCCATTTTAGCCGTAGGGCTCTCTTGCGCAAGAAATCCCTGCCGAGCGTCCACACTGCCCTCTTGCACAAGAGCTCCTGTGCAAGAGGGCTTACACCTGATAAAAAAGAGCGTAGCACTTGCACAAGGAGCCCTCTCTTACCACACCGTACTGTAAATTTCCTTGCACAAGAGCGAGTGGGCAGTGTGGACGCTCTGCGGATTCTTGCACGAGAACGGCCGTACTTGTGCAAAAAGCCGTGAGTGTAGCCATAGCCCAGGTGTTTGCGTTACGGAGGGAAGTTGCCGCAGGATGTGCAGTTCCAAGCAGGGCCAGTAGGGGGTGCTGTCAGTGGGGCTCCTGGCTGGTGGACAGGCAGGATTGAGACATGGCTCCCACCTCAGAGAGCAGGGCCTAAGTCAGGTTGCAGGCTTAAAAACCCCTCAGTGCCTCAGCTTCCCTTGCTGTAAAATGGAGATTACACTTCCATTCTTCAGGTCCCAATCCAGCAAAGTGCTGCCTTATTCCCTTATGTACCTACCTGAATTGGAAGCCTTGTGTAGCGCTAAGGTTTACACCATGAACAGCTGGCATGCTTTAACAAAAGGGTTTTAACTGAGTTTTCTCTCCTATTTCCTTTGTACAGAAGATGTTTGCAGGCAGTTCAGCTCCACCAGGCTGAGCAGGACCATGCTTTATAGAGCTGCCATGAATGAAAGAGCAATGGCGGAGCAGTAGATCTAAACGAAAGAAACGAGGCTACAAGTTCTACGTACAAGTGGGGCTGTTTCAATGGGGTTTGAAACACACACAACGGCAGTTCCCGCAGTCGACTGCACCCTGCAATTGATTTAGAAGGAAATATTAGCCACCGGAAAAGGAGACTTGATTCTTTTTATTATTGACATCAACTTTGCTGTATCGCCTCCCCCAAGTGCAGGGAATCAATTGTAAAACTTCTATTAGGGCCCTCGGAGTGAAAGCAAAAATAGATCAGCGCTCAGCTACATTCCTGCTGGCAGCCTGAATGTTTAATTTATGGATGGGGATGAATGGGAAAGCCAGTCTCTCTTGGAAGCTGTATTTATACCAACACAAATGTTCTCCCATAAATGTCTTTCCACGAATCATTGTGTGACTGGTGTCCTTCTCACGGCAGGAGGAGGGACACATTTCTAAAAGGCCACCTCACCCCGTGTGCTAGCGTAGCCCACACCTGCTGTGTGTGGTGTACTGAGGCACCACGACCACTCAGAGGGAATGAGTCTGCTCCACAGCCTTAGCTGGGTGCCAGCTGGCTTTCAGCTCATGCACTAAGCTCAAGAAGTCCCAGGTTCAATTCCACCTGGTGGTTACTCTAGGAATAGTCAATGTTTGTGTACACTACAAAGGCATGTATTGTTCAGCCTTGAATACACTATCACGTGAACAGGGCATCTCATTTTCCCATAAGTTGACAGTTGCCCACTTCTTCAGTTAACTGTATAGGCAACATATAACACTTTTAAAAATCAGCAATAATATGAACATTACCAAAAAATTCTACTGGCGGTTGATACATGTTATCTGATGACACACTTAGATCCCAGAATCAGAATACCTAAAATATATTATGTTAAAAACCTTGGGGCCACAGGTAAGGTGGTTGTGCTGTAATGAAAGATGCATTCTTGTATGTGATGGATGGTGTGGAGAGGTTACCTGGGCAGTGTAAGATTTATAATTAGAGCCCTGCAAATCTGCAGACGTCCACATCGGCAGCTGTGGCTATCCACGGCTCATTTTTGTGAATGCTGATGCAGATACCAATTTTGTATCTGGAACCCTGCGAATTTGCAGATAACTATTTTATATCTGTGGGTATCCGCAACTCCTTTTTGCAGATCCTGCTGCAGATACCAACTTTGTATCTGTTCGGTGCTCTATTATTAATGCTCTAAACCCGTGGTCACCAACCAGTAGATCGCGATCTACCGGTAGATCTCAGGGGCTCTCAGAGTAGCTCTTGAGCCCTCTCTGAACTGCACGCCTGTGCAGTACATTTACATTAGATTTCCTCATTGGAGGAGCAGCTACTCACCGAGCAACAACACAGGTGAGTAGCTGCGAGGAATGGAGGGAGCTGGGAGGTCGGGAGGGCTGAAACACCCCAGCAAGCTGACTGTAGCTTTCAGCTGAAAGCGGCTGCCCCGCGCTCCAGCTGATCGGCGGCTTCTCCTCTGCGTCTGCCCACGTGGAGCTTGGTGCACCCTGGCTGAGCGCCATGGCCAGCTGGCTGGGCAGCCACTTCTCTTCCTTCCAGCCCGGCTGCCCCGTGCTCAGCCCACGGAGGCTGCATCTAGCTCCAGCTGTGCTGGAGCAAGCTTCCCAGGCTGAGTGCAGGATCACAGATGCCCGTCTGCTAGTCGTATACAGTCCATCAATCTCAGACTACAACGCAGACTTCAAGACGCTGACAGATACTGTTCAGTCACAGGTGTCACACTGAGACTTTGTTATTGGAAGAAAAAATAAATAATTATCAAAACTTGATTTTAGATTTACAAAATAGCAGAGAACAAAATGTATAATTGTAAATGCTTCATTTGACATTTAAATAGCATGAATTAAAAACAGACCATTTATTTCATAACTATAAACGTGTGATTTTAATTTTATATATTGCATAATTAAAAATAAACTGTTTAACAGAGTGTATAAGGGCTGGGGATAGCAAGTGATGGACAGGAGAATAGAGAGGGCGGGGCTTCAAGGAAGGGGCGGGGCGGTAGATCTTCGCCTGTTCTGAGACTTAGAAAGTGATCTTGGGTGTAAAAAGGTTGGAGACCACTGCTCTAAACTATTTGTTCCCTTTCTGTTAAGAGCCTGGCTTCCACGCTGACACGAGAGATGTGCATTCGCGTCATTTCACACCCTTCCTGAATTTGTGAAACAACTTTTGGAGGCGCGGGGGAGGGAGTATGAAAATTGTAGAGTCACTCTTTGTTCTGAGGTCCCATTGACGAGGGCTGCAGAGCCTGGCCAGTATTGACTGGCTTGTTCAATTAGCATGGTCCTTATTTAGGTCTCTAGTTGTGAGGCATTCAGACCCCCTTCAAGCTATGGGGAGGGAGGGTTATTTTCTTGGACACTAAGTATTTGGTCGAATTCCTTATCCTTGAGTCAAGACCCATGTTATTTCCCATTTGTCACCCCAGAGAAGGTGACCCCTCCTCATCCACTATTTCTTCTTTTGGCATCAGATTTCCTGTCCCCCGGGGAATTCAGAGACGCAGGGTGTGTTTGCAAAAGCGCCACAGCCCCCAGTGCCCGAAGAGGGGCACTTTTGGAAAAATTCCAAGTCTGTGAGAGTGGTTACAGGGTTTGGACAGTGGTTCTCCTAACCAGGCTATTTGGTGATCCCTGTTAGCACCCAAATACACTCACCAGGAGAGGTAGTTTCGGCAGGTACAGTCCAGGGCTCACGGTACCAGCCATTCTTAGCACAGGCCCAACACCCCTAGTCATCTCCTACAGCCCCCAACTCGCACCCCTCCAGCACATCATTAACAATCTACAGCCTTCCCTGGAAAATGAGCCCTCATTCGCCCAGGCCTGCGGGGACAGGCCAGCCCTCGCCTACAGGCAACCCCCAACCTCAAACACATTCTGTCCAGCAGCCCCGCAGCACACCTCAAAGAGACCCATCCAGGAACCCACCCTGCAATCAGCCCCGGGCCAACGCTGTGCGCACAGCTACACAAGCGACACCATCACGGGAGCCACCACGTCAGGGGCTCCTACAACTGCACAATCACTAACGTGATAGACGCCGTCCAGTGCCAGCAACGCCCCTCTGCATGCACAATGGCCAACCCGGACAGTCTGTGGCAAAGGGTTAATGGACGCACATCAGATAGTCGCAAGGGTAACTCACAGACACCTGGCGGGGACATCTGAGCCTGCCCAGGCACTCGCTCGTGGATTTCAAGCGGCTATTCTCTCACAAAAGAATTTCAGGAACAGAGAGAATCTGGGGAACTGGCACGGCACTCGCTTACGAAGGCTCGCTCCCAGCGCCTGAACAAGGCCGTGAGCTGGACGGGCCGGTATATCCCCCATAGCCTTTGGCATACCAGGCACTATTAGCCTCATTTACATGGACACTAACTGACAGGTGTTCTCCTCTCTCTCCCCTCTCCCTTCTTTTTCTGCTTTCTAATTCAGCCTCTGTGCTCCTTGCTCCAGATTTGCCATGTGAAGAAGTGGCCACGGAAGCTCGTGATACTATTTCTATATTTGGGTGTCTAAGGTGCCACAGGACCACTGTTTTCTGCAGAGCGTGCACCATGCTCTGCCATAGCCCTGCTGTATCACCGTGGGGTTTTGTCCAGAGTCACATGCTCTGCCCGTCTGTCTGTCCCCCAGAAGCGCTCGCCACTGCTCTGCAGCTCCAGCGAAGCCGCCATGCGCCCATCCTCCTCACAACCCGAAGCCTGTGGCGTGAAGGGGGTAATAGCCAAGGCTGGCGTGAGAGCTCCTGGGCCAGAGATGGCTTCAGGAGCTCGGCGAGCAGGCTGCGAGCGACGGCCACACAAGTCACCCTGCGCAAGAGGGGAGGTGATGCATAAGCAGCGTGCCCCATAGGGATGGGTATGCCTCGCTTTTCCAGTGTGCGCGTTCGTTCACCGCGAGACTGCAGCCTCCGCAGAGGGCTGCCCACACTGCCAGAGCTGATCCGCACTGCGTGCTGAGACGCAGAAGTTACACCGCCCACTTTAGAGCAGGGAAACTGAGGCACATATGAGCTAGTGACCCATAGGCGTCTAGCAGAGCCAGGAAGGCCCCACCCCCCCACATTCCAGATTTGTGCCTTACCCTCCACGCCACACTTATCTTTGCTGCATCTGACTCCTGGTGCCCAGCAAATCTCAGCGGTTTTCAATGTCCTTCTCCTGCAGCCGCCGTTTATGCAGGGCACGGGGAGGGGGAGGGGCTCAGCAATAAATGATGAAGCGAGTGCTTGCTGCCTGCAGCACGGGAAGCCCCATGGAGCATTCCCCAAGCTGCCTTGCCGCCGGTTTCCATTTTTGCCACAACTGCTGAGCTCCAGAATGGTTCTTTTAAAGCACCAGTTAGTCCTGACCTCCCAAGCCAGCACGGACCATTGTACAAAGGCAATGCCCTGTTCTGTAGGGCCACCGCGTCAGCAGGTTCGCTGATCTCGGGAGCGATTCAGTTTATGCCTGGTTGCAAAGATGTCAGTGAAAGAGCATCCCGGACAGCAGCGAGAGATTTGGTGTTTGACAGACAAGCAGCCTGCAGCCGTGGAAAGGAGGAGACCAAGGGGGGATGATAGAGGTCTATAAAATCACGAGTGGTGTGGAGCAAGTGAATAAGGAAAAGTTATTTACTTGTTCCCATAATATAAGAACTAGGGGTCACCAAATGAAATTAATGGGCAGCAGGTTTAAAACAAACAAAAGGAAGTTCTTCTTCACACAGCGCACAGCCAACCTGTGGAACTCCCTGCCAGAGGAGGTTGTGAAGGCCAGGACTATAACAGGGTTTAAAAGAGAACTAGATAAATTCATGGAGGTTAAGTCCATTAACGGCTATTAGCCAGGATGGGTAAGGAATGGTGTCCCTAGCCCAGTGGTTCTCAACTTGTTTCAGTCCATGGACCGCTAGGCCAATCAAAACATTTTCGTGGACCACCTCCTTTGAGACAATCAAAAAAGAGCAGACAACGAACATTTTGGTTTGGAATTTCTTTCTTTCTAACAGATTTTGGTGCCTGCCCACGCCGGGTGACTTTGGACAATGTTCCTGTGGGCCACCGAAAAAGTCACCATGGACCACCAGTTGAGAACCACAGTCCTGGCCTCTGTGTGTCAGAGGGTGGAGATGGTGGCAGGAGAGAGGTCGCTTGATCGTCACCTGTTCAGTTCCCTCCCTCTGGGGCGCCCGGCATTGGCCGCTGTGGGCAGACAGGACACTGGGCTGGGTGGATCTTTGCTCTGACCCCATATGGCCGTTCTTGTGTCTGAAGAATAGACGCTTACCCGCCCCCTTGCCTGTAGCTGCAGCCCAGCCCAGCGAGTCGTCCGTGGGGGGAACCAACCCTGAGCCTGGCAGAGACAGGGGTGTGGGGGGAGTCACTTCGGACTCCCCTCTTCTGGGAGCAGCGTGCCCCCTTGCAGGTTAGAGCAGCCATGAGGTAACCCCCATGCCCTGTCTAAGGTAACCCCCGTGGGCCCGTGAGGGGTGGGACCCACCTCCACGGAGCGTCCCGCGGACACGGCCTGCAGCCGCTCGCGTTGTGATGAGCCGGGCGGTCGGGGCTCAGGCAGGTTTCAGTGACTCCGCTCTCCAGGAGACGCTCACAGCCTGGAAGGGACACAAGCCAGACCCCTTCGCCCCCCCCCCGAGTTAGCGTCTCTGCAGACTCCCTGGGCTCAGCCCTGCTACGGAGACGCTGTCTTCCTACAGCCCGCCCTGGGCCCAGCCCTCACTCAGGGGAGGCAGAGGCCTTGCCCCACCATGCTGGGCTGGGGGCCGAGGGGGAGAGACAAGCAGGGGACCTGTAACCTGCCCAGGGCTGAAGCCCCCAGGCATCAGCTTTGGCCTGGTGTGTGTGTGTGTGTGTGTGTGTGGGGGGGGGGGGGTCAGACTCTGGCCCCAGGCCCCAGCAAGTCTAAGCAGCCCTGTTAAAACGAGGTCTCAGCCCACAACTGGGAACCACTGCTCCGGGGGCCGGTCTGTCTCCGACACGGGCCGAGGTCTGTGGGCTTCAGCGGAGCCGCGCTGATTTGCACGAGGGGAGAGTCTGGCCCAAGCCCGGGAAGCACTTTGGGGTCCTTTGGGAAGGGCAGCAGCCGCCCCGGAGAGGAGGTTTGAGCCGAGCCCCAGAACCTCCCTTCGTTCCGCGGGGAAGCTTCATCTGCCGCTGCCAACGCTGCCAGGCTTGGCGGTCGCTTGCCCGGAGGGCCGCACGGCCCCGGCCTTTCAGCTGCTTGTCGACTTCCAGCGGCACCTGCCCCCGCCAGATGAGCCAGAAGCGACCACGGGCCCTGCGGCTCCCCAGCCTGGGCTCTGCCGGGACCCTGCCGTCGCCGTGAAGTAACCGCCCAGGACGGCGGCGGCAGAGGCTGTCGGGCGGAGAGCTCCTCGCTCTGGACACTTGCGATCACAGCGGTTCCCCGCATGCAGGACGCAGGGAAGGGTCGCTCGGCGCCTGAGCAGCGCTCGAGCCGTACAGCCGTGGGCCCGGGCGGCTCAGGGCTCTGGCAGACGGGGACGCAGCCTGTGAACCGACGGCTCCTGATCACACTTGGCACTTGCACCGCTCGGCCGCCTGCGGATTTAATTAACCGTGCCCAGCGCTCGCGCTGCTCTTGTCGGGAGGGCCCAGAGACGGGGCAGTCGCAGGCCCCTCCGTGCTACTTAAACCTCCCCCAGCCCAGCGACCGGAGCCCGCAGCATCGCTCACCGCACGGGGAAAGGGAGCCGCAGCTACGGGCCCCCCTTGCGTCAGCCGCAGGGCTAAGCCCAGGAGCCTGAGTCCTGCTCTCCCAAGCTGTGCTGCTCCTCAGGCCCACCCGAGCGCAGGGCGACAGGGCTGCTCGTTAGCCCCTTGGAAAGGCCTCGATTCAGCTCCCCATGGGCAAGTATCCAACAGCAGAGACCAGCCCCACACCGTGACTACGCCCCATCCTGAGGCAGCGCGGCCCAACGGCCTCAGTCTAGAACACAGACCTAGGGTTCAGGGCAGCACAGCCTAAAGGCCTGAGTCACATGGCGTAGGGCAGCAGCCCCAGTAGAGGGTCCGGCCTGCCCTATTCCACCAGACCCCAATCCAGGGCTCAAGGGGGGAGTGATCCACCACGTGCTCAGTGGGGATTCCCACGGCAACATGCTGAGCTCACTTGGATACCACTCGCGCACCCTCCCTGGGTCACTGCCTACAGTTCTGGCATTGGGGTGGGCCCCGTAGCTTCCAGGTCATCAGGCTCCGCAGCGTTGGGTTCCAGGTCCGCTGCATCTGGAGGCTCAATACAGTCGCTTGGGTCTCCAGCTCCCATCATCTGGGTTTCTGGCTGGTCCACCTCAGGAGCTCCTCTAGCAGGCCCTTCCACTCCAGCATCCAGCCCAAACTGGGGTAAGCTGCTCCCTTTTATATTGTTCCAGCCCATGGAGCATGCCCAGTGCAGCTGCGGGGCGGGACTTCCTTCCTCTGTGGGGCATTAAGCCTTTCTGGCCCAGTGCACACCCCGTCACAACTCAACCCTCCCTCCCCGTGTGCAGCCTCAGCAGAAAGCCAAGAACGGGTTACGTCCAAGGCAGAGCTCCTTTGGGGCAAGGTGCTGATCCACCTGGATGAGCCTGGCAGGGTAGGGAGAGTATCCCCCACCCCCCCATTGCTCTCTGGCTCCTGTCACCAGGCAGCTGTCCTCTTGAAATGAGAATGAATCGATGAGGAAGCCCAGCAGCCACTGAGGCTGAGCGCAAGGTCAGCAGGTGCTACCGGCAGCAGCACATCGGAGGTGGAATTCAGAGGAACTGCTAAGACAACAGTGCGGAACGGAGAGCTTCCTAGCCCCCCTTTTAAAAGCATGAGCCTCAGGACTTCTAGTGCAAAGGTGAACTAACTAGTCCATGTGGGTCTGCTCCTGGTAGGGCGGAAATCCTCCCTTGGCACAGGCCCCGTAAGACCAGAGCACAGGGCAGCATACCTAAGGTGGGGGACCTGGTCCTCAGGAATATGCATCGGTGCCTTTTACTTGTAGGCCACCGGTTCCAGTCCAGCCCCGATGAGCAGAACCCACCCTCTGGGGACTGGGTGGTGTCTTCTCTGCGCCGAGTTGGGGGATTCCGTTCTGGTGTCAATGCTTTCAGAACGATGCCGATGCGTTGGAGACGGTTCTGAGAAAAGCCATGAGAATGATCCTCTAAAGGGGTAGAAAATCTGCCTCCCTGTGGTGCTCACTCCAGTCAGTCTAACAGAGACGTGTGATGGGTTAAATCACAGAAACACCCCTGGAGACTGTCCCCAGGGCATGCTGATCCCGCCTGCCTGTTCTCTGGGGTGCCCCACCACCCCGTCCTGCTGGGCCAGAAGCTCTGGCCCCCCCAGGAAGGGCACAGAGTTGGGGTCACAGCCCACAGCAAATACCATGGACACTGAGAACGGCTCATCTCGGGGAAGGCTCAGGCACAGGGACTTGAGAGCACTTGGGTGCACGGCCCCAAATAAATACAGCTCACTGCAGAAAGTTTATACAGAGGGAGCTCGTCAGAGCTCCTCCATTATCAAAGAAAGAGAGATGCTCAGCTCCTCCCGCTGGAAACAATTATTTACACTGGCTTTTATTAAGAAACCAAACTGCCGTTATTATGTATAAAGAGTAGGATTTAGGTGGTTGCAAGTGAGAGCAGACAGATCTAAGTAAGTTACTAAGCAAAATAAAACAAAACTTGCCAGCTAAGCCGAAGACACTCAGGCTATGTCTACACTACAAGGTTTTTGTGCAAATACTCCATGGAGCGTCCACACCTCAAGTGTGTTTCTGCAAAAGAAAATGTGCAGTCAATGGACAGGACAGAGGGCTTTTTGCGGTGTTGGTAAAACTCCTTCTATGAGGCATAACTCCTTTTTGCACTACGGCTCTTGTGCAAAGAGGCACGTGTGGACGCTCCGCAAGGGTTTCTTGCACAAAAAGAGCCTATTGGAAAAGGCACAGCTGCTCTGATGGCCGTTCTGCGATGCGCTTTGAGGTGTGGACGCACTTTTGCGCAAGAAGTTTTTGTACAAGAACTCTTCGGCAAAAGACTTCCTGCACAAAAACCCTGCAGTGTAGACGTAGCCTCAGAGAAGTTGTTACAAACAATTTCTCCTCACCCTAGTTCTTATTTCAGGTACAATTCTTCTCTGGCCAGAGTTGATCTTTTTTCTGATCTGCTTCTCTCCCCACCAGGACGAAACAGCGTGTGTGGGGTTCCCATCCTGGGTGTTGAACGAGGACCCCAGGTCTGCTCCTCCCTCAGCTCTCCCTTGCTTCTGGCTAGTGCAGCCCTCCTGCTTGGGCCTGGCTCCCTGCCTGCTGGCTACTCTTCAATGAGGCTGATAAATATTTCACTCCTAACTCCATTACAGCAGCCTCCTGGGACTGTTCTGGGAAGTGCATCCAACGGGAGCCCTAATCCCGAGCCTGCCGCATAAGAGCATGACTGCCTGGCAGCCCCCCGGGCTCTGCGAGGGGCGGAGGGACACGCGCTTTGCAAGGCCCGTGCCAGCGAATCAGGGCAGGAGGGGCTGTCCCGGCCTGCCCGCGAGGTGAGACCATGGTGCTTCAGGGAGAAAAGTGGCTGGAAGTAATTCAGTGATTCTGGATCCACCGGCCGGGGAGGGGGGAAGCCTCAGGCTCATCTTGTCTCTGGACGCCCCATCAGCAACACGTGCAGGTGCCATGGAGGGGGAAAGTCAGAGGCGGCCCAGATTCCAGGTCTGCCTCACGCCAAGGGGGAGAGCTGGGACCGTGGCCGAGCCAGGCCACTGAACTGGTTAGAAAACACGACCAGTGGCTGGTTCCAGGGCTGCCATCTCTAGGGGATGGGGCTGAATTTGGAGACGAGCTCTCACCCGCCTCTCCCCTCGCGCCGTCCAGTTTGCAGGGCCCCCCAGCAGGGCAGACACTAGGACCGGGATCACGCCTGTTACTGAAATGCAGCCACTCGGGGGTGGAAGCACCAGTGCTATTCTACACACCAGCGGGCACCAGCCAGGAGATCCGGATCCACCGGGAGATCTTGGAGCCTCTGACGGGATCCTGACTGGCTTGGCCGGAAGCTTTCAAGCGCTGGCACTTCAGTTGCCCCTCCACCCGCTGCCCTGCTGCTCCTGCCCTGGCCTTGGAGCTGCCTCCCTGGGAGCCTCCTGCTTCCTGTGCAGGGTGTGGGAGGGAGAAGAGGGGGAGCTGATGTCCGGGTGTCCCTCCTCCCCCCACTTCTGTACACTATCCCCGCACAGAGAGAAGGGGATGGAGGGAGCCTATCCTGGCATGGCTGGAGTCATTATCCCTGTGGGAATTGTGCTCCTGGAATTGGCTGGCATGTCCCTGCAGCCCCTGAGAAAGGCAGAGCAGGGGGTCTCCACATGCTGCCTTGGCCTGCAGACACCTCTCCTGCAGCTCCCAGCGATCAGTAACAGGGAACCGTGGCCAGTAGAAGCTGTGGGGCCGGTGCCTGTAGATGAGGGGCAGCACCGGGAGCCATTGCTGTACATGCCAGCTGCTTTCAGGAGCGGTGCAGGGTCAGGGCCGGAGAAAGCTGCCTTAAACCCACTGCCCCACCACCCGGAAGCTGTCTCACTTAAGTGGTGCCCAGCCAGAAGCTGCTTCCTGAACCCGTCCCAGCCCTGAACCTCCTGCCCCAGATGAGTCCTCCTGCCCCGAAACTCCTTCCCAGAGCTTCCTCCCTGAAACCCCCCGGACCCCAATCCCCTGCCCTGGGCTAAGCCCAGAGACCCTCCCACACTCTGAACCCTTTGGCTCATGACCAGAGCCTGCCCCCAACCCCCTGCCCCAGCCTGGCAAAAGTGAACGAGGATGGGGGAAGGGGCATGGAGTGAGCAGGGTGAGGCCTCGGAGAGGGGGTGGAGCAGGGGCAGAGCCTCAGAGAAGGGGTGGGAAAAGCCAGGCAAAGGTATGTGGGTCTGGGGTACTTACATTGGAGAAGTGACCTTGTGGTTAACAAGGCTGGAGACCCCTGGCTGACACAGCACGAAGGCCTGGGCCTGCAGCGGAGGTAAATGCCCATCGCTCCCTTTACTCCAGCCGCACCCGGCTGGAGAGCTGCCCCAAGATGCTAGGTTAGGAAAAGGGGAGCGTGAAGGGCTCCTGGAAGATGCTGTGTGCTGAGCTCCTGTGGTTTTTGGAGACTTGCCCCAAGCTGTCAGGTTAGTGCTAGCACGGAGTGGCTCTTAGGAATTAGATACAGGGCTCTCGTCAGCCAATCGTGACGTTACCTGCCAAAAAAGTTTTCAGCTGCTTCAGGAGCCTTGGGAAAGAGGTGGTGTTGTGGGAGGGGGAAGGGGTCAGCCCCCCATTTGCTGCTTGGCTTGTACTGGGCATGCTCAGTAACACTGCCGAAGCTGCTGTCCTCACTCCCCCCCCCCCCCCCATCAGCCCGCACAGGTTACCCTTCTCCCCCCCCCCCCCCCCGCCCAAAACCTGAAATTGTGGCCTGGTTTGATGGAGCCCACACACTGCGCACCAGACCGTCACTGGCCACGTAAGCGACTGGGAGCAAAGGCCGGGGGTGTTAGAACGAGCGAGGTGCTGCGGAGGGATGTGGTTCAAATCAGTGGTGAGACAATCAGCCGAGTCACTCGGGCCACAAAAACGGTCCCTGTGAATTGAGGGGAAATTGCAAAGGCCATTTGTGAAGGTCTGTGATTCCCCAGCTAGGGAGACATGTGGGCTTAGCGCAGCACTGGGCTGCCACTGCAGCCACGCGTCCTGGGTCGCTTCGATCCCCTCGTGTTCGGCACAGCATGGCTGGCCCTTGCTTAGTGCTAGTCCGGTTATCAGGGCAAGAGCCAGCCAGGCTTCCCAGGAGAAGCCATGCGGCCAGAGTCCAGCTTCCCCACAAAATGAAACGGTCCAAAAAATAATTGTGAGAGAGGGGTGGGGTGTGTGGGTGAGAGAGAGAGAGAGAGAGAGAGACACAGACAGACAGACACAGACAGGGAGTCAGTGCAAAGTTTCATTTCAAATCAGAACACACAAGACAGCAACACAGGAGACCAAAAGGCAAACGGGGATTTTTTTTTTTTTTTTTTCAAAACTCAGGTTCACAGAAGTCATGGAACACTCTGATTTGGGCAAGCAGGGATTTTTGGGGGGAAAAAATCTGTGTCCCCGCAGCTGCCAGCCAGCTGGAGGCCAGCAGCCCAAAGAACCGAGTGGAACCAAGGTTACTGATGTGCCAGAACGGCAGCCTAGTCCCTACTGGAGAATCCGGCTTCCTGCTGGCCCCTCCCCGCAATGAACCGTCCCTCCCGACCTGATAGCAAGTGTGCGCCAAGCGGGCACAGGCTGTTAGACCAGGTTCTGCTCCCCTCTGGCCCTGGGCCGGTCGCCCCCTCTCCCCATAGTGCGCCCCACGGTACGATGGCGCGGACCAAGCCCCGTCGCCTTTGTCAAGCGCTGGGAGGCCGACGGCTGAGAAGCACCCAGAGGAGAGAGATGGAGGCACAGGAGGGCTCCTAGAGCACCAGTCCAAGCGCAAGGCTGCGGAGCGGGCACAGTCTGGCTGTGCTAAGTCCATGGGTCTCACCAGAGCTTGCCTCTGCCTGCCTCCCCACCACGTCCAATAGGGACCAGGAGGGCTCAGGCTGGTAACTGCAGCTTGTGGCTCTCCCAGGACACAGCCCAAGCCAAAGACCAGCCCTGCAGCTCCGTGGGCGGCTGCTCCCCAATGCAGAGCCCCAAGGGCTGGGCACTAGACACGTGGGGCGTGGCAGAGACACGTTACCGCCCGGCAGTGAGTCGGCCCCGCCTGGCGCTCTCAGCCCGCTGGATCCACAGCCCAGCAGCCTGCCGCCCCCGGCAGACACACACGGGCCAGGAGCTGACTCAGTAGAAATGTTTATTGAAACACAAAGCACAACAGTACACCAAGCTCGTTACAAGGCAGTAATGAAAGTGCGTTGCCACCTGTGAGTCGAGCGTCCCAAGGCGGGGCCGTGGCAGTGCAGGGACGGAGCAGGAGACGGCTGTCCGAGCAGGAGGCACTTGAGACGGGGGCGGGGACCCACTTTGTTTTGTCTTGTCCTTTCTTCTCCCCCAAAGCACGTCACCCTCACCCAGACCTTCGCCTGCCCCGGCACCCAGCCTGCGCCACTGGCTGTGCTCCCGGCTAGAATCCCCTGCGGCGAGAGCCTCTGCCATCTCCCTTTGGCGGGGCGCCGAGTGGGAGGAACCCGGACCCCGCTGTGCTCAGTGTTCTTTGCCCCCCCGGCTACGCCTGTCTGGATAACCCGCTGGCAGAGGGGAGGCGGCTCTGGCACAAGTCTCCAGACGTTTAGGTCAAAAGCCTGCGGATTCCTCCCCCCAATTCATCCTCTGAGGTTCGGTCAGTTTCTGTTCCAGTGCACATCAGGAATGTCGAAGCGAATTGCATTAGGTTTGCATTGGGGGGGACCCAGCTGGTCCTCCAGGAAGGCGCCAGGCTGCCAGCCCCAGGCAACAGGCCAGGCAGAGTGGGATTTACCCAAGACCCAGGTGGAAGCAGCTTGAAGATGCCAACTTTGGTCCATTCCAACGCACCCATTTTCCTGAGCCTCTAGAGGTCCCTGCTTCGGCCTAGCTCCCCAGCCGAGTCCCGCGGGCGGCTCTGCTCAGTGCTGCCAGCCCTCCTGGGAGCACCCCCGGGAATCCCCCGAGAGCCCAAATGCGTCCCCAGCCCTATGCCAAGCAGCCAGGGCTAGCCTTCTGCTTTGGGTCATGCCCTGCCCAGCTGCCCGCACAGGAGCTCCCCAGAACCCGCTCCGCACACCGGGGCCCTCAACGGTCACGTCAGCCAGCACAGCACAGCACAGCACGCTGCCCCCGGGCCCAGGCAGGCCAGCGTAGCCCCACCCTGGGCAGTGGTCCAGCTCCCTGAGCCCGCGACGGCTCCAGGACTCACGCAGCCCGGCCCCTGGAGGGGCAGACCTGGCTGCTGGGGCCTGTCAGCCAAGACTCCCATCCAACCTAGCAAGAGGTTCCTGTGCTCAGGACCAGCCCCCCACTCTGGCAGGAGAGCAGGTGGGGCCAGGTCTGTGCAGCTTGGTGTCTGTATGAAACACTGGGAGACAACTGGGCCTGCTGGCAGCGGCACGCAGCTTGAGGAAACTGAGGCAGAGACCAGCTGGCACTCCCCCTGCCCGGAGCCGCGAGGGAGCTGCTCCCCGGCCCGGCCAGAAGCACAGAGAAGCCACGTTAGCTGCCATCCCGCCTCTGCCACTGGAGAGCGAGGGACAGGGGCCCCCACACGGAACAAACATTCCCGCTTTGCGCGTCCTTGCATCCCTTCTGCGCCCACTGCCCCCCGTCACTGAGCTGCTTGCACTGGGCGTCCCCAAGCAGACTCCACTCTTGCCTCAGACTCGCTCCCCCGCCCCTCGCTGACACGGCTGCAGCTCAACCCCCGTCTACAATCAGCAGCCCGCACGGCCCACCTCCCCGTCAGTCACGTATCCTACTGCATGCGGACACATCAAGGCCCCCGGCCCCCAGCTCTGGATTTCTCTAGCCTAGCCCCACAGAAAACGGCCTCCTTCCCACCCCCAGTTCCCACTTCTGGCAGTTGCCTGCTTGGGGACACACACACCACACACACACACACACCCCACACACCCCACACACACTCACTCCCCCTTCCACAAGCCTCACATGGACCTTCTAGACCATATAAATAATAAATAGTGAACTGCTCCTACCAGCTGGACATCCCGCAGCAGTGCCACAAGTGGGGCAGGATCCTGGGCTCTGTTTGGCGGGGGAGACAGAGGCACCAGGAGGTTAAGTGACATGCCCCATGCATCTTAGCACATCTGTGGCAGAGCAGCAAACTGACTCCTGGCTTTGTCAGGCCCATGGAGCACAGCTGCCTCCCACTCTCTCAACAGCCCCCTGCCCGTTGCCTCCTCCAGAACACAGCTCAGCCACACACATTCCACCTGGGAAATCAGAGCCGCCCCACGGGAACCGCCCCACAAAATAAATAAAATCACGCGTCACAGGACTCCCGAAAGCTCCAACAAGGAACCTTTGGGAACCAGGCAAACCTGCACTCCCCCCGCCCGGCTCGGATCCGGGAGCCCCACAAGGCCGGTCTGGGAACTGGGCATTTCCCTCTTGCAGGGGGAGCCAGAAAGCAGGGCTCTGCCACAGCCGGCTGGTCAACAGCCCCCCGTCCCTTTTCTGGAAGCACGAGCCAGATCCTGGCCGTCTGCACTGCCCAGCGGGCCCCTACGCCCACGCCAGCCTGGTGTTCCTCCGCAAGCCAGCCTGCCGCTACTATTTACATTCCTGAAGGAGGGCAGAGCCAGGCAAGCGTCCCACCACGCAGGCGGGGCTCGGGGCTCGCTGCTCGCTGGCTGCTCAGCCGGGAGGCAAGTCTCCTGCTGCCAAGGCCACAGCCGCATCGGGAGCCCCGCTGAGCAAAGCCCTGTTGCTGCCGGGGCCGCAGGGCCAGGCAAGCGCCTCTCGGCGGCAGACCCGCGGGGGACTGGCTCCCGGGGCAGCAGGGACGCGTCTGGCTAAGGCGAGAGTCCGAGGTGGTTGGGGAGAATAAGTTAAGTGGCCTTTGTTACTATGGCAGCAGCCGCACGGGCACCCCGGGAGCATGGCCCCCGGAGCGGAGCTCCCCGCGGCGCAAGGCACGTGTGAGAGGCGGGAGGAGGCGGCAGCCGCAGGAGGGCGCGAGCACAGAGGGGAGAGGCCGCGAAACTTCCCACCCCCTCCCGCAAACCCCGGCCGCGCAGCCGTTTACCAGAAACCCCTTGTGCTCCGGCTCCGGCTCCCGAGCCTCCTCCAGCCCCGGGGGCTGTGCGCGCTGGGCACAGCAGCCCCACAGGAGGGGCTCAGAAGTCCAAGGGCGCAAAGTCCCCAAAGTCACAGTCGAAGAGCTCGCTGATGCCCTCGCCCTCCTCCAGCCCGAAGTGGTAGTCCTGGGGCTGGGGCGGAGACAGGTTGATGAACTCCTCCGGCAGGAAGCTCGCAAAGTCCTCCTTGCTCTGCTCCAGCAGAGCATCCACGGAGGCCAGCGGCGAGAGACTCACCTCGTCGGCTGCACACTTCAGCGGCAGGCTGCTCTCCCCGGGCAGGAGGGGCTCTGCAGAGACACGGGCATGTGGAACGGGAGGACAGCGGCTGAGTAACCCCAGCCAGGCTACCAACCCCCGCCCCGATGGTTGCTGCATCGTCCCAACCCAAGGAGGCTGCAGCGTCTTCCCGCCGGGCCACCAGCCTTCCCACCACGCACCCAGGAACTGCCCCACCTGCCTCCCAGGTCACCTGGCCACCTCCTCCCCAGGTTCTGCACGCGCGTGGGGCCGGAGGACCCCTGCAGTACCCCACAGGAGCGTGTGTGAGGGGCAGAAGATGCATCTCTCTTATTGACGCCACCCCTGCCTAGACAGGGCTGATCACTGGTCAAACCCCAGCATGCCCGGTACTGTGTGCACACAGACAGCTGCCCCCAGAGCTTGCTGCCTACGAGCAGACCCACCGGAGACACGAGAGCCTGAGGAGGCTGCTGGCGTATGGATCTGCAGCCGGTTCCTGGGGGAATAACCCAGCCCAGGCACCTCACATACGGGGTCTCCAAGAACAAAGCTTTGTTGCAAGGCTGGGGAAGAATCAGTCTTCCAGGGGCTGGAGCCAAAGGTTCAGGAAGTAGCCCAGGGACCACAGCAGGTTAAACAGACGCATCTTCTGCGCTGTGGGCACTGCCAGGGTCGTACTATGGAGATACACCGACCTCCTAGGGCTGGGAGGGACCTCGGGAGCTCATGGAGTCCAGTCCCGGCCCCCACGGCAGGACCAAGCACCAGTCCTGACAGATTTGCCCCAGATCCCTGGGTGGTCCCCTCAAGGACTGAGCTCACAGCCCTGGGTTTAGCAGGCCAACGCTCACGCCACTGAGCTCTCCCTCCCCCCATGTGTGCAAACCCCTGGGGGAGCAGGGGGCAAGGTGATCGGGAGGCGAGTGGGGCAGTTCTGTGGCTCTCCTGCTCATCAGCTGAGATTGGGGTCCAGGCAAGCCGAGGGGCTGGGCCGGTGGCCTTGCATTTGCCCCGCGCGGGAAGAGGTTTCCAGTTTTGGTTGGGAAGGAGTCAAGGGCAGAGCCAATGGCTGCTTTGAGAACACAGGCAGAAAAGGCCTTTCCTGCGGCCCTTCCCTTCCACATGACAGCCCCCCGGCAGAGCCATGGCGCCCCGCCCAGCCGAGGGGGCCAGGGGGCAGGTTACAGTGCTGACTGCAGGCCTGCCTGTTTGTTCCCTCAGACCCCATGAACCGAACAGCCCCCCCATGAGCCCCTGGGGAAACTGAGGCCCGGGCACAGGAAGCGAACACCCTCCCTCAAGTGGTTAAACAGGGTCTCTAGCGGGGAGGAAGCCGCTGTCATGACTGAGTGGGGTGACAGCAGGACTGCCCAGGCTGGGCCCTGCTCCCTAGAAGCAGCACACGTGCTGGCCGCACCTTGAAGCCACGTGGCAGACAGACAAGCCGGGGAGAAGGACGCTGAGGCGGGCAGAGGTAACAGGCCCAGGCTGTCGCTATCGCCCCACCCAAAATACCACCAGTGTTCATCCCTGGCTTGGCCATGCCCCTCACTGCCCAGCCCTGCCCACTGCCGAGGGCAGGGGGGCTCCGCCCAGGAGCAGCTGTAGCCCAGGGCAAGCCCCGCCCCAACCGGCCAGCCCCGCCCCAACCGGCCAGCCCCGCCCCAACCGGCCAGCCCCGCCGGGAGCAGCTCCACCGCTCTAGAGCAGGCCCTGGGAATCGGGCCGGGTTCGCTCTCCGGGAGGCCAACGTGCAGGCCGTGCTGCAGCTACGGGGGCCCTGGCTCCCTGGGCCGGAGCTCCCAGCCCAATGGAGCTTTCCGAGCCGACTGAGAAACCCGGCTCCGGCCCAGGCGCGGTGGAGGAGCCCTGCTTGACAGTCCTGGCCAAGCCTGTTTGGCCGCGAGTCGTCCAAGCGGGTGGGTGGGGGCTGGGCTGCAGCAAGAGCGCCAGCTGCACTCGGGCCCACCAGGCATGGGTACTAGCCCTGGGAACCGGGCCCGGCGTCAAGCCTCCCTTCCCTGCAGCACCCACCGCCCCGCCCTGCGCAGGGGGGACTATCCCCCGGCCACACGGCTGGCTGGGCTTGTGGGCCGAGACCCCGAGCAGCATTCCGCCTGCATTGTTCCAACCCTGCAGCCATCAGCACCCACCACTGGGTCCCTCTGACCTGCGCCTACTGCTGAGCCCACCCGGGCTCCTGCACTCGCCACACCCCGGCGCAGAGAGCTGCGGGGCAGGCTCCGAATGCCGGGGAGGAGGCCCCGCGCCGCATGCGCCTTGCTCACCAGGCAGCAGTGGTAAGTTCACATCCTGGGCGTGGTGCGCGAGCGGGGGGGCTGCTGCCTGAGCAGAGCCGGGGGACGATTCCTCAGCGGTTGCTTTGAAGGGGCTCTTGACTGGGCTGCAGACCCCAGAGCTGTCTTCTGGGCACAGGAACACGTCGATGGGGCCCTGGGTGCTTTTCAGGGAAACCTGGAAAGCCTGGAAGAGAAGACGAAGAACCCTTACTAGCAAGGGAAGGCAGGCGCCACGGGCTTGCCGAGGGCACAGCTGTGCCAGCTCAGCATAGAGCCAGAGAGCAGGGTACGCCATGGCAGGGAGCACCGACCGCCCCGCTGCCACCGGCCCCAGCGCGGGAGCGAGACAAGAACTCTCCAGGTCAGCTCGGAGACCAGCCCCTCCCGGGGGGTCTGGGCCCCTAATGGAAGTAACAGGCCAGCTGCAGACAGTGCAGTGACCTGGGCTACCAAAGCTGAGGGGGTTAGTGTTGGGTTCATGGGGCAGGTGGCGGATTTTGGCCCTATGCACAGGGTGGGAGTGGGGCTCCGGGAAGGGGCGCGAAGGGATGGGTTACCTCTGCTGGGTCCGAAACCTGCAGCTGGGTCTCCGGAGGGGCTTTGATCAGCATCACCATTTGCTCGGAGGGGTCCGCGATGCTGCGGAGATCCTGGCACGTCACGTAGGCAGAGGTGAGCTCAGTCAAGGAAGGCTGCGTGGTGGCTGTTCCCTTCCACCAGACAAGAGGCAGCGCTGCTAGTCGGATACCCGAGCCAGCAGGGAAACAGTCAGACCCTAAGCACAAGCTTTCAGCTCACCCAGGCAAGGCAGGGACTTACTCCAGGCCAGGCAGTGGGTGGGGAGAAGTGCCCGTAGGAGGCTCCACGCACCGCATGGTGCCCGGTGCACCCAAGGCAGGAACACCCTAACCGCTCGAGTGTTCGAGATGTTCGTGCAGGTCTGCCCCCTGCTCTGCCTCCTGGTCCTCGCTGCTCACAGGTATCCCCTGTGGAACTACAGCATCTGAACGCCTGGACACACGCCCACATCCAAAGCCTCTAACCCCTCCCCAAGCCCTGCAGGCAAGACACTGCCGCCGTCACACGGCACAGGTCACTCAGCCAGCGCCGGACAAACCTTGACCCCCAGCACCGACGCTGGGCAGGGGGCTGGTGGTCTGAGACCCCTGGGACGAGCAGATGCCCAGGTGCAGCCAGGAACTTCTGACAAGCGCGGCACTGAGGCTGCGCGGTAGATGAGAAATCAAGCAGTCGAGCAGGGATGGGCCCTGGCTACAGACTGGCCAGCCCAAAGAAGGGATCCAGCCCAGAGGTGTTGGTTTCCTATGAGATTTAAAACCTCTGCCTGAACAGAAGCGTTTCCATAGCACGAGAGATTTCCATAGCCAACTGCCTCCCTCTCAGAGTTCGCAGCCCAGATGTTGCCGAACCAGCAAGCAAAGCCGAAAGGACTTGCCCATGCTGAGCAAAATGCCACCGAGGGCATCAACAGGATGAACCATGGGGAGTCTGAGCGCCGAAGCCCTTCTCATCAGGCACTCAGGGCCGTCCGTGAAAGATGCAGGCGCCGAGACATCGAGCCTTGCCCCCCTTAAGGATAAACGTACCCATCCCCCAGTATAGGAGCTGGCTGTTATCAGCCAAACTGTCGCAGCAGGCAGCTCTGTATGGTTCGAACAAGACGGCTAGTGGAGACAATGTTACGGTAAAAGCAATGGCCACTGGAGAGCAGGCTCCCAGCCACACGGAGCAGACGGCAGCTCCTTTGCCATGCTGCTGTTCCTTAAGGCGCTGGCCCTAGCGATCGACGCTCCGAGCGCTCTGCCAGCACGGTGCTCTCCAGCAACTTGGAGAGGAGATGGCGCAGATGAGACGCCACCGCCCGCCCCGGGCCTGGCAGCTCCCCTGCCCATCGGGAGCTGGGCAGCCATGAGAGCAGGCACTGCAGCCCCCCCGCTCTCCCTACGGGCAAAGCAGCACCCACAGCCCCACTCCGACAAGGATATTGTTGATTCTCAGGGTCTTCGGTGAGGAGCTTGAGCTGGACGGTGCACATCTGGATGAGGTCATCCAGCTGCTGCTCAGCCACCTGCAGGTCATGGATCTCCTTCTCCAGCCCCTGGTACTTACTGGTGTGCCCCACAGCAGAGCGGCCGCCCCTAGAGAGAGAGCCTGGGGTCAGTCTGGTCAATCCAGGCTGCCATTGTGCTCCGCAGAGCGATCCTGGGCAAGGGAATTCCACCCCCCGGAGCCGCCTGTCCCCTCAATACACCCCACCCACACGCAGATGGGGGCTGGGCTCTGACAAGGACCCCGGGCCAGCTAGGAAGTGAATCCTGAAACAGGGAAGGGCGAGGCAGGGAATTCTGCCGTGGCCATCTGGGGCCAGCAGACAGGCCTAGGCCGAGGGGTGGGGAAGGGGCTCTCGCAGGACCCCAAGGGCCAGGGCCACTGTTTTAGTAGCACCCAGGATGATAAGCACCCACTCACACAGAGGAAAGCCCGGCCCGGCCCCCAAGCACAGATGCACCCTGTCCCGCCCATGCCGCTAAGTGCAGGGTCTCCCATCTCCCCATTCCCCAAGGGGCAGTGGCTCTGCATGCTGGGGGGCTGCACTACAGCCGTGGGGCAGATCCTGCAACAGGGTGCTAGAAGGGATCCTCAACACAGCCCTGGGAGGAGGGGGAGTCTTCTCCTGCACAGCCAGCCACTAGGGGACACGCAGCACGGGCGCTGCCCTGCCAGCCCTGTGGGCCTGACACCCCCAGACACGTCCGCCTCAGGGAACAGGCTGAAACTGCCCGTGAAACTCAGATGCTGCAGGTGTCAATGCAGCAGCCGGACACGAAAGGCCAGCCAGTAGCTAGAACCGGAACCTGCCTGCAGAGCTCTGACCATGGGCACGACTCAGGCCTGGACGCTGGCTCTATTGAACCATTCTCGGGGTTCAGAGGCCAGGGTGACAGACTCAGGCTTGCGCTACGGCGCTCAAGATGGGCCAGTAGATGGCTGGGCTGGAGGTCAGGCTCTGAAGCCCACCGTGCTCCCTGGGCTATGGAGTCCGAGCGCCAGAGAGCTGCTCAGAGCGCCCTAGGAGCCTCGCCCAGTTACACCCCTGCGGCCAGGCACAACGCGGCGCTTGGCACGTACAGCCACTGGATGTTGTTTTTGGATTTCTTGGTGATGAGCTTGATGCCCTCTAGGACATTGGTGATGTCATAGATCCGCCTCTTCTGCACTTTCAGGACCTCCGCTGCCCAGTTGAGATCCACCACCCCATCGGGCGACTGGCTTAGCAGCTCCAGGAACCGCTTAGTGGTCAGGTTCAGAGAGGTTTCATAGCGGGACTTCTCCCCCGGAGATTTCACACCTGCACGCAATTGAAATGGCTTGTTACAAGCCCTATATAGGTAGGAGAACTCACACACTCAGCGAGCTGGGGGCTTCCTTCAGCTCACCCCCGGCCCTGCACTAGAAAGGGGCTCGGCAGCAGCACACGGGCTCCCGTGTTTGTCTGGAGTCACTGTGGCCCAGGTACGGAGTCCTTTCTGTGCACCTGCCGGTGGCTGTCCACTCAATCCCTTCGCTCCCTAGTCTCGATCCTTAACGAGGATGTTTCTGCTTGACACCAATCCCACTGCACTGGACCCTCGCTGCAGTCATTATCCTCTGCTTACAGTCCCTCAGCCAGCGACCCCTGCGACACTGCCCACAGCCACATCCATTACTGCTTTAACCACCCAGGTCCAGGCCTGTCTGATCCGCTCCAATCCCATCCCGGCCACTGGACCCGCAGCCTCCACGTGCTGCACGTCCAGCGCCTCCGCAGGGCAGCCTGGCACAGACCCGGATAGTTTGCCAGCCCAGGCTTGCAGTCATAGGCTTTGCACACAGCACGTTCCTCCTGCTGCCAGGGCTAACATCCCGGCATGAAACGCTTCCACTGGCTCCCAGGCACTCGAGCCGCCTGTGGCTGGCTACTCTGCCACTGCCACCTGACAACTTGAGAGCCCAAGACCAATTCCAGATCCACGTGAGGCGCCGCTAAGAACCCGCAGCTCAGCCTGCTGGACTGGGCAGCGCAGTGACTCACGCAGAGTTACACCCGACCGGTGAGAAAAGGGCAGGAAGAGCGGGACCTGGCACCCACAACGCTTGAATTTACCCCCATTACCCCGACTAGCGTTGGGCTGGCTCAGGACGTCCTAGAGCCAGCTCTGCACAGCGAGGGAAGGGAGTGGGGGAAGGGAGAGGTGCTGCACCAACTGCAGAGCCTGATCTCCAGAGGACAACGGATCCCACACGCCTCGGTCCCAAGCCCCACAGCTCAACTCAGCCATGACACTGAGGACTCGGTCCCACTAGGCCACTTGGAGGGGGGATGCAGTAGCTGGTCAGAGCTCTGAATGAGTAGAGGCAGCAGGAAGCGGCACCTGTACCTTTCGCTTTGCCCCGGGAAGTCTGGATGCTCTCTGCTATGTACTGGTGATCGGTCTCCAGGTCTAACTTCCTTTTCACCTGCAAGAGAAGGAAGGCTTGTGAAGGATCAGCCTGCTGCTGAGCACCCCCCCTTACAGGACACCCCTGGAGCGCAGAGCCAACAGTGACAGAAGTTCTAGCCAGTCAGCTATCGGGCAGCCTATGCAACGGGAGTTTGATCTCAGCCTTGCACCCAGCAGGCAAGTGTCTATAACAAAAGCTACAGGCATGAGCAGCAGCTGGGCTCAGCGCTGACCAGCATGGCTTTGGTGGCAATGTTACCTGCAGAACGTCACCAGACTTTGCATTATGGAGCCAAGCTCCCCGCCCGCAGAGCAGAGAGAACAGGAGGCCGTCACACAGACCAAAGGCCCGTCTAGCCCAGTATCCTGGCTTCCCACGGTGGCCAGATGCCTCAGAGGATGAGCAGAGCAGTAATCAGCAAGTGATTCATCCCCTGGAGCAGGACCAAAGGGAGCCTTGAACCACAGGCATTTAACCTTTCACACAGCAAAGCCAATCGAAGGGAAATCCCGCCAACTAAGCCAACGCATCAGGCAGGAGCAAAACCCACAGAGAAGGGATGTTACAGTTTAACCGATAATCTGAGGTTTATCAATTACTTAAATGGTTAAACGCGCCAGCTGGGGCCGGCAGCAGGATGGTAGCAGGGCTGGCTGCCAGAGTAGGAGAGAGGCCACCCTTCCCTCCCTATTGCTAGATCCCCTAAGATGTAGCAATAGGGAGGGAAGGGTGGCCTTGTAACTGATAGGAGAGTACTTGAATCAGCACGGCCTTGGTGTGTGAACAGACTGATCTCCCAGGAAGGTCAATGTCCCCTAGCAATGGTTTGCTAGGAGGGTATGGGCTGTTCTGAAACAGTGTCCTTAGGCTCCAGAACAGCATGCCTGTACATCTACCCGGGCCTGCTCCTTCCCCTCTTGGATGCATAGCATCCTCCAAGCTGGCAGGAGCCAGGTCACCACAGGGAGTTGGGCCCAGGGAGCATGAGGCTGGAGTCGCTGCCCTCCTCGGGGAGCTGAAGCCAAGCAGATGGGGGAGACAGGGACAGGATGGAGCCACTCCCTTCTCCCTCAGACCATCCCCACTGCCTTCTCCTCTCCCTCCCAGCTCCCCCCGGCCTGCACTCTGGCACTGCTTTGTCAGGGCTCCAGTGCTACCTGCTGCGCCTCGCAGGCCACCTTGCTGCAAGCTTCCCCGACTCACTGCGCACTCAAGACGCACGGCACCACGGACACGCGTGGGCCCCGCCTCGGCAGCCTGTCTCCCTGGTGCTCGTGGCTCAGACAGGGAGGCACCACAGAGGGGCAGCAGGAATTCTTTGCTGACTCCACGTGATCACCTGAGGACCACGGGACACCAGCCTGGAGACCTGAATGTTGGCAACACACCCACTGGCAGGTATTGCCATCACCATAGCGTCCAAGTGCCAGCCTCTCTCGTCCTGCCATCTCCACCATTCCTGGCCTCTCCCCCCTCCTCGGAGACACACTAGTGATGGGCTCTATTCGGCGCTCCAGTTATGCCAGGGTTTCCCAGGCTCTGCAGCTCATAGCCCCACCTCTGTGCTCCCAGCCAGCAGCCGCTCAGCCCTGAAGGCAGCACCACAGAGTGGATAATATTACACCGTGCCAGCCTGACTTGTGCGTGCTGGCGGCAGCTCTGCCTTCCAAGCTGGGCACTTGGCCACCAGTTGCTGCGCTCTGGCTGCCCAGTGCGGGCCCCAGCATCTCTCCCCTAACAAATTAAGCACAGGCACTCCCGAAACGCAGCACCATAAAGCCACCCTGCAGTTTGGGCTCCGGTTGCCTCTCAGTGAACGCAACAAGCATTGAGAAAGCCCTTGGCCAGGGACGCAGCAAGGAGCAGGGCTCTACCACACCTCAACGGTGGCAGGAGTTCAATGTGGAGCTGCCCGGGGGGTTGGGGTGAGGAGCTGCCCTTGCCCTGGTTTTACATTTTCAGTGCTGGGGGGGCAACATGGAGCTCAAGATCCATGTGCTCGAGTCCAGAGGGATCCAGTTCAAGATGGCACAATGCTGCCTTCTAAGCGCATCCGAAGGCTACACTATTTCTCCAGTGCCTCAGAAACCTGCTGAAGGATTCCTGCCATCCACCCTTTGGCAGCACTTCAAGGCCAAGGAGTCATTGCTACGCAGATGTGCTCCAGAAGAGGAGAAACCAAAACAGGGATGGGAGACTTCACCCACTTGCTTCACACAAGCAGCACTCGTAAGAACGAGCCGTCACAATGCCGCTCACATGCTCACAAAGATCCAAGCTACGCACCAACCGGCGATCAGAACCTTCCAGGATAACCCCAAGTGGAGTGCCTGACTTGATCACCCATTGGTGCCAGCTCAGACCAGCATTCCAGCTATCTGCCTGGGACCACAGGGACAAGAGAACTTCAAGACTTTGTGCATGGTTACTACCCTGCCTCTAGTACAAGAGGATCTGGCTCATGAAGGAGACATTTGGGAAGGAGGCGGAGACTCGGTCATTGGGGCCTATTTTATTACTAGAAGGAAACCGTCTGACAGCACAGAAACAGATGAATTCGAGACCTCCCTCCCGCCCGCCCCAAGGCCCAGTGACATGTATCTGGAGGGAAGTATCTCACCTTGAGTGATCGTGGAGCAAGTGAGCTATTGCTCACACTGCCCTAGACAGCTGACCATCAGCTATCTAAATTCCAGTGCACTGCTGAAAAGCACCCAGGGGACCTCAGAACAATAATTCTGCCCCCTTTCTTTGCTCATGCACACTAGGGTGTTTAGAGTTTCACTGCCCACAAACATCAGGCTGCAGCCCTGCCAGAGGTGCAGGTGCAGAGCTGCCCATGGGTACCAGGCTGCTGATTACAGTTAGGAGAAAAGCAGCTCAGGTTTCAGGGTTTCACCAGCAAAGCGTCTCCATGAAACCGCACTCCAACCATGCAAACCAGCAGCGCCTCCAGCACAACCACCCACTCCCCACAAGCAGGGAGACAGCAAACAGGGAATTTTGGCTCATTATGGATTCTTGAGCCAAACAATTAAAACAAAGGATCAGCTGTAAAGCTGCCGCCGGCCCCTCAAACTCCAAGCCTCTGGAAGATGGTATGTTTAACTATCAAAGCATGTTGTGGTCTTTTCCTCCTCCCCCCACCCACTTTCGACTGAACTAAAAGCTTGGGGATGTTATACTGGGACAATGGCCCATTATGCCCAGGATCCATTCACTGACCATGGCCAATGCCAAATGATGGCTCAAAATAATCTCCAAGTGCACAAGAAGGATCCCATACAGTGTTCTGTTTGTGCCATGATGAAGGAGAAATGCAAGCCCTTGTCACTTCGCTTCAGTCTAATTGCCGGTGGTAGTTATTTACGTATTTATCCAGCCTTTGCCAGAGGCTGGAGATGGATGACAGGGGAGGGATCACGTGATGATTACCTGTTTCTCTTCACTCCCTCTAGGGTACCTGGCACTGGCCACTGTCGGAAGGCAGAGTACCGGGCTAGATGGATCTTTGGTCTGACCCGTGCGTATGTGTCGAAAACAAATTCGGGAAACCAAAAGAAAGGAAGGCTCCGGTTCAGCCTTGCCTTGTGGGACCCTGATTTTGCACCAAGAACTACAAGGGCAGATTCTTGCCAGGAGCCCCACTGAACACAATGGGTGTCTGCATGGATGCAAAGGTCAGCCCTCCATACTTCACAGCAGTCAGTATTTGTTATACTACAATAGCATCCAGAGGTGCCAATCACAATGAAAGCCCTCTCATGCAGATGCACTAGAAGACAACACCTGCTCCAGAGTTTATCCTAACAATTATTTAGAAGTTACAAGTAGGGCCCTGGAAATCCATAGATACCCATTTTATACCCACAGGTATTTGCATCCGTGGATGTGAATGCTGATGTCCACGGCCCATTCTTGAAGATTCCGTATCTAGAATCTTGCAAATTTACAGATAGCTGTGGATGTGGATGCAGATAACCTCAGCATATTTTTGCATCTATAGATGCAGATACAAAATTTTGTATCTGCGCAGGGCTCTAGTTACATGCCTGAGCATGTATACACACGCCCTCCCATCGCGGACAAGCAGAATTTCACAAGACTAACTTTATCCTGCAGATTGCTGCCACAGTCATTAAAGTATCATCACAACACACTGAGACCTGAGAATAATCTGAGAAGTGTGTCTAGAGACACAATCCACACAGTGGATTTGGCTCTGAAGTACAGTTTTCAGACATTGTGATGACTGGTGTATGTCTCCCCCTCTATTATTAATGTATTTGCATATTTTATGCCCAATCCCCATTCCCCTCCACTGAAGCAGGGCAGGTCACTCCTGTGTGTGATGCAAGAGCGGAGATCTCAAAGCCAGAATTCACAGGTCCCCTATGAGCCCATGTCTCCTGGTGAAGAGCTGGGAGCAGAAATGCTGAGCCAGGAAGGCAGAGAGCTCTGCTCTGCACACGCTAATGGCAGCCTGGCTCTCGCCAGGCCTGGCTCGCACATTACTACCGGTTCCTCCCTCGCTTGGGAGCTTTATCGCGGGAAGCCGGAAGCCGGAGAGCTGCAGCCACCGCACGGGCAGCTCCCAGCCTTATCTGGCACCAGACAGGGCTGCCCCCCCCCCCCGGCTACAGGTGGCCCGTCAGCGAGCCCAGGGCGCGGGACGCTCGTGAGGCTGGAGCCCACGACCCCGGGGGGGGGCGATTCCCTCTCCCCCCTCGTCCCCCCGCAGCGAGGCGGGAGCGCCCCGCGGCCGAGCGGCGTTACCGGAGGGCGCCCCAGCGCGGGCCGCTGCGCCGCCGGGCCCGGGCGGGGGGGCTGCGGGGTGGCGAAGAGCAGCAGCTCGGCCTCGCGCTCCGCTTCGGGCGGGGGCGGCGCGTCCGGCGTGGAGATGATCACGATCTGCTGCTCCATCGCGTGCAGGGCCCCGGCGCCCCCCAGCAGCGCCGCCAGCTCGGACACGCGGGCGCCGCCGCCCGGCCCCTCCCGAGACATGGCGGGGCGCTCACCGGCCCGGCGCCGGCCCGGGGGGGCCTGGCCCGGGGCCGCGCCCCATGCTCGGGGGGCCGGGCCGCGCTCCGCAGCCTCCGCCCCTGCCCGGGGCCGCCGCTCGCCGCTCGGTGGCTCGGCCCGGCCCGGCCCGGCTATTGTCCCCGCCGCTGCCGGCCCCGCGCGCCTTTGCGCGCCAAATCCTTTTTGCCGCGAAAGCCGCCGGAGCGCCGCGTCCGCGCTCCCATTGGCTGCGTCCGCCGCACGCCGGCGGGGAGCGGCCTCGCCATTGGCCGCCGCGCCGGGCGGGGGGCGCCGCTCCGCCTTGCCATTGGCTACGGCCCGGACGGCCGCGAGGCGCCGCGGTGACGAGCCCAGCGTTCTGACAGCCGGCCAATCGCAGCGGCTGCGCCGGCGGGGGGCGGCCAATCAGCGCGCAGCTGGGGGACGCCGCGGCCAGGGCAGGTGCGGGGGCTGGTCGCCTCGCCCGTCTCCCATCTGTTCCCACGGCGCGGCCGCCCCGCCCCTTCCCGCGGGCACAGCGGTTGCCAGGTGTCCGGCGCGCGGCCGGGGACAGACAATAGAACGCTCCGGTGTGTTCTAACTCAGAGGGGATGTCGATTGTGACGTCATGGCACGTGTGCCCCGTGTGCTTGTTGAAACCATCTGGCAGCCCCCCGCCCCGCCCCGCCCCGAGCCGCCGCTCTGCTCGCTGGATCCCCGGCACCAGGCCCGGCAGACTCTGCTCCCCTCACTCCCGCTGTTTGGGGAGGGGGTGTCCGCGGCCAGAAACACCCTGCCCGGCTTGCAGGGGGCAGACACCCTTCTCCTTTCCCCTTCCTTGTAGGGGGCCCGGATCTGAACCTCCAAAACCAGGACACTCCTGAGAGGGAGCGGATCTGGATCAGTACCTGCCCCCTCGGGAGGTATCCATGAGTAATAGCTACATAGTACAACTATATAACACTGTATAACACATGGATACCTCCCGAGGGGGTCGGTACTGATCCAGATCCGCTCCTCAGGGGAGTCCTCGTTCTCAAAGTTCAATTTGCTATTCTTGCCCCCACATTTCACACCCACTCTCCAAGTTCTGAACTCTAATTACATTCTACACAGTGTGTTCTTCAGGCTTCGGCTAGATTAGGTTAGAGGTCTCCACTCAGGGATGGTATGCCAGCAATTTAGCTATAATCTCCATGAAAGTCTGTTCAATAATAGAAACTGAGGGTAAAAAAAATACAGAACTTCAAAAATATGTGTGGGCACATAGGGATACATCTGCACTCCCCCACACATACCTGTGGACAAGGAGCAGCATTACAGGTGCATGGATAGAACTGGTTGCAAGTCACATGCTTTTCAAAGTTTTTCATTATACCTCTATTGCTTTTCAGTAATTCGGTTTAGCAGAGGGTTGAGTTTTTAATTGTAATAAAAATCAATCTACCTCAGAATCAGTTTCTTCCTTTGATATCTGGGCTGAGGCCAACCTTCCAGGCCTTGTCCACCCTTGGGAGAAACTGGAGAGCTAGATGATAAAACTTCCTGCCCACCTATCTACCTTGTAGCTCTCACCACTGCTGCCAATAGTAGAGCTGCAGCAGCTGTGAAGGCTGGATCTGAAACTTGACCGTGCTAATGCTACTAGGGGCTCTCCATAAAGCTGCCTTTTGGGGCAGACTGTAAAAATCTTTGAAAGGAAAGCCACCCAAACCCGAGCCTGTTTGATCAATACATCTGGCTTCAGGACAGGGCTGAAGAGGAATTGCTCAGTGTTGGCTGCCAGTATGCTGGATTCCCCTCCAGGACAGACCATGTTGCCCATACACTCTTGTGGCTCTGGTGGATGGTTTCCTCCTGTCCATAGACAAAGGATTATCTCCATCTTCGGCCTGCTGGAATTTGATGCTGACCAAACACTTCTGCAGCTCACTCCAAGAAGCTGTAGGATTGCATGGCAATGCCACGACACAGCTCATGATCTTCCCACAGAACAAACCCAGTGTGGCACAAGCAGCTGCTTCTCCACTTCCAAAGCCTTCAGTGCCACTTTATCGTATGCCAGCAACCCACAGATGATACCCATCTCTGCCTCTCACATCGAACAGCACCATCTTGCAACTTCCCCACTGCCTAGCCAAGGTCGGCTCCTGGATAGAGAGACTGGCTAGTGCTGACCCCAGGCAGGATGGAAATCATGTTGGTAGGACATGCAGAGTGCTTTGAAGAATTTAACTCCTCTAACATCTCCCTTTAAAACATGATCACCTGCCCTCCGATTACATCTGCCTTCAGCCACTGGGGCCTTTCAGACTTCACAGTACTACTGGATGTCAAAGTGGCTTGGTGGCAAAACTTGCTTCCCTCTGTGCCTAGTCACAAAACAATGCCACACCATACGGCATTGGTCACCAGCCAGTCAATCAAGATCTACCAGTAGATCTTGGAGCCTCTGACAGGGGATCCTGACTGGTTTGGCTGGGAGGCTGTCAAGTGCCTGCATGTCAGCTGCTCCTCCTCTCACTGCCCTGCTGCTCCTGCCAAGAGCCTCGGAGCCACTCCCTAGGAGTCTCCTACTTGTTGTGCAGGGTGGGGGAGACAGAGGCAGGGGGCACTTATGTTACTCCGCCCCCCTCTCCTGTACCCCATCTTCACAGAGTGAAGAGGACGAGGCCTCAGAGAAGGGGCAGGGCAGGGCTATTTGGGTTTGAGGTAGATCCTGTACTGACAAATTCAAAAAGTGATCTTGTGCTTAAAAAGGTTGGAGACCACTGCCCTGTGGGATACAAACTTGCAAGGCCAGGTTAACCATTAGGCTGATAAGGCTATAGCGTTAGGCCCTCCAGGCCACACAGGGGGCAGGGCCAGGGCAGGAGAGAGAGGTGGAGTAAGTTTGCTCAGGTAGTCCTGCTGGAGCCTGGGAGCACTCCTGCCAGCAGGAAAAGTAAAGCAGCACCTGGAGCTTAGCAGGAGCTCAGCCGGCTGCTGGCAACGGTCCCTTGCTTCCCGGGTTCCCTGGAGGCTCTGTCTGTCCCCATGCTGCTGCAGGACAGGTTAACAGTGGTAAACAGAGATTAAAAACGTGGTCTGGTTACTATGGGAACCTGTGCCTGCTGTGGGTGTAGTTTGAGCAGGCACTGTCTCTCCCCTCCCTGTTTCCCCATCTTCCATTTCTCCAGAGCTCTGCTGGGCTGTTGGGGGGGAGCAGGAGGGAAGAAGAGAGGGCAAGACTACCCAGTTTAGGCCTGTGTCCCTCCCCGCTGAGACTGGCAGGCAAGTACAGCTTCAGGACGCTCTCTCCTGGTCCTAGTGCTAGCTCCATTTCTGGGCAACTGGTGAGTGCCTAGAGGCGGCAGGTGGGGAGGAGCAGGGCACAAGGAAAAGGCAGTACCAATGCAGTGGGAAGCTTGCACAGAATCTACAGACACTCCATCCAGCTCCAACCTGAACTATGGCCCCTGCCCTCATCCCATGTATAATGAACGAATTCCCACCCACTGAGAAAAACCAACCCTCCCACTCTGGATACCAGCGCTCTGACTTTTACAGCAGCCTTTCACCAAGGAGTTTCAGATTTATGATGCACTGTTTTCAATACTGTATTGAACTGTGCTAAAAAAATAATCCAATTGTTTTTCTTTGATGTATGTTTTCTGTACTGGCATGCACAGGAAATCCAATTCTTCCCTTTTGCTCTGCCTAGTTCCACAGGGGAACACAACTTTTGCTGTTAAGGGGGTTGCAAAATCCTTGGAGAAAGCTCAACACACAATGTTTCTCTCAGGGATTTTAAATTCACTTCGTAGCCGGCTGTGATATGTGGGCATTTTCACATCAAAAGCTATTAATGGGACACATCCAGCCCACTTAGTTAGCCTCATTAACACGGGTCCTACAAGTTACAGATACTTCTTCTGCTGTAATATATACTTCTTGGTTTCTGCTATTTCCACTCCAATTCATTGGATGAAGTGGGTTTTGCCCACAAAAGCTCAGGATTCTGTATATTTTGATTAGTCCCCAGGTGCCACAGGACCTCTCACAATTTTTTTCAATTTGTAATTCATACTTAGGCCCTTCGCTCCCCTTAATCTTAGGCCCCTCACAACCTGAATCTTACCCTGCAAACGTGGCCATAGAGCCACATGATCCTGACCTCCAGGCTCAGTAACTGCAACTCATCATATCTAGGAATGAACTGGCAGAGCCAGGGATAGCTTCAGCTTTCAGAAAATGCAGCAACGTGGGTCCGTAGATGTCAGAACTCCCCAATGGTCTATTCTCTGCACTGGCTGCCCCATGAACAGTCTGTGCTCTGATATTCCAAGCCCTCCATGAGACTGGCCCTACCTACCAGAGAGGCACCTCTCCCTTTATGATCAGCCTGTTCTTCAACAGCTGCAGGGCACTGGTAAGCAAGAAGTGGAAGCTTATGAGTGAAGGGGCCAGGACATTGACAGGAGCTGGACTGGGAACTTCATGCCCTGGGCCTCACCGCTTTCAGGACTAAATGTGATCTTTCCTGGGAGGTGATGATTCCTTAATAAACCTTCCACACATTGACAAGCCTACCCATTAGTCAAGCTGCTTCTGCAGGCCAAGAAGGAAGGAAGACAATAAGGAAGGAGATTACTTCTATTTAAATCCTTGGGAGATGTTTATATACTCTAGTGTTGAAGGCCAAACTGAAGACTAAGAAAACCTCTCTCAGCATGAGGTCTGCTAAGCAGTGGAATCAGGTCTCTGAGGAGGAGGTAGCAGAAGTCCTGTCACTGGAGTGACTGAAAGCAGCTTGGACAAATCACCACAGCGTACACTGTTATACAGACAGTAACAATCCTGCTCTGGGACGAGGAGGGGCGAGATGGTTTAATACGCCTCTCTGGGCTGTTAATTCTGTGCCCAGGAGGAAGGGAATGGACCTCACTGGAGAACCTGGGTCCTTTTACTTTGATCTATTCCAGATCTTGTTTGTTGTTAAACAGAATCTGCATTATTGTTCCTGGCTGTTGTCCCCCTGTACGTGAAAAGATCATTTTCTTTTTTGAACTGAGAGCTACAGAAAGATCAGCACTTGCCTGTACATTTTAAATTCAGTTTTCAGGCAAATTATAGGGCAACAATGAACAAAGGGAGGTACAGACCCACCAGTTGTGCCAGTGCATTAAATACTGGGTGTTGTTGCATCATCTGCAGTAAGTATGTAAAATCCTGTGTAATTGGATAAAAGGCTGAATGCAGTGCTGCCATGCCTTTAACCATTTAACCAATTAAAGCGGGTGTGGGGACACCCCACCCGCTGGAATTGGGTTAGAACAGCCCATGCTGCAGGCAGGGGCTATTCCAGCTCAGCTGCTCCTGGTCCCCATACGGAGGCTGTTGCTGCCACCGCTATTTCCAGCCCCCGTGTAGGGGCTGCTGGCTCCCAACCCATACAAGCTGGAAACCGGCAGCCCTATGTGGAGAGCCCAGCAATGCTGCTCCTGGATACCATTTAACTGTTATCCAGTAAGTATCACCCATTACGGGAGATGCTTACCAGGTAACCTTTTAATAGCTAGCCATTAACATCCCTAATCCGCAGTAATTACAGGCAACATACAAGCTTGCTACTCCTCTGAGCAACTTATTGTAATGTGTTCAAACCTTGAAGCTTAAAGACTTTCCTCAAATAGCCAGCATGCTCTCCTGATTTGCTCTACAGGTCTCCCAGTTCTCTGCATTAAGGCTTATATGTTGCCCGAAAACTGAATTTAAAATGTACAGACAAGTCCTGATCTTTCTGTAGCTCTCAGTTCAAAAAAGAAAACGATCTTTTCACATACATGGGGACAACATCCAGGAACAATAATGCAAACCATGTATACATAGCATTTCCCATTTCAAAGCAGCTGAACCCCCATGGCTGTCAAAGAACTCCTAAACATGACCCAGCCTTCCCAATACCCAGGGGCTGCATCTAGACTGGCAAGTTTTTCCACAAAAGCAACTGCTTTTGCAGAAAAACTTGCCAGCTGTCTACACTGGCTGCTTGAATTTCCACAAGAACACTGAGGATCTCATGTAAGATTGTCAGTGTTCTTGCGGAAATACTGTGCTGCTCCCGTTTGGGCAAAAGCCCTCTTGCGCAAATGCTTTTGCACGAGGGCCAGTGTAGACAACGTGGTATTGTTTTGCGCAAAAAAGCCCCAATTGCGAAAATGGCGATCGGGGCTTTCTTGCACAAAGCCGCGTCTAGATTGGCACGGACGCTTTTCCGTGAAAAGTGCTTTAGTGCAAAAGCGTCCGTGCCAATCTAGACGCTCTTTTCCGCAAATGCTTTTAACGGAAAAACTTTTCCGTTAAAAGCATCTGCGGAAAATCCTGCCAGTCTAGACATAGCCAGGAGGTATTAGCTCCACTTGACACATGCAGAGACGAGGGGACAGTGAAGTGGTGCGGTTGGCCCCTGCAAGTCAGTGGTAGAGCTGAAACAGTAGCCCTGCTGTCCTGACTATCAGCCCCTTGCTCTAATTCTATCCCACAGGTTAATGTGTGTTGTTAGTCTCCACTCTGGGCAGAATTCGAAGATAATGTGGGCTCTGACAGTGTTCAACTGCAGAGCCTGGCTCTTCAGCTCAAGCTGTGCATCGCATGCTTTTACTGCTGGCAGTCCTTGGCTTCATGCATGGTATTGGTCCTGAAAGAGCCCCGCATATGATCGCTACGCTGCACTCGGCAATCTTTCCCAAGGATTAAGTGGGAAGAAAATCAGAGAGATGTTGACTTTTCTGGGCTTGTGCCTCATGAAATATGTACTACGTAGCAGGTGACACGCCTGAGTTGATTAGGCAGAGCAGGAGAAAGATAACAGCAAACTTCTTTAATATCTGTCCAAATGCACTAGGCTCTGGTAAAACACCCACAAAACATGGCTTAGATAGTAGCATTCCCTCCATGGGCATCCCAATGTGTAGGAAGCTGATAAGCCGTACTACAGAGTCAGCGAGAAGGCTAAATTTAAAAAGAAATTAACTGGAAAGCGTATTTATGAATTGTGCCTTTCCTGGAGTTGTATTAAGTTGCACAGATAAACAGGCGTGTTCATGAAAGAATCCCAAAGCGTTTTAGAAAGTGCAGGCCAGACTCACTTTACTCACTATCGGAACACAGTTGCTTCTGGTTCGGAACATGGCAGACAGCCACCTTATGATGCACAGCCACACTACACAAGAATTTAGGAGGAAAATGAAAAAAAATAGTCTGTCACTGAGACTGCAAAGGAGATTTTAAGCAGGCAAAATGTAATAACCAGGACGGGACTATGACTAAGATAGAGGAGTGGCCATGGAAGCATTACGGGCATCCGTGGTCAGAAGCCCTTTCTTCTCCCTCATCTGAAAAAGGGACCCACCCACCACCAGCACAATGATCTTCTAACACTGAAAAACAACACCGTCTGGAAGCATCTTGAAGACTAATAAAACATGTAGATGGTATCATGAGCTTTCGTGGACGCAACCTGCTTCTTCAGAGGCTCATGATACCATCTATATGTTTTGTTGTTTAAGTTTTTCCTGTTACAGACTAACTCGGCTCCCCCTCTGAAACCTCTTACACTAGTCAGGGGTACAGGTTCTTGGCTAACTCAGGAAGAGGAGAACAAAGGAAGCTGCAAAACCAGCTCACCTAGAAGACATGGCTCTTAATGACAGGCGGAGCAAGATTGTTCTGGAAACCTTAGCTGTGCCCTGAAACGGGCTCTTGGCAGAGTTCACTGCTGGAATCCGAGTGCATTACAGAACCCAGACGCACCAAGAGAGGGCAGTGCCCCAGGTAGTACAGTGACATTTTCCATGTAAAGATCACTCAGGACCAGAAGATGGGGTTGAAATGGCAGAGGTAAAGCAGATTTCCTCACTGCTGGACTCACAGGCTTGGAAGGGCTGTGCTGTCACACACCGTGAATAGCCAACTGCACCTGCCGCCTGATGGCAAACAAGGAAACGCTTTGATGCACACACAGGAAAAGCCAGTTGGGTGAAAACAAAACCAGCCTTGCCACTCTGAGCTGAGCCGTGCCTCATCTATGCAGAGAAGGGAGCTGTGTTTGAAACCTGGCTCCTAACAAGTCCACTGCCCAGAGCGGATTCCAATCTGGGCTAGGAAGTGGGGGTTTCTAACTTAGCTAGAGGTCAGGACAGACAGCCTGCTAAGCTGTGTCACAACGTGCTTCCGGAGCCATATTTTAATGCTGCAGACAGAGCAACTTGCCATTTCCTGACTCACCGACAACCAAGAAGGATCTAGCCCTTAGCTCCTGCCTGAGGCCTTAGGCCTCTTTAACGCCGCCGATCTTCTCCATGGCAGGGATGTGGGAGGCAAGAGATGAGTTAACTCCTGATTGCTGTGTCTACAGTGGAGCTGCCATGCAGTTCCATTGTACTTGCCTAACAAGCTTTATGCTTTAGGACTCTGTGCTCAACACTTTGGGAGGTGCCAGGGCATAATGCACCAGAAAGACAGCCGTGTGGTCTACTCGTGACCTGAACACGGAGCTAGGCCCAGGGATTCTCACATTCTTAATCCCGCCAGTGACTTACTCTGAGGCCTTTGACAAGTCGCTTAACCTCCCTTTGTCTCAATTTCTGCAGCAACAAAGGGGGCATAGCAACACTTCCTAAACCTCCAGGGGAGGGGAGGCAGTTGAATTGCAGTTTGCAGTGTGACATGTAAATGCAACAGGACAAATTCTCTGCAGAGCTCAGCACAAGATTTGGCTACCACAAAGAGCAATCAACAGTTAGACCAGATGTATGCACATTAATGAATGGTGCTTTTTCACAGAGGAAAAACTAGGGCAAAGTGGAATGGCAAGTGTGTGCCTCCTTCCCCGCAGGTGGCTCTCACTTCCTTACTGTGATCTGAATGTGCAGTTTTGGGGCACAGCTGATGCACCAGCTGTTGCTGCTAGTGCCACAAAGGATGTCATTTTCCCAGCCAGGCAGCTCCAGCAGCAGGAGACTCAGAAATGCCAAGTGGAATTAAAAAGTTTATTTTCAAATTCATGTGGCAACTTATTCAGGGTGAGCAGAGCCATGTAGCCTCGAGGACAAGACAGAGCAGCAGACCCACGGAAACAGGAGCAGTGTCTTGTTAACAACGCACTGCCTTATAGTGCACAAGGAAGCCTTAATTATGTGTGACAGATTACTGGGCAGGTTATTTCAGATTTTTATGAATGATAAACATTGCAAAGAAAAGCCACATTAACAAGTGAAGCCCAAAGATGCTTCAGCAGCAAACACAGGCATGAAACCAGGGAAGGAGGAAGGAATAATTGAACATACCCGTTCTCAATCTTTAAGGTCATAGACAGAAGATTACCCTGCTGTTTTCCATGGAAATTAATCCTATTCCTGCACCTCCTTTTTGCCTGTATCAAGGAGATGAACCTCCCTCCTCACTCTTTCTAGGCCATGGAGAGAAGATGAGCCTGGTGCTCCTTGATTCTGCAATGTTCATAACATTTGTAGCTTACTAGAGTAAAATAGACCAATTATCTCTCATCGGTTGGGGCCCCAGCAGATCACGTGTAGAACCAGGAAGGAATCTTACCCCTGCCTTTCCCCCACAATTGGCTTTATGACCTATCTATTGTAGTTTTGTTTTGTTTGATTGGTTGTTTTCCTTCCCTCTGGAGCATCAGGCATTGGCTGCTACTGGAGACAGACACTGGGCTAGCCATCTGATCTGAAGCGACACCCAAGCACCCTTGTGTTCCTAGATACTTAGCTGGAGGGATGCAGATTTACACACACCAAAGTGCCCTGCTCCTTGACTCAATCTGTGGTACTATCCTGGCCCTCATCACCACAGCACAGCATTCCTTTCCTCAGCCCCTGTGAGCTAGGGCATGGCTCTTATCCCCATTCTACAGTGGGGCCCATATCCCCAAAGGAACTTAGGTGGCATTGGAGCAGAGACTGAGAATGACTTTGTAGTGGGAATGTAAAATCCCATTTAATTGGTTAATGGGTTAAACATATTGGCTAACCAGTTAACTGATTCAAGGTGGTAGGCAGGGGGAGGCTCCAGCTGGGCCAGAGCAGCTCCTGCCTGCAGCCTCCCTGCTGCAAGCAGGGGTGCCTGGGCCTGCTGCAGATAGAGGCTGCTCTGGAGGCCAAAGCAGCTCCTGCCTGAGGGTTGCCTGGGTTGGGCTGTGAAGCACCACGGTAACAGTAGCAAGCCAGCCAGGGTCTTACCCCTTCGAGGTGCTGATCACCCACACCTCTTTGACTTCATGCCTGCCGAGATCAGCATCTAAAGCAATACCAATTCCAATCACTGAACACAAGAATTTAACAGATGGACAATGACATTTTATTAACTAGAAGATTTACCCGGCATTGCTTGGGTCCTTAACTCAATTTTTCAATTTATTTTCCAAAACCCAAAAGTGTCCATGCTTCATTTAAATTACTGCTCTGAGCTGGGGAGGAGGGGTTCAGTGTACAGGCTGCCCCAGGGAAAAGAGGACAGCCCCAGCCCTAACTGCACCAGCTTGGGGCCAGGTGAGAAGCACCTCTCCATGGCTGCTGCAACTCCAGCGGTCACAGCTGGGAGAGGGGTGCATGTCTCCCAGTTGGGGCAGGTCCAGATTAGGGAATAGTATACTACCTGATAAGCCATTGGCTAGCTGAGTCACTGCTCAACTAGTTGCTCCCACCACCCCCTTGCTGTCTCTGTATCAGAGGCACCAAGTAAGGGGAGCAGGAGTTGGTGCTGAGGGGAGCTGGCTTACAAGCTGGGTCCCCCCAGCACCGTCTCCACAGGGAGGCAGGGACACAGTGGAGGAAATAGCGCGAACGGGGACTGAAGTAGGTTCCCAACTGCTGCGCCTCTCCCTTTGAAATGTACAAAAGCCTGCAACTGGAAAAGGTGTTTTATGGCTCCCGGTCCACTAACTGCCATTCTCTCTTTACCATAATGGCCTTGCTTTACAAGCAAGCAAGACTCTCATACACTGCTTAGAGGGCCTAACTAAAATACATCATATGCAATTATGTGCTTCATACGGTCTATAGGACAGCCAGGGTTTCAGTATGTCAGTCCCCCATACAATAATTGTAAATTAAAATAGACAGCTAGAATTAAAAGCATAGAAACAATTTTCTTATAGTGTCTGTTAGAGCCCCTCCCCCTTGTGCCCATGTTATAAGTCATCCATACAAATGTAGAAAATTGACAACAAAAGTCTCTGAAGCCACAGAACACTGATTTTAATTATAAAACCCACATAATCATGTGTATTAAATTCACAGAAAGTGCTGCTCTTTTGCTGGCTGTACTTCAAAATCAATATTAGAAATAGCATAGACTCCACTGAGATCAAGGCCAGCCTGATCCAGGAAGAGCTTTTCAAAGGGCAAATAGCAAACAGTTGAATGATTGATATTAAGGATCACATTTGTACCGAGTCAGTACAAATGCATCTGGAGTACAGGCATTTCTTCTCCTGGGAGGGAATTTCCACAAAGGGAGCTGACAGTAAGTGGTCTTAACTCCAGAGACAATGAGCCAAACCCTCAGGACTGAGGGGGCTGCTTGGCTTTCACGCGCTACCCATGTAAGCGTCCCACCAAGGTTGCTTACTTGGCCTGAAAGGATCACTCGAATGTCAGGTGATTCTTGGGCAGGGCAGAGTTGAAAGAGGGCATGGCTGCAGAAAAGAGAACACATGGCTGCTGATTCTGGGTTTGTGTTTTGGTCTCTTATGGACGTTGCAATATGGCTGAAGTCTGAGGATCTGCTCTAACATGGAGGTAGAAAGTCATGCTGCGCTATCATCAGGCCTCTTTGCACACCGCCCTGTGTTCTTTGGCCATTCCGGAAGATCTGGCCCAGTACATATACATTTAGTATTTGGACAGACATTTAACTGGTGGGGGTTTATCAACATGCTATGCACACAGCCTGTTACAACAACTGCAATGTTCGTAAGCACCTCTCAGATTCTCTCCTGAATCTAAAGTGGAAAGATTTAAAGTGACAACTGGCAAGCATAGATTTGCCCTGCTGCCCTACGTACTGTACAGTCCAAGGACCAGATAAGTTGTCAGTGCCATAACGTTACTCAGATATCCTGAACCCATTTAGATTTCTCCCGTACTCACATATTTATATAACCCCTGAAGACATCCCTCTGCAATCCTAAGGCCATGCCTACACTATGGGGCTATATTGGCATAACCTCAGTGCTGTAATTATTCTGGCATAACCTTGCAGTGTAGACACAGCCTACACCGAAGTGGTTTTTCCGTCACTACAGAACCATTAGCTCTCTGTGCAAGAAGTGGCTAGGTCGATGGAAGCATTCTTCACAGAAAGCCTGGCCTGTGAAGTACACACTGAAAAAATCCTCTGCACACTGAAACCTCAGAGATAAAGCTGTGTGGCAGCAGGAGAGTCCTGGCAAACCAAGACCTCATCCCACAGTGCTGAGCCTTCCCTGACATTGCAGTGAGTGACACGAGGGGATACTTAGCCCCTCACAGAGTTCTGCCACTGGTTAGAAGCAACAATCCAACTTCGGGCTGAGATAAACATGAATTGTTTTCGTGTCTGTTTTGATTTAGAGATTGGTGCTGGAAAAATGGCGTGCCCCTCTTGGGTGGACGAGATGGCTGTTCTACAGATGGCTTCACAACTCTCTCTTTTTTTGCTATTTGGTTTTAATGCTAATGAAAAGAACACAAAGAGAATTGTCCAGACAATACATTGGGGGAGAGAGTGGAATACATACATTACATTCACAAGTCTGCCGATGGACAGACACATTACTTCTAGTTCACTTCCCTATTACACACTAGTATTGTTCTGCCTCATCAGTGGCATAAGGGCTTCACTACAGCCAGATAGATGGGCATAAGAGTGACGTGTGCTGGTACCAATGAAGAATTGTTCCAATTATTTCCCTGGGAAAGGGAGTGGCTTGCAGACTAATGTTCTATCGACACACAGCAGGAAAACAACCATCTTTAAAAAACACAGCTAATGGCCACCAATCTGTAGAACTTGTTACTTGTGGTGAGATTCTAGTTTGGTTTCTGATGGCAGCAGCTGGCTCTGTGAACCAGCGTCTGACCTAGATATGCTTCACTATCAAAGCGAGGTCAGTGATTCATGAGGAGAAGGAATGATGCTAGAATTCTGACAAGAGTTTAGTTCCACAGTCATGAAAAAGATGGAGATAATGCCTAAGCAAAAAACAACCAGGTGAACAACAGCAAGAAGCAATTCCCTGAAAGGTGTTTTGTAGCTAACTACAGAGCTTTAAGACCAGATACAATTATCACCAACAGAAATTTAGTTCATATTTTTTAGGGGAAATAAGCATGGCTTTTCACTGAGAACATAAAAACAGCCATACTGGGTCAGATCAAAGGTCCATCTAGCCCAGTATCCTGTCTGCCAACAGTGTCCAATGCCAGATGCCCCAGAGGGAGTGAACAGAACAGGGAATTATCAAGTAATCCCTCTCCCATCGCCCATTCCCAGCCTCTGACAAAGACTAAGGACATCATTCCTACCCATCTTGGCTAATAGCCATTGATAGACCTAACCTCCATGAATCTATCTAGCTCTTTCTTGAACCTCGTTAAAAGTCCTGGTTTTCACAACCTCTTCTGGCAAGGAGTTCCACAGGCTGACCATGCACTGTGTGAAGAAAAACTTCCTTTTGTTTGTTTTAAACCTGCTACCTATTAATTTCATTTGGTGTCTCCTATATCTTAGGTTATGGAGCAAGTAAACAACTTTTCCTTAAGTCACTTTTTCTACATTGGTCATGACTTCACAGACCTCTATTACATCCCCCCTTAGTCTCCTCTTATCTAAGATGAAAAGTCCAAGTCTTTTTAATCTCTCTTCCTATGGGACCTGTTCCAAACTTCTAATCATTTTGTTGCCCTTTTCTGAACCTTTTCCAATGCCAATATATCTTTTTTGAGAAGAGTTGACCACATCTGTATGCAGTATTCAAGATGTGGACATACCATGCTTTTATATGTTCTGTTTTATTTTCTATCCCTTTTTTCACGATTCCTAACATTGTTGCTTTTTTGACTGCCGCTGTATATTGAGTGGATGTTTTCAGAGAACTATCTGCAATGACTCCAAGATCTCTCAAGTAGTTATAGCTAAAATTAGTCCCACTCATATTGTATGTATAATTGGGTTTATTTTTTCCAGTGTGCATTACTTTACATTTATCAACATTCCATTCCATTCGCCACTTAGTTGCCCAATCACTTAGTTTTGTGACATCTTTTTGAAGCTCTTCACAGCCTCTTGTTCGTAACTACCTGGAGCAGTTTAGTATCATCTGCAAATTTTGCCAACTCACTGTTTACTCCTTGCTCCAGATCATTTATAAACAGGATTGGTCCCAGGGCAGACCCTTGGGGAACACCATTAGCTACCTCTCTCCATTCTGAAAACTTACTATTTATTCCTACCCTTTGTTTCCTGTCTTTTAACGAGTTATCAATCCACAGGAGGACCTTCCCTCTTATGCTACAACTTACTTTACTTCAGAGCCTTTTGTGAGGGACTTTAGCAAAGGCTTCCTGGAAATCTTTTTCTCTCTCACTGCTCCTTTTACTTGGTTGTTAAGCCATGGTGGTACTTTTTTGTTTCTCTTACTGTGCTTTTTTAATTTGGGATATACATTTAAGTTGGGCCTCTATTGTGGTGTCTCAAAAAGTTTCCATGCAGCTTGCAGGGATTTTACTCTTGTCGTTGTACCTTTTAATTTCTGTTTAACTTACCTCTTTGTTTTTGTGTAGTTCCCCTTTCTGAAGTTAAATGCCACATAGTTGGGCTGCTGAGGTGTTTTTCCCACCACAGGGATGTTACATTTTATTACATTATGGTCACTATTTCCAAGCAGTATAGTTATATTTACCTCTTGAACCAGATCCTGCGCTCCACTTCGGACTAAAGCAAGAATAGCCTCTCCCCGTGTGGGTTCCAGAACCAGCTGCTCATTTAAGGTATTAAGAAATTTTAACTCTGCATCCCATCTTGAGGTGACATGTACCCTATCAATATGAGGATAGTTGAAATCCTCTGCTATTATTGAGTTTTTTATTTTAATAGCCTCTCTAATCTCCCTTAGCATTTCATAGTCACTATCACTATCCTGCTCAGGTAGTCAATAATATATCCCTACTGTGATATTTTTATTATTAGAGTATGGAATTACTACCCATAGAGAGTCTATGGAGCATTTTGGCTCATTTAAGATTATGTCATTTGATTCTACATTTTTTCATGTATAATGCCACTCCCCCACCAGCATGACCTGTTCTGTCCTTCCGATATATTTTGTACCCTGGTATGACTGTCCCCCATTGATTGTCCTCCTTCCACCAAGTTTCTGTGATGCCTATTGTATAAATATCCTTCTTTAATACAAGGCACTCTAGTTCACCCATCTTATTACTTAGACTTCTAGCGTTTGTGTATAAGCAGTTTAATAATTTGTCACTATTTATCTGTCTGCCATATCTTGAAGTGTTAGACTCTTTTTCATGTGATTGTTTTCCATCTGATCTTACCCACACTTTATCATATTCCATTCTCTCCTCCTTACTTGAACATAGAAAATCTCTATTAATAGACCCTCCCCTAAGAGATGGCTCTGTCTGATCTATGTGCTCCTCCATACCTGTTGGCTTTCCCTCAGTCCTTAATTTAAAAACTGCTCTATGACCTTTTTAATGTTAAGTGCCAGTGTCTGGTTCCATTGTGGTTTAGGTGGAGCCCATCCATTCTGCATAGGCTCCCCCTATCCCAAAAGTTTCCCCAGTTCCTAATAAGTTTCTGTACTGTCGTCTCATCCATGCACTGAATCTCTGAAGTTCTCCTGGCCTACCTGGCCCTGCACATAGAATCATAGAATCATAGAATAATAGGACTGGAAGGGACCTCAAGAGGTCATCGAGTCCAGCCCCCCGCCCTCAAGGCAGGACCAAGCTCCACCTACACCATCCCTGAAGCATTTCAGAGAACACTACCACAGAGGTCCTGGATTTCAATCTCTTTCCTAGCAGCCTAAATTTGGCATCCAGAACCTCTTTCCTACCCTTCCCTATGTCATTGGTACCTACATTACCACAACCACCAGCTCCTCCCCAGCACTACACATAAGGCTATCTAGATGCCTTGAGAGATCCACAACCTTCGCACCAGGCACGCAAGTCACCATATGGTTCTCCCGGTAATCACAAACCCAACTATCTGTTTCTAATGATCGAATCTCCCATTACTAACACCTGCCTTTTCCTAATGACTGGAGTTCCCTCCCCCAGAGAGGAATGCTCAGTGCAAGAAGATACCACAACATCATCTGGAAGGAGGATCCCATCTATGGGATCATTTCCCTCTGCTCCAGTTGACTGTTGTCCTTCCCTGAGCCTTTCACCCTCCTTAACAGCACAGAGGCTGTCTGACTTGAGGTGGGACAGTTTTACAGTGTCCTGGAAAGCCTCGTCTACATACCTCTTGGCCTCCCTTAGCTCCTCCAATTCAGCCACCCTGGCCTCCAAAGCCTGTACCGTACATGGTCTCTGAGGGCCAGGAGCTCCTTGCATTGATTGCACACATACGCCACCTGTCCATAGGGCAGGTAATCATACATGCTATATTGGGTATAGTAAACAGGGTAGCCCTTACTCTGCTGCTGGGCTTCTGCCTGCATTCTCTCCTACAGATAATTAGATTACGGATAGGGTTTTTATTTAAATCAGGTAGTTTTGGTTTTAGTTTAGTTTAAAAATTTTAAAGAATACCAAGTGTAAGATGCTACTGTCTTACACAATCAAGAAGTTACAACTTCTATCAACACATAGTTCGTGCAGTTGGCTGTCTTTGTATTTTGTTATACAAGTGAATGTAATTAATGAGGCAACTAATATTAGTTTATAAACCTGACTTTTTTCAGAAGATTTTTGTCAATTTTATCATAGCTGTCAGGTAATAGATTTGAAAGTGGTCTTCTGAAATCTTGTCAAAGACACTATCCCACAAGAAATTAGCAAACTCTGCAATCTTTTTTTCTACACTAAGTTGAACATTATCAAAAGGCACTTTTAAAATTACACTTCAAGTACAGCATTCTGCTGACAAAACATGAGCAATGCAAAGACGTCACCCATGTAGATTACAATAGCGATTCTAAAGAAGCAAAAAAAGTGTCTGTAATATGAGAAATGAAAATAAACCCTGAAACTTCAAATGATATATTTTATACAAAAATGAATCAAAATTAGTCTTTTTGCAAATTATAAATGCATAAATCATTTGAAACACTGATGACCACTGGTTCAACTCAAGTTTTCAGCATTTGTTATAATAGTTTGAACAATTAAAGGAGTGTTTTCAATTAGGTCTAGTGTGACATATTAACCTTTTGGCCAAGATCAATACCAGCTTTAATTTACATTGATGAATCTTCCTTACAGGGCTCAGGAGGGAAAGGTAACACCATGGATTTGCACAAGATGGGCTCAAACTCTTTAATCTCTCACTTGTAAAATCTTATTACAGGAGATTTGATCAGCTGTCTCCACTGTATGGAAGTCATAGTCCAAGGTTCATAACAAAAAGTCAGTCTCTAAGCAAATGGAATCAGTCAAATTGGGCTAAAGTCCTGAAGGGTAGCTAGGTTACATTGTAAGTCACTGCATAATTAAACTAGAGAAGTGGATCAGTTGATGTCATGTGGACAGAGAAAAATAAAACAACAAAGAAGATAATAAAAGGGATTAAAGCGACAAGGAAAACAGACCAGGCATACAGCCTGAATGATCAAGTTTCACTACCAACTAACTCAGTCTGAAGATATCTAGCATATGTCCCATTTCACTGGTACCCTAAAGATGTGACGGATGGAATTTGGGGGCACACTTGTAGGCAAATGACTGCAAAGCATCATGGTGAACAAATGTATCAGGGAGATAAGGAAACATGGCCTGGATGGAGAAGCAGAGAGGATGCACTGACAGTTGGACTCAGACAAGGTACTTGAAGGTACAAGAGCAGCTCAGGAAGAAAAGTGAGTGCACCAAGGAAGAAATAGGGATCATTTACAGCACATGAATCATTAGCAATAGTGCCTTATGTATTACAGAAATGGTGTTCTCACCTTCCAGAGATAGAGGAGAAATGGTAAGCACAGGCAGCTTAATCAATCATCTCTAAAATGCCCACACAAACCATTTGGAATATTTTTCTGCAGCAGTAATTCTTTGGACATAACCAAAACAACTATGGTGTCACATTTTAAGAGTAACAGCTTACAAAAGCTTTATAGATGCTTAAACCAATCAATAGATTATGACTCTATAATCAGCATGTCTAGATTTATAGTCCTATTTACTCTGATTAAACCGAAGGTGTCTTTCTTATCTACCTAATGAAAACTTTGCTACAGCCCCAGTAACATACATTGCTATGTGATAAAATGGCTACTCTAATAATGTTAAATGTAATTACACTATACCATTAAAAAAGGAAGAACCAACTATATTTTAATCCAACATCTCAACTGTACCAGGAGTAAAACCGTGCTTGCTACAATTGTGTTTAAATATTAGTGTAGCTAGATTGTTTTATTTGCAGTGCAGACAAAGGCTGGGGCTGAGAAAATGCATAAAGAACACACTACATCTTTTCCCTGAATAAGAAACCTCATTAGAATAGTTAATCATTTCTTTTATTTATAAAGCTCCCATCATCATCGTATTTGAGTGCAGGTCACAAGCTTCATCATATTTTGTATAAACATGTATGTGTTTAACATTAAAAATAAACTAATGTCCTTTCAAAAAAGTTTAGACATTTTAACTTGCTAGTAATTAAATAGGGAGAATACTCAGTGAAATATCCTGCATTTGGAATGACAAGACTGAGCATAAATGGTTATTCAGAACACCAGGTACCATTCTTATCCCAAAGAAGCCCAATGATTTTAAATTCAAATATACTGTTATCTTCAGGGGGGAAAACTATACAGAAAACTCACTGAAAAAAATGCATTAATTTTAGTCTAGATTTCCAATACTTCATGGAGATCAAGACCTTCTTCTGAAATGACTTTGATTTCACAGCAGAATATAAATACATTTATCAGATCACAAACACTCAAGACATAGAGGGGTATGGTTAGAAATAACCTTTCTTTCTAAAGCTAACAGTGATCTTGAGAGGTCACGAGCATTCTATTAGTTCCCTTCACCATATTTTGTTTCTACATCATATAAACTATATTCACACTTGATTTTTGAGCCGTCAGTGATTAAAATCAGCGCATTTAGTTTCTTAAAAAATAAATAACTCTTAGGGTGCACCTATACTGTGCACGTATTTTGGAATAAGCTGTTCCAGAAGAAATACTCCAAAATATTTTAATTTGAAATAGCACATCTACACTACAGGGAAGCCTCAAAATTAGTCCAAGGCAGGACGTACTACCTCGATTTATAGCCCACGAGGAACTGGGGAGTAATTGCTTTGAATAGCCCTGGGGAGCATCCACACTACTGCTATTCCAAAATAGCCATTTCAGAATAAATGTTATTCCTCGTGGAATAACAATTTCAAAAGAAGCCATTCATCATTTAAAAATTATTTGGAAATAACAGAATTGCTGTGTAGACATTTGCACTGTTATTCTGAAATAACAGAAGTTATTTCGAAATAACTGTGCTGTGTAGATGCACCCTCACAGTGTAGGGAAAATAAGGTCTCTTGCAGAAAAAGCTTTTTTTAATCCAAATTAATCTGAGAACCTTGCACTCTCGTTGTGGCACTGGGACAGGTTTCTGTGGAGTGTATGTATGGCCAATAGAGAGCCAAGAAAAGATCGCTACATTTTGGCAAAATACAAGAGGGGAATCTTGTCTGACAGGTGCTAATAATAAAAACATGTAAATCAAGGACAGTAGAGAATTCTTCTCCCCCACCCCCACCCCTTGTTGCGGGAATGTGTGCCATTATTCAAATATTGCTGGGGATTAGCAAATTACTTTTGAGCACTGCTTTTATTATAAATGAGGAAGTCAGAAATGTCATGCCATACATTACTGTCGTCGTACAGGTAAGTCATGGAAGATTGCAGAGAGGGTTGGAGAGTGTGCCGATGATATTCAAAGAGCCACAGAACAATCCCCCAAGTCACAGCAGCAAAGATTGGGAAAGGGTCCTGCTTGGGTTCTGGGATATAACCCTTCTCCACTGCCAGTCGTGACAAGCCAAACAGAATACGAGACAGCAGGTACATGTTTATCTACATAAAGAGAAAACCCAAGGAATTACAGTCCAGTAACATGGCTAGCAAACCTGACCTAATCAAGCAGTTTAGAAGTTAAAGACACAGAAAAGATTAATATTGGACCATAATTCACTACCTAATTAAATTGCCTTCAACACTGAAGTACGTTTGTATCCTCCCAACATGATTATTTTCCTGGTTTGCTTATTGGCACTCTAGTTCTGCTGAGCAATAGATTTCATCCGGTGCAACATGCTACCACTTGGAAAATCAGTTGTGTTGGCAGCTGTAGCAGGTTTAAATCAAACTAAGTGAGTCCAAAGAGTTTTGCAGCAGTTGTGTGGTTTCACACCACAACTTCAGTAACTCCAGTGCAAGTTTGTGTGTGGAAAAGGCCTGTGTGACTTCCCCATGGCTAACCAGTGAGTCAGTGGCAGAACTGGGAATACAAGGTAGGTCATCTGGCTCCCAGTGCTGTGTGCACTACCCTCTGATGCAAACAGTTCTCCTTTAGGCTTTGACAGTAAATGAGCTAACTATGAAAAGCACAGCTTACAGTATCAGTCTTTTTTAGTTTGTTTAAATCCTAGTCAAACCAGCAGCTACACAACATGTAGTTGTTGATTGTCTTTTTATGGCAAGGTCAGAAAGATAAAACTCCACAAACATGTTTGTTTACCTGGCTGTTGATATGATTATTTTCACCAAACACTAACCAGCCCCCAACACAGGCTGCCAGGAAGGAGTGCAACTGAAAGTTCTTTCCCTGTAGTCGAGACTGCAGTGCCATCAGCCCCTTGTAAGTGAACACAAAATACGCCAGGTTTCGGGAATGAGTATATGTGGCCTGAGCAATCGCTTTCAGTTTCTCTCTTAAACTGAGCAAAGGAACAAACAAGCATTAGTAAAGCAATAACACTGTCATAACACTGCTCATTCTGCTGGTATGTTGCATCCCCTTCTCCCTCCTGACGCATGCCTGGTCTACCTAGGCTAAGTTTTTTGGGTCAGGAACAATCTACAAATCTATGTACAGCACTTGGTACAATGAGGCCTATTGTTTGTTAGGTCATAGGCACTACTGTAATACAAATACAGGTCTGTCACTCTTGGGACGGGTTTTGCTGGGCCAGGGGAGGTCCCTTGCTACCAACTCTCCAGTCCACTACCCCACACAGGATGCTGCCAGCCCTTCTGCGACTACGCTCCTGGCCCTGGGCTCTCTGGTCCAGGAACATCCAGCAGGACCAGTGAGCTAAACAAAAACAAATATGTGAGGATGGCTCATTTCACTGCTAGGTCACTGATCAGAATCCAGTCTAAGTCTCCTTTTACCCTGATTTACCATCATTCCAGAAATGGACAGTCAACCATTGGAGCAGCTGCACCAGTACAACCATCCATTGGCTTTCCTCATCTATACAATTTGCACAGGTGGAGTTTAACACTGCTTGAAACAAGATAAGCCCAGCAGGGGAAAATGGTAGTTCTCCTTGCATAACCAAGGCCTAGCTGGATCAGCTTCCTGAGCCTCAAACAGGCTGCATTCTGCTTGTCCTTTGTATTTTTAAAAAGTTACATTGCTGTGGGATTTTCCCATTTAGTTATGACAACATAACTAAATGTTCATGTCATTTGACCTGAACATGCCTGGTGTTTGCAAAAGGTTCACTTTTAAAAAATAGCTGGCTGAAGCATGCACTCTTCATTACAGAGAAGGCCAGAAAGGAAGAGTAATGTGTGTACCTTCCACTCTTGAAGAGAAAGGTCATCACCAGAGCATGGGGAGCCCGGATCTTTGCTCCATAGCTGCAAAAGAAAATGATGATATGCATACATACAATGTTTGCATGTATTTTTTTTAAATTACTGTAATCAACTATTGATCTTTTAATCCTTATATTATAGTGGAATAAACCACAAGTCATTGGCTAATCAGTTGAAGTCCATTTCAACACATCACCTGATAATTCGATCAAAGAACCAGGGTGGTGTGATTTGTAAAGTGTTGCACTCTAACATCTAGCTCATTAACATAAACCAAGTGCCTTTTAGAGTGCACCAGCAGAATCACACAAGGCCTTCAGAACACAACACATTAGTGCACTTCACAGTGCCTTTGGGTGTGTTTTACTGGCACTGTTCAGACAAGACAAAAGTAGGGATGTAATAGTGTAGTCAATTAACCGATAAGCAAAAGCTTCTAGGTTAATGCTATAGACTACATGCATTTCCTTCCTCCCATCCTTACTAGTAAATTTTTTAGCAGGCTGGCCAGCAGCCTGGCTCAATTCTGGCTCCTGCAGAGTATAGAACCTACCCTGCTGTGGCTCTGCATTTAAAGTGCATTAGGAGCCAGGCGGGCAGGCAGCCCAGCTCAGTTCCAGCTCACGCCAGGTTCAGGAGCTCAGATCACCCTTAGATGGGGTTGCTGCCACCTCATGCTGCTGCCGCTTTTTCAGAGGCAGCAGCACAGGGCAACAGGCAGCTGGTCCACAAGGGGAGCTGTTTTTTAAACTGGCTCCCTTCATGGACCAGCTCCTGCCAGGCACCCTACACAGCTGCCTCTGATACAGTGGCTGCTGACCCCGCCTCTGGGGACTATAGAACAGTCAACTAACCGATACAAATTCATGAGGTTACTTGATTATTCAATTAATTGATTTTTAACATCCCTAGACCTAAATATGTTTTCTTCCTCAAATAAAGATAAAAGGCCTAGTTCTGCTCCCACTCAAGTCAATGGCAACAGGTCTGACCCCCCTCCCCTTTAGAAATAAAGCCTTCTTCTTTAGCATTTTTTAAACAACTATACAATGTATGGTTTTTAGTTACAACTCAATTGAATGCATCTAGAGCGTCTCTGAAAGGTATCAACTAAGACACAGACTGTAAATTATTTTGTATGGGGCTAAGAGAATTGCCCTACTTATCTGTAAAGCACTTAGCCCACAGTAAGCACTACACTGACAATACATGCTGGTACTTTGAATCAAAGGGCTGGTTTATGGGTATGTTAAAAAAGTAGCAACTCACACAGCAAGTTTGGAAATATCAGAGAGTCTAATTTGCTTTAGGCACTTTCTGTCAAGCAAAGACAACTGGACTGTCAGCTGCATCCCTTTCCCAATCAGTCCAGGAGGTCACTTTTTTTTTAAAAATTGCCATCAGATCCAGAGCAACTTGTCACTTCACAGTGTCACAACACACCATGCAGGAGACAGTGGCATCAAATTGCAACATAAGCAGGCCAAGGTCCGAAGTCACTATCCACATGGGATGAGACAACAGATAGCAGAATACAACTCTTAAAATAGCCTGAAAAAAGTGGGGTAAGTATCGTAACCTGGGAGCAACAGTGCTTGAAGCGGACCCCACAGAGACAGCTGGATTTACAATATTTCCTCTGGATCTGCGATCCACCCCTTGCTGGAGCAAGCTTTAACGAGCCCCCTAAAACAAGCGACAGGCTGCTCCCAGGGGGGCTTTCACTCCGCAGCCTGCTGGGGAGAGGGGCAGCACAAGGAACGTCATGGGCCGGGCCCGAAGGAAAGCCCCTCCCCCGCCTGGCCCGGGGGTGGGGACAGGGCGGCTCGAAGAGGGGGGCTGGGGGGACCCCCGGCACAGCGCGGGCCCGGAGAAGGCGAGGAGCCCCCGCGGGCGGCCCGGCAGCCCGGCTTACACCGCTCCGTTGCGGAAGCCCTTGAGCACGGCCAGCGCGGCGCGGTATCTGCGCTGCTGCAGCAGGGAGTTGACGGCGCGGAGCACGGCCCGGAGCACGGCCTGGGCCCCCATGGCCGCCCGCCCGCCCGGGGTCCGGTGGCACCGCTGCAAACAGTCCGGGCGGACAGCGAAGGCCAGGCCAAGGTTCCGCAGCTGCACAGAGCACATCGCACGCCCATAGGCTGCCTTACCCATCCATCAAAACTCGCGACTAATGGGAGATTGCGCCCTGCCCCTTCAAGGCACGTTCTCAAGAGTGGTCTGCCTATTGGGAAAGGTCACAGGGCTTCGGCACCGCCCGCCAGATTTGCGGCTATTGGCCAGAGCAGAAGCGACCTCTTCCAATGGGGGCTGCTGCGAGGGGGCGCTCTTTGGCTGCCCGGGGGCTGATGCTCAGAGTTCAGTCCCTACAGCGCGGCACAGCTGCTGCGGGGCCTCGCCAAGTGTCACTTGCTCGGGACCGGCACGAAACCCTGTGCTGGGCATGAATGGAATAACCTGCCCAAGGAAAGTCTCTTCCTAACCTCTGCCGTTTAGTGATGGCTTTGTGGTGGGATGTAACTTTATCTTCCTTCTAACAGAAAACTATGCTCTCTAATCTCTTCAGTATAACTCTCATTGCATGTCTAGTCCTTTTAAAAAAAATCTATGAACTAATGTTTTCAGTGGCAAGGAATCCCACAGGTTAGTTGTGTATTGTGTTTAAAAGGTTTTTTTTATCTTTTTTTACTCCTTTTTTTTCTAGGCTTGGCAGAATTTGAGCATTTTTATAATTTTGAGAGATAGCAACGTTTATTTTAAAGCATATTTCAGGTTAATTTTGTAACTGCATAAGTATTGGTTTTGATTTTTTAAAATCTATTTACATTTCAAAGTTGTAGGAAACTATGGAGAAGGCAGACAATGACAGTAAATGCTGATATTCAAAAAGTTAAACGTTTTATATAAACTGTTCAATTGTCAACATCATGGGGCAAAATATATACATATTCTTAAGTCAGCTGTGCTAATATTGATATTAAAACATGTTCCATGCACATTAAGGTGGGACTCTAAGTTCTCAAGCAGCATTTTTATTATTTTTCCTAACTAAATTATCAATAGGAATATTTTTTTAATCTGTGTGTACGTACAGTGAAATAATATTTACCATAGTTACCAATAAAACTCTAATCCTAAAAACCTAGTTTTATTGAATAACTCTTTATCCTGTAGGTAAAAGTGTAATTGAAATGCTTTATTTACCTTCATTACGCCCTTTGTTATTGTGTATATCTTTTGTCATGTATCATCCTCTCACTCATATCATCTCTAAACAGTCATTACAGTTTGTCTTCATATGGAAGCTTTTCCATACATCCAATAATATGAGAAATGGACACAAATTAGATATTAGAAATGGAAACACACATAAACCTGTAGGGGAACATTTTATGATTAGGCCCCATTACATCACAGATGTTACCACTTTTAATCAGTGCTACATGCATGATATTACCCTACCCTTAGCTATGTTATAACATATTTTGGTCTTGCTTGTGTTGATACAATCAAACAAGTTATTATCATAGAATCATAGAACTGGAAGAGACCTCAGAAGGTCATCAAGTCCAGCCCCCCCTGCTCTAGGCAGGACCAATTCCAACTAAATCAACTCGGCCAGTTATAACTCTGCCTTTAGTCTGATCTCCCATTATGACAGGTGCTGATAGTCCTCTGTGAACTGTTGTGATCGACTTAGTCTCCATCACTAAGTAGAATCAGAAAAGTCCACACCTCTTTCCTAACTCTCTTCTAACTGCCTTGTGTACACATGCAATTAGAGGACAAAAAGTTACAGAGTCTTGCATGAGGAAGCCCTCAGCAGAATAGCAAGTGGCCAGTTGCATGGTGCATAAACATGCAGATAGGCACCTAATGGAATTTTCAAAGTTACCTAGGGGTCTAACTCCCGTTAATTTTTGCGAGTTAGAGCTCTAGGTAAATTTGATAAATTTAATTAGATGCGTACCTACATTTTTAGGCACCTAACCATATTTATGATTAATGCCCTGTAGTTCCCCTTATATCACTAGAGGGCACAATAGTTCTTATTTCAAACATTGATACCCGGGCTAGTATGCAGCCATAGAAGCTAAGTCTTAATCTACCACTGAGAACTTTTGACACATGTCCAGTCTCATTCCTACCACTGAGTCATTACCAATAGATTTGTTAAATGTCAATTAACTTTAGAGAAGTGGTTGAGATAGTCTAGAGATATCACAGTGACCCCAATTAAATACCTGAGTTATTAGATACAATTACTAATCATTTAGGGTGGGATCTTGAGAATGGGGCTACAGTGTGCATGCACAGGGGCTGAAACATCTGCATTGAGGGTTTTTTACTGCACAAATGTAGACAGAACACACATTTAGGCACCTACAGGATTAGAGAGCAATGAGTGGGAGTTCTGTGGATTGCAGTTGTGCCTAACAACAGGACTCAGGCATTTAAGCACATTTGTGGCTCCCACCCTTACCTTATTTATATCCCAATTTCCTCAAATATAGCCTATGCACAAGATCTGTTATGTTTAACCATATGGAACCCTTTGAAGTCTCTTACTCCATTTAAAAGATCATTCAGGAAAAAGGGTTAGCTTTAAAAATACATTTTGGTGCTTAAAGATGCATATAGGCACCTAATGGCATTTTTGATTTTGAGAGTTAGAGCTCTAGCTGCTTTTGAAAAATCCCAGTGCATTTTTAGGCACCTAAATATCTTTAACATTCTGACCCAAAGAAAAGACTGATGAAATGCTAACTTTCTTAAAGGACCAAGTTTCTAATTAATTATAACTCTAATTCGCAGAGTCATATGTACATTCAAAGCAAATTCATGCTTAAAAAGTGCTGCGAGTTTGTGGAGAGATGCTTCATTTTTCCACACACAAAAAGGACTCTAAATCTCTTATTCTTCTTTGTTGTATCTGTGGAGTTGTAACTTGTGCTTCCGTAGTAAGACCAGCACACAAGCTAAAAAGAATAAACCAATTTCAAGGAGGCAAGTTAGGATTTAGGGCTGTGCTGCTGGCATGGAATAGTTAATCAAGGAATGTTAAATTAGAGGAAGCACCAACTTTGGCAGATGAGGAAATGTCCCCACATGTATTTGCATCCTTGTATGTATCTGGTACCAATTCATACGGAGGTGTCATTCTCAACTGTTTTCAACATGAACCACTTAGTTTTTATTCTTCCAATCAGCTTTTAAAAAGTTGCAATTCTGGAGCTTTTGTGTTCTCTAGGTGGATGTTCTGTATTATAACCCCAATACTAATACAAACTTTGGCGCTCACTCCAGCTCAGAGATCTGCATTCTGATGCTATAGTCACATCTAGGGCAATTTGTGAACTTCTGTTCAATAAACATCCCTAGAGTTCTGTGACTGTGACCATTCCCAGATGAAACACCACTGCCCTGCCCTGCTCAGCTATACTGTTGGCAATTCCGTCCCTGCACGCCATATGTACCCACATACAGATATGCTACCGCCCCCATAAGGACTTCTCTATAAGACACCCCATCCCCCATAGGACCTTTAAACCACATCTGGACAGCCCAGCTGGACCCCCCCCCCCTGCAGGGACTTTACCCCCCATAGGAACAGCCCATCCCCCACAGGGGCTTTACCCCCCCATAGGGACAGCCCATCCCCCACAGGGGCTTTACCCCCCCATAGGGACAGCCCATCCCCCCCACGGGCTCTACCCCCCACAGGGACAACCCATCCCCCCCCCCCACAGGGACAGCCCCCTCCCCACGGGCTCTACCCCCACGGGCTCTACAGCCCATCCCCCCCACGGGCTCTACCCCCCACAGGGACAGCCCATCCCCCCCACGGGCTCTACCCCCCACGGGGACAGCCCATCCCCCCCACGGGCTCTACCCCCCACGGGGACAGCCCATCCCCCCCACGGGCTCTACCCCCCACGGGGACAGCCCATCCCCCCCACGGGCTCTACCCCCACTCCCCGCCCAGCCAGCCCACCCGCGCGCAGCTCCCCCTGGCGGCCGGCGGCGCCTCCCTTCCCACAATGCCCATGCAGGGGGCTCGGGCCCGGCCGCCGCGGCTCCAAGATGGCGCAGGCGATATTCGAGGCGCTGGAAGGTAGCGGGCGGCGGGGCCGGGCGGGCGCGAGCCGACACCTCCCGGGGGCGCCGCAGCGCCAGGCAGGCCCGCGGCTCTTCCGCGCGGGGCGTCTCCCCTCCCTCCACTGCACAGGGGCTCGGCGGCCGCGGGCCGCCCCAGGCAGCCCGGCCGGGGGAGGGTTCCTGGAACAGCCGCGCACGGAGGCAGGGCCACCCTCCCCCCGCAGCCGCCCGGAGCAACCCCTCCCCCCCGCGTCGCCAGGGGAACCCGCTCGAGACACCCGGCCCGCCCAGGGCGATCCGCTCGGCCCGGCCGGAGCCCCCCCCCCCCGGCCCGGCCGGAGCGCCCCCCCCCCCCAGACCCGGCCCGGCCGGAGCCCCCCCCCCCCCAGACCCGGCCCGCCCGGAGCCCCCCCCCCAGACCCGGCCCGAGCCCCCCCCCCTCAGACCCGGCCCGGCCGGAGCCCCCCCCCCTCAGACCCGGCCCGGCCGGAGCCCCCCCCCCCTCAGACCCGGCCCGGCCGGAGCCCCCCCCCCCTCAGACCCGGCCCGGCCGGAGCCCCCCCCCCTCAGACCCGGCCCGGCCGGAGCCCCCCCCCCCGACCCGGCCCGGCCCCCCCCCCCCCTCAGACCCGGCCCGGCCGGAGCCCCCCCCCCAGACCCGGCCCGGCCCGGAGCCCCCCCCCCTCAGACCCGGCCGGAGCCCCCCCCCCCTCAGACCCGGCCCGGCCGGAGCCCCCCCCCTCAGACCCGGCCGGAGCCCCCCCCCCTCAGACCCGGCCGGAGCGCCCCCCCCTCAGACCCGGCCCGGCCGGACCGCGCCCCCCCCTCAGACCCGGCCGGAGCCCCCCCCCCCCCAGACCCGGCCCGCCCGGAGCCCCCCCCCCAGACCCGGCCCGGCCGGAGCCCCCCCCCCTCAGACCCGGCCGGAGCCCCCCCCCCCCCTCAGACCCGGCCCGGCCGGAGCCCCCCCCCCCCCAGACCCGGCCCGCCCGGAGCCCCCCCCCCCAGACCCGGCCGGAGCGCCCCCCCCCTCAGACCCGGCCCGGCCGGACCGCGCCCCCTCAGACCCGGCCCGCCCGGAGCCCCCCCCCCCCTCAGACCCGGCCGGAGCGCCCCTCCCACCCAGACCCGGCCCGAGCACCCCCCCCCCTCAGACCCGGCCCGGCCGGAGCCCCCCTCAGACCCGGCCCGGCCGGAGCGCCCCCCCCTCAGACCCGGCCGGAGCGCCCCTCCCACCCAGACCCGGCCCGAGCCCCCCCCCCCTCAGACCCGGCCGGAGCGCCCCCCCCCCTCAGACCCGGCCCGGCCGGAGCCCCCCTCAGACCCGGCCCGGCCGGAGCGCCCCCCCCCTCAGACCCGGCCGGAGCGCCCCTCCCACCCAGACCCGGCCCGAGCACCCCCCCTCAGACCCGGCCCGGCCGTAGCGCCCCCCCCCTCAGACCCGGCCCGAGCACCCCCCTCAGACCCGGCCCGGCCGCAGCGCCCCCCCCCTCAGACCCAGCCCGAGCACCCCCCCTCAGACCCGGCCCGGCCGCAGCGCCCCCCATAGACCCGGCCCGAGCACCCCCTCCTCAGACCCGGCCCGGCCCGAGCGCCCCCCCCTCAGACCCGGCCAGAGCAAATCTCCCCCCCTTTCCCAGAAGGCCCGGCTGGAGCAGCCTCTCCCTCCCCCAGAGACCCCCTCCTACCTGGAGCAACACCCGCCCCCCCCCCCCACAAGAGACCCGGCCTTCACAGGGGACCCCCGCATAGACCCGGTCCTCCCCGAGGAGCAGCAGGAATCCCGGTGGGATTAGCAATAGACTCTCCCCTCAGACCCATGCCTGCCAGGAGGTGCAGCAGCAGCAGCCCCCTCCCATAGACCCTGCCCACCTGGAACAGCACCCTATCTCCCCCCTCCCCCGACCTGGCCCGCCCAGAGTAGTGCTCCCCCCTGGAAACCAGTCCCTGTAGAGAGCTTGCCTGGTGCAGTGCCCACCCCCAGAGAGCCCCCTCCAGAGACTCAGCCTGTCAGTGACCCCTTTCCCCCCTCCAGCCAGACCGAGTTAGCCTGGAGCAATGCCCTTCTGGGAACTCTTACAGAGACCATGCCCAGTTAGAGCAGTGGCCTCCTCTGGGAATTCCCCCTCCCCCCATATCCCTATGTGGGAGAGCGCAGGGCTAGGAAGACCCTTTCTTGCTGTGGGACATCCCAGGGAGATCCTGTTCCTGTATGTCCTAGGGAACCCCTCCCCTGTTTCCAAGTCCCCTGAGGGACCCAGCCTGCACGGCCCAGGGGAGTCGTCCTGCCCCTTCTTCTGATTGACCCAGTACCTTCCTCAGGGAAGTTCTTCTCTCCAATGAGACTTCACCCCACTCTCACTACTAGGGCTCAGGGAGCAGGACATACTCCCTGGAGATGTCCGTCCCCTCTCCCTGCAAGTCAGGAGCCAGTTCCCTTTCAGCTCCTCAATAATAAATGTGGATCTTTTATTCAGCATTCTGTGACACTGGTTCATTCTGAGCTGTAAGTGGCAGCGTGGATCAGGTTCATAATGGAGGGATGGGATAGCTACTAGATTCATGGCCAGAAAGACCATTCTTCTCAGTCCAATGGTTGTCAACCAGGGGTTCATGTATCTCTGGGGGTATGCAGAGATCTTCTGGGGTACATCATCTCATAAATATTTGCTTTGTTTGACAACAAGTTACATAAATAGGGCTAGGAAAGTCAGTGCAAACAAAAATTTCATCCAATGACTTGTTTATACTGTTCTAAGTACTATATACTGAATGTAAGTACAGCACAATATTAATATTCTAATTGATTTATTTTATGAATGTATGGTAAAAATAAGTGTTAGCAATTTTTCTGTAGTAGTGTGCTGCACACTTTGTATTTTTATGTGTGATTTTGTAGGCAAGTAATTTTTAAAGTGAGTATGCAAGTCAAATAACTCAAAGGGATACAGTAGTCCAGAACAGCGGTTCCCAACTGCCGGTTTGTGGCCCGGTTGCTGGTGCTTGAGCTGGCTGTTCCTGGCAGCTCACTCTGGCATCTGTGGTAGCTCAGGAGGCGTAGGAGGAAGTGCTTTCCTCTCTCCTCCCCACTCCACGTGTGGGGAAGGAGGGGGCACGAAGGAGGGAGGTGTGCATGCCACCAATGACTGCTCCCCCGACCTCGCCACCGCTTTTGCTAGTGGTGGCAGGAGAAGGTAGAGTAGGAAGTGCCTCCCCAGAGCTCTGCAGTTCTTTCTCCTCCTCCTGCCCACTCAGCCACTTTTGCAGGTGGCAGCACTGGGGCTGAGGTGGAACAATATATGCCTCTCCAGGGCTCCTGCTCATGCAGCCGCTTTTGCTGGCAGTAGCGCTGGGGCTGAGGCAGTGGAGCAGGAAGCATCTCCCTCCCCCCCATAGTGGCAAACAGACAGGGTCCGCGCTCCCCCTCTACCCATAGAGGTGCAAGATGCTCTTAGGAAGAAGGAGGCACGAAGGAGGAGGGCTGCTGTCCCTGCCCATGTGGCAGTAACGGCCACGCTCCCTGGAGGGGTCAGCCTTGCTCTGATGAGTGTGGGCATGGGGGCAAAGGGATTGTGGGCGAGGGCATGGTAAAGTCACGGGGCAAGAGGGTTTTGGTGTGGACTGTAGGGGTCAGAGGTTAAGGGTCAAAGGACATGGGGCATGGGGGGGGTCAAAGGGTGTTAGACACTGGGGCAAGGGGCTGAGTTGGGCTAGGTGGACTGGTAACATTTTATTTGCATACTTGCATAATTAATGTGGAAATATGCAAATAAAATGTTACTGGTCTGGCAAACGTTTGCCAGTCCATAGCATAATAAAGGTTGGGAACCACTGGCCTAGAACAGTGGCTTTCAACCTTGGGGAAAAGATGTATCTTCACATCCATCAGTGAAGTACTTAGCTCAGGCCACGTCTCCACATGCTGGAGGATTGATGCTCTGGCAATCAATCTTCTGGGTTTTGATTTAGCAGGTTTAAATCAAATGCTGAGGGCACCCCCATCAGCGCTCGTACTGATGGGGAAGTTGATGGGAGCATTTCTCCGGTTGACCTCCTGCTTTGGGATCCCAGAAACTTGGTGCAAAGTATGTCAACTCCAGCTACTTAACTCATGTAGCTGGGGTTGTGCATCTTGCATCCTTTTTTTCTGTCAGTGTAGACCTGGCCTCAGTGCTGGCATTATACACTAGGGCTACGTCTAGACTGGCATGATTTTCCGCAAATGCTTTTAACGGAAAAGTTTTCCGTTAAAAGCATTTTCGGAAAAGAGCATCTAGATTGGCACGGACGCTTTTCAGCAAAAGCACTTTTTCTGGAAAAGCGTCCGTGCCAATCTAGACGCGCTTTTGCGCAAAAAGGCCCCGATCGCCATTTTAGTCATCAGGGTTTTTTTGCGCAAAACAGTACTGTGCTGTCTACACTGGCCCTCTTGCGCAAATGATTTCCGCAAGAGGGCTTTTGCCAGAACGGGAGCAAGAACAGTGTTCCGCAAGAACACTGACGATCTTACATGAGATCGTCAGTGTTCTTGCGGAAATTCAAGCGGCCAGTGTAGACAGCTGGCAAGTTTTTCCGCAAAAGCAGATGATTTTGCGGAAAAACTTGCCAGTCTAGACACAGCCTAGAGCTACGTCTATATTGGCAAGATTTTGCGCAAATACTCTTTAATGCAAGAGTTTTTGTGTTAGAGTATTTGACTAAGAGAGCGTCTACACTGGCATGTGCCTTTGCACAAAAGATGTGCTTTTGCACAAGAGCATCCGTGCCAGTGTAGCTTCTCTCTTGCGCAAGAAATCTTTGATGGCCATTTATAAACATCGGGCTTTCTTGCACAAGAAATTGATGTTTCCTGTCTACATTGGCCTCTTCCACAAGAACAGTTGCACAAGAGGGCTTATCCCTGAGCGGGAGCGTCAGAGTATTTGCGCAAGAAGCACTGATTTTATGCATTAGAACGTCAGTGTTCTTGCACAAGTACTCGCGGCCAGTGTAGACAGGTGTCAAGATTTTGCGCAAAAGCAACTGCAATGTAGACATAGCCTAAGTTTGTGTCTACACTGCGGGCTTCTTGTGCAAGAACATCCTAAGATATTTATGTGCCAGATGTGCTTAAAGATTCATCTGTCCCTTCATGTTTCAACTATGATGTGTCCATGCTGATGATGGGTTTGGCTTGATAACAATCCAAAGCAGTGTGGACTAACACATGTTCATTTTCATCATCTGAGTCAGATGCTACCAACAGAGGCTGAAGATGATGTGGGTTCTATAGTTTCCATATTGGAATGTTGCTCTTTTAAGACTTCTGAAAGCATGATTCATACCTGATTCCTCTCAGATTTTGCAATACCTGTTACAAAAGTGCCATGCAAACAGCTGTTCTCACTTTCAGGTGACATTGCAAATAAAGAATGAGTAGCGTTATCTCCCATATACGTAAATAAACTTGTTTGTCGTATTGATTGGCTGAACATGAAGTAGGACTGAGTGGACTTCCAAGTGCTAAAATTTTACATTGTTTTGAGTGCAGTTATGTAACAAAATTTAAATTTGTAAATTTAATTTTCATGATAAAGAGATTGCAGTACAGTATTTATATGAAGTGAATTGAAAAATACTATTATAATTTTTATAGAGCAAATATTTGTAATAAAAATATAAACTTAGTACAGTGCTGTGTTGTAATTGAAAATGTAGAAAAACAAATAATAAATTTGAATTGGTAGTCTATCATTTAACAGTACAATTAACATGGCAATTAATCACAACTTAATCATACTTTTAAAAACTGAGTTCATCATGTGAGTTAATGGCAATTAATCGACAGCCCTGTTAAAAATGTAGCCTGGCCCCCTTCACATGCTGAGTTTGGCACTCCTGGCATTATTATGCTATAGCCACTGTATTTTGGATGTCCCTAATTTGGGAACACTTGCGGCATGGACCCTGGCAAGCAGAGTCAGAAGTGGCTCTGCACACTGCCATACCCCTTCCCCTCCTGCTGGGGAATAGCAGAGCAGCAACACGCTTTGCTAGAGGCTTGCCCTGCTGTCCCATAGTGGCAGGGGGCAGTGCTTGGGAGTGGTGGGGGATGTGGAGCACCAGGTAAGAACTCTATCCCCATTCCCCTCATTCTCTCCCTGGCCAGACAAAAGCTTTAATCTGGCAAACCTTGTTTCCCAGGGTTGCTGGGTTAAAGAGGTTTGACTGTATTAACACAAATTGGTTCTTTTTAATTCTTGAGCTTCAGTAATTTAAAGTTTTAATTATTACCATAAACTATTAAAATAGCATGCTAGGTATCACATTCTCTCCTCACTATTCCTGCTGCTTGCTTGTTTCCATTTGGACATTACAATAAATTTGTCAGTTTCATTTTCTGGATCTGATGCAGGAGTCTGCAGTGATTCCCTTGAAAATACTGCAGGGGAGCAATTGTAAATATATGTGTGTATTTTAAAATAACAGTTTCTCTTGAAATTAAAAAAACAAATAAACAAAATCAAAACAAAATATGCATGTTCCTGCAGTATTCAGTATGGAAAGGAGCGCAGGCTCCTAGGTTGTGGGGCATGCCTTGAATCCATGACCCATCTGCAGGATGGTCATGGACCCGTAGTGGTCCATGGACCACACACTTTGAGAACCACTGCTCTAGAGTATTCCAGAATCAGTCCATGTAAAGGAGCATGATTTGTATAACAGCTGCTCTTCTCTCCCTTCCCTGGGGCTGCAGAACCATGTATTCTCACAGTCTTTCCTCCTATGTGCATCTGATGTAGAAGGGGAGAAGACAGCATCTGGCACTGATAAGAGGTGCATCTGGCATGATTTACAGATATGCTCCTGTCTGGGGAGTGAGGAAGGGAAAGGCTCTCCACCTACCCTTCTCACCATTATTCATAAGGATACTTCTGATTCTGAAGTAAATTGCTCAGCCTCCAGCTGTGCTGTTTGCCCAGCAGGTGTAGAAGATTCTTCACCCTGCATCCCGCCTAGATACACAGCAACAGCCCTTGGATTCTGGGGGGATTCTGTGCCACTCCCTACAAGCTGGTTTCTTAAAGTAGGAAATGGGGGAAGAGAAGCCATGTCTCGTTGTACACACAGAATCATGGAAGAACTTCCAGGGACTCCTATCTGCTTCCTGATGTGATGAGTAAAACAGCATGCCTCAAAACCAGATTCTGGGGCAAGGGGCTGGAGCTAGGTGATCTCATCTCCTATTTAACAGTTAAAATAATTGTTTAGAAAAAACATCCCCATGCTCCCATTTGGGGCAAGTATTAGAGGTGTTGTTGTAGTGCTATGGAATGTGATGGGTCCTTTACAGAAACAAGTAAAGAAACAGCCCCTGCTCGCCAGAGCTTACAATATAAGTTCCTAATCCTGCAATTTGGTGATTGAAACTATATGACTACGTCTATGAAAACTCTTCCACAAGAGAGCGTCTACACTGGCATGTGCCTTTGCGCAAGAGATGTGCTTTTGCTCAAGAGCATCCTTGCCAGTGTAGACACTCTCTTGCGCAAGAAAGCTTTGATGACCATTTTAACCATAGGGCTTTCTTGCGCAAGAAATTCATGTTGCCTGTCTACACTGGCCCCTTGCGCAAGAACAGTTGTGCAAAAGGGCTTATTCCTGAGTGGGAGCATCATAGTTCTTGTGCAAGAAGCCCTGATTTCATACATTAGAACATCAGTGTTCTTGCGCAAGAACTCGCAGCCAATGTAGACAGGCAGCAAGTTTTTGCGCAAAAGGATCGTGCCAATGTAGACACAGCCTGTGAGTAAGGCCATTGATGCTAATAGAGCTACCCACATGCGTAACTATGTCAGTAAATGTGTGTGGGATTGAGAACCAGATGAGTTCAGAGTGCTCAGATAAGACACAACAAAGCAAGGTTAATAAACAAAAGGCAAGGATGTGGAGAAATCAGATGGATTACTGGCAGACTGATCAGGTTACTCAGTTAAGGTATAAGCAGTGTTACTTAGTGGTTCTGTTACTTGAGTATATTTTCACTAGCTTCATATGGGTGATGCAGGAGCAGTGAGTTCTTAGTAAGGATGTAAAAAGTAATTGCAAAAGTTAACTGTAACCTCTAACAAGCATAGCAATTACATGGTTAGACATATTGCGGGCTCATTAGTATAAAACTTTATATATAAGCTTTATACTACAGAGCCTGCAGCGAATCAGTCTACCCAGGAGAAGGACTGGTAGCCCCTGTTGGCACTGCTCTCAGAGTAAAGTTGTACTGCAGTAGAGTAAAACCCTTGCATGCAGGAGGAAAGCAGACTCCTTCTCGGTGATAATTCCTTATGTCTTTGCAACCATTCCCAGAGTGGTTTAGATTCCTTGTGAAAGGGGTGAAGAAACTGCCCCAAAGGGGTGATTTTTAAACTATTAATCTCTCTGTATCATCTTTATTCATCAAAGCATGACAAATTCAAACTGCAGTGTTCCTTAAATTACTGTAGGATACATCTGGATAGTGGAGAGTGAAGTTTCAGAGTTAGTTCTCCTTCTGGAGAGCCTGCTAGGATGCTTTAAGGTAGGGGTATGCTTGCCTGTTAATTCTGGCTTCTGTCTCCCTTTCAGGAATGGATAATCAGACAGTGCTGGCTGTTCAGTCCCTGCTGGATGGCCAAGGGGCGGTTACAGATCCATCTGCTCAAAACGTCAACACCTCGGCCAACATCCAGCCCATGGGTGAGCCCCTCTTTCATTGCATGTGTAAGCAGAAAGAGACTCTTGCAGACTGGCACCCCCTGTCTGAGTGACGTCAGAAATGATTTGGCAGAACAGTTGTCTGTTGGGGGAGAGTCACTGCTGTGTGTTAATTCCACAGGGCCCTTGGCATGTTTAGCTAAACAAGGCAGAATGTAAGGGGAGAAAGGGATGCCCTGTGTGCCACCTGTCACAGACTTGGTCTAGTTGTCCGGGGGAAGAGAGGGTGAGTTGTGGTTGGTCTCAGAAACGGGTCCATGCCATGCACTTTGGTAAAGACATGAAGGTGGGGGAGGGCACTTTTTGGATGGTACAAATGAAATGCCCATTGCTGCAGCAAGGGTCACTCAGTTATTTGAGTGAGCATATCATTTAGGTGAGCAGCTCATAGTAATTGCTGGCTTAGATTCTTACGAAACTCTGGCTTTTCGCTTCAGCCCTTTATCGGCAATACACGTCTCTAGAGCTACCCTCTCCAGAACTGGAAGCCATAGGCCAGCCAGTGTTTCATCAGGGCTCACTTGGGCAATGCAGAATTGTTGTGTGACCTTTCCCCCAATGCGCACAAGTGAACGCTTGGTAATCGATCTCTCCCTTCTCCAAGCATTACAGCTCATTGTTCTGTCTAAAGCCGCGGTTCCCAAACTTTTTGGCAGCACGCCCTCCTTTTTGATTTTTGAGAAACCCTCATGCCCCCCCACCCTAGCATAAAACCTTGTTGAGTAAAAAAAAAAGGAACTGACCAGGGTCAAAAAACAAATAACAGCAAAACTTAAGGGGGGATTGACCGGCCGGGGGCGGGGGAGGGAAAGGGAAAGGGGGAGGGGAACTGTGTGCCTTGTGCCCTCCCTGGAATTTCTTCACCTGCCCCCCAGTTTGCGAACCCATGGCCTAAAGGCTGAAGCCAGACTGATCCATGTGAGCCTGATGTACTCAAATGGAAGGAGCTAGGGGAATGCAAAGTTTAGTTAGTTATTTCTCATCCTCAGTAAGACTTTCCATAGCTAAAGCTCAGCTGACAAAATAGCTGCACAAGGCAGAACAATGCAGTTCACTCTCCTAACTCTGACAGCTCTGCAGGGCTAACAGCAGGAAGGCTCCCTTTGTACTGTCCCCTTTGTGACCCGAAGGCTATGTCTACACTCACGGCTTCTTGCGCGAGTAATATGCAAATGAGGCTAAGTGTGGAATATTGCCGAGCCTCATTTGCATACCTAATGAGCCACCATTTTTTTCAGAAGAGGCTCTTGCGCAAGAAGGAGTGTCTACACTGCCCCTTCTTGCGCAAGAAAAACCCTCTTGCGTAATGCCGTTCTTCCTGAAAAGTAATAGGTGTAACGGCATGCGCAAGAGGGTTTTTCGCGCGCAAGAAGGAGCAGTGTAGACACTCCTTCTTGCGCAAGAGCCTCTTCTGAAAAAAATGGTGGCTCATTAGGTACGCTAATGAGGCTCGGCGATATTCTACGCTTAGCCTCATTTGCATATTACTCCGGCAAGAAGCCGCGAGTGTAAACATAGCCTAACTGTAGCTGAAGGTCACTCCGTTGTTGGAGGAGGAAGAGCAATGATCCATGCCCTTCTGATTGCAGATGATGAGGATGTGTTCCTGTGTGGGAAGTGTAAGAAGCAGTTCAACTCGCTGCCAGCGTTCATGACCCACAAGAGGGAGCAATGCCAGGGAAACACCCCTTCGCTGGCCACTGTCTCATTGGCTACCAACAGTGTGTACACTCCATCCATCACGTCTGTGCAGCAGGCTCCGAGTGCCAGTCGACAGGTAGCTATACAGCATGCGTGGGGGTCTCTGACTTTGGAGGGCAAGAAAGGTGTCTGCTCTTGAGCAGCGGTTCAATAAAGAGTTTGATCTCTTATTATGGAATCACAGAAAGATAGAGCTGGAAGGTTCCTTGAGAGGTCACCAAGAGCTGCTCCTTTCTAGTCCCTACTTACACTAAGGCAGGACCAAGAAAAGCTCTTCTGAAAAGCCTCCAGCAATGGGGATTTCACAGCTTCCTTTGGAAACCTATTCCAGAGCTTCATTACCTGTACAGTTAAATTGATTTTCCTGTTATCTAACTTAAAATTGCCTTGCTGCAGATTAAATCAATTATTCTTGTCCAGCCTTTAGTGCACACAGAAGACAATTGCTCATACAGGTTGTACCTCCCTTAACCGGAACTCTCTGGTCTGGCAACACCCATGATCCGCCATGGATGTTCCTGGACCACAGAGGCCATATATAAGGAGGTTGGGCCATGGGGTAGGAGCAGTGGGGGATGTGGCAACTCAGCCAGCATTCTGGTGTTGGGAGGGCGGAGTGCAGTGGGGCGGGCGACGCAGGAGGAAGTTCTGGCCCCCATGGCTGGGCTGTAGCAAGGGGCCGGCAGCAGCAGTCACAGAGCTCTGGCCAGCAGCCGCAGCTGTTGAGCTTTGGCCAGAAGTTGCAGCCGTGGAATTCCAGTCCTAGCCATGGCATTCTGACATCAGTGGCAGCCACGGAGCTCCAGCCTAGGCAGGCACCAGTGGCGCTGGGCTGGAGCTCTTGCCAGGGGCAGCACGGGCCATGATGGAAGGGACCTCCACAGGTCCGCAAATCCCCTCGTTTGGGATCAGTCAGGTCCCGAGGGTGCTGGACGAGGGAAGTCCAACCTGTAGTTCTTTTATAACAGCACTTAATGTTTTCGAAGACTGTTATCATCTGGTACCTCCTTCATTTTCCTTCTTCAAGATTTAACACCCTCACTTTTTTTAACCTTTTCTCATAGGTCAGGTTTTCTAAACCTTTTATTGGTCTTGTTGCTCTCCTCTTGGCTCTCTCCAATTTGCCCATGCCTTTCCTAAAATGTGGCACCCAGAATTGGACACAGTACTCTCCAGCTAAGATCTTAGCAGAACCAAGTACAGCTGGATAGTTACTATTTATGTCTTATATTCCCCAGAATGTTGTTAGCCTTTTTAGCAACTTCATCATATTATTGACTCATACTGAATGTGTGAACCACTAAACCTGCCAGATCCTTTCAGCATTATGACCACCTTGACAGTTACATCCCATTTTGTAGCTGTGCATTTGATTTTTCCTACTTAAGAAATAGTTTGCTGTGTCTTTATTGAATTTCATTTAATTGATTTCAGACCAATGTTTAATTTATCTGCTCCTTTTGAATTCTTATCCTGTCCGCAACAGTAAATGCCACACTTTGCATCTAGGTTCATCTACAGATGTTATAAGCATACTTTCCACTCCACAATCCTGTCAGTAATGAAAATATTGAATAGGGTCAGACCGAAGGTTGACCCCCTGTGGGGACCCCAACAGATATGTCCTACAAGTTTGACAGTGAATCACCTGCTTTTTTAGCCAGTTTTCACTCACTTTATAAATTCATCTAGATCGTATTTCCCTAATTTGCTTCTGCGAATGTCATGTAGAGCTGTGTCAAAATCCTTACCAGAATCAAGATATAGAATGTTGTCTGCTTCCCCCCAGCCACTTGGCCAGTAACCCTGTCAAGGCAGGTAATTACATTGGTTGGAAGGATTTGTTCTTGAGTGCTGGCTCTTCTTTATAACCTTTTTTTCCTGTAGGTGCTTACCAATGGAATGTTTAGTCATTTTTTCCTCCATCTTCCCTGATATTGAAGTTAGGCCAACTGGTTTATGATTCCCCAGGACCTTTTGGCCTCCCTTTTCAAATATGGGTACTATGTTTGTGCTTTTACGGGCCTCTGGGACCTCACCCATCCTCCTGGAATACTCAAAGACCATTGCTAGTAGTTCTGAGATTACTTTTGCTAGTTACTTAAGCACCCTAGAATGAATTTCCTCAGGCTCTGCTGCCTGGATCACATCTAATTTATCAAAATATTCTTTAAATTGTTGATTCCCTCTTTTGGTTCATGTTCCTTTCCCCTTGTTGGTATTAATTATGTGGCATATGTGGTCACCGTTAACCTTTTTAGTGAAAACAGGCAAAATAACCATTGAACACCTCAGTCATCTTGACCTCATCAGTTATTAGCTCTTCTTCCCCCTGAGTAGAGGATGTTCCCTTGCCTTCATTTTCTCCTTGCCCCTAATATAGTTAAAAAACCTCTTATTCCCTTTTATGTCCTTTGTTAGGTGTAACTCATTTTGTGCCTTAGCCTTTCTGATTTTTCCCCATACAGTGAAACCTTTGTTATCCAGCACTCTGTTAACCAGAAAGCTTTGTTAACCGGCATTGCCCCTGGCCACAATACTGTCACATCTTCAGGCGCACAGGCTTGGTTTGGTTCACCATGATTGGCTTAACAATTTTTTATTTAAGAAATACTAATCATCTTTAACTCAAAATAGAAATGTGAGACCAACTGCCTCATGCTACAAAACTATCAATATTAAAAACTTGAGTTTTACTATTATCGTCCATTGGTTTTTCCTAGATTGATGGGTGTGACTGACCGGGCCGTGTCTGGGCACAGCTTAGGGCGTCCGCTCAGGGCGAATTGCTCAAATCCGGGGCTCTTTACAGTCCCCCTGACTGGCGACCTCTCCAAACAGGCCACAAACCAGTCCCACAGAGCGCTTCAGCAGCCTGCCTGAAGCCTCCCGAGCAAAACCCCTTCGACACCCCAGCAATATCCGTGCCCCAGATGGCCCCGGGCCTATACACAGGTGGGGGGTCCTACCACCCAATCCCACCTACCCCGAACAAGTTCTGTCCGGTTCCAAGAAACCAGCCACAGATCCCTGGTCAATTTACCCTCTGGATCTTACCACAAATCACGCTGGGCCAATCCTTTAGAATCTAAATCTAAAGGTTTATATTACAGGAAAGAAAAGCATGAGAGTAAGGTTATTAAAGTACAGTACGTTACATGCACCGAATCTCCCAGTTCTCGATGCAGGCTCTAGCAGAGATGTTGCAGCTGCTGGTTAAAAGTCCTTATTGCACATCCTACGATCAGGATGGGTTCACAGGTCTTCCGGGCTCTTCAATCCCTGCAGTGCTGCCTCTGGGATGAAGTGCTGAGCTGAGAACAAAATGGCATCGACCACATGGCCTCTTTATACTCCTTCCTGGCCTCTTCCAGTATGCAGCAAGTCACCTGGTCAGGTTTCCTGCTGGCTGCCCTCAGGTGACAAATCCCATTCTTTGGGTGTGTCCATAGCCTATTGAGAGTCATTGTTCCACAGGGCTTTGCTACTCAGCCTGTCCATAGCCATGCTTAACCACATTCACAGAAATATTCAGCTTCCACACAGATTACAGATCTACACACACAGACATTATATATTCACATAAACAGTGTACACAGGATCAGAAAACAACAAGCTCCCATTCAATACCCCACATGGCTCCCTTTCATACAGATTTCTGGGGCCAACACCCCCACCTAGGGGTGCAGCAGCGATCTGGCTGCTTCCCTCCAATTTGGTAATGTGACAATGGGGCCCTCAGATAACTGGAATTTTTAGATAACCAGAATGCCCTAATCCCTGAGCATGCTGGATAACACAGGTTTTACTGTATATGCCTCTGCTATTCTTTTGTTCCCCTCAGTTCATCCATGTGTCCACTTGTTCTAGGATTCCTTTTATGAATGTTGGTTCTAGCTGGATATTGTGGGTTTGTTCAGCCTGCCTGCTCCTACACAATAAGCTGCTGCTTTCTGCACATGGTGGTGGGAGCAAGCCTCACTCCCACCATCTGGCTCCCATACATGGTGAGAAGGGTGCTGGATCCTCATTTCTGGATCTGCTCCTGGTTCCTTCAGCTCCCAGGTTTCACACACAGCCCTGCTGTGTCCTGTCTGGGGAGAAGATCCTTGCTGGAATTAAACAAACAGAATCTTCCCCCTCCCCAGAACCTTCCATAAGCAAGAATTGCATCCATGCAGCTATTCTCCTGTGTCCGCTGATCCACTCAGCACACTTCCTGTGCTTCAAATCAACCAAACAGATGGAACTCTACAGTAATTTAAAAAGTGTTTGCCTCTTAAAGTGAATGTAGTACTTTGGAAAGCCTCCTCTGACTTTGGAGGCATCAGTCCTCCCTTTAACCACAGAACTGGGACAGTGTGAGCACAATCTTCCCCCATGCTGTCACTCCCTGTGTATCCCAACTGTGACCTGAGGGGAATAACTCTAGGGGTGAGAAGGAAGTACTGTCTTCCTGGCCATCTGCTCTCTGGCCTTTCTGAATTCTCCACATCACCTACTTACACCATTCAGCAAATGTGCTTTGAATTGTAAACCAGTAGCCAGCTCCCTATCTCATCTCCAGTCGTGTGAGCCTCTTCCAGGGTTGCTTCATCCATAGAATCTATGATACCACTGGGATCATCTAGTGTGGCTCCTGTTCAGCACAGGCCAGAGACCTGCCCCAAAATAATTATTTTTGAAGTAGAACTTTGGAAGGCCTAGCCCTTGCTTTTGTGAAAAGTGCCAGTGTGGTTCCTGTTTGTTACAGGATGGTGGGATAGATTCAGAGGTGAAGGTACAAATAGTAGTGTCCAATTGACCGAAGAGAACCAGAGATAGCAGACTCGGGTTAGCAAAGAGCACACCCTTGTTGTGTTTCTGGCCCTTTCAGAGATTTGTCCTGTCCATTGGCCAAACGTACTTTTCTTGTTGTAGCATTGAGCCATGCGCTGGTCTCCTCGGGAATTAGCTCATTAGCATTGGCGCACCCCCTGTTGACCCGTGTCTGAGTTGCTGCAGGCCCCGAGTCCCTCCCGGATCACTGTGCCCTTCCCTGCAATACTGTCCTGTGGCAGTGCCCCTGCACTTTGGGGTCCTCCCCTCCCAGGGACTCCAAAATCCCCTATGCCCATCCTGCCTCAGTGTCTCCCCCCGCCAGTCTTCATCTAGCCCCTACCCCAGGGACAAACTGCAGTCTGAAATGGCCAATCCTCATTGGCAAGGGGGTGGATCTGTTGCCTTCTGCTGCCCTGGCTGCCTCCCTAGTACCCTCAGGACTTGAGAGCAAGGCCTCAGCCTGGGAGTTTGGCTGGCCAGAGCTCCCCAGCTCTGCCTGCCTTTCCTTAGTACTTCTCTGTTTCAAGTACCCGCTCTAGGCGTACCAGCAGCCAGGTCCTTCCTGCTCCACAGCTGGAGCAGGAGTGTTTGCTCCCCATCTCTCGAGGAGCCTCTATTTATACCTGGGCCTTAATTGGCTGCTAAATGCCGCAGCTGCTTCCCCAGCCCTCTCCTATTGCCAGTGCTGGTCACAAGCCTCAACACTGTTTTTTCTTCTTTCAGCAAATTTCCACGTACATCACGGTTCCCCCATCTCCGCTGATCCAGACGCTTGTGCAGGGGAATATCTTAGTCAGCGATGAGGTGCTGATGTCAGCCATGTCTGCTTTCACGTCCTTGGACCAACCAATGCCCACGGTGCAGCCTTCTGTGCAGGTAAGGGGAATGCGCTTTCCAAGCAAACTGAGTCCCCAGGGGGCAGAGTGAGCCAAGAGTTCTGGCTGCACAATTCAGAGAGCTGCTTTGATGCTGGTGTGTGGGCACCTTCTCCAAACTAACAGCAGAGCTCAGGTGCGGGGAGGAGTGATGAGCCTACATCAGGATCTGCTCACTCACACCGCCTTTCACAGCAGGTTGTGCTGAGCTTCATAGTGCGATCCTCCCTGCTTCTTTCTTGTGCGCTGTGATTCCTCATGATATAATGTGTAACCACCAGGGACCATGTAGCGAGCAGGGAAATCAGCGGGACACCTCTCTCAGAGCTGTTGTTTAATGCTGTCTGCAGACTTGGGCAATTGTCTCTGCACTCATTAACCTCTCTTTAGTCTAAGGATTTTCCTCTTACCCAAGGCTACAAAGAAAAGAAGCAAATGCTTGAATTCTAGAGCACATGAGGACTATTGACTAGGAAACGTGGCAGTACAGTGAGCTGTTGCATACCCACTCAGTCTGATCCCTGCATGGTATATAGTGGTTCGATTGCTCATTCCTTCCTTAGAGACTAGATACTGTATTTAGTAAGGTGCCCACATCTGTTTAAAAAGTGCATTGTGCCCAGAGTTTGCTTTGCTTATCTGACAATGAAGTATAAATGTCATGAGTGAGGCTTCTGCAGCTCCATCTGGAGGTTGCTGGACCTGTGTTGTGTTTTTAGTGTCTTTTCTGTCTCTTGTTCCGGTTTTCAGAGCAGCCTGAGTATGCACACTGGAGCTGGGTACCTTTCCCAGCCCCCACCCCCACCGCCGCCTCCTCCACCTCCCCCACCTCAGCCTCCCCCTCCTCCCGCCCAGAGCTTGGGAGCACCAGGACAGCCCAGCACCGGCGGTAGCCGGGTGGTGGAAGTGTACAGCACACCTGCTCCCATAGCAGGAAATGGAACCGTGGAGATACAGACGCTGGGAATGCAGCCCTATCCGCCCATAGAGGTAAAGCAATGTCCCTGGCCTTGTTCTGCAACCATGGCCAGAGGTTGTTCCTCAGATGCTGCTCTGCCTTCAGACCGGTACATGACACTTAAGCCTCCTGCAAGCCCATTTCACAAGCTGTGGAGAAGATGCTTCTTGTGAGTCAGCTGGCTTAGAAATGCAGTTTGTCATAGTGTCAGGGAAAGATGTGTTACCTTGTCTTGCAATCAGCGAGTATTTCCTCTGTGGGAAGTAATGATAGGAAAATGTCAACAAGCTGAAGAGAATGAGGAGAAAGTGAGAAAGGAGTAAGGGGCTGGAGAGATTGATTTATGAGGAGAGATTAAAAGAGCTAAACACATGTCGATGTGATTAAGGGGTGGGGGAATTTCCTACAACTGCCTGTGAGAACTGGAAGAGATACAAGCAGGGAAGGCAGAGATGTCACAAAGGGATCGTGTTAAGAGTAGTGGGCTGAAACTTAGCATAGGAAAGCTAGTCTGAAGATCAGAAAAAAATACCCTAATGTAGGGATTCATCAGGCAGCTAAGTAGTCTGTCAGGGGAGATGGTCGCAGCCATGTTACTTGGGACCTTGAAATGGAACTGTAGCGTATGTGATAGGAGAGGACACACCAGACTTCTCTAGATGCCCTTTTCAGTTGGTGTGGAGTTGAGTTATCGATGTTCAAGTTGTACCTCCAAAATCTGGGACTCTCTAGTTAGGCAAGATCTGTGGTCCAGCAGGACCACGGATGCTCCTGGAGCCTAAGGGCAGGAGAGCCAACCAGGCAGGATGTAAAAGTGGGCAGCCTGGCTGGGGGCAGTGCAGGACTGGTTGTGCGGGCCAGGGCCGGAGCCCCATAGCTTCCCCCCTGGCTGTGTGGGGTCAGGGCTGGAGCCCCACGGCTTCCCCTGGCTGCATGGGGCTAGTCTGGGGCTGCGCGGGGCCAGGGTTGGATCCTCAGCTCCATGGCTGCTCCCAGCTGCACAGGAATTGGAGCCCTGTGGCAGGAGCTGTAGCCTGTGTAGCCCAGGGAGCCAGCAGTAGCTGGGCAAGCAGCCCAGCCAGGTTGGGGTGGGGGCAAGGTGAGGCAGAGTTGCCTGCTGGGGCAGTCTGCCAGCAGCAGGTGACTGGCGTGGGGGCCGGTGGCAGGAGACCTCCTCTTGTCCGGCTGATTCTCTTGTTCGGGACTGGACAGGTCCTGATGATGCCGGACCAGAGAGGTCCAACCTGTATATGGGTTGACATCACTTTTGCAGGGCACGTTTTAGAAAAGGTTTCAAACTGTGTTACAACACACTGATGACTCGGTCTGCTTTACTAACAACTCGTTTCACCTCGCCAGTAACATTGTCCCTGTGTGTAATGAATCTGCTCAGCAGAACTTCCTTCAGAATCTCCATGGGCTTGGTAGCCGGCGATAGAGCTTTATGCCTCCAGGTCACTGGTTTGAATCCAAACCAGGCGGAGGGTGATCAGCTCAGGAGTTACCTGGAGACAAGCTAGCTCTTTGTTTTGAGAGTTTATGCTCTTGCTAATTCATGGCAAGGTTCAGTCTGAGCTGCCCCGTGCATTGGTTTAGCCTCCATTTTTGTTAGAGAGAGATTAATGGAGCAGAGGTTTGGTCCAGCTAGGCAGAAGCCTGGATTAGATGGACTAATGATCTGGTATGGCAACTTCTCCTGTTAGACGTGTCAGAAGTGATGCGGGGGAGGTGGCTGCACGTGGCACAGAATTAGTAAGTAAATTCTCATTGGTGATTGCATTATTCCAGGTGCCAAGCCAGTGCGTGGAAAGTCCTGTGTATCCCTCCCCTCCAGTGTACAGCCCAGGGAAGCAGGGCTTCAAACCCAAAAGCACTAGCACTGCTGCTCCTTTGACCACTGTGGCCGGAGGAAACGTGGCCAGTTTTGATTCCACCTCGACCTCCAAAAACAGGCAGTCCAAAAACGACAGTGGGCTGCAAGAAGGTAGGTCACCTTCTGGCCAGCCCTGCTCGAACCCCTAGCCCACTGTCTCCATTGCATTGCACTTTTAGACTGGAAGCTCTTGAGACGTTGTTAACAAATGGATAGCAGTGTACTCTTACAATGCTGCACAAGCAGTACCATACTCACACCAGGAGAGAGAGCAATTTGAAACATAGACACACCCAAGCTGTTAGATTGCCATTTTCCTGTACTAGTCTATCATCCTCCATATTGGGCATATATGGTAGGACTGGCAGCTATTATTGTCCTGAGGGACAAACTCTTGTGGTCAGCCATATCCCATCAAATGTTCTTTGGTCCTGAATGCAGCTGAAGTGAGAGAGCTAATTCCCATTGTACATCTTTCTGTTTCAGGGAAACCGAAATCCCCTAAACTGAAGTGCACTTATTGTGACAAGGCCTTCACCAAGAACTTTGACTTGCAGCAGCATATCAGAAGGTAATGGTGAGCTGCTAACCAGATCCACAGGGATGGCCGAGGGGGGTGGGTTGTTGCTTGCATAGGAAATTGCATCTTCTTTTTGAGTCTGAGCTGTTTCTGGAGTCCTCTGCTCACTGGCTGAAGAGAACGTCTATAGTGCCTATTACTTGGCTGCCTGAGCACCTTCATCTTTCCAGCTGCCCTGCGCCCTTGGGAGCAGAAATCCAGTTCTAGTCTCAGCCTCTGAGCAAAGATTTAAAAGCTTGATGAGCAGTTAGCAGGAGTCATTTAAATTCCATGTCTATCCTGGGGCCCCTTTTGTGGGGACCACTGTGGCGGGGTGCGGTCACAGATAACCCCTTGGAACTATTCCCTGGTGTACTGATTATGCCTTGACCTTCCTGCTCTCTGGGGCTCCCCACCACCCTGTCCTGCTGGGGCAGATTCTCTGGTCTGCCCCAGACAGGGCACAAAGTGGGGGTTACTGTCTCCCAAAGTGCAGGGCAGACACTGAACCCTTCAGCTCTGGCAGAATGCAGTTCTGAGGCACAGCACTCAGGAATCCTGCCCCCAAAAGGAATCAACCCCCCCAGTAAATCAGTCTTTCTCTGAATAAAAGTTTCACTCAAACAAAGATCATGAGGAAGAAAGGTCATGACCTCTTTATCAACAAAATAGAGAATATGCACACTGATTGCTCCCCCAGGTAACAGTTGTTTACACTGGGCTTGACAGTACACATAGGTGACTTTATTAAGTAGAAACAGTAGGATTTAAAAGTCTCAGAGGGGTAGCTGTGTTAGTCTGTAACTTAAAAAACGAGTGGTCCTGTAGTACCTTAGAGTACAAAAATATATAGGATCATGAGTTTTCGTGGGCATAACCTACTTCTTCAGATGAGTGGAGCAAGAGTAGGATTTAAGTGATTGCAAGTGAAAATGGACAGAGCAAAGTAAATTACAGAATTAAAATGAAAATGCATAGCTGGTTCTAATTCACTGGAACACCTATTACAAGCAGTTCTTTACCCTAAGAGCTTGTCCTTATTTCAGGCTAGTCTTCAGGTCAAAGATGATTGTTTACTGAGTAGGGGGTTTCCTTTGTTTCTTATGTATCTTAATGGGCCAGGCCCTTCCCCAGGCCAGTGGGAGGCAAAAGAACAGATAGCTCCTTCCCATTGTTTATACAGGTTCTCCTTGGGCCAGAACAGTGTTTCTCAGCCAGTGGTAGGAGTAGCCCTACTCGAGAGAAGTATGGGGCGTACATCAACACAACTGACATTTGAAGAAAACTGAAATTTTGTTTTAAGTTTTACAGCGCTTTATTATTTTTGTACTTTTACACCCCAAAACTTCATCACCCGCCTGGCTGTGATTAAGTTGTTTAAACAAATGTGTTGCAATGGTAGAAAAAAAATTGTGTCTGAAAACTATGTATTGGGGTACTTACAATTTTTTTTTTTAAAAAGGGGTACTTCATACAAAAAAAAAAAAAGTTGAGAAACACTGGGCCAGAATGTTTTGTTCTCTACTCTCCCCCCTTCCATGGAAAATTACCTGGTCAACCAGGTAGTATGGTCACATATCTTCCTAAGACTAACTACTGCTTAGACTTAAAGGACAAACAAAGCTGTTTTCAAGTTGCTCACCCTGTCATTAAGGGATCTGGGTGCACCAGTTCGGGCTTACATTCAAAATGTAAAACCACAAACAATTTCACACTTCATATTTCTAACTTTTCATATGAGAATGATACATGCACCCAAATAAGATATACAGATCCAGCAAACTGTAACATTCAGACTGGTAAGTTGCATGAGGTTATGAAGCATCTTTGACTTATGCATATTTATATTTATAAGGTAATTTCATAAAGTATGGGGGGGAGGGGAATCATCACAACCACCAAGCATCAGAAGTGGTTCTGGGCCTAGCAGAAAGATCTCCATCCCTGTAATTTGGGGCTGGGGAAAGAGAGAGAAGAAGATGGGGTTCCCCTTTCACCAGGCTGGAGGCAGAATTGTGGGGACAAGAAAAAGTCCAGTCTCCCTGATGCTGGAGCAGAAGAAAGGGTTTTTTTCTAAGCCAAACAATGATGGTTGAGTGTCTTATTGGAAAGACGGAAAAACATGATGATGACCATTCAGACTGCCTTGCATAGCTTCTTCCCACCCCCAGACTTCTCCTGCACCATGAGAGGCCTGTTTCTCCTTCTTGCCCACGAAATCCAGTGCGTCAGTTGATCAGGTTTCTAGCCCTTTGCTGGAGATGCCCAGGGATTAATCTGCCAAGCAGCAAGATTTAGTTCATTCGTGGGACAGCTGCCCCTTGTGACCCATGCTTGCAGGCCATTAGCTCCTGTCCTGTGTCACCACTGATGTGCTGCTCTCTGCCCTGCAGCCACACAGGTGAGAAGCCATTCCAATGCATCGTGTGCGGCCGAGCCTTTGCGCAGAAGTCCAATGTGAAGAAGCACATGCAGACCCATAAGGTGTGGCCACCAGGGCTCGGGTGCACCATCTCACGCAATTCCATCACGGTACAGGTCATGGCATTGAACCCCAACCAGCAGGAGGACGAGGAGAACACAGGTGTGCTGCCCTTGGCAGTTGTCTTCTAGAAGGCAGAACATCACTTCCAGGATCTCTGAACACTCCTCATTCCCCCAGCTCCTTCCCATCCATGACCCTCTCATGGTAGCTTCTTCTAGAGTTAATGCCAGTGCTGCCATCCTCTAGAAACTGAGTGTTCAGCAACCTCTAGTAGACTAATGCAGAGCTCAGAGACGTGGACCAATGTAATCCTATGGGCTCTGACTCTTTGGGTTTGCTTTCAGTGGTGAAGACTGGTCTGACCGGCCTAGGGTGACCATAGCTCCTAAAGGGAAAACAGAACACAGTGTGGGTCTGGCCCAGGCTGCCCTCCCCCTCATGGGGCTGCCCTCCCCCTCATGGGGCTGGTGTCACTGCTTGCCCAAGTCCTGCCTGTCCCCTGTGTGGAACTGGGGCTGGTGTTGCTGCTTGCTTGAACCCTGCCTCTCCACCGCCTGAGCTTTGCCATAGTCCCCATGTCCTCTGGCATGTTCCTCCATCCCCCCACTTTTCTACCAAAAGTGTCCATTTGTCCCGTTTGCTCCTTGTCAACTGATCAAGCTGACAAGAGTAAACTGGACAAATGCCTGCCTTTGTCAGAAAGTCAAGACAGCCAGGACAAGGCTTAAAAAAGGGCCTGCCCTGGCCAAAACAGGATATATGGTCAACGTAACCAGGCCAATTCAGAATGCTCTTAGTATGGAGGAGCTCTGAGCTGGTGTCTAGTGGTGGAGCTGACACTTATACAGGCTCCCCCCAAACCATGGCATGGAGGGTGCAGTGGAGCATGACTCAGCTGTGTTTTTCTCAGTGGTGTGTATGGTCCTGTAGGATATACAGTTACAGAAGTCTTGGGGCTGCTCTAATGTGCACTGAAGCTAGGCAGCTAGTGAACCAGGGATGAATAACTGGCTAGCTGCCTCTCCTCTCCTGCACTGACCTCCTTGAAGGAGGAGTGAACATGGCCTTAGATTGTCAGGGACCTGTTGAGCTCTCTTCAATGAGACGGCGGGCGCACAGCTAAAAGCATGACAGGTAAGACTAGTGGGTCATGGAAGGGCAGCCAGAATAATTGGGGCCCTTGATAATCTGCTGTAAAGGAAAGGTTTGGGGAATTGAGTTGTCTAGCCCACAGAACTGGCCCTTGGGATTGGAGCAAGAGGCTGGCCCGGGAATCAAAGCTGGATGTGTCAGAGCTGTTCAGAAACTGACCCCAGGATACTTTGATTTGTCTTTCTCTATGTGCCTCTGCCTGTTCCTTCAGGCTTAAGCCAGGCCTCTAGGAACAATCCCCGGCAGCCTCAGGCCGTGGTCCCGACAGAAGAGAGTGAGGCTGGCAAACTGGAAGCCAAGCAGGTGGTCCTGATTGATAGTTCTTACCAGTGCCAGTTCTGCCCCAGCAAGTTCAACACCTACTTCCAGCTCAAGTCGCACATGACACAGCACAAGAACGAGCAGGTGAGTGACATGTTATGAACACGCCTGCTTGTGGGGCCCTCGTGGCTAATCAGACCGAGATGTTAGTTTGCTCCGAGTGTCCTTGTTCTAATTATCAGCGAGGGTCAGGTAGATGTGGAATGAACCTGGCAGCTTCTGAGGCAGGTTCTCCCTGGTACAAGGAGATGTCTGTCTTTACAGTGCTTCTTGCTCTTGTCATCAAGTGCATTCGTGTCAGAAAGCCTGCTGCGCTGTGCGTCTTGGCTCTCCTTTGGTAGCCTGCTTGGGAAAGAGCAGCTCCCCGCAGAGCCCCAGTTGGAAGAAATAAGCCAACACGTGGGCTAGTTGGCAGCCAGGGAGAGCAGGAAAAATCAAACCCAGAACGTTTTTAAAATGGCCAGCAGCCATCGAGTTGTGGAGTAGCTGCTTATGGAACCACATGGTCTTATTTCCATTCCTATTAGCCTCCTTTCTCTGGCATGTCCCACTTGCTGGCCAAGACCACAGATTTAGATGTTTACAGTGCTCATGGGGTGGGGTAAGGAGCGTTTGGATTTACCTGTTGAAGCTGTTGCTTTGCTTGTGGGTCCCCATTGGCCTCAGCTGTGATAATGTCGAGGCTGCATGCTCCCGAATCTTGGCTGCCTATTGGGAGAAGAGCTCCCCCTCATTTGGCCCCCATCTGGCAGTGTGTCTGTGTGGCTCTAGTCCATTTGGGCTTGCTGGGCTTGGAGACAGCTGGGTTTCCTGCTGTGTGAGTACAGAGGGACTGGAGTGTCAACCCCCTGCTGGAGTGTATGGCAGCTGTTGGTAGGGGCATTGCACTGTGTTTATCCCCAATGGCATCGCTCTAGTGGCTCTCCCTTCCTCCCATAACCCCCGGCTCTTCCTCCAGGTGTACAAGTGTGTGGTGAAAAGCTGCGCTCAGACATTCCAGAAGCTGGAGTCCTTTCTAGAACATATCAAGAACCACCAGGAAGAGCTGAGCTACCGCTGCCACCTGTGCAGCAAGGACTTCCCCTCCCTGTATGAACTGGGTGTCCACCAGTACTCCCACAGCCTGCTGCCCCAGCACAGTCCCAAGAAGGAGGTGGCCGTGTACAAGTACGGTAGCAATCAGAGCAGTGGTTACCAGGCGTGGTAGGACAGTGACAGCCTCGCGTTTCAGGCTGTGCCTGTGCTCTCAGAACAAGAGCTGAAAGGACAGGAGGGAAGCATGGGGAACCTCATTTTTCAGCCTCTGGAGTTACACTGGGCACCCTCGGTGCATAGCTGGGTGCCCTGCTGCCTCACTACTGTGGCCAAACACTGTGTGAGTCTGAGGGTTTAAGGGCCAAGGTGCAAATGTGGCTGTTGGAATTTCCTGTATTTCCACATGGAGCACAAGGTGGCTACCTGGGTGAACTAATCACAGCAAATAGTCAGGGGGCATGGGAGCTGCGTCCAGGCAAACGTGGCCATTCCACAACAGTCTCATTCTCGTCTTCAACGGTAGTAGGCTTTGTTGTGTGCCCCACAGGCCCCTGACTGTGAGACTCCCAGCCCCTCCAGCCCCTGCATGTGACTCCTCCAGCCCCTGTGTGTGACTCTTCCAGCCTCTGAGTGTGGGGGGGCGGGAAGGAGGAGCGGTTTGGGGATGAGTGTCTTTCCCCCACCACAACTCAAATAAATGTTGTGTTGTTATTTTATTATTATTGTATTTTCAGTTTTTTTATGAAATAACTACTATGAATATATAAACCGGAGGGGGCATAAGTTTATGGTCCTGCCTCAGGTGCAAAATTAGCTAGTTACAGCACTCCCTCCCCCGCCTTCCTCCGTTTTTGAATTGCCTTGGGTCACCCTGAATTGTCAAAATGGGTCCCCGTCTGGAAAAAGCTGGGAACCTCTGGACTAAGGGGTTTGGAGTATGAGAGGAGCTCTGAGCTGAGCCTGGGGCAGGGGGTTGGGTGCAGGAGGGGGTTCACGACTGGGACAGGGGATCGGAGCTGGCTCCAGCTGGACACTGCTTGGCACAGGTGGCTCCTGGGCGGTGGTGCAGTGGGGCTAACGCAGGCTCACCATTGCCCTGGCCCTTCATCACTCTCAAAAGCAGCCAGCAAACTCCCTCCCTCCCAAGCCCTGTTGTGCCCCCACCCTCATTCTGTGGGGATAGAATACAGGAGGAGAAGGGGCACCCTGACATCAGCACCCTCCTCTCCCTTCCCTGCTCTGCACAGCAAGCAGGAGGCTCCCAGGAAGGGGCAGCTGCAAGGAAAGGGCAGGAGAGGCGCAGCAGTGGAGGAAGGGGCAGCTGAAGTGGCAGCACTTGGTAGCCTCTTGACCAAACTAGTCAAGATCACCTGTCAGAGGCTCCAAGATCTACCAGTAGATCCCAATGACCACTGGAGTAGATTAAGAATTACAGTGACTTCCTGGAATACATCTGGGAGATTTTCCTGGATTGGGTGTATCAAGTGCGCAGAGGAGGCCCGTGCGTATAGGCCGACTCAGCCGTCGTCTAGGGCGCCGCGTTAAACGGGGCGCCCAATGATGACGTCACGCCATTGAGGGCTGTGGAGGCGGGGACACCGATTGCACGTTCTGCCTGGGGCACCAGCTGCTGGCAGCCCGCCCCTACAAATGTGTAAATGTTCCCTCTAGTTTTTCCATTCATGTGTGGAACACATTTTGTTATGTGCACTAAGGCATGTGCAGATGTGCACAACAGTAGAAACACATGTTGCCAGCTGCGAGTGCACTGCCAATCAGGTGGGTGGCACCAGAATCTCTCCTGAGTGGCCGCCCAAGCGCTCATATTACAGGGAACACCGATTTAGGTGCCATTATATTATGTGACTGCTGCTCCTGGGAAAGACTTGTAATATTTAGTCGTCCTTGTGCTTTTAGAGAGGTTGGGATTCATCGGGAGCTAAGAGACAAGTTATTGTCTATGAGAGCTGGGTGCTGGTAAGGTTTGATTTCCCCCACATTCTGTAATGATGCAGGGAAAAGATTCTTAAATTAGTAGAAACTATCAAGTGGAAATCTGGATTTGCAAACTCATGGGATTGGGGTTGGAAAGGAGGTTATTTCTGTAACCAGAATGCTGTGCATTTTGTTACTCTTTCTAACCAAACATTGGGAGAACTGAATAGAGGAGGTATTTGGAGAATAATGCTGCAGAGGGAGGGTGTGGTATGACTGCCCTGGCTAGTTCTCTCTCACATGCTTGCTCCTGTCTCTCCTCATTCAGGTGTGTCAAGTGTGTAAATAAATACTCCACCCCAGAAGCGCTGGAGCACCATCTGCAGACAGCCACGCACAACTTCCCCTGCCCTCACTGCCAGAAGGTGGGTGGGGCTTTGTGCAGATGTCCCTGAAGAGCTGTTTGGGTTTCTGAGTGGGGTGGGGAATTTGTCTCCCTTTCTTCTCCCTTCCCTCTAGGGGATGGAAGGGTTAGCCTGTTAGCCAGGATGCCTTACCCTTAATGGGGGAGGCTTACAGGTTCAGGTTAACCTGTGGGACTGGAACAACTCCTGCTCCGGCCCAGCAGGAGGCCTGCAGCAGAGAGGGGAGGAGTTCAGCTCAGCAGCTGCGGGAGACTGCTCCAGCCCAGCTGGGCGCCCCCCTTTAATCGGTTAACCAACATGCTTAACCAGTTAGCCAATTAAATGGGATTTCGCATCCCTACTTCCTACCTCAGTACACACTGGCAGGTCCTCTAGAACTTCTCGAAAGGAAGGAGGTCGTGTTCTGATCAATTAACTTTTCTCTGATTTTTCTTGACATCCCCTGAACTCTGTCCCCTCAGCCCCAGCCCTGCAAAGGGCTGAGCATCCTGAACCCCAGTTATCTGTTCACAATAGAGGGCGCTCAGCACCTCACAGGATCTGACCCTTTCACAGCACAGCAGTACGGGGCATCAGGCTGGCTTGCCTCCTCTCCCAGAGTCAGAGTATGTCTACACTACCCTCCTAGTTCGAACTAGGAGGGTAATGTAGGCATACCGCACTTGCAAATGAAGCCCGGGATTTGAATTTCCCGGGCTTCATTTGCATAAGCCGGGAGCCGCCATTTTTAAAACCCCGCTGGTTCGAACCCCGTGCAGCGCGGCTACACGGGGCTCGAACTAGGTAGTTCGGACTAGGATTCCTATTCCGAACTACCGGTACACCTCAATCCTATGCAAGCAACAACCCACCCCCCTCGGCCATCCCTGTGGATCTGGTTAGCAGCTCACCATTACCTTCTGATATGCTGCTGCAAGTCAAAGTTCTTGGTGAAGGCCTTGTCACAATAAGTGCACTTCAGTTTAGGGGATTTCGGTTTCCCTGAAACAGAAAGATGTACAATGGATTGAGGTGTACCGGTAGTTCGGAATAGGAATCCTAGTCCGAACTACCTAGTTCGAGCCCCGTGTAGCCGCGCTGCACGGGGTTCGAACCAGCGGGGTTTTAAAAATGGCGGCTCCCGGCTTATGCAAATGAAGCCCGGGAAATTCAAATCCCGGGCTTCATTTGCAAGTGCGGAATGCCTACATTACCCTGCTAGTTCAAACTAGCGGGGTAATGTAGACATACCCTCAGGGATGCCAAGAGGAGCGAGGCTAGCTTTAGGGCGGTTTGGGGGTTTCCTTGATTTCTCCTTCAGTTCCCACTGTGACTATTAGGCTGTTCCCTCTCTGAGGAACTGAGCCTGGCTGACGCATCCTGTAGCACCACAGCTCGCTAAACTGTCACTTGTCCCATTCAGATAACGCTCGGTGTGCCCCTCCCACTGTTCCTTCTGGTTTGGATGCAGGCTGTCAGGATAAGCCTGTCCTGATAGCGTGACTGGAGCTAAACACCTGGGCAGCCTTTGGCTGGGAATGTTCTGATCACATCTCCCCCAGGGGCTGAGGGGCAGAATTGTGGGTGTTGAAATCTAATACACTTTGTCTGAAAATCTAGATTAAAATATGGACACTTGCTCCTCTGTTTATAGCTAAAGAGCTGAAAATCTTGCAATGGGGGCAGGAACAATCTCAGAGGAGTGACCACTTTGTACTGAGGTAGCTCGGGAAGGGGAAACACAGTCCCTGCATGGTTAGTAACCCATCTTTCTTTACGTATCCTCTGTTGCCCCCAAGGACACAAGTATATCTGCACCAGGGTGTGCCCATGCCAGGGTTAGCATGCTGATTTTTACATCTAGATGTAGGGTTGTCTCTTCTCTGTCTCCCATTGATCATGTGGGACTTCCCAAGTGGCAGGGATGGCAGCCTGTGACTGCTGCTCTAGGAAAACACACGTGGCACATGCCTGAAACAGCAATGTTCTTTGCTTCTGTGTTTGTGAGTTGCTAAGATTGCCTCACACAGAAGCAATGTAACATAGTAATTAGAGCGCAGCACTGGGCGCTAGAAGCCCAGGATTCTCTGCCTAGCTCTCATGTGGACTGGTAGCATTGTCATCAGCAGACCATTGGACTGGTGGGTTTTAGCTCCCCTGTGTGTGAAATGAAGTGGTGTTAATGTCAGCGTGACAAATATTACCTGTAATGGCCAAGTGCTGTGATGGGTGAGGTTCGGCGGGGATGACAATGCTGTTAGTACGAAGTGCAATGGGCACTTTGGTCACACAACTGATCTCAGTCCTAGCCCCAGGAAGTGGGCAGAGAGCGAGCGTCTCAGATATTTCCTTCTTGCTACAAACACTGTTTGCAGAGGTTGCAGCCTGTGCTGCGTTAGCGTCTGGAGCTGTTTTAAAGCTGTGTTTGTGTCTTCCTCCTGGGGTTCTACAGGCCTCCTCTCCTGAGCAGAGAGCCTTGTTATGGGATTTTGTTACACATACTCCAGCAGGCTCTGGGTCTCTAAAATGGAGGGATTAATGCTATGCCCAATCTGGGCAGGCCCTTCAGGGTGCTGTGCATAGTTTGCACCGACAGTCTTCGGCAACCCCCAATATCTGACCCCTGGCAAACTCCTGGGCCCCAGTATCCTTAATGGCTCTGCCTCGGAACAGAGCTGGCTGGGGCTAACCCTCCTGTTACAGGCCCCTCCTTTTCCGTGCTCACAGGTATTTCCCTGTGAGAGGTACCTGCGGCGACATCTGCCCACGCACGGAGGCGGCGGCAAGTTCAAGTGCCAGATCTGTAAGAAATTCTTCCGCCGGGAGCACTACCTCAAGCTGCATGCCCACATCCACTCCGGTGCGTATGCTCTCTGCTGCTTTGGGCCTCCTTTCTCTCTCAAGAATCCCCCAGGGACAGAGCTGTCCGGATGGTATTGGGCAAGGGTCAGTATTGCGTGCTGGCTGGAGTAAGTAGTGTATTGCACAACCATAGGTGCCGGCTGCGGTTCAGAGTAGAACCATGCTGCTGAGACAGTGTTAGCTGTTGAGACAGTGAGGTGATCTCCGGTCAGTACCAGCTGGGCAACAGGAGTGCAGCACACAGCTGCCTTCCTGCCTTCTCAGCCCTGCTGGGGCTAGCTGCATTCAGTGGGAGCTGTAGCCATCCACCCATTGGCCTGACTGAGTGTTGCTGGCATGGGGCCTTTCAGGGAGGAACTTCAGAGATAGTTGTGGGAGTGGGAAAGTGTCACCACTTCCCGGGCTCATGTTCTCCTTCCGAATCAGGGCATTCCAGTCACGCTCGGGCCTTAGGGGGCACGGAGGGCTCTCTCTTTGGGGAGCAGTAGTCCCTGGGGGCGGGCTGGAGATGATTCGCCTCTCCTGGCTTACCTCTGTTTTGATTGGTCTGCAAGATGGTGCTTTCCTGTGATTCTGCTGCCTGCCTTATCACAGCAGGGGGGCAAGTGATACTGGCAGGTTGGAAAAGCTGTGTTGTCTTCAGAAGTGGCAGACGGACCTGCCTTTGGGGAGGGAAATGGAGATCCGTTATAGGGTACGTCTAGACTACATGCCTCTGTCGCCAGAGGCATGTAGATGAGGCTACCAGGCATAGGAAAATGAAGCGGCGATTTAAATAATCGCCGCTTCATTTAAATTTACATGGCTGCCGCGCTGAGCCGATCAGCTGTTTGTCGGCTCAGCGCGATAGTCTGGACGCACAGGGGTCGACATCAAAGGCATTTGTCGACAACCCAGGTATGCCTCCTGGGATGAGGTTTACCTGGGTGGTCGACAAATGCCTTTGATGTCGACACCCGCGTGTCCAGACTATTGTGCTGAGCCAACAAACAGCTGATCGGCTCAGCGCGGCAGCCATGTAAATTTAAATGAAGCGGTGATTATTTAAATCGCCGCTTCATTTTCCTATGCCTGGTAGCCTCATCTACATGCCTCTGGCACCAGAGGCATAGTCTAGACGTACCCATAGTCACCTGGGCTCCCTCCTCTGAGTGTTATCCTTTGGGCTTTTCACACAGTCATCTCCCTGGAGCCCACTGTTAATATGCTGGCCAGGCGCGATCTCCTGAAGTACCCTCGTCTGGGGTAGGGTGGGACTTGGCTTCATCAGCAACAGGTCATGCTTTTGCTACTGGGAGAGATGTAGCTAGAGGAAATTCCTTTCCATGGCGTGGCTGTCACGTTCCTGGGCTGAAGTGGGTAACCCAGCTTGTTGGGAAAGCAGGGGACATCACCAAGCACTAATGTGGAGGCTGATGCTGCTGTTCAAGTGGAAGGACTAAAGTGTTATTAGAACAATGAGAAGTTCTGGGGCCATATGCCGCCTGTATGTCCCTGACTGTGTGCTTCTGTCCTGCACAGGTGAAAAGCCCTTTAAGTGCTCTGTGTGCGATGCAGCCTTCAACCGGAAAGATAAGCTGAAGCGCCACATGCTGATCCATGAGCCTTTCAAGAAGTACAAATGTCCCTTCTCGTATGTACCAAGTGGCCCCTAACAGTCAGGCACAGAGCTGCCTTTGGTTGTTCCTGAGATCCCACTGATCTTCCTCATCTGCCCAGGGAAAGGGCTCTTATAGGTTCCCCGAGTGCATGGACAGTCCCTACCACGTGGCACCAACTGTCCGCTTTCTGGGGAGGCTCCATGCTGTCGTGCTTGTGAGCAGGGAGCTGGGAACCAGCAAGTCCCGAGGTCCAGTCCCAGCCTCTGTCATTTGCTTGCCCAGTCCCTTCACCTGAAGGTGTGTGCTGAATGTGAATAAATCCCATGTGCTCTGCCCTCAGAGGTGGAGTTGTCTAGGGCATGAGGCACTTGGGAAGGTTTCAAAACGCCTTTCAACCTTTGACCGAGATCTGGCTTGCCCCACCCACTCAGTTTGCGGCACTTTTGCTGCTGCTTCTGCCTTCACTTTTGACGCTGCTTCTGTGTGACTTTCCAGTGGAAGCCAGGTGCATCCACATTGCAGCACAGTCGGGAGGCTGAAATTGTAGGGCCCTTGTCATGACACCCAGTGGAGACACCCAGAGCTCTCTGTGGCATGTGGGTGGTAAGGGATGGTGTCTGAGCAAATGTATGTACTTCTTTCTGTCCTCACCATCCCCCAACCAATTCAGTCTGGTTACATGGATGTTTATTCTTACAGAAACCACACAGGCTGCAATAAAGAGTTCAACAGGCCAGACAAGCTGAAAGCTCATATACTCTCCCATTCGGGTAAGTGGCGCTGTGGGTTTTCCCTTGCTGCCCGTATTTGTGAATGAAAATGGTGCTTCAGTTCAACCAAAGTGCTGTTGGACAGGAAGGAGACCAGCAGGCATCTCTGGCTTTATTTTCCAAATAGAGCAGTAGTAGGGGGTAAGATGCCTAAGAACTGTCAAGTGAGTGGACTGCTAGCCCCCCTTTATGGCTGTGATAAATAGGACTCTTATCCTTTTCAGCACTGTTGCTGGATAACACGTGTCTACATTGATTCCACCCCCTAAGTACATTGTCCTAGAATCCATAGAAGCAAGAGATGCCAAAGCCCTTGTGAAATCAATCCGCTCCATTCCCCTGACACTGCAGGATTCTTCCCTGAAGGATACTCTCCTGCTTTGTCTGGCTATCACTTAAGTGATGAGGCATCCACCGCTTCCCACAGGAGATTTTCCATAATCTGGTATGAGAAGTTCCCTGTGCAGTAAAACTAATAGCATAACTCACTGACTCTGCAATCAGCCCTTGGCCCTTGTTCAGTTTGTAGCTGTGTCCGATCCATGCACATTTGAAGCTCTATAAATAATAAACAGTGTGGCCAGGTTAGGGTATAGGCATTCGGAAGCAAAGCCAGGAGATTAGGTGTGCTCATTTGCATATTAATAGCTAGAATGTTCTGTCTGCCTCACACCCAATAATGTTGCTATGTCAAAAGTAACCTCTTGGGATTCAGATGAGCGTTTGTCCAAGTTCCCCAGCCACACTCTTAGAAACAAACTCCCAGGAGCTCTGCAGTTCTTATCTGACAAGTAGCACCCCTGTCTCTGTCATGTGCAGAGCCCTGAGCAGAGCAGCGAGATGGAGTATGCACCGAAGATGCAATTGATGGGGGACATCACTTTGTTCCTCCAATGAAAATAAAGAGTTTCAAAAAATCAGTTCACTGTCTTTATGGTTCCTAAACCAGAACTATCTTAAGTTTAAGAGCACGCGTTTCACTTGTCACTGTGCTTTCCTGTAACTGCTTTCATGGTGTATCACTCAGCTTTTAAGAATTCCCTATAGGGGCAGGAACAAACCTGAAATTAGGGTTCCAAATAACTTCCGGCTCCAGCCTGCCACACACATTCTCTGCTTGTGCGCACATTTTTAAAAATAGAAAATGAAAAAAATCTGTTTTCTTGGGGGAGGAGGTTGATTAATTATTCTAAGCAGTAAAACAGCACCAAAAAAAGTGCTTTGGGTGTGGATTTTTGTCTTTTTTTGTCCAAGCAATAGTTAAAAAATGGCTCCAGGTACAGCCATCCAGTCCCATTGCAGTGTGATTAACGGGTCCACCCACCCTGTAGGGACCAGAAACTAAGCTTTTTCTCATCTTGGGCCCGACTTAGGAATGAAGATCCACAAGTGCCAGTACTGTAACAAGTCCTTCAGTCGGCGGGCTCACATGGTGGAACACCAGCGCTCGCACACTGGGAACTACAAGTACCGCTGCCCCACATGCAGCAAGGGCTTCACGCGTCAGAAGTACATGAAGGACCACAAGTGTCGGCTGAACTCCCCCAAGGACAAAGAGATGCAGATCAGGAAGGCCCAGAAAAAGCGGGGAGCTCGGCGGAAGGTGGGCCTTCCTCTTCCCAGGCAGCTGGCACTGGCAGAGCTGAAGGACAGTGCAGAGGGAGAGAACCCCCGGGAGAGTGACCCCAACAAAGAACAGTTTCAGGAGTCAGATGCAGTCCTGTCCATCGTGGTTGGTGGGTCGGCAGCTGCAGATTCGGACCTGGTAGTTCCTGGTCAGCCCAGCAGCATTGCGTCCAGTCTTGCCCTGGCAGAGTTGCAGACTGGTTCTGATGTGCCATGTGCAATGCTGGCTGTGCCCGTTTACATTCAGACTACAGACTGATGATATGTGACCTTTGTGTGTTTGGTGACTGGTAGGGGATCCACATTTTCTTCGTGCACTTCTGGTGTTGCCAGACTCAAGGCGAGATGGGCTAAAGTGTCTGGATCGCAGTGATACAGAGACCAAAACTCTTGGGTATGGAGATAGTGGCTTTCATCTCCACCCACCTGGGTACATGACTGCATAGAACCCAGTGATGGCCAGCTTGCCTGGAGGGGAATGGTTACATTTTCTTGCCTCTGTTCAGCACTTTTCTGTGTAGGGGAGGGGTGATGACGAGCCCTAAATCCGAATAGAAAGACTGGTGAAGATCTTCAGAGCAAATGGTAAATGCTTCCGTGAGCAGAAGGCTTTGCAAATCACCCTCTGCCCCATTCATGTTTTTATTTTAAAATGCATATTGCCCCTTATATGGGGAGGGACACGTCCAAGTGCAAACACATGGTCCTTTCTACTGGAAGCAAGTTCCTCTTGATATCCTTAGGGAACATTGTTCATAAAAATCCTAATAGAAACTGCCAATCTCTCTCTCTCATCTCTACGTTAGCAAAAAGGCTGTACTGTCCATACTGTGTGTGTGCAAACACAGTGGCTTTGGTGCTGCAGCTGGTCTGCATGAAATTGGGGTGACCAGCATCTGCAGCTTTGTTCCCACAGTCTGTGTCACTCTTTAGCCAAGGGACTCAAAATGCCATGGACACAAATGAGTTAATCTTCACGGCAGCTAAATATTTCTTCCCTTGTCTAGCGGGGAACCACAGCATAGCGAGTGAGTGACCTGTCGCAGCTCACACAGGAAGTGCAGAGCTCGGGCTTGAAGCCAGATTGTCTGCTGGTCTAATGCCACCCCGGGCTTCTCCACGCTTTCTCTCGTGTGCTGGAACTCGGGATACGGACCATGGCTTGAAGTGGTTTCTGTGAGAGTTTGGTTCAATGATTCTCAGCACCCCACTGTAAAATTGTCCCAGCACCTCTCCTTTCCCTTCCCGCTAACTGTTAGAGTCGCAAGATTCACTGATGTTGCCAAACTGGCCAAACCACATGAGGAAGCAGGAGCCCCATAGGCTGGGGGCTGGAGTCATGAGATCCCGCTAGTTGGTTAACAGGTTAAATGTTATGTTGACCTAGCATTTAACTGATTAACGGGGATTAAAATCCCATTTAATTGGTTAACCGGTTAAGTATTGTTTAACCTGTTAACTGATTAAATGGGAGGGCTGAAGCAGCACCCCCCCCCCCCCATGTGCTGCAGGTAGGGGCTGCGGGGCACCTGGGTCTGCTGAAGCCAGAGGATACTTCGGCCAGCGCAGGCCCGCCAGACAGGCTGCTGTAGCCCGGCCAGAGCAGCCCCTGTCTGTGGCGGGTCCCCCGCCCCTGAGGCTGAAGCAATTCCCTTCCCAGGACTAGTGGGGAGTTGATCCAGCCACCACCAGTTAAGCGGTTAAACATTCGCAGCCCTACCATGCAGCCATGGGAGACCATGTTCAGGTGCCTGCGCTGGCTCCTGCTCCTGCACCAGTGGAGCTCTTCAGTCCATGTGGCGAGAGCTTTTCCCAGCCCTCTGTCAGATGCTGTGTATTGGGATTGATGGGCATCAGCGGGACTCCCCAGTCAATCTTTCCCTGACATAGAGAAGCTCCGTGCATGCAGGTGGAAATAAGTTGCCAGATAGTTTCACAAAAAATACCGACCATGGCAGAAAAAAAATGGTTGAGCAACAAAAACCCCCCAAACAGAAAAAACCACTGCACAGAAAAAATGTCTTGGCCCCTTTAAATCCTCATGCTTCCCCATCCACACTAGATGCAGCAGGGAAAGAATGTCTCAAGCAGTCTTCCGTCCAAGAAAAACAGAAAATACTGGACATTTTACATGTCGGGTATTTTCTGCTTTTTTTTTTTTTTTTTACCAGACAGAAGACACAAATACCGGACAGTCCGGATCAATACCAGATACCTGGCAACCCTACATGGAACATTAATTTAAAATGAACTTCATTTAGTGCTGCTGAAGAGAGACGCGTGGAGAGTGCAGCAGACGGTTTGGCCTCCATAGAGCAGGTAGGATGTGGGCAGCAAGAGCTGCGACTCCTTCCTTTCTGACCTGCTGGAGGATCTTCTGTAGCCCAGCCACACTTCAGCCTTCTTGTGCAGACAACAGTGGCACATGCCTGAAACAGCTGCTTGATCATTAGAAGGGGCAACTTGAATGAGAGCACCCTCTCACCTCCTACCTGGCCTCCTTTGGGATTAGTGCCAACACTGGCTTCTCCATTACTTTGTCTAATGCCATTGTAAATTACAGTGGTGCTGGAGCTTCCTTCTTGGGTATCTTTTCTGTGCTGGGCCCTGGATTCAGAGTAAAAGTGAACTGGACAATGGTCAGCATTTCCAGCAGGAAGACTTGACCCTTGCTAGTGCTGCTGTGAACTTAAGAACCAGAGGGTATGTCTACACTACCCTACTATTTCGAAATAGGAGGGTAATGTAAGCATACCGCAATTGCAAATGAAGCCCGGGATTTGAATTTTCCGGGCTTCATTTGCATAAGCGGGGCGCCGCCATTTTTAAATCCCTGCTCGTTCGAACCCCGTGCCGCGCGGCTACACGCGGCACGAACTAGGTAGTTCGAATTAGGCTTCCTAGTACGAACTACCGTTACTCCATACTCATGGAATGAGGAGTAACGGTAGTTCGAACTAGGAAGCCTAGTTCGAACTACCTAGTCCGTGCCGCGTGTAGCCGCGCGGCATGGGGTTCGAACGAGCGGGGATTTAAAAATGGCGGCGCCCCGCTTATGCAAATGAAGCCCGGGAAATTCAAATCCCGGGCTTCATTTGCAATTGCGGTATGCCTACATTACCCCGCTAGTTCGAACTAGCAGGGTAGTGTAGACATACCCTGAGATATTACATTTCCTGGAGCTGATCACTGTTACATTGTCTATAGGAAGGGTGGGGTGTTGCAGTCTTATTTTGGGGATGTCCAGTGTTCAGAAACTCTGGTTCCCCTGTCCCCTTCTTGCCTTATACATGAGAAAGCTTGTAGAAAATGTGCTGAAATTGTGCACAAGTTTCTGGCAACCAGAGCAGTAGTAATAATGCTATAATGCAGTGACCTGGCTGACCAGCATCCTGTCCTGTGTGTAGCAGCTTGCTCACAGCACATGGTTCAGAGATATCCTTCCTGTCGCCTGTGGTATGTTCTTCTAATCCAGAGGCAGTAATGCACAGGCCTCAGAGATAGAACACAGGTATCTTGTTCATCTCAGGGCAGCCCTGGCAAGGTTGTTCCCTCACAGCCCCTCCAGGGCTGGGTAACAAGATGATGTGACTTCTACCCCTTCCCTTGGCAGATTACTGCACGGTCTAATGCAGTGGTCCTCAACATTTTGGGGCTGCCGGGCGCCCGGGGGCGGGGCCGTACATGTGCTGTGCGCCCGGGGGAGGGAGGGCAGGGCCGTGCATGCGCCAGGTGCCTGGGGCGCAAGAATGGCTCGGGCCAGCCCTGGTCACTAGGCGGGCGCACATAAATGCCTCGGCAGGCACCAAGGCACCTGCAGGCACCGTGTTGGGGACCATTGGTCTAATGCATCTCCTGTCCAACTGTTTCCTGCTTCCCATCCCCTTTGCTCACTTTCATCCTCCTGTAGTCCTCCCATACCACCTTTTCAGTATTTCTGCTGCTTTTGTTCTGCTGCCTTCAAGCATTTTGTATGAAACTTTTCATCCATTTCAGAGGTTATTTTATTTGCCTAAATGTTTGTTTGAAATCCCCAGCATTGCAAATAGCAGAACAACCATCAGGAAATGGTTTGCTAAATATACTTCTCCTGCTTTCTGTCTCTACCTTCCCAAATTGCAGGATGTAATTATGTGGCTGCTAGCACCTACTGCAGCATTACCGTCACCCATGGTTTGAGACTGGTATGTGAGTGGCTCATTCTTCCCCTCTCATAGGGGGAGCCGTGTTAGTTTCTATGGTGCCACAGGACTAAAACAAGTTATAGACTAACAAAATTATATCTAATATTATGAGCTTTAGATGATGAACTGGAGAGGAATAACAGAAACCCAGTAGACCCATTTATTCCTTTCCAGCTTATCATAGGATGAAGTGGGTTTTGCCCACGAAAGCTCATGATACTAGATATATTTTTGTTAGTCTCTAAGTCCTGGTCTATATTAGGGAGTTATTTCGAAATTACTCCCCTTATTTTGAAATAACAAGTGGTGCATCCATACTACCAAGCCTGTTGTTTCGAAATAATGGTATGGTTATTTCGAAATCTGTACTACTGCTTTCCTTGGGGAATAACACTTATTTCAAAATAGCAGCAGCGGCATGTCCATGCTAATGCTATTTGCCAGAGTCATTCAAAGAAATAGAGCTCCAGGAAGCTCTGGGGAGTAAAGTTGAGATAGTGTGTCCACAGTAATGGAGCCTACCTCAGACTAATTTTGAGGTTCCCCCATAGCGGGGATACGCTAGTTCAATTTTGTTATTCAGGAATTATTTCAGATTTAGTTATTTTGAAATAATTTTGCATGCCCAAAGGTGCCACAGGACTACTCATCATTCTTCCTATGTATATTAGGGCATCAAGGAGATGGTCTTCCAATCTAGGTAGCCTGTCATGTCCAACGAGATGATAAAAGCATTTTGCCCAGTCTGCCTGTAGCTGAAAGTAATCCAGATCTTAGAATAAAAACAGGACTTCAAGCAATATGATTTTGAAAAGTCAGAGGCTGAAGGGGTCTTCATTGTTTTTCACTTGACTGTGCTTTGGAAAGCGGTCTTATTACATTTACATCCAAAAACTAGCACTGGCTTCCATGTCCCAGCTCCCACCCAACCTAGCTGGCATGATTGCTATTCCAGAAGGAAAGTCTGAATGCCAAAAAAGAGAATGGGGTTTATAGCGGTCTAGGAACAAGAGAGAAACCAAGCTGTATTTATGGTGGATCTTCTGTCGTGGAAGCTCTGATCATGGCTGGTGGAGACTACGAGATCCCAGCGCCTCTCAGGAGTGGCAGTGTGGCTCATCTCTCAGGCTGCACAGTTGCAAACAGGAGCTAGGACAGCTGGTTTCTCAAGCTGCTGTACTGTCCTGTTGAGAATCCCTCAATAGGCAGATATGGATGAATCCTATTGAAAGATGATTGATTTGTAATTTTTAAAAAAAGTTTCTCATGTGCCTCCAGCTCCGCTGCCTGAAGTTTAAACTCAGACATTGAAATAGGTCTGCCAGGAAGAGATCTAGGGCTTAGCTTAGAAAAGTCTCCTGCAGCTACAGGGAAAATGTGAGAGCCATAATTGCCTTTAGTTTGAATAATATTCTACAGATATGCATAGGAGCAGGTAGGTGAGCACAGAGCAGTGCATAACCATGGCATTTTAAAGCCCTAGTCATGGCCTGGATCCCATTGTGCTAGTTGCTGTACAAAGAGCTGGTCTCTGTCTCCAGCAGCTTACAGTCTAAGTGTAAAAGGAGCCGATAACAGATGGCTACACACAGACTGAAGGGAAAGTACAAGAAAACAATGCTATAGTCAACATGCTGTCAGTTCCAGTTCTATCATTTGGCATGTGGCCATGCTCAAGTTTCTTAAACAGAGCCTTCACACTTCACTGGGGTTAGCAAGTATGAGAATGAGCCATTTTGTCAACTTTCCATCTGCAAAATGGAGCCAATACTTACCTCACAGGCCTAGGGCGAGGATCTGATTAATGACTGTATTGTGTGTAAGCACTGGCAGATGCAAATATTATTTATAGTGTGCCTTTTGTCCCAAAGACACTAAACAAAGTGCAATGTCAATTCTGCATAAGAATTGTGTCATCTGTCATTGAAATGCAGCTGCCTCTAGTGTGGAACATGGCCGCTGTTTAGCAGTATAATATAATTTAGGTAAAGCACTGATAGTACTATGTATAATGAATGTTAGGGGAGTTGAAGGACCCAGAAAAATTGAAATTAAATCACAAAACTGGTGTTAGTCCCCCTCTTGAAAAATGATTATACTCAGGGTATCAGTGTTATGTCACAGGTGAAGGATGGTCCCCTCCTCTACTACCAACGTTCCCTAACACCATCTTTGGGAATTAATTCAATAGTAACTCACAAAGATCTTCCTGGACCACTTTTTGTAGCACTGCCATATTTCTAGGAAGTTTCCCATGGTATTAACAGCCCCAATCCCTTGTGCTGTCCAACAGCACAGATGTAGGTGGTCTCACTCTTGCATGTTTGCTGTTTCTATGGCAATATCAGAATGAAAACAAACTTTTGTTTATGAAGAATTGCCTGCCCCTTCCCCACCTAAAGCAGGTGTGAAAAACGAGGTGAACTTCCAGAGACGTGGCATTTCTGTTTCCAGTGTGTGTGGTGAGGGGACAGCCCTGGCAGGGATGCACCGGCCAGGAAGTGGGGCAAGGCCAAGTCTGCCCCTGCCTCATTCTCATAGACTCATAGACTTTAAGGTCAGAAGGGACCATTATGATCATCTAGTCTGACCCCCTGCACAGTGCAGGCCACAGAATCTCGCCCACCCCTCTTAGAATAATCCTCTCACCTATGTCTCAGATATTGAAGCCTTCCAATACTTTGAAGGCCCCAACATGCAGAGAGTCCTTCAGCTGTGATCTGTGCCCAATGCTACAGAGGAAGGCGAAAAACCTCCAGGGCCTCTGCCAATCTACCCTGGAGGAAAATTCCTTCCTGACCCCAAATATGGCGATCAGCTAAACCCTGAGCATGTGGGCAAGACTCACCAGCCAGACACCCAGAAAGTTCCCTATAGCAACTCCTATCATCCCTCCATTGACCTATTTCCAACTGGAAATGAATGGTCAATTAGTTACCAAGATCATGTTATTTCATCCAACCATCCCCTTATAGAATCAGAACTGGAAGAGACCTCAGAAGGTCGTCAAGTCCAGCCCTCCGCTCTAGGCAGGACCAATCCCATCTAAATCAACCCGGCCAGGGCTTTGTCAAGCCGAGACTTAAACACCTCTAGGGATGGAGACTCCACTACTTCCCTAGGTAACCCATTCCAATGCTTCACTACCCTCCTAGTAAAATAGTTTTTCCTAATATCCAATCTGGACCTCTCCCACCACAACTTGAGACCATTGCTCCTTGTTCTGCCATCTGTCACTACTGAGAACAGCCTCTCTCCATCCTCTTTGGAACCTCCCTTCAGGAAGTTGAAGGCTGCTATCAAGTCCCCCCTCACTCTTCGCTTCTGCAGACTAAACAGACCCAAGTCCCTCAGCCTCTCCTCGTAGGTCATATGCTCCAGACCCCTAATCATTTTGGTTGCCCTCCGCTGGACCCTCTCCAATGCGTCCGCATCCTTTTTGTAGTGGGGGGCCCAGAACTGGACACAGTACTCCAGATGTGGCCTCACCAAAGCCGAATAAAGGGGGATAATGACATCTCTGGATCTGCTGGCAATGCTCCTCTTAATGCATCCTAATATGCCATTAGCCTTCTTGGCTACAAGGGCACACTGTTGACTCATATCTAGCTTCTCATCCACTGTAACCCCCAGGTCCTTTTCTGCAGAACTACTACTTAACTGGTTGGTCCCCAGCCTGTAACTATGCTTGGGATTCTTCCGTCCCAAGTGCAGGACTCTACACTTGTCTTTGTTGAATCTCATGAGATTTCTAGTGGCCCAATCCTCCAATTTGTCTAAGTCACTCTGGACCCTATCTCTGCCCTTAAGCGTATCTACCTCTCCCCCTAGCTTAGTGTCATCTGCAAACTTGCTGAGGGTGCAATCTATCCCCTCATCCAGGTCATTAATAAAGATATTGAACAAAACCGGTCCTAGAACAGAACCTTGGGGCACTCCACTAGAAACCGACCGCCATCCTGACATCGAACCGTTGATCACTACCCGCTGGGCCCGGCCTTCTAGCCATCTGTCTATCCATCTTACCGTCCATTTATCCAATCCGCATTCCCTTAACTTGCTGGCAAGAATATCGTGGGAGACCGTATCAAAAGCCTTGCTAAAGTCAAGGTACACAACATCCACTGACTTTCCCATGTCCACTGAGCCAGTTACCTCATCATAGAAGCCAATCAGATTGGTCAGGCACGACTTGCCCTTTGTGAATCCATGCTGACTATTCCTAATCACTTTCCTCTCATTCAAGTGTCTCAAAATGGATTCCTTTAGGATCCCTTCCATGATTTTTCCAGGAACCGAGGTAAGACTGACCGGCCTATAGTTCCCTGGATCGTCCTTCTTCCCTTTTTTGAAGATGGGCACTACATTTGCCCTTTTCCAATCATCCGGGATTTCGCCCGATCTCCACGACTTTTCAAAGATAATAGCCAAAGGCTCCTCAACGACATTTGCCAACTCCTCCAGTTCGGACACAGCCCGGTGTCTGGTCTGAATAGACCCCTCTGCCCCCCCCAGCTGTGCAAGTCCCAGCCCCCTTGGCCCGCTGCCGACCCCCAGCCACGGGCCACCCTACGGCCCACGGGGGCTCCGCCGGGCCAGGGCCGGGGCGAAAGCGTCTGTCCCGTGACGGTCGCTATGACTCTGCCGCTGACGTCACGAGGTTTCTACGGCGGGTTCATCACGTGACGATGATGTCATGGTGGGTGAAACTCGGCTCTCTCGGCTAAGCTGAGCCGGAGACTTTAACTCCCAGCATGCACCGCTGCCTGCAGGCGGGAGCCGAGGGGGGGGACTACCGCTCCCAGCATGCACCGCTGCCTGCAGGCGGGAGCCGAGGGGGGGACTACCGCTCCCAGCATGCACCGCTCGGCTGGGGCGGGGCGGGGCGACGTGGCGGGGCGGGGCGCCGCCGTTGCCGTGGTGCGGGGTGACGGGCGCGGCGGTGAGTCAGGCGCGGCTCGAGCGAGGTGTCGGCCCGGCCATGGCGGGGATGCTGGGCAAGCTGTTCGGGGCGGGCGGCAAGGGCGCCGGCAAGGGCCCGTCCCCGCAGGAGGCCATCCAGCGGCTGCGCGACACCGAGGAGATGCTCAGCAAGAAGCAGGAGTTCCTGGAGAAGAAGATCGAGCAGGAGCTGGTGGCGGCCCGCAAGCACGGCACCAAGAACAAGCGGGGTGAGGGGGGCGATCCGCGAGGTGGGGTGAGGGGGCGGGCGGGCGGGGGGGGGGATCCGCGAGGTGAGAGGCCGGGCGGGCGGGGGGGGGGGGGGGGGGGGGGGGGGCTGATCCGCGAGGTGAGGGGCCGGGCGGGGCCGATCCGTGAGGTGAGAGGCCGGGCGGGGGGGGGGCGATCCGCGAGGTGAGGGGCCGGGCGGGGGGGGACTGATGTTGGCCCGCCGCGCAGCGGGGTGGAGCCGTGGGGCGGGCTGGCTGCTCTCTCTGCCTCTCCTTTCGAGCCCCGCTCTGGGCCTTCAGCCCCGACCCTTGGCTGTGCTCTGCTCTCCTTCAGCACCCAGGCCGTGAGGACGGGCTGTGGAGCGGGATGGGCTGGGCTGGTGAGGCGCTTGGGTCCCGAGGTCCCGGGCATGGCTTGACACCCTGCCCAGAACGGCCCTTCCTTCTGGCCAAGGCTCAGCCCTCTGCTTCCTCAGTGCCACAGCCCTGGGCGCCGGTGGGAGTGTGTTTGGATCTGTATTGGGGAGGGAAGGAGTCCAGAGTAGCTTTGTTGCTTTCTTACTTAGTTTTAACTTGAATCTTGGTCCCTTGAATAATCTAGCTTGCTTGTGTGTTCTAGGATTAGGTTCCACAAGCTATTGGTGTTGAAGTGCTCCTGTAACTTACCTGACAGGGCAGCCATTTGAGGTATTTGACTTGTAAGGCTAGGTTCCTAGCTTAGTGTTGTGAAGCTGCAGTTTAAGTTGCATTTATATTGGTTGTTTTCCCTATCATCAGTGGCCGGAGACAGAGCAAAACATACCACAGTCTAACTTGAGTTCTCTGGATCCAGTCTCTGTACAGTGTAAGTTAGTTATACATTGTTTGCAGCAGAAACAAAAGACAGAACTATGTAGCACTGTAAAGACTAACAAGATAGTTTATTAGGTGATGAGCTTTCGTGGGCCAGACAGCACTTTCTGCATTCAGTACATTTTAATTAGCATTCCATATGTGCATCAATATTAGGCCAATATTTAGGCTTATACTCTGACAGAGGACCTGTTGCTGACACAAGGTATCAGCAAGCAGTGGCTCTCCCAGCACTTGATTCTGCAAACATTATCCTGTGGTGAAATGAATGAAACAAAATTGTCTTCCGCTTTTGTGCAATGAGAATAACCTCTAGTGTTCCCTCTATTTTTTCCATCCATGTTCTGAATACGTTTTGTACACCAAGGCATGTGCAGATGTACACCATCAGTAGTATCACATGCTGCTAGCAGTTGGTGCTCTGCTAATCTCTCAGGGGATGGTTGCCTACCACTGATTGCTGTTCTCTAAAGTTGTCATTTTCAAAGTGTAAGTGTTCCTTTTGGACAGTGTAGGTGTAAAACACATTATAGGCAGCATGATCTATTGGTTTTGCTGTGGGACTGGTTGTCAGACCTTGGTTCTAGTCCTGGTTCTGACTTTCTTTTGTTGAATGATCCTGATCAAGTAACTTCTCCTTTTTGCTTCTGTCTTAAAAATGGGGATAGGACCTAAAGAGAACATTGTGAAACTTTACACTTGTGAGGAGAGATTCTGGGATAGAAGACACCATGTATGTCCTTGAATAGGTATTGATCACTTTGCGACTTGTTTTAATAGCTGTGTAACTAGGAGTTTATAACGCTGTAGTAGACAAATAAAGCCGTAAAAGACCCCCATATGTGAGTTTAAGGGAGGGGGAGATAAATTAGCCATTGTTCTGTCTGATTTGGGGGAGAGGGGAGAATCTGAAAGTGTAAAACTTATTCTGAATTAGCAAATTTTCATCTGTAACGGCAATTAGGGAGGGGCAGGTTTTATGTTAGGAAGTTGTTCTAAAGTATACACTTGATCACATGATGATTATGTCATGATGGGTGAGCGTGGCTGGTTTAATAATGACTTCCATTTCCTTGTAAGAGGATAGCTTATTGGAATGTAAGAAAGATAATGCAGAGTTTGAGCTTGGATGAATTACTGGCAGTGTCCTATAGCTAGGAAACTTAAGTAACTTGAAAAGTACAAAAGCTGCCTCATTTAAAGGTTCCTGCTAGTTTAGAACAGATTTAAAAATCCAGGTTAAATAAAATCAGTTGCAGATATCTGTTGCTTCTTTTGGATTAACATTACATTCTAATGGGACACTGTACATTGTAATACTTCTTTGCATGTAAGTGGCTATAATTTGGCGTTGGCTAAGTGGGATTATGTGTTCTTGGAGAACAATACATTTACAGATGTTAGCATATTTCTATTTTAAACTGCAGATAAATGTTCCTAGAGGAAATTAAACTGCTAATAAAAGCAGTTGTCTTAGGTAAAGGCAACATCTCTTATTGGTCCAACTTCTGTTGGTGGAGAGACAAGCTCTGAGCTATGCAGAGCTCTTCTTTGGGAAAAGTACTCAGAGTTATCGCTAAATGCAAGGTGGAACACGTTGTTGAAAATAAGTGAACACACATTGTGAGGGGCCATTCAAGCTGAAGTGGCCTGCAGTCATAGGACAAAAGGGGTGTGTGTAACTAGATTCCAGAGTGTTATAGGAAGTCAAAATTCCAGTATCCTTAAGGTCACCTTCAGCTGACATGGTGTTTTTGTTATTTTTCTGTGTGAATTCTTTCCAGAGCATGGTGATAGTCTGGTTTCATCCACATAGTTGTTTTGGGGGCATTGAATGCACTGGGTGAGGTATGCTACATGTTGTGTTGTAATTGTGGGGGGGTCCTGACCCAAAAAGGAGTTGGGAGGGTGCCACAATCCCTTACTCCCAGCTGCTGTCTGCATTCAACCTTCATGCCTTCTGCACCCCACGCCCCTTCCATAGAGAAGTGTCGCCTTTAACCACTTTCCAAGATCTTGAAGTGCCCCCCCATCAAAAATTATTGCCCACTCATGGGTTAAACTATATGTTTAACCAGTTAACTGGCCTGCTACAGGGGGCTGCCAGGCAGAACCCCCCACTCAGCAGTGGAGGTGGGGGCTGCTCTGGACAGTTAACCAGTTACTGGTAAGTATTGCCCGGTACATCTGGCTCTGAGCTCAAAAGTACTCACACACATTTACACCCTGCTGGCTGCCCAGATCCCAGCCCATACTCATTCCTTCCCCTTCTCATCTCCTCTGGGAGCACGTGGAACATTTGGAAGGGGTGAGCAGCAATGCCAGGTGGCTGTGGCCTGCCCTATGCATCCTGTGCTCAGTTTGGGGAAAAAGGCCACCTAACAGCCCCAAGCAAAGCAGGAGAGGAGCTGGCAGCCCAATCAGCCTATTAGGAGAGGGGAGCTGGGTGAGAGTCTGGATCTTGAGGGAAACAATAATTGACAACCCCTACACAGACATTGTCACCTTAACTGCATCAACTGAACTCCCTTTATGAGTTCAGCTGTGCCCTTAGGTTGATGTAGCAGGCTGCTTACATCAGCAGAACCACCACTGTATTTCTAACACTTGTCCTTGCTGCCTTTGAAATGAGATTCTGTTGATGATTCAGTCTCTTGGCTGTGAGGTGAGCAGCAGGAGTGTGGGCTCAAATGTGAGCTGAAACAGCTACATTAATGTACTCTTTGGCTTCAGTTGTCTGATTGTTAAGTATCTGTGTGGAAGGCAGCCATAGAATAGCAAACTATTCATTTTCACGTGTTTTTCAAGTATACGTTACTCTGGTGCTGGGTCTTACTATGCGGATTATAGAAACTAGCGGGATCTGTCCAGAAGAGTCAGGCAAATAGGATAAATAGTTTCATAAATGAATCATTTAGTATTCCTCTTTCTGTAAGGATGACAATTGATACACCCTTATTGAGGTTGCTTCTAGAATGTTTTCCTTCCATATCCATATAATTTCCTTCCTTTGTTTTAATGGGATGTCTGCTTCTGATAGGATACTGGCTCAAGTTGTTATGCTAGAGTAAAGTAATGCGTGGGTTGGGATTTCAGTTTCTCTTCAGTCTTGCTGAGCAGAGCTGTTATACCTTTGGTTTCTGCTGGACCACATGTCTTTCAGTTTTTGTATCAAGTATGTCAGCCTGTCTTCTGTGATAAAGAATGTAGCTGCAGGGAGAGAAGGGGAGAGAGAGAGAATCATGAAGGATCGGGTGAGGGGGTATCCTGTACATTCACGTTTGTACTCATCTTTACAGAGTGTCTGTTTCTGTATTAAAATATCAGAATTTTATTCCAGACTTTACATAGTACTTAATTTAGACAGGTTTTCTGTTGCCAAACCTGACACATTTTCACTTCAAATATCAACATTGGATTTATGGGTATGTGGAACCCTGTATGTTCTTGGGTTTTCCAGGTTTTCTTTAACACTTGTAATATACTACCAATAAGGGCATTTCATAAAATTCTAATAAGGTACCTTTTAAACTGCTGTACTTAAAAAAATAAAATATTAAATGCTAAGGCCCTGAGTTGACAGGCACTAAAGCAGGTCCCTAACTTCCATGCACAGTGAAACACCACTTAAAGATAAATGGGCAATAGATGTTTGCAGCATCTGAGGCTCAAATTGTGTTTGTATCAGAATCTTTTCTTTTTCACTGAAAAAAATTGCTGCAAAATATCAGACTTCTATTATGTTAATAAAGCGTTTTTGTGAACTTATACGTGGGCCAAATATTTCAAATACAACTCTAATTAAAGTGGGATTTTTCAAAAGCACCTGCATGTCTGAGGAGTGCCTGTTGCATTGACTTCAGACTACAAACCATGGTGGAGGAGGGTAGCCTGATGGAAACCTTTCCCATCTTCTCGTCTTGTGGCAGTTCCTGTATTGAAGGAGTGGGGGTGGCAGCTGCAGAGAGGGTACGACTGTATGCTTATCAGTCTTGTGGTACAGGCTGGACCTCCCTGACCCGGCACTCTTGAGGCCTGACTATGGATGTTAAATTGCGGTTAATCAGCTAATCGAGTAGTCAATGGAATTTCCATCAACTCCTAAATTAGTCAGTGGGGGGGAGGGGCGCTCGGTATCCCCGCTGCGGCTCTGCAGGTAATAGGAACTGGGCATGCAGCAGCCCAGCTCATACTACATTTAAACTGGAGGTGCAGCAGGGGTAGCTCCCCAGGGTGGCATGAACCGGGACTGCTTAGTCCCGGCTCGTG